>NC_047086.1:411259466-412503752 GCF_902459505.1 Geotrypetes seraphini
GCGAGCGGCAAACGTGCTCGCCTTAGCGAGAGCGCCTTTGTGAAGAGCCGGACCACTACGCCCGAGAACACACACAAGGAGAGTCAGCACAGTAAGGTAATAGCAGGCACAAAGGAGATTTAAAAAAAAAAAAACCCACGCACCTACAGATAAGTGAAGCTAAGGGTCAGAAGGCGCTGAAGACAAGGAACAGGTAGGTCAGAGGGGACTATATCCACACAAGAGCAAGGAGAATAAGCAAGCGTAGAGGGAGCAGAAGAAAAACAGCGGGAACAGAAGACGGGAAAAGGGTAGGCCCAGGAGGCAGGCCCAGGAGGTAACATACATGCACCTCAGCATATAGGGCAGCGGCAGAGAAAGCACACACAAGCAAAAAGAGAGCACACACAAGCAGAGAGAACTCACACAAGCAGAATGGTAATGGCAGAGGGTTAAGAAAAGGCAAACTCAAGCAAAAGATTCTGGCACGTACAGAGGGCTAGGAAGGGAAGGGCAACGCGCACGCACAAGCGGAAGGAAGCATAAGACGAAGAAGATTAGGAAGAACCAGGAACAGGAGCGAGCGCACAAGCAAGAGGAACTTCTAGAAGGCCGACAAGAATGGAAGCTGTAGGAGCCCAGAGGTTGAGCTTCCCAATGTACTGCACGGACTGCCACATGAACGACTACCTCCCCTCGGGGAGGCAGTTGTATGTGTGTGCACGATGTCAGGAACTGAAGAGCTTGAAGAGTGAAGTCAGTCATCTGAAGCACAGGATCCGGGAACTGGAGGGACTCTACATCTCAGAAGACCCCTTCCAGACAGACGATTACCCTATGAGAGAGAGGCACATCGAGGAACATGTCAGGGAACTTGAGAAGTTAATCGAAGACGCCTACAGGAGAGTGGAAGAGCATCGAGGAGATGAGAAGGTCTTCGAGGACGACTACAAGAGGGTGGAAGAGCAGAAACACGAGCAGCACAGGAACAAGGAGGCTGCACAGAACGGAGGCTACGAACCATCTGACACCAAGGCAGAAGGATCCCAAAGAGGAAACATGCAGGAGGAAGAGGCAAGATCCTACCAGCACCTTATAGGAGAAGAAACAAGAACCACCAAGGACACTGATCTGCGACCACAGTGGAGACTGAAAAAAGGGAAATCTGCAATCCTGGTGGGAAACTCGATCCTAAGACAGGTGGACAGTCACATAGCAGGAGGGAGAGAGGATCAGCTGGTGACCTGCCTCCCAGGAGCAAGAACCAAGGATATCATCGATAGAATAGAAAGGATCCTGGAGGGAGCAGAGACGGAAGAGACGGCAGTGTTAGTCCACGTTGGGACAAATGATTTCGCCAGGAGAGACTACAGCAGGAAGGCACTCACTGAACAGTTCAAGACCTTGGGAAGGAAGCTGAAGATGAGGACCCAGAGGATAGCGTTCTCGGAGATCCTACCAGTACCGAGGGCAGATGTGAAGAGGCAGACGGAACTACAATCAATAAATGCGTGGATGAGGAGATGGTGTGAAGAAGAGGGATTTCACTTCGTGAGGAACTGGACAACGTTCTGGGGAAAGAGCAAGCTCTTCAGGAGAGATGGACTACACCTGAGCACGGCGGGAACTAGACTTCTAGCAAATAACGTCAAGAGAGGAATAGAGCAAGCTTTAAACTAAGAGGAAGGGGAAAGCCGACAGTCGACCAGGTGTTGATGATTCGGAAGCCAGTATCCCGAAAGGACACTGAGTGGGGAGAGTGCTGGGATGACACCAAAAACAAAAAAAACAACAAAAAACAACAAACAGGCGAAGAATAACCAACGGAGCCAAATGAATCACGAAGGGGATAGGAGGAGTCTACTACAAATGGAAGGCAAAAGGGAACAAGAGGAAGGGAAAAAACACAATAAGGAAACATACCACGTACCACAAGGGAAAGACAAGAGAGACAATAAACAGGAGTCTGCAGAAGGGAACGGTAAGAATAATGAATCACATGGGAAAATAACAAGAAAACAAAAATACAGAGACTTACATTGTATGTACTCTAATGCAAGAAGCCAGAAGAACAAAATGGGGGAACTAGAAATCATGGGCAAAGATGAGAACCTAGACATCATAGTAATCAAGGAAACATGGTGGAACGAGGAAAACAAATGGGACACAGTACTGCCAGGGTACAAGCTATACTGGAGAGACAGGACACATCAAAGAGGAGGAGGAATAGCACTGTACGTAAGGGATACCATTCAATCGACCAGAGTGGACGCAGCACGACAAATGACCAACTGGAATCAATATGGATTAAAATACCAGGAAGAAAGGGAACCGAGATAAAGATGGGCCTGTACTACCGCCCACCTGGGCAAACAGAAGCAAAGGATGAAGAACTGAGAGCCGAGTTGAGGCGAGAATGTAAAAATGCAATCACCATAGTTATGGGAGATTTTAACTATCCTGGGATAGACTGGAGCCATGGAGTTTCAAAATGCTCAAAGGAATCAGAGTTCCTGGAGGCAGTACGGGACTGCTACTTGGAACAGCTTGTCAAGGAGCCAAAGAGAGGGACAGCTACTCTGGATTTAATCCTCAACGGACTGAGAGGACCTGCCCACGAAGTGGAAGTAGTGGGACCATTAGGAAACAGTGATCACAACATGATCCAATTCAAAGTGGAAATAGGTAGGCCAAAGGGGAGGAGAACCATTGCAACAACGCTCAACTTCAGGAAAGGGAACTATGATGCCATGAGACAAATGGTAAAGAGAAAAACTCAGGAACAGCCCCAGAAAGGCACAGACGGTGGAGCAAGCCTGGACCCTATTAAAGGACACGGTAAACGAAGCGCAAAACCTGTATATACCCAGGTTTAGAAAGGGGTGCAGAAAGAATCAAGCGAGAGACCCAGCATGGTTAATCAATGAAAAGAAGGTGATAGGAGACAAGAAAAAATTCTTCAAGTCACGGAAAAAGGATAAAACCGAGGAAAATTGGAAAGAGCACAGGAAGCATCAAAAAGAATGTCACCGTGTGGTCAGAACAGCAAAAAAAAAAAAAAAGAGTATGAAGAGAGACTTGCCAAAGAGGCACGGAATTTTAAACCATTCTTCCGATATGTGAAAGGAAAACAACCGGCGAGGGAGGAGGTGGGATCCCCTGGATGAGGGAGACAGGAAGGGAGTGGTAAAGGAGGAAAAGGAGGTGGCGGACAGATTAAACACGTTCTTCTCGTCGGTATTCACAAAAGAGGACACATCCAACGTGCCAGAACTCAAAAATTTCTTCAAGGGGGATCAAGAGGACAAATTATTGTGCATGGAGGTAAGCCTCGAGGACGTACTCAAACAGATAGATAAGACTAAAAACGGACAAATCTCCGGGCCCAGAGGGGATCCACCCGAGAATACTAAAAGAGCTTAGAGACAAAATAGCGGAGTTGCAACCTATCCTTGAAAATAGGGGTAATCCCAGAGGACTGGAGGATAGCGAATGTTACACCCATCTTCAAGAAAGGATCCAGAGGCGACCCAGGGAATTATAGACCGGTCAGCTTAACCTCAGTTCCGGGAAAGATGGCCGAATCGATAGCGAATGTTACACCCATCTTCAAGAAAGGATCCAGAGGCGACCCAGGGAATTATAGACCGGTCAGCTTAACCTCAGTTCTGGGGAAGATGGCCGAATCATTAATCAAGGACAGAATCAATGAGCATATAGAAAAAAATAAGCTGATGAGAACAAGCCAGCATGGTTTTTGTAATGGTAGATCATGCCAAACGAACCTACTGTACTTCTTTGAGGGGATAAGCGAGCAATTGGACAAAGGTGACCCCATAGACGTAGTGTACCTGGACTTCCAGAAAGCCTTCGACAAGGTGCCTCACGAGCGCCTACTAAGAAAACTGTGGAACCACGGTATGTAAGGGGACATACACAGATGGATCAGAAACTGGCTGGCGAACAGGAAACAGAGAGTAGGAGTGAAGGGTCACTATTCTGACTAGAAGGGGGGTCACGAGTGGTGTCCCGCAGGGATCAGTGCTGGGACCGCTGCTGTTCAATATATTTATTAATGACCTGGAAACAGGGACGAAGTGCGAAATTATAAAATTTGCGGACGACACAAAACTCTCCGGTAAGGTTAGAACTGTTGAGGAATGTAGAGAACTTCAAAGGGACCTGAACAAACTGAGTGGGCAAATAAATGGCAGATAAGCTTCAATGTGGAGAAATGTAAGTCATGCACATGGGGAAAGGAAACCCGATGTATAATTACACAATGGGGGGGATATTATTGGGGGAAGGCAACCTAGAAAGGGACTTGGGGGTTATGGTGGATAGAACAATGAAACTGGTGGCACAATGCACCGCGGCATCGAAAAAGGCGAACAGAATGTTGGGCATTATCAAGAAAGGTATTGCTACCACTGTATAGGGCGATGGTGCAACCACATCTGGTGTACTGCGTTCAATACTGGTCGCCGTACCTTAAGAAGGATATGGCGATACTGGAGAGGGTCCAGAGAAGAGCAACAAAAATGATAAGGGGTATGGAGAACCTTTCGTATGCTGAGAGATTGGAGAAGCTGGGGCTCTTTTCCCTGGAAAAGCAGAGACTTAGAGGGGATATGATAGAAACTTACAAGCTCATGAAGGGTATAGAGAAGGTAGAGAGGGACAGATTCTTCAGTCTGGCGGGGGCAACAAAAACTAGAGGGAATTTAAAAAAATTGAAGGGAGACAGATTCAAAACGAATACCAGGAAGTTCTTCTTCACTCAGAGGGTGGTGGACACCTCGAATGCGCTTCCAGAGGATGTGGTAGAGCAGAGTACGATTTTGGGTTTCAAAATGGGACTGGACAAGTTCCTGAAGGAAAAGGGGATTGAAGGGTACAATTGAGGGGTACTATACAGTACAAATGCTTTCTAGTAATAGATCACTTACAGGTCATTGACCTGGGGGGCCACCGCGGGAGCGGACTGCTGGGCATGATGGACCTATGGTCTGACTCAGCAGAGGCGATGCTAATGTTCTAATGTTTATGATCTTATGCCTCTTAAGATCAGACTCCTGCAGCTGAGGATGGAAGGCACTGAGCCCCCCAACCCGACAGCCCGGGATGTTTGGTGACCATGAGCTAGTCCAGCAAAGGCCGAGGCATGCCTTTGAAAACAGAAATCTTGCTGAGCCACCAAATCATACAGAGCGATGCTTGAGGAGCCTACCAAATAATTGGAGCCCTGAGATACCGGGAACCACCGGAACAAAAGCGACCACTGTAGTGTTATAATGGGAAAGCAAGCCAAAGTTCCCAGTGGAGTCAGCAACATGGATCCTAGAACCTGTACAGAATCCCATACTCTGGATCATGGTGACAAAAGAAGAATGCAAACCTGAGACTGTGACCCATCGCCCTAGTCTCTGGGAAGAAACACATTTTTCTCCCATATGAATAAAAACATCTCCCCGATATATCTAAAAATAGTACAGGAGAAAAGAGCGCTATGCAAATTCGAAGATTCACGTCCAAAGAACTGAGGAAAAGAAACCACCCTTTTCGTGTCAGTCAAATGGCCCGACTGGAAGACGTCCGAATCAAGCAGTCAGTCAAGAAGAAAGTAGGTGAATCGCCTGGTAGTGCCGAAACAATACCACTGCCCACATTTTCTAAAATGTTCGTGAAGCCTTGGGTAGGCGAAAGCGCTGCTCCAAGAGAGGCAAGCAAACCTAGTGCTGATTCGGAGTCCATAGTGAAAATGTAAATATTCTCCCAGTTTTTCTGCAGAAATGTGTAACACTGAGAAACTAATTCAGCAGAATGGGACCATGCAGTAAGTGCAACAACGTCCCTTAGTTCCTGAAGAACTACAAGAACTGCCCTGAGGACCAGTAACACTTAAACTAACTAAACCTTAGATTTGTATACCGCATCATCTCAACATTTGCAGAGTTCGACATGGTTAACAAGAATTAGGGTAGAAAGGAACTCCAGTGGAGGGAAAGATGAAGAGGAAATTTAGAGGACTAGAGTAAACAGAGAGGGAGGAAGAGTTACATTTTTGAGAATAACCAGGTTTTCAGATGTTTACGGAAGAGTTGGAGGGAGCTCAGATTCCTAAGTGGGGAGGTAAGGTTGTTCCAGAGCTCAGTGATTCTAAAAGGGAGGGAGGAACCTAGTTTTCCTACAAGGGAGATGCATCAACTTTCCGAGATAGGAATTGATTCCACTGTTCTTAATTGGTTCTCTAACTTCCTTCGCTCTCGCTCCTACACTGTCAACTCTAATGGAACCATGTCCACTCCTTGGTCTCCTTCTTGCGGTGTCCCTCAGGGATCACCCCTATCCCCTATCCTTTTTAATATCTATATGTCCTCATTGAAGCTCTTCCAGCTTTCCCCCCTTGAAACTATCTACACATACGCCGACGATATCCTTGTCCTTCTTGAAACAGACCAGAACCTCACCAACCTCCACGATAACATAACATCCTGCATAATGAGACTCTACTCCTGGTCCCTCTCGGTACAGATGAAACTAAATGAATCAAAAACAAAATTACTCTGGCTCAGCCCAAAGTTAGAACACCTGCCCACCCTCTTCGCACTACCCTCAGGCGCTGCCTTACACCTTGAGTTCTCAAGCAAGGTCCTTGGTATCATTATCGATTCCTCTCTCTCTCTCTCAACGACCACCTCAACTCCTTGACAAAATCATGCTTTTTCAGTCTCCACATGCTAAGGAAAGCAAGACCTTGCTTCCGCCAAAAACACTTCGCCGTCCTTGTTCAATCCATCATCCTCTCCAAACTTGACTATTGTAATGCCATTTACCTATGCTTAACAAAAAAAAAAGCCTCCAAAGACTCCAGCTTATTCAGAACACGGCAGCCAAGCTGATCTTTGCAAAACGTAAATCTGACCACGTCTCCCCACTCCTGGCCAATCTTCACTGGCTCCCAGTGATTTCCAGAATCCAATTCAAATGCTCTTGCCTGGCTTTTAAGATTATTCACGGCATCCTTCCTTCCCTAATCCCACTTTCCTTCAACTCCTCGTGCCCTGACTCCACTAAGACCGCCCATAAATTAAAACTATCCTTCCCCTCCCTACATGGTATTCTCCACGCAGGTAAACTGGGAAAATCACTTCTATTCAAAATCACAGGTCTCAGGAATGACCTTACTATCCCGCTGCGGATCCTGAGCTCCCTCCACTTATTCCGCAAGCAACTAAAAACCTGGTTCTTCTCTAACATGTAATTTCTTTTTTTCTTTTTTACCACTCGATCTACAAACTTATGTAAACCTTTTCCTACCCTTTCTCATTTTTAAGTTCTTGTAAACCGTGCCGAGCTCTACTTCCGTGGAGATGATGCGGTATATAAACTTAAGGTTTAGTTTAGTTTAGTTTAGTTTAGAGACGCCTTTTAGAGAGGGAAAGGAAAGTTTCAGGTTTTGGGTGGATCTGGTGGAATTGGGTGAGAGGAGTTCCAAGAAAGAGGAATAAAGGGGGGGAGGATGCCGTATAGGATCTTGAAAGTAAGGCAGGCACATTTGAAGTGGACTCTGGAGATTATCGGAAGCTAGTGGAACTTGGACAAAAGCGGTGAGACGTGGTTGAATTTGCTTTTTGCGAAAATAAGCTTAGCAGCGGCATTCTGAATCCGCTGGAGTCTTTGAAGGTTTTTCTTTGTTAGGCTTAGGTAGATAGAGTTGCAATAATCCAGTCTGGAAAGGATGGTGGATTGGACAAGGACGGCAAAGTGTTTTTAATGGAAACAGGTTCTCACTTTCCTCAGCATGTGAAGGCTGAAGAAACATTATTTTTATTAGGGAGTTGAGATGATCATTGAAGGAAAGTGTAGAGTCAATGATGACTCCCAGAATTTTACTTGAGTATTCAAGATGCAGAGTGGGGCCAGAGGACAGAGGTTTAGAGGTGGGCAGTTGGTCCAATTTTGAGCCAAGCCAGAAAAGTTTTGTTTTGGATTCGTTCAGTTTCATCTGCACAGTGTGGGCCCAGGATTGAAGGTTCGAAATACATGAGGATATGTTAGCAGAGAGGTTGGTGAGGTTCCGGTTGGTCTCAAGGAGGACAAAGATGTCATCTGAGTAAGTGTAAAGTGTTTCAAGGATAGGAGAGAGAGGTGAGCCTTGTGGGACTCCACAGATCGGGTTCCAGGGGGAGGAAGAAATGCCCTTCATGTTGATAGTGTAGGAGCGGGAGCGTAAGAAGTTCAAGAACCAATCAAGGACTGTGGAGTTAATGCTTATCTCAGTGAGTTGGTAAAGTAGGATATCATGATGGACAGCATCAAAAGCTGCAGAAAGGTCGAATTGAAGGACGGCGAACTTGTTGCGAGAATGGAGATGTTGAACTTTTGAGATTAAGGAGGTCAGAAGGGATTTGGTGCTGAAGTTGGAACGGAAGCCGTATTGGTAGGGTAGCAGAACGGTGAATTTTTCAAGGTAGGAAGATAGTTGAGTGGATATGATGGATTCTAGCATCTTGGTAAGGAGAGGAATGTTTGCTATTGGACGGTAGCTGGATGGTGTAGAGGGGTCTAGATCAGGTTTTTTCAGTAGTGGGGTTAAGGAGATATGGCCCATTTCTGGGGAGAATAGGCCTGAATGGAGGGCGGAGTTTATGAGAATTGTAAGAAATGAGATGGCCTGAGGGGAAGTGTTCTCGTAAAGGTAGGCGGGGAATGGATCTGAGGTACAATTGCAGAATTTCAGTTTGAGGCAGAGATTATGGACCAAGGATTCAGAGACAAGTTCAAAGGAAGACCAGGATCTGTCAGCTGGGATAGGTTAGGAGTCTGTAAGCATAGGGTTGGGGTCGATTGGAATCAGAGATTTGTAGGAGATTGCAGGAGGGAAGGAGCGCCTCAAGGGAAAGGGAAACACAAAACATAGAGACTCCAAGAACCTGAGGAGGATGCAAAGTTGCAAGCATCCTGAAAAATGTTCACAGCCCCCTGACCTGACATTATAGCACCTTCCCCCTCATGAGAAAGCCTGAAGAGTCATTGGAAGAAGTCAAGATCCCCTCAGAATGAAGTGCAGAAGGTCAGGGAACGGCAGAATGAGAACTGTAGGATCTGTAAAAAGAAAGAAACTCTCCTAGGAAAAGATCAAGATTAAACAATGTAAAGAGGAGTATACTGGAACCATGAAAACAGTACTAACTCCATGCAACGTGAGCGAAATACGTATGTCCTTTAAAGTGAATGAGCAATCAAGATGCTGCATCTACCACCCCGTGGAAAACAACAGCATCCTAACAAGTATCAGACAAAGCTCACATCGCTAATGAGAGCTTCAGGAATGAGGCTAACAGCCACATAACGCGTGCTCCTCCGCGGTTTTGATAGAATAGATAACTGGCTCCTGGTTAGAATGAGCCGAACAGCCCTTCCTGTCTGGTCGGTGGATCCGTCTAGCATGTGCCATGAGAAAATGGCGACAGGAGAAACCAGCGTGATAAGCATGGAAATCTGAAGTCCAGGCCCTCTCAGAAATAGAGAGAGAGAGTCCTGGCCACAGGAAGATGCGAAGTGTCATTATGCCCATAGAGACAGCCCGAACTTGGAAACTGTTAGTACTACCTTTAGGCATATATATCCTATGCCACTACTAGACACATGCAGCGCAGCACAGAGGCCCAAATAAGAAAGACAGTTACCAACAGACAAAGGTTCAATCTGCAGGGACCCCAAGAGAGACAATGAGATACCCATGTGAAATACAGGGCACTATCTTACTGCTGATTTCACTGTGCCGTGATTTGCTGTATGTCGACCCAGTCTGGAGACAAACCGAGACTGGGTGACCTAGCACAGGTCAGAGTCTCTCTGGTAATCCCCTTGAGTGCTAACCCTAGAGTCCGATTAAACAAGCAGCTTCCTTCAAGTGAATACAGCAAGAACACAAACATAGACATATAAATCTGCCCAAGCTTGTCCCAAAGCTGGAGAAACACACAACTTGTCTGAACCGGAAAGGAGAGAAGCTGCGGCATACCCTGACCAAAGTCAGCTGGAAATAAACTACCGGAAAGCTGCAGCTCTCCTGCCATCGCCGGAGACCCAAGCGCGTGCCTGATTCTCGCCAAAACATGGCCGTCGCATCAACACTCCTAGAAACATAGTCGGATTCAAGCCCCACAAAATTTATCCTGCCGCTGCCTACATAGAAAGAAAACCAGACTCGGGTAATAACTAGAAGAACAGTGCAGTGCTTTCCATAGCACCGGAAAAAACATGTCCCATCTCCTGCGCGCTGCTATAAACCGGCACCTGCACAATCAGCTGCACATGGCCGTGACAAACACCGACGAAAGAGAGCCTCAGAATAAACAGGACTACTACTGCTGCAATGAAACCCGAGAACAAGTGCGAGTATGAAATCGCACCGCTACTGCCGCGCTGTAACCAACAAGGAAACCAAGCGCGTGCATGCAAAGGGCGGGAAAGTCCCGACTCCCTCAACGGATTTCTAGTCATAAAACTTAGCCTCAATAAAATATTCTTAAACGTACGCTGACCGAACCCACAGTACTAAGACTCCCAAACAGAGCCTGAAGTTCAAACAACAGTAAAAAATGCATACATACTCACAAGCTTGTTGTTAGGGCCGGTTGACGCCCTATGTTTCTATGATTGAGGCCAGCAGCGTGCCTGATTTTAAGGCCAAATGGGATCGACACGTGGGCTCTATTCACTAGGCAAAGGTAGGGGAGGGTCATCAGGGTGGGCAGACTAGATGGGCCGTGGCCCTTATCTGCCGTCAATTTCTATGTCTATGTTTCTATGACGCCAGTAAGAGCTGGTTGTGCAGTACTAACAGGGCAGAATGTAGCAACTGTGGTCTCCCTTTTTTTTTTAAACAGAGAAGGGAAAGAAGAAAAACTGAGACCCAGTCAGACCCTATATTATTGGAGGGAGGGTGAGGGGGGGCCCAGGTGTAACCCCTAAAGCCGGCACCGTTCAGCCACTCACTGTCTCACTGAAGAGAAACTTCAACAGGAGAAAATAATTTTCCAGTCACAGCCAGAATTCAGGAGCTAGTTGAATGGCGACCATTTCCTGCTGGGAGATAGAGCATACTGAAGATACAGGAGGAGTGCCAGTCAATAGGACCACCTGTTAATCAGTTTCTCTATCTCCGCCTCCTGGTAGATGTGTGCTATCCCATTGGTCTCTGGATTCATCTGCTGCTGTTGCTAAGGAAAACTGAAATTTGGTTGGCCTCTAAACCAGCTGCCAACTGATAACCTGGACTGATACATTCTGACCAGCCTCAAAATTCACTACTTTAGAGCCCATTTTACAAAGCCATAGTAACACTTCTCCCATGGCTTTGGTGCATTTGCCATGGGAGAAAAGTTACCATGGCTTTGTAAAGGGAGCCGTTAATCTTCCCTTCTATTATGCTAAACAAAACAAATTGACCAAATATTTTCTCTCTACACTGCTGCCATTGACTCAGTCAATACATTCACTGCTATATCCTCCTGCACTCAATAATGAAATAATGTTGATCTTGGACATGGCCAGACTCTTCTAAATAGTAAATCGCATTGAACTCCTTTTGGGGCACATTAGCGATATATTCTCATCCATTCTTTGGTCATCAGCCAATTCAATTCTTGTAATGCCCTATATGCCAGCCTTAGGATCAGGGCCATTAAACTGATCACAGGGAAGAGGAAGTATGGCCATGATACACCACTGTTGAAGGCACATTGGCTGCCTATATCCCACTGCATAATTTTATTTATTTAAAAGATTTATAGCCACTGTATCCACTAGTGTTGCCCGATTCAGGAAAAAAAATTTTTGATTCAATTTTCCTGGCCAATTGGGTGTTTTTCTCAAACATCCTGGTGTGTTTATTTTATAGCCTCTTCTCCCCCTTTGCCTTCTCCTAACCACACTGGCGTGTGGTGTAAACAAAATACACAAACAAAAAAGACTTTTCCTCTCTCTGTTAAATCCTAGCTCACGTTTGCGGTCTAACACCAGCTCTGGCAGGATATACGTTTCAAATCTGATATATTGTAATCACAAAACAGAAAATAAAATTAGTTTTTCTACCTTTTGTTATCTGGTCATTAGTCAAATCTTGTTGGTCCCAGGCTCTGGTTGTCTTCTGATAACTTGCTTGCCAGGGCCTTGTTCTTTCTTCTTTCTCCATGCTAACCATCCATCTGTGTCCTCCCCTTCCATTTCCATTCCTTTCCCCTGGTCTGGCATCTGTCTCCTTCCCCCCCCCCCCCCATGCCCTGGCATCTCTCCCTCCATGGTCTAGTATCGCCTTTCCTTTCCCTCCCTCCCATGGTCTTGGCATCTCTCTATCCTCTCCTCTCCCTTCCTGGTCTTCCTTCTCCCTCCTTCCTTCTCTCTCCCCAATTGGATACAGCAGCAGCATTTCTCTTCACCCTTCCTCTCTCATTCTCCTCCTCCACTGCTCTTCCCTCTTCCACTCTCCTCCTCCACTGCTCTCCCATCAGTCCTGCTGCAGCTTTCCCTCTTCCATTTTAAGTCCAGCAGCACTCTCCTCTGTTCCCAATCCAGCAGCACCTCTCTCTCTCACCTCCCTCCACCACTCAGCTTCAACAGTACCTCTCCCTCCCCTCCTCTCTACTTCCGTTTCCCCCACCACCTAGCTGCAGCACCTCTCCTTTCCACCCCCAGGGCAAGCAGCAACTCTCCTCTCCAACTAGCAAGGCTCCTCTCCCTTCCCTTTCCCTCCCCTCTGATTGGAAGCAGTACCTTACCCACTCACCTCCCAGGTCTAGCAGCACCACTCCCTCCTCTCCTCGCCTCCTATCAGCACCCTTCCCTCTTGTCTCCTAGGTCCATCGGCACTACGCTCCTCTCCCAATTAACAGGCTCTCATAGGCTCTCACCGGCTTGTGGATTCCCCGGTCTGACTCGGCACAGCCTGACGTTCTGTGTTTGACTCCGGCTAAAAAAAGAAAAAAAAAACCCCGAAAAACCAGGCGATTTTTCAAACCCTCCCTTTAACACTAGCATGGATTAGCAGCTGCATCGCTCTTTCCTTCCATAGCTTTAGCAAGTCAATTCCCTTCTGCAGCCCCAGGGCCTCTGCTAGGCTGTCCCGCCTCCGAGGAAAAAGGAAGTTGCATCATCGGAGGTGGGACAGCCTAGCAGAGGCCTTGAGGCTGCAGAAGGGAATTGACTTGCTAAAGCTACGGAAGGAGAGAGCGGTGCAGCTGCTAATCCAGGCTAGTGTTACCGGGAGGGTTTGAAAAATTGCCTGGATTTCGGGGGGGGGGGGGGGAGGGGTTTCTTTTTTTAGACGGAGTCAAACACAGAACGTCAGGCTGTGTCGAATCAGGCTGGGAAATTTACAAGCCAGTGAGAGAGTTCTTTAAAAAAATGTTTTGAGTGGCGGCATCTGCGACAGCAGGATTCATGATCGCAATGACAGCTGGGCATGGGGAGGAGGGTTGGGTCCTGAATCGGAGAGGCCGATTTTTTTAAAATACACATCAATTCGAATCAAGTCACCCAAAGTGAATCGGTGAATTGATTTGAATCGGAAATCGGGCAGCTTCTGCGCAGGTTACATATAATAAAATTATTAACAATTATATTCCGCTTAAAGCTATTTGTATATATAGTATTGAAGGCACATAGAACTTTCCTAATGTTCAAGATATTACTTCTGATTTTGAAGATTCGTTACTCTGGATTACCTTCATTTCTCTCTACACTTCTGACACCATACTGCGCATCCCACATGCTTACATTGTCTCAACAAAAGGAGATCTTGTGCATCGGTCGTTCAAATCGTTTACAGGTTTTTCCTTCAGAGCTTGCACTGTACCAGTATTGCAGCACTGCAGATATTTGGGTGTCATACTTGATTCCACATTTTCATTTACGGAACAAGTAAAATCGGTTGTGTCAGGTGTCTCGACTACACATGCTGAGTAGATTAAGAGACTAACTTTAAGACCACTGTTGTAATGATGGTCAATCCAGTTTTTGACTATTGCAATGCCTTATGTTAGCACAATGTGCCCTCAAAGCTTTGCAACTTGCCCAAAATGCCACTGCACGGATTGTGGCGCATGTGTCTCAGTTTGAACACATTACTCCATTTTGCAAGAGTTACACTGGTTGCCCCTCAATGCACACATTAAACTTAAGATTTTTTGTTTGATCTTTAAGTTACTGAACAATGTTTGTTGTTACATATTTATCAGCCGGCAGGGAGTTTAAGTTCAAAGTATAAGTGTTGTCTTGATGTGCGTTCCTTGTCTGCAGTGAGGCTTTCGAGTTATTGCAAGACGACGTTTTCTGTGTGTGGCCCTATTTGTTGTACTAAGCTTCCTTTGTAATTTAGACAGGGCTCTTCTGTTTTATGCTTTAAGAAGGAACTTAAAACTTGTCTATTTGTGCATACTTATTTATTTATTTATTTGTTCCATTTTCTATACCATTCTCCCAAGGGAGCTCAGAACGGTTTACATTAAGTTTTTCAGGTCCTCAAGAATTTTTCCCTGTCTGTCCAGGTGGGCTCACAATATACCTGGGGCAATGAGGGGATTAAGCGACTTGTCCAGGGTCACAAGGAGCAGCTTGGGTTTGAACCCACAACCCCAGGGTGCTGAGGCTGTAGCTTTAACCACTGTGCCACTAATTTGCCAAGAGTTATTTCTCAGTCAAAATAGGTGAGGGTGGAAACTTGCTATGTTGCTGGGATATTTTATCTCATTTTATGTTATGTTATGCTGATTCATGTTTTTTATATGTCATTAGTGCAATGTTCTTTTTGTTACCTGTTTTATTGTAATCCACATAGAACTGTAAGATATGCAGAATATAAATTTTTAAAAATAAATGTCAGTACTCGGCGCTCTGCCACTCCATCTCAGATATGACTCACCTCTACAGCAATTCAAGTCTGGTTTGAAGGCGCCTAAGTATACAGCATAGCAAGGACATACAGCTACTCTTATGCTTTTCCCCCCAATTGTACTTTCATGATTATAATTCCACCCTCGTGTCCTCTCCTTTTTCCATCCCTATTTAGACTGTAAGCTGGCTAGACATCTTTTCTTTTTATAATAATTCTTTATTCATTTTCAATCTTACATCAAGTGCACAAACAATACAATTAAACACATCACTTGACAATCTTTCTGATTTATCTTACAATACATAAAATTACCACCCTCCCCTCCTATCATTCCTCTATTATTTTCCCCAATATGAATATTAAAAAATATACCTCCCCCCTCCCAAACATTAGACGGTGTAAATTTCAATAGAAAATGGTGTTTCCTCATTACAATAAGAAGTTAATGGCTCCCAAATTTTATTAAATTTCTTATAGTTCCCTTGTTGTATAGCTATTGTTCTTTCCATTTTATATATGACATAATGAGTTCCACCAGAAATTATAATTGAGTCTACTGTAATTTTTCCAATTGCTTGTGATTTGCTGAATGGCGACTCCTGTCATTATCAATAAAAGTTTATTGTTATTTGATGATATTTGGCTCTTTTTCCTCATTGACATACCAAATAGTACTGTATCATAGAAACATAGAAATTGACGGCAGAAAAGGGCCATAGCCCATCGAGTCTGCCCATACCAATGGCCCACTCCCTGACTTTTACTCCCCTATAGATCCCATGTGAATATCCCATTTTCTCTTAAAATCTGACACGCTGTTGGCCTCAATCACCTGCTGAGGCAGCTCGTTCCAATGATCGACCATAAGATAATGCCACATGCTTTTCCAATAAACAATTTACTTGATCCCAAATTGAGTTCCAAAAGGCTAAGATAAAGGGACAATAAAACAAAAGATGATCCAAAGTCCCTACTTCAAGATTACACTGCCAGCATCTATTAGACTTTGAACCATTTAACTTTTGTATTCTAACTGGGGTCCAAAACGCTCTATGCAGAAGAAAAAACCAAGTTTATCTCATAGATGCCGACATTGTACATCTCATCCTCCAAGACCAAATTTGTGGCCATTGAGAAGCTGAAATTTGATGCTTAATCTCAATGCTCCAAATATCTCTAAGACCATTTTTGGGTTTCTTTTTAACAGATTCACTTATAATTTATACCAATGAGCGGCCTACCTGAATGGCCTGCTTCAGTTGCAGCCACCTAAAACTTTGTGATAAGACCATATTTAAAATAACATCATTTAAAGTCCAATGCTTCCAGATGATCTTAAATCTGCCAATTTGAATCATGGGGTTTAGCCATATGGTTTGATTTGTTGATTTACTAATAGGAATATTTGTTAGATTGCTGACAAATCTTAAGGTTTTCCATGTGTCCATTAAAATTCTATTATCTTTATACAGTCTAGGCATCTTGATACTAAGGACATGACAAAGATGTAAAGGAAACATGAATCGCCATTCCAAATATAACCAATCCGGGGTGTAATCAATGAGCTCAGGGAGGACCCAAATACATACCTTGACGTAAAATATAGGCTTGATGGTACCTATAAAAGTTTGGAAAATTTACCCCACCCTCCTTAATTGGTTTTTGTAAAGATAATAGAGCGATTCTAGGAGTTTTACCTAGCCAAACAAATTTTGTAAGAATAGAATTCAATTTTTAAAAAAAATTCTTTATTCATTTTAAAACTGACAAACAAGTGATAATATTAAAATATTACATTACTAATAAAATATACATCACTTGACATTCTTATACATATAATCCATTAAAGTAGAAATTATAACCCTTTCCCCCCCACCCAACAATTCTTCAATGAAAATTTTCATAATACATACAGAAATCCAATCATTAAATTTTTTATAAAAAGACCCCTGAAAAAAAACTGGTATGATTCCCATTGGATAACAAACTACAGGCAATATCATCATTTTAACAGTTTGAACTCTTCCCCACCAAGATAAATGCAAAGGATTCCACTGCTCACACATTTCTGTTACCTTTTTTAATATAAATTTTTCATTCTCTTTCACTGTATCTTCTAGTGTGTTTTTAATCCAAATACCTAAATATTTTAGTCCATCTTCCTTCCATACAAATGAGAATGTATCAAACAAACTCCTTGTACAATGTACATTAAGTGGAAGAATTTCAGATTTACTCCAATTTATCTTATATCTTGAGAATTTTCCAAATTTTTCTATCAATTCCAACAAACATGGAATGGTAATTTTTGGATTTCTCAAATGAAATAATATATCATCTGCATATGCAGAGACTTTATATTCCCAATCTTTACGGGAAATACCCTGTATCCCCTTTGCTTGTTGAATAGCTAATAATAAGAGTTCTAAAACAATATCAAAGAGCAAAGGAGATAATGGTCAACCCTGTCTAACTCCCCTATGCAAATTGAAACGTTCTGATAAATTATTATTAATATATAATCTTGCCATAGGGGAGCTATACAAAGTTTGAATCATTTGTATAAATCCCGAACCTATACCAAACCATTCCAATGCCTGATACATGAATGTCCATTCCACTCTATCAAAGGCTTTCTCTGCATCCAAAGATACCATAAAAGCTGGATCATTCATGTCTTTTGTTAAATTTAATGTGTGAAAAGCCAACCTGGTATTATTAGATGAATGTCTGTTCGCAACAAATCCAGTTTGATGCACATCAATGATAAAAGGGAGAGCCTTAGCCAACCGCATTGCCAATGCTTTGGCTAATAATTTTCCATCCACATTAATTAAAGAAATAGGCCTGTAGTTTGAAACCAAAGTAGGATCTTTATTTGGCTTTGGCAAAACAATAGTCAAGGATTCTGCCATAGTACCTGAAATGCAACCTTTACTTAGTTGAGACTGATATAAATTTAATAAATGGGGTAATAGAGAAGTTTGAAATGATTTATAAAATTCCACTGTAAAACCATCCCCACCAGGAGCGGATCCAACTCTAAGAGATTTCAATGCTGTTTCTAATTCTTTTAATGATGGCTAGACATCTTGATTCGATGGACAGGGTATAAAGTCATGGAATATAAACTTGGCTTTCCCACTGTTAAAGGAATAAAAACTATGGCAAATTTTTGTCAATCATTTTCTTTTTTATTCATAGTAACATAGTAGATGACAGCACATAAAGACCCGAATGGTTCATCTAGTCTGCCCAACCTGATTCAATCTAAAAATCTGTTGGGGGGGGGGGGTTTCTTCTTCTCCTTAGCCATTTCTGGGCAAGAATCCAAAGCTCTGCCCGGTACTGTTCTTAGGTTCCAACTACTGATGTCTCCGGCAAAGCTCACTCCAGTCCATCTCAGCCCTCCCAAGCCCATCCTCAGCCAACGGTCATACATAGACACAGACTGTGCAAGTCTGCCCAATACTGGCCTTAGTTCTTCAAGATTTACTATTATTTTCTAGATCCTCTGTGTTCATCCCATGCTTTTTTTAAATCCGTCACCGTTTTCCTCTCCACCATCTCTCTTGGGAGCGCATTCCAGGCATCCATCACCCTCTCCGTAAAGAAGAATTTCCTTACATTGCTCTTGAATCTACCACCCCTCAACCTCAAATTATGTCCTCTGTTTTTACCATTTTCCTTTCTCTTGAAAAAATTTTGTTCTACGTTCATACCTTTCAAGTACTTGAAGTCTGAATCATATCTCCCCTGTCCCTCCTTTCCTCTAGGGTATACATACTCAGGGCTTCCAGTCTCTCCTCATACCTCTTCTGGCGCAAACCTCCTATCATTTTCGTCGCCCCTCCTCTGGACCGCTTCAAGTCTTTTTATGTCCTTCGCCAGATACAGTCTCCAAAACTGAACACAATACTCTAAGTGGGGCCTCACCAATGACCTGTACAGGGGCATCAACACCTTCGTTCTTCTACTGGTTACGCCTCTCTTTATACAGCCCAGCATCCACTGTCTTGTCGCACTGTGTTTTCGCCTTTAGATCTTCAGACACTATCACCCCAAGGTCCCTCTCCCCATCCGTTAATATTAGTCTCTCCCCTCCCAGCATATACGGCTCCTTCCAATTATTAATCCTCAAATGCATTACTCTGCATTTCTTTGCATTGAATTTTAGTTGCCAGATTTTAGACCATCCCTCTAACTTTTGTAGATCCTTTTTCATGTTTTCCACTCCCTCCTCGGTGTCTACTCTGTTACAAATCTTGGTATCATTCGTAAAAAGGCAAACTTTTCCTTCTAACTCTTCAGCAATGTCACTCACAAACAGGATCGGCCCTAGCACTGAATCCTGAGGGACTTCACTACTCACCTATTCTTCCTCCGAACGACTTCCATTAACCACCACCCTCTGGCATCTGTCTGACAACCAAAATCATTGGCCGATCTTACAATATCATAAGGCATTTTCTAAAAAGCCAAAATTTGCTTTTTCAAGAGCACAAAATTTAGGCGAAAAGCTCAAACACAGAAAAACAGAAAATATAGATGGAAGATCTTCCCCCCATGGTAAATGTGGAAGATGCTGCCAATGTCAGTACATTTTAGAACAACCAACCATTGAGATTCCGTTTTCAGGGGGCAAACAGTATATAATGTCTATAGGCACCAATTGTGACTCAAGCAGGTGGTTTATTATACAGTTTGCCCTTGTGGAAAATATTATATTGGTCAAACTATAAGTGAAATTAAGGTGACTTTAAACAAATACCTACTGATACTGGGGGTTCTGTATTTAAAATGTTACAGAAGCTGGTATAACAACGAAAAAAAACACAAACCAATCCCTATTCACTTTTCCTGGCACAGGCCAACTAAGACGAGTAAACAAACTGGCCCACATCAACATCAATTTCTATATGATTTTTCAAAACTAGGCCCACCACAAATACCCGTGGTAAACAGAGCTCGCAACTCTTTCAAACACCATAATAGCAAGATCAAGGTAAGAAAATTGAAAAAATAGAATGCTCTAGTACACCCACCCCAACAAAGCTCAAATTCTACACGATTGGATGGCACAAACGAACCCCGATCTCCTATTCCTGACTGAAATATGGATGGTTTCAGACACAGATCCGATTATGAAAGAAATGCTACCCCAGGGTTACAAAATAATACCACTATCTAGAAACTGGAAAAAAAGGGGGTGGTATTGCGATAATTTTAAAAGAATCCTTTGATTATTGCAAAATAGATTCAAAAACCACAAAAGACCTGGAAATATTAACTTGTAAGGTTACCAGCACCCAACTGGAAGAGGCATTAACCATGACACTATTTTACATCCCCCCCCCAAAATGGTCTAGTACTAGGGAAGAGTTCTTCAAATACCTCACCATTAACACCCTAAAAGGAACATATAACCTACTACTGGGCGACATGAACGTTCACCTAGAGCAAGTGGAAAAACCAATCGTGATAGAAATTGACACTTTCCTAACAACTCTTGGTTTCTCAATACCAAAAAGAGGAATGCGAAGAATTGCAAAGGGACTTGAACAAACTGGGGGAATGGGCGGCGAGATGGCAGATGAAGTTCAACGTTGAGAAATGTAAAGTATTACATGTGGGAAGCAGAAACCCAAGGTACAACTATACGATGGGAGGGATGTTATTGAATGAGAGTACCCAAGAAAGGGACTTGGGGGCAGTGTTCCCTCTAAGCGGGCGGGTGTTGTGAGCAAACTTTTTTCACTGTGAGCTAAAAATATCGGGCGCCAGCAAGTTATGAGCCAAATAAATATGTTGCTTTCTACCACAGAACTTCCTTACGTTTGTATGGAATCTATCCCCTTTCAACTTTAGAGAGTGCCCTCTCGTTCTCCCTGCCTTAGCTACTAAGTCTATTCCCTTCAGTACCTTGAATGTTTCTATCATGTCCCCTCTCAATCTCCTCTGCTCAAGGGAGAAGAGGCCCAGTTTCTCTAATCTTTCGCTGTACGGCAACTCCTCCAGCCCCTTAACCATTTTAGTTGCTCTTCTCTGGATCCTTTCGAGTAGTACCGTGTCCTTCTTAAAGTACCAGTGCTGGACGCAGTACTCCAGGTGAGGGCGTACCATGGCCCGGTACAGCAGCATGATAACCTTCTCTGTCTCTTCAGTCCAGCATCTGCCCCTTCCATTCACTGTCTGTCTTTCCCTGCCATCTCTCCTCCTGCCCCCCCCCACCCCCCAATTTGGTCTAGCATCCATCATCTTCCTTCTGTTCCCCTCATGGTCTGGCATCTCTATCCTTCCCTCCCCCCTGTGGTTTTTAGCATATCTCTCTTCTCATTTCCTCCACTCAGATCTGATCATTCTCTGCTCTCTCTTCCCTTTTCTTCTCTGGTCTTCCTTCTCTATTTTCTGCCTCCATCTAAATTAAATTCTTTCTTACTATTTAGTCCCGTTTCCCTCTTTTCACTGTGTCTACACACAGCTTGTCACCCCTTTCCCTCACCCCTCCATTATCTTACTATTTTCTTCCCCCTTTATTTATCTCCTCCTTCCATCCAGTATGTGTTCTTTCCCCACTTCCATTCAGCATCTGCTCTCCCTTCTCAACTGACATCCATCTGCCTTCTGCTCTCTCTCCCTTCTTCTCACTTCCATCATCTGTCCCCTTCTCTCTCTCTCTCATCTCCTCCATTCCATCATCTGCCCCTTCTCTCTCTCTCCCCCCCCCCCAACTTCCATCATCTGCCCCCCTTCCCCTCACCTTTGTGGGTCACTTTCTTTCCCCTGAGGGTGGCTCATGTCACAGGGGAAGCTTTGGCCGAGCAGAACCGCTTGATTGACAGTGGAACTTACTTGATTGATGTCGATGCTGGGGCCCGTTGCCGTTTGAAGGAAAAAAAAAAAGGTGGAAAAAAGGAACCTGTAAAGGCGAGAGGAAGGGAAACCTCCAGGACAGCTGCTTTTTGCCCTCCTTCAGCGGCCCAAGAGTTCAGACCAGCAGCGGCAGCTCTGTATGCTTTTAACTTCGGCACAGAGCTGCCCCTAATCAATAGTTTAGCGCGGTTTCATGAGGCAGCCTCGGGGCCTTTGATAGCCGGCCCGCTTCGATGATGCGATGTGGGCCGGCCTAGCAAAGGCCCCGAGGCTGCCTTATGAAACCGCGCTAAACTATTGATTAGGGGCAGCTCTGTGCCGAAGTTAAAAGCATACACAGCTGCCGCTGCTGGTCTGGAGGTGCGGAGACAAGGCAGGAGGCAAACGCGGTGGAAGGCAGGAGTCCCGGCACAGCGACTGCAACAGGAAGTTGCAAGTCAGCTGACGCCGGCCTTTCGTTGCGGCGGGGACCGAATCCTTCGCGGACCGGCAAGATTTTGTTTGCGGACCGGCGGTTGAAGAACTGTGCTCTACACTGTGTGCGCTGTGACGAGAAACTTGTGCGCTGCGAGGTAATATTTTGTGCGCGTGCGCACGTCAACGCAGCTTAGCGGGAACACTGCTTGGGGGTAATGGTGGACATGACAATGAAGCCGACGGCACAGTGCGCAGCGGCCGCTAAGAAAGCAAATAGAATGCTAGGTATAATCAAGAAGGGTATTACAACCAGGACAAAAGAAGTTATCCTGCCGTTGTATCGGGCGATGGTGCGCCCGCATCTGGAATACTGCGTCCAATATTGGTCGCCGTACCTTAAGAAGGATATGGCGTTACTCGAGAGGGTTCAGAGGAGAGCGACACGTCTGATAAAAGGGATGGAAAACCTTTCATACGCTGAGAGATTGGAGAAACTGGGTCTCTTTTCCCTGGAGAAGAGGAGACTTAGAGGGGATATGATAGAGACTTATAAGATCATGAAGGGAATAGAGAGAGTAGAGAGGGACAGATTCTTCAAACTTTCTAAAAATAAAAGAACAAGAGGGCACTCGGAAAAGTTGAAAGGGGACAGATTCAAAACGAATGCTAGGAAGTTCTTCTTTACCCAACGAGTGGTGGACTACTGGAATGCGCTTCCAGAGGGCGTAATAGGGCAGAGTACAGTACTGGGGTTTAAGAAAGGATTGGACAATTTCCTGCTGGAAAAGGGGATAGAAGGGTATAAATAGAGGATCCTGGACCTGTTGTGCCACCGCGTGAGCGGACTTCTGGGCATGATGGACCTCAGGTCTGACCCAGGAGAGGCATTGCTTATGTTCTTATGTTCTTATGTACCAAAACTAGAGAAAACACACAATAAAGGCCACCAATTAGACATAGTTACCTTTTCGAAAAAATAAATCCCTGACCCAAAGATCCAACATAGCATAGGGGCCTGGAAAAAATGCATCTGGTCAGATCACTACATTTGTAACTTTGATCTTTATTGGCAAAAAAAATCACCCCAACCAAAATATAAAAGAAAAAACTCAAAACCAACCACAATCAACAGAAGAGGAACTATAAACCCAATAGAATTCTGGACCCACTACGAATTACAACCCAAAACGTAGGAAATACAAAACTTCCCAAACAAATGGGCAAAGTTCAGCAAAGAAGTGTTAGATCAAATAGCACCGTTCCAAACATATAAAAAGAAAGGGAACTAAATGAATGGTTTGATTCTGAATTACTAACTCTAAAACAGGAACTGAGAAAACTAGAAAGAACCTGGCAAAAAACAAACAAAGAAGAAGACAAAATACACTGGAAACAAAAGATGAAAAACTACAAAAATCTGATTAGAGAAAAGCGAACAATACACTACGCACAAAAAATAGGGACACCCAAAACAAATAGCAAAGATCTGTTCAAACTGGTAAACAGATTAACTGACACCGCCCAAATCATGCTACAGGATAATGAATGTATGCCCTCGGCAGAAACCCTAGCCACCTTTTTCAACAATAAAATCTTAGACGTAAGAGCGACCATACCATCGCCCTCACCCAACCTCATAGAAACATAGAAGATGACGGCAGATAAGGGCCATAGCCCATCAGGTCCGCCCACTCTACTGACCTACCCCCTAGCCTTTCGATCCAAGGGTCAGGTTCCCTTGGCTTAACCCTCTAAGGGATCCCACATGGGCATCCCATTTGCTCTTAAATTCTTGCGTGCTGTTTGCCTCGATCACCTGCACTGGGAGCTCGTTCCAAGGATCAACCACTCTCTCGGTGAAGAAATATTTCCTGGTGTCGCCATGAAATTTCACGCCCCTGAGTTTGAGCGGATGCCTTCTTGTGGCTGAGGGTCCTTTGAGAAAGAGAATCTCTTCTTCCATCTCGATACGGCCAGTAATATACTTAAATGTCTCGATCATGTCTCCTCTCTCCTTAGGTTCCTCGAGTGAGTACAGCTGCAAATTTTTCAGCCTTTCCTCCTATGATAAATCCTTGAGCCCCAAGACCATCCTGGTGGCCATCTGTTGCACTGACTCTATTCTCAGCACATATTTTCGGTAGTGTGGCCTCCAGAATTGCACACAGTATTCCAAATGAGGTCTCACCATGGTTCTGTATAATGGCATTATGACTTCAGGCTTCCGGCTGACGAAACTCCTGCGGATGCAACCTAACAACTGTCTTGCCTTAGATGAAGCCTTCTCCACATGATCAGCAGTTTTCATGTCTGCGCTGATGATCACTCCCAAGTCTCGTTCTGTTGAAGTTCTAGCTAAGATCTCACCATTCAAGGTGTAAGTTCGGCAGCAGAAATCCGTGCAGAGGTGCATGATCTTGCATTTCTTAGCGTTGAAGCCCAGCTGCCAGGTTGAGGACCAAAGCTCCAACAAATGTAGGTCCTGTGTCATACTATCAGGTGAATTGCTGTCTCTCACTATATTGCATAGTTTGGCGTCATCAGCGAATAACGTTATCTTACCTTGAAGCCCCTGATTTAGGTCCCCTATAAATATGTTGAAAAGGAGCGTGCCCAAGACTGAGCCCTGCGGTACTCCACTGATCACCTCCGATGTTTTAGAGAGGGTATCGTTAACTACCACCCTCTGAAGTCTGCTACTCAGCCAGTCATTGACCCCATGTAGTTAGTGTTTCTCCCAGCCCCATTGATTTCATCTTGCTCAACAGCCTGCGATGCGGGACACTATCGAAAGCTTTGCTGAAGTCCAGGTATACGACGTCCACGGATTCTCCCAAGTCTAGCTGTTTTGTTACCCAGTCAAAGAAGCTGATGAGATTGGATTGGCAGGACCTACCCTTGGTGAATCCGTGTTGACTGGGATCCTGTAGATTCTCCTCATCCAAGATTGCGTCTAATTTACGTTTGATTAGTGTTTCCATGAGCTTGCATATTATTGATGCAAGACTCACCGGTCTGTAGTTTGCAACCTCTGCCCTGCAACCCTTTTTGTGCAGTGGAATGACGTTAGTTGTTTTCCAGTCTATGGGGACTCTCCCCGAACTTAGGGAGAGATTGAAGAGTCCTGTTAGCGGTTCTGCCAGAACATCACGCAGCTCACTGAGCACCCTGGGGTGTAGATTGTCCGGTCCCATGGCTTTGTTCACCTTGAGTCTTGCCAGTTCGTACTAGACGTCGCCAGGTGTGAACTCGAAATTCTGAAACGGGTCTTCCACGCTGGGCCTTGCCTGCAACTGCGGACCGTGCCCCGGTGCCTCGCAGGTGAAGACCGAGCAGAAGTATTCATTCAGTATTTCTGCTTTATCAGAATCTGATTCTGCGCAGTTCCCATCTGGTTTTCTAAAGCGTACTATCCCGTCTGTGTTCTTTTTCCTATCACTAAAATACCTGAAGAAGGATTTGTCCCCTTTCTTCATGTTCTTTGCCAGAGTCTCTTCCACTCGAAGTTTGGCCTCCCTGACTGCCGTTTTGACCGCTGCAGACCTAGCCCTATGTTCTAGTTTAGCTTCTCTAGTCTCCGTTCGTTTGTAGGAAATAAATGCTTTTTTCTTCTCCTTGACGAGGTGCGAGATTTCTGCGGAGTACCATTGGGGTTTGTTGTTTCTCCACCGTTTGTGTACTGATTTAATGTAGAGGCTTGTCGCTTCATGTATGGTAGATTTCAGGGATGACCACATAGCTTCCACATCATCGGTCGTAGCTTGGTTCTGCAGTGTCCGGTGGACGAAATCTCCCATGCGTTCGAAGTCAGTGCCTCGGAAGTTGAGTACTTTCGTTTTCGTGTTTGATCTAGGGAAACCTTTCCTGAGGTAGAACCACACCATGTTGTGGTCGCTGGAGGCTAGCTTATCTCCTACCGAGACCTTCGAAACGCTATCCCCTTTGGTGAGTACCAGGTCCAGGATCGCCTGGGCCCTAGTGGGTTCCAATACCATTTGTTTGAGTCGTGCTCCTTTTATGGATGCTAACAGTCTCTTGCTGCCGCTGGTTGTTGCTGAGTATGAGTTCCAATCTGGGTCAGGCATGTTGAAGTCCCCTAGCAGAACAGTGTCTCCCTGTAGAGTGATATTCTCTATGTCTTCAATTAATTCGGAGTCTTTGTCTTCCAGTTGTCTTGGAGGTCTATATACTACACCAAGATACAGGCATTTTCCCCTGCCTCTGGCCAGGTTCACCCAGAGGGATTCCCCGGTGTACTTGACATCTGTGATTATATCCATTAACCAGCAAATGTGGATAGAGAACAAAGTAGTTCTCATGATTTGCTCCTTTAAAGGTATCGTGCAGACTGGCAGATGGGCGGGCGCTGTGGCTGTCCGGGGGTGGGAGGCGAGGCCGTAGCAGCTCCAGGGGCTATTAAGTGGTATAATAAGTTTAATAAATCTGTAATTGAACTGTGGGTTGTCCAGTGGAATTTGAGCAGAGGTGAAGCCTGATTTCTATTTTTTCCCCCCTATCAATTCTTCTGCTGCCTATGGAGACAAAGACTGTCTGAATTCAAGAGCACATGGGACAGACACGTGGGATCTCTTAGGAAGAGGAGGAGATAGTGAATGCCATCATGTTTCTATGTTTAAAAGAGAAAATCCCCCAAGCTCAACTGACAGAAGTTTGGAAACTGAATCAGGAGCAGTCACAGTCCAGGAGCTAAGTCAATCTACCATCTACTGAAAACAGAGAATACCGAAGGCTCCATAGCTGCACGATACCTTTAAAGGAGCAAATCATGAGAACTACTTTGTTCTCTATCCACGTTTGCTGGTTAATGGATATAACCCACAACTTCTGAACTGATTTGTGAGATGAAAATGAAGCAAAAACTTTATAACACTAAAGATGAGAAAGGAAACAATGAAACTAAATTTAGACAAATTAAGTCCTATAAACTGCTTACCGTGGATGGCCATCAATGTGGCAGCGCAGAACAACAGGTACGCCACTCTGAATTTCTGCAATAGTAGCAGGATTCCTCAGGACAATACTACCACTTTCAATCCCTATAAAATCAAGATGAGAAAAAATTAAATCCTCAAGGTTAGGATAAAGAAAAGAGAAACATCAAAGGAAAACAATCCTTGCCCTAATCAATTTTAATTAGTTATTTTGTTTTATGTCCTCCTCAATGGGCTCAGTAAAGGTCAAACTAGTTACAAATTGACATATCGTATATAAAATACAGTTTGTTCATTCTGAATTTACACACACAAGAGTGAATTTAGTTCAACATACATTTGATTGGGAATGAAGTAAAAGGCTACTAACTTTTCTTCATTGGGAGTGTCCGATGTGATGAAGAGAAAATACCCAAATATAAAAATAAAAACCAAAAATATAACATTGTATATTCCAAAACAGATAACTTTTTATTCTTCTAGTAATTAGTATTATAGCAGCATTTGTCAAATCAGAAATAAATCAGTTTGGACATATACAATGGAGAGAAAACACCTCATACCAACAGTGCCGGCATCTTTCTGTAAGCATGGTGTAGTCTAAACTAAACCTTGGGTTTATAAACCGCACCATCTCCACGAATGCGGAGCTCGGCACGGTTTACAGGAAGAAAGATGAGAGAGGAACTACAGTGGAGAGATTAAAGAGTTAGGTGTAAAGGGGGAAGGTGAGAGGCCTAAGAGGGGGGAAGGGTTACAGTTTTGAGTCTCTCTAAAGCAGTGCCAGAGCATGGGGGTTTTTATACAAAAAATATTTCTTTCTAGTAAGACCTTCCCCTGGCGATTAATGCACCACCATACTGGATAAACCAAATGCCTAGCTAACGCCCTCTCCTAGTCCATGCCTCTATTCTTCCCTGGGGGGCCCTGGACAGGCATAGCGTCTAGAACTTTCTTCTTCTTGAAGTTCCCATTCTTCACACGGGTACAGCATCACGTTATCAGTTCTTAGGTTCCCGGATGGAATGTTTTTGCTGACTTGCATTTTCCTTTCAGCACTGTTCATTATCTTTTCCAGCACTGGTTAGTGACCTTGAGACTCTTCATGCAACACATTAGCATCTCAGCATCTGAACTGAAACCAGTTTGCACAAGCCCTTGACTAACAACTTCAGCAAAATATAGGAATAGGTCTTACAACCTATAAAAGTCTCCCATAGGCTCCTGTCATCCATCTCAAGAAGTAGAAACTGAATGGTCGCTTCTCATATTAATAATATATCTGTTTCTATATGCTCTTCCCTATTTGATCGTGTTCTTGATCTCTTGCATTCTTTTTGCTCCTCCTCCCTTACCTCCGGGCTCTCCTTCAGTTTCTCAGTTAGCAACAAAGCAGTGCTAGAGAAGAAAAGGGAAGAAGAGCACGGGAACTTTCCCCCAAGAAACATGCCTGTTCTGCTCATATCATCAAACACTTGCAATACATAACAAGGTGAAAAAACAAAATAGTCGCCAACTTAAACACAACCTGCATCGAGTGTGGGAGATTCATATAGATAAGTCCTGGATACATCAAAGCAGTAGCCACTGCCTCTATTCTTGTCAAGGCTGGACCGAAGAAAACAAGAAATCTGAATTATCAGGTCTAATTGAGGCAGGAAGCAGACGAATTCACAACTGACAGGGCAGGCTTCAGGAAGACAGTGTATGTCTACTAGAAAAATTATCATCAAAGTAAAAACCTAATCTTTCCTTCCAGTACAACAGATACTATTCTTCAACCTGTGGGACGTAACAGAGCAGCCCCTCAAGCTTAGGGTGGGACAGTTGAGCCTGCAGCCAGAATCGAATATCTACACATGGAGTCCTGTTTGGCTGCCACATCCACTCTGTAAAACTTCATGATCTTATGCAGAGAAGATCAAGTTGAGGCTCTACAGATCTCTTCTGAAGAAACCACAGAGAATTCCGCCCATAAGGAGGCAACGCCTCTTGTGAAATGTGCCCTCACAGATATGGGTGGACACTTTCCACTTTCAATATAGGAGGAAGAAATGGCCATACAGATCCACCTTGAAATTGATGCTTTCGATGCTGGCCGACCTTTACGGGCACACAAACAGATGTGTTCAGTTTTGGAGACCGTATCTGGCGAAAGACGTAAGAAGACTTGAGGCGGTCCAGAGGAGGGTGACAAAAATGATAGGAGGCTTGCGCCAGAAGACATATGAGGAAAGACTGGAAGCCCTGAATATGTATACCCTAGAGGAAAGGAGAGACAGAGGAGATATGATTCAGACGTTCAAATACTTAAAGGAGATTAACGTAGAACAAAATCTTTTCCAGAGAAAGGAAAATGGTAAAACCAGAGGACATAATTTGAGGTTGAGGGGTGGTAGATTCAAAGGCAATGTTAGGAAATTCTACTTTACGGAGAGGGTAGTGAATGCCTGGAATGCGCTCCCGAGAGAGGTGGTGGAGAGTAAAACTGTGACTGAGTTCAAAGAAGCGTGGGATGAACACAAAGGATCTAGAATCAGAAAATAAGATTAAATATTGAACTAAGGCCAGTACTGGGCAGACTTGCATGGTCTGTGTCTGTATATGGCCGTCTGGTGAAGGATGGGCTGGGGAGACCAGAATTCAATGGCTGGGAGGGTGTAGATGGGCTAGAGTAAGTCTTAACAGAGATTTCGGCAGTTGGAACCCAAGCACAGTACAGGTTAAAGCTTTGGATTCTTGCCCAGAAATAGCTAAGAAGAAAAAATTTAAAAATTTAAATTGAATCAGGTTGGGCAGACTGGATGGACAAAAGCGAAAAGCATATGTGAGTTTCAGGTCCTGGACCTGAGGGGCCGCCACGTGAACGGACTGCCAGGCACGATGGACCTCCGGTCTGACCCGACAGAGGCAAGTCTTATGTTCTTATGGACCATTCGGGTCTTTATCTGCCGTCATCTACTATGTTACTATGTTACTATTTGACCAGTGAAATTGTTTATAACTTCTAGATACCACAGCAAAAGTCTGTGCACATTCAATGTTTTTAAACACCCAATCATGTTTTCTCGAACCAGAGGGTATGAAGTCTGGCAAGCGTACTTCCTGGTTGATGTGGAAGATGGAAATCACTTTCGTCAAGAAAGATTGGAGTGTGTGCAAGGTCAAGCCTGAATTTGTAACCTAAGAAAAAGATCTCTTCTGGACAAAGCCTGAAGTTCCGACACTCTCCGGGAGGAGGTGATCATCTTGATGTTAAAGTCCATTAAGGAAGCTCGGTCCTGAGACACATATAGAGGACTCGCAAGCACCAGGAAAACCAGATTAAGATTCCACGGTCGGAAAAGGCCATCGCACTGGAGGGCGGAGCCATAAAGCACAGTTACTTACCGTAACAGGTGTTATCCAGGGACAGCAGGCAGATATTCTTGACTGATGGGTGACGGCACCGACGGAGCCCCGGTACGGACAATTTTAGAGTGATTGCACTCTAAGAACTTGGAAAGTTCTAGTAGACCGTACCGCGCACGCACGAGTGCCTTCCCACCCGACAGAGGCGCATGGTCCCCAGTTAGGATAAGCCAGCTAAGAAGCCAACCCGGGGAGGTGGGTGGGACGCAAGAATATCTGCCTGCTGTCCCTGGATAACACCTGTTACGGTAAGTAACTGTGCTTTATCCCAGGACAAGCAGGCAGCATATTCTTGACTGATGGGTGACCTCCAAGCTAACAAAAAGAGGGATGGAGGGAAGGTTGGCCATTAGGAAAACAAATTTTGTAAAACAGATTGGCCGAAGTGTCCATCCCGTCTGGAGAATGCATCCAGACAATAATGAGATGTAAAAGTATGAACTGAGGACCAAGTAGCAGCCTTGCAGATTTCCTCAATAGGAGTGGAACGGAGGAAAGCTACAGACGCTGCCATAGCTCTAATCTTGTGGCCCGTGACCGAACCTTCCAGTGTCAGGCCCGACTAAGCATAACAGAATGAAACGCAAGCAGCAAGCCAATTGGACAGAGTGCGTTTAGATACAGGATGACCCAACTTGTTAGGATCAAAGGACAAAAACAGTTGAGGAGATGATCTGTGAGGTTTGGTGCGATCAATTTGCACTTTAACTCTTTTATGGACTCATGCAGTATTAGTACATATATATATTTTCATATGTTCATAATTATTTCTAACAGCCCTATTGCAAAATTCATGTGTTTTTCTTGATTGTGACTTTATGCATTTTCATCCTGTTTTGACTCCCACAATAGCTCCCTAGTTATTTTCCCCTCCAGTTGGATTCTTTCCATTCCCTTTCTTGCTACTAAGCTGAGGAGAACTGCAGTGAAGAAGAAGTGATGAGCCCAGCTGAAGGATGATGACGTAAGATTTGATGTGGTTACCTAGACTTTCACCCCTGGCGTCTGGACCCAGCCGAGTTTGCACCGATCCCAGCTGTTTTGGAAGAGCATGGAAATAATCTAACTTGTTAATTTATCCCGCCATCCCTTTTGGATGTAGTATGCTCATAACAGGATGAAGCCATAAAGAGAGAATATATTAAAATGTATCAGGTTAAATTATGAACCCCTGCAGATGCCTGGTTGCCCGAATTATCCCAAATGTTGAAATAGAGACCCCTACACAGACCCATACACAACATTTTTGATAGTCTTGACTTGGCTGATTTTTAATGTACCTCCCTATGAAACACCAGCAGCTGATTTCCCCTCCCACGAGTCACCACCTATCCCCACTACATCAGTAATTTATGCTGATGTTTCTATCACAGCCCGGCAGGTATAAGTTTTAATGCAGCACTCAACTGCTTACATGATTTCTGCTTTGCACAATATCTGAATTATTGACTGCTTGGCCTAGTATTATAAGCAATAAGTACACTGCGACATGTTATACTGCTCTGTCCTCGGTAGCGTAGTAAGGGTGGGCACTTGTCTCTTTCCTTTACCATATGCAGTTCCTAGCACATAGCCCCGGGCCCATAATGTACAGTTTCTGATACAAACTAACTCCTCACCGAATGAACAGGGGTCAAAGCCACCTGGAGGGGCTTTGAAGAGGGGATGAGAGAGAATAAAGCATGGATACATCCCTGTAAGTCCTGACATTAGCCAGGTGAAGTGGGATACATCCCGATAAGTCCTGACATTAGCCAGGTGAAGGGGGATGGGATTAAGACAAAGATCACTTTTCTCTTTACAGAAAAAACTGCCCTCACCCCCTGGAACTGAAATCTACCTTATCTGTCTCTGCAGATGATAGAAACAGTAGATTACTTATGGAAAGATATTTCACCATTAACTGAAGAGCATGCAAAGATGGAGAAATACGCTGTTTTATGAGTTCAATTAGCTACTGTAGAAGTAAAACTAGAGAAAAAGCAACAGGTCCTGAGGCTGTGGGCTAGCTGTGGTTTTACACCAAGGCCCACCCAGCCAGATACCATAAAGAGATAAACAGGCCATGGTCAGAAGACAGAATTCTCAGAAGAAAGAATTCATAAGAAAAATCATCTAATAGAAAGTATCAGAGATGTTTAAAGTTGGGAGGGGGGCTTGTGCTCGGAAATACTAATATGGTGGGGAAACAGGCATTTCGGGGAAAAGGTAGGTTTTACGGAAAACAGAATGGACATATAACATGACGTAGATGAGAATAGCCAATAAATGAATGTAGTTAGGCAGTAATGCATAAGTAAATAGCCAATAAGGATGTATCATGTGATATAGACCAACGTGGTGTTGGCCACTAAGAAATGTATAAAAACCAGGCCTTTAGAAGGGAGAGGGCAGAACAGACATCAGAGGACCTCTAGGCCTAGAGATCATCACCTTCTGTTACGCTATATACTATATGATCTATTCTTGTAAGCTGTTATTGATTGACTAAATAAATATATACTTATTGAAACCAGTATATAGCGTTCGAGGTCTCATTACCGAGGTAGGCCTGGACAGCGGCCTACATCAGGATGCGTGGGAGGCCCGAGAGAAGTACGTTGCAGTAGTCTAAGTGCGAGGTGAACAGAGTGTAGACAAGGGTTTTGGTAGTGTGTTCAGACAGAAGAGGACGGATATCGGGGAGCTTCAGCGTGAATGCACTTGTAAGTCAGCAAGAGGAGTTTAAACTGTATTCGGAAATGGGCGGGGAGCCAATGAAGTGACTCGAGGAGAGGTGTAACGTGAGAATATTGGCTCTCACGGAATACGAGTCGTGCAGCAGAATTTTGAACGGATTGAAGAGGCGAGAGACGGATGTGTGGGAGGCCCGAGAGAAGTACGTTGCAGTAGTCTAAGTGCGAGGTGAACAGAGTGTAGACAAGGGTTTTGGTAGTGTGTTCAGACAGAAGAGGACGGATTTTGGTAATATTATAGAGAAAGCGACAGGATTTGTCGGTTTGTTGGATTTGAGCAGAGAAGGAGAGAGAAGAGTCAAAGATCACCCCAAGGTTGCGAGCTGATGAGACAGGGAGGAGGATAGTGTTATTCATAGAAATAGAGAACGGTGAGAGGGGGGAGGTGAGTTTAGGCGGAAAGATAAGGAGTTCAGTTTTAGCCATATTCAGTTTGAGATGGCGGCGAGACATCCAAGCGGCAATGTCGGACAGGCAGGCTGTAGTTTGGGCCTGAACTCCTGTAGAGGTATCTGGCGTGGAGAGGTAGATCTGGGAGTCATCAGCACAGAGGTGATATTGAAAACCATGAGAGGAGATCAGCGTACCAAGAGAGAGGGTATATATGGAAAAGAGGAGAGGACCCAGGACAGAGCCTTGGGATATGCCAATGGACAGCAGGATGGCGGCAGAAGAGGATCCACCGAAACATATGCTGAAGGTACGACCAGAGAGATAGGAAGAAAACAAGGAGAGAGCAGAACCCCGGAATCCCAGCGAAGTCAGCAAGAAGGGTTTCATTGGTAGTATACCTCTGAAGGGAATTAGCACGAGATGTATTACTGTTCACAAGGCAATGAACCAGAGGAAATTAAGCCAGTGATTCCCACTCCCCCTCATGTGCCAAGCGGCATGTGGCACACAGATGCATTCAGGCTGCCATCCACCACAAATAAGGCATGAATCTGAACTATCCTAACCTAAGGAATCTATCCCACCTGTTTTTAAGCAAAAATGAGGAGTTTTGAGGCAGGTAGAGGCTTTTAAATTCAAATTGAGAAATCCAAGATGGCCCCTTAGCAGCAATTTTAGCCCCAAAAATGGCCTAGGGGAGCCACACTGAAAAATAAAAAATAGCAATTTGGGGATTTGAGAGGTGGGGGAACTTATCTCTAATCCCAGGACCCTCCAAAAATACATTTTAAGGACCCACCCAATTTGGTTCGCCAGGCTGTCAGCCTGTGTTACTCACTGTGAAATGCTGTGTGCAAGAATAGAAGCTGCAAAAGGTTTACAAGGAGAACCTCTGCCTCAACAAGCCTGGAATCCGGACTGCTTGTGTCTTCCAGTTGCCTCTCAAGCCCAACAAACTGGCCAGAAACTTCAACCCCCACCGAATCACGTGCACACAAACAGGGGAGACGAATGCATTCAGCCCCGATCCTGGAAAACCGCCACAAAGCAACTCAGCCTGCGCTCAAGCCCACTGTGGTCAAACCTGGGGTGAGCCTTGTTCTCAAGAGAACAATCCCTGAGCCCCTGAACTGTTCGTGCAGGCAGTTCAAGCAGGTGCACTGCAAAGCAGCCTGCCCCTTGGAAGCAGATCCTTGACCTCAGAGTCTGCATGCTCCCCGCAGCCAGAGCTGCCCCACAACGAATCTTCTGCAGCACTGAAAAAGCCTGAATTTAAAATGAAAAAAGACAAGAGTTGAAGGAGAGCCCAGAGGTAAGGGAAAAGGAGTAAAAAGAATGCAAATGAAGCTCCCTACAAGAGTTCTCGCCAGAAGACGTTGACTGTCGTGCTAGAAAATTCTTTTAGGGGGATGATCCCAGTGCTTTCCCAGTACAGCAGTGTTGTAATGTTTCAAAAGATTTCCCTGCAGATGTCTGTGTACTCACATTTTATATTGAAGGATGCATTCACTGTACGAGCTTCCTCTCCAGTCATGCTGTTTCTGGCAACACACTGAAAGGTCCCAGCATCTTCCTTCCTATCTACAGCAGTAAATTGGAGGTTGCTTCCTTCTTTGAAGCGGCGCTCGGTGTCAACGATGGAGGTGCCATTCTGCAGCCAGTCAAACTCCACATGAGTAGAGTCTTCCACTTCACAGCGCAGGATAGCAGCACGACCATTCAAAGCATCCTGGGAGGATGGCTCCTTAGTAAAGAGGATTGTGCTTTGAGTGCAAGCAGCTGTAAAAGAAAAGGATGAAATGAGGAATGAGAGCAGCACCTTTCATTTCCACAACAGCAAACAGCATTTACTGGGCTTTGTTCAGCAATCCATATAAAAGTAGTCAGTCTTTAAATCCCAACGGGAGACAGAGTCAAATATTACTCCTGATAGAACCACAAAATTTGCGCAAAATTCTGCTTGGGGCCATAGAAGCAATATTTGGGGTTTTTGCAGGACCCTTCCTGCTCCCCCTCCTGCCTGCGACCCTTCATCTCCTGTAAGGGAGAGCTCGTTCTCTGACAGTAAAGGCATATAAACAGACCCTTAGTCCTCTGCGATTCCTTTGGAAAAACCCACCAGATCCTGGCCAGCCTCTGACACCGAGGCAGATGTGTCCTGGGCGCCCAAGGCCCCTCACGCACTGCCAGAAACTCAACCCTGAAATGTCCTGTTCAAATTAGACTGTAAGCTCTTCTGAGCTTACAGTCTAATTTGGATGGACAGACAGGACATTTCAGGGTTGAGGAGTTTCTGGCAGTGCACGATAACTCCAGCTTACGTCTCTTGGGCTCCACAGCATCCCTGCTCCTGCGCTTAAGTGATGACTGCCATTCCGGGGCTCTGGAATGGATTTACTCCCAACTGCTAGTCCCCTGACCATTCTTCAGCCCTAAAGAGCAAAGGGGAGGCTAAGCCGGATGCTCCTTCCTCCCCCTTTGTGTGCTGCATGGCATTTGGCGCAGGGCACTCTTTGGGCACCCATCCAGCACAAACCTGGCAAGAATTACAGGTAAAGGAGCCTCAGGACTCCATCCCTACCAATTCTGAGGCAAAACAAGGTGATTTGAAGCATCTGGAGATTTTTTTTTTAATTGGAAAATCCAAGATGGCGCCGTAGCAGTATTTTAGTGCCAAGAAATGACTCAAAAAACAGCTTAACTAAAATTTAAAAAAACCAGCAAGAAATGGGATGTTGGATGTGAGGGAACCTAAGGGAAGGGGCAGAAACCTGAAAAAGGGTTTTAACACCCCCCCCCCTCCAATTTTCCTCATAGGCTGCAACAGCCTTACTGGGACCTGTGCTGGAAATGTGATTTAGCCTGCCTCAGCTCCTAAAGTAGCTGGATCTGGGAGAAGAAAAAATTTAAAAATTTAAATTGAATCAGGTTGGGCAGACTGGATGGACCATTCGGGTCTTTATCTGCCGTCATTTACTATGTTACTATTTAAGAAATTACTGCCTCAAACGGACTGCTCCTCCAACACTTGATCTTCGTGCTGCCAGTCAGACCAGAGTTTGACTGGACCTCTAATCCATACAGGCCCACGGACAAAAAAGGGGGGGAAGGTGAAACCCAGGCAGCACCTTGCAAAGCCCCGCTGAGCCTTCTACAGATGCCTGACAGCCTGCACTCAAACCCTACAACGCAGTAGGTGAGCAATGCTAGAAGGGGAATGGACCCCGAGCTCCAGAAAAGTTTCTGCAGGTTGGCCAACAGGTACCACAGAGGGAATGGCCTGTCAGCTGCAGACCTCAGTCTACTTCTCCTCAATGAGAACTCTGAGCACCAAAACCCGTCAAAAAACCATGAAAGTGACTGAAAAAAATAAAGAAATATACAGAGCAGATCAGAAAGACCTGCAAAAAGAAAAATTGAAGGAAGCAGCAAAGCTCTCTAGTGAAGAAGGAGAGATTAAAACGCTGGAGTGGATTCCTTTTGCACAGCTCGTAAGCATGGGGATATTACCTGTCCATCCAGAATGACACACCTATTGCAGTACTCCTAGATATAATAGATGACTGCTGGAGTTACATGGACAAAGGCCAGTTACATGGACAAAGGCTCACGCGGCGGCCCTCTGGTCTAAAACCAGCACCCTAACTGAGACTAGCCCTACCAGCGTACGTTCTTGTTCAGCAGAAACTTGTCTAACTTTGTCTTGAATCCTTGGAGGGTGTTTTCCCCTATAACAGCCTCTGGAAGAGCGTTCCAGCTTTCTACCACTCTCTGGGAGAAGAAGAACTTCCCTACGTTTGTACGGAATCTATCCCCTTTCAACTTTAGAGAGTGCCTCTTGTTCTCCCTACCTTGGAGAGGATGAACAACTTGTCCTTATCTACTAAGTCTATCCCCTTCAGTACCTTGAATGTTTCGATCATGTCCCCTCTCAATCTCCTCTGTTCGAGGGAGAAGAGGCCCAGTACTCCAGATGAGGTCTCACTGTACAGAACCATGGTGAGACCTCATCTGGAGTACTATGTGCAATTCTGGAGGCCACATTACCGTAAAGATGTACTTCGAGCTGAGTCAGTCCAGCGAATGGCCACTAGGATGGTCTCCGGACTCAAGGGTCTCTCATACGAGGAAAGACTGGGCAAGTTGCAGCTCTACTCTCTAGAGGAGCGCAGGGAGAGGGGTGACATGATTGAGACATTTAAGTACGTCACAGGTCGCGTCGAGGTGGAAAATGACATATTCTTTCCTAAGGGACCTTCAGTCACAAGGGGGCACCCGCTCAAGCTCAGAGGAGGGAGATTTGGTGGTGATACCAGGAAGTATTTCTTTACAGAAAGGGTGGTGGATCACTGGAACAAACTACCGGTGCAGGTGATCAAGGCCACTAGCGTGCTCGACTTTAAGAATAAATGGGACATCCACATGGGATCTCTACGTGGGTCGAGCAGCACTCTGACTTAATGGGGTGGGGCAGTAGAGTGGGCAGACTTGATGGGCTATAGCCCTTTTCTGCCGTCATCTTTCTATGTTTCTCTAATCTTTCGCTGTAAGGCAGTTCCTTCAGCCCCTTAACCATCTTAGTCGCTCTTCTCTGGACCCTTTCAAGTAGTACCGTGTCCTTCTTCATGTACGGCGACCAGTGCTGGACGCAGTACTCCAGGTGAGGGCGTACCATGGCCCGGTACAGCAGAATGATAACCTTCTCTGATCTGTTCGTGATCCCCTTCTTTATCATTTCTAGCATTCTGTTTTGCCCTTTTTGCTGCTGCCGCACATTGTGTGGACGGCTTCATCGACTTGTCGATCAGAACTCCCAAGTCCCTTTCCTGGGAGGTCTCTCCAAGTACCGCCCCAGACATCCTGTATTCGTTCATGAGATTTTAGTTACCGACATGCATCACTTTACACTTATCCACGATGAACCTCATCTGCCATGTTGATGCCCATTCCTCGAGCTTGATTATGTCACGTTGCAGATCTTCGCAATCCCCCTGCGTCTTTACTACTCTGAATAACTTCGTATCATCCGCAAATTTAATCACCTCGCTCGTCGTACCTATGTCCAGATCATTTATAAATTAGACTTGAGCGCAGCCTTCGACTTGCTCGACCATGGAATCCTACTATCCAGACTATCTGAGATCGGGATCAGAATACAGCACTATCATGGTTCGCATCCTTCCTGGACCAAAGACAATTACGCGTCCTGGTGAACTCAGTACTCTCTGAACCAAGAACCGCAAAATACAAAGTACCCCAAAGTGTGCTATTGTACCACTACTATTCAACATCTACTTCAGACCAGCTCTTGAAATTGTAAAGAAACACAGAATCAACATCCACTCCTTTGCAGATGATATACAACTCTACATCCCAATAGGCAAGGCACAGTCCCAACACAACCTGAGACCCTGCAAACCTGCCTCATGGAGATTAAAGCATGGATGATGGCCAACAAACTCCAACTGAACCCATCCAAGACTGAACTAATATGGATTCACCGAGAATCTTGTCTTGCCCCTCACCCTTGCATCTCCTGGGACAACACAACTCTGATACCAAAAGACCAAGTATCCAGCTTGAGCATCACAATGGACGCAGGCCTGACTTAACACAAATCTCCAAGTTAGTATCCTCCTCCTTCTACTACCTACGGCAACTAAAACCCATCCGCCGTTACTTCACCAAAATTGACTTCACTCAAATGTTATAATAATAATAATTTATTCTTATATACTGCCAGACCACAAATGGCAGATAAGGCTGAACGTCCAGCGAATATACAGTTAAAAAGATACATCAATTTCTAGAATGTACACAATACATGTTGTATTTAAAAAGCATTAGGAAGCTTGTGTTACAAATTTGTCAAATAATTGTGTTGTGTGTTATTGATGTATAAAATGTGGTATTTATGGTTACACTTACTGTAAGTTTTGAAAATAATAAAGATTTGGAAAAAAAAAATTGTTTTCTAAAAAAAAAATAATAGGATGAGACTCCTAACATGATTTTGCCAAACCAGGCATTCATTTTGGCTGCCTGGAGAGAGAGAGTTCTCTCGAGAAATCTCTTCAAATAACACAATTTGACAGTAGAATATGTGAATAACTGGACTCTACGTGTGGGCTTACTGGAGTGATTTAAAGAGAAATGGGAAATAAGGTAACCTGGGGACATACCGAAGATTGACTTGAAGCAATTACATGCAAATTTGAATAAAACTCTAGCCTTAATCGGTAGCCAATGTAATTTTTGGTAATAAGGAGTAACATGCTCCCATTTTTTTCAGACCGAAAATCAGTCGGACAGCAGTGTTTTGAACCACTCTTAGTTTTTTTAAGATTTTCTTATAGGTGCCCAGGTAGATTATATTACAATAATCAATGATACTCTGTATCGATGACTGAACTAACAAACGAAAGGAAGCTGTATCAAAATATTTCTTAATGGTTCGGAGTTTCCAAAGAACTGAGAAACATTTCCTGAGTAACAAATCTGTGTGTTCTAAGGTAAGGTGTTGATCTAAAGCAGTGGTCTCAAACTCAAACCCTTTGCAGGACCTCATTTTGGATTTGTAGGTACTTGGAGGGCCGCAGAAAAAATAGTTAATGTCTTATTAAAGAAACTAGTCTTTAAGCCCATTACATAAATGGGTGCTAGAATAGATGTGTCTGCTGTCTGTCTGTGTTTCTTTATCTCTTTCTCCTTGGCTGCTGTCTGTGTCCTTCTGTCTCCCCCCCCCCCCGAGCAAAGCTGTCTGCCCCCAGCACACACCTCCCCCCCAAAGCATCCCCCTTTCCCTCTCCCTATCTCTCCTTGGCCCTTTCTGTCTTCCCCCCAAAGCAAAGCTGTCTGTCCCCAGCACACCTCCCCCCCAAAGCAGCCCCCTTTCCCTCTCCCTATCTCTCCATGGCCCCTTCTGTCTCCCCCCCAGCACACCCCTCCCCCCAAAGCAGCCCCCTTTCCCTTTCCCCCTGGCCCCCAGTATTGATACGCTTCTTACCCTCCCTCCATGAGGTAAAACTCTTTATAGTTTATAAATCTTTCCTTTTGGCTAAGTCTTAATAATAATATTGTACTTTATAACTAAAGAGACATATGAACAAGAAACTGTTTTATTTTACTTTTGTGATTATGATAAACATATTAAGGGCCTCAAAATATTATCTGGCAACCCGGGCCACGTGTTTGAGACCACTGATCTAAAGTCACTCTCAATATTTTTATGAACTGTTCTATAGGATATTCAGATATATTCAGATGTATCATTGATTCTTTAATCTTGTCACTAGGACTTGCAAGAAAAAATTTAGTTTTTTCAGGGTTGTTTCAATTTGAAATCAATCATCCAGAATTCAACCTGTTTCAGAATAGTTGTAATATAATTTGTTATCTCAACTGTCAGACACGTTAGGGGAATGACTATAGTGATGTCGTCAGCAAAAATATAAAACCTAAAATTTAAACTTTGTAATAGAGAGCTGCACGGGAACGGGGATGATGGGAATCCCCTTTGGGTCATGGGGATCCCGTGGGGACGCCCCCTAGGGTCGCGGGGATCCCATGGGGACGCACCCTAAGGTCACGGGGATCCCGTGGGGACGCCTCCGAGGGTCGCAGGGTTGGATCGCAGTGCACTCGAGCCGCGAGGGTAGTCTCTTCCTCCTTACCTGCCCTGTCGCAGCACACAGCCGAACGGAAGTCTTCCCGATGTCAGCGCTGACGTCGGAGGGAGGGCTTAAGCAAAGCCCTCCCTTCCTCCGACGTCAGCGCTGACATCAGGAAGACTTCCGGTCGGCTGTGTGCGGCAGGGCAGGTAGGAAGAAGGCAATGGCGTACAAAAGAGGGGGGAGGGGGCGGTCCGCCCCGGAGAATGTGCACAGCCGGTCAGGTCCCCCGATCGACCGACAACAGGCCCGTCCGACAAATCTCCCCGCCCTGTAGCCGCGAATCTAAATTACCTCTTACAGCAGCTTCACTACTCCAGCTGCTGTAAGAAGGTAATTTAGATTCGCGACTACAGGACAGGGAGATTTGTCCGACCGGGCCTGTTCTGTTGTCGGTCGAGTGCGGAAGCGCCACAAAGGTAAGGGGCAGGGAGGGAGGAAAGGTGGAGTGGAGAAGAAAAGACGCTTAAGGGGGGAGAAGGCCGCTGAAAGCTCTGGGGAAGACAAAGGGGTGGAGAAGGACGCTGAAAGGACATGGGGTAAACGGGAGGAGGGGGGGGAGGATGCTGATAGCACATGGGGAAGACAGAGGGGTGGAGAATGCCACTGAAAGGACATGGGGAAAACAGGGGTGGAGAAGGCCGCTGAAAGGACATGGGAAAGACAGAGGGGGGAGAAGGCCGCTGAAAGGACATGGGGAAGACAGAGGGGGGAGAAGGACGCTGAAAGGACATGGGGAAGGCAGAGGGGGGAGAAGGATGCTGCCTGACAGGACATGGGGAAGATGGTGGGGGAGAAGGACACTGAAAGGAAATGGGGAAGAGGGAATGGGGAGAAGACGCTGGCAGGGAAGAAGACAGAGGTGCCAGACTATGGGGGGAGCAGAGGGAAAAAGATGGGTGCCAGACCAATTTGGGAGGGGGGAGAAAGGGAGAGGCACAGTAACAGAGCAAATGGAAGACACAGAGAGAAGAGAGGCAGTGGATGGAAGGAATTGAATGAGAACATGAAGAAAGCAGAAACCAGGCAACAAAGGTAGGAAAAAAATTCTTTTTTTTTTTTTTTTTTTTGCTTAAGGATAAAGTAGTAACATAAGAACATAAGCAGTGCCTCCGCCGGGTCAGACCATAGGTCCATCCTGCCCGGTAGTCCACTCCGCCGGCGGCCCAAACAGGTCACGACCTGTCTGAATCACTAGAAGGGGCTCCCTTGCCACCTTGGTTTCTCATTGAAGTCCTATCTTCCCATCGAAGTCCTAACCCTCCGATCTTGCACATGCACGACCTGGTTGGGTTTCTATACTTATTACCTGGTTAGCTTTCTATATTTGTGTTACATCCCAGCTCCTCCCTCAGTATCCCATGATCCCTTTATCCCTCAGGAATCCGTCCAATCCCTGTTTGAATCCCTGTACCATACTCTGCCTGATCACTTCCTCCGGTAGCGCATTCCAAGTGTCCACGACCCTTTGGGTGAAAAAAACTTCCTTGCATTTGTTTTGAACCTATCTCCCTTCAGTTTCTCCGAATGCCCCCTCGTACTTGTTGTCCCCTTCAGTCTGAAGAATCTGTCCCTATCCACCCTCTCTATGCCCCTCATGATCTTGAAGGTCTCTATCATATCTCCCCTGAGCCTCCTTTTTTCCAGAGAGAAGAGCCCCAGCCTATCCAACCTCTCGGCATATGGGCAGTGTTCCAGCCCTTTTACCAGTTTCGTTGCTCTCCTTTGGACTCTCTCAAGTACCGCCATATCCTTCTTGAGGTGCGGCGACCAATACTGAACGCAGTATTCCAGATGTGGACGCACCATCGCTCGATACAATGGCATGATGACTTCCCGCGTCCTGGTTGTTATGCCCCTCTTTATGATGCCCAGCATCCTGTTGGCTTTTTTCGAGGCTGCTGCGCACTGTGCAGATAGCTTCAGTGATGCATCCACCAGCACACCCAAGTCTCTCTCAAGTCTGCTGTCTCCCAACAATGCCCCCCCCCCCAATTTGTAGTTGAACAACGGGTTCTTTTTCCCTATATGCATGACCTTGCATTTTTCCACATTAAAGCGCATTTGCCATTTGTTTGCCCAGTCTTCCAGCGTGTCCAGGTCCCTTTGCATGTCCTCACACTCCTCCCTGGACCTAACTCTGCCGCACAGTTTGGTATCCTCTGCAAATTTTATAACCTCACACTTTGCCTCCTTTTCCAGGTAATTGATAAATATGTTGAAGAGTAACGGCCCCAGCACTGATCCCTGTGGCACACCGCTTGTGACTCCCCGCCAGTCAGAATATTGGCCCTTCACTCTGACCCTCTGCAGTCTACCCGACAATCAGTGCTTGATCCATCTGTGCACATCCCCTCCCACCCCGTGGTTCCACAGCTTCCTAAGCAGCCTTTCATGTGGCACCTTGTCAAAAGCCTTTTGAAAATCGAGGTAAATGATGTCTATGGATTCCCCATTGTCCACCCGACTGCTTATTCCCTCAAAGAAGTACAGAAGGTTAGTTAGGCACGACCTTCCCTTACAGAATCCGTGCTGGCTTGTTCTCAGTAGGCCATTCCTCTCGATGTGCTCGCAAATGCCGTCCTTGATCATAGCTTCCACCATCTTCCCTATAATTGAAGTCAGGCTCACCGGCCTGTAGTTCCCGGGGTCACCCCTCGATCCCTTCTTGAAGATATGTGTGACATTCGCCAATTTCCAGTCCTCTGGTACCTCACCAGTTTTCAAGGATAGGTTGCAAACATGCTGGATTGTGCCCGCTATTTCTTGTCTTAGTTCCTTCAGAATCCTTGGGTGGATCCCGTCCGGGCCCGGTGATTTACCGCATTTTAACCTGTCTATCTGTTTGAGGACATCCTCCTTACTTACCTCTATGTGCTCCAATTTTTCGGCCTGTTCCCCACTCATGAGCTCCTCTGAGTCCGGTATATTAGATGTGTCTTCGCTCGTGAAAACCGACGAGAAGAACGTGTTCAACCTCTCAGCTACCTCTTTATCCTCCTTAATCACTCCCTTCCTATCCCCATCGTCCAACGGCCCCACCTCCTCTCTCGCTGGTCGCTTCCCCTTTATGTAACTGAAGAATGCCTTGAAGTTTTTCGCCTCCCTGGCCGGCCCCTCTTCGTATTCCCCTTTCGCTTTTCTAACCTCTCGTTGGCATTCCTTTTGGCATTTCCTGTGCGCCTGGTGATTTTCCTCCGTTGGGTCCTTTTTCCATCTCCGGAAGGATACTTTTTTGTCATTTATTGCCCTCTTTACTTCAGTTGACATCCAAACTGGGTCCTTTGATCACTTGTTCTTGCAGCCTTTCCTGAAACTGGGGACGTACATTTTTTGTGCTTCCTGCAGGGTGTCCCTGAATAGGGTCCAGGCGCTTCCCACAGTCTCCATCCTAAAGTATATTAATTGTGTTAATAAAAATTTATAAACATTAGAGGCTCTGGTAGAAACTCATTTACAAAGTCTGTATTCTTCCCAATTAATAAAGTCTTTTTGCTTATTTTTAAATGGGTTTCTACCAGAGCCTTTAATTCAGTAGCATAATTAAATGAAATAACTATTTCTGTAGTTTATAGGGACGGGCTGGGATGTAAGGGATTCCTCGCGGGGACGTAGGGGATTCCTCGCGGGGACGGGTGGGAGTCCTCACGGGGACAGGTGGGGATGGGTGGGACTTTGACGGGGACAGGTGGGATTTCTGTCCCCGCGCAACTCTCTACTTTGCAAGAGATTTCCCAATGATGCAAGGTAAATATTAAACAGGGTCGGAGATAAAGGTGAGCCTTGAGGAAACCCACATATGTTTATTCAACAATATGCTTTGTGCTTTCTTGCCTGGAGTATTGCAATGGTCTTTCCACCAGTCTACCAGCCAGGGAGCAAAACAGACTACAGAAAGTCCAAAATGCAGCAGTGAGACTCCTAAAGAACCTTGGTCCTTTTGAACACATGTCCCGTCCCCCCCCTGTACCGAACCAGGCCCACTAGCTCCCAATACACTAGCAAACATCTTCAACATTTAAACACTTCCACGACATGACTATGTAACAAGGAAGCTCCCAATCTACCATCCTCAGAAGCCCCACCAATTGCAACTAGAACTCAGGCCATCCAACCCCCCAGCAAATTGCCTCCACCTTCAGACAGCCCAAAAGTGATCATATTTCTACAACATACCCAAAGAATCAACTCCCTCCTGCCAACAGGGAAAATTTCAATCTACTGCCCTTCCGGAAAGCAGTAAAGAACCAGAGCACTCCTGGTCTCAAACTTTAATGGACTGAGACTCGGCGCACCATAACTTGGAGCACCTGAGCCTGTCAACTTTTTTTTTTTTTTTAATTAATTTATTTGTATATTTAAACAATTTTATCAAGCATTAAAGCATCTTGTACAGAAAAGTTTGGTTAAGTACAATCATAAAGAAAATTTTTTTAATTACAATACTTATTACTACTTAAACAAAACTCAAGTCCTCAAAACTTAAATCCAAGATTTTATCTGAGTATCAAAATAGGTAAACTCAAAATCAAACTAAAGAGAAATAAGTATCCTACATTAAAGACTTTAAGAGTACAAAATTCCTCATTCAATTCGATGTTCCCTCTTTTTCAAGACGTTTTAAAACCAGAAAACTAGTTAGGTATGTCAGTTCAAAGAAAACATATTTATTGGATCAATATTTAACTATGCATTTACAGGGAAACCTAAGGAAAGACACCCCCAATCGATGTAACTCCTGGTTTCCAAAATCAGGAATTGGCATCTCCGCTTTTGAGTTTCTCTGGAAACATCAGGAAATATTTGTATTTTGAAACCGAGAAATTATTTATATTTGTTTTTAAAGAATAATTTCATGATCCAATTTTTGACTGGTAGTAAATAAAGCTACTGTTATCAAGAGTAGCAGGTTTAGCCAGTTCTTTATCTGAAGTCTCTAGGATAGCCATGATATCCAATTGATGTTCTAATTGAACTTGATCTTGTTCATAATTCGTTAACTGTTGTTCTTGTATTTTATTTGGCAAATAATATGCTTGTGTTAAAGGGGGTATAGTTTCTTCAGGAATATTGAGGATTTCAATGAAATATTTTGTAAGCATTTCTCTGGGTATCACTGAAGGAACTTTAGAAAAATTCAGCAGATGCAAGTTATTATTAGCGCGGTAATTATTATCAGAGATTTCTAATTTCCTCCTTAAATTTATATTATCTTTTATCAAAGCGTCTTGAATTTGTTTTACCCCTGTTAATTCTCTATCAGTTTTTTCCATATTAATTTTGATAGAAGACAATTCCTATTTAAACTCCTTTCATTCAGCTTTCTGTTCATGAATTTTCTTTTCTAATTCTCCAATTTGTGGACTTAAAAAATTTCCCAGCTTAGCTACCAAGTTCCACAAAGAATCCAAAGTTACCTCGGTGGATTTTGTCACTAAAAAAGAACTTTTAGGCAATCTTAAAATGCTCACCCACCAGAACTTCTGCTTGATGGCTTATGCTCTCATGCCATCAAAACACAGGAGATGGGCTGTGGCCCTTTTCTGCCGTCATTTTCTATGTTTCTATCAGGCACCCCCCCTGACTACACAAAACTCACACTTTGAATCAGCACACAAATTGTGATATTGAAGGGGTTGTGTATATGATCCTTTGACAGTGTCAGTTATTGTATATAGGTCATACTACCAGGACCATCCGTAAGCGAGTTACAGAACACCTTAGTAAGATCCGTCGGGGCGACATGGGAGCGCCACTTACCCAACACTGGCATGCACAGTCTCACACTTTAGAAGATTTAAAGTTTGTGGCGTTGGACGCTCCGAGTTTAAAGAGAGGGGGACACAAACAAGCCTTGTTATGGAAGAAAGAACAGTCACAAATATTCCATTGGCAGACAGTGGCTCCAGAAGGATTAAATAGTGAAGTGGAGTGGTGGGCGTTCCTACACTGATGATTGACATTTAGTAGAGCATTTGGGACATCAGCTGAAAGTGACGTCAACAGGAAGTGAAATAATTACGGGAGAAGAGTAAGGTATTCACCTCACCGGCAGCGTCATAAGTTTACTGTTTTACATTGTGAATGGTGTTTTCTATCTTCTTTTGTTAGGAAGGAGTTTTACTCATCTTCAACCAGCGTGAGGCGGTTCTCCGAGGAAGCCACTGGCGAAACACGTCAGGACCCGCTGGAGTGAGACAATTTCCTAACTACTTCACCTTCAAGTTAAGTTATTAAAAAAGATTTTTTGCATCCTAGCACATTGAAGACTGCTTTTATAAAACAATGAACACTTTAAAACAAGAATTTATTTATGACACAATTTAAATCTTTCTACTGATCGAAGATGGTGCAATGATATACTATTGAAAATGTTTACAGGGCTTCTCCCCGTCTGGTGCTTTTCTTACCACCTTTGGTTCTGAGCACCTTCTTGATTTAAAGGATTTACACTTACTAAAGCCCTTCTTTTATGTTTTGTTGAATTTTCCAGCTCTTTGGGGACTTTTTGTTGTTTAACATTCACTCAGTAGTTCAATTGGATAAACGTACAAGAGGCAAATCTCTTCCAGTTAAAAAGAAGCTCTGGAAATGAGCAGTATGATGAAGGTGAAATGGGATAAACTCAGGAGTAATCCAAGGAAATACTTCTTTACAAAGGGATAGGGATGTGAATGTGTGTAACAGTCTCCCGATGGAAGTAGTAGAGACAAAGACTATCCCCCTCTTTTACTAAGGTGTGCTAGCCGCTAAACGCTAACACGTCCATAGAATATAATGGACGCATTAGCATTTAGCGTGCACTAAATCGGCTAGCGCGCCTTAGTATCTGGCGAAAGACGTAAGAAGACTTGAGGCGGTCCAGAGGAGGGCGACGAAAATGATAGGAGGCTTGCGCCAGAAGACGTATGAGGAGAGACTGGAAGCCCTGAATATGTATACCCTAGAGGATAAGGAGAGGACAGGGGGAAGATATGATTCAGACGTTCAAATACTTAAAGGAGATTAACGTAGGAACAAAATCTTTTACAGAGAAAGGAAAAAGGTAAAACCAGAGGACATAATTTGAGGTTGAGGGGTGGTAGATTCAGGGGCAATGTTAGGAAATTCTACTTTACGGAGAGGGTGGTGGATGCCTGGAATGCGCTCCCGAGAGAGGTGGTGGAGAGTAAAACTGTGACTGAGTTCAAAGAAGCGTGGGATGAACACAGAAGATTTAGAATCAGAAAATAATATTAAAGATTGAACTAGGCCAGTTACTGGGCAGACTTGTACGGTCTGTGTCTGTGCATGGCCGTTTGGAGGAGGATGGGCAGGGGAGGGCTTCAATGGCTGGGAGGGTGTAGATGGGCTGGAGTAAGTCTTAACAGAGATTTCGGCAGTTGGAACCCAAGCACAGTACCGGGAAAAGCTTTGGATTCTCGCCCAGAAATAGCTAAGAAGAAAAAAAAAAATTTAAATTGAATCAGGTTGGGCAGACTGGATGGACCATTTGGGTCTTTATCTGCCGTCATCTACTATGTTACTATGTAGTAATCTGACTTCAAGAAAGCATAGGACAAGCACCTTTGTGGACGAGAAAGGGTTAGTAGATACTATGGATAGGCCATAAAGTATTTATCTGTAGAGTTACCTTTTTTCCAGCTAAATTTCATACATCAATTTTCTAGTTTACTTACACCCACAAAAAAACACCGCACTAGGCAACTGCCACTTAGAAAATCCCATTGGTCAGATAAAGGCTAGATTTTTGAGGCTTTTCTTTAAGAACAGACAAAAAGATGTTTCCGGATTTGGCACGTGAAACGCAAAGGTGTGAATTTCTTCTATAGAAACCTGGTGTCATATCATTGGGGTCAACGTTTTATCTTGGACATCCTTGCAAGTGCACAGTCAAATATTTATTTTTTTTTTTAACCTTTCTAGTTAACAACTATTCTGTCCTTGTCACATGTGGAGAAAGAAGGAACTCTTTAGATTAAGATTAAAAGGAGCTCCTCTTTCTCAGATCTTTCGCTATTTCTAGTTGGCTTTTGGTTTTTCTTCTTTTTTCCGCCATTTCCACACCTTGGCTCCTTTATTTGAGGACTTGAGTTAATTTAAGCCATTTTTATCTTTCTTGAAAAGTGAACTCTTTTCTTTGGCTTAATTGCTTTCTGCACAAGTTCTAATGCAGAGAGAAAATCCCTGTTGCATTGGAGGGGAAAGTCCCGTAAACCCCCAGTGCTCCAGGTCCATGAACCCCCCCTGCTTGAAGCGAGGCAGTGGAAAAGGCCAAGCAGTCTTTGTCCACAAAGTCCCAGCCCCGGCTATGGCAGTCCAGGGCCTGGCGGAGGCAAAAGCCACGTTGGCGAACGAATGTCCTCGCGACCGACGAACACGCCCCCGCTTCGCCCACGGCCACTTACCCCGAAGAACGAGCAGCAAGAGCAGCGGCGGCCGCGGCCCCCACTTCCGCCCGCACCGGCCCCCGCTCCCATGCCAGCGCGCGCGCCACCCCCGCCTGCCACAATGCACCGGGGCGCTCTCCGCCCGCCCACAATGCGGCGGTCGCAGGGCGGGAAAGCGAGACCGTTGGTCAGTCCCACCTCCCGCCACGGCCGCTGGTAAGGTCAAAGAGCTCAAGTCCACCTCTGGGACAGGACTATTCCAGTCGGGGTTTCAGGATTTCCCCAGTGAGATAGATCTATTTGCATGCGCTGCTTTCCATGCATCTTCATTGGGGAAATCCTGAAAACCTGACTGGAATACAGTCCTGCTACTGGGCTGTTGAGCACTTTGGGTACCCACCTGTTATCCCAGGACAAGCAGGCAGCATATTCTCAACCGTGGGTGACGTCACCAACAGAGCTTCCGAGTGAGTGCCTTCCCGCCCGAGTTAGGGCGCGTGTCTCCTGTGAGGAACCTCAGTTCAACGTTTTCCAAGGAGCCGATAAGTCCTCTTCTTTTCAGCTCTGCAGCCTTCGTTGCCTTCTTTCACCGTGGCTTTTTATTATTAAGTCGCTGTGCTCAGTTTTTCGTTTTTTTATTTTTTTCTTTCCAGCCAGCGGCCTTTTGGCCTAGGCCTGGCTGCTCACCTTGTTCGGTACGTCGGACTTTGTTTTTTCTATGTCCCAGCTTCTTACCGGGTTTAAAAAGTGTAGCCAGTGCAATAAGACCATTTCAATCACCGATCCCCATAGTCGGTGTATTGTTTGGGTCCTGAACATTGCCCCGACGCTTGCTTGCACAGTGCTACCCTTCAACCTCAGGCCTTTCGTCAACACCGTGCCAAGTTTCTCCAACTTTTTGGCACTATGGACCAACCGACTGAGTAGGTCTCTTCTTCAGGGACAGCCTCGACATTTAAGTCCTCGACCTCGACGCCAGCTTCTGCCTCCACCAAGGCCTCAACCTCGACATCTTCGGTCTCGAAGGCCTCACCGGCAGCTCCTCTGAAGTCATCCTCAACGGGTAAGTCTCCTGTCTCTCCTTCAGGTACCATTCCTAAGAAGCCTCCAGATTCTCAGGCATCCCAGGCCGTATCCGCGGTCCTAACAGCCTCTTCGAGACCTCCAGCTAAGCGTGCCTCCAAGCATCGGGAATACTCATCCTCGGGGTCGCCCTCCTTGGAGCGCACTGCTGCACCTTTGAGACCTTTGTCTCGGTGCCTATGTTCGAGGACATGTTAAAAGCCATTCTGACCACTCAGATTTCCTCGGTCGTGGCTCAACTCCTTCCGTCCTCGACCCTGCTTTCTTCGAGCCAGCCTGAGCAGCAGTCTGGGACTCCTGTCGAAGCGCCTCGAGGCAAGCCTCAAGGAAGCCTCGCCGGTTCTCATCCAGTGACTCTTCACCTACTCCTCGGACACTGTCTCCTCGACCGAAGCATCTCGCCTCCAAGCTTCCTCAGGAGACATCTCTACAACAGAAACCTTCGCCTTCTCTGGATACTGAAACTTCTATGCCTTGTTTATCCAAGGCTATTGAGACTTCTTCCAAATCTAAACATAAGTCTCGCAAAGCTATTACACCGGCTGCTTCTCGAAGTCCATCGTGGTCAAGGACTCCTCCATCGAGACCGCTTCTGAGGGAGTCTTCTCTTCTCCTCCTGCCTCAACCCACTCTGTTCCTCGAACCCCGGGAACCTCACCATCGAGGGTTTTGAAGCGCAAACACTCACTGACTCCGCCTCACGCAGGTAGTGCAGCTTCCTCAATCACTATGCACCTGGACTCTGAACCTTTGTCTCAGTATTCCAGAGAGGCTTCTCCATCCTACTCAGTAGTTCCTCGGTCTCGCACTCCTTCTCCGGAAGGTGCCTCGACCTCGAAGTCTGCCTCTTTTGCCAGGTTCGTCTTCGACATGGGAAAAGCTCTTCAGCTGGATCTCCACTCTGATTCCAAATATACACCTGAATACTTGGCTGACATGGAGCTGCCTCATCCACCCAAGGAGACCTTGAGGCTTCCTATGACTCCAGTATTGAAGCAAACTTTTTTAAGGAATATGGAAACTCCTTATTATCCCAGGACAAGCAGGCAGCATATTCTCACATGTGGGTGACGTCATCCACGGAGCCCCGATGCGGACAGCTTTTCAAGCAAACTTGATTGAAGATTTCAAGTTTGCTAGTGCTGCACCACGCATGTGTGTGCCTTCCTGATCCACTAGAGGGCGCATCCCCTCCTCATGGTCTTCAGTTCTTAGTTTTCCGCGGAGCCAGAAAGCCCTGTCTCTCTTCTCTGCGTTCTTATAAGTGCCTTTCTAGCACCGCGGCTTCTTTATTTTGTTAGGGAGTCGCTGTGCGTTTGTTGATTGATCGTGTATTTCTTTGTTTCAAAAAAAAAAAAAAAGGACTTTTTATTGTGTTTCTGCTGGTTCCACCGGCAGGCCCTTCTTGGGCCTCAGCCATGCGGCTAGGCCTCATTTGGCTGCAGCTGTATTTTCTTCTTCCCTGGCCTCTCTCTGGGCTCACCTCGTGTGAGCAGGATGGCCAGGACCATTTTTCCTTCGTTGGATTCGGACTGAGTAGCTTCGATCCCCGGTAAGTCTTCTTTCTTTCTTTCTTTCTGTTCTTCTAGCTGCGTTACCTCGGTAATGCCGAGGTAGTGCCGAGGCAGCTGAGTCTCAGGCATTCCAGGCATCGAGTGCAGTCGTGCCCGCCTCTATGAGACCTTCAAAGCGTGCCTCCTTTCATGGGAATACTCATCTCGAGGTTGCCCTTTATGGAGCGCACTGCTGCACCTTTATTACCAGTTTCATTGGTACGGTGCCGAGTTCTGAACCTCGATGTGCCTCGACGTCGACTGGAGCTTCGTGCCTCGACGTCGACTGAGGCTTCGTGCCTCGACGTCGACTGGGGCTTCGTGCCTCGACTGCGCTTCTTGAGGCCTCTCTTGCGGTGGCCACTAACCGCCTCTCAGAACGCGACCGGTCCTTCACCTATCGGGACGCCTTCAGCTGAATCCCGTCTGCCTTGGTGGTTTGGACTCCTTCTCCAGAGGGGCCCTCCAGATACCTTTCTTGTGTTCTCGGCCTCCTTCGCAGCAGCTGCAATAGCTGCAGCAGCGCCGGGTTATGGTCCAGTCGCCGGCTTCGGCGACTCCTGGCCGTCTTTTTGACTATTCTCGCATAGCCTCCGGGCTGCTCTCCTTCTGGGATTCCTCCCCTCCCTTCGGGAGGGGTGTCTCAGTGTCTACGCACCGGGAGTATAGCCTCGCTTCTGTCGGTTGGGCATTCCCATCCTCCCATCTGCGTCTGGTCCAGGCCCTTCGTGACCTGCACTAGTTCTAGTCCGGGAGTGGTTCAGACTCTGCCCGCCCCAGTCTCGGGAGTCCGTCGGGGCGGACCTGGACCCAGTTTGTCTGCGCTCCTTGTCTCGGCCTCAGGGGGTGGCCCTTGTTTGTTTATGCCGGAAGGTGGCCCCTCGGTCCGCCTCCGGTCTTTTCTGCCTCGGCAGGCCGCCTGTCTGCGCTTGAGTCAGCTGGTGTCTCCGCAGTCTTCGACCGAGCTGATGCTGATCCTTTTGGGATCATGAGTCTCCACGGTTCATGTCCCGATGTTCGCCTGGTTTCATCTTCGTGTTCTCCGCTGGACCCGAGCATCTCAGTGGTGGCAGGATCGTGATCCCGCTTCCAAGCACATTGTGGTGCCTCCCTCCTTGACACGCTTGTTTCGTTGGTGGGCCACCTCTTCGTATCCCCGCATCAGAAGGTTCTGCCGATGGACTCCTCGGCATAGGCTTAGGGGTGCACCTCGACGGCCTTCGGACTCAGGGTCTTTGGTCGGGTGCGGGCCGTCGCAGCCGCATCAATCTGCTGGAGCTCCGGGCCATTTATAATGCCGGGGTGGATTTTCATTATTGGTTGCAAGATTGCGGGGTCCTGGTGCGTCCCGACATCCCGGTGGCGATGTATTCTGTGACCAAGCCAGGGTGTACAGGTTCCCTGTTACTTTGCAGGGGAGCCCTTCGTCATTGGCAGGGGGCGTTACACCACTACTTATTTCTTCGGGCGGTGTATTTCCGGGGCGAGCAGCATTGTCTGGTGGACACGTTGAGTCGCCCTTCTCGGCCGCATGAATGGTCGCTCCATTCTCAGACTCTGCGGCATGTGGTTGTTCGGTGGGGAACCCCACAGGTAGTTCTGTTCGCTTCGCCCCTCACTCACTGGTTGCCTCGATATTGCTCGAGGATGTTCTCCCGGGTTCGCATCGAGGTGGATGCTTTCCTTCTCGATTGGATGGGCAGGTTCCTCTATGCGTTCCCTCCCTTTACTCTGATTCTCAGATCTTTGATGCACCTCCTGTCGGGCTGCGCCACCATGATCTTGCTGGCTCCTCTGTGGCCCTGACAGCTGTGGTTCTCCCTGCTCCTTCAGTGTGTCAGGGAGCCTCTGCTTCTACCTATGTTCCCTTTTCTGCTGTCTCAGTGTTGAGGTTTCTGTTGCCTCCCAATCTGCAGTCTCTACACTTATCAGCTTGGTTCCTCGCAACGTGCCTCCCTCCTTCTGTTTCTCTCAGTCGGTGGGAATATTCTCGAGGCTTCTCGTATGGGCTCCACTCGGCAATGCTTTTCCCAGAAATGCTCCTGATTTGCTGCGTGGTGTGCTGAGCACTGCATGGATCCACTCTCTGCCTCCTTCCCTTCAGTGCTGGATTTTCTGTTCCACTTGTCTCGGTCTGGTCTCAAATCGACATCTATCCGAGTCCACCTCTGTGCGATTGCTGCCTTTCCTTGGCCGCTGGATGGGAAGCTGCTCTCCGTCCATCCGACGGTTTCCCGCTTTCTGAAGGGTCTCCGGTGGTTTGGGATCTTAGGGTGGTCCTGGCTCAATTGGTGAAACCTCCGTTTGAACCCATTGATAACGCTCTTTTGATCTGTTTCACCTTGCGGGTGGTATTCCTGGTTGGTCTCACGTCTGTTTGTAGAGTCCGTGAGCTGCATCCTCTGGTTGCGGACCCGTCTTCTGCTGTATTTTATCAGGACGCAGTGGTCCTGCGTACTCATTACAAGTTCTTGCCCAAGAAGGTTTCGGACTTTCATCTCAATCGTTCCATTGTTCTTCCGGTCTTTTTTCCGAAGCCCCACTCTCATCCTGGCGTGGTGGCGCTTCATACGATTGACTGTAAGAGGGCGTTGGCTTTTTATCTTCAATGCACTCAGTCTCATTGGACGGTTCCTCAATTGTTTTTGTCCTTCGACCCTACTCGGGTGGGACGCCCTGTTTCCCAGCGCACCTCGTCCAACTGGTTGGCTGCTGGTTTGCTACGCTCAGGCTGGTCTCGCGCTGCATGGTCGAGTCCCGGGACATAGAGTCCGAGCGATGGCGGTTTCTGTAGCTTTCCTCAGGTCAACGTCTATCGAGGAGGCTGCCACTTGGTCTTTGGTTCATTCTTTCACCTCACACTACTGTCTGGATACTCTGTCCAGGAGCGACGGCCGGTTTGGCCAGTCGGTTTTGCGTAATCTGTTTTCTTGAATTGCCAACTTCCCTCCGTCCCTTTTTGGTTAGCTTGGAGGTCACCCACATGTGAGAATATGCTGCCTGCTTGTCCTGGGATAAAGCACAGTTACTTACCGTAACAGGTGTTATCCAGGGACAGCAGGCAGATATTCTCACAACCCGCCCGCCTCCCCAAGGTTGGCTTCTTTGCTAGCTATCTAAACTGAAGACCATGAGGAGGGGATGCGCCCTCTAGTGGATCAGGAAGGCACACACATGCGTGGTGCAGCACTAGCAAACTTGAAATCTTCAATCAAGTTTGCTTGAAAAGCTGTCCGCATCGGGGCTCCGTGGATGACGTCACCCACATGTGAGAATATCTGCCTGCTGTCCCTGGATAACACCTGTTACGGTAAGTAACTGTGCTTTCCATTACAACCATTCCATCCAAGCTGGAATCTAGGTATTGCACAGTACCTTGCAAAAGCTTCGAGAAATCTCAATTGTCCCACCAGTCTTTGGTTGTGGAATCTTCTTTAAAGAAAGCTCATCCATCTAAGCTTTATGCTGCGGTCCCTCCAGACAGGGAGGGCCGTACCATGGACAAGTTTGGCCGTAGGTTATGCCAGAATTCCATGATGGCTAACAGAATTTTCAATTATAACTACATTTTCACTGCTTATTTTAACCATTTCCTCAATTTGATGCCTAAGTTCTATCCGGCTCTGGAGGAACAAAGTCTTCCTGAATTTAAACAGATCATCAGAATTCTGTCTCAACTTCGACTTTTCATACTGCAAGCCACATACGATGCTTTTGAGCTCTCTTCTAGAGTTTCTGCCTTTGCAGTAGCCATGCGCTGTCTCGCCTGGCTCCGTATTGTTGATATGGATCCCAATCTGCAGGACCGTCTACCAAACTTGCCTTGCCAGGGAAATGAACTCTTTGATGATTCTATTGAAGCTGCTACAAAGCGCCTCTCTGAACATGAGCGCTCTTTTGCTTCCTTGATTCGGCCGAAGCCTAAGACTCCTCCTGTTCAGAATACAAGCAACCACCGCGTCATTATCCCCCAAAAATGACACCAGCTTTCTCCAGGTCTCCGCCTAGAAGGCCTCCACAACGACAGCAGAAGGCTCAGACTCCTGCTGCAACTAAACCAGCTGTCTTTTTGACATTCCCAGTCTGAGCATACCAACCTCCCTGCATCAAAATTCTCTTCTGCCCATAGGAGGTCATCTTCACCAATTTTATCACTAGTGGGAGATGATCACCTCAGATCTCTAGGTTCTCACCATCCTTCGGGAGATATACTCACTTCACTTTCTTCAGTTGCCTCCAGATCGCCCTCCAAGAGAGTGTCCTTCCAATTCATCGCAACTTCTCCTTCTTCAGGAAGCTCAGGCTCTTCGGGCTGTCGAGTAGGTTCCTCTAATCCAACAGGACATGAGCTTTTATTCCCGTTATTTTCTAGTCCCAAAGAAGATGGGGGATTTCCAACCCATTCTGGACCTCAGAGCCCTCAACAAATTTCTAGTCAAAGAGAAGTTTTGGATGCTATCTTTACCAACTTTATATTCCCTGATGGATCAGGGAGATTGGCTATGCTCTCTGGATCTCAAAGAAGCTTACACTCATATCCCGATTCATCCAGCCTCTCGCAAACATCTTCGATTCAGAGGGGAATCTTCATCTACAATACAGAGTTCTTCCTTTCGGACTCGCCTCATCCCCCAGAGTCTTCACGAAATGTCTGGTGGTGGTGGCTACAGCTCTCCGTGCTCAGGGTCTTCAAGTTTTTCCATACCTGGATGACAGGCTTATCAAGGCCCCCCTCTCAACAAGGGGTTATTGCAGCGACCCAACAGACTATTATGTTCCTCCAAAGTCTGGGGTTCGAAGTCAACTTTCCAAAATCCCAGCTAACCCCATCTCAGTCTCTCCAGTTCATTGGGGCCACTCTAGACACTGTCCAGCTCAGAGCGTTTCTACCTCCACCACATCGGGATACACTCATTCGCCTTTGTCATCAAGTGTCTCATCTCATCAATTTCAGCAAGACAAATGATGGTTCTCGGTCACATGGCTTCTACAGTTCACGTGACTCCTTTTGCCAGACTTCATCTTTGCATACCTCAGTGGACCCTGGCAACTCAGTGGCAACAAGCTACTGACCCGCTTTCTCAACAAATTACAGTAACTCCTTTGTTGAAGCAGTCTCTCCACTGGTGGATGCTTTCAGATAGAAGTAGAGGTAGGTTATAGAAATGGTCAGGAACCACTTCACAGGTCATGGACCTGATGGGCCGCCGCGGGAGCAGACCGCTGGGTGCGATGGACCTCTGGTCTGACCCAGTGGAGGAAACTTCTTATGTTCCAATCTTTCCAGAGGTTTGCTGTTCCACAATCTCCCTCATCAGAAGGTTCTCACAACAGACTTGTCAAACTATGCTTGGGGAGCCCATCTCGATGGACTCCGTACCCAAGGTTATTGGACTCCTGCTGACCGTCTTTGTCACATCAATCTGTTGGAACTCAGAGCAATTTTCAATGCTCTCAAAGCTTTTCAACACCACCTTCACGACAATATAGTCCTTGTCCGGATGGACAACCAAGTCGCCATGTACTATGTCAACAAACAGGGAGGTATGGGATCTCACTCCCTTTGTCAAGAAGCTCTGATGCTGTGGGATTGGGCAATCCATCAGATTATCTTTCTCAGAGCTGCATATATTCAAGGTCAGCACAACTGTCTGGCGGACAAATTGAGTCATCTGCAACCTCACGAATGGACACTCAGTTCCTCGCCTCTACATCAGGTGTTTGCTCAATGGGGACCCCTCAGATAGACCTCTTTGCGTCTCCCCTCAACAACAAGCTGCCTCAGTTCTGCTCTCGAATATACTCTCCCCAGCGTCTCGAGGCAGATGCTTTTCTCCTGGATTGGATGGGTCGGTTTCTCTATGCCTTCCTTCCATTCCCTCTGATTCTCAAGACTCTTGCCAAACTCAAGACAGAACATGCTACCATGATTCTGATAGCTCCTCGGTGGCCCAGACAACTGTGGTACTCCCTTCTAGTTCAACTCAGCACCAGGGAGCCTCTGCTTCTACCAGTTTTTCCCTCTCTGCTTACTCAGAGTCAAGGATCCTTGCTACATCCCAACCTGCAGTCTCTACACTTAACAGCTTGGTACCTTTCAACCTAACAGACTCTCTACAGTTCTCTCAGTCTGTACAAGATATTTTGGTAGCTTCCAGAAAGCCATCCACTCGGCAGTGTTACGGCCAGAAATAGACTAGATTTTTTTGCTTGGTGTTCCACTCGCCATATGGAGCCAATGTCTACCTCCTTGGCTTCTGTTTTGGATTATTTACTTCACTTATCACAATCTGAAACATAGAAACATAGAAATAGACGGCAGATAAGGGCCACGGCCCATCTAGTCTGCCCACCCTAATGACCCTCCCCTACCTTTGCCTAGTGAATAGAGCCCACGTGTCGATCCCATTTGGCCTTAAAATCAGGCACGCTGCTGGCCTCAATCACCTGCAGTGGAAGACTATTCCAACGATCAACCACCCTTTCAGTGAAAAAGAATTTCCTGGTGTCACCTCGTAGTTTCCTGCCTCTGAATTTCCACGGATGCCCTCTTGTTGCCGTGGGTCCCTTGAAAAAGAAGATATCTTTTTCCGCTTCGATGCGGCCCGTGAGATACTTGAACGTCTCGATCATGTCCCCCCTCTCTCTGCGCTCCTCGAGCGAGTATAGCTGCAGTTTGTCTAACCGTTCTTCGTATGGGAGATCTTTGAGTCCCGAGACTATCCGGGTGGCCATTCTCTGAACCTGGACTTCAGTCTACATCTATCTGAGTCCATCTCAGTGCGATTGCTGCTTTTCATCAGCCTCTTGATGGGAAACCTCTGTCTGCACATCCTGTGGTGTCCCGCTTTATGAAAGGACTTTTTAATATTCATCCACCACTTAAACCACCCCCAGTGGTCTGGGATTAGAGATTGACACGGGGAAAAATTCTGTCCCCGTCCCCAGACCACCATCCTCTGCACCGCCCCATCTCCGCTGGTCCTTTCACCGCCCCGTCCCCGTCTCCACTGTCTCTTTCACCGCCCCATCACCTTCCCCGTCTTCAGTGTCTTCTCCTCTCCATCCCCCCATCCCCAGCACCCTTCAATGGTCCAGCAGCTCCCTCCCGCCGGCCAGCCATGCATTTCCCTCCCTCCCTCCTTTTCCCTTATCTTTTCTTCTTGAAACTGGCAATTTCTATAAGGCTACGAGCTGTATTACAGCCGGAGCCTTGAAGTCGCATCAGGTTGCCTGCTAGAAAAGTCTCCTCAGATGCAACTGGAAACAGGAAGTTGCATCAGAGGAGACTTTTTCCAGCAGGCAACGCGACGTGACTTCAAGGCTCCGGCTGTAATACAGCTCGTAGCCTTATAGAAATCGCCAGTTTCAAGAAGAAAAGGAAGGAGGGAGATGCATGGACGGCCGGCGGGAGAGAGTGGGCTGCCGGATCGAATGCTCATTCACCGCGCGTTCACTACTTGTTCACCGCCCCGTGGTACCATTCACCGCTCCACGGGGCGGTGAATGGCCTTGTCCCCGAACTCACGATGACCTTTTTTTTTGGTCACCGTTTTGGCGGGTTAGCCGCGGGTAACAACCACTGTGTCATTCTCTATCTGGGATCTCAATGTTGTCTTGGCTCAATTGATGAAACCTCCCTTTGAACCAATTGATAAGGCTCATCTCAAGTACCTTACTTGGAAAGTAGTTTTCCCGATTGCCCTCACGTCTGCTCGAAGGGTCAGTGAGTTACAAGCTTTGGTTGCGGATCCACCTTTCACAGTTTTCCATCATGACAAGGTGGTCCTCCTTACTCATCCAAAATTCTTACCTAAAGTTGTTTCAGAATTTCACATTAATCAATCTATTGTTATTCCAGTATTTTTTCCAAAGCCTCATTCTCACCCTGGAGAAGTGGCTCTCCATAATTTGGACTACAAGTGTGCCTTGGCTTTCTACTTGCAACGCACTCAACCTCACAGGACAGCCCCACAACTTTTCATCTCCTTCGATCCAAATAAGTTGGGGCATCCTGTCTCGAAGCGAACCATCTCCAACTGGATGGCTGCTTGCATCTCTTTCTGCTATGCCTCAGGCTGTCTCCCTCTGCAGGTCGAGTCACGGGCCACAGAGTTAAGCTATGTCGGCGTCTGTAGGTTTCCTCAGATCAACTCCTATTGAGGAAATCATGCAAGGCTGCCACTTGGTCCTCGGTTCATACATTCACCTCTCATTACTGTCTAGGATAACTTTCTCCAGAAGGGATGGCCATTTTGGCAAATCTGTTTGCAAAACCTTTATTCTTAACTTGCCAACTCTCCCTCCATCCCATTATGCTTAGCTTCGGAGTCACCCCACTGTTGAGAATATTCTGCTGCTTGTCCTGGATAAAGCACAGTTACTTATCGTAACAGTTGTTATCCAGGGACAGCAGGCAGATATTCTCACAAACCACCCTCCTCCCCTGGTTGGCTTCTTAGTTAGGTATCTGAACAGAGGTTCCTCACAGGAGACGCGCGCTCTAACTCGGGCGGGAAGGCACTTGCGCATGCGCAGTGCAGCCCTCGGAAGCTCTTACAAAGATCTTCAAGGAAGTCTGCTTTCAAGGCTGTCCGCTGCGGGGCTCCGTCGGTGACGTCACCCACTGTTGAGAATATCTGCCTGCTGTCCCTGGATAACAACTGTTACGGTAAGTAACTGCTTTTCTTCACATCATCTACCGGACTGCCTTTTCTTCCAACACCCAAAGTACTTAGGCAAATGGCTTGGAATTTCAGGCGATTTATAAACCACTTCTTCTGAGGGTGGATCCATTGACCCTGTACTGGAAGACCGCTACAATGGGCTCCCCATCTGAACAGGCAGCCATGAGGAGATTCAGAGGGTTACGCCCCTAGCCTGTCAAATAAGCTTTCCACAGAAGCTATATCAAAGTCTGGAGTAATCTTGCACAGGAGCCCCCAAGGAACCCTGCAGGATTTCAGACTGGCTTCTCGGGCTCTGCAATATCCGCTTCTCACCTTGCTATTTTGAGGATGCCAGGAGAGATTTTTCTCCCTACCACTCCCGTCCCTCCCTTGCATGCACTGCGGTACATGGGCGCTCCTCGGCATGATAGTATTAGAACTGCCTGTGGAGCCAATCCCAGTTGATTTTGAGCCAAATTAAGGGGCTTTGAAGCAGATGGAGGCTTTAGAAAAAAATTGTTTAAAATCCAAGACAGCCACAACCAGAAAAATTGGCATCAAAAATGGTCTGCTGGGGCTTCCCTTAAAGTTAACAAAATCAGGAAAGGTGTTTTGGAGGTGGGGGACCAGAAGCCCTTAAATTCAACTTTTTCACACACCCTCATCCCCGATTTTCCCCATAGGGAATAATGGTCTGTACTCACAGTGTTGCTGGTGGTGGTGCCTGCCTGCATCAACTTTGCTTCAACCTGACTGAAGTGGAGAGAACTTTCTGCCTCAAAACCTTGTGGAGCAGTTCAGACCTGGAAATCTTCGGGCTGCCAGTCGGACCAGAACTGACTGAAGGCTCAATTCCCAGAAATCCTCACGGCGTAATAGGGAAAAATAAAATGCAGCTGGCTCCCTGAAACCCAAAGAGATTCACACGGGCTCCACAGCCTGCACTCAAGTCTCTAATAAATCAGAAGGCAAGCAGGCTCCCAGAAGAACGGACCCCAAGCTACAAAGTAACACATAGCAGGCTGGCTCATCAGGTACCCACTTGGGGGTTGCCCTGCAAGCTGCAGTCCTCCTTCGCGGAGTCCTACGTTCTCTCCCAGGCAGAGTAGCCCCCAAATATGGGGTCCTCTGGCACAAAAACTCTTAAAAATGGAGTAAAAGACCTGAAAATATAAAAAATGAACAGAGCAATATGATCTGTTACCAATTTCTATATGGCATGATTCCAGAATTCTTTAAGAGTAAGATGTCTAGTTATCAACCACCAAGATCACTGCGTTTGGAAAAGTCTGCATTGTTGAAAACAAATGTCAACCCAAATATGTGGAAACCAATTGCAATGAACCTTTTCATGTGCAGGGGTAAAACTATGGAATGCCCTTGTTGGCCAAATTCGGAAATGCAGTGACAGGAGTTCATTTGATGTCTCATATGACATTATAATCTTGCGCTCCTTACATTCCTGCTTTAAAAATTCTCCATGTAAACCCAAATTGATTGATTTGCTGATCTCCGTTAGACTTCAACAAGTGCTACAACACTGGAAATCAGCCTCCAGACTAAACTATCCCTTCTGGTGGAATTCTGTTTGCCAGTTCAAACGTTTTGAACAATATGCTCTTGAGAAACGTTTTCCTCTATTCAATCATTCCACAGCTTCTATTGTGGACTCCCATTGACGACTTTATAGCTACACAAAAATTGTAATTTTCTCACTGTCAACACGATGTTCTTTATTTTCACGACATGTATGAGTTACACTGCTTGTGGTTTTGACATTTCCTGATAATTGTACTGTTTTTTTCATATTTGAAATACTTAATAAACAGATTGAACTTAAAAAAAAAAATAAAACTTAAAAACACAATTATTTGTTGATGCATTTTTCTGAGTATTGACTGTTGTTAGAATTAATGCTATCCGTTTCTACTTGTCCTGATTTGTTTTAACATTATATGTATGTAACCATTTTGTAAACTGTTTCTGATATAAAACGGTTGTAGAAATTTTTTTAAAATAAATAAACTTACAGAAGGAAAAACTTGAAGCGGGAGCCTATACTCCACTGGTGAAGGAAGAGGAGCTGAAAGATGTGATAGATACTTTTATGTAACAGGACTCTAAATTATAACAACCATTTCTCCTTTTTTGTCACTTTATTTTTTATTTGAACATTTAACAAATGTACAATATAACAGTGGGATCAAGTATATAAGACCTTAATTAATAGACAATTGACTTTCAATATCTCTTGAATCTTAAGGAATCAGAATGGAAAATGTTCCAGAAATCATCACTATATTCAATTATTCTCTCTTCTGTTTGTATCAGTTATGGCTAACACACATCTCACAAAGTTCTAGTAATTACTTTACAATTCTTAACTTCACACACTTGAAGTATGATTCGTTCTAGTTTGATTACAGTTCGAGTGCATCCATTGTGTTCCTAGGGACCAGGTTAATATAGAAATCTCATATGATTGTTCCCATCAAAGACTATCTCCTCTGCTTTAGATATTTAAGTCACTTATGCTGGAACTCTACAAGTTTTCCAGTTCAGAGCTATTAAATTTCTTGCTGCCAGATGCAACTTGAAATGCAGCAAGGCCTCCTAATCCACAGTTTCAATTTTCCATGGATCACCGTAGCCTGAGCATCTAAACCTCCCTATACCTGCAGCACCTCAGCGTACCTCATCAATGTTCACCTGCTTATGCCGGCCTTGATTTCCCCCTTCCAACGTCACATCTTGGTGCCACAATGTTGGAAGGGGGGAGTTCAGGCTAGTGTGAATGGCGGGCGGAAATTGCTGCTTACTGCTGGCTTCTATAATGCTCACTTTTCACAGTGTTTGTGTTCAAAAAGTTCTTCAGAATGGCCCCAAAGCATAAAAGTACAGATCCTGGAAGTGACGCTAGCCAGGTGTGTTTGTTATTATCTGTGGTTTCACGTGACCACGGTAGGTCTTGGAATGTATTACCTGCAGATACCTACTGTACAGGATCTTCCTTCTAGGAATCCCAAAACAATAAATAGAAGAAATCTATTACTAGACCAGTTACTTCTTTTTCTGAAATGCTTTTGCACATGGCAGAAGATGCAATTTGTATCATGTCTTCAACAGAATGCTGATTCCCAGTGGGCCCCATGTAGTATAGCCCTAGAGAATAACACAGGGACAATTTTTTCCCCATCCCTGTGAGTTTTGTCCCTGTCCCATTCCTGTAAGCTCTGCCTTAACTGCACAAGACTCGAACACATGATTTTAAAGTGTTTCAGGCTTGTGCAGATGAGGATGGAACTTGCAGGAATGAGGCAGGGACAGGAAAAGAACTTGCGGGAATGGGACAGAAAAATTTGTCCCTGTGTCATTCACTAGTACAGCCTCTGTAGGCAAGTACACGTTATAAATGGCCTTATATTGTGATTCCCATGCCTTAAATGAGGATTTCAGACCCTGACTGCATGGATTCCATGTAGCAAGCAACGGATATGCTTCAAAGCTCCAAACATTATGGAACATTAAAGATGTTTTTTCCCAGATGTGACATGGGGTTTCACAAAGACAACAACTATCATATCCCTCTTCCATTTATATGCCAGATTCCTGAAAACATGCTATACATAGGGACAGAATTAACATTTTCATATAGGTTGCAAACAGAAATCAAACGTTTATCTGATGCCAATATGGATTGCAAATAAGAAAAGCAAGCACATAAACTCAGGATGGTGTACTAACCTGAAACCTTTGTGCAAAACTGTGTACAATATATTATCCCAGGACAAGCAGGCAGCATATTATCAACATGTGGGTGTGACGTCATTCACGGAGCCCCGTAGTGGACAGCCTCGCAAGCAGACTTGCTTGAAGAACTTTCAAAAAGTTTGTGAGTGCTGCACCGCACATGTGCGAGTGCATTCCCGCTGAACGTAGATCGTACCTCAGTTCCTCATTTTTCCCGTGGAGACAAGAAGCATCTGTGTTTCTCAGCTCTGCCCGACTTTGAGTTCTGCCTTCTCGCACTGTGGATTTTCTTCCTTAATTTGTTATTTTATTTCATAGTTGCGTCTCTTAAAAAAAAAAAATTCCTCTTTTTTTCGTTGATTCTCATCCGGTGGGGCTTGGGCTCAGGCCCTGCCGCTGACCCTCGTTTGGCTGTGGCCATCTTTATTTCTATGTCCCGACCTGTTACGAGCTTCAAAAGGTGTAGCCAGTGTACCCAGGCGATTTCACTCACCGACCCGCTCCATTGGTGTATTAAGTGCTTGGGACCTGAACATTGTCCTGAGTCCTGCCCATGCTGTGCTAACCTTCAAAAAAGAGCTCTCTGGAGACATTGTGTCCAGATCCAGCAGCTCTTTGGTTCCATGGAGCCGTCTGCAGAAAAGGTCTCGACCTCGGTGGCAGCCTTGTCGGCCAAGTCCTCAACCTTGAGCAAGTCCTCGTCCATGAAAGTCTCATCTGCTGTGCCTCCTAAGATCTCATCCTCAGGCAAGTCTGCTCTTCCTCTGCAGATACGCTAGCTAAGAAGCCTCCAGCTGAGTCTCAGGCAGTACCGGCAACAAGTGCAGTTGTGCCAGCCTCTATGAGACCCCCTCTGAAGCGTGCCTCCAAAAATAGGGAATACTCATCCTCGAGGTCGCCCTCTGTGGAGCGCACTGCTGCAATTTCTAGACCAGCGTCATTGGTCTCGGTGGCTGTTTTTGAGGACATGTTGAAAGCCATATTGATCAGACAGCTCACCTCTGTCTTTGCAAAGTTTGCCCCGACCTCGACCCTGCTTTCTGTGAGCCAGTCTGAGCATTATGTTGAGGCACAACAAGCAAAACCTCTTAGGTCTCGGCCTTTCTCCTCCAGTGACTCTTCGCCCCGTTCTTCCAGGTCCGGGTCTCCAGTTATTCAACCTGCTCGAGAGGTGGTGGAGGAGCCTCGATTGAGGTCTCATTTGAATCATTCCTCGTCATCAAGGCACCTGTCTTCGAAGAAGGATAAGGAGTCTTCTCTACCTCGTTCTTTGAGGCCCATCGAGACCCCTTTAAAAACCGGGCATAGGTCTCGAACTCTGAAGCTTTCAAACGCCTCGTGCTTCTCCATCTCGAGGTTCATCCAGGTCCCGGACTCCTGTCGAGGCATGCTACGAGGGATCCTCATTCGCCTGTTTCTATGAGGCACGAGTAGAGACATTCAGTTCCTCATACTCCTGGGACTTCTCCATTGAGACATCTCAAAAGTAAGCACTCTCTGACTCCGCCTATATCACACAGCGGAGCTTCTTCTGTGACTCTTACGTTGGATACAGACGTCTCTTCCCAGTACTCCAGAGAGGCTTCTCCTTCTTATTCAGTCCAGGAAACAGCCACAGCTGCAGTGTCAACAAAAAACCCAGCCTCCTGCTGTAGCTAAGTCTGTACAGTCTTTTTGACAATCTAAATCTAAGCATAACGTCCATCTTTATCCATCAGTCTGCTGTCCTCCCCATAGGAGGTTGTCTCTATCACTTTTACCAACAGAAGGTTACTCGCTCCAATTTCTTCAAATTCCACCAGATCTCCCTCCAAAAGTTTCCTTCCAGCATGTCACAACTTCCCCTTCTTCATGAGGCTCAAGCTCTTCTTCACCTCCGTGCCGTCGAGGAGGTTCCCTTGACCCAAAGGAACATGGGGTTTTATTCCCGTTATTTTCTGGTCCCAAAGAAGATGAGGGATTTGTGACCTATCCTGGACCTCAGAGCTCTCAACAAATTTCTTGTCAAAGAGAAGTTTCGGATGCTCTCTCTTCCAACTCTGTATCCCTTCATGGATCAAGATTGGTTTATGCTCCCTAGATCTCAAAAAGGCTTACACTCATATTCCAATTCATTCGGCCTTGCATCATCTCCCAGAGTCTTCACAAAATGCCTGGTGGTGGTAGCTGCAGCCCTGCGGACGCAGGGTCCTCAAGTCTTTCCATATCTGGACTACTGGCTTATCAAAGCCTCATTGCAATAGGAGGTTATTATAGTGACCCATCGGACTATAGTGTTTCTCCAAAGTCCTGGGTTCAAAATCAATTTTCCAAAGTCACAGTTACGTCCCATCCTGGACACTGTTCAACTCGGAGCATTCCTGCCTCAACCATGTCAAGATACTTGGACTTCCAGAAGGCGTTTGACAAGGTCCCGCACGCAAGGCTTATGAGTAAATTACTAAGTCATGGAATAGGAGAAGAAGTGCACAGATGGATCGGCAAATGGCTAGAAAACAGAAAACAGAGGGTGATCATAAATGGGAAATTTTCGGATTGGGAGAAGGTGACTAGTGGCGTGCCCCAGGGCTCGGTTCTTGGGCTCATCTTGTTCAATATTTTTATAAATGACCTTGAGGAGGGAACGACATGCAATATAATCAAGTTTGCAGATGATACAAAGCTATGTCGGGGGGTTGGCTCTCCAAGGGACTGCGAGGATCTTCAGAAGGATCTGAATCAGCTGGAAAAATGGGCGATAAAGTGGCAAATGAATTTCAATATAGACAAATGCAAGGTGATGCATCTGGGAACGAGGAACAAAGAACATGAATATAGATTATTGGGAGTGACATTAACCGAATGCGAACAAGAAAGGGACTTGGGGGTCCTGATAGACAGAACCCTAAAACCATTGGCTCAATGCGCAGCGGCAGCAAAGAAAGCAAACAGGATATTGGGCATGATTAAAAAAGGGATCAAGAGTAGGTCGGAGGACGTCATAATGCCACTTTACAGAGCAATGGTCAGACCACACTTAGAATACTGTGTCCAGTACTGGTCTCCATACCTCAAGAAAGATATAACTCTGCTGGAGAGGGTGCAGAGGCGAGCCACGAAACTAGTCAAAGGTATGGAGAATTTGAGCTACCAGGAACGCCTCAGAAAACTGGGACTGTTCACCCTCGAAAAGAGAAGATTGAGAGGGGATTTGATAGAGACTTTAAAAATATTAAAAGGATTTGACATAATAGACCAGGAAGAAGCATTACTGACATTTTCTGACGTGACACGGACAAGAGGTCATAGCCTGAAACTGTGTGGCAGCAGGTTCAGGACAAATGTCAGGAAGTTCTTTTTCACACAGCGAGTGGTGAGCGCTTGGAATGCTCTCCCAGAGGAGCTTGTGGAGGAGACTAGTGTTCAGGGTTTCAAGCGTAAGTTGGATGCACACCTTCTTGCAAATCATATCCAGGGATAGGGAAACCCGGGTTTCCGACAAAGAGCACCTAACTGGGCCTCCACGTGTGCGGATCGCCGGACAAGATGGACCTAGGTCTGATCTGGTGAAGGCGTTTCTTATGTTCTTATGTTCTCTCATTCACCTTTGTCAACGAGTGTCTTCCCTCATGTCAATCTCGGCAAGACACATGATGGTTCTTCTTGGTCACATGGCCTCTACTGTTCTCATGATTCCTTTTGCCAGACCACCTCAGAATTCCTCAGTGGACCCTGGCATCTCAGTGGCAGAAAGCTTGCAACCCACTCTCTCAACACCTTACAGTGACTCCTTCGTTGAGACAGTCTCTCCACTGATAGATGCTCTCTTCCAATCTTTCCAGAGGTTTGTTATTTCACACACACCCTCATCGGAAAATACTCATGACAGATTCCTCGACATACGCTTGAGGGGTGCACCTAGATGGTCTCCTTACTCAAGGTCACTGGTCCAGCGTAGATTGTCGATGTCATATCATTCTGTTGGAACTCAGAGCGATCTATGCTCTCAAAGCTTTTCAGCATCTTCTCCATGACATAGTAGTCCTCATTTGAATGGACAATCAGGTCGCTATGTATTATGTGAACAAGCAGGGAGAAACAGGATCTCTCCCTCTTTGCCAAGAAGCTCTAAAGCTTTGGAATTGGGCAATCCTTCACAACACCTTCCTGAGAGCTGTCTATATCCAAGGGCAGCAAAACTGTCTGGTGGACAAATTGAGTTGTCTTCTACAACCTCACGAATGGACACTCAATTCCTCGCCTCTACATCACATTTTTGGTCAATGGGGAACTCCTCAGATAGACCTCTTTGCATCTCCCCACAACAACAAACTGCCTCAGACTTGCTCCAGGATATACTCTCCTCACTGCCTCGAGGCAGATGCTTTTCTTCTAGAATGGGCGAATCAGTTTCTCTAAGCGTTCCCTCCATCCCCTCTGATTCTCAAGACTCTTGTCAAATTCAAGAAGGAGCATGCCACCATGATTCTGATAGCTCAGCAGCAGGGAGCCTCTACTTCTACCAGTATTTCCCTCTCTGCTTACACAGAGTCAAGGGTCTGCTTCATCCCAACCTGCAGTCTTTACACCTAGCAGCTTGGTACCTCTCAACCTAACTGCCACTATACAGTTCTCTCAATCTGTACAGGACATTCTAGAGGCTTCCAAGAAGCTGTCCAATAAGCAGTGTTACACCCAGAAATGGACTAGATTCTCTGCATGGTGTACTATTCATCACAAGGAGCCACAATCTACCTCCTTGTCTTCAGTTTTGGATTACTTGCTGCACTTATCTCAGTCTGGTCTCAAATCCACATCCATTAGAGTCTACCTCAGTGCAATTGCTGCTTTTCATCAGCCTGTCGAAGGGAAACCCCTGGCTGCTCATCCTGTGGTTTCCAGATTTTTGAAAGGACTTTTCAATGTCCACCACCTCTCACTTCCAGTGGTTTGGGATCTCAATATTGTTCTTGCTCAATTGATGAAGCCTCCTTTCGAACCAATAGATTTGGCTCATCTTAAATATCTCACTTAGAAAGTGGTTTTCCTCATTGCACTTTGCACTCACCTCTGCTAGACAAGTCAGTGAGCTACAAGCTCTAGTGGCAGATCCACATTTCACAGTATTCCATTATACCAAGGTGGTCCTCCGTACTCATCCTAAATTCTTGCCTAAAGTGGTTTCAGAATTTCATCTCAATCAATCCATTGTTTTTCCAGTGTTTTTTCCAAAGCCTCATTCGCATCCTGGAGAAACAGCTCTTCATACTCTGGACTGTAAATGTGCTTTGGCTTTCTACTTGCAACGCACTCAACCTCACAGAACAGCTCCTCAACTTTTTATCTCTTTCAATCCAAATAAGTTGGGGCATCCTGTTTCCAAGCAAACCATCTCCAACTGGATGGCTGTTTGCATCTCTTTCTGCTATGCTCAGGCTGGTCTCCCTCTGCAGGGTCGAGTCAAGGGCCATAAAGTTAGAGCTATGGCAGCGTCTGTAGCTTTCCTCAGATCAACTCCTATTGAGGAAATTTGCAAGGCTGCCACTTGGTACTCGGTTCATACATTCACCAGACAGGATGGCCATTTTGGCCAAGCAGTTTTACAACATTTATTCTCCTAATTTTCCAACACTCCCACCATCCCATTCTGGTTAACTTGGAGGTCACCCACATGTTGAGAATATGCTGCCTGCTTGTCCTGGGATAAAGCACAGTTACTTACCGTAACAGTTGTTATCCCAGAACAAGCAGGCAGGTATTCTCACTAGTGGGTGATGTCATCCGACAGAGCCCCGATACGGACGTCTCACAAGCATACTTGCTTGCAGAAACTCAGAAGTTTCGAGATGCCTGCACCGCGCATGCGCCAGTGCCTTCCCACCCGATGGTCCGGGCGTGACTCCTCAGTTCTTTTCTTTCCGCGGAGCTGAGAAGTTTTACTTCAATTCTGCGCCAATTGAACCTGGTTTTTTTGCCTTCTTAATCGCCGCGGTTTTGAGTTTATTTTTTCTTTATCGTGTGCTTTCTTCATTTGGTTTCTTATTTAAAAAAAAAAAAAAAAATTTCTTCCGGTGATTCAACCGGGTCGGCCGCGTGGCTCAGGCCCCGCTCCTTCGATCTTACGGCGGAGCTTTTTCGGCCTATGTCCCGGCCAATTACCGGTTTTAAAAAGTGTAGCAAGTGCCAGCGCGCGATTTCGTTGACGGACCCGCATCGACGCTGCCTGCAGTGTCTTGGTCCAGAACATTTCCCGAAATCGTGCTGGCCTTGTTCCACTCTCACAGCACGTGCGTTTAAGCATCGCTGTTTTTTGTGGGAGTCGATGTTCAAGATGGAAGCTGCTCAGGAACCCTCAGCTTCGACTTCGACCAGCGCTTCGTCTGCACCGGTGAAGCCTCCCGCCGCTTCTGCTGCATCGAGTCTCCTGAAGCCGGCTTCCTTTGTCCCGGCTTCGGCTCCGCCTGCTGCTCCGGTGCCTTCCTCCATCTCCTCGGATCAGGTACCTCCTCCTCCCATTCCTCCGGTGGTTCTCAAAGTGCCAAAGGCTTCCAAGCAAAAGCACTCGACCACGAAGGAGCGCTAAGACCGTTCAGGAGGTCCCACTTTAGGTGCGGCTCCCTGGCTCTCTCTCCCTCCCTCCCTCTCTCCCTCACCCTCCCTCCCTCTCTTTCTCTCTCCCTCCCTCTCTCTCTCTCTCTCTCTCCCTCCCTCTCTCTCCCTTACCACAGTGTTTTCTTTGCCCTCCAGCCTCCTGTGTCGCAGCAGCAGTGACTACAACTTCACAATTCATGTCTCCAGCATCATGACTCGCCTGCCTCCTACCGTCTCGTGGGATCTTCAGTCCTCCTGTGAGGGGCTCTCTCTCCCTCCCTCCCTCCCTCCCTCTCTCTCCCTTACCACAGTGTTTTCTTTGCCCTCCAGCCTCCTGTGTCGCAGCAGCGGTGACTACAACTTCACAATTCATGTCTCCAGCATCATGACTCGCCTGCCTCCTACCGTCTCGTGGGATCTTCAGTCCTCCTGTGAGTGGCTCTCTCTCCCTCCCTCTCTCTCCCTTACCACAGTGTTTTCTTTGCCCTCCAGCCTCCTGTGTCGCAGCAGCGGTGACTACAACTTCACAATTCATGTCTCCAGCATCATGACTCGCCTGCCTCCTACCGTCTCGTGGGATCTTCAGTCCTCCTGTGAGTGGCTCTCTCTCCCTCTCTCTCTCTCTCTCTCTCCCTCCCTCCCTCTCTCTCCCTTACCACAGTGTTTTCTATGCCCTCCAGCCTCCTGTGTCGCAGCAGCGGTGACTACAACTTCACAATTAATGTCTCCAGCATCATGACTCGCCTGCCTCCTACCGTCTCGTGGGATCTTCAGTCCTCCTGTGAGTGGCTCTCTCTCCCTCCCTCCCTCCCTCCCTCTCTCTCCCTTACCACAGTGTTTTCTTTGCCCTCCAGCCTCCTGTGTCGCAGCAGCGGTAACTACAACTTCACAATTCATGTCTCCAGCATCATGACTCGCCTGCCTCCTACCGTCTCGTGGGATCTTCAGTCCTCCTGTGAGTGGCTCTCTCTCCCTCTCTCTCTCTCTCTCTCCCTCCCTCCCTCTCTCTCCCTTACCACAGTGTTTTCTTTGCCCTCCAGCCTCCTGTGTCGCAGCAGCGGTGACTACAACTTCACAATTCATGTCTCCAGCATCATGACTCGCCTGCCTCCTACCGTCTCAGCTCCCACATCTGGACTTGGCTTGCCAGCTCTCCTTCGATGATCAGAAAAATGTGACATCATATCTATGATACTTTTAAAAATACATTTTAATATACAACTTATTGAAAATAAAGGACAACTGCGTACTGGATAAATGCAAAACCTTATCAAACATAAGTGTTAATTTACATGGCTGTGTCAACTAGGTAGAATTTGTAATGCTACAAGATTGACACCTTATCTTGTTTAGAGATGTTCTTAATAGAGTATAACACTTATCATTCTTAATCCTTTAAGTATAAATTAGATGAAATGCATTGAGGTGATATGTTAACATCTTTCCTTTCGTGCACACAAAATGTGATAGATGTATAAGGTGTACACCTGACATAATTTTAGTCACCCATCTCCCTGTATGCCTCTTGTAAGGAGATGCACATTTAGTTTGCTTTAAATCCTGAACTACTTACCATCAATAAAACAGGGGCACTGGTCTCCTGACGTAATAGCATGTATTTAATACGTACTTCCTGAGTGCAGTGTCAAAGCACTAGCATTGAACAGGTGCGCCAGTTTGGCCCAGGCCCAGTCCATTTCACCTATATTTCTAACTTTCCTCTTGATGGGAAATAGCAGTTTAGCATTGAGCGACATGTACTCAGTTAATCAGAGTACTTCACGCTTGGAGAACTTGTGTTTTGGCACACAACATCCATAATAGGAAGCCATCTTCTCTGTGAATCTATGACATTTTTGCAAAGTACTCAGTTATTCTAAGTACCTCACCACAATTGTGGCTCACACTGCACACAGACACACACACACTGACTGAATGAGAGCCAAAGAGTCAGTTTTCTCCACACTATGTCCATTTTTCAAATGTTCCTGTGCTTGATGGGGAAACAATACTTTAGCATTGCACAAAACATACTCTATATGGACTAAATTTATGTATGTTTCTCTATATATGATCTTTTAAAGTTCATAGCCTTTTACATCCTCCAGTTCAAACACTGAATCTCAAGCATACAGAATACTTCTCTTTCTGTGAATTTATGCTTTCGCCCTCATCATCATCCTATTTTTAGACCAATTTCAAAATCTTTTCAATTTCAAAATTCTTATAATGATCTTTATCATTCAATGTTATTATTTGCTGTTCACATCATGTTTACTTGTGTTCAATAATACTTACTTTGCATTTAACTTTGCCCTGGGAGATCTATGTTATCCATTCTATATGTTCACTGTATTATGCTTTCTTCAATAATACAGTTACTCAGAAATAAAAACATTATAACACAACTATTGATTCCAGAATTTATTTTACACTCACAAACTCCAATGACATTATGAACTTATAATGACTAACGTTGTCGTTTAACAAATTGTTTATTATTGTCTTTTAACATATTAAAACACTTCATAAAATCAATAACTAGAAAGCTGCAAACAAATTGTGGACAGTTTTGTTTGGGTTTTATTCGGTGGGGGGGGGGCAGTGAATCTTGTCTTTAATCTTTGAAATCTGTTGGGCCTGAAGACAACTCAGCGTGAAGACGACAGAGCATGAAGACACTTGTAAGTTTGAACATGAATAACGATTTAAACAAACAAAGAAAATGACATAATGATCGTCATAAACACTTAAAACATATATTATGTCATATAACGATTATTAAGCTAATTCAGCTTTACAAAATTTTAACAATTCATACAACAAACATATCATGCAAGACAAACAGAAATAATGAAACTTAGCATTTGACAGATGGATCAGATGAATAGACACTGCAGGCATCAGACTATGGGCATTTCATTATGACCCCAATGCAAACACCCACTATGCCCATTTACCTTCCACTATTACAGGTCTCACAGTCCACAATTAATGTGTCTGGTAACGGGACAAAAACACCTGGGTCAAAAACTTAGAACTATCCCAAAATCTGCAGCCTGGAACTGGGTAACCTGGCCACCCTGTTACTTTGATTTATTAAACTATTTTTTCCAATATGAGAATGACACAGGGACACAGGAACTAAGTTCACCATCCTGTCCATATGAGTTATGTAGCTGTCCTTGTCCCTCTCCCATTCCTATCATCTCTGCTTTAACAGTTTCAGGTCAAGACCACACCAAGACAAAGGCCGCGCGCAGACAACTGAGCGCAGGGCAGAGGCATGTGCCTAACAAAATTAATAATGCATTTGTAAGGTCTCCAAAAGAATGAGGGAAGTTGCCTTGCCTCGCGCTGAGTTGCTTGCGCTCAGTTGTCTTGCGCTCAGTTGTCTTGCGCTCAGTTGTCTTGCGCTCAGTTGCTCGCGCTCAGTTGCTCGCGCTCAGTTGTCTTGCGCTCAGTTGTCTTGCGCAGAGTTGTCTTGCGCTCAGTTGCTCGCGCTCAGTTGTCTTACGCTCAGTTGTCTTGCGCTCAATTGTCTTGCGCTCAATTGTCTTGCGCTCAGTTGTCTTGCGCTCACTTGTCTTCACGCTCAGTTGTCTTGCGCTGAGTTGTCTTGCGCTCAGTTGCTCGCGCTCAGTTGTCTTGCGCTCAGTTGCTCGCGCTCAGTTGTCTTACGCTCAGTTGTCTTGCGCTCAGTTGCTCGCGCTCAATTGTCTTGCGCTGAGTTGTCTTGCGCTCAGTTGCTCGCGCTCAGTTGTCTTGCGCTGAGTTGTCTTGCGCTGAGTTGTCTTGCGCTGAGTTGTCTTGCGCTCAGTTGTCTTGCGCAGAGTTGTCTTGCGCTGAGTTGTCTTGCGCTCAGTTGCTCGCGCTCAGTTGTCTTGCGCTCAGTTGCTCGCGCTCAGTTGTCTTGCGCTCAGTTGTCTCGCTCGTGCACATTTGTGAAAATTATTTGCGCTCAATTGTCTTGCGCTCAATTGTCTTGCGCTCAATTGTCTTGCGCTCACTTGTCTTCACGCTCAGTTGTCTTGCGCTCAGTTGTCTCGCGCTCGGTTGTCTGCGCGATTTTGTCCGCGCGCGATTGTCTTGCGCGAAATTGTCTTGCGCGCAATTGTCTATGAACCCTTAAAGCCTGTAGCAGGCCGGGACATAGACAGAAAAATAGCCGCCGCAAAGTTGAAGCCCTCGGGCTGCGGCTGAGAGGCCCGTCCCGGAAAACGAACGGAAGAAGAAAAATTTTTTTTATAACTAAAATAAAAGAAATAAAATAAAACAGCGATTCATGAAGAAAAAAACACAAACCGCGGTTGAGAGAAGGCACAAAGTGAACAAAGTTAAATGCAGAGAGTCAAAGACGGACTTTTCAGCTCCGTGGAAAACTGAGAACTGAGGAGACGCGCCCTGTGCTGGGCGGGAAGGCACTCACGCATGCGCGGTGCGGACGACTCGAAACTTCAAGCTTCTTCAAGCAATTCTGCTGGACTTTTGTGCAACTATGGTCAATAGAAAACTTCAAAATTTAGCTACATACAATAGTTTTGTATAGGTCATACAACAGGCATTTAGATCCATGCATGCAAAGCTGCTCGAGTATTTTCTACAAGTCTCATTGAATCTGGAGCCCTTCATAAATCATGTAACAGCATTGACAAAATAAGGTGAAGAAGCCATCTTACAGAGGAACACATAAAAAAACAAGACTAGCATTTCTTGGGGCTTTGCATGTGAAGCTGCATGTCTGTGGGAAGCAGATTAAGCAGCCCTCCAAAACTCCTCTTTTTTGTTTTAGGCATTCCTCTTCTCTGAGACATTCCTCTGAAGCCCAGGTGAAACAATCACTTAGCTGAGAGTTATTCAGGACTTGAAACAAGTCTAAATGCTACATGTACTTGAAATTCACTTAAAGCATATCTAGAATACTCCTTGAAATTGGAGTGATCTGCCCCACAGAGAGCGCATTTTAGAGAAGAATTTCTAATCACAATTGAGACATGCAGGTCAGAATGCCTCAAGTTCTGTTAGTTTTACGGAACAGATTCTGCTGCTGTTCTAAAATAAATGAAGAAATAGAGGTTTATGTGACACAAATATACTTTTTTTTTTTAACGCCAAAAATATCAACAGGTTAAAAAAGGCACATAAGTGCTTATGTTGGCCATTTAGAAATATAAACATTTATTTTTCCTGAAGCTGGCTCAGAGTCCAGGATCCCTTGCCAGTTTGGTTTTCAAGGAGATTAATGGAACAACCTCCTATAATTCCTGTAGCAGAGTTGCTCAAGGATGTTGTCTAGTTTTGAACTAATTTTTCTTTGGAATTTGTGCAGTTTGTACCTAATACAGCATTCTAGGTGTTACCCTGTTCCTCCAGAAAGATATTAACAAAATTATCCAGAAAGACAGAACATAAAGGAGGCAGCTGCTTTGAGCTCTTCTATGTAAAATATTCTTGTTTCGTTACTGGTTTAGACGTGAGCTTTACTATAATAGCAAAGTGGTCTGACCATCAGAGCATATGTATCGGGAAACTAGAGAAACAGCAACTCTCCTTCTGTTCAAATAAAACTGAATCCAAGGTGTGTTCACCTTCACAAATTGAACCTGTCATCCGTTGCTCTAATCCCAAGGTGCGGTCTCCAGAATCATATACAATACTCTAAATAGAGCCTCACCAGAGACTTACAGAGAAGCACAATCACCTCCTTTTTCCTGCAGGCAATTCCTGTTCAATAGGAGCAGAATAGACTAGGGGAAATGGGTATGTATGAGATACAGGGATCTCATTAAGGGTTGCAAGGATATCATGGGAGGTTAGAGCGGAGGAATAGTATAGTGGTTAGAGCACCTGCCTGACAACCAGGAAAACCCAGTTCAGATCCCACTGCTGTGCCATGTCATCTTAGCAAAGTCACTTAACCCTCCAGTATAAGCCCTCCAGGGACAAGGAGTGTACCTGAATGTAACATACCTTGAGTTACTAATGAAAAGGTGAGAGCTAAATACAAATAGTGTAAATATCTAAAAAATAGTTTGTGCTGTAGTTATATAATGTGGCACTTAGCTCAGCAGCAATCTCGGCCATCAAGTGTGTAGGATTTGTTTGCAACAAGAAAAGGATGGCTGAGTTTGCTGCTGAGCTAAATGCTTGTTTTGCTCCTGCATGTTTATGAACTTTAAAGAGAGTGTATTGGTTTTCTGAACTGCCCCTGGGTGGTATCGGACTGTTTGCTGCAATGTAATTACTTATACCAGTGGCATTTTTTTGACATGATTATTTTAGCTGTTGCTATATTAGGAGGGTGTAGTAAGTACTGAGGATTTTTTTCTCCACTTTGATAGTCTGTTTTACTCCTTCAAAGAGAGTATTAATTTATTCATATATTTTTATTATTTTCCTACCCTGGCCTCAAAGATATTTTCTGTGTGTTAGGAAAACTATATGTCCCAGAATGCCCTGAGCTTTGCTGCTCAGTGCTGAGTCAGAGAGGAGGGATTCAGGCAGGTAGGAGCAATTCTGCTTCAGATTTGAATCATTCAGAAAAGGTCCCTGGGACTGGAAACTTCCAGACTTCCCTAGCTGTGGGCTGAAGAAAAGCCCGGGGAAGTCAATAAATCTAGCAAAGATTGCTAGAAGAGCTGACAGCACAAGACCTTTAGTACATGGCTGGCTAAGGTAAGCCAACTTTGTTATACTGAGGATTGTGGACTATGTGTGGGTCTGGCTGGGACCAGCCCTTGAATCCTTCTTTAAAAAAAGCTAATCTAATCTGAACTTTGTGGATTGTTCTGTGCCTATAAAGAGTCTAGGTGATTTATAATTAGACAAGAGCCCATACAACATGGGGAACTTACAAAAGAAGCCATTATAACATTTTATAAACTAAGAAGAGGTAAGGTAAGTAAGGTGCTAGCAAGAGAACTAATAGAGGTAGGATTGAAAAGTCAGAGTCTGGATAACCTTGGGGAGACTAAAGGGTCCTCTTGTGGGAAGGTGGTTGTTGTTTATCCTTGAGCTGAGAAAGGGTTTTGCCTTACCAGAGCCTGTGAGGTAACAGGTTCTGTTCTGTACTTAATAAAAAAAAACTATTATACCTGCAAGACTCTCCAGGTTGTTTGTGTAAGTGGCACAGGGACCAAGAAAACCCAGACTGGACTCTGCCACATGGACTTAGATGTCCTTTTTGAACATGGCCCTCCACGGTCTCATATTTATGAAGTTTTAATGGTTTGTTTGTATTATTTATTAAACTTATGGTCATTATTATTTGGTTTTAATCTGTATATTTTCATCTTAATAGCCTTACCCCTTATGCAGCCTGGTGAGGTGAAATGTGGCCACGTTGAACATTTGTTTTAAATAAATTGTGTTTTATTACTATTTGCTGGTCTGCTTTTTTAAGTCCAATTGTAAACATTTTGATGAAAACATCTAAAATTCTTATCCTTAACATATCAATTTTCAAACCAGAAAAACATTCATTACTTTTTGTTTGTTTGGGAAATTACTAGTTTCCAGATGTTTTTGTGCTCAGTGCATATTTCTTTAGGTATCATTTTATAAAAAGTTCTAGAGAAAAATGCAGAAAAAAAGTCATAGGGATGGAAGTGTGGCACCATTCCTAGTAAACTGGCCACACAGACATCCCAGCAGAACAAAGGGGCAGCCTAAAGGTCAGTTCACATAAAAGGATCTAGGTAAAGATCCCACCTTAACACTTTGCACTGTGAGCCCTCCAGGAACACCTACAAACCTATTGTACACTACAAAAGCCTTTGGGTCTGCAGGTGTCTCCCATCTAAAGTAAGAGTTGGCATTTTGTGGGTTTTGAAAAACTCAGAATTTCCACCTCAAGTAAACTGGTTAGAGTGGGTTATAGACCAAGGTCCCTTTCTCTACAGGCCACTAGCCTACTCCTGGGACCGGCTTGCTGCTCTAACAGGAATGACCATAATATCTGAAGCTGTCACAGAGCCCAGTATGTACTGTCATTGTCATATCTTTGAGGGGGAGGGGCTCATGCCTTAATCCCTCCAATGGTCAGTTAGGGCACTTTTTTGTGACTTGATTATGGTTGAAACAGTTTCAAATAAGAATGTCCCAATTTTTGCTCTAGTCACTTATATCTTGTTCCATTATTCTGGGAAAATGTCAAAATTCTGGGCTTGTCCATATCATGCGCCCCCTTACAATTTAGATGAACTGTGGAGAAATCTGTCTGAAATTTGAGCTTTGAAAATTGCAACTTGGATGTTTTCCCGCTAAAAAAAAGTCCATTTGGTGCTTTGTGTTGCTTTTGAGCCCTCTTTCTCTTTTCAAAATGAGTGCCTGCCTTACCATCCTTATGCAAGGGCGTTCCCAGTAATTCCCATGTCAGGGGATGGCCCACTATTTCCAGAATAGCAGACAGAGATCAATATCATTATGAAACTTGAATATGAAGATGTTAGCCAAGATTATGGCAGACTGACTCATGGAACTTATTCTGCGATTGGTAGGGGCAGAACAATGTGTTTTGTCAAGGGAAAGTACTTAGTGGTCAACCTAAGGGAGCTTTTATTGGCAGTACAACAAGCCTCTGAAGATGAAAAGAATTGCTTTTACACGAATCACTAAGCCGCAATCCAGTTCTCTAGCGAGTCTTAGTTGTGTGCTTGTTCCCTGAAGAAGACAATTCAGTTCGAAACTGGGATCCTAGTTGGGACTTTTTAAATCAATAAACAGGACCATTGATTGATGTGCACATCTCTCTTGCCCTTTCTTTTTCTTTTGTTCTGTTTATTATATAATGAAATGTCCCATTTTACTTATCAGTTAAAATGGGGAAAAATAGCTTCTGACCAAGTTGATTGAAAGTATTTCCAACATAATAGGTTTCAGGATTATTGTTTTATAGATATTCAAGAACAGCAGTGGTGTTGAAAGGGTGGGAGAGGGCTGTCTATTCTCACCCTCTTTTTGGAACCTCTGCTCCATGCTGTTTAAGTTAACACAGTTATTAAGGGAGGTTGCAGCTGGGTTTCCATTGGATAAAGCATCTTGCTTTTGCAGAGGATATACTTCCAATTATCACAGATCCAGAGAACTGAGGTCAGGTTTTAAATTGAATTTGTCTTTAGTGATGGGAGTGCAGCCTAAATTAAAGGAAATGTGGGGGCCCAGTTTTCTATTAGTGGATGGGCACTCAAGCTGGTATTTGGGCTTGGAAATTCCAACAAATTAATAATAATAATAACAGTTTATATACCGCAGGACTGTGAAGTTCTATGCGGTTTACAATGATTAAAAGGTATTACAGATCGAGTGGAATAAACAAAGTTCAGAGTTAGAGAATAACAGTTCTAAAGATCATTTGTTGAGGACTAAGATTGTATAGGTCAGTTACAATTAGACACTACAGTGGTGCCTCACACAACGAACTTAATTGGTTCCAGGAGCAAGTTTGTTATGTGAAACGTTCGTTATGTGAAACGCGTTTTCCCATAAGAATACATGTAAAAAAAATAATTCGTTCTGCAGCATAAAATATGCTAAGATGACATAAAAAAAGATAAATTTTTTGGTTATTATTTTTATTTAGATACATCTAAAAACATAATTGTTTTTTAAAACAACACACATTTTTTAAATTTAAAGACAGACTAAGTAGAGTCTAATTTTACAGTGAGAGAGGGCAGAGTCTCAGCGGCAAAAACTGGGACTTAACTGTTCATTTTTTTTTTTTTTTTTCTACCGTGTTTCCCCGATAAGGCAGGGCCATCAAATAAGACAGCCCCCCCTTTTTAGAAAAAAATGTAAAATAAGGCACCCCCCCGCAAATAAGCCACCCACCGATACCTGCGCTTACCCGAATCGGGTGGTACGGTGGGTGACTCCGTGTGGTCCCTGGCACCCCCGACACGATCGGGGCAAGAGGGAGCTCAAGCCCTCTTGCCCCCCGACCTCCCCCGACACGATCGGGGCAAGAGGGAGCTCAAGCCCTCTTGCCCCCCCGGACTCCCCGACACGATCGGGGCAAGAGGGAGCTCAAGCCCTCTTGCCCCCCCCCCCGACTCCCCGACACGATCGGGGCAAGAGGGAGCTCAAGCCCTCTTGCCCCCCGACTCCCCGACACGATCGGGGCAAGAGGGAGCTCAAGCCCTCTTGCCCCCCCCCGACTCCCGACACGATCGGGGCAAGAGGGAGCTCAAGCCCTCTTGCCCCCCGAACTCCCCGACACGATCGGGGCAAGAGGGAGCTCAAGCCCTCTTGCCCCCCCCCGACTCCCCGACACGATCGGGGCAAGAGGGAGCTCAAGCCCTCTTGCCCCCCGACTCCCCGACACGATCGGGGCAAGAGGGAGCTCAAGCCCTCTTGCCCCCCCGACTCCCCGACACGATCGGGGCAAGAGGGAGCTCAAGCCCTCTTGCCCCCCCCCCGACTCCCCGACACGATCGGGGCAAGAGGGAGCTCAAGCCCTCTTGCCCCCCGACTCCCCGACACGATCGGGGCAAAAGGGAGCCCAAGCCCTCTTGCCCCGCCGATTCCCCAACTCCCCGACATATCGGGCCAGGAGGGAGCCCAAGTCCTCCTGGCCACGGCGACCCCCTAACCCCACCCTGCACTACATTACAGGGCAGGAGGGATCCCAGGCCCTCCTGCCCTCGACGCAAACCCCCCTCCCCCCAACGACCGCCCCCCCAAGAACCTCCGACCGCCCTCCCAGCCGACCCGCGACCCCCCTGGCGACCCCCCCGACACCCCCATCCCCCTTCCCCGTACCTTTCTGTAGTTGGCCGGACAGACGGGAGCCACACCCGCCTGTCCGGCAGGCAGCCATCGACGGAATGAGGCCGGATTGGCCCATCCGTCCCAAAGCTCCGCCTACTGGTGGGGCCTAAGGCGCCTGGGCCAATCAGAATAGGCCCGGGAGCCTTAGGTCCCTCCTGGGGGCAGGGCCTGAGGCACATGGTCGGGTTGGGCCCATGTGCCTCAGGCCCCGCCCCCAGGAGGGACCTAAGGCTCCCGGGCCTATTCTGATTGGCCCAGGCGCCTTAGGCCCCACCAGTAGGCGGATGCTTTGGGACGGATGGGCCAATCCGGCCTCATTCCGTCGATGGCTGCCTGCCGGACAGGCGGGTTTGGCTCCCGTCTGTCCGGCCAACTACAGAAAGGTACGGGGAAGGGGGTTGGGGGTGTCGTGGGGGTCGGCCAGGGGGGTCGCGGGTCGGCTGGGAGGGCGGTCGGAGGTTCTTGGGGGGGGCGGTCGTTGGGGGGAGGGGGGTTTGCGTCGAGGGCAGTAGGGCCTGGGATCCCTCCTGCCCGTAATGTAGTGCAGGGTGGGGTTAGGGGGTCGCCGTGGCCAGGAGGACTTGGGCTCCCTCCTGGCCCGATATTGTCGGGGAGTTGGGGAATCGGCGGGGCAAGAGGGCTTGGGCTCCCTTTTGCCCCGATCGTGTCGGGGAGTCGGGGGGCAAGAGGGCTTGAGCTCCCTCTTGCCCCGATCGTGTCGGGGAGTCGGGGGGGGCAAGAGGGAGCCAGGCGGAGAGAGGGCAGTTAAGCAGTGCCTGCGCGGAAGGATGCAGCTCGGGCGACTTCGTTGTGTGAAACGAAGTTCGTTGTACGGATCAAGACATAAAGTTCGTTGTGCGCAGCGTTCGCTGTGCGAGGCGTCCGTTATGCGAGGCACCACTGTATATCAGTGTAATGCTGACCTACTGTTACCGGAGACTATGGAAACTGCATGGATGGCAGCAACTTCCACACAGAGGTGGGAAAAAAGTTTTCTCTCTCATGATTGTGCTGCCCAAGTGGCTTAATAATAATTTAAGGACTTCTCTTTTAGGAAGTTATCCAAACCTTTTTTTAAACTGTGCTAAAGGTAATTGCTTTCAATGCATTTTCCAACAACAAATTCCAGATTTATTAGCCCTTGAACCAATTAGAAGGTTAAAAAAGTAATTAGCTAATCTTTATTAGCTAGTAATTAGTTCTTAATAATGGCTTATGGACTTTTGTTTTAGGAAACTATCCAATCCTTTTTTAAACTCTGTTAACTGCTTTCACCACATTCCCTGGCAATTAATTCTAAAGTTTAATTACAAGTTGAGTGAATAAATACTTTTACATATTTTAAATCTACTACTTTGGGCTAGATTCACTAAAAGGTAGCGATTCAATCGCTGTTGGCCGATTACTGGCTGATTTTGAAACAGTGATTGATTCACTGCCTTTGTTGCATGTACAAGCAATTCACATCTATCTGCTCCACTCAGTATTTTATAGACCTCTAATCATATCCCCTCTTGAGCCGAATGCGAGGGAGGCGTCGGCTTTGGGAAGCGAAGTTTTGCTTTGCCCTTCAGGACCAGCCCCTCCCCTGCAGCCGAGAGAGAGTGGAATATCGGCAGAGACTTTGGTGGTGGAAGGAATGCAGCCTCCAGAGCTTATGGGCGTGCCGGCTCCACAGGAGTCTTCGGCTGGAGAATCTGAGGCAGGAGAGGGGATAGTTGCCTCAGTGGAAAGAAGTGCAGCTTTAGTTATTCAACCTCTTATTAGACCTGCTGAGGTTACATTGGACTCTATCTGGACAGCATTGGACTACCTCTATAAGGTAGTCTCTTGTTCAAGTTCAAACAACTAAACTTAACAAGTTTGAAGAGGAATTAAAGTCACAGGGAGAGAAAATTAAATCCTTGGAAAATACAATTCAGAAAATGCAAGCTTCATCTGGAGTTATATTACAGGTGAAGATGGTTCTATTAAGGAAAGTAGAGAACTTTATGAAACAATTGAATCTTAGATTATTGAACTTTCCTAAGATATTGACAATGTCACCTAAGGAAACATTTTATAAAATATCCGAATGAAGGACTTCCACCTTTACATAAAATATATTTCCTGTCGGCGTTCTCAAAAAAATCTTCCTCTTCTGACCCTGATAATGAACCTCAGACAACAACTTTGAGTCCTATAGACCTTTTAAACATATTAGAAAGTTCTCAAGAGGAAGTTATTACATGTGCTACATTTCTTGTGACATTTGTCTTCCAACAAGATAGGGAAGCACTCCGCCTTTTTTTTAGGCAGGGAGAAACTTCCTTCATGGAAAGGAAAATCTCTATGTTCCCAGATGTTTCAAGAACAACGCAAACAAGAAGGAAAAAGTTCCTTGGAATGAAAGAAGATGTGAAATCATTGGGGACTAAATTTCAGTTACGCTATCCCTGTAAATGTTTGATCTATTTCGATCATAATTCCTTAGTGTTTTATGAGCCCTCCCAATTATAATTCTTTTTAGAAGGGAAGGGGGTAGTTCTGCAGGGTACCAGGTGAATCCTATTGATTGGTCCTTAATAATTGAGGATGACTTCCTACTGTTTAGTTTTTAGTTTTGGGAATATGTATAACTCCTTCTGATGTGTGAAATTGTCTCTCCAGTGTGTGGACTATTATTGAGTCTTAAAATTATTTGTCAAACAGATTAATGTTTGGAATGGTTAAAATTTTTATTTTTGGTTATGTAAAATGACAAGGCTCTTGTGTACTTCAATAACTTTCTTGTTGAATTATTAAAATAAAATGAATTTTTAAAAAAATCCTATGAGCAGTCTCTTCTCCAGGCTGAAGAGCCTTAGCCTCATCGGGAAGTCATCCCATCCCCTTTATCATTTTCATCGCCCTTCTCTGTCCCTTTTCTAATTCCGCTATATCTATTTTGAGATGCGGTGTCCAGAATCATACACAATTTTTGAAGTGCAGCTACATCATGGAATGATACAAAGGCATTATAAAATTTTCATCTTTGTTTTCCATTCTTTTCCTGATAATTTCTAATGTTCTATTTGCTCACTGAAGTGAGGGTTTCACACATCCTTGACGATGACACCTAGATCCTTTTCCTGGGCAGTGACTCCTAATGTGGAACCCTGCATCACATAGCTCTAGCTCAGGTTCTTCTTTCCCACATGCATAACTTTTCACTTGCTCACATTAATCATCTGCCATTTTGATGCCCTGTCTCAGTCTCACGAGGCCCTCTTGCAATTTAACAACTTTGCATCATCAGCAAATTTAATTATCTCACTAGTCATTCCTATTTCTAGCATCATTGATAATATGTGTAAAGGCAGCAGTCCCAGCACAGACTCTGGGGAACCCAACTATTTACCCTTCTCCATTGAGAATATTGATCATTTAAACCTGCTCTCTGTTTTCTGTTTTTTTTACCCATTCTTAAAACAAAACAGGAGATTACCTCCAATGCAATAACTTTCTAATTTCCTCAGATGTCTTTCATTGGGAACATTGTCAAATGGCTTTTTGAAAATCGAAATACACAATATCAACCACTTCCCCTTTATCCATACATTTATTCACCTCTTTAAAGAAATGTAGTAGATCGGTGAGACAAGATTTCCCTTGACTAAATTCAAGTTGGCTTTGTCTCATTAATCAATGCTTATGTATATGCTCTAAATTTTTGTTCATTATAATAGTCTCTATTATTTTGCCCAGCACCAATGTCAAACTCACTGGTCTATAATTTTCCAGATTGCCTCTATAACCCTTTTTAAAAATTGGCATTACGTTCGGCACCCTCTAGTCTTCCCAGTCCAAGCAGGATTTTTTTAATTTATTCATTTTCAATAAACATATCACAAGATTACACATGTTAAAGAAACATGGAAAATATTAAATAAACGGGAAAAAATAAACCAAGACATTTTTTTCTCCTGAACAGTACACAAAAGGAGGGGAGCGACAGTGGCAACAGGGATGAAAGACCACAAACTAAAACTGAACCCAGACAAAACAAAATTCATATTTCTCGGAAAAAAAAAAACCCCAACCATAACAAACCTAGTAATAAACTCAATCACATACCCAATTCAACCCACTCTAAAACTTCTGGGAATGACGATAGACAGATGCTGCACCATGCAACCACAAATCAACAAAACAATACAGAAATCATTCGCAGTCATGAGAAACCTAAGACAAGTTCGAAAATTCTTCGACAGAAAACAATTCCAGCTCACGGTCCAGTCCTTAGTCCTAGGTCTCCTTGACTACTGCAACATCCTCTATCTCTCCTGCCCCGCAACAATGATAAAACAACTACAAACAGTACAAAACACAGCCTTGAGACTAATTATTCACTAAGAAAACACGACCACATCACCGTGGCATACTTCGACTCACACTGGCTCCCAATTCAAGCAAGAATACTATTTAAATTCTACTGTCTACTATTTAAATCCATAAATGGTGACAGCCCAGCCTACTTGAACCACTACCTAATCCAAACTACCACAACCAGACACAGGAGAACCCAGATACCACGTACCCTCCAATCAGAGACATCAAATGGAAAAAACTGTACAATGGCCTTCTAGCCACACAGGCAGCAACACTAGACCACCAACTCTCTAATCTATTAATCGTGACCCCAAACTACAAAACTTTCAGAAAAAAATAAAAACCTTGCTATTCAAGAAATCCATGAAGACTAACTAACATCAAATGAAACATTTCAATCCTCTGAAGCAACCCGCTCTACTCTGTAACACCTTTGGACATGTCCAGAAATCCTCTTTTGTAATCTGCCTTGAACCACAAGGTAACGGCAGAATAAAAATTACTAATGTAAAATAATTTAAGGAGGATAATAAGGAGTATCGATTAAGGAAAATAAATTTAGAAACACTATCCATCCACACAGTTCCAGTGATATATCTCTTACTTGACCATTTTACACTTGACTTCAAGCAATCTTCTTGAGATCAATAAAAGATTTCCGCTGTTCAGGAATAAAAGCCACCCAAATGTATCACAATAAATAGCTAAAAGGAGTCTTCAACTATACATTTAATAGTTGTTCAGGCTAACAGACCTCAGAAGTACCATACTGTATGTCTCTAAGCTTTCGAGATCAAACAGACTCAATTGGCACCCATGGTCGTCATAGGCCTCTAAAATACTTTTTTGTTATTGATTTTTGTATATACGAATATACTTAAGATATATATCAAAATATATATTTTGCATAAGATTGCATTGGAACATCATCATCTTGGATATTTCTCTTAAGCATTTTCAAACAGAATACTCTATGCATAGGGGGAACCGTATCTGAGGGAAAATGCAAGATTTCCAATAAGTATTTTTTAAGCATATCTTTTGGCAAAATCCCAGGATCCATAGGAAAATTAAAAAATCAAAGATTTAATCTTCTGCTGAGATTTTCAGTTTGCTCTATCTTTCTCATTAAGGAAACATCTTTTACAAAGGTAGATCTGAATTCTTGTAAAGAAAAAATATCTAATTGAAATTGTTGAGACTTAGTAAAAGAGTCTTGTTTTAACTCCTGGACAGTTTTAGAAATAGTATCCATTATGCAAATCAAAGTTGTTGCCTCCATAGAAGATTTTTGAACCACTGATGTCAAATTCATAATCGCCTTCCCAAACTGTTTCAAGTGTAATCACCATGCAAGGCCCAGAGCTTTACAGCCCTAGAGTCACTGTGATGTTCATTGTGTCATTCCAGTGGGGAGCCGTCTCACTTGGAGCAACTGGCGATTGCATTCCAACCGAACCAGCTTGATTCATCGGCGAACCCACCTCCAACACAGGACACAGCAGATGAGTCAATTCCGGGGGAGAAAGTTACATCGGACCCAAAAAGCTTGGTGACTCCTTCCACACATGCTTTAGCAGGTCTCTCACCACTGGTCAAAGTCGCAGGATTTCCAGTTAGATATTTTTCAATGTTTTGCTGCAACGGCAAGGCAGTGCAGTCCAGTGAGGAGGTAACCCACACAATTCCTTTCCTTTTGGTATGCGGCATCATATGTTTGTGGCAAAATCTAAAGAAGATTTGCAGCTCAACACAGAAGAGAAGCAGAGCTCACCAGGTATGTACCGTCATCTTGGCCACTCCCCCAAGTTGGATTTTAAAGATAAATTACTAATAATAGCTAATAATAGCTCTGCAAGTTCATTTTTCAATTCTATCAGTACTCTGGAATGCATGCCATCTGGTCCAGGTGATTTTCAGAAAGCTTTTGACAAAGTTCCTCATGAGAGGCTCCTGAGAAAATTAGAGTCATGGGATAGGAGGCAATGTTCAATTGTAGATTAAGAACTGGTTATCGGACAGAAAACAAAGGTCATTTTTCTCAATTGAGGAGGATAAATAGTGGAGTACTACAGGGATCTGTACTGGGACCAGTGATATTGAACTTATTTATAAATGATCTGGAAATTGAAATGACAACTGAAATGATTATTTTATTTATTTATTTTTAAAATTTATATACCATTTAAAACTAAATGGTTTACAAAATTTACATACACAATATTTAAAAATGGACACATAGTAAAATGAACGAATACTTAAAAACATGGTAAAATAAACATAAAAACAGTCTTCAAAAGATACCATAATGTGGGTAAAAAGATCATGGTTAGTTCATCAACTATCAGAAATACCTAAAAAAAGGCATCAACAAATAGCTGCATCTTTAGTAATTTTCTAAAGCTGACCTTTACATATTTCATATCTGCCCCACTAAAAGAAGTTCCATAACTTAACTCCTGCGCATTTTGCTAGTTTCAACAAGTCTTGGGTTCAAAGACGTCTTCAGTAGTACTAAGTTCTCAGAACGCAAAGATCTTTTTGGTATAAAAATGAGCATATTACTTTTAAGCAATTCTGGAATGTTACCATACATAAGTTGATGGCAAATTATCACAACTTTATTTCATCACAACTCTGAAAGTGACTGGAAGCTAATGCAATTTTTTCAAATATGGTGAGATATGGTCATATTTGGACAAACCCATTATAAGATGTGCCGCTGCGTTTTGTGTAACCTGCAATGCTCTGCATCTTGCCTTTGTTATTCAAAGGTACAGGGCATTACAGTAGTCAAGCCTCAACAAAACCATGGCCTGAACAACAGTTCGAAAATCATAAGGTGCAAGCATTGATTAAAATTTGCAAATGATACTAAACTGTTCAAAATTGTTAAAATGCATGCAAACTGTGAAAAATTACGGACAGATCTTAGGAAACTGGAAGACTGGATTTCCAAATAGAAGATAAAATTTAATATGGACAAATGCAAAATGATGCACATTGGGAAGAATAACTTAAATTATAGTTACCAGATGCTATGGTCCACATTGGGGGTCAGCGTCCAAGAAAAAGATCTGGGTGTCATTGTAGACAATACAATGAAACCTTCCACCCAATGTGCAGCGGCATTCAAAAAAGCAAATAAGATGCTAGGAATTATTAGAAAAGGGATGGTAAACAAGACTGTTATAATGCCTCTGTATCACTCCATGGTGTGACCTCACCTTGAGTATTGCGTTGAAATCTGGTTGCCTTATCTCAAGAAAGATATAGCGGCACTAGAAAAGGTTCAAAGAAGAGCGACCAAGATGATAAAGGGGATGGAACTCCTCTTGTATGAGGAAAGACTAAAGAGGTTAGGGCTCTTCAGCTAGGAAAAGAGACAGCTGAGGGGAGAGATATGACTGAAGTCTACAAATCCTGAATAGTGTATAATGAGTAAGTAGATTTTTTTTTTTTTTTACTGCATCAAGATTTAGAAAGGGGATACTCAATGAAGTTACAGGAGTAATACTTTTAAAACCAATAGGAGGGAAATATTTTTTCACTCAGAGAATTGTTTAAACTGGAATGCATTGCCAGAGGATGTAGTAAGGGTGGTTAATGTAGCTGGTTTTAAAAAAGATTTTGGATTAGTTTCCTGGAGGAAAAATCCATAGTCTGCTACTGAGACAAACACCGGGAAAATCACTGCTCTCTGCCTGTGGCCCAACTTGCTGGGCTCTCCAGTTTGGTTTTGCAGTTGTGTTCTTGGATGGGATGCAGAAATGTGTTGTTTTTTTTGGCTGGGGAGGAGGTCCTCTCTGGGTGGGCTGGGGAAGTGCATATGGGATTGTATGCTGGGGGAGGCATGCTATGGGGGAGGGGGTGGGTGTATGGCTATGGTATGTCTGGTGTGGGGGGATATGCCTGTGTATGTTTGTGGGAGTGGGATGAGGTACTGGGTGCATTGTGGTTGGTAGCACATACTCAATCTGCGGCGGAGTTTAGCTGAGCATCCAGATAGTCTGTGGTTATAGCTGATTTGAAAGTGACTACGCTTAATGTGGATGGAGTCAAGTCTCCCATTAAGCGTTCACGGATATTGACTCATCTCAGTCAGCTGGGTACTGATATGGCATATTTGTAAGAGACCCACCTTTCTCAGATCGAGCATGCCAAGCTGCTGAGGGATTGGGTAGGGGAAGTCTACTCTTATACCTTCAGTGGGAGGCAAAGGGGTGTTGCCATCTTAATGCAAAAGAGATTGCCGTTTACTCTACATCAGTGGTCGGCAAACCACAGCTTGCGAACCGCATGCGGCTCTTTATCCACTTGAGTGCGGCTCGCAGCTCAGCTTCAACCGCCAGTCTGCAGAAATTTTCTGCCGGTCCACAGGGCCGGCACCTCCATCGGGCCTAAGAGATTGTTCAGTAGCCGCCGGTCTTCGATGCGATCAATGCGGCATCTTTGGGCTGGCTCCCTGAGTGCTGCAGTGCACAAAGCCATGGGAAAAAACTTATACCCGCAGGCTGCGCCTGACCCGGAAGCCTTCTCTCTGAGGGAGAGTCAGAGGGAAGGCTTCCAGATGAGGTATGGGACACGCGCGAGGAGCTGCTTCCCACAGCTTTGTGCAATGCAGCACTCAGGGAGCCAGCCCGAAGACCCTGCGTTGATCGCACCATGGACCAGCCTGAAGCTAACACTGGGGGGCAGGCCAGAAAGCAAGACACATGGAGGGAGAGAGACAACAACGGTAGAGGAAATGCTTTATTTAGTGATTTTGCATCTGCTGTCTGTTCAGGAAGAAATGCATTTGTTTGGTTTTCTCTGGGGGTTGTACTGCTTGAAGAGTCTTGCATCTTAGGGTTTGTTTGAATATTAGTACTTTTAGTTTTTTGGTCCTGCATTTGCATGGGGTTATCTGTTTTCTGGTAGAAATGAATGTTGAAAAGAATACAGTGTGCTTTCTGTTTTTTAATTTTGTGGTTAATCATTATGTGTTGTTAATACGATTATATTGTATGTGTGTATATATGAAAATGGATGGAAAAAATGGTGTTACAATTAGTACTATTATGGGGGTGGAGTCTGTGGTGGAGATTGGATGGAGATGGGAAGGTTGGTCGGCCCGGCGCTTCAGCATCCTCTTTACGGGGAAGGGAAGCAGGGAGAGTTCAGAACTTGGCGGTGGCCTGTTCCCCGATTGAGGCAGCAGTGGCAGCCTGTTCCCTGGCGGTGGCGGCCTGTTCCTCAATGGCGGTGGTTTGGGAGAGGGCAGGGAGAAAGAAAGAAATGGGGGCAGGGAGAAAGAAAGAAAGGGGCAGGGTGAAAGAAAGAAAAGTTTGGGGAGGGAATGAAGTCTGGACCAACTTTATGGAAAAATAAGTCTCCAGACAACAAAGGTAAAAAATGGAATTTATTGACTAAAATATGTTAGCTTTGGGAAATGTATATAGCAGATGTCTTTGTATTGTGTTCAAAAGAAAAGAAAATGCATTTCTGGTTTTATTTCTACAGTGTTGAAGTACTTGCTGACCCTTGCTGTGACTGGTGGGGATCCCCAAGCACCGCCAGCAGAGGACCTCCTCTATAGACGGCCAGAACTCCCCTACACCAAGCACAGCAGTCACTGGCAGCATCCATGAGCCACTGAGGTGCCAGCATCTGTGACTCAGGGACGCTACTGCTGCCTGCCAAACTTGGCAAAAGGGACCCATGGCCAACTGCAAAGGAAGTCCTCAGCTGACAGCTTGGGGGTTCTCATCAGCTGAGTATTTATATTTTATATTTACATTAGAGGCTCTGGTAGAAACCCGTTTACAAAGTATGTATTCTTCCCAATTAATATTTCCAAATTAATAAAGTTTTTTTGCTTATTTGTAAATGGGTTTCAGTAGCATAATTCAATGAAATAACTATTTCTGAAGTTTATAGGGACGGGCGGGGATTCCTCACGGGGACGGGTGGGGACGGAAGGGATTCCTCGCGGGGACGGGTGGGGACGGAGAGATTCCTTGCGGGGAAGGGTGGGGATGGGTGGGATTTTGCCGGGGACGGGTGGGATTTCTGTCCCTGCGCAAGTCTCTAATTGGTAGCATGGAATGTGTCTACTATTTGGGTTTTGGCCAGGTACTTGTGACCTGGATTGGCTACTGAGAACACAGGATACTGGGCTAGATGGACCATGGGTCTGGCCCAGTAAGACTATTCTTATGTTCTTGAAAACTCTACCTAACTTTGTCTTAGAAGATAGAATGATAAGAATGTTTGCATCTTTGGCAGATAGCTACCATCTTCACACTCAGGGTTTTGTGCCTATTAGTAGGTTAGGCATTAGATTCAGAGAGTGGGGGAAGCAGTAAAGAGGAATTAGAAGAATGGTGATTACAAAACTAGTATAACTGACTTTGGTCAGTTATTTTCAAGTGACAGTGAAGAGATGGAATCAGGACTTCGATTGTGAAATAGAGATGAAGAGAATTAAGAGATGTGTCTTGAATATGAAATCATTGTTAGAATTTCCAGGATATGTAAAATAGAGTGTATATTTCCTCCATAGTGAATTTGGCACAATGGGCCAAATTCACTATGGAGGATAGTTGCCTAAAAGGTGGAAGGCAAGAAGCCTTGCTAGAATCTTTCTTTTGACACAGGTTATGGATACAAAGATCCTGAGGTCTAATAGTGCAACATTTTTGTGGGATAGTAGGGAACACCTTAATTGCGTTTTGCAGTGGCATAGCAAGGAGGGGGGTGCAGTCCACCCTGGGCACAGGCCATAAGGGGGGGTGCTCCAGGGTCGGCATCATGGTCTGGGAACTTCACTGTTCTACCAGTGTCGGGCCTTCCTTTCTGCCGGGTCCTGCCTTTGCAGAAGTGGGAGGAAGACCCGATGCCAGCAGAACAGCGAATTAAGGCTGCCGACAATAAGAAAACACTCTACTTCTTGTAGCCCGCCAGGGTCTTCCCTCTGCCTGATGATGCAGCAGAAAGAAGCCCTGGTGGAGCAGGCTGCAAAAAATCTCATGGGAGGGGGATAGTTCAGTCAAGTCCAGAGGTGCTGCACAGAGTGATGGGAGCAGGGCTGGTGTTAAGGCCCCATGGCTCCGCATACCTTTCACTTTCTTTCGGTGTCAGCTGGACGTTACCATCTCCGTCCCACTGACAAAAAGATCCTAAAGCTGCCCATGGACTCCTCCATACTTTCTTTCTGATGCAGTCCAAGAGGAAACAGGAAGTTGCATCATTGGTGGCAGAGCGCGACGGAAGGAATGTGTGGAGAAGGTCACAGGCTGCGCTTTGGTCAGTTTGCCAGTGGGATGGGGAAGACAGGCAGACGTTGGGCCGGCACCGAAAAAAGGGGAAAGGCAAGGCATGCTGACCGAGAAAGCCTTCTGGACCAGCTAGCTTTTTTATTTTTTTTAAGTAGAATGGGGAAAGGGTTTAAAGAAGTTCCAGACTGGGGGTGAGGGAGGTGACTTGAAGGGGAAGAACTTGTGGGGTCTCGCGTCTGAAAAGATGGTGTATGAGATCAAAAAGGAATCATCCACAGGAAAAGTACAATCCCATAGATTGGAGCATAGAGTGTTAATACAGGGTGGTTGAGAATCTCAGAAACCAGCCTTTATCGGAAGTGACGCAGATAGAAATAGATGCAGTGTCTGTATTGAACCCTTGAGAAAGTCTATATAAAGGCGAAATGGGTCCCATTGGGCTTTGGATTATTTGCATCTATTCAAGATAAGTTATTTCATTACTTTGCTGGGTAGATGATAATTTATATAGAATATGAGAAACGAAGATCCACTATTGAATTATTTTTAAGAAAGAGGCAATAAAGAATTGAGTTTATAATTTTAGAGTTTTAAAAGAAGGAGGAGGAAGTTTTGAGGAGCAATGATGGAAACTTGGAACATGTAAGCCTTGGCTTAGAGATTTATTCACTTAAGTCCAAGCTGGTTTCTGAGATCCTCAACCATCCTGTATTAACACTCTATACTCCAATCTATGGGATTGTACTTTTCCTGTGAAGAACTTGTGGGGCACAGAAACAGGAGATTTAAAAAGATGGTGGGCACGGGTCTGGAGGGAGACAAGAGAAAAGGAGAGAAGGTGGACCTGGGGTGGTGTGGAAGGAGGGAGAAAGAGCCACTTGAAGGGAGGACAGTTAGAAAGAGAAAGGGAAATATGGTAGACCTGGGGAAAGGAGGGTAAGATATGGGAGGGTAGGGCAGTTGGGAAGAGGAAGGAGGAGAAGATGGGCCTTAGAATGGAAGGGAGAAACATTAGGTCTGGGGGAGGAAGGGAGAGAAATCTTAGGGGGGAGAGATGTGGCATCTCTTATTCCTTCCATCTTATTCAGCATCAAGGGGGTAGGGTAGAAGAACAGAAAAGAGAGGGAGAAATGTTGAACTATGGTGGAGGGATAGAGAAGAAGAGATGGGCCCATGGGAGGGCAGGAAGGAAGAGAGCTGGAATAAAAAGATACTAGGGAATGGGGAGAAAGGGACAGATAGATATAGCCTGACAAGAGTGGAGAGAAGGAGGGGGTATTCTGGACATGATGGAGCCATGTGAAAGAGATCAAAAGGGGAATAACAAGAAGATGAATGAGACCAGTGAGAGAGAAGCGAGTACAGTGGTAGAAATGTGGTAATGAGGAGTAGATAGAAGGAAACAGGAGGCTAGGAAAGGAGTGAGATAGGAGAGCTAGAGCAGTGTTTCTCAACATGCAGTGCGTATACCCCTGGGAGTATGCAGGTTGCTCTTTAGGGGTATGCAGCATGGCTGCCGCAAATATTCCCTGCCCACCCAACCATCGAAGCCGCACTGCCACTGTCAGGAATTCCTCCTTCATCTGCCATTTATTTGCCCAATTCTCCAATCGGCTCAAGTCACTCTGGAGTTCCTCACTGTCCTTTGGCGATTTGATGGCCCGGCATAGCTTTGTGTCATCTGCAAACCTGATGATTTCACTGGATGTTCCATCCTCTAGGTCATTTATGAAAATATTAAATAAGATGGGCCCAAGTACCGAGCCCTGGGGCACACCGCTAGTCACATTTTCCCAGTCCGAGAACTTCCCATTTATGCCCACTCTCTGCCTTCTGTTCTCCAGCCATTTGCCTATCCATCTTAGTATATCTCCTTCTATTCCATGGCCCTGCAGTTTCCTGAGGAGTCTTACATGTGGAACTTTGTCAAACGCCTTCTGAAAATCCAAGTATATAGTATCCACCGGTTCTCCATTATCAATTTGTCTGTTCACTGTCTCAAAAAATTGAAGTAGGTTCATCAAACATGACTTCCCTTTCCTGGATCCATGTTGGTTGGCTTTCATCAGGTCGTGTGTGTCTAGGTGCCAGGTTATGCTATCCTTGATCAGCGCCTCAACCATCTTCCCAGGGACCGACGTGAGACTCACAGGTCTATAGTTGCCCGGTACTCCTCTTGATCTTTTTTTGAATATCGGCGTGACGTTCACTATCTTTCAGTCATCTGGTATCTGCCCTGTTTTGATTGACAGGTTGGCAAGTTTTTGCAATAGTTCTCCGATTTCCACTTTTAGCCCTTTCAAGATTCTCGGATGAATTCCATCCGGTCCAGGAGATTTGTCGCTTTTGAGTTTGTCAATCTGGCGGTAGATCTGGTCCAAGTCCACTTTTACTGTGGTAAGGCTGTCCTCTGTTACTCCTTTGAACACTTTCACTGCTTCTGGAATTGTTGCAGTGTCTTCCTTTGTAAAGACAGACGCAAAGAATGAATTTAGTTTGTCTGCGATTTGTTTGTCTTCCTTGATGTACCCTTTCCTTCTCTGGTCGTCCAGCAGTCTCACTGCCTCTTTTGCGGGTTTTCTCCCTTTCACGTACCTGAAGAAGGGCTTGAAGTTTTTGGCCTCCTGCGCTATTTTCTCCTCATAGTCCTTTTTGGCATCCCTCACCACCCTGTAACACTTCTTCTGATCACCCTTGTGTTTGTTCCAAGTTTCGGTTGTTTTCGTGCATTTCCATGCTTTGAAGGAGTCCTTCTTTTCTTTTATGGCTTCCTTCACCTCTTTAGTAAGCCACGCCGGCTCTCTTTTGCCTTTGGTTTTCTTTGCTTTGGACATCCGCGGAATGTAGAGGCTTTGTGCTTCCGTGATAGTATTTTTCAGAAGGGACCATGCCTGTTCTACAGTTTTGACTTTGCCCATTCTTTTCTTGATCCGTTGTTTCACCATGGCTCTCATGCTATCATATCTTCCCCTTTTAAAGTTTAAAGTTGTGGTTGAGGTTTTGGTACTTTTCCCCTTCTCAACATCGAGTTTGAAGTTGATCATGTTGTGATTGCTCGCCCCCCAGCGAGACCGTGACTTCTACTTCCTTTGCCGACCCCGTAATGCCGTTTAGGACCAAGTCCAAGGTGACGTTTCCTCTTGTCGGCTCTCCCACCAATTGTTCCAGGAAGCAGTCCCCTAGCACTTCCAGGAACATTGCCTCCTTGCCACAATTTGAAATTCCCAGGTTCCAATCTATTCCTGGAAAATTTAAATCCCCCAAGATAATGGCATTACCTGTCTTACATTCGTGTTTAATTTCCTCTATCATTTCCAAGTCTGTTTCTTCCACTTGTCCTGGCGGTTGGTAGTAAAGGCCAATCTTTATGTCAGCACCATTGTATCTGGGAATCTTTATCCAGAGGGATTCCAGCTTCTCTTTCTCTTCTATCATAGTCTCTCTCACAGATTCTATTTCTTCACGAACATATAGGGCAATACCTCCTTCTTTCTGCTCCACTCTATCTCTTCTGTACAGTTTGTATCCCTGAAGTACTGTATCCCATTTGTTTTCGTCATTCCACCAAGTTTCTGTTATGCCAATGATTTCCAGTTCGTCGTTCTTTGCTATTGCTTCTAATTTTCCCATTTTGTTTCTCAAACTTCTAGCGTTCGTATACATACATTTGAGTTCCCTTTGTGTTGTCTTCTTGGACTCTTTAAGCTTAGCAGTCTCCCCTGGTTCCTTCACGGTATCCTTTCTTGCTCCTCTATTGTCTCTCTTATATGCTTTGTGGTCATCCTCTCCTGTGTCTGAGTAGTTGTCCAAAGTTCCTTCTTTGGGACATCCTGTCGCCCAGACAATCGACTGGTGGTCGACTGTCGGCTTTCCGCTGTTCTTTAGTTTAAAGCCTTCTCGATGGCCTTCTTGATGTTGCCTGCCAATACTTTTGCTCCTTCCTTGTTGAGGTGCAGTCCGTCCTTCCTGTAGTACTTGCTTCTTCCCCAGAACGTTGTCCAGTTGCGCACAAAGTCAAAGCCTTCCTCTTCGCACCATCGTCTCATCCAGGCGTTGATCACTTGCAGTTCCCCTTCCCTCCTTCCATCCGCTCTTGGTACCTGGAGGATCTCGGAGAAGGCCACCTTCACCTCCCTGATCTTCAGTATTCTTCCGAGTGAGCGGAGCTGGCCCTTCATTTCTTCTCTGTCATACTTCCATCCGCTCACATCGTTGGTTCCCACATGGATAAGCACAGCAGTGTCCTCTTCCCCTGCGCTGTCTATGATCCTGAAAATCCTGTTGGCCACATCCTTCACTCTTGCTTCCGGCAGGCAGGTGACGATTCTATCCTCTCTCCCTCCTGCGGTGTAGCTGTCCACATGCCGTATGATGGAGTCTCCCACGATGATCCCCATCTTCTTTATTCGGTGGTTCCTTGGGGGTTGTAAGTCTACATCCATGGTATAAGGCCGATCTTCTCCTTCCTTCGATACTCCTGAAGTTGTTTTCTGCTCTTCAGGTGGGAGGGTGTCCTCATGCAGTCTCCCTCTTACTCCTGGTGTGTGATCACCCCTTGTCTCCGCTTCCTTTTCTCCAGAATTTGCAGCGGTGTCTTTTCTTCTCTCATCACGACCTTCTTCCTTAGTTGTTCGGGTACAGTTCTCCACATGCTGCTGGTGTGCTTCCTCGATGTACCTTTCTAGTTCCTTGACCTCTTCGTTTGGACTGAACTGGACTAGAAGCTTCTCCTGTTCGTGGTTTTCTTCTTCAAAGGTGAGGAGTTCTTTTAGATTCAGCACTGTCTCCTTTAGTAGCCGGACCTGCCGTTTCAAGCTATCCAGCTCCATGCAGCGACTGCAAATGTATGCCCTAGTCCCTGAAGGGAGGTAGTCATACATATTGCAGCTGGTGCAGAAGACTGGAAAGCTCACCTTCTGGCTTCCCTGGGCATCCATCTCTTGTCCCCCTTCTGAGTTGTTTGGGCAAATCAGTTACGGACCTTCTGTCTCTGTCATCTGGATGTTTTCTGGCTTCCTGGTTTCTACCTTCCTTTTTGTGAGTCTGCTAGTGTTACTCCTCGTCGTAAGCGCAGTTTTCTATGTTCTGTGTCAGGATGGGACACAGAACATAGAAAACTGTGCTTACGACGAGGATACAGACTTAAGACCCCCGAAGAACCTCCAACTAAAGCAGATTGGGATAATAGTCGGAGATTCCATATTAAGAAATGTGGATAGCCACATTGCTGGAGGAAGAGAGGATAGGATGGTCACCTGTCTGCCTGGAGCAAGAGTGAAGCATGTGGCTAGCAGGATCACCAGGATCATAGACGGAGCAGGAGGAAAGGATACTGCAGTGCTCATCCACGTGGTTACCAACGATGTTTGCGGGAGGAAGTACAACAGGGAGGAATTGAAGGACCAGCTCCGCTCACTTGGAATGCAGCTGAAGGTTAGGGAGGTGAAGGTGGCTTTCTCGGAGATCCTACCGGTACCAAGAGTGGACACAAAGAGACAGGACGAACTGAAAGCTGTGAACACCTGGATGAGGCATTGGTGCGAGGATGAAGGCTTCGAATTTGTGCGAAACTGGACGGCATTCTGGGGTAAAAGCAGGTTATATAGAAAGGACGGACTACACCTCGCCAAAGAGGGAGTGAGAGTCCTGGCGAAGAACTTTAAAAAGGCTATTGAGCCTTTGCGACGCCTCTGGAAATTGCTATGTCATCAACTTCGGATCCAGCCTCAGGTGACTCCTTATTTACCTTTGAGGGGCAACGGGGCATTCTCGGCGGGACTGGACCCGGTGTCCACTGGGGTGTGGAAATCGCGATCTAATCAATACATCTTTCAACTGGTCCACACGTCTGGTGCCTTGAAAACGTTTGAGGAACTACAGCGTGATAATGGATGGAAACCCACTGACTGGCTTTCTTACCTCCAATTATCTTCTTACATGACCACATTGCCGAGAATATCCCTCACTGATCGATGCATGGAGTCCCTCTCCGAAGCGCTGAGCTTATCGGCTCAGGCACATATCCCATTGAGATTTCATCATCGCCACCTACAGGAGCAATTGGGGGAACCTGACTACGAATCAATTGCTTTACGATGGTCTCAGGATCTCCCTTGTGTGGTGACTGCAACTATGATTCGCAGGGGGACTTTTCGGACAGCCCGTGTGACCCATAATGTTATCTTGTTTGAACTTAATTACAAATTTTTACACAGGCTTTACAGATCCACTGCATATCAGTTTCGAGCTAAAATGTGTGCGACTGACCAGTGTCTCAAATGTTCTCATTCGCCCTCTACATTGGGGCATCAGTTCTGGACCTGTACTCGGATTGCTGCATTTTGGCATCAGCTTAATATACATATTCAAACTCTGTGGAATTACAACTTTGTCTTGGATCCGGTGATGCTGTTTGCATTGGATCATGTTCCCTTGTCAGCTCCAAAGGGATTTCGCAGCTTTCTGTCAAGAGCGGTGTTACTGGGGAAGAAAGCAATTTTGCTGTGCTGGATTTCCACGGATTCCCCGACACTTTCCTGTTGGAGAACATTGATGATTCACCAAGCATCTATGGAGAGGCTCTGTTTTCCTTCATTGGACTCTGCGCAGGGACGGTTATTTAGTCTGTGCTGGACACCTTTTTGGGAAACTTTAACGCCAAGGGCACGTAGCCATTTATTGAATGTTTGAGTGTTTTTGCTGTGATAGCACTGGATTGGAATTTGTGTTTTTATGGTATAGCCAAGGGATCGGGAGTGGGTAGGGATGGGGGGGAGGGAGGGGTAGACCTGATGCGGGGTGAAGTTGGGAAGTGTATTGGTACATGCTATCTTGTGTTGTACATCTTGCATTTTGGAATGTTTCACTTATTTGAAAAATTTAATAAAATATATTTTGGAAAAAAAAAAGGCTATTGAGAAGGCTTTAAACTAAAAATCAGGGGAGAGCCGACAGTCGACAACCAGTCGATTGCCCGGACACCAGGATACCAAGAGGAGGTAAATTCAAGCACAGATCTGGGGCAAGATCATGATGACACGAGAGGCAAAGAAAAAGATCAAATGGATACAAAAAAGGATGTGAGGACCACTAAATTCAGTAAATTGGCACGAACAGAACTTAAATGTATGTACATGAATGCCAGAAGCTTAGGAAACAAAATGGGCGAGCTGGAAGAATTAGCAAATAGGAAACAATTGGATATCATAGGAATAACAGAAACATGGTGGAATGAAGAAAATGAATGGGACACAGCAATGCAAGGATATAAACTATACAGAAGAGATAGGATTGGGCAAAAAGGGGGAGGTATTGCTCTCTATGTCCAGGATGACATAGAGTCTGTTAGAAAAGGAGATACAGAAGAAAATAAACTAGAGTCACTCTGGATAATGATTCCGGGACAAAAGGAAGCAGACATACATATCGGCCTCTATTATCGACCCCCGGGTCAGACTGAGGAAACAGACAACGAAATGATGGAGGAAATTATTCGTAATTGTAAATCAGGCAACGTGTCAATTATGGGAGACTTCAACTATCCGGGAGTAAACTGGAAATTGGGAACATCTAACTGTGGAAGGGAGATAAAATTCTTGGAAATGATCGGAGACTGCTACCTTGAACAGATTGTAGTAGAACCGACAAGAGTAACTGCAATCCTGGACTTTGGTCATAAATGGCATTACTGGAAGGACAGCGGATGTAGAGGTTATGGCTCCGCTAGGGACAAGTGACCACAATATGATCAATTTTACCATTGGCATCGGAAAGGGGAAACCAATCAAGACTAAATCCACGGCCTTTAACTTCAAAAAGGGGAACTACAACAGCATGAGAACCATGGTCAGAAAACGGCTCAAGAAGGCCAAAGCGGAATACCAAACAGTCGATCAAGCATGGTCTCTACTGAAAAACACCATCACACAAGCACAGAATCTACACATTCCGAGGATATCCAAAGGAAAGTGAAAAAAGAACAAAGGTGAACCAGCTTGGTTATCCAGAGAGGTGAAAGAGGCAGTGAGAGAGAAGAGAAACTCGTTTAAAAAATGGAAAAGGGAAAAAACAACGGAGGCCTGGAACTGTCACAAAATTGACCAGAAAAAGTGTCACAGAGTGGTAAGAAATGCCAAAAAAGTCTATGAAGAAAAGATAGCACAAGAAACCAAAAACTTCAAACCCTTTTTTAGATATATAAAAGGAAAGAAACCAGCAAGAGAGACAGTGGGGCCTCTAGACGACCAAGAAAAGAAGGGGTCAATCAAAGAGGACAAACAGATTGCCGATAGGTTAAATTCATTCTTTGCCTCAGTCTTCACAAATGAGGACATTTCATCAGTGCCAGACACAGGGAGGATATTAGCCGGAGGCATAGAGGACAACCTCGAAACAGTAAATGTGACGTTGGACATGATATATGTTCAGATTGACAAACTAAAAAACGACAAATCCCCCGGACCAGACGGAATTCACCCGAGAGTATTAAAAGAACTTAAGGTGGAAATTGGTGAACTATTACAAACCGTAGCTAACATGTCAGTTAGAACAGGGCAAATACCAGAAGACTGGAGGACAGCAAATGTCATCCCGATTTTCAAAAAAGGATCAAGAGGTGATCCAGGAAACTACCGACCTGTGAGCCTCACATCAGTTCCTGGGAAGATAATTGAAACACTTATTAAAGACAGCATTGTGCAACACTTGGAGGATCACAACCTAATAAGGGCTAGTCAACACGGCTTCAGGAAAGGGAAGTCTTGTTTGACAAATTTATTACAATTCTTTGAGAAAGTGAACAAACATATGGATACTGGAGATCCAGTGGACATAATTTACTTGGACTTCCAGAAAGCGTTTGACAAGGTCCCGCATGCAAGGCTACTGAAGAAATTACTAAGCCACGGAATAGGGGGAGAAGTGCATAGATGGATCGGTAAATGGTTAGAGAACAGAATGCAGAGGGTTAACATAAAAGGGAAATTCTTGGACTGGGTGAAAGTGACTAGTGGAGTGCCCCAGGGCTCGGTTCTTGGGCCTATTTTGTTCAATATTTTTATAAATGATCTTGAGGAGAAAACAACAAGTAATATAATAAAGTTCGCCGATGATACAAAATTATGTCGGGCAGTTGGCTCTCAAAGGGACTGCGAGGAGCTTCAGAAGGATCTGAGACAGCTGGAAACATGGGCGACAAAGTGGCAGATGAATTTTAACATTAATAAATGCAAGGTGATGCATCTAGGAAAAAAGAATAAAGAACACGAGTATAAAATGTTTGGGGTAACACTAGCAAAATGCGAACAGGAAAGGGATTTGGGGGTACTGATTGACAGAACCCTGAGGCCATCGGCACAGTGTGCGGCGGCAGCAAAGAGAGCAAACAGGATATTGGGCATAATTAGGAAAGGGATCACGAGTAGATCTGAAGAAGTCATAATGCCGCTTTATAGAGCAATGGTTAGACCACACTTGGAGTACTGTGTCCAACACTGGTCTCCTTATCTTAAGAAGGACATAACTCTGTTGGAGAAGGTGCAAAGGCGAGCCACGAAACTAGTCAAAGGTATGAAAAAGTTGAGCTATGAAGAACGCCTCAAGAAACTGGGACTGTTCACACTCGAGAGGAGAAGACTGAGAGGCGATTTGATAAAGACTTTTAAAATATTAAAAGGATTTGATGACATAGACCAAGAAGCAGCATTACTAAGATTTTCAGATGTGACAAGGACAAGAGGTCATAGCCTGAAACTGGGTGGCAGCAGGTTCAGGACAAATGCCAGGAAGTTCTGTTTCTCACAACGAGTGGTGGGCGCTTGGAATTCTCTTCCTGAGGGTGTTGTGGCAGAGACTACTCTTCGGGGTTTCAAGCACAAGTTGGATATACACCTTCTTGCAAATCATATTGAGGGATACGGTAATTTCAGGTTTTCATAATAGAGAACTAAATGGGCCGCCGCGTGAGCGGATCGCCGGACTTGATGGACCTCGGTCTGATCCGGTGAGGGCATTTCTTATGTTCCTATGTTCTTACTGTTTGATCTGAGTCCGCTAGTGTTACAGTGTTAGTGTCTGTGAGAGCTTTTTTCCCCTCTGGGTGTGTGGTATGTGAGGGAGAGTGTGCCCTGCTGTGTGATTAGCTAAAGATTGGGTCTTGTGGCTGCCTTCCTGCTTGTTATGAGTCTGCTGGCTTATTGTTGGTTCTGATTCTGTTTATGTTACGGCGTTGGAGTCAGTGAGTACTCTGTTCTTGCTCTGTTTCCCCTCTAGGTGTGTGGTATGTGAGGGAGTGTGCCCTGTTGTGTAGCTAGCTAAAGTCTAGGATTTGTACCTACCTTCCTGCTTGGTATGAGTTTGTTGGTATTACTCCACCGGTGTTTGAGTTTCCCGGCTCCTTCAATGGCTCCTTTGCAAAGGCGGAGCTCCGAGGTCCGACGTCGGAGGGGTGGGCGGAGCTACCTCTCGCTGCTACCCCTCATTCTGTTCTTCCTTTCTCTTGCTGAGTTTAATTTCTTGGGGTTTCCAGTTGTATATTTGGTAAAGGTCTGTGATATGTGTGTGAAGAAGTCTAAATTTAAAGTTGTTTTTATGTGTGGTAGTAATGGCAGGAGAGGAGAGAGGATCAAGAGTCCTCTCCTTAATTTCTGCCCTGGGCCCCAGCATGTCTAAAACCAGCCTTGGATAGGAGGGGGAGATGGAAAACTGCTACACGGGGATAGGATGGAGGGATGGAAAGCTGCTGTACAGGGGGGGTGGAGAGAAGAGAGAGGAAGAATTGTTGCACATGCGCTAGAGAGGAGGAAGGGATATGCAACAAAGAGGTAGAAAGGGGAGAGAGGGAAAAATCCTGCATATGGTAGAGAGGAGGGAAACATCCATAAAGAAGAGAGAAGGAGAAATGTTGGACATGGGATGGAGGGGAAGGAGAGATGGTGCATGGAGAGAAAGAAATGTTGCACATGATAATGGAGGGGAGGAAGGAAGATATGCTGCATGGAGGGGGATAGAGAGGTTTGACCCAGGACACAAGGAAAGGAGAGAGAGAGATGGTAGACAGTGGAAAAGAAACATAAATATTGGATTATGGCAGTGGAAGGGAAGGTCCAGAGATGAATGGTGAGCCTGGGGAAAAAGAAAACGTCATTGGGCAGGAGACCCTGGTGAGTAAGTTAACAGAAGACAAACAGAAACCAGAGCCTGGGACCAACATGATTTGAATAATAAAATGACCAGATAACAAAAGGTAGAAAAAATCATTGTATTTTCTATTTTGTGATTACAATATGTCAGATTTGAAATGTGTATCTTGCCAGAGCTGGTGTTAGACAGCGACCTTGAGCTAGGACCTAACAGAGAGAGGAAAAGTCTTGTTTATTTTGTTTATGGAGAGGTTACAACCCTTTGTGATGTTATACTGTAACACTGTGAATGTTAAACTGTAACCCATTCTGAGCTCTCTGGGGAGGATGGGCTATAAAAATAAATAAATAACATTACTAAAAATATTTTGTTATATTTGGGGGGGGGGTGTTAAAAAATAATCAGCCCCGGATGTCAAACTGAAATTAGGAGCACAAAATCAGCTTTGAATCTTTGATTTCATTTTCTTTACTATTAGTATTGTAGTTCTATCTTATTTATATTAGTTTAATTTTTGTTTTATATGTAAACTACATAGATGTTTTTCCATTGCAGTATATCAAATGTTAAATAGGGGATATCCCCTAGGTACGTCACTGGTGTGTTGGAAGCCCTGCTTTTTGAAGGTTTCAAAACATTTTCTTTTTTCTTTTTGTTAGGGCAGAAATATATCTTGGTAAACTGTAGGTGGCACCAAACTTGACTTAATGGAAACTACAGATGCAAAATTTGGTGGTGATGGAGATGTGGGGAGTTTGGTACATTAATTTAGGAAATGGAAACAGGGACCTTATTCTATTGGGAGTCAATGCCAGAGAGTGAGAAGTCTAGTGTGAATACCAGTTACTGAGAAATATGCCTTGACCCTAGCAAATCACTGGTGGAAAGGGGATTGGGGGGGGGGGGGTAGGTTGAGTTGTGGAATTTGGGGGCTTGGTCCACTTTAGCTGTTGGTGCATGGGAGAAATATACATGTGAACAAAGGGCTTTTATGACAGCATATGCAAGCTTAGGAGAGTGGAATTTCACAGGGTTTGGGGCCTTTTGCATTAGATTCTTAATGAGGGGGGCTGTGAAGGGTAAGTAGTGGGCAGGGGGAGATGTTATAGGGAGGTAGAGGGTGCAAAACAGCAACAATTAAAGGGGTGAAATTCATCTGGCAGATCTTCAATCCAGGCCATCTATGGGCAGCAGCGCCAACTACTTGGGTATGTGCAGCCAGCCAAGACAGGACTGCATTTATGTGGTCCAATGTGTCTGGTTAATTTAACTGGTTAAGTCCTGAATAATCGGCACTTCACGAGACAAGTGTAGATTCTGCCCCTAGCCTGCCAAGGTTAGCTGGTTTTGGCTTAGCCAGGATACTCAGCAATCTCTCCTGCCTGCTTAAATCGCTTTGAATGCCAATCGCAAAGGAGCTGTTGTTCCGAGGACTTTCCAGTACTGTCCAACTCTAGAGTCTTGTTAATGGTGATTGTAACAAACCTAAACATTGCAACACAGTGGCCATGAGGGTGCAGAAATAAGGAAGGATCTCATCTACCCCTGTACAGTTGAGTATTCATCCTCAGAAAGGATTATGAAATGTTAGACCAATATAGGAGGTATCCTCAGAGATTAGGGAGTAACACCTTACAGTACTTCCCCAGATGTGAAATTAAAGAACATTTTACAGAAGTAGTACTTATGACACTGAATCATTTCAGAAATAAACTGGCCATGTTTTAGGAGATTTTAGGGAATGTGATGAATGTGCCATATTTTAAGGGAAAGCGGTACTAGATATTGGTGACCAGAATTCTCCACTGTTGAAGAATTAACTTTCTCAGTGGCTCCTGAAAGACTGCACAGGGGGAACTGTGTGATTAGTAGACCTTTGATATCCAACATCCATCTTCCATACCATCAGTGGAGGGAGTACTGGGCAAAAAGCAGCATTACTGAGTGGACAGCTTCAACTGCTACAAATGTCAGTCCTCATGCTTCAAGTGGTTGTGAAAGGGAAGAGCTGTTGTTTTAGGCTGTTGGGATAGACTTGTGACTACTAGGTGCCCAGCAAGTACAGCTACAATGTCCAGAGTGCAGGCGGCTGCTCCATGAGTTAGTCAGAGGCATGCAGGAAGGCATGTGTTGACAAGTTACTGGTGCTCATACTAAGACTTCGAGTCTCAGTCCGAAAACTCCGAGATTTCTAAAGAAGAAAAAGATTTCCATGTAAGCAGAATACACATTAAACCATTAGAGCACACCATCCACACCCCTCCTGTGCAAAATGCTGCACCACAACCTCTCTGCCAGTTCTAACATTGTAACATCCTTCCCTCTGCTCAAAACAAGCTGCTACCTGAGGTGAGGGATGAAATTGGGCCTCTCCCTGAAAGTGCAGAGTAGTTACCCCTTGGAGGTATGGGAAGATGTCTGGGGTAGGTGTGTGTACAGGGTAGATGGTGAGGTACGGTGGATGGGACAGCGGACTTGTGGCATACTCGGGTTGGGTACGGTGGGTAGGGCAGAGGACAATGTGGGATACACAAACAATTGGGTACAGTGGGTGGGATAGCAGACAATGTGTGAGATACATGGGTTGGGTATGGTGGATAGCGAAGAGGAAAATGTGTGGGATACACAGGTTGGATACGGTGGGTGGGGCAGAGTGTGGACCACCAGATGGACAGCCACCAGGAGGAAATGGACACAGCAGCAAGATCTGGAAACAGCAGAGGGAACCCACAAGAAGATGAATGCCAGGATGAGAGGAAATGGATAGGAACAAAGGACATGGACCTACGGCTGGAAAGATGGGCATACACCAGGGATATGGACCTGCAGCTGGAGAATCAAGAGAAGATAGAGAGGACAGCAATTGTCGTGGGGGACTCTATCATCAGACAAGTTGACAGCCACATAGTGGGAGGAAGACTGGATCGACTGGTGACCTGCCTAATGGGAGCCAAGATAGAAGTCTTAGTGAGCCGCATCGACAGGATCGTCGACAGTATGGAAGAAGAAGATACAGCAGTGGTGATTCATGTGGGGCCGAACAATGTGAGAAGTACAACAGAGAAGTACTGAAGGACCAGTTCCGGAAGCTAGGAAGGAAGCTGAAGACCAGAATGCAGAGGATAGCATTCTTGGAGATCCTGCCGGTACCCAGGGCAGATGAGAAGAGACAGATTGAGCTGCAAGCAGTCAACGTGTGGATGCGGCACTGGTGTGAGGAAGAAGGATTCCATTTTCTGCGCAACTTGGCAATGTTCTGGGGGAAGAGCAAGCTATTCAGGAAGGACGGACTCTACTTCAGCAGAGACGGAACGAGGCTACTTGTAAGCAACATCAAAAGAGAAGATGAGAAGTTTTTAAACTAGGAAGAAGGGGAAAGCCAACAGTCGACCGAGAGAGAGAATCGATGATTCAGGAACCGGTATACCCAGAGGATGCCATGCAGGAAGATGGAGGGGAAAACTCACTAGATCGCAGACAAGACAGACCGAAAGGGACACAAGAGGGAAGGACACGCAAGAAGGGAATAGGCTGCAGACTCAAGTGTATGTATATGAATGCAAGGAGCCTTAGAAATAAGATGGGTGAATTAGAAGCTGTGGCACAAAATGATAATATTGACATCATCGGCATCACGGAAACATGGTGGACTGATGAAAATGTCTGGGACACGATGCTACTGGGGTACAAACTAATAGCAGAGACAGAGTGACTCAAAAAGGAGGAGGCATTGCCATATATGTCAAAGAGGGAATTGAATCTACTGGAAATAAGTTAGAGTCTCTATGGGTCAAAATTCCGGGAACAAATGGACCGGAAATGAGGATAGGCATCTACTACCGATTCCCAGGGCAGTCCGAAGAAATTGATGGAGAAATGACGGATGAGATTAAACGCAACTGCAAGGAAGGCAACGCAGTTATCATGGGCGACTTCAACTATCTGGGGATAGAATGGAACCTAGGCACCTCCGGTTGTGCTAGAGAGACCAAGTTCCTGGAAACTGTAGGAGATTGCTTCCTGGAACAACTTGTCAAGGAAAGCACAACAGGAAATGCAATTCTGGACTTAATTCTAAATGAGCTACGAGGACTGGCACAGGATGTAGAAGTAGAAGGACCCTGGGAAACAGCAATCACAATATGATCTGCTTCAACCTGGAAATAGGGGCGAAACATCGGTCCAGAATGACGGCCACGGCACTAAACTTCTGAAAAGGGAATTACAAAGAGATGAGATGCATGGTGGAGAAGAGGATAAACACTGTAAAGACGCTAGAGCAAGCTTGGTTTCTTTTTAAGGATACGGTCACTGAGGCGCAAAATCTATATATACCACATATCAACAAGGGATCAAAGAGGAAAAAGAATAAAGAACTGGCGTAGCTAACTGTAGAGGTTAAGGAAGTGATCAGAGACAAAAAAAAACTTGTTTAAGGAATGGAAAAGATAAAAAAAAGGACAACAATTAGAATAAGCACAAACAACATCAACGCAGGTATACCTAAAAAAAACGTGAGAAAATTAAGAATAGTGCAAAACACGGCCGTCCGCTTAATATTCAGACTAAAGATCACATTAGCCCCTACTACAAACTGCTACACTGATTACCAATAGAGGCACAAATTTTATTCAAGTTCTCTTGCTTTTGCTACAAACTGGTGTGGGGAATGTCCCCAACCTATCTCTTACCTCACTTCGAACTATACACCCCCAAAAGGACAATCAGAAATTGCAACCTCTTTGCCTATCCGAAGATCACTGATTGCAAATACAGGACCTTTCTGGACAGAACTTTTAAATTTCAAGCTGGTAGACAGCAATCCTGGCTAGGCAACTTCATTGATAAAGCCAGCGCTTTCCGGAAAGAAATTAAGACCGCTCTGTTCAATAGATTTATTACCTAGTTAGACAACTCCCTCCTTTTTTAAACCTAATACTCATCATGTTGATACTGCGTATTCTCTCTAATTGTACCTGTATTCACTGAACGTTCAGTGACTTCCTCACGAACTATACTCTGAAATTCGCTGGCTATCCAGCCCCCTTCACTGTAACATGTTAATATTATATTGTAACATACAAATATTATAATTCTTACTATTCTGTACTCTATAGTCACTGACTGCTCAGTGACATCTTTCTCTATTTGTACACTGTAATTTGCTGATTGTACAGCTCTCTTCACTGTGAACTGCCTAGATGTCGCAAGATTATGCGGTATAGAAAAAATAAAGTTATTATTATTATTATTATTATAAGGTGGTAAAAGGGGTCAAAAGAGACTACGAGGAAAAAATAACCAAGGAGGCGAAAAACTTCAAGCCATTCTTTCGATATATTAAAGGGAAATGACCCGCGAAGAAAGCAGTGGGACCGTTGGATGACCAAGGAATAAAGGGAGCGTTAAAGGAAGACAAAGCAATCACCGATAAACTGAACATGTTTTTTGCATCTGTATTTACTGAAGAGGATATACACAGCATACCAGAACCCATCAGGCTATATGCTGGAAGTGAAAACGGGAAACTGACAGGGTTAACGGTCAGTCTAGAAGAGGTATGCAGGCAGATTGATAGGCTTAAGAGCGATAAATCCCCGGGACCGGATGGCATCCATCTGAGGGTCATCAAGGAACTGAAAGGGACCATAGCTGAACTGCTTCAACTAATAGCCAATCTGTTGATCAAAACGGGAAAGATTCCGGAGGACTGGAAGGTGACGAATGTTACACCGATCTTCAAAATAGGTTTGAGGGGAGACCCGGAAAACTACAGATTGGTGAGTCTGACCTCAGTACTGGGAAAGATGGTAGAGGTGCTGATAAAGGACCGCATCATTGATCACCTTGACGGACACGGTCTGATGAGAACCAGCCAGCTCAATTTCAGCAAAGGCAGATCTTGTTTGACAAACTTGCTGCACTTCTTCGAGGGAATAAACAGGCAGATAAACAAGGGCGACCCGGTCGACATTGTATAACTGGACTTTCAGAAGGCATTCGACAAGGTTCCACATGAACAACTACTTCAGAAAATTGCGAGCCATGGAATTGAGGGTGAAATACGTGGATTAAAAACTGGCTGGAACATAGGAAACAGAGAGTGGGGGGTAAATGGACAATACTCGGACTAGAAGAGCGTCACCAGCAGGGTGCCGCAGGGCTCGGTGCTTGGACCCGTGCTCTTCAACATCTTTATAAATGATCTGGACATAGGTACGATGAGCGAGGTGATTAAATTTGCGGACGATATGAAGTTATTCAGAGTAGTGAAGATGCTGGGGGATTGTGAAGATCTGCAACGTGACATAATCATGCTCAAGGAATGGGCATCAACTTGGCAGATGAAGTTCAACATGGATAAGTGTAAAGTGATGCATGTCGGTAAGAAAAATCTCATGCACGAATACAGGATGTCCGGGGCGGTACTTGGAGAGACCACCTAGGAAAGGGACTTGGGAGTTCTGATCGACAAGTCGATAAAGCCTTCCACACAATGTGCGGCAGCACCAAAAAGGGCAAACAGAATGCTAGGAATGATAAAGAACTGTTCAGAGAAGGTTATCATGCCGTTTTACCGGGCCATGGTGCACCCTCACCTGGAGTACTGCGTACAGCACTGGTCGCCATACATGAAGAAGGACACGGTACTACTCGAAAGGGTCCAGAAAAGAGCGACTAAGATGGCTAAGGGGTTTGAGGAGTTACCGTACTGCAAAAGATTAGAGAAACTGGTCCTCTTCTCCCTCGAACAGAGGAGATTGAGAGGGGACATGATCGAAACATTCAAGGTACTGAAGGGGATAGACTTAGTAGATAAGGACAGATTGTTCACCCTCTCCAAGTTAGGGAGAACGAGAGGGCACTCTCTAAAGTTGAAAGGGGATAGATTCTATACAAACGTAAGGAAGTTCTTCTTCACCCAGAGAGTGGTAGAAAACCGGAACACTCTTCTGAAGTCTGTCATAGGGGAAAACACCCTCCAGGGATTCAAGACAAAGTTAGACAAGTTCCTACTGAACAAGGACGTATTCTGGTAGGGCTAGTCTCTGCTAGGACGCTGGTCTTTGGCCAAAGGGCTGCCACATGAGCGGACTGCTGGGCATGATGGACCACTGGTCTGACCCAGCAGTGGCAATTCTTATGTTCTTAAGGGTTGGGTACAGTGGGTGTGACATCAGATGGAAAAGCAGAGGCAGCTGTGTGTGACACTGCAAGACAGCAGGAGTTTTATCAGAGTGGGTGTGGGGTAGTAGGTGCACAGCTTGTGTATGGTGTGGCACGATGTGATGGGATATGTCTTGCATGCACGGGTAAGATGGCAGTTAGTACCAGGGAGGGTTTAATGGAACACTATTCTCTCACTCCCCCATCCCCTCATGAGAGCATGTAAAGTGATGAGGAGATAAGTGCGAGACACAAAGTACTTTTAATAGCATTGCCTCGCCACTTCCCGATCTTCTTTTTCAATCATTGCAGTTAGGGTTACTGGAGAAAATTGGAGATGTCCTCTTTTGAGAGGTCTGTCTGGGTTCCTGGATGTACTTTCCAAAATCTGACATTTGTCATCTGTTTGATCCCTGCTTCCATTCCCACAACGTACCATATTTTTCATTCCATAAGACGCACTTTTTCCCCCAAAAAAGTGGGTGGAAAAAGGGTGCATCTTATGGAGCAAATACCACACACCCTCCCCTTGATCCCGTGCTGCTGCCGTCAGTTCTCATGAGTGTGCACCCCATCGCTCCCTTCCTGCGAATTCCAGTTCAAAGACAGACAGTTCAAAGACAAGCGGCAGTGGCGCGCGTGCCTCCACCAACCTTTTCAGAACCGTCGCATCTAAGCGGCGGCTCGCCTAACCAATTGTGTCCGTCGAACAGGTCTCAACTGCGCTCTGAGTGGCTCAACCAGTCCTGGTAGGCGCAGCCAGGAGGAAAGGAGGCAAGGCTGCGGAGAGCCGCAGAGTAGGTTGTGCAAGAAAAGGGGAAGGAGGAGCGCCCCCTCCTCCTTCTTCGGAGTTTTGTCTGGTCGGGGAACAGAAACTGCCTCTCGGTGCTTGACCCCTCCCCTCCCAAAAAACCCAAACACCTCCTCTTCTTGTGCAGGCTGTCGGTTCCAAGGCATCTGTCAGGGATTTTTTTCTTTCCTTTTTTAAAAAAATTAATCTTATAGAATCAGTTTGCTGGCTAGAAACACAGCCATCCAGGAATACCTGCCATTACAGCACTGGACCAGGAGTACAAAAAGGTACGGGGGGCCCTGATGGGAATTTACAAAGGTACTGGGGGGCCCTGCCTGCCTGCCCTGTGCCCTGTCCCAGCCAACCACCAGAGGGGGAAAGGGTGTAGAGCTTGGCAAAGAGTGTGGGGTTGGGTACAGAGCCTGGCAGGGAGAATTTGGTTCAGAATGGTTTTTTTCTTGTTTTCTTCCTCTAAATCTATGGTGTGTCTTATGGTCAAGTGCGTCTTATGGAGCGAAATCACAGAATTGCTTATGTTGGCAACACCCAACAGCCCCAACCCAGCGTCTGTAAGACTGCAGCACAACACATAAAACCACACCATCTCTAACACAGGAGCACCCCTTATGTAAAAACACAACCTTCACACTTGAGGTCTGAAAATGGGGCCCCATCTTCCCCCACTTGCATTCTGTGACACAGTAGCCCACCACTTATTCTGCTCTCTACAGCACTGTAACACATTCCCCCAAGCAGGGCAGGATTAATTCATCGAGGGCCCCTAGGCACACAAGTACACTGGGCCTCCCTGCCCCGCCCCCATGTATTTGCCCACTTTTTAATTTCCACTTTATTTCTTTTATTTTAAAATTCAAAACAAACAACAAAGATTACCACACCAGTGCCAGTGTACAGTTTTTCTTCTATGCAACCTCCAAACATCTCTGAACAAACTCCCCTTCCTTCCTAGAGGAAGAGATCTTCAGCTGGCAGGGCTTTGGGAAGCCCACCAATTTATATTTTGAATATAGGTAGGAGGCATGGGGCATGGTGGGAATAAAATTTAGTGCCCATCATTATATTGGACTAATACATTTCTCACTTAGCTTTCAAAGGTTAAAACCTCTTTCTTCAGATCAGTAAATTATACTGCCGTTACAGTATCCCTGTCCTGATCTGAAGAAAGGAGTTGTGGTCTCTGAATTAGTAAAAAATGTATTAAAATTAGTTCAATAAGGGAGGGTCACGTGACCGCGCACAAGATGGCAGGAGGGCCTCCATCGCTTTTCTCCAGGAGACCCGGTTGACTTCTGTGGAGCATGCTAAGCTCTGCTCTTGGTGGGTGAGCACACATTTGGAGGCTGTGGCTCTGGGGGGTAAGGGTGGGGTGGTGATACTTTTTCGCAAGGGTCTGCGCCTCCAAACTCACAAGGTACTTCGGGATCCTGAGGGTCGGTATCTTATTGCCTCGGTCTCTCTTAACAATAAACCCTTATTGCTTTGTAATCTGTATGCTCCTAACAATCCCTCTGCCAGGTTTTTTCGGAAGTTGCGTAACCTCTTGTTACGGTTTGGTGATATTCCGGTGCTTCTCGGGGGCGACTTCAATGAGGTCCCTGATCCTCGGTTGGATCGGTCTTCTTCCGTGGGAAGAGAGTCTCTTCGGGCCTGCACGGGGGCTAGCATGCTGATTTCCTCTTTGAACTTATTGGATGTTTGGAGGGTTCTTCATCCGGTGGAGCGGGACTATTCCCATCTGTCTCGTGCCCATGGGACGCTTTCTCGCATTGATTATATTCTTTTGTCCAGGGACCTTCTCCCGGCGGTTCAAGAAGCCATGTTGGGCCCCATTGAAATCTCGGACCATGCTTGGGTGGGTCTGCGTTGGCTTTGGGGGTCACCGGGGGTAGGGGGTGTTTCCTGGCGGTTTCCCTGTCATTTATATCGTAATGTTCGCTTTCATGAATTTTTGTTGGCTAAATGGAGAGATTTCCAAAATGCCAATGAGCAACATAGGGAGGATCCGATTCTCTATTGGGAGGCTGCGAAGGCCGTGTTGCGTGGGGAAATCATGTCGTTTGTATCTTTTGAGGCTAAGGCACGTCATAGAGAGATTCTTACTTGGGAAACTAGGGTTAGGACTTTGCGGCGGCGCTTCGCCAGTGCCGCTACGTTGACGCTTAAAAAGCAGCTTTTGGAAGCACAGCAGGTCTTGAATGAGCTCCTGCACAGGGGGGCTCAACGGTCTAGGGAGCATTATCAATTTCAACTTTTTCAGTTCGCCAACAAGAGTAGCAGGATGTTGGCGCGTTTAGTTCGCTTGTATCGGGGATCCGCGGGTGTCACCGCTTTGCGAGATGCGAGGGGCGTGCTTCACCATAAGACTGAGGACATTGGTCGAATTCTGCAGGACTTTTTCGCTGACTTTTATGCCTCGCCTGGCCCGGATTTTCTTGCAGGGGGGATCTATTTGGACAGCTTGGATTTACCCCATCTCAGTACAGATGACTCCGCCCTGTTGGAGCGCCCTGTGCGGGCGGAGGAGGTGGAGTGGGCGATCCGTGCCGGCCCGTTGGGCAAATCTCCGGGGCCTGACGGCTACCGGGGGGAATTTTATAAGTTGTTGGTGGATGAGATAGCTCCGTTGTTGTCGGAAATCTTTAATTTGAATGTGGCCAAGGGGTTTTTGCCCCGTTATTTGAATTTGGCGCAGATCATTGTTCTTCCTAAGCCGGGTCGGGACCCGACCTTGCCGGACTCCTATAGACCCATCTCCTTGCTCAATTTTGAGACGAAACTGATGGCTAAGGTGCTGGCGAATCGGTTGGCTCGTGTGCTACCTTCCCTAATATCAGAGCAGCAGGTGGGGTTTGTACGAGATCGGCCTGTTTCTAAGAACCTTCGCCGTATCTTGCTGGCCCTGGAGAAATCTAGAGTGGATGGAACCCCCGCTGTACTGGTGAGCTTTGATGCCGAAAAGGCCTTTGACCGGGTGCGGTGGGGGTTCCTCTTTGCTACGCTGAGGGCGTACGGGTTTGGCCCCTTTTTTCTTGGTGCTCTTTGGGCCCTTTATAGTGACCCGGTGGCACGGATTTCGGTGAATGGTGGCTTATCCGACTCCTTTTCCATCTGTAGAGGGACCCGCCAGGGCTGTCCCTTGTCGCCTCTGCTGTTTGTGCTTTCCTTGGATCCCCTGATTCGGGAGCTTCAGGCCAATGCTGACATCAGTGGCCTTCAACTGGGAGCCTCTCATTTTAAAATTGCGGCCTTTGCTGATGATCTTTTGTTTTTTTTGACTAACCCGCAACGCTCTCTGTCCACCCTTTTGGAGAGTATTAGGGAATATGGGGATTTTTCCGGGTTCACCTTAAATTTGAAGAAATCGGAGGCCCTGGCTTCGCCTGGGGATCTCCGGCACTCTTGGAGGGGGACTTTTCCACTGCATTGGGCGGATTCCTCTTTCCGTTATTTGGGAATTCAACTGTCCATGGATGTTCGGGAGCTTTATAGGTTGAATGTCGCTCGTTTGCTTTCCACTACCGGCTCTGTGTTGGCCGCCTGGCGTAATTTGCCTCTTTCTTTGATGGGGAGGGTGCAACTTTTTCGGATGGTTTTATTCCCTAAGTGGCTTTATGTACTACAAACGTTGCCTTTGTATCTCTTGCGTAAGGATATCCGGGCCCTGTCCTCTTTGTTGTCCAAGTTCTTTTGGGGTGATCGGCGACCTAAATTGCGGTGGCAGTTGTTGGTGGGATCCTGGAGCCGGGGAGGCTTTGGGGTGCCAGATATGGCTCTTTATAATCAGGCGTGTCTGTTGCGCCACGTCCGAAACTGGGTTTTGGGTACGGATCTTTATACTGATCTCTTTCTGGAGCACGATTATTACTATCCTTTTCACCTTCTCTCTTTATTGCATGCTAGGCTGGCGATGCTGCCCGTGTTCTGTCAGCGGAGTATTTTGTTTCGTCCCCTTTGGGAGGTATGGCGATGGCTGCTACCGTTTTGGCAGCAGGATCCACATGTTAGTGTGTTACTGCCTTTGACCGGCAATATCTCCTTCCCTCCGGGGCTCTTCCCCTCTCTCTTTGGGCGTTGGCGAGCTAAAGGGTTTGAGTATCTTTTTCAGTTGATGCGGGAAGACGGCATGCGATGAGTTGTTGGGTAGGGGTCTGCCTTCTTTAGGTCTTTCATTTGCTCATTGTCAACTGCGGCATTACGTGCGGTCTCTTCCTCGGAGCTCTCTTTCTTTGGATTTTGGGATTCGTTTTCGAGACTTTTTGGAAGGGGGGGAGGACTCAGCTTCTGGGATCTCGGTTTCCTTGTATCATAAGCAACTTGGGGCGCTTGGTCCACCGCGGGAGTTTTCCTTGGTGCTGATGGCTTGGCGGAGGGATTTGGGGCGGGAAATCGGAGCGGGCTTCTTGCTTCAGGCTCTTCGCGGGGTTCCTGCTTTGGTGCATAGTGCGGAGCTTCGTGAATGCCATTTTTGGACCTTGTTGAGAGCCTATGCTTCCCAGAGCCGGGCCTACCATATGGGCTGTGTCAATACTCCCTATTGTCTCACCTGCCATACGGAGGTGAATTCTTATTTTCATGGTCTTTGGGGTTGTGAGAATGTTCAGAGCTTTTGGGGGGTCCTGGCTTCCTTTCTTCAGGGTCTCTTGCGAGTTTCTGTTCCTGTTTCTGTATATCATATGTTATTCGCTCATTTTTCCTTGTTTTCTGTGTACACATCTGCGGAGAAATTGTTTTTGAGCAAATGTTATATTTTGGGGAAAAAATGTATCTTGAATTTCTGGCTGGCGGAGGTTCCTCCCTCCTTCTGGTACTGGCGGAATAAATTACATGCCCTTCTTGGATGGGAGGCCCTCCTGGCTTCTTCCTCTCGCCGCCGGAGCAGAGACTTTGTTCATATTTGGACTCCTTATTTGGACAGTTTGCCTCCCCGGGTGCGCAGTCGTATCTTGAATAGACTACCTGCGTATTCTATCCCGCCTGTCTGATTTGGGGGTGTGGGGTTGGGGGGAGTGGGGTGCTGGGTGGGGTTTTGGGGGGTAGGGGGGGTAAGGGGGGGTTGGGATACTTTGTAACCTGAGAGGACATTAGAGTCCAATCCTCTTGGGGGTAGGGAGCTCTGTTTTCTATATTTGAAATGTTTTTGCCCTACTGTTTATTTGTGATCTGGTTGTTGCTTAATAAAAACAGATTTCACATAAACCTAAGGTTTAGTTTAGTTTAGTTTATTTGTCCCCTTTTTAATGTTTTTTGCCAGAATTTCTTCCACTCGAAGTTTTGCCTCCCTAACTGCCATTTTGACTACTGTAGACCTGGTCCTATATTCTACTTTTGCCTCTCTTTTCTCCGTGCGCTTGTAGGAGAGAAACGCTTTTTTTTTTCTCCTTAATGAGGTGCAAGATCTCCGCGGTGAACCATTGGGGTTTATTGTTTCTTTGTCGTTTATTTACTGATTTTATGAAGCAGCTAGTTGCTTCATGTATGGTTGATTTTAGTGTTAACCACTTAGCTTCTACATCATCGGTCTCCGCTTGGTCCTGCAGCGTCCGATGGACAAAATCTCCCATGCGTGCGAAGTCTGTGCCCCGGAAATTGAGTACCTTTGTTTTCGTGTTTGATCTAGGGAATCCTTTCCTAAGGTTGAACCATACTATGTTGTGGTCACTGGAGGCTAGCATACCTCCTACTGAGACCTCTGAGACGCTTTCCCCGTTGGTGAGTACCAGGTCGAGGATCGCCTGGGCCCTAGTGGGCTCCGTTACCATTTGTTTGAGACGTGCTCCCTTTATGGAGGTTAAGAGCCTCCTGCTACTGCTGGTTGTCGCTGAAAATGAGTTCCAGTCTGCATCAGGCATATTGAAGTCCCCTAGCAGTACAGCTTCTCCTCGTAGAGTGATATTCTCTATGTCTTCAATTAATTCTGCGTCCATGTCTTCCAGTTGTCTTGGGGGTCTGTAAACCACACCTAGATACAGGCATTTTTCTCTGCCTCTTTCCAGGTTTACCCAGAGGGACTCCCCGGTGTACTTGACATCTGTGATCCTGGTGGTTTTGATGTCCTCTTTAATGTATAGAGCTACCCCCCCCCCCCCTCCTAGCCTGCCCTCTCTGTCCTGACGAAGTAGATTATAGCCCGGTATAGCCTGTCACCTGCCGAGGTCTTGGTAAAGTTAAGAAGACCTCCGGTAGAGGGTAGCACACTCCTGACGGGGCTCCCAAAGGGGGAGACCTCACTGGTGTCTCACTATATTGGGCTTTGCTAAAAATAAAGCACCGTGAGTCAAGTTGAACAAAATAATGTGAAAAGTTTAATTAGTCACTTGACACATAAATCATATCAGCTATTATTACAGTCCCAGTTTCCTTTCTTCCCAAACAAGGGCAAAAAGAAAGAAAACAGAAAACAAAAAGACTTTTAACTTTCACCCCAGTCCAGTGAAAGCACAGCAAGCTTTCTATCAGGTATGCTTCCAGTCCAGGTTTTAGGGCTTGCTCTACCTGATCACACAGTCTCTGAAAAACACTGCACAATTAGTCTCTTAAGCACTTATCCAGCCTTGAGCTGGAGTCCTGGGCTTACTAACCAACACAGTCCAGTTTCTTCACCAGGTATTTACAGTCTTGACTATAAAGTAAACTTTAAGCAAAAAACAAAAGACAAAAACTGAAGCCTTACTGCAGGCTCCTAAATTTCCAGCCCTGATTAGTTCACAGTCCTTTGGCTTCTCTTGAGCTCCTGCACAGCTGCAATGTAGCAATCCAATCAAGCTGGTGCAGCACTGCTCTAAGCTTGTTTTTACAGCACAAACAATCAAAACAGTTCTTCCCAAAACTCCTCTCCACTATTATTCGTGTACAGCCTTGTACCTGTAGTGTTTAGTGGAAAGTTGCCAAGCCCACATCCATGGCTTCTTCCATAACGGTCTCCAGCATACACCCTTCATCCAGGTCCATGCTTTCTGGTGTATCCAGCTGCTCTGCTGGTTCCTGAGGCATTGGAGCCTCACACTCCATTGGCTCTGGAGTGAGGTCTGGCCTTCTCCTGGCCCGGAGAACTCTCTCTGCCAGACTCTCTTGGGCAGCCCCCTTTAATGCTCTGGAGAGCTGCTTAACAGGCTTAGGGCCACGCCCTACACTGGGTGATCGTCTGCCTAGCTTGTGTGTTCTTGGGCTCCCCCTCAGGCTACAGGGTAGAATATCACTGGGAGCTTGATTAAACCCCTTAGTGTGACTGGAAGCTTTTCTGGGCCGTGGAGTTAACCTATACTCTGGGTACTGCTCTAGGTTAGAAGGCTCAGGATAGGCAGCTGGGCTTTCAGGATCTTCTTCCTGATCCTTCTCAGTGAGAGTCTGGTCTCGAGTAAGAGACTGAGACCGGGGTTTCACTTTGACATGACCGTCTCGGGGAGCGGAAATGTCACAAGCCATATCCCACCCATGTGAGTCCGTGAACCAAGTTTCAGATATTGCCACCACATATAGGTCGGCATTCCTTATTTCAGCCTCCAATTCTAGAATTTTGTTACCTAAACTGTGTGCATTGACATACATGGCCCTCCATATCTTGTGTTTGCTAAGTCCCTGTGAGGCGTATCCTACCCGAGTCGGTGTGACTCCTAAAGAACTGTTTGCAATGTGGGTACTTACCTTGGATATGGAAGCGGAGTTTCTACTCACCTCATCAGGTTAATTCCTTTCTGCACTAATATGTGAATGGGTACCCTCCCCCGACTTACCTAGTTTAAAGCCCTGTGAAGCAGGCGGGCTAGTCGGTGTCCGAAGACGTTCTTACCCCTACTGGTCAGATGGAGTCTGTCTGGTCCCTGAAGTCCTTGTAGTGCTTCCCCATGGTTTAGGAATCCGAAGTTCATATCCCGGCACCATCCCTGTAGCCACTCGTTCGTCCTCTGGTTACGTTCATCTCTGGCTCTTCCCTTGCCTCTAACTGGGAGGATCGATGAGAAAACCACCTGTGCTCCTGTCCGCTTCAGCCTCTCACCCAGTGCTGCAAAGTCTCTGGTGATGGTCTCCGGTGTGTTCCTGGCAGTGTCGTTAGTTCCTATGTGGACAAGAAGCATAGGAAAGTGGTCTCGGGGCGTGAGTAGTCTATCCAGACTGGCGGTGACATCTCGTATCCTGGCTCCAGGCAGACAGCAGACCTCCCTAGATTGCATATCCGGTCTGCAAATTGGTCCCTCGGTGTCCCTCAGTATGGAATCCCCGATGACTATTACTCTGCGCTTCTTTGGGGGGAGCCAGTCAGTTGTCCCTGGAGATGGAGCTGTGTGTTGGGCCTGCTCCTGTTCCTGCTCCTGTTCCTGATCGGTAGTTCCTTCCTGAAGAATCTGGAATCTGTTCCGCAGGGTGAGTTGAGGGGTTGATGTATAGCTGCCCTGTTTGTAAGAAGAAGGAGAAGATGAAGAGATTGAAAAAAGGGGGGTCTCCTATGTTTGCCCGTGGAGGAGGTCACCAGCTGCCAGGAGTCAGTGCCGCTAGCCATTTCCTGTATCCCAATTGTTGGTTTCAAAGCTGATGATTTGGGCGTCTCGAGGATGGACTTGTAGGGAGGAGGTTATTTGCTGCTGTCTTCCTGCTGGTTAAAAGAAGGATTAACAGTATGAAGTGCTGGGCTTGTGAGGTTAGCTTCATATTGGGGGTTTTTTTTTGTTTGTTTGGTAGATGGTGGTTGGTGAAAGGTGGTAGAAGGGTCTTTGGTGCTTTGGCTGCTGTTTTTCGGTTGGTTTTACATTTGGTAGTGTTGTGGGGGTGGATCGCTTCTTGGTCGCTTCACAAAGGTGCTATGAGCGTCTTAGACAGACACAGACCATGCAAGTCTGCCCAGTACTACCTTAGTTCAATGTTTAATATTATTTTCTGATTCTAGATTCTCTGTGTTCATCCCACGCTTCTTTGAACTCAGTCATTGTTTTCCTCTCCACCACCTCTCTCAGGAGCGCATTCCAGGCATCCACCACCTTCTCCGTAAAGTAGAATTTCCTAACATTGCTCTTGAATCTACCACCCCTCAACCTCAAATTATGTCCTCTGGTTTTACCATTTTCCTTTCTCTGGAAAAGATTTTGTTCTACATTAATACCTTTCAAGTATTTGAACGTCTGAATCATATCTCCTGTGACAGGGAAGCCCCTGTCCCAGCCAAAAGAACTACGAAACCCAGCATGCACCCTGCCCTGGGCCCGGGAAAACCTGGCATGGAGCCGGGGCAGCCGGCACAGCCAGGAAGGGAAGAGAAAAACCCGGTCATAACCCAGCCTAAGAGCCAGAGGGGGAGGGCACTTGAACCTAATTCTTCCCCCTATTACTCCTTTCCTCCTTCTTTGAAACCTAAACCCAATTCAGGAGGGAGTGGGGTTAACACTCGAGGTGTGCAGGTCAGAAAGCCTCAAGTACAAACAAGGGGATGTCAGTTGGGGAGCTCAGGTGGGACTAATCCCAATCAGCCAGCAACCAGGAAGGATTGCAGCTACCACAGAGTTCCTGTGCCCCAGCCCCGAACGCCATCCAGGAGTCAGCCCATCAGGAGGGAAAGTGAAGGCCCTGGACGCGACCTTGCCTGGCCGTTCAAACCCTGGGAGGGTGCACCAAGAGATTGGCGATGGAAAGGACCGGTTAGCAAGGAGCTAACACCCAGGCAAGACGGGGGTTGGGAGAAGCAGCCCGAGGACACAGGGTGGAGAAACAGCCAGGGTTATGGGTCTATGGCCTGGGAGATGAACACCATTCCTGGGAAGAGTGAGCCCGGGGAAGACGTGGACTTAGGGGAGTGTGAGATATGAGAGGTCTTGCCCTTTTCTCAATAATCCAGTCTAGGCTAATTGAAGCCCTGGACACTAGCAGTGTTTGAAGCAGGGTCAGGGCAATCCTGGCCAATTGAGAAGTAATTGTCAGAACTGTTTAGTTACCTTACCTCTAGAGGACTTGGAGGGGTAAGAAGCTCCTGAAAGTTAGCCCAGGTTGGGCTTGGCTACATTCATTAACCCTGGACACATTTTGTGTGGGAGAATTTGGAAGCCAAACCTTTGCTTTGTTTCTGTTGGGAGGTTTGGGATGTTAACGAGCTTAAGTGTTAAGTCTTGTGCAGATGAGGACAGAGCTTGCAGGAATGGGACGGGAACAAATTTGTCCCCGTGTCATCCCCTAAGTGGGAAGTCGCAGTGAGCCAGGTGATTCTTATCTTTCAATATCTGCTTTATTAGTAAGACCTGGTTCCCTTCTTCAAAGACTGGAGGAACGCCTGTCTCTCTAGGCACAGGAGATTTTTGTTTATTGGATCTAGGCTCTCTCCTGTACTACCCTAAATGGACATTCATAAACCTTCTTACCTCTAAGGACTCATCACTGGATTTATTTAGGTAATTCAGTGAAGCTGCTCGTTTCATGCTGAAAAAATCAAAGAGAAAAACAAGTGTCACAGCTTGGTGCTTCTAGACCTTCACTTCCCCACCAATTCCTACTGACAGAGCATCAGACTCCTGGGGATAAAGAAATGAATGCGGCTGGCATATCCTTTATTCCTCTCTTTTGAGGGTGAACAACTGGGTCTCTCCTCATCCTCTCTGCTTTCTCCCCATGGATATGCAGGAGTGAATTTTCTCTCCTCTTCCCTCCCATCTCTCCCTCTGGTAATGTAGGAAAAGATGCCTTCTCCCCCTCCCCTCAGGGGTTTGCAGTGCCATTGAGTCTGTTCTTGCCATCTCTGCTCTCTCCTTCTTTCGCCCTGGCAATGAAGGAATAAGTCTATCCCTTAGAGCAAAATGAGAGGGGGTGGAGGGAAGAGAGAAAAGACCTGGATGGAGAGGGACACTACCGCTGTGCTTTAAGAAAAAGGAAGATACAGAGAGAACAGGACAGAGGCAAAGCAGAGTGAAGGAAGGAGAGGGCAGAGAACAGACGCCCAGAGCATGAGTCATACTTGGTACTTCTGGATTCCAGGGGCCCGTTTCCTTGGAGTTTCTTCACCAGCATTTCACTGCTTCTTCTGAGTGCATCTCGTATCTTTCCGAAAGAGCCACTGCGCTGCAGTGTACCACTCCCATCCTGCCAAGTAGACACAGAGCTGCACTATTCATATTGCCAGCACCCCCAAACTCCAGTACAAGATTGCCCCATGGAAAGGGGGGAACCTGCTGAGACGGAGCAGGGCTCCAACATCATTGCCGCAACAGAATTTGGGAAGAAGAATTCAGCAACTGCACAGAGATACTATTGGTAGCAGAGCTGCATACTTATTTACCCTCTCACAGCTGGGATAGTCACTCATGCCACACACAGAATCGCTCAGTCTTCTTCCTATTGATCTCTTATGTCTTTCAGCTATTTCAGAGCATTCAAACTAGAGGGTAACCCCTTCGTAACAGTCAGGCATAATCTATGTAGAAAAGAAATCTGAAAGTAATGGCAAAAGGAAGCAAAGCCACGCTTCAAACACCATCTCCTTGGAGCTTCCTTTGATGCATTCAGATAAGGTTTAAATTTCACTTCATTTTTTCTGTATAATTGAGTGATCGGTGATGAAACATATACTGACATGTATTACGTTCCATTTCATATCTCAGTTTTGCTGGAAATTAGACTTAGAATGACACATGGGCATTTTATTTTATGTTGGTGTGTGTCTAACATATATTCTAAGAGATTGCTTCTCTATTTTTTGGTGGATTGATAAACCCTTTCCTGGCTGCTAATTGATTTTACATTCTGCTTTCACAGTTCATTTATGACTTTTCAGGCCGGTACTACCAGCCCATTTATGAGAATTCACATCCTTTGTTTATTTCACTGGTACGAGATGGAACCATAACACTGTTATTTTCTAAATATCACCTTTGTCATAGCTATACTATTAATTATTTCTATAGCACTACCCGACATATACAGCGCTGTACAAAGTCACAAAGAAGACAGTCCCGAAGGGAAGAAGTGTCTTCAGCAGCAGGCTGACTAAACTACTGAAAAAGGCCTTAAACTAGAAGTGATGGGGAAGGATGATCAAAGCCACTGGGTGAGTAAAAGCCCTCAGGTATGTAAATCACTAAATGCCTCTACACGGATGGGAAAAGGGGGCAATATATACTAATGCTCAAAGTATGGGAAACAAGATTCTGGATCTAGAAGCTGTGATGGAAGAAGAGTTGGTGATCACTATAATCTGTTCAGGAAAGACAGGGTAGGAAGAAAAGGAGGATGAGTAAGTAGTATTATATGTTAAAGATCATATTAAAGCCACCCAATTGCAGGATCTGCAGGGCAAGGAAGAGACACTGTGGATCAATTTGGAAAGAGAGAATGGTGAATATATTTACACTGGTGTGAAATACAGGCCTCCTTCACAGACAGAAGAAATGGACAGAGATTTAATAGAAAACATTTAGAATATATTTTAAAAAGGGGAAGTTTTACTAATAGGTGATTTTAACATGCCAAATGTTGAATGGGGTATCCTTATTGCAGGGTCTTCTAGAAGTAGGGAGATCCTGGATTCTCTACAAGGAGAACTGTTCCAGCAATTGGTAATGGAACTCATGTGGGATGGGGTCATATTGGACTTAGTGCTTACAAACGGGGAAAGTGTTTCTGATGTTACAGTGGGTGATCAACTTGCATTCAGTGATCACTGCATGGTACAGTTTAATATTAAGACGGGTAAAGAGAGGGCTCATTCAAAAGCAAAGGTTCTAGACTTTAAAAAAAACTTTGTTCAGATGGGGGGTTTACGTCAAGGAATTATTGTCTGGATGGAAACGTCAGGAAGGAGTTGAAATGCGGTGGGCAAAACCTTTTTGTGAGATAAGTAAAAGTAAGAGGAAAAGAAGGCCGCTTTGGTTCTCAAAAGTAGTAGCTGAGAAGGTAAGGAATAAGAGGTTAGCTTTCATAAACTACAAAAGATCGCAGAAAGAGGAAGACAGGCAAAATTATCTGGAAAAGTTAAGAGAGGCTGGTCGTGTAGTCAGGAAAGCAAAGATGCAATTGGAAGAAAAATAGCTGATACGGGGAAACAAAACATTTTTTAGATAGATCAGTGATAGGAAGAAATGCAAACATGGCATTGTGAGACTCAAAAGTGAAGGGGCAAAATATGTAGAAGCTGATAAAGAAAAGGCTGACTTGCTTAACAAATATTTCTGTTCTGTGTTCACAGCTGAAGCGCAGGGAGCGGGACCACAGATGACAAACATGAATAAGGATGGAGGAGTGGTAGACCCTGGTCGATTTTCAGAGGGTTGTGTTCGTGAGGAGCTCTACCTAAAATAAAGGTAGACAAAGCGATGGGACCGGATGGTGTACATCCAAGGGTGCTGAAGAAACTTAGGGAAATTCTGGTGGCTCCACTGACTGACCTTTTCAATGCTTCTCTAGAGTTGGGAGTGGTACCGAAGGAATGGAGAAGGGTGTTCCCTCTACAGTCTACACAAAAGTCAGGAGAAGGGTTGGGGGGGTGTTTAAGCTTGTTATTATGTATAAAATGTTATGGCTTGGATTTTGCTGTTTCTTGCAGGTGCTTGTAACTGCTGTTTTTGTTGCACCATTGTCATAAATAAAAATAGTTTAAACATAGATTTTCAAATTGCAATTCAGTCTTGTTATTGTGAAATTGGATTTTTGCAATGCATTATTTCAGGGTATGGCCAAATCTAAAGTACATGCTTTACAAGTGGTCCGGAATACGCCTGCAAGAATAATCACTGGTGTATCTCGCTTTCAACATATTTCTCCTGTGTTGAAACAGCTGCATTGGTTGCCTGTCATGTTTCGTATTGAATACAAAATCTTGACAGTAATATAATACATGGAGAAGCACCATGGTGTTTAACTCGTTTTTTTGCGCTCACAATTAACAGTGAAGCTATCGCTTGAGCATCCACCATGTGGTACACTATAAGAAAACATGGATGGCAGTGATCTCTGTGGCTGGACCTTGTTTATGGAATGCTTTGCGTGGTTCTTTGAGGCAATGTAAATATTTGAGGTCCTTCAAAAAAATATTGAAAAACACATTTGTTAAAGCAGTGTTCTTCAACCTTTTCATACCTATGGACCGGTGGAAATATAATAATTATTTTGCGGACCGGCAGTTAAAGAACACTGGGCTATGTTGTGCCCATCTCCAATCTCCACCCCAGACACCGCCCCCATAATAGTACTAATTGTAACACCATTTGTTCCATTCATTTTTCATATATACACACAATATAATTGTATTAACAGCACATAATGCTTAACCACAAAATTAAAATACACAAAGCACACCGTATGCTTTTTAACATTCATTCCTACCAGAAAACAGATAACCCCATGCAAATGCAGGACCAAAAATTAAAAGTACTAATATTTACAAATAAACCTTAAGATGCAAGACTCTGCAAGCAGGACAACCCCAGAGGAAAAGAAACAAATGCATTTCTTCCTGAACAGACAAATCAATCACTAAATAAAAACAATAAAAGCATTTTCCCTACCGTTGTCTCTCTCCCTTCATGTGCCTTGCCTTCTGGCCTGCCCCTCAGTGTTATCTTTGGGCCGGTCCACTGTGCAATCAATGTGGCGTCTTCGGGCCGGTTCTCTGAGTGCTGCATTGCACAAAGCTGTGGCAGCGGCTCCTCATGCGTGTCCCGCACCTCATCTGGAAGCCTTCCCTCTGACGTTGTGACGTCAGAAAGAAGGCTTTCAGTTCAGGCGCAGGCCGCGCATAGGAGCCTTTTCCCACGGCTTTGTGCACGGCAGCACTCAGAGACCGGTGGCTGAAGAACGCTGTCTTGGGTCCGGCGGTTGAAGAGCACTGTGTTAAAGCATTCTTCTAGATTATAAGATGTATCCCTTACTTGACGTATCTGAGTTCTTGTATAGATGTATTATGTTGTTTTATCTTTTGTAAGATGTATTTTGTTGTTTTATCCTGGATTTGTGTATCTGAATATTGTAAACCGTTTAGGCTATAGAAATTTTTAAAATAAATAAATGTTAAAATTGCATGTATGGTTCTCAGGGCTATATATGGAGAAAGCTTATCTGGGCTAACTTCAGTTTCACACTCCTTCTATATCTCAAGAATGACTCAAAATGCTCTACAATTACCTCTTCTCTCTCCACATCAAATTTGGAGGATATCACTCTTTGAATTTCAAGGTCCCAACCTGCTTATGTCAGACCTCCTCCTATCTTCAATTTAGGAAGGTGCTAAAAATGCATCTGTTTTCATTATAGTCTTGCTATGATTCATAATGTCTATGTTGCTAACCTTATTAATCTTATGTAAACCGCAATGATTCCCAGTTGACATTTGTGGGATATAAAAAACAATATATTATGGTATCTGCCAGACCACAGGGACCATTCACAGGTTCCTCCCCAGTGCAACCCAAGATCCACAAGGAAGGGGAAAACCCGCCATTTTAAAGAGGCGGGCCTGCAGGCTGAAGGGAGTAGGAATTCCTCCTGCCAGTCTTCATTTTAAAGGTACGGGGGGGGGGGGGTAGCTTGGGTTGTCAGGGGGTCATCGAGGAGGGGGATTCTGGTGCCAATATTGCCTCTGACAGCTAATCTAATGCATACATAGTCCTCTGCAGCTGACCTAGCAAATTAGTTGTTAAAAAAAAATAGATTCAATACATACTTCCTTTGTCTCCTCGGGAGGTGGTTTCCTTTTGACAATGTAGATGACAAAGAAAGGCACTGTTCCCTCTAAGCTAAGCAAGAATCCTCCACTTCCAGTTCTGCCAGTGTGGGGTGCTGTTTCACTAACACATTTTTCAATAGTGAGAGACAAGCAAATGTCAGACTCCAGGGAATCTGCCTGTCCCTAGTGATTGGAAATACAATATTGAAGCACCAGCCCCCACTGGCAGTAATGCAGTTGGCCTATTCCCCCTCAGCTTAGAGAGAACAATGCAGATGGGCCATGCATAGCACTTAAGTATCCTGGTATCAGTTGGTGTTTGGTCTACATTCAGTACCATAAATATTTCTTTGTTCTCTCTAGCCTTGCTGGATAAGGTTTCTTAATAAGCAAAAAAATTCTTCCAATTAAAATGGGACTGTAGGGTTTACTCGCTAGTGATTTTTTCCCCTATTTGCAGATCCTTCATTATCTCCAGACCTCAGGAGTGGTGGGGGACTTGCGGGGTGGCAAGACTCCCTTCGAGTTGTTGTTGGGTCTGGTGCTTTGGAAAGGTACCCTGTCTGCTTTGTATCAGTGCCTTAATGTTCGGGGGGTGCCCCCCTCCCATACATGACAGCTTGGGAGGGGGATTGGGAGTCTGCTATCTCTCTGGACACGTGGGAGGACATTTGGAGAGAGGTAGCATCAGCGGGTATTGCAGCCTTCTTGGTTGAAAATGGGTATAAGGTTCTCTTCCGCTGGTACTATACCCCTCAGGTTTTGGCTCGATGGAGAGGGGCAGAGAGGGGCTTATGTTGGAGGGGCTGCGGGGAGGTGGGTACTTATCTCCATATGTGGTGGATGTGTGGGAGTGTGAAAACTGCTTTAATTGTATTCAATTCCTGTTTAAGTTTGCAGAGCTCCTCCTTAATACTAGCAAGTTGAAGACAGATGGGGCAAGCCTTAAGCCTCCAAATAGTATGTCTTGGAATTAAAGCACCACATTGATTGCATAGAATAAAGGTCATCTTGATTGGTTGTGAAATGACTTGATTTGAGTAGTCCTGATTATTTGGGTCTCTATATAAGAAAAGTGGTCCCTTGGGTTGGTGGGACTATAAGTCTTACCCTTATTCCTATGAAGGGAAAGAAGAAATACAATTTAACAAAGGAAAGAGAAGGGTTTATTTTTTTGTTTTTTTTAAAGTAAGAAACAGGGAGGAGAAGAGAAATTAAGCAGATATAATGCTGAAAACCAGTGAAAAGAGCAGAATATGAAATGCTGAGCAACTTATCTTATTGATACAGAAATGGTAGCTGAGCTGAAGAGGGAATGCGAGAACGCTAACACTATAGTTATGGGAGATTTCAACTATCCCGGGATAGACTGGCGTCTTGGAAATTCAAAATGCACGAAGGAAACGGAGTTCCTGGAAGCCGTCCAAGACTGTTTCATGGAACAACTTGTCCAGACTCCAACGAGAGGGGCAGCGATCCTGGATCTGATCCTCAATGGGCTAAAAGGACCTGCAAAGGGAGTGGAAGTAATGGGACCGCTAGGAAACAGTGACCACAACATGATACTGTTCCAAGTGGAAGTAGGATTACCAAAGGGGAAGAGAACAAAGGCAACAGCGTTTAACTTCAAGAAAGGGAACTATGATGCCATGAGACAAATGGTGAAGAAAAAGCTCAGAAACAGCTCCAAGAAAGCTCGGTCTGTGGAGCAAGCCTGGTCCCTATTCAAGGACACGGTAAGTGAGGCACAAAACCTATATGTACCCAGATTTAGGAAAGGATGCAATAAGAATCAGACTAAAGACCCAGCATAGATAAACAATGAAGTAAAGACAGTGATAGGAGACAAGAAAACATCATTTCGGAAGTGGAAAAAGGACAAAACTGAAGCAAATTGGAAAGAGCACAGGAAGCATCAGAAAGAATGTCACCGAGTGGTCAGAAAAGCCAAGAAAGAATACGAGGAGAGACTAGCCAAGGAAGCAAGAAATTTTAAACCATTTTTCAGATATGTAAAAGGGAAACAGCCAGCGAGGGAGGAGGTGGGACCTCTGGATGAGGGAGACAGGAAAGGAGTGGTGAAGGAGGAAAAAGAGGTGGCTGATAGACTAAACAAGTTCTTCGCATCGGTCTTTACAAAAGAAGACACATCCAACGTGCCGGAACCAGAAAAAATCTTCAAGGGGAATCAAGAGGGAATATTATCATGCATGGAGGTAAGCCTCGAAGACATTCTCAGGCAGATAGATAGATTAAAAATTGACAAATCTCCTGACCCAGATGGGATCCACCCGAGAATACTGAAAGAGCTCAGAGACGAAATAGCGGAGTTACTCAGGCATATATGCAACCTATCCTTGAGAACAGGGATAATCCCGGAAGACTGGAGGATAGCAAATGTTACACCAATCTTCAAAAAAGGATCGAGAGGCGACCCAAGGAACTATAGACCGGTGAGCTTGACCTCAGTTCCGGGGAAGATGGTCGAATCAATGATCAGGGAAGGCATCAATGAGCATATAGAAAAAAACAAACTGATGAGAACAAGCCAGCACGGTTTCTGTAAAGGACGATCGTGCCAAACGAATCTACTGCATTTCTTTGAGGGGATAAGCAAACATTTGGACCAAGGTAACCCCATTGACATAGTATATCTGGATTTCCAAAAAGCCTTTGACAAGGTACCCTATGTGCGCCTGCTGAAGAAACTGTGGAACCACGGGGTGGAAGGGGACGTCCACAGATGGATCCAAAATTGGCTGGCGGATAGGAAGCAGAGGGTAGTAGTAAAAGACACTACTCTGACTGGAAAGGGGTCACGAGTGGTGCCCACAGGGGTCTGTGCTGGGACCGCTGCTGTTCAATATATTCATTAACGATCTGGAAACGGGCACGAAGTATGAAGTTATCAAGTTCGCGGACGATACAAAACTCTCCAACAGAGTAGAAACTGTTGAGGAATGTAAAGAATTACAGAGCGACCTGAACAAACTGTGTGAATGGGCAAAAAGATGGCAGATGAGCTTCAACAAGGAGAAATGTAAGGTCTTGCACATGGGGAAAGGGAACCCCATGTACAGCTATACGATGGGAGGAAGGGTGCTGGGGAAAGGCACCCTAGAAAAAGACCTGGGGGTATTGGTGGATACAACAATGAAACCAGCGGCGCAATGTGCAGCGGCCTCAAAGAAAGCAAACAGAATGCTGGGCATTATCAAAAAAGGTATCACTACCAGAACGAAGGAAGTTATCCTGCCATTGTATCGAGCAATGGTGCAACCACATCTGGAATACTGTGTCCGATACTGGTCACCGTACCTTAAGAAAGACATGGCGATGCTTGAGAGGGTCCAGAGGAGAGCGACTAGGATGATAAAGGGAATGGAGAACCTTTCATATTCCGAAAGGTTAGACAAACTGGGCTCTTTACCCTGGAAAAGCGGAGACTGAGAGGAGACATGATACAGACGTATAAAATCATGAAAGGCATAGAGAAGGTGGATAGGGGCAGATTCTTCAGACTAGCAGGGACATCAAAAACAAGAGGTCATTCAGAAAAACTGAGAGGGGACAGATTCAAAACGAATGCAAGGAAGTTTTTCTTCACTCAGAGGGTGGTGGACACCTGGAACACGCTTCCAAATGAGGTAATAGGACAGAGTACAATACTGGGTTTCAAAATGGGGCTGGATGACTTCCTGGAAGCGAAGGGGATTACAGGGTATAGATAGAAGGTTACTCTACAGGTCATAAGCGAAAAGCGTATGACAGTTTTAGGGTATGGACACTATCAGGTCTTGGACCTGAGGGGCCGACGCGTGAGCGGACTGCCGGGCTCGATGGACCTCCGGTCTGACCCGACAGGGGCAATTCTTATGTTCTTATTATGTTCTTATGTAAGTTCACAGGGCAGCCTTGTTCACAGCACTGTCCCAAAGATAATGCAGTTAACCTTAATAGTAAATCAGAGCCCCTCCCTTCTCCACCTAATCAGCAGACACAATGGCTAAAAACTAATAAGTCAGAAATACAGGCTCTATACCACCTAAAACACAGTATTTTAAACAAAAATGCAGGTTCTATAACAAATCAGTGGCTACCCTAAAACACAGGATTTATAACAGGATTTTCCCTACTTTAGTTACCCTGAGCCCCAGGCATCAGGATTATATCCTGGTATATTTGCATCCCATCCTTGTGATTCACTGAACCATGTCTCTGTGATAGTGACAATATCTAGATCTGCCTCTAACATCAGGGCTTGCAGAACATGAACTTTGTTGCTTAGACTTCGAGCATTTGTGGTCATCGCTTTCCAGCTATTTTTCAGCGATAATCTCCTTTTTCGTATGGATTTTTGTTTCGTTTCACTTTCCATTGCAATACTAAGAAATGAGTTGCTGATATTGTTTATGTTGCAGTTTTTACTACTATCACATCTTTTCTTTTGCCGGGGGTGGTCTCTATAATTGTCCTTCATACATGCACCACCCCCACCTTCTAGTTTAAATGCCTAAAAAAAAATATTGTCTAAATTTCTTTGCAAGGTTTCTTTTTCCTGCTGTAGTAATATGTAGCCCATCAGAGCGGTTTTATGCACAGGAGGTCAACCATGGATAATTCTTGCACATTTTGGTCAATTTTGTTTATAGCCCCTCAGTTGCGTGGCTTTTATGTAGCTTTGTCACTGGATGCAGAAATGGTATTTGATAGAATTGAGTAGCTTTTTTGTTTAGGGTATTGGAATGGTTTGGTGTGGGTGCACGGTTTGTTGAGATAATAATAATAATAATAACTTTATTTTTTCTATACCGCCATAATCTTGCGACTTCTAGGCAGTTTACAGTGAAGAGAGCTGTACAATCAGCGAATTACAGGGTAAGAATTGGTAGGATGTCACTGAGTGATTACAGGGTACAAATAGGTGACAGTATAATCTTAACATGTTACATCGAAAGGGCTGGATGGTCAGCAATTTACAGAATACAGTTGGTGAGGAAGATACTGAACAGTCGAGTGAAGAGCAGAATACCGTTAGAGAAGAAGTGTAATATCAGCAAGAAGAGAAAAGCTTTAAATAAAGGGGGGGGGGGCGTTGTTTGGCTAGGAAATAAATCTATTGAACAGAGTGGTCTTGATTTCTTTCCAAAAGGCGCCGTAGGTATGCCTGGCTTTGTCAGTGAAGTTGCCTAGCCAGGTTTGCTGTCTGCCAGCTTGAAACCTAAAAGTTCTATCCAGAAAGGTTCTATATTTGCAACCTATGATCTTCGGGTAGGCAAAGAGGTTGCAATTTCTGGTTGTCCTTATGGGGGTGTAAAGTTCGAAGTGAGGTAATAGATATGTTGGGGCCATTCCCCCCACCAGTTTATAGCAACAGCAGGAGAACTTGAATAAGATCCGTGCCTCAATTGGCAACCAGTGTAGCAGTTTGTAGTAGGGACTAATGTGATCACTTTTCTTTAGTCCGAATATTAGTCGGACGGCCGTGTTTTGCACTATTCTTAATTTTCTCACTGTTTTTTTTAGGAATACCAACATAGAAGATATTGCAGAAGTCTAAGGTGGATAGGATCAGTGACTGTACCAATAATCTGAAAGATAGAAGGTCGAAATATTTTTTGGTGGTTTTTAGTTTCCAAAGTGTGGAGAAGCACTTTTTAGTCACCAAGTTCGTGTGTTCGATCAAGGTCAAGTGGATGTCTAGGGCGACTCCTAATATTTTTATAGTTTTAGATATTGGGTAATCGTGACCATTTAGGTGTATTGTTGTTGTAGTGATTATGTCTTTTGGGCTTGCCATGAAGATTTTTGTCTTTTCTGAGTTTAGTTTCAGTTTAAAATTAATAGTCCATTGTTCGATTTCGGTCATGATATGGGAGATTTGTTTTGAGGCGTCATTGGTCACGTTGGTTACTGGAATTAGGATAGAGATGTCATTGGCGTATATATAGTATTTTAGGTTTAACTTTTGTAAAAGATGGCCTAAGGATGAAGTATAGATGTTAAATAAGGTGGGAGATAGGGGGGAACCCTGAGGAACTCCAGATGGACTTTTCCAAGAATTAGAGTATTTCCCATCGTGGACCACTTGATACGATCGTTTTGTTAAGAAGCCCTGCAACCAGGTCCAAACTCTTCCCTTGAGGCCCATTGCGTCTAGGCAGTTCAGCATTATTTCATGATCCACTAGGTCGAATGCGCTGCTGAAGTCCAATTGTAAGATCAGGGCATTGGTACCTTTACTGAAGAGATCAGTAAAGGATAGAACCTAGGACTGTCTCTGTGCTAAATCCTTTTCTAAAACCAGATTGATGTTCGTTCAGGAGGTTGAATTTATCTAAGTGATTTACTAGTTCCAGGTTGACCAACACTTCCAGTAGTTTGGTGAATAAGGGGGTACTCGGTATGGGTCTATAATTGGACGTAAATGCGATTGAGTTCTTCTGGTCTTTGGGAATGGATGTGATCAGTATGCGTCCCATATCTTCATGGTAAGACCCACTTATAAGAGTGGATGTTGTTCAGTTAAATAGATCCCTTTTGAATTCGGGTGTTGCAGCTTGCATTTATTGAGTAAGCAATTCTATTTGGCATATTTGTTAAATAAGATGAGGAATTGGTTCCAATTAGAGGGTTCCAATGAAGGGCATTTATTGAGTAAGCAATTCTATTTGGCATATTTGTTAAATAAGATAAGGAATTGGTTCCAATTAGGGGGTTCAAATTGATCCCAGATCATGTCAACACTGGGCTCCCTTTCCTGCAGTCTGAATTGGGGTTCGAAATCGTGTGAGGGTGTTGGAATTGTAGCTCTTAGGTCCAAGATTTTTTTGCTGTAGTAGACGGCAAGGCTGTCGACCGATGATGATGCAATTGTTATATATGGTGCCTAGGGCTAGGGTGTATGTTAATGGTTATCTGTCTGATGTTTTACGTCTCTTTTGAGGTACTAAGCAAGAGTATCCTTTATCCCTGTTGTTAATATTGCCCTGGAACCCTTGGCAATTGCAGTTAGAGTCAGTGGAGAGATTGAAAGTGTGCAATGTAGTCTCATATGCAAATGATTTGATGTTCTTTTTAAAGGTGTCATCTTGAGTGCTTTGTTTACCTTGTTGGGGAAATTTTCTAGTGCCTCCATATAAGGTAAATTGGGGAAAATTGGAGGATATGCTCAATTTGGGTAATTTAATTTAAAAAAAAAAAGTATTTCAGAGACCTCATTTAGAGATGAAGAAGTGAGTGCCTACATACCCAATGATAAATTGGTTCCTGGGCTGCACTACTGAGGTCTATATAGGTTAAAAGGTGCTTTATGTTGGACAGGTTTTTGGGAGTGCTGAATCTTTGATTGAGCATGGAAACTTGGTACGGCACATCCGTGGGGAGCACGTTAGATGCCCTAGTTGCCATTGTTGATGAGTTGATGACTAATTGGTCACCTTTATATTTGTCTTGATGGTATTACCAGATCCGTCACTATGTTCAGTCCCTCCCAGTGGCTGCCCTTACTGAAGTCTGCAGGGAGGCGCTTTCGGAACTCTTCAGCCTTTCAGCCCAACAGAGGATTCCTCTACAATTTCATATTGTGGGGATCCGGGATTGCCAACCAAGTACGAATCTGGATATATTAGCGACAGCGTGGGCTGAGGACTTGCATTGCCAGTTGACTTCTCAACAGTTACAACGGGTCCTGAAGAACATTCAGAAGGTGTCACCCAATATTACTCACTGGGAAATGCAATTGAAAATTGTTCTTAGACTTTACATTCCACCGGAACGTGCAGCCCGGATGGGGATTACTGCATCGCATTCTTGCCCGAAATGCAATCAGGCTCACGCATCTTTGAGTCACATGTTTTGGACCTACCCCGCAATCCAGCAGTTTTGGAGACATTTTGGCCTATATACCACATCACTTTGGGGAAGGTGATGGCTTCCGCAACCGAGGGCGTTATTTGGATTTTATAATATAGCCTCGCCTAAACCCAGGGGAATGTCAGCATTTATCTCCAGAGCCCTTTTGATGGGAAAAAAAAGCCATCCTCACCAACTGGCTCTCCCGTGATCCCCCGTCATATGCACAATGGAGATCCCTAATGATAGTGCACACAGCACTGGAGAGACGCATGGTGGGAGACTTGACTCTTGGCCCGGGTCGCAAATTTTGTCAGGTGTGGGAGCACTTCTGGCAGGACCTCATACCGCATGCTCGCAGTAGACTTTTGAATCTTTAAGATTTTCTTCCCATTCTCAGCTGTTGGACTGGCCATGGATTCTTGGGGAGGGGGGGGATGGGAGGGGAACTGATTATATTGTTGAAAATGTTATTTCCTGAATGGTACTACTGTTTGTATTTGCTTCTTACTGCTGGAATAATAAAAATCATTTAAATATATTTGTCTTGATGGTGTTGGCCCCTAAGGTAAATAATTCCTATGCCTTTTTCAGACCCATTGTATAAAAGTCTAGAAGAAAGGATCTCATGTTTTCTTTGGAAGAGTAAACCTCCAAGAATTGCTATGTGGGGTGTTAACTTTCCAGATTTCACGTTGGTGGCTTGGTTTTTACCGACAGGAGATGAATGTAGCTCTTGATGGTTGCAACTGGAGTGAGCTATAAGAAATCCCTTTAAGAAATGTATGTACCATGCAGGTTTCATGGGTGGTATCTTTTTTGTTTGTTCTGCAGGCTGCTCCTAGAGTATTCCCAGTTCTAGCAGATGTTTTGCATTTGACTTGGCCAAATGCTAATCTTATGTTTATTAATATTTGATATATCGCTTAAGCATATTACAGATCTAAGCGGTTACAATAAAATACAGGTACTTAAAACTTCCCTATCTGTCCCAAAGGCTCACAATCTAGCTAAAGTACCTGAACAAACAATTATTAAGATAAAGAAGAAAAAAAAATATATAACAAAATTCCAAGAATGATGAGGGGAAAAAGAAACAGTATTAGATCACAATAAAAAGGTAAATAGAATAGGAAGCAGAGTTTAAGGAAAAATTTGTAAAAAGATGCAAAATAATAGTTCAGTTTGGCTCAGTTCAATGTCAGGCAGTAGCAGGATGGGAGAGGAAGTAGGTTGCAAGAGATCCCTTGATGCCAATCTTGTTTCTGATATTAAAATTCAAGGGGCTACAGTCAGTTGGATTGATTGGCAAGATAAAGGCCTTCAGAATGTGGTCCAGTTATTGAACGGGAGTGTGTTTAAGTCTTTTGAGGAACTGAGCTGGCAATAGGAATATGTTTGTTACAACTTTGGCACTGTTTCAGAGGCTCTAAATTGTTTAAGCAGGTGCGGAAAGCACAGATACTTACCGTAAACAGGTGTTATCCGGACAGCAGGCAGATATTCTCACATGTAGGACTCCCTAGCTTACTGCAATGGGATAGAGGAAGAATGGGCCATTAAGAGAATAAATTTTGTAATACTGCTTGACCGAAGTGACCATCCCATCTAGTATAAGATTCCAGACAGTAATAATAATAATAATAACAGTTTATATACTGCAGGACCGTGAAGTTCTATGCGGTTTACAATGATTAGAAATGTTACAGATTGAATGGAATAAACAAAGTACAAATTTAGTGATTGATAGTTCTAGCGATCGTTTGTTGAGGATTAAGATTGTATAGGTTGGTTTCCTAAGTATGTCAGGAACAGATGTGTTTTTAGGCGTTTCCTGAATTCCCCATAGGTAGTAGGCACGAGCAATTGTTCAAGGTCTTGAGACGTGAATGTGTGAACTGAGGACCAAGTAGCAGCTTTAGATTTCATCAATGGGAGTGGAACGCAAGAAAGCAACTGAAGCTGCCATAGCTCAGACCTTATGTGTTGTTACACAACCCCCAAGCTGCAGCCCAGCCTGAGCATAGCAGAAGGTAATACAGGCTGTCAACCATGTGGAAATAGTTCTCTTGGTTACAAGCCGGCCCAACCTGTTAGGATCAAAGGAGATGAACAGTTGAGGAGATGTAATAAGCCAAGGCTCGTTTACAGATGAAGAGCTGTTTCTCCAGGGTGAGAATGAGGCTTGGGAAAGAAGACTGGAAGCACAATTGATTGATTCAAATTAAAGTCTGACTACTTTCGGTAGGAATTTAGGATGGGATGAGAACTAACTTATCATGGTGGAAAACTGTAAAAGGTGGTTCTGACACCAATGCTTGAAGCTCACTCACTCGACCTGCAGAAGTGAGATATTTAAAATGAGCAGAAGACATTGGCTCAAATGGAGTTTTAATCAGTCTGGTGAGAACAACATTAAGATCCCAAAGCACTGCAGGTGGTTTGAGAGGTGGTTTGATATTGAAACGTCCAGTTTGCTGAAGGGTGGGTCTCAGGTTTGCTGGTCTTGTCAGTTAGAGGTGGGGCTCTGTTGGAGCAAGCACATGGTGGAGCTGAAAGCGGAGAGGATCGGAGGTGCTGTGTGTGTGTGTGCTTGATCCCAACTGCAGGAGGCTGACTTAGCGGGCAGACAGAGAGGAGCAGAGAGGGCAGGAGAAGCGAAGTAGAGTCGGAGGAGGTAGTAAAAGGGGGCGGAGAGGAGTAGAGAAGGCAGGAGAAGCGGCAAAGGGAGTGGGTAGAGGCGGGTGGTAACTCCGCCCACCCCCCGACGTCACAGCCGAGCTCCCCCATATAAGGGGTCGAGCAGGCAGAGGGTCCACATTGCTAGTCCAGCCAAGGGGGTCTGTTGGAGCAAGCACGTGGTGGAGCTGAAAGCGGAGAGGATTGGAGGTGCTGTGTGTGTGTGTTCTTGATCCCAACTGCAGGAGGCTGACTTAGCAGGCGGACAGAGAGGAGCAGAGAGGGCAGGAGAAGCGAAGTAGAATTGGAGGAGGTAGTAAAAGGGGGAGTAGAGGAGCAGAGAAGGCAGGAGAAGCGGCAAAGGGAGCGGGCAGAGGCGGGTGGTAACTCCACCCACCCCCCGACGTCACAGCCGAGCTCCCCCATAAAAGGGGTCAAGCAGGCAGAGGGTCCACATCGCTAGTCCAGCCAAGGAGGTCTGTTGGAGCAAGCACGTGGTGGAGCTGAAAGCGGAGAGGATCGGAGGTGCTGTGTGTGTGTGCTTGATCCCAACTGCAGGAGGCTGACTTAGCGGGCGGACAGAGAGGAGCAGAGAGGGCAGGAGAAGCGAAGGAGAGTCGGAGGAGGCAGTAAAAGGGGGCGGAGAAGGCAGGAGAAGCGGCAAAGGGAGCGGGCAGAGGCGGGTGGTAATTCCGCCCACCCCCCGATGTCACAGCCGAGCTCCCCCATAAAAGGGCTCGAGCCAACGGTGCGCAGCCGTTCGGCGCACAGCAAAGGCGTGCGGCAAAGGCGCTCGCCTTAGCGAGAGTGCCTTTGCGAAGGGCCTCAAGAAGGGCATCAAGGAAGGGCTATCAACTTTAGCCGGTCTCTTAACCTCTACAACTAGCTAATTAACCAATTTACTTCAGTCTTTTCTTTTTCAACTTTCTTCCAAGTCTTTCAACTTTCTATTTTCTACCTAACCAACAAGCAACTAAAACTCTTCACACCTAACAGACGGACCACACAAATCACTCTATCCCCAAACCATTCTAACAGGCAGAACACACTATCCTCTAACATTTAATCAGACTGACCTCACTAGCACACTAACAAGCAGGCAACCAACCTGACAATTAACTAACTACTCTATCTCCCAGACCAAGAACTAACTAACTACCTCTATCCCTACAACCTCAACACTTTCTGACTACATCTAACAGCTCCTATCCTAACAAATATTAAATAAGAAAAAACAAACAAACCAACTTTTGTAAATGGCAGGTAGGACTAGAAGCTACAAGACTTCTATCAAGACAGGCAGTCCAGGCACCGAAAGTATCCAGGGGATGGCTACGGTCTTCGTACAGATGGAGGGGAAACCAGGACGGAGGGCAGAGGTCTCTGTACAGACCGAGGCCATCCCCTCAAAGATGTCTACAGTCTCCACTTAGACGGAGGCAATGGATCAGCCAGATGAAAGCCTTTTGCTAGAGCTGAGGAGCCTGAGAGACGAGGTTCAGCGCTTAAGATGCATCCGAGACGACGAGACCTTCATCGACGGAGTCATCCAAGAGCTGTCTCAGATCGCAGAACAAGAACCTAACAAGACCATCCTAGAGACACCCAAAGCACCCAAGCCTGCGAACTTGAGACCAACCGTCGGAATACAGGAAGTGGCTGGGGACACTGATTCCTGGCAGCTGGTAACTTCCTCCACAGGAAAACGCAGAAAACCTTATTCTATCTCTTTCTCTCACATACAGGGCGTCTCTACATCGACACCACAAATCACCCTGAGGAACAGATACCAGCTGCTACAGGAAGGTCCTGACAACGAGGAGCAGGAAGTTGTTCAGCAGACGGTTTCAGTTCCGGAGTCAACAAATCGGCCCACCCCTAAGAAGCGAAGAGTGGTGGTCATCGGAGATTCGCTGCTGAGGGGCACCGAGGGTCCAATCTGTAGATCAGACCTGCAATCAAGAGATGTCTGCTGTTTGCCAGGGGCCAGGATCCGGGATGTAACCGCTTGCCTGGACAGACTCATCAAGCCCCGTGACCACTTCCCCATGATTCTCATCCACGTCGGAACCAATAACACCGCCAGGAGCACCCCGGAGAGCATACCTGAAGACTTTAGAGCCCAGGGTGAGAAGCTGAGGAGGTTGGATGCGCAGGTGGTCTTCTCCTCGATCCTCCCAGTAAGGGGCAAGGGCAGTGCCAGGGAGGATCGCATCCTGAGGGCAAACGTCTGGCTGCAGGGATGGTGCAAGGAGATGAACTTCGGGTTCTTGCACCATGGAGAGGCATTGCAAGGACTACAGGGACCAGATGGGTTACACCTGACCAGAAGAGGGAAGAACGTCCTTGGACACCGTCTAGCCCGCCTACTACACAGGGCTTTAAACTAGGTAAGTTGGGGGAGGGTACGGGCACAAACAACTCATCTGGAGAGCTAAGCTGCCAATACTTTTTTGAGACTAAGGTAAGTAAACACAGTAATTCTGGGTCTGGGTCAGGGGCGAGTATACACACCTTTGAGTCAGGAGTTGGCTCACATCATAATTCTGGGTCACATTGCAATTCTGGGTCTAAGGGGAGTACACATTGTAATTCTGGGTCTATGGAGAGTACACATTGTAATTCTGGGTCTAGAGGGAGTACACATTGTAATTCTGGGTGCAGCGAGAGAACACACATTTCAAATTGCACTAAAGGTGTCCAAATAGCTCAAGCGGGAACATCCCCACTGAAGAGTAACAATCATACAACATGGAGGGCTATGTGTGTAAACGCCCACAGTCTGGGAAACAAGATCCTGGAATTGGAAACAGAAATGAGGAATGCTGACCTGGATGTGGTGGCAATATCTGAGACCTGGCTCACGGACTCCCAAGGGTGGGACATGGTCATACCGGGTTACAACTTGCTTCGCCGGGAGAGGGAGGGCAAAATGGGAGGAGGTGTAGCATTATATACTAAAGATGACATTAAAGTCACCAGAATCACAGATGTCCACTACACTGTGGAATCCCTTAGGGAAAACTTGGCCAGAGGGAAGGACAAATGCCTGTATCTTGGCATAGTTTACAGACCCCCTAGACAACAGGATGACCTAGATATGGAATTAATCGGAGATATAGAGAATATCACCTTGCGTGGGGACACAGTATTGTTAGGTGACTTCAACATGCCCGATGTGGATTGGGACACGCTTTCCTCTGCTTCCGGCAGCAGCAGGAGGCTATTAAATTCTATGAAGGGAGCAAGACTCAGGCAACTGGTTTGGAACCAATAAGAGATCAGGCAATACTGGACCTGATACTTACCAATGGAGAAAGTGTCACAGAGGTCTCGGTGGGCGACACATTGGCCTCCAGTGACCACAACATGGTATGGTTCAATCTCAAGAAAAGTTTCACTAAATCTACCACACTGACCAAGGTCCTCAAATTCAAGGACACAAACTTTAAAGAAATGGGAGACTTCGTTCGCCAGGCGCTACAAAGCCGAGCAGAAACCGATAACATGGAAGAAATGTGGTCGACTTTGAAAGCCACCATACAAGAAGCGACTAACCGCTATGTTAAATCAGTAAGTAAACGGCGAAGAAACAATAAGCCACAGTGGTTCTCTGCGGAGATTTCAGACCTCATCAAGGAGAAGAAAAAAGCTTTCATCTCTTACAAACAATCAGGGAAACAGGACTCTAGGGAAGTCTATCTGGCCAAGTCAAAAGACGTCAAAACAGCAGTAAGGGAGGCCAAATTCCGCATGGAGGAGTTTCTAGCGAAGAACATCCAGAAAGGAGATAAATCCTTCTTCAGGTATATCAGTGACAGAAATAAGAACTCAGGCGAGATAGTACGTCTTAGGAAACCAGACGGAGACTATGTAGAAACAGACTCGGAAAAAGCCCAACTATTAAATGAATACTTCTGCTCTGTCTTCACCCGCGAGGCGCCAGGACTCGGCCCTCAGCTACAGACAAGGGTTGATGCAGATGACCCGTTTAGTAATTTCTAGTTTACACTCAGGGGTGTCTACTGCGAGCTGTCAAAGCTTAAGGTTAACAAGGCAATGGGGCCTGACAACCTACACCCCAGGGTGCTCAGGGAGTTGTGTGATGTCTTGGCGAAACTGCTATCCGCGCTCTTCAATCTCTCCCTTAGTACGGGTAACGTCCCGTTGGACTGGAAGACGGCTAACGTCATTCCACTCCACAAGAAAGGCTCCAAGATGGAGACGGCAAACTACAGACCGGTGAGTCTCACATCAATAGTGTGCAAACTAATGGAAACTCTAATCAAACGCCAATTGGACACGATCCTGAACGAGGAGAATCTATGGGACCCCCGTCAACATGGATTTACTAAGGGAAGATCCTGCCAATCCAACCTGATAAACTTCTTTGACTGGGTGACGAGGAAGCTGGATATTGGGGAGTCCCTGGACATCATATACCTGGACTTCAGTAAAGCATTCGATAGCGTACCACACCGCAGGTTGCTGAGCAAGATGAGTTCTATAGGATTAGGTGACACATTGACGAAATGGGTTGGGAACTGGCTTGGAGGTAGGCTTCAGAGGGTGGTGGTGAACGGCACCCCCTCCAAAACGACGGAGGTGATCAGTGGAGTGCCGCAGGGCTCAGTCCTGGGCCCGATTCTATTCAACATCTTTATAAGAGACTTGACTGAAGGGCTGCGAGGCAAAATAACATTATTCGCCAATGACGCCACACAATGACGTAGTGGGCAAAAGCAAAACAGACATAAATTCAATGCCCGACAACATGACGCATGACCTACTCCTACTGGAACACTGGTCTAGGTCCTGGCAACTCAGCTTCAATGCCAAAAAATGCAAAGTCATGCACCTGGGCAGCCAAAATCCATGCAAGACTTACACCCTTAATGAGATCCTGACAAGAACTGAAGCAGAACGAGACTTAGGGGTGATGGTCAGTGAGAACATGAAGACTGCCAATCAAGTGGAGCAAGCTTCATCCAAGGCAAGGCAAATCATAGGTTGCATACGCAGGAGTTTCGTCAGCCGTAAGCCTGAAGTCATTATGCCCTTGTATAGATCCATAGTGAGACCCCACCTGGAGTACTGTGTGCAATTCTGGAGGCCGCATTACCGTAAGGATGTGCTGAGACTTGAGTCGGTCCAGAGAATGGCCACCCGGATGGTCTCAGGACTCAAGGATCTCCCATACGAGGAACGGCTGGATAAATTGCAGCTGTACTCACTCGAGGAACGCAAAGAAAGGGGTGACATGATTGAGACATTCAAGTATCTCACGGGCCGCATTGAGGTGGAAGAAGATATCTTCTTTTTCAAGGGTCCCGGCGGCAACAAGGGGGGCATCCGTGGAAAATCAGGGGCGGGAAACTGCACGGGGACACCAGGAAGTTCTTTTCACTGAAAGGGTGGTTGATCGCTGGAATAGTCTTCCACTAGAGGTTATTGAGGCCAGCAGCGTGCCTGATTTTAAGGCCAAATGGGACAGACACGTGGGATCTATTCACAGAGAAAGGTAGAGGGTGGGTCATTGAGGTGGGCAGACTAGATGGGCCATGGCCCTTATCTGCCATCTGTTTCTATATTGTACACTTACTCAAATGTGAGACAATTTTAGTGTTCTACACAGGGTAAAATTTAAAGTATTTTCATCTTCGGATTCCTTTAACTTATAATCTTATTTTTTACGGTCTGTTGTTTTAACGGCTTTACCTCCATAATTTTGCAAAAAACAGAAGCTAAAATTGCTCGATATATTACTGGGTATAACAATACAGCAAATCTTAAACTGGAAAACTAATTCAGTTTGGTCTGAATGTGCCTGGTGGAATGCTGTCTGTTCAAAAGGTTTGGAGGCCTTTAGACATGTGGAGTGCATCATCAAAATAAACAACTAAGGGGCGTGGCTTTGGAAGGCGCATGGCAATAGTCAGGTGAACGGTGAGCTCCGTCCCGATAGATCGTATTAAGAAGATTATTTAAGTTACAAAAGTTAACTTTTCTTGTCGGATACGGGAGAGTTAATTATAACTATGGCTTCTGGAGAGAATAACAAAGCTGATTCAGTTTTTGTGATGCCGGCAAGTGCAAAAAGAGCCAAACCCGAGCCTCCGACCCCTTCGAAAAAAACAGGCTGAGAAGGAAGTTGTTGAAACAGCTGAAATATTGAGGGAACTGAAAGCAATTAGAGAAATTGTGCTGGAAAACCTCCAAGGATATTAAAAGAGGTTAAAGCGGAAGTAAATATTACTTAACAGGAAAAATGGAGTTGGTGGAGAATAAGATTGTTAATCTTAATGATAGAATGCTGGCAGTTGAAACAGATATTATTCAAATTCAAGCCGATGCAGAAGAAAATGGATATACTTAACAGCAAATGCTGGATGTAGTAATAGGGAGAGGAGGATTAATTATAAGATTACTTGGGATTCACGGAAGGGCAGAAGAAAATAATATTAACTTCCTTTCTGGAGAATCTCCTCCCTAAAAATCCTCCCTCTCAACTTTAAATATCCTATTGAAATTGAAAGAGCTCACAGAATACCAGTCAGGAGGAATGATACTCAAAGGGGACCTCGTCCAGATAATATTCAAGCTCTTAAGACATCAGCAAGTATTGGATATTATTCAGCTGGCTAAAGAAAATAAGAACTTAAAGTTTCAGGACTCACGCATACACTTTGTTCCAGATTTTGCTCCTGCCACTGCAGCAAAGAGGAAAAAATTTCTTGATATGAGACCACAGCTCAGAAGTCCTTGGAGCAAAATATGGGTTGATTTATCCAGCGATGATGAAAGTGACTTTCAAGAATAAAACAATGAATTTCAAGGAACCAGAAGAGTTGCAGGACTTTTACAGAAGCAAGAGGAACTTATGATTACATAGAGTCATGTACTTTATTATTTATTTTTAGATGCTCTGTGTTGCATTTCAATTTCTTTAGAAGATGCAGTTCAATGTATATATATTTGGTGCTTTTAATACCGTCATTAATACAGTATAGTACAGTTTACTGCTTTAGAATTGAAATGGTTTCATAATTTGGAATCTTATCCTTTTATGGAGTTATGGAATCAGTTATAGGCTGTTTATTTTTGATTGCTAATGTAGTTTTGATGAGTAACCTCATATGGTATTACTTATATAATAATATGTTTTATGTCACAGGTATCTCTTCTCTTTTCTATTTCTGGTTAATTCGATATGCCTAATGACATTTTTTTTAACAATTCTATTTATTATTTATTCAGGATTATTGGAATGAAAAAGAAAGGAAGGGAAAGGGGAAAAAAAAAAGATTTTTGTTATGAGTTACTTTATTCTTAATATTGGTTGGGATTCTACATAAAAATTTTGTTTGGTTTTTATTAAAGAAAATTATTTTATGGGGGTTGGTTTAGATATTAGGGATTTGGGGAAAGGGTTTAATTGTTAAATATTCTTTGTGTAACTTATGATTATAGATTTTTTTTGTTTTTGAATGTTCTATAGGGGAATTCTCTTTACCTGATTATCTATGTGTGTTTTCAAGCTTATACATTTATTAAAGTGTGGGGGGGTGGGGATAGGGTGGAGGGGTGGGAAGGGAAGGGGAGGGGGGTGGGATGATTAATGTTTCTTTAAGACATGAAGTTGGGAAAAGTGCAGAAATTGAATTGTTTATTTTCTGGGGAAAAAAAGGGATGGGGGATTAGGGGAAGGGGGGAAATGGGGTGGGAAAGAGATTATATCTTAAATATGTGCTTATGTCTGATCATAATATTTATTTTAGAGTTATATGTCTAATTTAATCAGAAAATTAGATGGATATTAAAATTTTCTCTATAAATGTCAATGGTTTAAATCACCCAATTAAGAGGAAGAAAATGTTAGCTTTTCTACATAAACAAGAACGCGGATGTATATTTCATTCAAGAGACGCATCTTTACCGGGATTGAATCTAAGAAGCTATCGGGGGTTGGGTATCTAAATGTTTGTTTGCATCTGCTATCGGGAAAAAAGCTGGGGTAGCTGTTCTTGTAAATAGGAAATGTAGTGCTGATTTTCAATTAATAAATTCTGATCCTTTAGAAGATGGGTGCATATCAAAATGGTTCTGGGAAATACAACCCTGGATTATTTAATTTGTATGCTCCATAATTCGAATCAAATGGAGTTTTTTCAAACAAATTCAAGAAATATTATACCACTGGCTGCCTCTAATTTAGTGGTAGCTGGAGATTTCAATGATGTAATTGGATCCGATTTTGGATAAGAGACCAAGCAGAATTATGAAATCGTTAGGTTTTAGATAATTTGGTACAATCTTGTGATTTAGTTGATATATGGCGTATTCTTCATTTTACTGATCAGGAATTTTCTTTTTGTTCTCAGGTCCACAAGTCTTTTTCACGAATTGATTATATATTTGTGTCTAATAATATAGCACAGCGTGTGGTGAAAGCAGTTATTGATCCTATTGTAATTTCGGACCATGCTGGTGTGTGGATTGACTTTCAGAATGATGATTTAGTATATTCTAAATCAATTTGGAGATTTGATAATGCTTTACTTGCGGATTCGAACTTTCTGGAAGATCTTAAATTAAAGATGAATGAATTCTTTCAAATTAATAATTCGGATAATATAAATGTTGAGATTTTATGGGATGCTTTTAAAGCAACAATGAGAGGTAATATTATTTCATATTCAGCATTTATTAAAAAAACAACTTAAAAAACAATTTGTTGATTTGGAAAAAGAAATTAAAGTATTAGAAAATAAATTAATTGAGAAATGGGAACATAATACATTACAAAATTTATTAAAAGTAAAAGCGAAATATAATGAGATTTCTTCTCAATTTGTGAGGAAAGATATCTTCTATAAGCAAGTTCAGTATTATGGTAATTCAAACAAAGCTGGAAGATTATTAGCTAATTTTCTCAAAGCAAAAAAAAAGGAAATCTAAGATTATTGCAATTAAAGACACACAAGGCAACACACACACTAACACCAAAGATATTTTAATACAATTTCTTGATTTTTATAAAGATTTATATTCTTCTGAATCTTGTGAAAATAAAGAACAAAAAAGATTAAATTTCTTAAACTCATTTATTGGACCAAATGTTCCGGATCATATAAAACGAAGTTTAGAAGATCCTATATCTTTAAAAGAAATAGAATCAGCATTGAAGTCTCTTAGAGTTAGATCCGCTCCAGGTGGTGATGGCTATACTGTTGAATTCTATAAAACATTTCAAAATATTATCTTACCATATTTATTAAATTTGTATCAATACCAAATAAATACCAAATACCAAATAAATAAATAATGGGAACTGGACTTAGGGATATTTGGAGTATTGAGATTGGATAGACAATTTCTGCGTCTCAATGGCCACGATTTTGGTCCTGGAGATTAAGGTCTACAAAGTCAGCATCTATGAGTCAAACATGGATGTTTTTGTTACATCGCGTTTTATGGACCCCTATGCGTTTACAAAAGATAGATAGCACTAGATCCAATAGATGCTGGCATTGTAGATTAGAAGTTGGGACATTAGATCATTTAATTTATTTTTGTCCCTGTGTAAATGCTTTTTGGAAACTAATTTGGCCCCAAATTAATAAATTATTAGAAAACCATGTAGGACTCTCATATGACACTATATTATTTGGTACAGCAATGAGAACTCAGAGTCCGATTTCTGCAAATAATAACAAGTTATTATTAATATTGACAGGGGTCGCCATGCAACAAATTACTCAAAATTGGAAAGATTATACTAAATTAAATTATACATTTTGGTGGAATTCAGTTTGTCACATATATAAGATGGAAAAGATGTTAGCGTTACAACAAGGGAATCTTCATAATTTTAAAAAATTATGGGAACCATTGACTAATTACTCTAATGATCAAATATCTTAGCACATGGGTAGCAGATATGTGGGGGTGGGGTGGGAAATGTATGTCATATGGAATTAGGAATATTGATAAAAAGGGAGGTATTTATTTTATCTTACAAGATTATTTGTTTGTAAATACAAGTGATATGTGAAAATTGTTTGTATTATGTTTAATTCACTTGTTGTAAGAACTCAAAATGAATAAATAAATAATAATAATTAAAAAAATAAACATCTAAGTTGAATTTGGTCATATGGTGCTAGATGCCCAAAGTCGGGAGTGGGAAAATGCCTAGTCTCAAAAAATACGTCTAAAAAAAAAATCGTCTATCTGAACGTCCAGGCTATTGTTCACCCAGACCGCCAGTAAGTCTATCTTTATAGCACATTTTCAACCAAAATTTCGTCCAGGTCTCAAACGCCCAGCACAAGACCATTTAGGCATGGGAGGGGCCAATCTTGTAATGGACTGGCCACCCAGACATGGCAACAGAGCAGTGAAGCACCTTATAGGGCACGGCTGTGAATGTCACAAGAACTCCCTTATAGGTTATGGTAAGCCTCCCAAAACCCACTATATCCATCTGTCTACAACCCCAATAACCCTTATAGCACCTTTGATGATCCCTGCAGGATGACTAAGTCTAGGTCGGCCCATATACCACCCTAACCACTCCTCCAGAAACACCTCTTGTAGCTCTGGGTGCACAGCGGCATTCAGAGGCCTAAAAAGTCCCTCGATACGCCCAGAAATTTGTTTTGATTACCAGCACATTGGACGACCTGGGCGATGTTTTTAAGACGTGTTTAAGTTTTGATTATGAGCCCCTTATTGTCAGACTTCTGTATGATTTTAATGGTACTTTTTCCATTGTGGGGAGTGTTAGAATTGTTCATACATGTATGTATTCAATAAAATGTTGAACTTGGAAACCTACAAAGATTGGTAAATTTTCCTCCTATGCTACAAATCAGTGTTCCTCACACCTCTTCTCTCTATACGTCTTTCCTTGGTGCTCTCATCTCCTGCCTTTATGCTGACGACTCCTAGTCACTTCTTGCCTTCAGATCAGGGAATCTTGCTTCTGGATTGGCCACTGCTGGAAGCAAGACACTGGGGTAGATGGACGTACTATGGATTTCTATAGCCCTGTTAGACGTACACAACACTGTACACATTCTAAGCAGGTACATTCTCTCTCCCGGTTTTCCTTTTTCAGTGACTTGCCCAAGTCACAAGGAGTTGCAGTGGGAATTGAACCCAGTTCCCTAGTATCAAAGTCTGCTGCATTCCTCCACTAACCCTATGTATGTCAGATATTAGCCAGACTCAAATCTAGGTCTCTGTCTGACATTGCTGCCTGGATGGCCAAGAAAGAACTTTTTATCTTTCCCACTAAATCCACTGGGGAGGATGGGCTGAAGAGGGCTTCATTGGCTGGGAGAGTTTAGATGGGATGGAGTAGGTTTTAACGGAGATTTCGGCAGTTGGAATCCAAGCACAGTACCGGGTAGAGCTTTGGATTCTTGCCCAGAAATAGCTAAGAAGAAAAAAATTTAAATTGAATCAGGTTGGGCAGACTGGATGGACCATTCGGGTCTTTATCTGCCGTCATCTACTATGTTACTATGTTACTCTCTTCTTTCCTCTTTCTCTGTGACTAACACTGACTCTTAAGAAAGAGATATTTGTGATAAATGACAACAGATCAAATGTCTTTTAAAAGCAAGCACTTTATTTGCCACAAATAAATAAATTCTACATTATTTGGCTTAAATATGATAAACTTGTTTTTCTGGATTGTACTCAGAGATGACGAGGGTGGCCCATCCCAAGGAGTGAGATTCACCACTACAATAAGTAAGATTGAAGGCCGTCGAGTGAGGTTTCCTAGTGGTACATCCAGGGTACAAATTTAGAAAGATCTATAAGCTGTTTTGCTTTCTAAGTGATGCTGAGACTTTAGGGCACTGATTCTCAACCAGACGGACAACGCTGGCTTATGTAACCCTCACGGATAACAGTTTTTACAAGTTAAATGTAAATATGATCTGCATTTGCAAAATCTCAAGAACAGGTATAGATCAGAAATGTCCAAAGGAAGGTCACCATACAAAACAATTTTCCAATTCTCATGCCATCCTAACTCGGCATACAAGTAGCAAACAAACCGTATTCATACGATTTAAACAGCAAAAGCCTACCCATGAATGGCCCTAAAATGCCAATACATTAGTACCTGCATATAATAAATGCAAACCGCTTTGGTTGTATCAAATCCTTACCCTTTTTTGGTAAAATGGAGCAAGTAGGACTACTATAGATGCCACATCTCTCCCCCCTCTTCACGCCTCTCCCTACTACCCTCGCTTAGGCATGTACCTTAAAATGTCTTGTTACTTCTAGAGGTTGCCTTGTGGTAGCGATTCACATACGCTGACTACAGCTAGCCCTAGAGCCTTCCTTCTGACCCACTGGAAACAGAAGAACAGCCGTACTAGGGCAGACTAATGTACTTTATTTTGACATTTTTTAATGGTTTGATTCCAGAGGGGTTTCTTTCATTAATATAGGGTTTTTAAAATTTTTGTTTTGTTTACAGAAAAGGTGACCAATAGGCAAAGTTGAACTTACATGTTGATGTTTCCCTCTTAAAACTACTTTTTTTTTTCTAACTCTAGAGAGCAATCCTTTTCACATAGGGGCGTTTTAGCTTGGAATACTCTTCCTGATCCTGTTAAGAACTGTGTGATTCTTATCCTTAGTTTTGGAGAAATTTAAAGACAGAATCTCATACAGTAGCAAGATTCCCTTCTACCAATGGGTGCTGGACTCCTAAGGTAGGATTTGGGTCAGAAGGAGCAGGACATGGCAAGAAAGACTCTGGGACCAGCCACAGGCAGTGTGTAAGAATCCCTGCTGCTGCTGGCAACCTGTGGTAGGGAACCCCCAGCCTACCTTAATCTTGTTTTTAAGAGAAAGGGACAGATGGTCCTGAACGCATCTGAAGAACAGTCCTCGCACTTGACTTATTTATTTCTCTATTCAATTTTCTGTACTGCTCTCCCAGGGGAGCTCAGAATGGTTTACATGAGTTTATTTGGGTACTCAAGCATGGTATCGGGTAGCAACCTCTCTCTCATTTAACCCAGGTTACAGACATCTCTAGGCCTAAGTCCGCCTCAACGCAGGGACATCAAATATGTGGCCAGTTGCTCAAGAATGTAGACCTGCAGTAAAATGAATGTAAAAGAGAAAAGACCAGATTCTTGAAAGTCTGTAGCATAAATACAAACCTAACCACCAAATGAAAATGTATGTTATGAATCGTCTAGTGCAGTGATTCCCAACCCTGTCCTGGAGGAACACCAGGCCAATCAGGTTTTCAGGCTAGCCCTAATGAATATGCATGAGAGAGATTTGCATATGATGGAAGTGATAGGCATGCAAATTTGCTTCATGCATATTCATTAGGGCTAGCCTGAAAACCCAATTGGCCTGGTGTTCCTCCAGGACAGGGTTGGGAATCACTGGTCTAGCTTTTAATGAATAATTTTTCTCTTTTATTTTACAACCCTTCTTTATGTTTTTTTTTCTAATATATGTTTTTTTTCCTTCACCATTAGAAAATATGTAACTTTTCCCCCCTTTCCTCCCTTTCTCATGTTTGTTTTTAATGTACTATTTAATTATTTAACAAATACGTGTTTTATTGTTTTTTTTAATGTTTTACTAATATGTCTGAATGTTCTCTTATAACTTGTTTTTAAATGTACATCGCTTAGAATGTTTTAAATAGGCGATTCATCAAAAATAAAGTGAACTTGAACTTGTAAGTGTCTGGAGCGGAAGCCATGACAGCCTGTATTAGTAGAGCAAAGGTTTGGAAGAACTCTGAGCAAACCTTATTATTACTTATCATTTCCATCGTGCTGAACCAACACACAACTCCACGTGGAGACCAGAACAAAGAGCAACTTACACTACAAAGCCATTCTAGGTCAGACCTGGAGGTTAAATCAAGTACTGGTTCTGTAGGACCTGAAATAGCATAACATTGGAGGTGGCAAAGTAATATTTTGCATTCAGGAGAGAAATAAAGAGGACAATGGTAGATAGTTGAGACCGGAACCTTCACCACCATTGCACAACCAAGACACAGCAACAGGGAAAGTAGAACAAGAGCAGAACCTCCACTGATACAACACTTACACAGGAGGTCTAAGGCGCCCCAGACCACTCAGCAAGTCCTCTACCTCCAGTTCTGCCAGCGTGGGGTGTTGTTTCACCTGCCTGTCCCTGAATTTTTATAGCTTAGCAGAAGGGCAACCTTTCACCTTTTTGACTATTTCCTGACTGTGGTATGTATGTTAGGACCAGACTCCGTTTGTTTCTGGTGCAATATTGAGCTAGCAACTTGTGGGGGAAGTAGGCTTAGGGTTACCAGATACCCGGATTTCCCTGGACATGTTCTCCTTTTAGAGGACATGCCCGGATGGCATCTACATAAAAACATAAGAATTGCCGCTGCTGGGTTAGACCAGAGGTCCATCGTGTCCAGCAGTCCACTCACGTGGCAGCCCTTAGGTCAAAGACCAGTGCCCTAACTGAGAACAGCCCTACATGCGTACGTTCCGGTTCAGCAGGAACTTGTCTAACTTCGTCTTGAATCTCTGTAGGATGTTTTCCCCTATAACAGCCTCCGGAAGAGCATTCCAGTTTTCTGCCTCCCGACAAATGAACAGTTGAGGGGGCAGAACGGGGCATGACTCGGGCGGGGGCAGGGCCATGGGTGCAGAATTTAGTTCTGGAAAATCTGGTAACCCTAAGTAGGCTGCTAAATCTTATAATAGGGTAGTCCAAACAGTGTTCTTCCAGCTGTGTTTGTGGAGATCCCCAGCAACCCATGCCTGGTCATGCTATCAGAATGAAGAAAATAAGGTCTGGGCTATAGAGACAGAAAAAGATGACGATAACCCCCAGTTTGGCAATAAAAATCCTTAAATAACATAGTAACATAGTAGATGATGGCAGATAAGACCCGACTGTACAACCTTACCCTCTCTTTAAATTAATGATTTAATTTAAATTTGTCTTCTTAACTGTTTCTATGAGCAATAAAAATCAAGTGTGGCCACGTTTCATCAAACACTCGCATCAGAGGTATAAAACGTCGGAACTCAAATCATAAAAATGCAATTGGTCTGTGTTAGACTAGATCTCGGCCAATCCCTCTCAAATGCATGAACAAAATTTGCTGGGCATATGCTGACATTACTAAAACCTCAATTAACAAAACTGGAATGAGGTCTGGTGTCTTCTAGGTCTGCAAATAACTCCAGCAATAGGTACTGTTCAAATCTGGGACAATTTCCTTATTAATCACTCTGCACAAAATAGTATTACCAGGACTTAAATTGTATACTAATGCAAGGAGCCCAAGGAACAAAATGGGAGAACTAGAGGTCATGGCCAAAAAAGAGAAACTAGACATCACTGGAGTCTCTGAAATAGAGAGTTGCGCGGGGACAGAAATCCCACCCGTCCCCGTGAGGTATCCCACCCGTCCCCACCCGTCCCTGCGAGGAATCCCCTCCGTCCCCACCCGTCCCCGTGAGAAATCTCCTCCAACCCCGCCCGTCCCTATAAACTTCAGAAATAGTTATTTCATTTAATTATGCTACTGAATTAAAAGCTCTGGTAGAAACCCATTTACAAATAAGCAAAAAAGACTTTATTAATTTGGAAATATTAATTGGGAAGAATACATACTTTGTAAACGGCTTTCTACCACAGCCTCTAATGTTTATAAATTTTTATCAACACAACTAATATACTACTTTATCCTGAAGCAACAAAAAAAAAAAGAAAAAAAAAGAAATAGAATTATTTTCCTACCTTTGTTGCCTGGTTTCTGCTTTCCTCATGTTCTCATTCAATTCCTTCTATCCACTGTCTCTCTTCCCTCTGCGCCTTCCATTTGCTCTGTTACTGTGCCTCTCCCTTTCTCCCCCCTTCCAAATTGGTCTGGCACCCATCTTCTTCCCTTTGCTCCCACCATAGTCTGGCATCTCTGTCTTCTTCCCTGCCAGCGTCTTCTCCCCACTCTCTCTTCCCCATTTCCTTTCAGCGTCCTTCTCCCCCCCATCTTCCCCATGTCCTGTCAGCGTCCTTCTCCCCTCTCTGTCTTCCCCATGTCCTTTCAGCGTCCTTCTCCACCCCTTTGTCTTCCCCAGTGCTTTCAGCGTCCTTCTCCCCCCTCAGTTTTACCCATTTCCCTTAAGCGTCTTTTCCTCTCCACTCCACCTTTCCTCCCTTTCTCTCTCCCTGCCCCCTTACTTTCGTGGCACTTCCCCACCTGACCGACAACAGAACAGGCCCTGTCCGACAAACCTCCCTGCCCTTAACCGCGAATCTAAATTACCTTCTTACAGCTGCTGTAAGAAGGTAATTTAGATTTGCGGCTACAGGGCAGGGAGGTTTGTCGGACCGGGGCTGTTGTCGGTAGGTCGGGGAAGCGCCACAAAAGTAAGGGGACCTGGCCGGCTGTGCTGCACCGCCCCCCTCCCTTGGTAGTCACTCGAGCCGCGAGGCTACTCTCCTTCTCCTTACCTGCCCTGCCTACAGCACAGAGAACCGAAAGGAAGTCTTCCCGACGTCATCGCTGACATCGGAGGGAGGGAGGGCTTTGTTTAAGCCCTCCCTCCCCTCTGACGATAGCGCTGACGTTGGGAAGACTTCTGTTCGGCTCTATGCTGCAAGCAGAGCAGGTAGGGAGAAGAGGAGCCGCGCGACTGAGTACATCCAGCCCCGCAGGAACCCCGTGACCCTCGGAGGCGTCCCCACGGGATCCCCGTGACCCTAGGGGGCGTCCCCACGGGATCCCCGTAACCCGAAGGGGGAACCCGCGGGATGCCCGCGGGTCCCGCGGGATTCCCATCGTCCCTGTTCCCGTGCAGCTCTCTACTCTGAAACATGGTGGAATGAAGAAAACAAATGGGACATAGTACTACTGGGGTACAAACTTTATCGCAAAGACAGGTCAGGTCAGAAAGGAGAAGGAATAGCCCTATGCAGAAAGGATAACATGTACTCGACCAGAGTGGACACAGCGGCGACGACCGACAAATTGGAATCACTATGAGTTAAAATACCAGGAAGAAATGGGCCCGAGATAAAGATGGGCCTGTACTATCGTCCACCTAGGCAATCCGAAGCAAGCGACGAAGAAATGAAAGCTGAGATGAGGCAAGAATGCAAAAGCAGTAATACAATTGTTATGGGAGACCACAACTATCCTGGGATAGACTGGAGTCTTGGAAACTCAAAATGCGCTAGGGAGACCTGATTCCTGGAGGCTATACAGGACTGCTTCATGGAGCAGCTTGTCAGAGAACCAACAAGAGGGAATGCCACTTTGGATCTTATCCTCAATGGGCTAAGAGGACCTGCAAAAGAAGTGGAAGTAGTGGGGCCGTTGGGAAACAGCGATCACAATATGATCAAGTTCAAAGTTGAAGTAGGAATATCAAAGGGGAAGAGAACCACAGTGACAACTTTTAACTTCAAGAAAGGAAACTACGAAGCGATGAGAGTAATGGTAAGGAAGAAACTTAGCTCAAAGAAATCGCAGACTGTACAGCAAGCCTGATCTTTATTCAAGGACACGGTGAGCGAGGCGCAAAATCTGTATATCCCCAGATTTAGAAAAGGATGCAAAAAGAGCCGAACAAAAGACCTGGCGTGGATAACTAAAGAAGTAAAGAAAGCGATAGGAGATAACAAGAATTCATTCCGGAAATGGAAAAAGGACAAAACCGAGGAAAACTGGAAAGAGCACAGGAAGCATCAAAAAGAATGTTACCTCATGGTTAGACGAGCAAAAAGAGAATATGAAGAGAGGCTAGCCAGGGAAGCACGAAATTTCAAACCGTTCTTCAGATATGTTAAAGGGAAGCAGCCGGCTAGGGAGGAGGTGGGACCGCTGGATGACGGAGATAGGAAAGGAGTGGTGAAGGAGGAAAAAGAAGTGGTGGACAGACTAAACATGTTCTTTTCATCAGTATTTACAAAAGAGGACACATCCAACGTGCCAGAACCTGAAAAAATATTCAAAGGAGATCAAGCAGAAAAATTAACATCCATGGAGGTAAGCCTTGAAGACGTACACAAGCAGATAGATAGATTAAAAACTGACAAATCTCCGGGCCCAGATAGAATCTACCCTAGGGTATTGAAAGAACTAAAGGAGGAAATAGCAGAACTACTACAGCAGGTTTGTAATCTATCCCTGAAAACAGGCATGATCCCAGAGGATTGGAAGATACCTAATGTTACGCACATCTTTAAAAAAGGATTGAGAGGTGACCCGGGGAACTACAGACCAGTAAGTTTGACTTTGGTTCCGGGGAAGATGGCGGAAGCGCTGATAAAAGACAGCATTGACGAGCATCTAGAAAGGAATAAACTGATGAAAATAAGCCAACATGGCATCTGCAAGGGAAGATCGTGCCTAACGAACTTATTGCACTTCTTCGAAGGAATTAACAAACGGATGGACAAAGGGAACTCCATAGACATCGTATACTTAGATTTCCAAAAAGCCTTTGACAAGGTACCCTATGAACGCCTACTACAGAAACTGAAGAACCATGGGGTGGAAGGAAACGTACATAGATGGATCAAAAATTGGTTGACGGGTAGAAAACAAAGGGTAAGAGTGAAGGGCCACTATTCAGACTGGAGGAGGGTCACGAGTGGTGTTCCGCAGGGGTCGGTACTCGGACCGCTGCTGTTCAATGTATTTATAAATGATCTAGAAACAGGGACGAAGTGCGAAGTAATAAAATTCGCAGACGACACCAAACTATATAGTGGAGTTGGGACTAAAGAGGACTGTGAAGATTTACAAAGGGACCTGAACAAACTAAAAGAGTGGGCAACGAGATGGCAGATGAAGTTTAATGTAGAGAAATGTAAAATCTTGCATGTAGGAAACAGAAACCTGAAGTACAGCTATACGATGGAAGGGCTGGTAATGGGTGGAAGTACCCAAGAAAAGGACTTGGGGGTAATAGTGGACAACACAATGAAGCCGTCGGCACAGTGCGCAGCAGCCTCTAAGAAGGCGAATACAATACTGGGTACTATCAAGAAAGGTATTACAACCAGAACGAAAGAAGTTATCCTGCCGTTGTAATGGGCGATGGTGCGCCCGCATCTGGAGTACTGCGTCCAATATTGGTTACCGTACCTTAAGAAGGATATGGCGATACTCGAGAGGGTTCAAAAAAGAGCGACATGATTGATAAAAGGTATGGAAAACCTTTCATATGCTGAAAGATTAGAGAAACTGGGGCTCTTTCCCCTGGAGAAGCGGAGACTTAGAGGGGACATGCTAGAGACTTACAAGATCATGAAGGGCATGGAGAAAGTGGAGAGGGACAGATTCTTCAAACGTTTGAAAACTACAAGAACGAGAGGGCATTCGGAAAAATTAAGAGGGGACAGATTCAGAACCAATGCTAGGAAGTTCTTCTTCACCCAAAGGGTGGTGGACACCTGGAATGCGCTTCCAGAGGGTGTGATAGGACAGAGTACGATTTTGGGATTCAAGAAGGGATTAGATAATTTCCTGAAGGAAAAGGGGACAGAAGGGTATAGATAGAGGATTACTATACAGGTCCTGGACCTGATGGGCCTCCGCGTGAGTGGACTGCTGGGCATGATGGACCTCTGGTCTGACTCAGCAGAGGCACTGCTTATGTTCTTATGGTGTCACCTCATTAAAGGACAGAAACCCTCTCCAGAATCAAAGTAACACACACTCAGAACTTCTTTGAATATAATTATATTTTATTACATCTATTTATATATACTGTACGCAAATGTGTGTGTCTGAAACCTGCCTTACCAAAGCAGCTCTAACTCCCAACTGGTAGCCATTAACAGCACTGCAAATATTGTATTAAGCTCCAGTGCACCTCCTACTGGAAAAATAGAAACAAACTAGACATATCCCTGTCGCAAGATTATGGCGGTATAGAAAAAATAAAGTTATTATTATTATTACAGAGATCACCTCACTTTGGTTACCACAATTTAGAAATAAAAATTAGCACATTTCTTAAAACTGGATGAGAAAATCTGAGACTTCCCTGAAAAGAATGAACAGGAAAACTCTGTATAATCCTGATCAATCACGAAAAATAGCTGGAGGAATAATGCCATAACAATAAGTGAGAAAGGAGATCAGCAGAACCCAAACGTTGTCCACAATTTTTCATCATTTCAATATGCTGTCAGGTCATGTAAGCTGGTCGACTCTGGAAAGCAGTAGGTAAATGCTTGGTATTTCTCGACCTGGGCCATGGCAGACTGATAATACAGAAGATGATCGCTGGGTTATTCCACTTGAGTTCATGGAAATAAAGAGAAAAGACTGCTCACGGAATGGAGTGGGTCACACTGCTATCTGCTCTCCCCTATACCTCTCAGTGTAAGGAGAGACTGCTCACAGAATGGAGTGGGTTACACTGCTATCTGCTTTCCACTATACCTCTCAGTGAAAGGAGTGACTGCTCACGGGATGGAGTGGGTCTAATCAGTCTAAAGTGATCCTTTTGTTGTCACCTAATCATTTTTTGCAGACCTTTCTATCCGCGTGGGCTAAAGCAAGGGTGTGTTTGCGATGGAGAGAACTGTCCCATGGAGCCACTCTCTTGCTGTGCTTTCTAAGGACCCAGAGCACAGATTTCAGTCAGCGAAGCAAGGAGGGTCTTTCATGTGTTTGTCTACAATGCTCTGCACATCTACCAGTAGAAGAGCTTCATAATAAGGCTAAATATTTCACTTTCACAGAATCAAACCCGAAAAGAGCTATAGAAATACACTGTGTAGAGCAGGATGAAGGGAGTACACAGAAACCCTATCAGATGGATTCAGTCCACCAATTCAATTGGATCGACCCAGTGCTGCTGATTCAGATCAAGACACAGAGCATGTTCAAGAGCAGAGGCGAGAGGAAGACAAGATGCAACCCAGGCACCAATCCTTAGCCTAGTGTTTCAGAGGTCCGTTTTTGGTAGAAGGTTGAATTATCCACTGCAGCCCTTAATAGATGGATTTCGGTGGATTACTAGTAGAAGGTCCTTGGAGGCTGGCAGAGTTACAGCAAGAAGCCCCTCTCTCGGTACTCCATTGGCAGGAGAGAAGGATGCTTGTCTTTAAATACACCCTTGATTGGAGCTCAGAGGCATATGGATCTCTGGAGTTCCTGGATTACATGACAAGCCCATGTCAAATATACAGTAGCCAGAGGAAGTCAGGCAGAAGGTGGTCTGTGGTCTTTAGAGGTTACACCACTGGCTGCAGAACTTCAGAAGATACCAGGATTAGATGAGGCAGCTGTCTTTTGGTATGTCATTGGTGGCCTGGCTTTGTGTACACCATTTCCTGGAGCTTTCAGGAAGCCGGGAGAATTTTAAGAAGCATGATGCCACTCACAGAAGCTCCTCATGGACTGGAAGAGCTGCATCAATAGCTAGGAGGGACCTGTAAGAGCTGGACTAATCAGATTAGGCAGGACTTGTGGAAGGATAGACGATTTTTAGGGAAACGCTGGAAGTTATAGCACAGACATCGTGGTGATTTGGACAAAGAGGATTTCACAGGAGGCATTTAAGCCTAAAATATACAAAAAAAAAAAAAAAAAACAACTTATACAATCATACAGAGAACAGAGTAGCAGATAGAGAGATGTAGCATCAAAGAAATGAACAGTGCCAAGAAGAGAGCAGCTAATGAAGGGGGACAAGGAAAGGTGGCTCTGACAGCAGAAGAAAGGAAAATGCCCAACCAAGAGGCTATTTGGAAGCAGAGAGGGAACGAGAAGAGCTGTAAGAAAGGAGGGAAAGGTGCCAAGCAAGAGCCCAAGTGTATAACACAATCTGTTCTCCCCTATACGGTGCACGGAGAGACTGCTCAAGGGATGGAGTGTGTCACACTGCTATCTGCTCTCCCCCATACCTCTCAGTGCAGGGAGAGACTGCTCACGGGATGGAGTGGGTCACATTGCTATCTGCTCTCCCCTAAACCTCTCAGTGCAGGGAGAGACTTCTCATGGGATGGAGTAGGTCACACTGCAATCTGCTCTCTCCTATACCTCTCAGTGCAGGGAGAGACTTCACACGGGATGGAGTGGGTCACACTGCTATCTGCTCTCCCCTATACCTGTCAGTTTGGGAGAGACTGTTCACGGGATGGAGTAGGTCACACTGCAATCTGCTCTCTCCTATACCTCTCAGTGCAGGGAGAGACTTCTCACGCGATGGAGTAGGTCACACTGCAATCTGCTCTATCATGTACCTCTCAGTGCAGGGAGAGACTGCTCACTGGATGGAGTGTGTCACACTGCTATCTGCTCTCCCCTAAACCTCTCAATGCAGGGAGAGACTGTTCATGGGATGGAGTGGGTCACACTGCTATCTGCTCTCCCCCATACCTCTCAGTGCAGGGAGAGACTGCTCACGGGATGGAGTGGGTCATATTGCTATCTGCTCTCCCCTAAACCTCTCAGTGCAGGGAGAGACTGCTCACGGGATGGGAGTGTATCACATTGTAATCTGCTCTCCCCTATACCTCTCAGTGCAGGGAGAGGCTGCTCACGGGATGGAGTGGGTCACACTGCTATTTGCTCTCCCCTATATCTCTCAATGTATGGAGAGACAGCTCATGGGATGGAGTGGGTCACACTGCTATCTGCTCTCCTCTATACCTGTCAGTTTGGGAGAGACTGTTCACGGGATGGAGTTGGTCACACTGCTATCTGCTCTCCCCATACCTCTCAGTGCAGGGAGAGACTGCTCACGGGATGGAGTGGGTCACACTGCTATCTGCTCTCCACTATACCTCGCAGTGCAGGGAGAGACTGCTCACGGGAAGGAGTGGGTCACACTGATATCTGCTTTCCCCTATACCTCTCAATGAAGGGAGAGACTTCTCACGGGATGGAGTGGTCACACTGTTATCTGCTCTCCCCCATACCTCTCAGTGCGGGGAGAGTCTGCTCACTGGATAGAGTGTTTCACACTGCTATCTGCTCTCCCCTAAACCTCTCAGTGCTGAGAGAGTGCTCATGGGATGGAGTGGGTCACACCACTATCTGCTCCTCCTGTACATACAAAGATAAGAACAGCCATAATGGTTTCTCTAACCCAGTATCCTGTTTCCAACAGCAAATGCAGGGAGGGACAAGTTTGTGGTCTGCCATACTTTGTACTCCTCGGTAGATGGAGAAACAGTTCATGGACTGGGTAGGGCCCACTGCTGTCTCTATGGCCTCCTTCTTCCATTTACTCTTACATTGTTTTCCTTCAATGCCATATTGTATTGGTTGTGCGTGGTCTCAGATATAAATGAATGTACAATCCACCATCAAGAAAACACGGAGGTGTGTTTTATTCTGGACTCTGCTGTTGCACTTGCAATAAAATAAGGTCAGTAGCAAACAAAACAGGGAGCAGTTGTTAGTTATAGATGGGTGCAATATTGTAAAGCATTCCCCCGCTAAAGCCCCACCATGCAGAAGGTCAGGCACAAGAACTCCAGGAGTGTTCTCTGTTACACAACAAGCACACAAAACCACAAAAATGCCGCTGTGAACGCTCAGCAATTCACCTGTGTCAAAACTGGTGAGCTAATAGGGCAGTGGAGAATTCAATCTACACATCATGCATCCCTGGTACACAGGCCATGAAATCATAAAAGCTGAATATTTGGAAGAAAAAACATTACTAAAAGTGGGATGCTGGAGATTATTATTTTGTTTTTTATCTGTTGTTTATTTGATATATCTAAGACAGACAGACAGACAGATATTGGGAGATGTCTGCTCGTAAGGACAGCTGGTCAAAGACCCTTTAGAAGCCCAGGAATATATCTCCACTTGGCAAAGCAACTGTTCTTCCCTGCCTGAAAGCAAGTATGGGAAGGTGGGAGTGGAGTGAAGAGATTGTCTTTGATGACCGAGGGGTAAAAGAGGTGATCAGGGAGATGAAGTGAATTCTTTGCTTCGGTCTTCACTGAAGATGTGAGGGAGATGAGAAAGAAACTGAAACAAATCAAATCTCTGTAATACTGGAAGATGTAATGGGGCAATTTGTCAAATTGTTAGTTGGCCAACGTAATGTCGATTTATATATATATAAGTTCTTTATTAGATGATCCAATGTCCCCGCTTCTAGATTACAGTGCCAGCATCTATTAGATTTAGAGCTATCCAACTTTTGCAAACGAATTGGAGTCCAAAAAGCTCTATGTAATAAAAAGAACCAAGTTTGTCTCATAGATGCTGACACTGTACATCTCATTCTCCAAGGCCAAATTCGTGGCCATTGAGAAGCAGAAATGTTATGCTGTTATGGATCCTTTATTTGATAAAAAGCCTAGTAAAATTTTAAAGTCATTAGGGTTGAATAATTTTGTAAATTCATGTAATTTAAAGGATATCTGGTGCATTCTTCATTTTAATGATCGATAATTTTCATTTTGTTCACATGTTCATAAATCTTTTGGTTTCTGATAGGTTAGTACAAAATGTTACTCAAGCTTCTATAGATCCATTAATTTTATCAGATCATGGTGGTGTGTGGATAAGTTTAAATTTTACTGATCAAGATAATGATAGGCTGTTTGGAGGTTTGATAATGCATTGCTTGCAACCCAAAATTTTGTGAAGATTTTCAGATAAAGATTAATTAATATTTTCAAATCAACAATACGGAAGAAGTCTCTATGGAAAGCTTGTGGGATGCTTTTAAGGCAACCACGAGAGGACAAATAATATCATTCTCAGCTTATTCTAAAAAACAATTAAAAAAGCAATTTTTCAAGTTAGAGCAAGAAATTAAGTTTTTAGAGTCAAAATTGATTGGAAAATGGGAAAATTCTACATTGCAAGCTCTTTTAAAAGTTAAGTGTATGTATAATGAGATTTCTTCTAAATTGGTTAGGAAAGATATTCTTTGTCAGCAAGCTTTGTATTATGGTAATTCGAATAAGGCGGGAAGATTATTGGCTAATTATCTTAAAGTTAAAAAAAGGAGGACAAAAATAAGTGAAATTAAAGATGAAAAAGGAGATATTCATTCTCAAATTGGACCAATATTAAAACAATTTTTAAATTTTTATAAAGACCTGTATTCTTCTGAGTCTTATTTAGATAAAGAAAAGGATGGAGTAGAGTTTTTAAATTTTATTGAAGGACCGAAGGTTCCTGATCATATAAAAAGAAGTTTGGAAGAACCGATATCATTAAAAGAATTGCAAACAGCATTGAAGTCTCTTAGAGTAGAGAATGCTCCAGGTGGTGATGGTTTTACGGTAGAGTTTTATAAAGCATTTCAAATTACCCTATTACCTCATTTATTAAATTTGTATCAGAATCAACTAAATAAAGGTTGTATCTCAGGCACTATGGCAGAGTCGTTAACCATTGTTTTTCCAAAGCCAAATAAAGATCCCATGTTGGTTTCAAATTACAGGCCTATTTCTTTGATTAATGTTGATGGTAAACTATTAGCTAAACTTTTGGCCATGCGTTTGGCAAAGGTTCTTCCTTATATAGTTGATATGCACCAGACAGGGTTTGTTGCTCAGAGACACTCTTCTTATAATACTAGATTGGTCTTTCAGATGTTATACCTAACAAAAGAAATAGGAGATCCAGCTTTCTCTGTATCTTTAGATGCAGAGAAGGCTTTTGATCGTGTGGAATGGACATTTATGTATCAGGCCATGGAATGGTTTGGTATTGGTTTGGGATTTATACAAATGATTCAAACCTTATATAGCTCTCCTGTTGCTAGACTGTATATTAATAATAATTTCTCTGATTGTTTTAAATTGCAAAGGGGGGTTAGGCAAGGTTGTCCTCTGTCTCCTTTGCTTTTTGATATAGTGCTTGAACCCTTATTATTAGCTATTCAACAAGTGAAGGAGATACAGGGTATTCCACTTTCTGGAAAGGAGTATAAAGTATCTGCTTATGCGGATGATATATTGCTTCATTTGAGAAATCCTGAAACAACCATTCCATGTTTACTTGAATTGATTGAGAAATTTGGAAAATTCTCAGGATATAAAATAAATTGGTCCAAATCAGAAGTTCTTCCTCTAAATGTGCATTGTACAAAAGGACTATTTGATTCATTCCCTTTTATATAGAAAGAAGAAGGAATAAAATATTTAGGTATATGGTTAAAAAATACACTTGATGAGACAGTGAAAGTGAATGAAAATTTTTTATTGCAAAAAGTAACAGAGTTATGTGAGCAATGGAATCCTTTACATTTGTCTTGGTGGGGAAGAGTCCAAACTGTCAAAAAGATGATTCTGCCTGTTGTTTGTTACCAAATGGGAATGATTCCAGTTTTTTTTCAGGGGTCTGTTTATAAAAAGTTGAACAGTATTATTACTAAATTTATTTGGCTGGGTAAAATTGCAAGAATTGCCTTAGTGATGTTACAAAAACTAATTGAGGAGGGAGGGGTAAATTTTCCAAACTTCTATAGGTACCATCAATCCTATATCTTGCGCTAAGGTATGTAGGTATGTACTGGGTCCTCCCAGAACTCATGGAGAAGCTTCCGGACTGGTTATGGTTGGAATGGCAGCTCATGTTTCCTATTAGGCTTCGTCATCTACTCAGTATTAAAATGCCTAGAATACGGAAAAGCAATAGGATAATAATGGACACATGGAAAACTTTAAAATATATTAATAATTTGACTCTTCCAATTCAAAAATCTACTTATCAAAACATATGGCTAAACTCCAAGATCCAAATAGGCGGTTTTAAGATTGTCTGGAAGGATTGGATTGAAGCAGAAATACGTACTTTAAATGATGTTATATCTAATGGTAAGCTGCTGGAATTTTCACAGTTGCAACATAAATTTGGTCTTGATAAAAAACAAAGTTATAAGTGGTTGCAATTGAAGCAGGCTATTCAGGCAGGGTTCCCTGAATGGAAATCGCTTAATAATCAATTTAGTTTGGAATTCTTATGCTTTCAGGCAGACTTTCTGGGTCAGCAGGCCGCACAGTGGTATAAAATATTATCTGGCTATTTAAATAAGAAACCAAAGAGTGGACTTAGAGATATTTGGAGCATTGAGATTAAGCATCAAATTAATGCATCTCAATGGCCACGTATTTGGTCTTGGAGGATGAGATGTACAATGTCTGCGTCCATGAGGCAAACATGGTTTTTCCTGTTGCATAGAGCACTCTGTTCGTTTACAAAAATTGGACTGCTCTAAGTCTAATAGATGTTGGCATTGTCATCTTGAGGCTGGAACATTTATTATTTTATTGTCCTTTTATTAATGCTTTTTGGAAATTGATATGGGATAAAATAAATTGTATGCTTGAAAATCCTGTAGCTTTGTCATATGATACAATTTTATTTGGCATGTCTATGAGGGCTAAATCTCAAATATCCTCTAACAATAATAAACTTTTAATGATTTTAACAGGAGTTGCCATTCAACAAATAACTTATAACTGGAAAGATTGTAAAAGATTAAATTATTGTTTTTGGTGGAATTCGGTGTGTCATGTGTATAAAATGGAAAGAATATTAGCTATTAAAAAAGGATGTTTTAATAAATTTAAGGATGTATGGGGGCCATTAATAAATTATTATAATGAATAATTAGTATATTTCCCCTATTAATATATATGATTATAGGGAGGGAGGGTGGGTTTTAGTTCTCATTCATTGATAAATAAAAATGAGTGATATAGTTAGTTATTATATTATGTGATACTTGATTATAAAGTATGTTTCATATGGGGTGGGTTGGGGTTAAAGAGAATTGTAGAATTTCAAGTGGAATTGTATACTATTTGAATGAATTTCTGTACACTTGTTGTAAAATTTAAAATGAATAAAGATTAAAAAAAAAAAAAAAGTTATTTGACAAAATACCTCATGAAAAACTCCTGAGGAAATTAGAAAGTCATAGGATTGGAGGGTTACAAGATAGACAACAGGTGAATGGCAGCAAAATGGCAGCCGACGTTGTAATGTAGAAAGAGGAACCTGAACGACAGCTATGTGAAGAGTCACCACCCCGACAAAAGGATCATTGTCGAGGTTACAATGGCAGCTAAGAAAGCAAATAGAATGTTAGGAATTATCAGGAAAGGAAAAAGAGAAAAATATTGGAATGCTTTTGTATCACTCTCTGGTGCAGCCCCACCTCGAATCCTGTGTGCAATTCTAGTCGCCAAATCTCATAAAAGATTCCAAACTCCCACTGACCAGATTGCAAACCTCTGTACTGTTGAAAGGACTCTCTTTCAGTCCTAGATAAAATCCAACAATAAGGAAACTCCACTGAAAATTACATTTCTTAGGCAGGTTGAGATGTATGTCCAATTGGTTCTGTTCTTTTTTTGTGACTAGCAATGAATTGTTTCTTTGCTTTAATTTCTTGCAGATACATATGTAGTTGGTTCCTGAAGGTGGGATTTAGCTCCTGTATATTCCTTATGAATTCTTCTCTCTGGGGTTTTTTTATCACTTCCTTTTTCTTGTAGAATTGATGTATAAATTAATTTCTCAGTTTCTGACTGGTGCATTTGCAGAGTTTTTCTGCACTAGTCAGAGTTAAGAACATAAGAATTGCTGCTGCTGGGTCAGACCAGTGCTCCATCGTGCCCTGAGACTAGCCCTACCAGCGTACGTCCTTGTTCACCAGGAACTTGTCCAACTTTGTCTTGAATCTCTGGAGAGTGTTTCCCCTATAACAGCCTCCGGAAGAGCGTTCCAGCTCTCCACCACTCTCTGGGTGAAGAAGAACTTCCTTATATTTGTATGGAATCTATCCCCTTTAAACTTTAGAGAGTGCCCTCTCGTTCTCCCTACCTTGGAGAGGGTGAACAGTCTGTCTTTACCTACTAAGGGCTCCTTTTACAAAGGCGTGCTAGCCGCTACTGCCTTCTTTTAAGCAGGCAGTAATTTTTTGGCTAGCACGTGCTATAGGAACACTAAAAACGTTAGCACACCTTAGTAAGTCTATTCCCTTCAGTATTTTGAATGTTTCCATCAAGTCTCCTCTTTTATGTTTTTGTTTCTGCAATGTTATGGTTTTGAGGGATTTTGGGGGGGAGAATATTAAGACTTTATGCAATGGTCTGAGGGTGGAGGTTGTGACAACCCCAGCCCTAGCGCTAGGCTTGTTCTAGACAGAAAGCCACAAAGTCCCAGCATACAGCTGATAAAGAGCAGATCAGTGTGTTAGTTCTGCTGCCCACAAATCCTCAGACTCTGAGCCTAGGAAGTCTGCTCAGGTGCAGGAGCTCAGGGAGGAGGGAGAACACTATAGGAACAGCTTAGAAGAGCCTGGGACTGCCTGTAGGAAGGAATAGCCCAGAAGTCAGCCTAACTCTGGAAGTGCTCAGCTGCTGAAGCTAATTAAGGCTCAGGAGAAAGCACAACAGAAGCAGCAGTTTGCCCTTCCCCCACACAGGTCAGGGCGTGTCCTGTTTAGAGCTAAAGTATCAGAGCCAAGGGGGTTTAAGTCAGTGAGCCCTGAGCTGGGGAAGAGAGAGGTCACCAGGGCCAGCCCTCCTGAAGTTCAGCAGGATAATGAGGTTGAGATGGAAGAAGTGGAAGCTTTTCCTGAGGCAAGCCAGCCAGCCAGCCTACAAACAGTATAAGACATGGACACTTCCTTTTAACTGGCTGAGGTTTACATGGATGAGAGTTAAGTGGTTTTTCTACTGTTTTATTGCATTTACTGAAGCCTTTTTGAATAACTGGAAGATTGGGGCTTTTTGCTGACAAGTGTGAGCAGTGCATGTCTCACTGCTGGATTATCAGCGCCTTTATTTTTGGGACTTTTTCTGTGAGCTTGGGGTTTTGTCTTTTTGTTCCTGATTTTGTGAGACTGTGAGGCTAATTGAGGGAAGTGTGGGGTGAGTCCCCTGAAGATCTTTGGGTTGGGATCGTGGGGCTGGTTTTGGCAATTCTGAATATTATGGACTCAGCTACACCCTTCCCCCACCTGCTTATTGAACTGGTGTGGGAAACCTGTTATAAGCCAAGCAAATCCAGTGGACTGGACTGAATCCGAGGAACTCCTTGGAAGGATTAATATAAGGACTGTGAAGTGTTTGCACCCAGTAATGGGGTATTTTGTTTTGAACTGTGAAGCAAAGGCTATTCAGTCATAACAGAGAACTGAGTGAAACTGTTTCATACTTACCTGAGAGTAAGGTGAAGGTCTGCTTTTAGGCAAGACCATTTTTCCTTTTTTTTGTTGTTTTGTGCACAAGTTTGTGTGAACTGAAATCCTGAGTTCTGGCAGTATTGCTCAGCCAGTGGTACTGCATAATTAAAAGTTTTGTTTTCATTATGAACACTTGGTTTTCCTGACTTTAACTTTGTCGCTTACATTATTGCAGCCAGCAGGACCTTTCAACTTTATGAAGGCACGACTAGGACTATTATTTTGCACACTACCCGGTAGCCCAGGTGAGAAGCCGGTACCGGGAGTTTGACAAGGTATGGGTTAATGGGCTGACCTTGCACTCTTCCTGTTCAGAGGCTGCCCATTGTCCTCTCTATTCTTTGTGCTTACCTTGGATCTGCTGCTGAGAGACATCTTGGGGAATCCTTGTGCGCATGGAGTGCAATGAGTTTACGATCTCCACATTTGCAGATGACATTTTAGTGCATTTGACTGACCCACAATCTTCTTTGGTGATTATTCTGGATTGAATTTGGAAAAATCTTGGGCATTGCCTACTAGCAAAGTGGTTCGTACTGGATGGTGGGACCCTTTCACTTATGATAGGCTGCCATTTCTTTTCAGTATCTTGGGTTTCAGTTGCCTTGTAAATCCATCTGGCTTTAGCAAGTGAATAAGAACATAAGAACATAAGCAGTGCCTCCGCCGGGTCAGACCATAGGTCCATCATGCCCAGCAGTCCGCTCCCGCGGCGGCCCAAACAGGTCACCTGTCTGAATCATCAGAAGGGGCCCCCTTGCCACCCTGGTTTCCCATTTGAAGTCCTATCTTCCCATCGAAGTCCTAACCCTCCGGTTTTGCACATGCACGACCTGGTCGGGTTTCTATACTTATTTCCTGGATACTTCTCTCAGTATCCCACGATCCCTTTATCCCTCAGGAATCCGTCCAATCCCTGTTTGAATCCCTGTACCGTACTCTGCCCGACCACCTCCTCCGGCAGCGCATTCCAAGTGTCCACGACCCTCTGGGTGAAAAAAAACTTCCTTGCATTTGTTTTGAACCTATCTCCCTTCAGTTTCTCCGAGTGCCCCCTCGTACCTGTTGTCCCCTTCAGTCTGAAGAATCTGTCCCTATCCACCCTCTCTATGCCCCTCATGATCTTGAAGGTCTCTATCATATCTCCCCTGAGCCTCCTTTTTTCCAGGGAGAAGAGCCCCAGCCTATCCAACCTCTCGGCGTATGGGCAGTGTTCCAGCCCTCTTACCAGTTTCGTCGCTCTCCTTTGGACTCTCTCAAGCACCGCCATGTCCTTCTTGAGGTATGGCGACCAATACTGCACGCAGTATTCCAGATGCGGACGCACCATCGCTCGATACAATGGCATGATGACTTCCCGCGTCCTGGTTGTGATGCCCCTCTTTATGATGCCCAGCATCCTGTTGGCTTTTTTCGAGGCTGCTGCGCACTGTGCAGATGGCTTCAGTGATGCATCCACCAGCACACCCAAGTCTCTCTCAAGTCTGCTGTCTCCCAACAATGCCCCCCCCATTTTGTAGTTGAACAACGGGTTCTTTTTCCCTATATGCATGACCTTGCATTTTTCCACATTGAAGCGCATTTGCCATTTGTCTGCCCAGTCCTCCAGCTTCTCCAGGTCCCTTTGCAGGTCCTCACACTCCTCCCTGGACCTAACTCTGCCGCACAGTTTGGTATCATCTGCAAATTTTATGACCTCGCACTTTGCCTCTTTTTCCAGGTCATTGATAAATATGTTGAAGAGTAACGGCCCCAGCACCGATCCCTGTGGCACACCGCTTGTGACTCCCCGCCAGTCAGAATATTGGCCCTTTACTCCAACCCTCTGCAGTCTACCCGACAACCAGTGCTCGATCCATCTGTGCACATCTCCTCCCACCCCGTGGTTCCACAGCTTCCTAAGCAGTCTTTCATGTGGCACCTTGTCGAAAGCCTTTTGAAAATCGAGGTAAATGATGTCGATGGGTTCCCCATTGTCCACCCGACTGCTTATTCCCTCAAAGAAGTACAGAAGGTTCGTTAAGCACGACCTTCCCTTACAGAATCCGTGCTGGCTTGTTCTCAGTAGACCATTTCTTTCAATGTGCTCGCAAATGCCGTCCTTGATCATAGCTTCCACCATCTTCCCTACAATTGAAGTCAGGCTCACCGGCCTGTAGTTCCCAGGGTCACCCCTCGATCCCTTCTTGAAGATAGGTGTGACATTTGCCAATTTCCAGTCCTTTGGTACCTCTCCAGTTTTCAAGGATAGGTTACAAACATGCTGGATTGTGCCCGCTATTTCCTGTCTTAGTTCCTTCAGAACCCTTGGGTGGATCCCGTCCGGACCCGGTGATTTGCCACATTTTAACCTGTCTATCTGTTTGAGGACATCCTCCTTACTTACCTCTATGTGTTCCAATTTTTCAGCCTGTTCCCCACTCATGAGCTCCTCTGAGTCCGGTATATTAGATGTGTCCTCTCTCGTGAAAACCGACGAGAAGAACGTGTTCAACCTCTCAGCTACCTCTTTATCCTCCTTAATCACTCCCTTCCTATCCCCATCGTCCAACGGCCCCACCTCCTCTCTCGCTGGTCGTTTCCCCTTTATGTAACTGAAGAATGCCTTGAAGTTTTTTGCCTCCCTGGCCAGCCCCTCTTCGTATTTCCCTTTTGCTTTTCTAACCTCTCGGTGGCATTCTTTTTGGCATTTCCTGTGCGCCTGGTGGTTTTCCTCCGTTGGGTCCTTTTTCCATCTCCGGAAGGATACTTTTTTGTCATTTATTGCCCTCTTTACTTCTGCTGAGATCCAAATCGGGTCCTTTGACCGCTTGTTCTTGCAGCCTTTCCTGAAATTGGGGACGTACATTTTTTGTGCTTCTTGCAGGGTGTCCCTGAATAGGGTCCAGGCGCTTTCCACAGTCTCCATCTTAAAGATATTTCTGAGCTTCTTCCCCACCATTTTCCTCATAGCAACATAGTTCCCTTTCTTGAAGTTGAGCGCAGTTGTTGCGGTCCTCCTTACTATGGGTGTCCCCCTTTCTAATGTGAATCTGATTGCATTGTGGTCACTGTTGCCTAGTGGTCCTCCCACTTCTACCCCGCTTGCAGGCCCCCCTAATCCGTTCAGGATGAGGTCAAGAGTAGCACTCCCTCGCGTCGGTTCCCTGACCAGTTGCTCCATGAAGCAGTCCCTCACAGCTTCTACAAATCCTGTTTCCCTAGTGCAGTTGGAGTGACCCGTACTCCAGTCTATCCCCGGGTAGTTAAAGTCCCCCATCACTGTTACATTTCCAGTCCTGCACTCCTGTCTCAGTTCAGCTTCCAAGTCGTGTCCGACTCCTTCTGGCGTACTAGGTGGGCGATAGTACATCCCCAGTTTTATGTCTGCACCCTTGTTTCCCGGCAATTTGACCCATAGCGATTCCAGCCCCTCTGCCTTCTTTGCCATATCCATCCCGACTGAGTCGATAGAGTTCTTTATATATAGTGCTATGCCTCCCCCCTTCTTGTGGGTCCTGTCCCTCCTGTAGAGCTTGTACCCCGTCAGCGCCACATCCCATTGATTCTCCTCAGTCCACCATGTTTCTGTAATTCCAATTATATCCAGGTCTTCCCCCTTGGCCACGACCTCTAGTTCACCCATCTTGGCCCTGAGGCTTCTTGCATTTGTGTAGAAGCACCGCAGGTCTCGTCGTTTTTCCTCCACCTCTGCATTCACCTCTGCATTCACCTGGGCCGCCTCTCCTGTTCCCTGTACTTCTGCTTTGCCCTCCGCCTTTACCCTCGTAGCTTTCAGCTTCCCCACATTTCCGCCACTCCTCTTCCCCGCTTTTCCTCTGGGTTTTCTTGCCCCCTCCTGGGCCCCGGCCTCTGTTCGATCCCCCTCGCCTTGTTTAGCCCCTATAATGCCCTCAGCTTTCGCTTTCTTGCCATCCAGTCCCCCTGTGTCTCCATGCCCCTCAGTCTCCTCCTTCTCCCAGCAAGCTCCCTTTACCTGTTGTTTCCCTCGCTGTCTGATCATGAGATCCACCGGTCCCTCTACTTCTTCCTTGCAGTCAGCCCGTTCAGTATCTGTTCTGGATACTGTTGTCCGAAGCGTCAACATCAGATCAGCTGTCGGCTTTCCCCCTCTCCTCAGTTTAAAGCCCTCTCGATCTCCTTCCTCACATTGGCAGCCAGTAGTCTAGTTCCCTCTGTGCTCAGGTGCAGGCCATCCCGCCGGTAGAGCTTACTCTTTCCCCAGAAGGACGTCCAGTTCCTCACAAAGTGGAATATCTCAGCACTTCTGGATTCCACTAAGGTTTCTTTGGAAAAGTGGAGTTGTCTTGCCATTTCATCTCATGGTTTAATAGTTTAATATGATGCTTCCACTTTGACTTCTCACGAAAGATATTTCATCTTTATACTCTCTTCTTTCTAAATTCTGTTTGGAGGGCTGAAAGCTAAGGCTCTTGGCGATGGGTGGACTGGATATTCCAGATCTTCTTCAGTATAATCAGGCCTGTCTGCTTTGGGTTCTGGACCAGCAGGTGTATACCTTATAAGAGAGCTTTTTATTCCCCTTGGCACATTTATTCCTTATTGCATGCTCCGAGATCGGTGCTGCCTACTTTTCTTCACACTAGGGTCCTATTGGGTCTTTGCGGGCAATTGAGCAGATTTGGGTGCCACTACTGGGGGGCTCAGCTTGTGCTTTGGATTTGCTTCCACTTCAGGGGAATTTGCAGTTCTCACTTAGTATGGATAATGCCAGTTTTTGTAGATGGGTGGATCGAGGAGTGAATCTGTTATATTAAGTATTGGGTGCTGAGAGTCATTTGGAGTCCTGGGAGGGCTTACAGTGGGATCGCTGAACCTAAGGACTTCTTTGCGTTTCAGCAGTTGGCTCATTTTGTCTCTTCGTTGGCAGGCTCACCTCTGACGTTTTCTGTGAAGCAGGCGATTCTGGGCTTTTTCAAGAAGTTTCTGGAGGGGACGGTGTCCGTAGCATTACTTCACTTTCCTCTAGGCCTCGCTCTTGGCCAATTTTGTGTGCCTATTGGAGTAGGGACTTAAGTATGCAAGAGGCATCTATAGATGTGGGACTCCTTTGTAGGATTCTTACGATTTCTATTAGTGCAGAGCATTGAGAATGTAAGTTTCAGACTCTTCATTGGGACAAGTATTAATTCCTTTATTCATGCGATTTGGAATTGTCTTGTGATAAAACAGTTTTAGCGCTCTTTGGTGCAATATCTTGGCTTGGGCATCCTTTTCCCTTCACTCCAGCTAGAATTCTTCTGGATTTTTACGAAGTATTTTATCAAGCAAATCGATTTAATCGCCTCCTACTCTGGAAAGCGGGAGTGCTGGGTAGGAGGGTTATTTTGAGGATGTGGGTCAGGGAAGGAACTCGTTATGTTGGAGCAGAGATGGGTACGTAGATTGTGTCGCTTGACACAACCTTTTCCATATATTTCTTTAAGGGAACCGGATTCATAGCACTGGGACAATTTGGTGGGAAGAAAGGTAATTTTCTATTAGGTATTGGCATGAGGGGTTCACATTGGATGTACCAAGGTGTTAGAGGGCACGAGGGGTGTGTGAGATTTTTTTGGGGGGGGTTCTGGAGGAGTTTTTGGAGTGTCTTCTGATTATATCTTGGATTTATCTTTTTTGGATAGGCTAAGGGTGGGATACTATTTTTGAATTGTTGGTACTTATTAGCTACTTTTGCTATGATAATTACAATAGCCATCATGATAAAGTAAGTATTGCTTGGTTGCTTGTTTTGTTTATAATACCAATAAAAATTGCTAAAACATAAAACTAAATAGGGTGATTTGTAATATAAAATATCACTTTTAAAAATGTGTGTGCGGGGGCGTGGCTTGGTGCGCACAGCAGATGGAAGTGTAGTCGCACTGCTCCAGTATACCAGGCAACAAATTGAAAATTAAATTTACCTTTCGTCTTCTTTTGGGCTCCTAAACTCGATATTTCTTTGGCGGAAGATGGATAATACGCGGCAATCAAACTTGATGCGGCGTTTGCGGTGGCGGGCACGGCAAAACGTGTTAAACATGATCAAGTGACGCCGTCGAAAGCTTCATTGCCGGATGAGGAGGAGTTGGATAAGAGAGAAGTTATGGCAGAGCTCAGAAAAATACAGCGGATGATACAATGTAATGCAGATAGCATACAGGAAGTAAAGGAGGAGGTGGTTCACACAAACAGGCAGTTGGAGGTGGCCAATCAGCGCATGGCTGTGCTGGAAACTAAAATGGAGCAGTAAGAGATAATGGCTGCACAGTGTAAGGAAGATAATAAATTTATTAAAGCCCTTCAAAAGCAGCTTGAGGATTATGAGAACCATGGGCGTAGGAAAAATGTGAAAATTATTGGATTACCGGAAAATTTGGATGGGGGGAATCCTATTCAGTTTTTAGAAACTTTATTGCCAAAGTTACTGCATTTGAGTTCAAAATTCCCCCTGGAAATTGAAAGAGCTCATAGAACTCCATTCCAACGGTCCACTGCTCAAACTAAGCCAAGACCTTTGATTTTCAAGTTACTGAGATTCCAGCAAGCTTTTGAAATTTTAACTATGGCCAAAGCGATAAAAATCTTAACTACAAAAGGTCTAAACTACTTTTCTTACCAGATTTTGCTAAAAGTACTGCAGCTACGAAGCAGCAATTTCTGCAGCTTAGACCTCAGCTGAGAGAAAAAGGATATAAATATGGTCTATACTATCCTGCTAAGATTACTACTGGAAATAAATCTGTATACTTTAAGGATCCAGAAAAATTAAAGGACTTTTTGATTACTTCAGAGTCAATGGTCACATAATTGATGAAGATCAGAAGAAATGAAGAACAGATGAAAGAGGAGTACAGTTTCTATAAACGTTTTGGGAATTCTTTGTTTTTAATTTTGTCTTCTTACATTGGTGTATTAATGAATGGAATGAGCTTGAATTTGTTTGAATGATACTGAATTAATGGCATGAATTGATTTCTGCTTGTTATGAAGAATATTATATGTTTTAATGTCACTGCTATATTTAACTTATTATTTTTTAACACTCTTTTCAAGGGGAATTCTATGGGTTTATTAAAACAGTGGATGGATTGAGTTTTGAAAGTAGTTGAGTGAGAATAAGTTAATAGTATGAATGGATTTTTGCTTGTTTGGATGAAATATTAATTGATTTTGGTGGTTTTGATGTATTACAATTTGCTTTTAAATTCTCTCTTTGATTGCTTTTATATTTATTATATTAGTTCTGAGTGCAAATTATCATATAATAATCTTCTTTAAGGGGTTGTCATGTTTATTTTGTATAGGATGGACTGGGATTTTAAAGAAGTTGAATGACATTAAGTTTGTAGGATGAGGGGATTTTTGCTTGTTCAAATAAATTATTATATGGTTTAAGGGTCCTGATGGTTGATATTTGATCTATAGATTTCCCTTTGTTTGCTGTAATAAAACACAAATTAGTTCTGAGGGTATTCTATTAAGTTTGCATATATGAGGAATTTATATATTTTAATGATCTTATTAAAGAGGATGCTTGATTATGTTATATGTCATCATTTCTTCCCAACTCTCATCATACTTAGAGCGATTCTCTATTCTTTTACCCTATCAATACGGCTTTCGTCCTAACTTCAGCACCGAATCCCTACTGTCTTCCCTGATTTCAAGGGTTCAACAACTTCACTCTCGAAACAAGTTTGCCGTCCTCCTACAATTTGACCTTTCTGCTGCTTTCGACATTGTTCACCATGATATTCTTGTTTACCAACTCTCTGAGATAGGTATCAACTCCACAGTCCTAGGTTGGTTCTCTAAATTTGTCCGCTCTCGTTCTTACATTGTTAACATGAATGGCACCTCATCCTCCCCCTGGAAACCGAATTGTGGAGTCCCGCAAGGCTCTCCACTATCCCCTATCCTTTTCAACATCTATATGTCCTCCCTAAAACTCCTCCACCTATCCCCCCTTGAAACAATTTACACTTATGCAGACGACATCCTCGTCCTCCTCGAGACTGATTCGAACCTCACCGACCTGTCTAAGAACATATCCTCTTGTATAATGAACCTACAATCCTGGGCCCACACTGTGCAAATGAAAATGAATGAGTCCAAAACAAGACTTCTTTGGCTCGGTCCAAAACTAGATCACCTACCCACCTCCATCCCACTACCCTCTGGCTCCTCTCTGCAGCTTGAGTTCTCGAGCAAGGACTTGGGCATCATCATTGATTCCACATTGTCCTTCAATGACCACCTCCAATCCTTGGTAAAAAAAAATGCTTTTTCAGCCTTCACATGCTGAGGAAAGTTAGATCCTGCTTCCATCAAAAACATTTTACCCTCCTTGTCCAATCCATCATCCTCTCCAGATTGGACTATTGCAACTCTATCTACTTAAGCCTAGCTAAGAAAAACCTCCACAGACTCTAACGGATTCAGAATGCCACGGCCAAGCTCATCTTCGCTAAAAGTAAATTTGACCATGTCTCCCCGCTCCTGGCCAAGCTCCACTGGCTTCCGATAATCGCCAGGGTCCACTATAAATGCGCCTGTTTAGCTTTCAAACTCCTATATGGTATCCTCCCTCCCTTTATCCCTCTTTCTTGGAATTCCTCAAATCTCTTTATATGTTCTAATACCACCAGATCCTCCCACAAATTAAAACTATCCTTCCCCTCGCTAAAAGGCATTTCCCACACAGGAAAGCTAGGGACCTCCCTCCACTTCAAAATCACTGAGCTTTGGAACAACCTTACCTCCCCTCTTCGGAACTTGAGCTCTCTCCAAGTTTTCTGCAAACATCCGAAAACCTGGCTTTTCTCAAAAAATGTAAGTCTCCCTCCAACTTAGGAATCAAGGAAACTCTTATATCTTGGCTTCCCAAGTCCTCTAAATTTTCTTCACACTTCTACCTCTAACCCTCTGTTGTAGTTCCTTCCTATTTCTCCTACTGTAAACTGTGTCGAGCTCTACGAATGTGGAGATGATGCGGTATACAAACCTAAGGATTAGATTAGATTATATATTATATATTGGATGGAAAGAATTTTGAAAATAATTGAACAATAATATAATTAATAGTATGAATGAATTTCTGTTTGTTAAAATGCAAATTTATATGGTTTTAATGGTCTTGTTTTATTGATATGAGATCTAAAAATTTTCTTTCTGATTGTTGCAAAACTTTATATGTTAATACTTTACATTTTTGGTTTATAGGGGTTTTATTGAATTAATCTTATTTCATTATTTATAAGAAGATGGATTTGTTTATTATGTTGCCTGGGGGGCTATTGTGATTATATGTCCTATGCGTGTTTGGGAGGGATGAAGGGTGGGATTTTGTTGGAATTAGGGGTAATGAAATTATAGTTGATGGGGGGTATTGCATCAATTTGATTTATTATTAAATTTATTAGGTGTGCTGGTGTCTGGTCATTTCAATATTAGCAAATCTATATATTATTGTTGGTTTCTATATGAGATATTAGATGGAGATTAAGGATTTTTCCTTAAATGTCAATGGCCTAAATCATCCAATCAAAAGGAGGAAAATGTTAGCTTTTCTTCAGAAGCAAAATGCTGATGTATATTTTATACAAGAGTCACATCTGTCCTTAATAGAATCTAGGAAACTGAAAGGAGGTTGGATTTCTAAATGTTTTTTGCACCAGCAGTGGAGAAAAAGGCTGGGGTTGCTATTTTAGTTAATAGGAAATGTTCAGCTGATTTTCAAATGATTGCTTCGGATCCTTTAGGGCGATGGGTACATGTTAAAATGATTATGGGAAATATTGCCCTGGATTTATTCAATGTGTACGCTCCAAATTTGAATCAAATGGAGTTTTTAAATCGTATACGGCAGTTGTTATTAACACTGGCTGCTTCTAATTTAGCGGTGGCTGGAGATTTCAATGCTGTAATGGATCCAATTATTGATAAAAGACCAAGTAAAATTATAAAATCGTTAGGGCTAGATAATTTAATACAATCTTGTGATCTAATTGATATATGGCGTATTCTTCATTTTAATGATCGAGAATTTTCCTTTTGTTCAAAGTCCACAACTCCTTTTCAAGAATTGATTATATTTTTGTTTCTAATAGTATAGTTCAACGTGTGATTAAGGCCATTATAGATCCTATTATTTTGTCTGATCATGGTGGAGTGTGGATTGAGTTACAATCTGATGAGCCAGTTAGTTCTAAACCAGTTTAGAGATTTGATAATGCTTTGCTTGCTGATTCAAAATTTCTTGAAGATTTTAAATTGAAAATGATTGAATTTTTCCAAATTAACACCTCTGAAGATATAAGTATTGAGACATTATGGGATGCATTTAAGGCAACTATGAGAGGTAATATTATTTCTTATTCGGCATATATTAAAAAGCAACTCAAAAAAACAATTTTCTGTTTTGGAGAATGAAATTAAAATATTGGAAAATAAAATAATTAATAGGTGGGAGCAACATATTTTGCAAAGTTTATTAAAAGCAAAAGCCAAATATAATGAGATATCTTCTAATTTGTAAGGAAAAAATTGTTTTATCAGCAAACTCAGTATTATGGTAACTCAAATAGGGCAGGAAGATTACTTGCAAATTATCTCAAAGCAAAAAAGAGGAAAACTGAAATTATTGCAATTAAAGATAAACAAGGAGTTTCGCATACTAAAATTGAGCATATTTTACAGCAATTTTTTACTTTTTATAAGGATTTGTATTCTTCTGAGTCTTATGGAAATGGAGTACAAGATGGTTTAGAATTTTTGAATTTACTTATTGGACCAAAGATTCCTGATCATATAAAAAGAAGTTTAGAAGAACCTATATCTTTAAAAGAATTAGAAATAGCATTGAAATCTCTTAGAGTTGGATCCGCTCCAGGTGGTGATGGGTATACTGTTGAGTTTTATAAATCATTTCAAATTACCCTTTTGCCACATTTGTTAAATTTATATCATTATCAACTGAATATAGGTTGTATTACAGGTACTATGGCTGATTCATTGATTATTGTTTTGCCAAAACCAAACAAAGATTCTACTTCGGTTTCAAATTACAGGCCTATTTCATTAATAAATGTGGATGGAAAACTTATTGCTAAGGTTTTGGCTTTGCGTTTGGCTAAAGCTCTCCCTTTTATTATAGATACTCACCAAACAGGATTCGTTGCAAAGAGACATTCTTCTAATAACACTAGATTGGCTTTTCATTCTCTAAATTTGACAAAAAACATAAATGATCCAGTTTTTTGATCTCTTTGGATGCAGAAAAAGCCTTTGATCGAGTGGAATGGACTTTTATGTATCGGGCTTTAGAGTGGTTTGGTATAGGTTCTGGTTTTATTCAAATAATTCAGACATTGTATAGCTCTCCTGGTGCAAGGTTATATATTAACAATAATTTGTCTGATCGGTTTAACTTGCTAAGGGGGGTTAGACAAGGTTGTCCTTTATCTCCTTTGCTCTTTGATGTAGTTCTTGAACCCTTGTTAATAGCCATTAATCAGGCAAAGGGGATAAAGGATATTCCGTATTCGAATTGGGAATACAAGCTTTCTGCTTATGCGGATGATATATTTCTTTATTTGAGAGACCCAGAAATTACCATTCCATGTTTACTTGAATTAATTGAGAAATTTGGAAAATTTTCTGGTTATAAGATCAATTGGAGTAAGTCTGAAGTTCTTCCACTAAATGTTCATTGTACCAAAGAATTATTTGAATCATTTTCATTTGTTTGGAAAGAAGATAGATTAAAATACTTAGGTATTACCATTAAGAACACATTAGAAGACACAGTAAAAGAGAATGAAAAATTTTTATTAAAGAAAATATCAGAAATGTGTGAGCAATGGAATCCTTTACATCTTTCTTGGTGGGGGAGAATTCAAATGATTAAAATGATGATATTGCCTGTGGTTTGTTATCAAATGAGTATGATACCAATTTTTTTTCAGGGGTCATTTTATAAAAAGTTAAATGTATTCTTACTAAATTTGTTTGGTTGGGTAAAAGACCCAGATTAGCTTTAGTATCTTTACAAAAGACAATTGTGGAGGGAGGGGGGTAAATTTTCCAAATTTTTATAGGTATTATCAAGCCTATATTTTAAGACAGGGTATGTATTGGATCCTCCCAGAGCTCATGGAGAATGTACCGGATTGGCTATATTTAGAATGGTAACTCCTGTTTCCTTTGCATTTGTCTCATCTTATCAGTATAAAATTACCTGGGAAATATAAAGATAATAGAATATTGTTTGATACATAGAGAACTTTAAAATATGTTAGTAATTTATCACCAGATCCAATTTCAAAATCATTAAATCAATCCATTTGGCTTAACTCCAAGATTAAACTTGGCGGTTTTCAAATCATCTGGAAACATTGGATTATTGCAGGTATATGGACATTAAATGATGTTGTTTCAAATGGTTCATTGCTTAGTTTTTCACAGCTGCAACATAAATTTGGATTAAGTAAATCACAAAATTTTAAGTGGATGCAGTTGAAGCAAGCTATTCAGGAGGGGTTTCCTGAATGGAAAGATCTTAGTATAGTTTGGAATTCTTATGCTTTCAGGTGGGTTTTTTGGGACACCAAGCTGCACAGTGGTATAAATTGTTGTATGGATACTTGAATAAAAAACAAAAAACTGGTCTTAGGGATATTTGGAGCATTGAGATCAAGCACCAAATTTCTGCTTCTCAATGGCCACGACTTTGGTCTTGGAGATTAAAAATTACAAGGTCAGCATCTATGAGGCAAACTTGGTTCTTTTTGTTACATTAGAGCTTTTTGGACCCCAGTTCGCTTACAAAAGTTGGACAGCTCTAGGTCTAATAGATGCTGGCATTGTAATTTAGATGCTGGGACTCTAGATCATTTACTTTTTTTCTGTCCCTTTGTCAATGCCTTTTGGAAGTTAATTTGGCCCCAAATTAATTCAATGTTAGAAAATCATGTTGCCCTTTCATATGATACTATTTTATTTGGAACGTCTATGAGATTCAGGAGTCAAATTTCAACAAATAACAATAAGCTTTTGCTTATATTGACAGGGGTTGCCATTCAACATATTACTGGAAATTGGAAGGATTATACTAAACTTAATTATACCTTTTGGTGGAATTTGGTGGGAAAGAAACTCAACGACAGTGCAAGGAAGATGGAGTCCATAGAAAATGCCTGGACCATACTCAAGGGCACAGTGCACGAAGCACAGAACCTGTGCATCCCCAAGTACAGGAAAGGGTGCAAAAAAAATAGAAAAAAACCCCCAGTGTGGATAACAAATGCAGTGAAAAAGGCGTTAAGTGACAAGAAAGCATCATTCAAAAAATGGAAAAAGGACAAAACAGAGGAGAACCAAAAGGAACACAAAAAACACCAAAAGCAATGTCATCGAGTGGTTAGGAAAGCAAAAAAAGAATATGAAGAGAGACTGGCAGGGGAAGCAACAAACTTCAAATCATTCTTCAGGTACGTTAAGGAGAAGCAACCAGCAAGGGAGGAAGTGGGACCCTTGGATGATGGGACAGAAAGGGAGTGGTAAAAGAGGAAAAGGAGATAGCTGACAGGCTAAATAAGTTCTTCACGTCAGTTTTCACGAGGGAGGACACAACCAACATTCCGGAGCCCGATGAGATCGTAAAAGGAGAGCAGGATGAAAATCTGGTCCAGCTAGAGGTGAGCAAGGTGGATGTCCTCAGGCAGATAGACAGGCTAAAGAGCGACAAATCGCCAGGTCCGGATGGCATTCACCCAAGGGTACTCAAGGAACTAAGGAACGAAATAGTTGAACCACTTCGACAGATATGCAACCTATCCCTAAAAACTGGAGAGATTCCGGAAGACTGGAAAATAGCAAATGTTACGCCCATCTTCAAGAAAGGCTCAAGGGGAGACCCAGGAAACTACAGGCTGGTGAGCTTGACCTCGGTCCCGGGAAAGATGATGGAAGCACTGATTAAAGACAGCATCTGGGAACACATCGACAACTATGGGCAGCTAAAGTCGAGCCAGCATGGCTTCTGCAAGGGCAGGTCATGCCTCACAAACTTATTATACTTCTTTGAGGGGGTAACCAGCCAGGTGGATAAAGGGGAATCCATAGATATCATTTACCTTGACTTCCAAAAAGCCTTCGACAAAGTGCCACACGAAAGACTACTAAGGAAGCTATGGAACCATGGGGTGCAAGGGGAGGTCCACCGATGGATCAAAAACTGGCTGGCGGACAGGAAACAGAGGGTTGGAGTAAAGGGACATTACTCAGACTGGCAATGGGTCACGAGCGGAGTTCCACAGGGGTCGGTGCTGGGACCACTCCTATTCAATATATTCATTAACGACCTGGAAACAGGAACAAAATGTGAGGTTATTAAATTTGCGGATGACACCAAACTATATCGCAAGGTCAATAACATGGAAGACTGCGAAGATCTCCAAAAAGATCTGACAACACTGGAAAAATGGGCCAAAAAGTGGCAAATGAGTTTCAACATAGGGAAATGCAAGGTCATGCATATAGGGAAAAAAACCCCGATGTTCACTTACAAAATGGGGGGATCAGCGCTAGGGGTGAGCGACCTTGAAAGAGACCTGGGAGTGATGGTAGACACAACATTGAAGGCGTCGGCGCAGTGTGCCACGGCCTCAAGGAAAGCAAACAGAATGTTGGGTATCATTAAGAAGGGTATCACGACCAGGACAAAGGAAGTCATCCTGCCACTGTATCGTGCTATGGTGCGCCCGCACCTGGAGTACTGTGTTCAGTTCTGGTCGCCGTACCTCAAGAAGGACATGGAGGTACTTGAGAGGGTCCAGAGAAGAGCAACTAAGCTAATAAAGGGCATGGAGGACCTCTCATATACTGACAGACTGAAAAAGCTAGGGCTTTTCTCCCTGGAAAAGCGGAGACTTAGAGGAGACATGATAGAAACCTTCAAGATCATGAAGGGCATAGAAAAAATAGACAGGGACAGATTATTCAAATTAAGGGGATCAATAAGTACAAGGGGGCACTCAGAGAAATTGAAAGGGGAGAGGTTTAGAACAAACGCCAGGAAGTTCTTTTTCACACAGAGGGTGGTGGATACATGTAACGCGCTACCAGAGGATGTGATAAACAGGAGCACGCTACAGGGGTTCAAAGAAGCTTTGGATAGGTACTTGGAAGACAAAGGGATTGAGGGGTACAGATAAGAGTAGAGGTAGATTATAGGGATGGGATTAGAGGTAAGCTACAAAATTAATCAGGGACCACTGTTCAGACAGTAGGCCTGATGGGCCGCCACGGGAGCGGACCGCTGAGCAAGATGGACCTCTGGTCTGACTCAGCGGGGGCAACTTCTTATGTTCTTATGTTCAGTGTGTCATATTTATAAAATGGAGAGAATGCTTGCTATACAGCAAGGTAATTACAATAGTTTTAAAAAGATTTGGGGGCCATTGATTACATATTCTAATGATTAGACACCTTTTTATTACATAGGAATATTTTTAGTGTGGGATTGGGGAGGTATGTCTTGTATTTTAATGGGTTTGTTCCTAATGAATGGGTTGGTTGTGGGTGGGGGTCTCTTTTATATGCATTTAATAATAAGAATGTTAAGTGATTTTGTACGAATTATTTGATTGAATATTGTACACTTGTTGCAAGATTTGAAAATGAAGAATATATAAAAAAAAAAAAAATGTGTGTGCGCTCAGAAAACAGGTGCCCACACATCACATTTTTTGAGGCTGAGAAAGGTCGCGGCACCCTTGGTATCGCATTAGATTGAAGTTAAATGTGGTACAGAGGATTTAAGATTTTTAGTTTTGGAAACAGTCTTATATAGTATAGACTAAACCAGGGGTGTCCAATGTCGGTCCTCGAGGGCCGCAGTCCAGTCGGATTTTCAGGATTTCCCCCATGAATATACATGAGGTCTATTTGCATGCACTGCTTTCATTGTATGCTAATAGATCTCATGCATATTCATTGGGGAAATCCTGAAAACCCAACTGGATTGCGGCCCTCGAGGACCGACATTGGACACCCCTGGACTAAACTATACCTTCTGGTGGAATTCGTTATGCCACATTTACAAAATGGAAAGAGTAATTGCCATACAAAGAAGGAATTATAATAATTTTAAAAAGATTTGGAGGCCATTGACAAGTTATTGCAATGATTAGACACCATTATCCATTGAAAGTACACTTATACATAGGGGGAGGGTATAAAGTTATATTAAGGTTCGATCAATTGATAATATTTATATGATATTTTTTTAAAATTCTTTATTCATTTTTTCATCTTACAACAAATGCACAATACTACATCATTTTAACTGTTACAAATCACTTGATATTCATACAATTCTAATTTTACATACATGAATTTATTCCCCCCAACCACCCTTCCCACAAGTAATTGAATTCAAAATATCATTTATATATTATATTTCAATCTATTAATCAAACCTTTAAAAGAACTATTTACCCTCCCCCCTCCCCCTACATGTAAATGTACTTTCATTAGGAAAATTATGTCTGTTCATTGCAATAATTTGTTAATGGCCCCCAAATCATTTTAAAATTATTATAATTCCCTTTTTGTATGGCAATTGATCTTTCCATTTTATAAATATGACCCAATGAATTCCACCAAAATGTATAGCTAAGTCTATTGTAATCTTTCCAATTATTGGTAATATGTTGTATGGCGACTCCTGTCATAATTAATAAAAGCTTGTTATTACTTGATGATATTTTTGATTAAAATATTTGTGGGAAGGGTGGGAGGGGAGGGTATAAATGTATGTTTTTAAGATGATGTTAAAAGAAATACAAGTGATGTTTACAAGGTTTAAATGATGTAATATTGTGTTCTTGATGTAAGATGGAAAAATGAATTAAGAATTTGGAAAAAAAAAAGAAACAGTCACACTAACAAGGGGGGGAGATGTGTCACATATCATTAAAGAAGGAACAACAATTTATATTTTATTGGAACACAATTAGCCCCAGTAGGAAATGGGACAGTTTTTATTGGTGACCCAATATATATAAGCATTTTCCGATTGACTCACGATATAACCAATCAAATACATAGAATACAGCAATATCTGTTGACGTCAATATATTTTAAATCTGTTGCCGGTGGTGTCCTTTGAATATAATTATACAAGTGAGATTCTGATGGTTGTTTTCACAATAGTTAATTTGATTTTAGCTGTCAAATAGTAATTTTAAGCAATTCAACATACTTTTTTTTCTAACTTTTTCCATCCATCTAATCTAACCAATTTCTGTTTTTATCCCACAGTTTTTACTTGTTATGTTTCATTTTTTAACAAACTGTAAACCAAGTCGATCTCCTTAGGGAGTAGATTTGGTACATAAAATGAAGATTAGATTAGATCAGATTAAGGTATTATAGAGGATGTGAAATGTAAAACTTTTTTGCCGAGAAATCGCTATGGGTTAAAATACCGGGTAGGAAAGGACATGAAATTAAGATGGGCCTATACTATCGTCCACCCGGGCAATCCGGAGATATCGATAGAGAAATGGAAGCTGAGATGAAGCGAGAATGCAAAAGCAGTTACGCAGTTATTGTGGGAGACTTCAACTACCCTGGGATAGACTGGAATCTTGGAAGCTCAAGATGCGCTAGGGAGACAGAATTCCTGGAGGCTACACAAGATTGCTTCATGGAGCAGCTCCTTGTGACCCTGGGCAAGTCACTTAATCCTCCATAGCCCCAGGTATGTTAGATAGATTGTGAGCCCACCGGGACAGAGAGGGAAAATGCTTGAGTACCTGATTGTAAAAACCGCTTAGATAACCTTGATAGGCGGTATATAAAATCCTAATAAACTTGAAACTTGAACTTGACGAGAGGAAATGCCACTCTGGATCTAATTCTAAATGGGTTAATGGGCCCTGCAAAGGAAGTGGAAGTAGTGGGACCATTGGGTAACAGCGATCATAATATGATCAAGTTCAAAGTTGAAGTAGGAATACTGAAAGGAAAGAGAACCATAGCGACAACTTTCAACTTCAGGAAAGGAAAGTACGAAGCAATGAGGGAAATGGTAAGGAAAAAACTTAGGAACACTTCCAAGAAATGGCAAACGGTAAACCATGCCTGGTCTTTTTTCAAGGACTCGGTGAACGGGGCGCAAAATCTGTACATCCCCAGATTCAGAAAGGGAAGCAAAAAGAGTCGAACAAAAGACCTGGTATGGCTGACTAAAATAGTGAAGGAAGCGATAGGCAATAAGAAAAATTCATTCAGGAAATGGAAAAAAGACAAAACTGAGGGGAACTGGAAGGAGCACAGGAAGTATCAAAAAGAATGTCACCGTGTTGTTCGAAAAGCCAAAAGAGAGTATGAAGAGAGGCTAGCTAGGGAGGCACGAAATTTCAAACCATTCTTCAGATATGTCAAAGGGAAACAGCCAGCTAGGGAGGAGGTGGGACCGCTGGACGACGGAGACAGGAAGGGAGTAGTGAAGGAGGAGAAAGAAGTCGCGGAAAGACTTAACATGTTCTTTTCGTCTGTATTTACGAACGAAGACACAACCAACATACCGGAACCTGAGCAATTCTTCAATGGAAATCAAGCAGAAAAATTAACATCCATGGAAGTGAGCCTTGAAGATGTGCGCAGGCAGATAGAAAAACTAAAAACTGACAAATCCCCGGGTCCGGACAGAATCCATCCAAGGGTTCTGAAGGAATTAAAGGAGGAGATAGCGGAACTATTGCAGCAAGTTTGCAACCTATCCCTGAAAACAGGCGTGATACCGGAGGATTGGAAGATAGCCAACATCACGCCCATCTTTAAAAAGGGATCAAGAGGTGACCCGGGAAACTACAGACCAGTGAGTCTGACCTCGGTTCCAGGGAAAATGGCGGAAGCACTGATAAAAGAAAACATCGATAAACATTTGGAAAGAAACAAACTTCTGATACCAAGCCAACATGGTTTCTGCAGGGGGAGAACGTGCTTAACTAACTTATTGCACTTCTTCGAAGGAATCAACAAGCGGATGGACAAAGGAGACCCCATACAACATGACATCATATATCTTGATTTCCAAAAAGCCTTTGACAAGGTGCCTCACGAGCGTCTACGGAAACTGAAGAACCATGGGGTGGACGGAGACGTTCATAGATGGACCAGAAACTGGTTGGCGGGTAGGAAACAGAGGGTAGGGGTGAAGGGCCACTACTCGGACTGGAGGAGGGTCACGAGTGGTGTTCCGCAGGGCTCAGTGCTCGGGCCGCTACTATTTAATATATTCATAAATGATCTAGAAACAGGGACGAAGTGTGAGATAATAAAATTTGTGGACGACACCAAATTATTTAGTGGAGCTCGGACTAAAGATGACTGCGAAGAATTGCAAAGGGACCTGAACAAACTAGGGGAATGGGTGACGAGATGGCAGATGAAGTTCAACGTTGAGAAATGTAAAGTATTGCATGTGGGAAGCGGAAATCCGAGGTATAACTATACGATGGGAGGGATGTTATTGACTGAGAGTACCCAAAAAAGGGACTTGGGGGTAATGGTGGATATGACAATGAAGCCGACGGCACAGTGCGCAGCGGCCGCTAAGAAAGCGAATAGAATGCTAGGTATAATCAAGAAGGGTATTACAACCAGGACAAAAGAAGTTATCCTGCCTTTGTATCGGGCGATGGTGCGCCCGCAACTGGAATACTGCGTCCAATATTGGTCGCCGTACCTTAAGAAGGATATGGCGTTACTTGAGAGGGTTCAGAGGAGAGCGACGCGTCTGATAAAAGGGATGGAAAACCTTTCATACGCTGAGAGATTGGAGAAACTGGGTCTCTTTTCCCTGGAGAAGGGGAGACTTAGAGAGGATATGATAGAGACTTATAAGATCGTAAAGGGCATAGAGAGAGTAGAGAGGGACAGATTCTTCAAACTTTCAAAAAATAAAAGAACAAGAGGGCATTCGGAAAAGTTGAAAAGGGACAGATTCAAAACAAATGCTAGGAAGTTCTTCTTTACCCAACGTGTGGTGGACACCTGGAATGCGCTTCCAGAGGACGTAATAGGGCAGAGTACGGTACTGGGGTTTAAGAAAGGATTGGACAGTTTTCTCCTGGATAAGGGGATAGATGGGTATAAATAGAGGATTACTGCACAGGTCCTGGACCTGTTGGGCCGCCGCGTGAGCGGACTGCTGGGCACGATGGACCTCGGGTCTGACCCAGCAGAGGCATTGCTTATGTTCTTATGTACATCATTTCCCCTGAAGAAACAGAGTTTGGTGAAACATACATTTCTCTGTTGGGGACTACGTATTGAGGTTGTAAATGTTGCAGATATTTGAGCGTTGTGAGTAAAACACTATGGGGCTTTTTTCAAAGTACTTAGACATACAAAGTCCCCTAGAAACCTCTGGTACTTTGAAAATGAGCCCCTTTATATGAACTACAAGGAAGAAGAAAACTTGGGATTTGTTGCTGAAGGGAAGTAGCATCCTTCATCAGACATAAATGGAGAATGTTTGCAAAATAAGTACTGTCTGAAATTCAGGATTTGATTGTTTCTTTTGAGTAGTCAGATGATTGAGAAGGTGCCTTCCATGCCACATTTGGTGATTTTAAGGCACAAGAAACCTGACTAATTCTGTTAAACTTTACAAAGTTAGATAGTTGATATATGATTAATATATATATGTAAAGGAGTTTTTGAAATTTGTGTAACCCGAATTTGTTGTGTAATGCAAGACCACTAAAAGTGGCCATGTAAGCATGATCAGCATGATGTAGGCAAGAAATACAGCCCATACTGCTAAGGCCCAGTGAGCAGGACTTTGGAAATAAGCTCAGCAGGGTGGCTGGATAGATCTCTGCTTTAGGAGACTCAAATTCAGGGTGAGGAACAAAGGTACTCATAGAAAAAAAGGAGTCAAGAAGAAAAGCTCTGCTGTTACTGGACGACTATTTTGGGTTATAGAGACCCATGTGTCATGTAAATGCCAAGAGGTGCCGTGGTTCCCAAATCTAATTAGGGAGGCCCTTCACCCCCTCACTAATCTGGTTTTGTATTTATCATGAATATAAATGAAATAGATTTGCATCAAGTTTCTCTCATGAATATATATTGCAGATATCCAAATAACCTCGCCACACTGAGGTTTCCCAGGATTGGTTTAGGAACCAGTGGCCTAGAGGGACCTGGGTATAGCACTGAAAGACCTACTATAAGGATGTTTTATCGGTCACCTTTGTGGACCTGAGGCCTAGCTTATGCTCTAAACCATGCTTTGCGTCATATAATCTTATTTATCACTTTTACTCAGACCAAAAAAGAGGAGATAAAGGCAAAAATAAAGCAGACAGCTCTACAAGGTGAACAATTTCAGGAGAATCACACTGGGATTCTGAGCCACTGGTTGGCAGAAAGGCAATCTGGTTGTTTGAAATGTCATAAAATCAAGCGTAGAAAGTTCATAAGAACATAAGAGTTGCCATTCTGGACAGACCAAAAGTCCAACAAGCCCAGTAACCTGTTTCCAACAGTGGCCAACCCAGGTCACAAGTACCCGGCAAGATCCCAAAGAATAAAGATCCTCCCATTGGACAGCAGAGATTCACATGGCCTATCAGGCTACTGATATTAGATAACAGGAAGTTGTATATCTTCCTACAGAAAGCATCCTCTACCCTTCCCACCGTATTCCGATGCAACAGAGCAGTATAGAAATTCAATAAAACGAGTCATATGTTCTTACCAACTAGTGTGCCTCCCCCCCCCACCATTAACAAGCTTCCTTCTGTGAATGAACCATAAGCAGTATAATCGAAGTGGATGCATGCTGGCCTTTCCCATTTCCGCTGTCGGGTCTCTCTCTGCTTGTATCTCAGTGTTACATACTGATGTCGGGTTCTCTAATTGCTGTTCTCATCACTTCCTATCGCCCTTTCTTTACATCTTTGTTACTTTTTTTGTATCCAAAGAAGAGGAGAAGTGGATTAAGGGATCTTCACTAGGACTGAGAATGAGAGATTAAGGCAGTAATAGTTTAATAGAAAGAGTTCATAAATTTCCATCTTATCACCCACGATCATACATATCTGTCTCACAACTTCCCACTCACTCTCAACCAACAACATTCAGGGGCTTAGTTTCTAGCATAAGCTGTTGTTAAGACCTGGTTTTATGCACTGAGATCTAGTTCTTAAGAACATATCTTAACTTTAGCCCATGTCCTTAGGACTCACAAGCATGACCTACACTTCCCCCATGCCAGAGTACAGTTGCAGGCTGTTAGTGATGCTACTCATTCACTCCTTACGCTTGTAAGAAAGCATGCAGCAAAAAAGAGGTCACAAGTCAAAACAAGGAAGGGCTTCAACGAGGCTAGGAAAGAGGAGCTTCAGGGCCTTGCTGCTTCAGAAGCTACTCTGCATTTTACTACCTGATTAGGGTGACGGTGGAGATGAAACAGAAACTCTCAAAATCCTGAAATAAGCTCAGAGTATCTTTAAGAGTAGGTAAGAAGCAAACCCAGAGCAGTCTTCATGTCTCTAGTTTAGTTTGTGTTTGCAAATCCTGCAGAATAATCATGATACCAGTTGTGACCAGGGTTCAGTCTCTTTTCAGACAAGGTTCAATCCAAAGCCCATCTTGAAATGCAGAGCACAGGTCTGAAACAGCAAGGTGTTCACTGCCCAGTCACTTTCAAAACAACCAAGTGCTGAAATCCAATTTCCATGCAACAGAGAAGGTGCAAGGCTGTAGGCGACTTCTACATGCACTCAGCTTGGATGTCCGATAGCTCCATGACCCAGGACATGCAAACAGATCACATGCTGAGCATTTTTTATTATCATTAAGTGGAACAGAATAGGGATATACAGCATGCCAAACTCCTGCTAACATCTGGGCCTGTATTAAACTGGCTTCTTGAAGATGTCTGAAATGCTGATACCCCTACATTCTGTTTTGGTGCTGTGAAAGCTTTCTTGATAGTGGAGTTGTACTTACCCCACTCCATTCGACGCTTCCCATACTCACTTCTTCACCTCCATCTGGGCCGCTTTCATACTTTACGCATCCTGCTAAGTTTTCACGGCCTCTTCTCTGCTCCATGGCTTCTCCATCTTTCAGAAGCTCCACCACTTTTGTCTGGTTAATAGGGTCAGTTCCCTGAAAGTGCAAAATGCATGAATGACTGGGCCATCTCTATCCCAAAGGCCACCCTACTGGTCAATCTCTAGAATACACAATTCTAAAAGGCCATGTGCTACATTTTATTACAAGGGGGCAGGGGCTCATAAGAGGAGCAAAGCAGGACCATCAAGGCCCATGCCTAGGACCTGCATCTTTACACGATTACTTCCTGATACCATGTGACTCTTGACCGCTGTCTCTCATGAGAAAAACCTGAGAGCTCAAGCACCCTAAGGCAGTGTTTTTCAACCTTTTTTGGGCAAAGGCACACTTGTTTCATGAAAAAAATCACGAAGCACACCACCATTAGAAAATGTTAAAAAATTTAACTCTGTGCCTATATTGACTATATATAAAGTAATTCTCTTGAATAGGAATCAAATAAACACAAAGAAAGTATTTTATAATTACTTTATTATGAAATATTAAGTAAACAGAATAGTGAAAAATTATAAAATACTTTATTCAGTGCGAAACCTGGGCCTGTTTGGCTGAACACAAAGCTGATATTCTGGCTGGAATCGAAGAAAGACACACACGTAGCTCTTCGTCAACAGCTCTCAGTCTTTCTCTGTATTTGGTTTTTATAGCATACAAAAATAGACAAATATACCCTCCATCCTTTTTATTAAACCACAATAGCAGTTTTTAGCGCAGGGAGCTGCGCTGAATGCCCAGCGCTGCTCTTGACGCTCAATAGGCTCCCTGCGCTATAAAAACCACTATTGCGGTTTAGTTAAAAGGTGACCATATTGTAAAATATAGACAGCAGATATAAATTCAGAACTGTGCATAGTAAGTGAAGGGAAGTTTTCATCTCTGGGAATGTACCAGTCTAACTATTTGAGTTATTTGGGCAAATTCCTTTTGAAAACTGTGGTAATCACTGCCTCCACTTTGCTAAATTTAAAATAAAATCATTTTTCCTAACTTGTCTGGTGTTTTCTGGTTGCACTTTCTTCTTTCAGGACTGTTGAATTCCAATCTTTCTTCCCCTTTCTAATCAGCCTGTATGCTTTCTCTCCTCCAACACCTCATTCCCCTCCCCCAACTTTTTCTTCCTCTCTCCCTGACCTTTCTTTCTTTTTTTCTGTTTCTCTTCTTTCCTTCTGTCTTCCCTGCCTGCCCCCTCTTCTTTCTTTCCTCCCTGCCGTTCCCCAAGCCACTGACCACTGCCATCGGGGACAGGACCCACCAATGGATACACAGGCCCCAAAGCCGACGCCGACGCATGCTCTCCCTGACGTCAATTCTGCAATCGGAGAGGAAGTTCCGCCCAGCAGGCAGCGATTGGCTGGCCCGAACTTCCTCTCCGACTGCAGAATTGACGTCGGGGAGAAGAAGACTTATCAGGCTCGATAGATTAGATCGCCAAGACAAAGTGAGTCCTGGCGTGATCGACCTCTCTTTGCCTTGGCGAGGCTACTGGCGCCCCTGCCTCGGGCCCCCCGTCAGCTCGCGGCCCCTGTAATGCAGGACTGGTAGTACTGCCCTGATGGCGGCCCCTGCGACACACCAGGCACATCTTGCGGCACACTAGTGTGCCGCGGAACAGCGGTTTGAAAAACCACTGCCCCTAAGGCACATACCAATGTTCCCTCCCTTTAACAAGAGGACTGCGCAGCCTTTCAGCCCCTAAAGCACAAGCTGGTGGGGTTGGGACCAACATTTTCCCTTACTTGCCACTCTCCCACCTTCTGCCACTACTGCTTTCCTGAAGCAGCAGCAACATCAAATTTGAAACAAACCAGCTGCGGGACCTTCCCATATATACCCACAGCTACCCAGCCTACCCTCTCCAATGTCACTTTTTCTTCCAGGGCAAAACCAGCCGTGAATATGTATGGGAAGGTCCCATAGCCGGTTTGTTTCTGTTTGCGCTGCTGCTTGAGGAAAGCAGCAGCAAACAGGGGATGCTAGGGGACAAATGCTGGTGGATGTGAGTTGGGAAGAGAGAGGGGGCAGATACTGGTGGAAGTGGGGTGGGAAAAGAGGCAGAAGCTGGTGGAAATGGTTTGGAATGGGGTTAGAGAGAGAGGGGGTAGGTTTTGTAAAGAAGTGGAAAGACAGATTCTAGATAAAATGGAGGAGAGAGAAGGCAGATTTAGGGGTGGGATACAGAGGAGGGAGATGATGGAATTGGGAAGTGAAAAGTGAGATGCTGGATGGAAGGTGAGAGGGAGAGAGGGAGCAGATTTTGTATGGAAGGGGAGAGATACAAAGGGGATGGAAACTGATCGAAGGGTAGATGCAGTATGGAAAGGGGAGGGGGGAATAAGCTGTATAGAAAGAGGAAGACTGAAGCCTGGATAGAAGAGGGGAGAAAAGGAAGGCAGATGATGGAAAGGGGAGAGAGGGGGAAACCTGTATGGAAGGGGGAAGAGACAGAGGAGGGAGATACAGATGGAAGGAGAGTGTGTGGAGACACTGGATGGAAAAGGGGAGAAGAGAAAGACATTGTATAGAAGGGGCAGATGGATGGAAGAGGATAGAAATGAGAAGTATAGAAGGGGCAGATGGATGGAAGAGGATAGACAATGAGAAGATATTTTGGGGAGGGAAAGACAGAAAGGAGGGACATAATGATGGAAGAGGAAAGAAAGAGCAGATATAGAGGGCAAACACTGTATAGAAGGGGGAGAGAAAGAGACCGACTCCATCCTTTTTATATCTTTTTGAAGGAGCGGCCTCCAGAATTGTACACAATATTCTAAATGAGGTCTCACCAGAGTCTTATACAAAAGCATTTTCCACAAAATATCTTCACCCCCATAAACTGTGCTGTTACTTCAGTTTTTGCAGCCCAAATGCAAGACCTCTGCGACCTTGCATTTCTTAGCATTAAATTTTTAGCTGCCAAATTTCAGACCATTCTTCAAGCTTTGCCAGATCTTTCTTAACAAATAACGCTACTCCCCTTCCTTTTCTTCCTACCCTGTCTTTCCTGAACAGATTATAGCCCGTATAACTACATCCCAGTCATGGTTCTCCTTGAGCCATGTCTCTGTGATCGACACTGTATCCAACTCATCTTCCATCACTGGGGACAGACGGAAAGATCTCAATCTGTATACTTTGGAAGGAAGGCGGGAGAGGGGAGATATGATAAAGACATTTAAATACCTACGTAATGTAAAAGTGCATGAGTCGAGTCTCTTTAATTTGAAAGGAAACTCTGCAATGAGAGGGCATAGGATGAAGTTAAGAGGTGATAGGCTCCAGAGTAATCTAAGGAAATACTGTTTTACAGAAAGAGTGGTAGATGTGTGGAACAGTCTTCCAGAAGAGATAGTGGAGACAGAGACTGTGTCTGAATTCAAAAGGGCCTGGGATAGGCACGTGGGATCTCTCGGAGAGAGAAAGCAATAATGGCTACTGCAGATGGGTAGACTAGATACTTTATCTGCCATCATGTTTCTATGTTTCCCAATAACATTCCACCTAAAGTCCCTAGACCACTGTTATTTCTCACCTGTTGCCGGCGGGCCCTCCTAGCACATTCCTCCAATGTCTCTGCTGCCTCCAGTTTACCCTGACGTCGATACAAAGCTCCAAGATTCCGCAGTGTAGTGTTCACTGTAGGGCTTAATAGAAAAGACAATAATGTGAAGAGAAAGTTTAAACACCCTTGAGTGTGGAAGAACACAAGGTTTCTTACCAGAATGGCACCAGACCAAACAAGCTCTCCCATTAGGTCTTCTGGGCATATGCTGGCGCTCCTGCCTGTCAGTCTGTTGCTTCAACTATAAGGAGATGGTGGGAGGGATTCTCTGGCTGATTTATCCTGCTATCCACAGAGAACCCCTATTATAGGTACCTTGTTATCTCTATCTACAAGAAGGATATAATCAGCCACACTTAGATGATTCCTCAGCTGAGGGTGCAAGGGTAAATAGCATTGATATTATTAATGGACGTCTTGCATCAGGTGAAGGACCATTTGCTGATATCAATTACAGGACAAAGAGTTTGGCTGAGTTACCACCATGTAGTGGAGAAGGACTCTGATGGTTAGAACAGTAGAATGAGAACCAGGTTCAATTCCCAGTGCCTCCATTGCCCCCGTTACTAAATAAGTACCTGTGTAAACTGCTTTGACTGGAACTACAGAAAAGTGGTGCATCAAACCCCACCCCTCTACCCCTGAAGCCCTTTTACGTCATTGAGAACATGGAGATGAGCACATAGATCCCAGAATGCAATGCATTCACGATGTAAGCAGAAGACCTTGGTCAGACAGCCCAATTGTCTGTGGAAGGGAGATGTTTAAAGAGGAATCTGAACTATGAGTCATTAACCATCGATGATAAGTAATCCTCCTGTAGCTCCTGCTATTTGTTTTATTTATTTCTAAAATTTCTTAACCGCCCATAATTAAGCGGTTTATAGCATAAAACATTCACAATGATTCAAAGAGCAACATATAACAATACTTTCAGTGGGTGGAATGTGTGTACTGAAAGTATTGTTATATGTTGCTCTTTGAATCATTGTAAATGTTTTATGCTATAAACCTCTTAGTTATGGGCGGTTAAGAAATTTTAGAAATAAATAAAATAAAACACATGGTCTCATATTGTGGCAATAACGATGATGCTTCCTGTGGGATGCATGACAAATTGTGTAGTGGTGCTCAACTGTGAGGGGAAGGGAGTACTGTGGATTGATGGCTTTCCAGGATGCATGTTGCAGCAATGATCCCCCTGAAAGAGGTTCAACCATATAGCTGTATATAGGGCTTTAATTTTTTCTTATCTTGAGAGATGTGTGGATACTAGTGCTGCCTGATTCACAATTCAAATCGGTTCACCAATTCACTTTGGGTGAATCGATTCGAATCGGTTCAAAACAAAAAAAAAACCGGCTTCCCGATTCTCCTGACCCTCCCCTTCTAAAGCCGCACCTGCTTTAGAAGGCGAGGGGGGAGGGTCAGTAGGGAAGTGCTTCCCCCCTCCCAGGCATCCGGCTTCCAGCTTCCACTTCCTTGGCCTTCCGCTTCCCCCCCGGCCTCCCCGCACTGTTTACCTTCCAGCCGGAACAGCCTGCAAACAAGATCGCGGTGTCACCGATCTTAGTACCGTTTCGGAGCTGTTTCCTCCGTCTCGGTCCCGCCCCTACTCTGACGTCAGAGGAGGGGTGGGACCGCAACGGAGGAACCAGCTCCGAAGCGGTACTAAGATCACTAACACCGCAATCTTGTTTGCAGGATGTTCCTGGAAGGTAACAGTGCGGGGAGGCCAGGGGGGGAAGTGGAAGGCTAGGGAGATGGAAGCCGGACGCTGGGGGGGAGTAAGCAGTCCTTTGGGGTGAGACAGACTGGCAGGCCTTCAAAGGGGGGTGGACAGGTCTTCAAGGGGGGGAACAGGCATCCTTCAGGGGTGGGATAGGCCTTCAAGGGGGGAAGCAGGTCTTCAAGGGGGGGATAGGCCTTTAGGGGGGACAGGCAGGCCTTCAGGGGTGGAACAGGCCTTGAAGGGGGAGACAAGCCTTCAAGGGCAAATGGCAAACAAGTGGCAAATGAGTTTTAACGTACAGAAATGCAAGGTCATGCATGTAGGGAAAAAGAACCCGATGTTCAGCTACAAAATGGGGGGAACACTACTAGGGGTGAGTAACCTTGAAAGGGACCTGGGGGTGATGGTAGACACATCACTGAAACCATCGGCACAGTGTGCGACAGCCTCAAAGAAAGCAAATAGAATGCTGGGCATCATCAAAAAAGGTATCACAACCAGGACAAAGGAAGTCATCATGCCGCTGTATCGCGCAATGGTGCGCCCGCACCTGGAGTACTGTGTTCAATACTGGTCGCCGTACCTCAAAAGGATATGGCGGTACTCGAGGGAGTGCAGAGGAGGGCGACTAAACTGATAAAAGGTATGGAAAATTTCTCATACGCTGACAGGTTAAAAAAGCTGGGGCTGTTCTCCCTGGAGAAGAGGAGACTTAGAGGGGACATGATAGAAACTTTCAAAATCCTAAAGGGCATAGAGGAAAGTGAATAAGAACAGATTCTTCAAACTGTGGGGAGCCACAAGCACTAGGGGTCACTCGGAGAAATTGAAGGGGACAGGTTTAGAACAAATGCTAGGAAGTTCTTTTTTACCCAGAGGGTGGTGGACACATGGAACAAGCTTCCAGAGGAGGTGATAAGCCAGAACTCTGTACAGGGGTTCAAGAAAGGTTTGGATGGGTTCCTGGAGGATAAGGGGATAGAGGGGTACAGATAGAACTTGAGGTAGGTTATTGAATTGGTCAGTAACCACTTCACAGGTCGCGGACCTGATGGGCCGCCGCGGGAGCGGACCGCTGGGCAGGATGGACCTCTGGTCTGACCCAGTGGAGGCAACTTCTTATGTTCTTATGTAAGGGGGGAAGCAGGCCTTCAAAGGGGGTGAAGCAGGTCTTCAAGAGGGGGACAAGTCTTAAAGGGGGAGGCAGGCCTTCAAAGGGGGCCAGGTCTTTAAGGGTGGGAACAGGCAGGCCTTCAGGGGTGGGATAGGTCTTCAAGGGGGGGACAAGCCTTCAAGGGGGGAGGCAGGTCTTCAAAGTGGGGGACAGGCCTTTAGGGGGGACAGGCAGGCCTTCAGGGGTGGGATGCAGACCTTTAAGGGGGGCAAGCCTTCAAGGGGGAAACAGGCCTTCAGGGATGGTGGCACAGGCCTTTAGGGGTGGGGTGCAGGCCTTCAGGGGGGACAGACCTTCAAGGGGGGACAGACCTTCAGGGGAGGGGAGCCCTGGTATAGAAGTACACGGAGGGAAGGAAGGGGGGGTTCAAAGAGATGTGCATATGCCGGACTTTGGGGAGGAAGAAATAGGTCTGAAAATAGAGGAGAGGGAGAGAGGGAGATGATGGACAATGGGATTTAGGGAGGGAAGGAACAGAAAGGGAGAGAAGTTGGACGCAAGGGATGGTGTGGATGGGGGTTAGAGATACTGGATAGGAGGGTAGTTGGGAAGAGAAAAGGAGAGATGGTGGTCCTTGGGGTGGTGGGGAAGGAGGGAGAGCTGCTGGATGAAAGGGTAGTTAAGAAAAGGTGGATCTGTGGAGGGAGATGAAAAAATGAAAGATGCCAGACCTCCTGGGGAGGGAAGAGAAACAGAAGGGGAGGACAGAGATGGAAGATGGATGGTTAGCAGGGAGAAAGAAGAAAGAAGGAGACCCTGTCAAGCAAGTTATCAGAAGACAACCAGAGCCTGAGACCAACAAAATTTGAATAATGACCAGACAACAAAAGGTAGAAAAACTAATTTTATTTTCTGTTTTGTGATTACAATATGTCAGATTTGAAATGTGTATCCTGCTAGAGCTGGTGTTAGACCGCAAACGTGAACTAGGATTTAACAGAGAGAGGAAAAGTATTTTTTGTTTGTTTATTTTGTTTACACCACAGCGCCAGTGTGGTTAGGAGAAGGCAAAGGGGGTGAAGAGGCTGTAAAATAAACCCACAGGATGTTTGGAAAAAAAACACCCAATTGGGCAGGAAAATCAAATCGAATCGAAAAACCAATTCAATAGGCTGAATCGAATCGAATCAAATTTTTTTTTTCTGAATCGGGCAGCACTAGTGGATACTGGAGTATTAGTCATGTAAGAGGTGGTGTTTCGCCTAGACTGGGCAGAATAGTGACAGGGGTCTGGATAGCATAAGACCATAAAAATAGCTTTACTGAGGCAAATTCCCAGGGACAGAAGTGACTTTCCCATTTCTATCTCAAAAACACACGATGGACTTTCCCTCCAAGAACTTGTTCAAATCTTTTAAACCCAAATCCTCTGGTAATGAGTTGCAGAGCAAAAATATTTCCTCCAATTTGTTTTTAAAGTATTTTCATGTAACTTCATTGAGTGTCCCCTGGTCTTTTACCCATTCTACACCACAATCATATGTTTATGTTTACAGCAGGTACTGTAAGTGTTTTCCCTATCTGTCCTGTCATCTTCAGCCTTTCCTCATATGAAAGGAGTTCTAGCCCCTTTAGCATTTTGGTTGGTCTTCTGTTAACTTTTTCCTATTCTGCTAGATCTTTCTTTGTGATACAGAGACCAGATTTCCAAACAGTTCTCAAGGTGAAATCGCACCATAGAGTGATACAGAAGCATTAGAGTATTCTTTGACTTCTTTTCTATCCCTTTCTACATGGTTTACTTTTTAGGCCACACACTGGGTGGAAGATTCACAATGACACCTAGATCATTTTATTGGGTGCTGATTCCAAAGGCGGAACTTAACATTTCTAATGTGCATCACTTTGCATTTGTCCACATTAAATTTCATCTGTCATTTGGATGTCCAGTCTTCTTATTTCCTCACTTGTCGTTTCCATTTCCAAATCATTTATAAATATATTAAATAGCACAGGTTCCAGTACAGATCTCTGTAGCACACCACTATTCACCCTCCTGCACTGAGAGAAATGGATATTTACCCTACCCTCTGTTTTTAATGCCTGATCCACAACTGAACATTGCCTCCTATCCCATGGCTTTTCAATTTTCTCATGAGGGACTTTGTCAAGAATTTTCTGAAAATCTAGATACAGTACATCAACTATATCACTTCATTCACACACTTATAAACAAATAAATATAGGGGTGTGGCTTGGCAGCGCACAAGATGGAGGAGTAACCGTGGTGCTCCTCAAACCCAGGCAGCACGTAGAAAATTTTGAAAAGTACTTTGCGGCTTTTTCTTTCCCATAGTGATTATAAAACGTTGTTTAATATGACGGTTCCAAGTTTCCAAGTTTATTATATAATTTGATTAATCGCCTATCACAATTTCTAGGCGATGTACAGTTTACATAAATAATCAAATATAGGGAACAGAACAAACAGACAATATTCAAATCAAATTAAAATACTGAATACAAACATTTCTATACATAGTTTAACTTATACATATAATATCAAGGCAAAGGGAAAATTATTAATGGGTTACAATCAATATTAATTTAATAACGTTTAAGGAAAGAACAATAGGAAGGGCAACAGGTAAAGTTTATAATAATATACAAAGTAGAAAGAAAAAAGGAAGCAAGTCTTTGTGATTTATTCATTAAAAGCATCTATAAAAAGGAAACTCTTAAGTTTGGATTTGAATTTATCTAAGTGCTTTTCCTCTCTAATAAATAGTGGGAGGTCATTCCAAGATTGGGGTGCTGTTATTGAAAAAATGGTGTGACGCCTCGTATTGATAACTTTCAGTGAGGGAATGGCCAATAAGTGTTGATCTTGGGATCTTAACTGTCTCGAAGTAAGATGAGGAATTAAAACTCTAAATATAAAAGCAGGGGTTTTAAATAATAATGATTTAAAAGTAAGCAGGCATATTTTATATAAGATTCGGTGTGCAACTGGGAGCTAATGTGCTTTTTTAAGTAATGGAGAAACATGATCAAATTTTTTGGCTTTATAAATAATTTTAACGGAGGCATTCTGAATAATTTGCAGACGTCTAATTTCTTTTTGCGGAAAGCGAAATTAGAAACAGCTTTCGCGGCAGGAGGGACGTCAAAGTGTGTTAAACACGATCAGGTTACGCCGTCGAAAGTGCCTCTTCCTGCTGAAACTGTGGACGTGCTTGATAAAAATGAAATAATGGCGGAATTACGGAGCATTAAGCAAATGCTTCAAGACAACGCAAACAGAATTTCAGAAGTAAAGGAAGAAGTATTGAATCTAAACAGGCAGATGGAGGTTGCCAATCAGAGAGTGTCGCTACAACGCGATTCAATGTAAAACTGACGGTCAAGATATCAAAGAAATGAAAAAACAACTTGAAGATTACGAGAATAGAGGAAGGAGAAAGAATGTGAAAATTATTGGATTAGCTGAAAATTTGGAAAGGGGAAACGCTATCCAATTTTTGGAAAATCTTTTACCAAAGTTACTACAGTTAAATTCAAAACATCCCCTGTATCACTTCATTCACACACTTATAAACAAATAAATAAATACATGGCTATGTTGATAACATACAGATTTTAATTTCTCTTCGATCTGCTAGTTCTCAATAGTATATTGGCAGATAAATGTCTGACCTCTCTAGTAAAATGGCTTCACAATTATAATGGGCCTTAATCATCACGAAATGTCAGGCCATGTGGTTTGGTTGTGGGTACCTTCCAACTCTGGCTCCATCAGTACAAGGTATGTTTTTATGATTCTATTCATGCTTTAGGTTGGGGAAGTCTAAAAAAGGAACACATGTCAACATGAATGTTGAACGTACCAACCACTGTAGGTCACTGAAACTTGTGAATGATATGAGATTCCCAGGCTGATCGAGAACTCCTCCTCCTCCTAAAAGAGCTGAAATAAGCATGGCAAAGATTCTGAGGTAGGTGGGAGTCAAATTGCTAGTACTCCTCCTTTTCTGAAACCACAGGTAGAATGATAAGCCATAAAGTTAGGTGGGAGGCCCTGAACCAGATTTCAACCACACAAAGAACGTCAAGGTAGTGTGGGAAAAAAGGTAACATAGTAAATGATGGCAGATCAAGAGACCGGTGACGGGACTAAAGTGCGCTAGACAATTGCGAGCGGACAAAGGAGCTCAGACAAATGCGCAAAGGATGTCAGCGCGCCGGATTAAAAGTTAAATTTAAAGGGCTCCGAGAGGGTTGAGTGTTGGCGCTGCCGTGGGGGTGGGGGGGAACTCCCACCCCACTTAGAGAGGAAACTGTAATTTTTCCCTAAAACAGGGAAAAATTACACTTTCCTCTTTAATGGGGGGATTCACCCTGAACCCCCCAACGGCAGCGCCAACACTTCTAAGTAAAGTGGGGGGGGGGGTTCCCCCCTCAACCCTCTTGGAGCCCTTTAAATTTAACTTTTAATTCTGCGCGCTGATGTCCTGCACGCATTTGTCTGAGCTCCATTGTCCACGTGCGATTTCATCTATGTACCAAAGAGACCTGAACAGTCTATCCAGTCTGCCCATTAGTTATATCCATTAAAAATGCATGATTAAATTAACTTGTCTATTCTTTGATATTTCTGGGTCATAGAATTAAAGTCCACCCGGTATTGTCCTAGGTTCCAAATGCTGAAGTTTCCGTCCAAGCTCACTCGAGCCTACCCAACCATCCTGTTTGCAGGATATCTACCGTAAAGTCTGGCCAGTAACATCCTCATGTTCCAAGTTACTGGAGTTCCCAATGATGCCCTCCCCAGCCCAATCCTACACCAAATCATCACATATGGGACACAGACCATCCAGTACCGGCCTTAGCTCTTTAATTTACATCCTTCATTTTCTAATTAGAGATCCTCTATGTTTATCCCACACCTTTTTGAATTTCATCACCATTTTCCTCTCCACCACTTCCCTCGGGAAAGCATTCCAGACATCTACCACCCTCTCCCTGAAAAAGAATTTCCTAACATTGCTCCTGAGTCTTCCTCCCCGCAACCTCAAATTATGCCCTCTAGTTTTACCATTTTCTCTTCTCTGTATATCTCCCTTGTCCCTCCTTTCCTCCAAAGTATACATATTGAGATCTTTAAGGGCTCCTTTTATCAAGCCGTGCTAGCGGGGTTAACGCATGTGACTTTTCATGATGCGTAACCCCTGCGCTGGCCAAAAACTACCGCCTGCTCAAGAGGAGGCGGTAGCGGCTAGTGCAGCCAGCTGTTTAATGTGCGCTATTATGCACGTTAAACTGCTAGCGCGGCTTGATAAAAGGAGCCCTAAGTCTGTTCCCATACACCTTTTCACGAAGAACACACACCATTTTAGTAGCCTTCCTCTGGACCGACTCCATCCTTTTTATATCTTTCTGAAGGTGTACACAATATTCTAAATGAGGTCTCACCAGAGTCTTATACAGAGGTACCAATACCTCCTTTTTCCTACTGGCCATACCTCTCCCTATGCAACTTAGCATCCTTCTAGCTTTCTCCGTCACCTTTTCAACCTGTTTGGCCACTTTCAGATCATCACATACAATCACACCCAAGTCCCGTGCACATAAGTTCTTCATGACCCCAACGTCCTCTGCTACAGCCCTCAAAACAGTTGGCTGAAATGCTCTTCAAATCAAGTAAATGTGTTCATTTCAATCTTGCCCACTCGAATAGTGCATTCAGGATCTTAAAAAAAGGACTTCTATAGGCCGGGCAAGTATGTAGGTCACCGTAGAGTAGGCATAGGAACTACTACACCTCCATTATACGTGCACAAGTAGGAAAGGCTTCAGGAAAGGCCAAAGCTCAGGATAGCACAGTTACTTACCGTAACAGGTGTTATCCAGCGACAGCAGGCAGATATTCTCCCATGTGGGTGACGTCATCTACGGAGCCCCGACGCGGACAGCTTTTTCAAGCAAACTTGATTGAAGATTCAAGTTTGCTGTGCTGCACCACGCATGTGTGCCTTCTTGCTTCACTAGAGGGTGCATTCCCTCCTCGTGGTCTCCAGTTCAGATAACCAGCTAAGAAGCCAACCTCGGGGAGACGGGAGAGTTGCGAGAATATCTGCCTGCTGTCCCTGGATAACACCTGTTATGGTAAGTAACTGTGCTTTATCCCAGGACAAGCAGGCAGCATATTCTCACATGTGGGTGACCTCCAAGCTAACCAAAAAGGGACGGAGGGAAGTTGGCAAATCAAGAAAACAGATTACGCAAAACCGACTGGCCAAACCGGCCATCGCTCCTGGACAGAGAATCCAGGCAGTAGTGTGAGGTGAAAGTGTGAACCGAAGACCAAGTGGCAGCTTTGCAAATCTCCTCAATAGGCGTAGACCTGAGGAAAACGACAGAAGCCGCCATCGCTCTAACCTTATGCCCCGTAACCCGACCATGCAGCGCGAGACCAGCCTGAGCGTAGCAAAAGGAAATACAAGCCGCCAACCAGTTGGACAAGGTGCATTTGGAAACAGGACGTCCCAACCGATTAGGATCAAAGGACAAAAACAATTGAGGAACCTTCCGATGAGACTGAGTGCGTTGAAGATAAAAAGCCAACGCCCTCTTGCAGTCAAGAGTGTGAAGTGCCACCTCCCTAGGATGGGAATGGGGCTTGGGAAAAAACACCGGAAGAACAATGGACTGATTGAGATGAAAATCAGACACCACCTTGGGCAAAAACTTGGGATGAGTGCGGAGAACCACCTTGTCATGATGGAATACAGTAAAAGGCGGGTCCGCTACCAAGGCCTGCAGCTCAGTAACCCTTCGAGCAGAGGTGAGCGCAAGCAAGAAGATCACCTTCCAAGTGAGGAACTTTAGATGAGATTTATCCATGGGCTCAAACGGAGCTTTCATAAGTTGAGCCAAAACCACATTGAGATCCCAAACCACCGGGGGAGGCTTGAGAGGAGGATGGACATTCAAGAGACCCCTCATGAAGCGAGACACCAAAGGATGGATAGAAAGGGACTTCCCATCAAGCTGCTGATGAAAGGCAGCAATCGTGCTAAGATAAACTCTAATAGAATTTGTTTTAAGACTGGACTGAGACAAATGAAGTAAATATTCCAGAACCGAGGACACGGGAGCCGACAAGGGCTCTAGATGATGCGACGAACACCAGGAAGAGAATCTAGTCCACTTTTGAGAATAGCAGAGTCTAGTCGAAACCTTACGAGAAGCCTCCAAAACCTCCCTGACCGACTGAGGTAACTGAAGAGGTCAGGTGGAAAGGTACCAAGCCGTCAGATGTAGAGACTGCAGATTGGGATGTAAGAGTGAACCCCGACTCTGAGACAGCAGAGAGGGAAAAACCGGCAGAAGAAGAGGCTCCCTGACACTGAGTTGAAGAAGCAGGGAGAACCACGGCTGCCGAGGCTACCGAGGAGCAACCAGGATCAGAGTGGCATGCGTAGACTTGAGATGTACCACAAGATCAGAGGAAAGGGCGGAAACGCGTAAAGGAACTTCCCCTCCCAAGCGAGGAGGAAGGCATCGGCCTCGAGGCGATTCGGGGAGTACATCTGGGAACAGAAGAGAGGCAGTTTGTGATTGAGGGGAGAAGCGAACAGATCTATCTGAGGGGTCCCCCACCGCTCGAACACCTGGCGCAAGACCTGGGAATGAAGAGACCACTCGTGCGGCTGCAGGAGGCGACTCAGCCTGTCCGCCAGACAGTTCCGCTCCCCTTGAATGTAAACCGCACGAAGAAAGATGTTGTGGGAAATCGCCCACTCCCAAAGACGAAGAGCCTCCCGACACAGGGACCAGGACCCCATGCCCCCCTGTTTGTTTACATAATACATCGCCACCTGATTGTCCGTGCGGACCAGAACCACGTGATCCTGAAGCAGATGGCGGAAAGCCACAGCGGCCAAATAAATGGCCCGAAGCTCCAATACATTGATGTGACAGCGACGGTCCTCCTTCGACCACAGACCCTGAGTTCGCAGCCCATCCAGATGAGCCCCCAAGCATACTCGGAAGAGTCAGTGATGAGGACCTTGTGGTGTGGAGGGGCGAGAAAGAGCAAACCCCTGGAAAGATTGGAAGAGTTGGTCCACCAACGGAGTGAGCGTCTCAAAGAGGGAGTCACCACAACGGGACTGGAGTCCGGGTCCCATCCTGACGCCACTGAGAGGCCAACGTCCACTAAGGAATCTGCAGGTGCAACCAGGCAAACGATGTGACATGGACGGTGGAGGCCATGTGGCCCAAGAGAATCATCATGCACCCCGCCGAGACCGAGGGCAGCAGAGAAACCTGCCTGCTCATATGGACGAGCGCCCCCAGCCGAGGCGGAGGGAGGAACGACCGAAGACGAACCGTGTCCAGCACGGCCACGATGAATTGTAGAGATTACGAGGGGCACAACTGGGATTTGGGGAAGTTTACCTCGAACCCCAGACTCTGAAGAAATATAATAGTCTGACGGGTCGCTGAGATAACCCCTTCCCTCGACGGAGCTTTGATCAACCAGTCGTCCAGATAGGGGAACACCTGCAGGCCCCGCAACCGCAGGGCCGCCGCCACTACCACAAGACACTGCATGAACACCCTCGGGGACGAAGCCAGCCCAAACGGAAGGACCCTGTACTGCAGATGTAGGTCCCCCACCTGAAACCGAAGGAACCGACGATGAGCAGGGTGCACCGGAACATGCGTGTAGGCCTCCTTCAAATCGAGGGAGCAGAGCCAGTCCCCCTCGTCCAGCAAAGGATAAAGAACCGGAAGGGAAAGCATCCGGAACTTCTCCCGCACCAGGAATTTGTTGAGGTGACGCAAGTCCAGGAACGGGCGCAGGTCCCCTGTTTTCTTTGGAACTAAGAAGTAGCGAGAGTAAAACCCCCACCCCTGTTGACAAGGTGGGACTACCTCCACCGCCCGCAGGCGAAGAAGAGCCCGAGCCTCCGAAAGAAAAAGGGATAACTGTGCCCGATTGGAAGGACACATGCCTGGCGGACTGTCGGGAGGGACCTTCCGGAAGTTCAGAGGGTATCCGGAGGCAATCACGCCTAAGACCTATGCGTCCGACGTGATGGTCGCCCAACGAGGGTAGAACGCTCTGAGACGGCCCCCGATGGGAAGGAGGCCTGAGACCAGCGCAGAGGGGGCCCGCCCTCATCTGCCCGAGCTGTCAAAAAGACGGGGAAGGCTTGGCAGCGGCTGGCGGCTGAGATTTGGGCAAAGCCCGAGGGTGCGCCTGCTGACGTCTCGGTGGCGAACGCAAAAACGCCGGGGTCGTCTTCTGCGGATACCGCCTGGGAGGGGCCCAATAGGGCCTCGATGGAGTCGGCTTCGCCTTCGGTCTCACCAGGGAAGCAAAAGAACGTTCATGCTCCGAAAGGCGCTTAGTGGCAGCCTCTATGGAGTCGTCAAACAGTTTGTTCCCCATACAGGGCAGGTTGGCCAGGCGATCTTGGAGATTAGGATCCATGTCGACTAGCCGCAACCATGCCAGCCGGCGTATGGCCACCGCAAAAGCGGAGATGCGGGACGAAAGTTCGAAAGCGTCATACGCCGCGTGGAACAGGTGGAGACGCAGTTGGGACAGATCCTCAATCAGCTGCCCAAACGCGACCTGGCGAAAGGAAGGCAAGTCCGCCTGGAACGTGGGCAACGACCGCACCAGATGTTTAAGGTAGGAGGTAAAAGTGAACGAATAGTTCAACACCCTAGAGGCCATCATGGAATTTTGATACAGCCTGCGTCCAAATTTGTCAAGAGTCCTACCCTCCCTACCCGACGGAACTGCCGCTGAGACCCGGGACGGGTGAGATTTTTTGAGCGAAGACTCAATGAGTAAAGACTGATGAGATAGTTGAGCGCGCTCCAACCCCGGGCAGGGGACCGTCCGGTACTTGGACTCCATCTTCGAAGGAACTGCAGTGACCACATATGGGGTCTCCAGGTTGCGAATGAAAGCCTGCCGGAGCACTGGGTTCAGCGGAAGCCTGAGTGACTCACGAGGCGGAGACGGCATATCCAATTCCTCCAGATATTCTTTGGTGTACCGGGAATCAGACTGGAGGTCCAGGTGAAGCGCCTGACCCATGTCCTGCACGAATCTCATGAAGGATGGACGAGCCGCTCCCCTGCCCTCGGGGGGTGTCACCGAACGGGACCGCCCTGCCACCGAAAAAGAGGGAGAAGCCTCCCGAGAATATCGAGGCTCCCTCTCCGCATCACGCTCCGAGCCCCAGGAGGCACTCAAAGAGCGCACCGGGGTTGATGACCTACGTCATCTCGAGGAGCCCCACGGGGACGACCCCAGGGTACGAGGCACCGACCGATGACGGGTCGGGGACCTGTCCTCGGACTCCCTCGGCGAAAGCTTGGAGCCCCGGCCCGGAGCCCCAGACCGAGGGGGAGTCAGCAACAACTGCGGGTTGGTGAGAGACAACTTGGAAACCCGCAGCGGTCCCACGGCGCGAGCCGTCGGAGAACGGCCGTGCCTCGGAGGGGAATCCCGGGCACGCTTGGCCAACCTCTGAAACGAGATCGCTGCAGGCTTCGACTGGCGCTTCGCCCCGAGGCGAGGACTCCGAATAGGATGAGAGACGCCTGGATCGGCGCACCTTGGCCCCAGGCCCTCGACGCGAGGATCAGGCTGGTCCGGCGCACGCGAGGTCGGGGCCGGATGGAGATGGGCCAGCGCTGCGGACAGCTCCGAAGAGATCATCGCCCAGAGCATGTCCTGAAAAACAGGCACAGACAGCATCAAGGGCATGTCCGAGGCCGTAGTGCACTCCACTGAGGGCGACCTCGACATGGAGTATTCCCGCGCGGTGGAGGCACGCCCTGCAGACTTAGAGGGCTTCGCCGGGGCTACAAGCAAGGAGCTCCCACCATGCCCGGCCTGCGTCCCCGAGGATGGCTTCTTCACTGGTGTGGAACCTGCTGGAGGAAGAGGGGACTTATCCGGAGCTGAGGCTTTCGACGACGAGGCCGAGGTCTTTGGGGCCGAGGCCATCTGAGGCGGGGCCGAGGTCCCCGAGGCCAAGGTCAAGGCCGGGGCCAAAGCTGAGGCCGACATCGAGGTCGAGACCGAGGGCTGGTCTACCATGAAGAGGTCCGCCATTCGGGCCCAAAGGCGGCGAAGAGCATGATGCTGGAATGTAGCACACCGGGGGCAGGACTCCGTCGGATGATCAGCCCCCAGACACCGATGGGGGTCGGTGATCGACAGTAGCCGATCGCACCGGGTGCACTTTTTAAACCTAGACAAGGGCCGGGACATAAGAAGGAAAAACAGGCCGTGGCCGACGAGACCACGCAGCCACGACAACCCGGGAGCCCCCGGGCGTCAAAAAAAACGCGAACTTTGCACAGGAACAATAAAAATCAATAGAACAAAACGCGCACAGCGACTCACTGATAAAAAACAATAAAGCCGCGGTGCTAGAAGGCACTTTCGGGCAGAGACCAAAAACAGGACTTTCTGGCTCCGCGGAAACGAAAGAACTGGAGACCACGAGGAGGGGATGCACCCTCTAGTGGAGCAAGAAGGCACACATGCGTGGTGCAGCACAGCAAACTTGAATCTTCAATCAAGTTTGCTTGAAAAAGCTGTCCGCGTCGGGGCTCCGTAGATGACGTCACCCACATGTGAGAATATGCTGCCTGCTTGTCCTGGGATAATCATATTTATAGCATGTGTAGGAAAAGTGTTTGTTTTTTTTGGCTCCACTTATCTGTGTTCAACCATGAATATTTTAAAGTCAAAACCGAGGAACAGACTAACTTGAAAAAGTCTTTTAAGCCTATTACGAATGTACGAGACAAATTTGGAAACAAGATTTCCTATGCTGGTAAACAATGTGCATATACAAGTATCTGAATATTTGCTACAGTTGACAAGTCCAAGATAAGTGAGTTTAAATATATCCTATTTGTGTTGTAAAATCAATATTTCATATTTCATTCGATATAGTAACTGCAAACCACCTCTTAAGAAACCTCTTTAGAAAAATGTAAGCTTTCTTTAAAAAGTTTCCTGTATAAGGATGCATTTGAAATATAGATAGTATAACCTATCAATCATTAAATCTCTTAGATCCTAATTAGACCTAAGGGCAGGTCGTAAATTCATCTTCTTTCTTTCTATGATTCTTTCTGCCTTATATCTCTTTTTTCTTTTGTGTTACCCACCATATGTGTTTTTCCCTAAATGTTTCTTCTCTTTCTTTAAAGATTGTAGTTTATCCCCCTCACCTTTTGTACCAGTTATTTATTAGTACGTATATATTTTGTTTTTAATTGTATAAAATTGTTCTGTTTTGTCCCCTATTTTAAAATGTTCTACGCATTGAAGTATTAGACATTGCGTGTACAACAAACCTTAATAAAACTTGAAACTTGTCTCATGCAATTTAGTGCTATTGATACTCCAAAATAAAGTGAGTTTTATAAATATACCCTTGAAGTATTGTAGAATTAATATTACAGTAGAATTTCAGTTATCCGGCATCCATGGAGATTGGTGGATGCTGGATAACTGTAGTTTCTGGTTATTTCAGAGTTAATGTAAAATGAGTTGTGTCTCCATTCCCATCTCACTCTATCATCCCTCCACCCCCACTTGTAGGTACAGCGTCTTCTTCCCTTCTTCCCTGTGTTCTCAAAACAGCAGAGCCAGTCCTGACAACCCCCTTCCCTCCTCTCTCACTCACCTGACGATATAGTGGCAACCAGTGAGCAGAGGAAGCGCCGGTAAATAGGCAGCTTCTAACCAACCCCAGCAAGGCCTTTCCTCTGAAATGATGTGGCAAAGGAAAGGCCCTGCATCATCCAGTGAGTGAGGGAGGAGGGAGGGGGTCTTTTTAGTAAAGGTACTAGTGCCTTAATTCTGCAATTAGATTTTAGCAGCGCTTTTGATTTGGTAGACAATGAAATATTGTTGAGATGTTTGGATGCAATAGGGCTTTCTGGAAGAGTTTAGAACTGGTTCCAAGGTTTCTTGACAAAAAGATCATATTGAGTGGTTTGTGATGGTAAGTATTCTCATTCTTGGAGTAATCCATTTGGGGTACCTCAGGGCTCCCCACTGTCACCCACGTTGTTCAATATTTAGATTTCGTCCCTTGGACATCTATTGCAAAGTCTGAATCTAAACTTTTATATATATGCAGGTGACATTTTCATTTTAATTCCTTTAAATAATTTTACTACTGACATTTTAAAACAAATATCTCATGACTGTGCTAGAGCAGTGGACAATCAATTTTAAATTGAAACTTAATACAGAAAAGACCAAACTTTTTCTGGCTAGCCCAAATGACAAAATAACGAAACCATCGCTTCACCTAAATGGTTATGACTACCCAATTTCAAAATCTATAAAAATATTGGGAGTCACACTAGATTGCCATCTAACCATGATAGAACATACATAGTAACATAGTAACATAGTAGATGTCGGCAGATAAAGACCCGAATGGTCCATCCAGTCTGCCCAACCTGATTCAATTAAAATTTTTTTTTCTTCTTAGCTATTTCTGGGCAAGAATCCAAAGCTTTACCCGGAACTGTGCTTGGGTTCCAACTGCCGAAATCTCTGTTAAGACTTACTACAGCCCATCTACACCCTCCCAGCCATTGAAGCTCTCCCCTGCCCATCCTCCACCAAACGGCCAGACACAGACACAGACCGTGCAAGTCTGCCCAGTAACTGGCCTAGTTCAATATTTAATATTATTTTCTGTTTCTAAATCTTCTGTGTTCATCCCACGCTTCTTTGAACTCAGTCACAGTTTTACTCACCACCACCTCTCTCGGAAGCGCATTCCAGGCATCCACTACCCTCTCCGTAAAGTAGAATTTCCTAACATTGCCCCTGAATCTACCACCCCTCAACCTCAAATTATGTCCTCTGGTTTTACCATTTTCCTTTCTCTGGAAAAGATTTTGTTCTATGTTAATACCCTTCAAGTATTTGAACGTCTGAATCATATCTCCCCTGTCTCTCCTTTCCTCTAGGGCAGGGGTGCCCAATGTCGGTCCTCGAGGGCCGCAGTCCAGTCGGGTTTTCAGGATTTCCCCAATGAATATGCATGAGATCTATTTGCATGCACTGCTTTCAATGCATATTCATTGGGGAAATCCTGAAAACCCGACTGGACTGCGGCCCTCGAGGACCGACATTGGACACCCCTGCTCTAGGGTATACATATTCAGGGCTTCCAGTCTCTCCTCATACGTCTTCTGGCGCAAGCCTCCTATCATTTTCATCGACCTCCTCTGGACCGCCTCAAGTCTTCTTACGTCTTTCGCCAGATATGGTCTCCAAAACTGAACACAATACTCCAAGTGGGGCCTTACCAATGACCTGTACAGGGGCATCAACACCTTCTTCCTTCTACTGACTACGCCTCTCTTTATACAGCCCAGCATCCTTCTGGAAGCAGCCACTGCCTTGTCACACTGTTTTTTCACCTTTAGATCTTCGGACACTATAACCCCAAGGTCCCTCTCCCCGTCCGTGCATATCAGCTTCTCTCCTCCCAGCATATACGGTTCCTTCCTATTATTAATCCCCAAATGCATTACTCTACATTTCTTTGCATTGAATTTTAGTTGCCAGACATTAGACCATTCCTCTAACTTTTGCAGATCCTTTTTCATATTTTCCACTCCCTCTTCGGTGTCTACTCTGTTACAAATCTTGGTATCATCTGCAAAAAGGCACACTTTTCCTTCTAACCCTTCAGCAATGTCACTCACAAACATATTGAACAGGATTGGCCCCAGCACCGAACCCTGAGGGACTCCACTAGTCACCTTTCCTTCCTTCGAGCGACTTCCATTAACCACCACCCTCTGGCGTCTGTCCGATAGCCAGTTTCTGACCCAGTTCACCACTTTGGGTCCTAACTTTAGCCCTTCAAGTTTGTTCAATAGCCTCCTATGAGGAACTGTATCAAAGGCTTTGCTGAAATCCAAGTAAATTACATCTAGCATATGTCCTCGATCCAGCTCTCTGGTCACCCAATCAAAAAATTCAATCAGGTTCGTTTGGCACGATTTACCTTTTGTAAAGCCATGTTGCCTCGGATCCTGTAACCCATTAGATTCAAGGAAGTACACTATCCTTTCTTTCAGCAACACTTCCAATATTTTTCCAACAACTGAAGTGAGGCTCACTGGCCTGTAGTTTCCTGCTTCATCCCTGTGACCACTTTTATGAATAGGGACCACATCCGCTCTCCTCCAATCCCCAGGAATCACTCCCGTCTCCAGAGATTTGTTGAACAAGTCTTTAATAGGACTCGCCAGAACCTCTCTGAGCTCCCTTAGTATCCTGGGATGGATCCCGTCTGGTCCCATCGCTTTGTCCACCTTCAGTTTTTCAAGTTGCTCATAAACACCCTCCTCCGTGAACAGCGCAGAATCTACTCCATTTTCTCGTGCAACTTTGTCAGACAATCTCGGTCCTTCTCCAGGATTTTCTTCTGTGAACACAGAGCAGAAGTATTTGTTTAGCACATTTGCTTTCTCCTCATCACTCTCCACATATTGGTTCCCAGCATCTTTTAGCCTAGCAATTCCATTTTTTATCTTCCTCCTTTCACTAATATATCTGAAAAAAATTTTATCTCCCTTTTTTACATTTTTAGCCATTTGTTCTTCCGCCTGTGCCTTCGCCAAACGTATCTCTCTCTTGGCTTCTTTCAGTTTCACCCTGTAGTCCTTTCTGCTCTCCTCTTCTTGGGTTTTTTTATATTTCATGAACGCCAACTCTTTTGCCTTTATTTTCTCAGCCACTAGGTTGGAGAACCATATCGGCTTCCTTTTTCTCTTGTTTGTATTGATTTTCTTCACATAAAGGTCCGTAGCCATTTTTATCGCTCCTTTCACCTTAGACCACTGTCTTTCCACTTCTCTTATGTCCTCCCATCCTAACAGCTTTTTCTTCAGGTACTTTCCCATTGCATTAAAGTCCGTACGTTTGAAATCTAGGACTTTAAGTATCATGCGGCCGCGCTCCATTTTAGCCATAATATCAAACCAAACCATTTGATGATCGCTACTTCCCAGGTGAGCACCCACTCGAACATTAGAGATACTCTCTCCATTTGTGAGGACCAGATCCAATATCGCTTTTTCCCTTGTGGTTTCCATCACCATTTGTCTGAGCAGAGCCTCTTGAAAGGCATCCACTATCTCCCTACTTCTTTCCGATTCCGCAGACGGAACATTCCAGTCCGCATCCGGCAGGTTGAAATCTCCCAACAGCAGAACCTCCTCTTTCCTTCCAAACTTTTGGATATCCACAATCAGATCCTTATCAATTTGCTGCGATTGAATAGGAGGTCTGTAAACTACACCCACGTAGATTGAAGTTCCATCTTCTCTTTTCAGAGCAATCCATATCGCTTCTTCCTCTCCCCAGGTCCCTTGCATTTCGGTTGCTTGGATATTGATCTTTACATAGAGAGCTACTCCTCCACCTTTATGACCATCTCTGTCCTTCCTAAAAAGATTATATCCCGGCATGTTTGCATCCCATCCATGTGATTCACTAAACCATGTCTCTGTGATAGCGACAATATCTATATCTGCCTCTAACATTAGGGCTTGCAGATCATGAACTTTATGGCTTAGACTGTGAGCATTTGTGGTCATCGCTTTCCAGCTATTTTTCAGCGATAATCTCCTTTTTCGTATGGATTTTTGTGTCACTTTCCGTTGCGATACTAAGAAATGAGTTGCTGATATTGTTTATGTTGCAATCTTTACTACTATCACATCTTTTCTTTTGCTGGGGGTGGTCTCTATAATTACATTACATTACATTACATTACATTAGGGATTTCTATTCCGCCATTACCTTGCGGTTCAAGGCGGATTACAAAAGGTTAATTTAAAAAAGACAGAATTACAATGATTAGCTAGAGAGGTAAGTTGTAGATCTTAAGAGCATTTAGAGGTCGTGTTGTTATTGCTGTTTCAGGAATTTCTTGAAAAGTGTGGTTTTTATTTCTTTTCTGAATGTCCTATAGTCTGGGGTGGTCATCAGAAGGTTGGAGATCTGGTTGTCCAGTCTTGCGGCTTGAGTGGCTAGGAGGCCGTCGTGTAGTTTTGTTCTTTTTACTTCTTTGATTAGGGGGGGTATGAATGGTGAGTGCGTTTTTCTGTGTCTGGTACTGGGTGCTTGGATGAGGCGATTGTTCAGGTATGATGGGCTGTCTCCGTGTAGGGTTTTAAATAATATGCAGTAAAATTTGAAATGGATTCTTTCTTGGATTGGGAGCCAGTGTGAGTTGATGAAGGCTTCAGTGATGTGGTCATGTTTTTTCAATGAGTAGATGAGTCTCAAAGCTGTATTTTGGATTGTTTGGAGTTGTCTTATCGTAGTTGCAGGACATGGAAGGAAGAGTATGTTACAGTAGTCCAATATACCTAGTATTAGGGATTGTACTATAAGTTGGAATTGTGTTCTTTCAAAGAATTTTCGGACTTGTCTCAGGTTTCTCATGATTGCGAATGATTTTTGAATTGTTTTATTTATTTGCGGTTGCATTGTGCAACATCTGTCTATGGTCATGCCTAGTAGTTTTATGGTGGTTTGGATGGGATATTTGGTTGCGTTTATGTCTAGGTTGGTTGTGGTTTGGATTTTGTCATTTTCTAGGAGGATGAATTTGGTTTTGTCTTGGTTGAGTTTAAGTTTGTGATTTTTCATCCAGGTTGTGACTGCTTCAAGTGTTTGGTGAAGTTTGTCTGTCATGGTAGGTTTAGAATGATCGTATGGGACGAGGATGGTGATGTCATCCGCATAACTATAGGAGGTTATGCCTAGATTATCCAGATGCGTTCCTAGAGAAGCAGTGTAGAGATTGAAGAGGGTAGGGGATAGTGGAGATCCTTGTGGTACGCCGCAGGGGTTTGACCAGGATTCTGACTTTTCTTTGTTTGATTTTACACTGTAGGTTCTGAGTTTTAGGAATCCTTCAAACCAGGAGTATACTTTATCTGAGATGCCTATTGCATCTAAGATCTGTAGAAGGATGTTGTGGTCTACTAGGTCGAATGCCGCCGATAGGTCCAGTTGTATGAGTAGCATTTTTTTCCCTGTACTAAGTTGTTGTCTGACGGTATCCATAAGGGAGCCTAGTAGTGTCTCTGTGCTGAAGTTTGTTCTGAAGCCTGATTGCATGGGGTGGAGTAGGTTATGGTCCTCTATGTAATTGGCCCTTAGGCGAGCTTAGGCGTTTTGCGGGCCTCCCTAGGCTCCCGGAGGCGCCTTCAATATAGGCGGCCTGCCTGGGGAGCATATTTTTAAAAAACGTGCATCCCAATTGGCTGATTAGACAGCTGTTGGACGCCTACAGCTGCCTAAAATCGGGAAGCACTTTGTAGAATCAGGGCCACATTGCAAAAAGTAACAGAGTTATGTAAGCAATGGAAGTGGTTTACATTGTCTTGGTGGGGAAGAGTCCAAACTATTAAGATGATGATTTTACCTGCTGTTTGTTACCAATTGGGGATGATACCAGTTTTTTTCCAGGGGTCTTTCTATAAAAAGTTGAATGGTATTCTTACTAAATTTATTTGGCTGGGTAAAATTGCAAGAATTGCCTTAGTGTCTTTACAAAAGCCAATTAAGGAGGGTGGAGTAAATTTTCCAAACTTCTATAGGTACCATCAATCCTATATTATGCGCCAGGGTATGTATTGGGTCCTCCCAGAGCTCATGGATAAGCTACCGGATTGGTTATGGTTAGAATGGCAGCTCATGTTTCCCATTAGGCTTCGTCATCTTCTCAGTATTAAAATGCCTAGGATACGTAAAAACAATAGAATATTAATGGACACATGGAAAACTTTACGGTATATTAACAATTTAACACCTCTTCCAATTCAAAAATCTACATATCAAAATATATGGCTAAACTCCAGGATCCAAATAGGCGGTTTTAAGATTGTCTGGAAAGATTGGATTAAAGCAGGTATACGAACCTTAAATTATGTTATATCTGATAGTAAACTGCTAGAGTTTTCACAGTTGCAATATAAATTTGGCCTTGATAAAAAACAAAGTTATAAGTTGTTGCAACAATGGTCACGTATTTGGTTCTGGAGGATGAGATGTATAATGTCTGCATCTATGAGGCAAACATGGTTCTTTCTATTGCATAGAGCACTCTGGACCCTGTTCGTTTACAAAAATTGGATTGCTCTAAGTCTAATAGATGTTGGCATTGTCATCTCGAGGCTGGAACTTTAGATTATTTATTGTTTTATTGTCCATTTATTAAAGCTTTTTGGAAGTCAATTTGGGATCAAATAATTTGTATGCTAGAAAATCACGTAGCATTGTCATATGACACAATTCTATTTGGCATGTCTATGAGAGCTAAAAGTCAGTTATCTACTAATAATAATAAACTTTTAATGATTTTAACAGGAGTTGCCATTCAGCAAATAACATATAACTGGAAAGATTGTATAAGATTAAATTATTGTTTTTGGTGGAACTCGGTGTGTCACATGTATAAAATGGAAAGAGCGCTTGCAGTTCAAAAAGGATATTTTAATAAATTTAAGGATGTATGGGGCCATTAATAAGTAATTATAATGAATAATCAGCATTTTTTCCTATTTAATATATATTGTTTTGAGGGTGGGGGGCGGGCTATGTGGCTTTCAATAATAAATTATAGAACAAATGATCTATGTTTATTATATTATGTGATATATTTTTATTTGATTATAATTTTTGGGAGGTTGGGATGGAATAAAATCTTTTTCTTGAGAAATTGTAGAATTTCAAGTGATGTATATTGAATGATGATTTTTCTGTACACTTGTTGAAAAATCTAAAATGAATAAAGAGTTATAAAAAAAAAAAGATCAAGGCAGTTTACAATATCAGTAGTAGATGTAAGCTTGAAATCTTTTGATGACCACTAGCAGCGAGGATGGCAAATGTTGTTCAAGATGAGGAAACATATAGATGTGACTGAGTACAAGTGTTATGTAAAAGGTGACCATGGGAAGGCACTACTCTTACATTCTACCTTTCAAATACATTCTTCTTACCCATCATTTAATAAGTCTTATTGTAAGACCCACGCTACCCTTTCTTACATACCTGTTCACTTTACATGCTTTGTACCAGCCACCATACTCTGCATAGGGGGCGTCGTCACTGTGTTTGCTCTGAAAGGGTTAAAAGGAGGAATCAGCTTATAGCCATGGTCTGAACACCTTGTTTAAATTGCATGAAAATGTACATTGCTAATATCCTCAGAGCCAGAAGCGGATCTGATTTTCAGATTACCAAAAGTGAGTATTCATTAGATGTGTTTGTATTTGGTTGGCATTCATTCATAGCGCTGTTACTCTGACAACCTGAGCCATTTCTGCTCCTTCATGACCAACGCTGAATATAGGGATATTTTAGGCAGTTAAAGCAAATGTGTGTGTGGTCCTTTTGAAACATGGGATGGAGGAATCACTCTACTAGAAGTTCACACCTCTAATAAAAATGTTCAATCCAGTTTCTACGTTTTGCCTTATTCCACCTGTTGATCTCAACTGAACACATCCAAACTAGCCCTGTCTGGGACTTCTGCTATTCTCGGGAGCCAGAGACTTACAGATGCAAGTCTAGGCATTCCTTATTTGTCCTGATTGGAGATGGAGCTCTGTGTTCACTCCCACTGGTTCTAGAGAAGTGTGTGCTTGCCTTTCCAAATAATATTTGATCTACATTTATTTGATCTACATTTGATCTACATTTGATCTATGTTATTGTTTCTACTTTTCTATCATGGCTGCCGGTTTCACCTTTTCTGTTTCGGACTAAAGATAGATAAGGAGTGACTTTTTTGCTCAGTGTGAACCTAACACAGTATTGTATGTCTTTTACCTACACTGTCCCATAGGGGCCATTGAGAATTATTGCTCTACTATTACATGCCCCCCTCTTTAGCACCCAGATTAGTACATACTAATTTGGCAGCTACTGCAGGACACTGGAGAGTGGCCCTCAGTATGCCATTTTAAGCTGCATTAGGCACAATTTAGCAAATTTATCTTTTTTATTTACAGTATGATTTTTTCCTTGTTTGAGCAATGTACAGCTCACCAATAAAAAGATTTCTATATAGGATATGATATAGTTTGCAAATATTACATGAAAATAAATCCTTATGTAGCAAAGTTGTCCTAAGCATTTCTGCATAATTAGTTTAGGACAATTTCAGAACACAAGACTTTGATTTAATCTGTTTTGTAAACCACATTGAACTTATGGCTACACGGTTAATAAGCACAATGTTATGTTATGTATTGCTCAAACACCGATTTCTTGGCAAAGGAAGGGATGCCCTTTGAAAAGGCCCAATGCCTATTTCGGTGGAGCACATCTCAGTAAACTTTCTCTATAGACTTGTTGCCCCAATGAGCGTACATAAGCCCAGTAACCCATTCTCACGGTGGCCAATCCAGGTCCCTAGTACCTGGCCAAAACTCAAGGAGTATGGCTTCCATAAGAACTTAAGCATCGCCTCTGCTGAATCAGACCATAGGTCCATCGTGCCCAGCAGCCCGCTCCCGCGGCGGCCCTCCAGGTCAAAGACCTGTTAGTGATCTTTTATATAATATTTTACCTTGTATAGTATCCCTCTAACCATACCCCTCAATTCCCCTTTCCTTCAGGGATTCGTCCAATCCCTTTTTGAACCCCAAAATCGTACTCTGCTCTACCACCTCCTCTGGAAGCGCGTTCCAGGTGTCCACCACCCTCTGAGTGAAGAAGAACTTCCTAGCATTTGTTCTGAATCTGTCTCTCTTCAATTTCCTCGAGTGCCCTCTTGTTATTGTTACCCCTTCAATTTTGAAGAATTTGTCCCTCTCTACCTTGTCTATACCCTTCATGATCTTGTAAGTTTCTATCAGGTCCCCTCTAAGTCTCCGCTTTTCCAAGGAAAAAAACCCCAGCCTCTCCGCATATGAAAGGTTTTCCATGCCTTTTATCATTTTTGTTGCTCTTCTTTGAACTCTCTTGAATATCGCCATATCCTTCTTGAGGTACGGGGACCAGTATTGAGCGTAGTACTCCAGGTGCGGGCGCACCATCGCCCGATACAGCGGCAGGATAACTTCTTTGGTTCTGGTAGTGATATCTTTTTTGATAATGCCCAACATTCTGTTCACCTTCTTGGAGGCCGCTGCGCATTGTGCCGCCGGCTTCATTGTTTTATCCACCAAGACCCCCAAGTCCTTTTCAAGGTTGCCTTCCCCCAATACCTTCCCCCCCATCGTGTAGTTGTACATCGGGTTTCCTTTCCCTATGTGCAAGACCTTTCTCTACAATGAAGCTCATCTGCCAAATATTTGCCCAATCCCTCAGCTTGTTCAGATCCCTTTGCAGTTCTTTACATTCCTCAACAGTTCTAACCCTACTGGAGAGTTTCGTGTCATCCATGAATTTTATAACTTCGCACTTAGTCCCTGTTTCCAGGTCATTAATAAATATATTGAACAGCAGCGGTCCCAGCACTGACCCCTGCGGGACGCCACTCGTGACCCCTTTCCAGTCAGAGTACATAGAAACATAGAAGATGACGGCAGAAAAGGGCCATAGCCCAACAAGTCTGCTCACTCTATTGACCCACCCCCCTTGATTTTACCTCCTTAGAGAACCCACGTGTATATCCCATTTCTTTTTAAAATCCAGCACACTGCTGGCCTCAATCACCTGAAGTGGAAGTTCATTCCAATGATCAACCACCCTTTCGGTGAAGAAATACTTCCTGGTGTCGCCATGAAATTTCCCATCCTTGATTTTCAGCGGATGCCCTCTTGTGGCCGAGGGCCCTTTAAGAAAGAAGATATCATCTTCCACCTCGATACGGCCCGTGATATATTTAAACGTCTCTATCATATCTCCTCTCTCTCTACATTCCTCGAGCAAGTATAGCTACAATTTATTCAGCCTTTCCTCATACGGGAGATCTTTGAGTCCCGAGACCATCCTGGTGGCCATTCGTTGTACCGACTCAGCTCTCAGCACATCTTTTTGGTTATGTGGTCTCCAGAATTGAACACAATATTCCAGATGAGGTCTCACTATGGATCTGTACAACGGCATTATGACTTTGGGCTTCTGGCTGACAAAACTTCTATGGATACAACCCATCATTTGTCTTGCCTTCGATGAAGCCTTCTCTATTTGATTGGCAGTTTTCATGTCTTCGCTAATGATCACCTCCAAATCACGTTCTGCCTTAGTCCTGGCTAAGGTTTCACCATTTAGTGTGTAAGTTTTGCACAGATTTCTGCTGCCAAGGTGCATGACTTTACATTTTTTAGCATTGAAGCTTAGCTGCCAAGTCGAGGACCACTGTTCCAATAGAAGTAGGTCCTGCGTCATACTGTCGGGCAAAGTGCTCTTACTTACTATGTTGCATAGTTTGGCGTCATCGGCGAATAATGTGATTTTACCTTGAAGCCCCTGAGTCAGATCTCCTACAAATATGTTGAAAAGGATCGGGCACAAGACCGAACCCTGCAGTACTCCACTGGTCACCTCCGACGTTTTGGAAGGGGTACCATTTACCACCACTCTCTGAAGTCTACCGCTTAGCCAATCATTGACCCATGCAGTCAATGTTTCTCCCAGACCCATATTTTCATCTTGCTCAATAACCTGCGGTGTGGGCGCTATCAAAAGCTTTACTGAAGTCTAAGTACACGACGTCGAGGGACTCCCCCACATCCAGCTTCTTTGTTACCCAGTCAAAGAAGCTAATTAGATTGGATTGGCAGGACTTTCTCTTGGTAAATCCATGCTGGCGGGGATCCCGTAGAGCCTCCTCATCCAGGATCGTATCTAATTTATGCTTAATTAGTGTTTCCATGAGTTTACTCACAATGGAGGTGAGACTCACTGGCCTGTAATTTGTAGCCTCTGTCCTGCAGCCCTTTTTGTGGAGTGGGATGACATTAGCTGTTTTCCAGTCCAAGGGGACTCTTCCTGTATTCAGGGAAAGATTGAAGAGCACGGATAATGGCTCTGCCAGGACATCACGCAACTCTCTAAGCACCCTGGGGTGTATATTGTCCAGCCCCATGGCTTTGTTCACTTTGAGTCTTGATAGTTCGCAGTAGACGCTGCTGGGTGTAAACTTGAAATTCCAAAACGGGTCTTCTGAGCTTTGCCGTGCTTGCAGCTGTGGATCGGACCCTGGTGCCTCGCAGGTAAAGACTGAGCAGAAGTATTCATTTAGTAGTTCGGCTTTATCGGAATCCGATTCTGCATAATTCCCGTCTGAATTCCTGAGGCATACTATCTCATCTTTGTTTCTTTTTCTATCACTGATGTACCTAAAGAGGGATTTATCCCCCTTCTTGATGTCCTTTGCTAGATTCTCTTTTATACGAAGCTTGGCCTCTCTGACTGCCGTTTTGACAGCTTTAGACCTGGCTAGATAGTCTTCTTTTGCCTCTCCTTTTCCTGACTGCTTGTAGGAAATAAATGCTTTTTTCTTCTTTTTAACGAGGTCCGAGATTTCTGTAGTGAACTACTGGGGTCTATTATTTCTCCGTCGTTTGCTTACTGTTTTTATATAGCGTTTTGTTGCTTCGTGTAGGGTAGATTTCAGGGTTGACCACATAGCCTCAGCATTATCGGTTTCAGCTTGGTCATGCAGCGCCCGACGGACGAAATCTCCCATGTGTTTGAAGTCAGTTCCCTTAAAGTTGAGGACCTTTGTTGTCGTGTTTGATCTAGTGAAACCTTTCCTGAGTTTGAACCATTCCATGTTGTGGTCACTGGAGGCCAGCGTGTCACCTACCGAGACTTCCTGTCCGCCAGCCAATTTCTAATCCATATGTGCACGTCCCCTTCCACCCCGTGGTTCCACAGTTTCCTTAGTAGGCGCTCGTGGGGTACCTTGTCGAAGTCCAGATATATGATGTCTGTGGGGTCACCTTTGCCCAATTGTTTGTTTATCCCCTCAAAGAAGTGCAGTAGGTTTGTTTGGCATGATCTTCCTTTACAGAAACCATGCTGGCTGGTTCTCATCAAATTATTTCTTTCTATATGCTCACTGATACTGTCCACCATGTCTTAACAACAGACTATGGACTTTTCCTCCAGGAATTTGTCCAAACCTTTCTTAAAACCAGCTACGCTATCTGCTTTTACCACAACCTCTGGCAATGTGTTCCAGAACTTAACTATTCTCTGAGTGAAAAAATATTTAAACTAAACTAAACCTTAAGTTTATATACCGCATCCTCTCCATAAAGATAGAGCTCAGCATGGTTTACAGGAACTTTAATATAAGGAAGGCGCGAGGCAAGAGATCGCTCACCAGCCAGGGGTGCCTCGTGGAAGAGGAAGGAGAGGAGAGTGAGACACCAGCACCGGCAGGAAGCGGAGGAGAAGGGCTGCGGAAGGGAGACTAGCAGCAGGGAGACCAGCAAGCCTAGGGGTAGCGGCGAGAGGTAGCTCCGCCTCCCCCTCAGCGTCATCGGACAGACTCCCCCTTAAAAGGGGAGGAGTCAACGGCGCGAGGCAAGAGATCGTTCACCAGCCAGGGGTGCCTCGTGGAAGAGGAAGGAGAGGAGAGTGAGACACCAGCACCGGCAGGAAACGGAGGAGAAGGGCTGCGGAAGGGAGACTAGCAGCAGGGAGATCAGCAAGCCTAGGGGTAGCGGTGAGAGGTAGCTCCGCCCCCCCTCAGCGTCATCGGATAGACTCCCCCTTAAAAGGGGAGGAGTCAACGGTGGGAGGCCGTTCGGCACGCGGCGAAGGCGAGCGTGCCTTTGCGAAGGAGCCTTAAGAAGGAGCCAAGAGCCCATTCAAGCTACTAAAAAAAAAAAAAATTTAACCCACAGTTACTTTTCTTTCTTCTCTTCTCACTATTTTCTTCTCTCTCTTCTCTATCAGCTAGCTGCACGCCGGGCACACTCCAACATACCGAGGAACTTAACGAGAGCGCCTTTGCGAAGAAGCCTTGCAAGGGAGCCAGAAACGCCAAATAATCACTTTCTTTTCTCTTTTCTCTTTTTTCTCTCTCTTACCCACAACAGGAGCACACCAGCACTTTATGAGAGCGATGGAGGACCCAGGATCCCAGAGGTACTTTCCGGTATACTGCACAGAGTGCAATATGTATGACTACCTCCCCTTGGGAAGGTGGGAGTACATATGCAGTCGGTGTCAGGAACTAGAAAGCCTGAGGATGGAGGTCGGCAGATTGAGGGTCAAGGTCCAGGAACTGGAGGGACTGGAGGAACTGCGCACCACAGAGGAGATGAGCTGGTCAACCAAGGACACAGACGGAGCAGGCCCCATTGTGAACCAGGTGAGGGACCTCGAGAGATTCATCGAAGAGGCCTATAGGAAGGTGGAGGATCGGGACCAACAGCTGCACAGACGGATGTCGGCAGACGAGACCCAGGATCCACAAGGCGACACTGGGGAAGGACCTAGTGGAGGAACCACGCAAGAGGAGGAGATCGTGATTCACCTGGACCTCGAGGGAGAGACACCGCACTACACCAAGGACACGGACCTGAGACAGAGGATGTTGCTGAGGAAAGGGAAGTCTGCTATTGTGGTGGGAGACTCGATCTTGAGAGAGGTAGATAGTCACGTAGCTGGAGGAAGGGAGGACCGGCTAGTGACTTGTCTCCCAGGGGCCAAGACACGAGACATCACTGATAGGATTGAGAGGATCCTGGACGGAGCAGAGACAGAGGAGACTGCGGTGATAATCCATGTCGGAACAAATGATGTGAGCCGGAGGAACTTCAGCATGGCCACACTGACTGATCAGTTCAGGGTCCTGGGACGAAAGCTGAAGCGGAGTACACGGAGGATAGCGTTCTCAGAGATCCTGCCTGTACCGAGAGCAGATACAAAGAGGCAGGCAGACCTCCAGGCTGTAAATGCATGGTTGAGGAGATGGTGCCAGGAGGAGGGCTTCCACTTTGTGAGGAACTGGACGTCCTTCTGGGGAAAGAGCAAGCTCTACCGGCGGGACGGCCTGCACCTGAGCACAGCGGGAACTAGACTACTGGCAGCCAACGTGAGGAAGGAGATCGAGAGGGCTTTAAACTGAGGAGATGGGGAAAGCCGACAGCTGATCTGATGTTGACGCTTCGGACAACAGTATCCAAAACAGATGCTGAACAGGCTGACTGCAGAGAAGAAGTAGAGGGACTGGTGGATCTTATGATCAGACAGCGAGGGAAACATCAGGTAAAGGGAGCTTGCTGGGAGGAGACTAAGGGGCATGGAGACACAGGGGGACTGGGTGGCACGAGGGTAAAAGCTGAGGGCAATGTAGAGGCGCCACAAGGCAAGGGGGATCAAACAGAGGCTCAATGGATGATAGCCCACGAGGGGGCCGGTAGGGCTAGAAAACCCAGAGGAAAAGCGGGGAAGTGGGGTGGCGGGAATGTGGGGAAGATGAAAGTTACGAGGGTAAAGGCTGAGGGCAAAACGGAAACACAGGGAACGGGAGAACTGCCCAAAAATCAAGAGGAGGCGGCCCAGGTAAATGCAGAGGTGGAGGAAAAACGGCGGGACCTGCGGTACTTATACGCAAATGCAAGAAGCCTCATGGCCAAGATGGGTGAACTAGAAGTCGTGGCCAAAGAGGAGGACCTGGATATAATTGGAATTACAGAAACCTGGTGGACAGAGGAAAATCAATGGGATGTGGCGCTGCCGGGATACAAGCTCTACAGGAGGGACAGGACCCACAAGAAGGGGGGAGGCATAGCACTATATATAAAGGACTCTATCTGCTCGGTCGGGATGGATATGGCAACGAAGGCAGAGGGGCTGGAATCACTATGGGTCAAATTGCCGGGAAACAAGGGTGCAGGCATAAAACTGGGGCTGTACTATCGCCCACCTGGTACGCCAGAAGGAGTCGGACACGACTTGGAAGCTGAACTGAGACAGGAATGCAGGACTGGAAGTGTAACAGTGATGGGGGACTTCAACTACCCAGGGATAGACTGGAGTACGGGTCATTCCAACTGCACTAGGGAAACAGGATTTGTAGAGGCTGTGAGGGACTGCTTCATGGAGCAACTAGTCAAGGAACCGACGCGAGGGGGTGCAACCCTTGACCTCATCCTAAACGGATTAGGGGGGCCTGCAAGAGGGGTAGAAGTGGGAGGACCACTAGGCAACAGTGATCACAACACGATCAGATTCACATTAGAACGGGGGACACCCACAGCAAGGAGGACCGCAACAACTGCGCTCAACTTCAGGAAAGGGAACTATGTTGCTATGAGGGAAATGGTGGGGAGGAAGCTCAGAAACATCTTTAAGAAGGAGACTGTAGGAAGCGCCTGGACCCTATTCAGGGACACCCTGCAGGAAGCACAAAGAATGTACATCTCCAGTTTCAGAAAAGGCTGCAAGAACAAGCGGTCAAAGGACCCAGTTTGGATGTCAACTGAAGTAAAGAGGGCAATAAATGACAAAAAAGTATCCTTCCGGAGATGGAAAAAGGACCCAATGGAGGAAAATCACCAGGCGCACAGGAAAAGCCAAAAGGAATGCCACCGAGAGGTTAGAAAAGCAAAAGGGGTATACGAAGAGGGGCTGGCCAGGGAGGCAAAAAACTTCAAGGCATTCTTCAGTTACGTAAAGGGGAAGCGACCGGCAAGAGAGGAGGTGGGGCCGTTGGACGATGGGGATTAAAGAGGATAAAGAGGTAGCTGAGAGGTTGAACACGTTCTTCTCGTCGGTTTTCACGAGCGAAGACACATCTAATATACTGGACTCAGAGGAGCTCATGAGTGGGGAACAGGCAGAAAAATTGGAGCACATAGATGTAAGTAAGGAGGATGTCCTGAAACAGATAGACAGGTTAAAATGCGGCAAATCACCGGGCCCGGACGGGATCCACCCAAGGGTTCTGAAGGAACTAAGACAAGAAATAGCGGGCGCAATCCAGCATGTTTGCAACCTATCCTTGAAAACTGGAGAGGTACCAGAGGACTGGAAATTGGCGAATGTCACGCCTATCTTCAAGAAGGGATCGAGGGGTGACCCCGGGAACTAAGCCAGCACGGATTCTGTAAGGGAAGGTCGTGCCTAACGAACCTTCTGTATTTCTTTGAGGGAATAAGCAGTCGGGTGGATAATGGTGAACCCATAGACATCATTTACCTCGATTTTCAAAAGGCTTTCGACAAGGTACCAAATGAAAGGCTGCTTAGGAAGCTGTGGAACCACGGGGTGGGTGGGGATGTGCACAGATGGATCAAGCACTGGTTGTCGGGTAGACTGCAGAGGGTCGGAGTAAAGGGCCAATATTCTGACTGGCGGTGTGCCACAGGGATCGGTGCTGGGGCCGTTACTCTTCAACATATTTATCAATGACCTGGAAAAGGAGGCAAAGTGCGAGGTTATAAAATTTGCAGACGATACCAAAATGTGCGGCAGAGTTAGGTCCAGGGAGGAGTGTGAGGACCTGCAAAGGGACCTGGACAAGCTGGAAGACTGGGCAAACAAATGGCAAATGCGCTTTAACGTGGAAAAATGCAAGGTCATGCATATAGGGAAAAAGAACCCGTTGTTCAACTACAAATTGGGGGGGGGCATTGTTGGGAGACAGCAGACTTGAGAGAGACTTGGGTGTACTGGTGGATGCATCACTGAAGCCATCTGCACAGTGCGCAGCAGCCTCAAAAAAAGCCAACAGGATGCTGGGCATCATAAAGAGGGGCATAACAACCAGGACACGGGAAGTCATCATGCCATTATATCGAGCGATGGTGCGTCCACATCTGGAATACTGCGTTCAGTATTGGTCGCCGCACCTCAAGAAGGACATGGCGGTACTTGAGAGAGTCCAAAGGAGAGCAACGAAACTGGTAAGAGGGCTGGAACACTGCCCATACGCCGAGAGGTTGGATAGGCTGGGGCTCTTCTCTCTGGAAAAAAGGAGGCTCAGGGGAGATATGATAGAGACCTTCAAGATCATGAGGGGCATAGAGAAGGTGGATAGGGACAGATTCTTCAGACTGAAGGGGACAACAAGTACAAGGGGGCATTCGGAGAAACTGAAGGGAGATAGGTTCAAAACAAATGCAAGGAAGTTTTTCTTCACCCAAAGGGTCGTTGACACTTGGAATGCGCTACTGGAGGAAGTGATCAGGCAGAGTACGGTACAGGGATTCAAACAGAGTTTGGACGGATTCCTGAGGGATAAAGGGATCGTGGGATACTGAGAGAGGTGCTGGGATGTAATACAAGTATAGAAGGCTAACCAGGTAATAAGTATAGAAAGCCAACCAGGTCGTGCATGTGCAAGACCGGGGGGTTAGGACTTCGATGGGACAATAGGACTTCAAATGAGAAACCAAGGTGGCAAGGGGGCCCCTTCTGGTGATTCAGACAGGTCGTGACCTGTTGGGCCGCCGCGGGAGCGGACTGCTGGTTAGGATGGACCTGTGGTCTGATCCGGCGGAGGCACTGCTTATGTTCTTAAGGAAAACATAATAAGAATTTGTGATTATAAAGAGGGTAGTGAGATTTACAATTTTTTGAGAATAGCCAAGTTTTCAGACTCAGGATTTTGTAGACTTCAATCATATCTCCCTTCAGCCATCTCTTTTCCAAGCTGAAGAGTCCTAACCGTTTTAGTCTTTCCTCATACGAGAGGAGTTCCATCCCCTTTATCATCTTAGTCGCTCTTCTTTGAAGTTTTTCTAGCACCGCTATGTCTTTCTTGAGATAAGGAGACCAGAATTGAACGCAATACTCCAGATGAGGTCGCACCATGGAGCGATACGGGGGCATAATAACATTCTTAGTCTTGTTAACCATCCCTTTTTAAATAATTCCTAGCATCCTATTTGCTTTTTTGGCCACCGGTGCACATTGAGCAGAAGATTTCATCGTATTGTCTACGATGACATCCAGATCCTTTTCTTGGCCGCTAACCCCCAAGGTAGATCCTAGCATCCGGTAACTATGATTCGGGTTATTCTTCTCAATGTGCATCACTTTGCATTGGTCCACATTAAATTTCATCTGCCACTTGGATGCCCAGTCTTCCAGTTTCCTAAGATCTGTCTGCAATTTTTCACAATCCGCATGCATTTTAACAACTTTGAACAGTTTAGTGTCATCTGCAAATTTAATCACCTCACTTGTAGTTTCAATTTCCAGATCATTTATAAGTAAGTTAAATGGCACCAGTCCCAGTAAAGACACCTGTGGCAGCTCACTGTTTACTCTCCTCCATTGATACCCTCTGTTTTCTATCCAGTAACCAATTCTTAATCTACAACTGAACTTTGCTACCTAACCCATGACTCTTTAATTTTCTCAGGAGCCTCTCATGAGGAACATTATCAAAAGCTTTCTGAAAATCTAGATATATTACATCAACCGGCTAACCTTTATCCACATGTTTATTCACACCTTCAAAGAAGTTAAGAAAATTGGTGAGGCAAGATCTCCCTTGGCTGAACCCATGCTGACTCTCTCATTAAATCATGTTTATCTATGCATTCCACAATTTTATTTTTTATAATTGTTTCCATCATTTTGCCCGACACTGAAGTCAGATTTACCGGTCTGTAATTTCCCAGATCTCCCCTGGAACCCTTTTTAAAAATCAGCTTAACATTGGCCACCCCCAATCTTCAGGTACTGCAGATGATTTTAGCGACAAGTTACAGATCACTAACAGCAGGTCAGAAATTTCATATTTAATAATAATAATAATTTTATTTTTTATATACCGCCAAAGCCAAAGTAGTTTGAGGTGATTTACAACAAGAAGAGCTGGACAGTCAGCGAAGAAATAACAATGAAGTCCTTGAATACAATGAAGTCTTAGACTAACAATGATGCCTTTGAATACATGAATATTTGTAGGGAGGAAGAGAGAGAGTGAGAGTCACATTGTAGGGACGTCAAGTACAAGTAAGTAGAGTACAGGGGTGAGGCTTTTTAAGAGTTCTTGGTTACAAATCAGTTGAACAGGTTGGTTTTAACTAGTTTTCTGAAGTTAAGGTAGGATGAGGAGTGCTTGATGAGATTGCCTAGCCAGCCATTCTATTGACTTGCTTGGAATGCAAGAGTAGTGTCAAGGAATCTTTTGTATCAGCAGTTTGAGTTCTTTTAGTACCCTGGGATGTATACCATCTGGTCCAGGCAATTTATCACTTTTTAACGTGTTGATTTGGCTTAGTACATCTTCCAGATTCACAGAGATTTCTTTCAGTTCCTCCGCATCATCACTCTTGAAAACCATTTCCGGTTCAGGTAGATCTTTTTCCGTAAAGACTGAAGCAATGAATTCATTCAGTCTCTCTTCTATGGCCTTATCCTTCCTGAGCGCCCCTTTTGTTCCTTGATCATCCAATGGTCCTACGGATTCCCTCACAGGTTTACTGCTTCTGATGTACCTAAAAAAATTGTTATGAGTTTCTGCCTCTTTTGCAAGTTTCTCTTAATATTCTTTCTTAGCTGCTTTTATCAATGCCAGCTTTTATCAATGCCATCTAACTTGCTAGTGCTTGTGTTTCTTCTTATTTTCTTCATTCAGATCCTTTTTCCGTTCTTTAAAGGATTTTTTTGGCTCCAAAAGCCTCTTTTACTTCACCTTTTAACCATGCCAACTCTCGTTTTCTTTTCTTTCCATTTTTGCTGATATGTGGAATACCATCATGGAAGCCCAGACCAGATGTATTTTTAAATAACATCCACACCTGGTTTACAGTCCTAATCTTTGCAACTAATCCTTTTAGCTTCTTTTTAACCATTTTCCTCATTTTATCTTAGTTGCGCTTTAGAAAATTAAACGCTTTTACAGTAGATTTCTTTTGCGACATCACTCCCGGTATCAGCTCAAATTAGATCACGATATGATCACTGTTTCCCAGCTGACCCAACACAGTTAACTCCTGTACTATGCCTTGCATTCCACTATGGACCAAATCTAAATTAGCTTCCCCTCTTGTCTGGCCGATGTATACAATGCCTTGTGCATTGTTGTATAGTAAATCACCCCACTTGATTTGCACGTAGTGTCAGATCGTAATCCATATTGGGTATGAGTCACAGGATGTTCAAACTAGAGAGTTGCGCGGGGACAGAAATCCCACCCATCCCCGCCAAAGTCCCACCTGTCCCCACCCATCCCCGTGAGGACTCCCACCCGTCCCCACCCATCCCCGCGAGGAATCCCTCCGTCCCCACCTGTCCCCGTGAGGAATCCCCTCCATCCCCGCCCATCCCCGCGAGGAATCCCCTACGTCCCCGCCCGTCCCTATAAACTTCAGAAATAGTTATTTCAGTTAATTATGCTACTGAATTAAAGGCTCTGGTAGAAACCCATTTAAAAATAAGCAAAAAGACTTTATTAATTTGGAAATATTAATTGGGAAGAATAAGTTTCCAAGTTTCCAGGTTTATTATAAGATTTGATAAATCGCCTATTCCATGTTCTAAGCGATGTACATTTATAAGTTACAAAGTTAGGGTAATCATACAAACTAAAAGAACTTAATATTAAAACAAGATAAAATAACATAAAAGTGCTTAACATTAAATCACATGACTAGACAAAGGCAACAAGACTGATTAACATATATGATCAAAGAAGGGTAAAATTAAGGGGAGAAATACAATTCAATATAAAAGAAACATTTAAGGTTAAAAACATTAGGAAAAGGGGAGAAATTTAATATAAGATGTAAAAAAGAAAAAAAAAATTCAATTAATCATTAAAAGCGTCTTTAAAAAGGAATCCCTTTAATTTACTCTTAAATTTATCTAGCATTCTCTCCTCTCTCAAATAAATTGGCAAAGCGTTCCAGGCTAGAGGGGTCGTAACTGAAAAAATGGCGAGACGTCGTGTACCAATAACTTTTAATGACGGAACAACTAATAAGTGTTGTTCAGTTGAACGTAATACTCTCGAAGTATTATAAGGGATTAAAAATTTATAAATAAATGCTGGAGTTTTAAAAATTATAGATTTGAAAGTAATTAAATTAAATTTGTATATTATGCGATATATAACCGGCAACCAATGTGCTTTGTAAACGGGTTTCTACCAGAGCCTCTAATGTTTATAAATTTTTATCAACACAACTAATATACTACTTTATCCTGAAGCAAAAAAAAAAAAAAAAGAATTTTTTTCCTACCTTTGTTGCCTGGTTTCTGCTTTCCTCATGTTCTCATTCAATTCCTTCCATCCACTGTCTCTCTTCTCTCTGCGTCTTCCATTTGCTCTGTTACTGTGCCTCTCCCTTTCTCCCCCCTTCCATATTGGTCTGGCACCCATCTTCTTTCCTCAGTTCCCCCTATAGTCTGGCATCTCCGTCTTTTTCCCTGCCAGCGTCTTCTCCCCACTCTCTTCCCCATTTCCTTTCAGCGTCCTTCTCCCCCCATCTTCCCCATGTCCTGTCAGCATCCTTCTCCCCCCTCTGTCTTCCACATGTGCTTTTAGTGTCCTTCTCCCCCCTGTCTTCCCCATGTCCTTTCAGCATCCTTCTCCCCCCTCCCATCTTCCCCATGTCCTTTCAGCGTCCTTCTCCACCCCTTTGTCTTCCATATGTCCTTTCAGCGTCCTACTCCCCCCCCGTCTTCCCATGTCCTTTCAGCATCCTTCTCCACCCCTTTGTCTTCCCTATGTCCTTTCAGCGTCCTTCTCTACCCCTTTGTCTTCCCTATGTCCTTTCAGCGTCCTTCACCCCCCCCCCCCCCGTCTTCCCATGTCCTTTCAGCATCCTTCTCCACCTCTTTGTCTTCCCCATGTCCTTTTAGGGTCCTTCTCCCCCTTCTGTCCTCCCCATTTCCTTTCAGCGTCCTTCTCCACCCTTGTCTTCCCCAGTGCTTTCAGCGTCCTTCTCCCCTCTCAGTTTTACCCATTTCCCTTAAGCTTCTTTTCTTCTCCACTCCACCTTTCCTCCCTTTCTCCCTCCCTGCCCCTTACCTTTGTGGTGCTTCCCCACCCGACCGACAGCAGAACAGGCCCAGTCGGACAAACCTCCCTGCACTGTAGCCGCGGATCTAAATTACCTTCTTACAGCAGCTGGAGTATTAAAGCTGCTGTAAGAAGGTAATTTAGATTCGCGGCTACAGGGCAGGGAGGTTTGTCGGCCGGGCCTTTTGTCGGGTGATCGGGGGAAGCACCACAAAGGTAAGGGGACCTGACCAGCTGTGCACACTCCCCCCCATGGCTGCACCTGGGGCGGTCCTCCTCCCACTTTGGTACGCCACTGCCTTCTCCCTACCTGCCCTGCCGCACACAGCCGACTGGAAGTCTTCACGATGTCAGCGCTGACGTTGGAGGAAGGGAGGGCTTTGCTTAAGCCCTCCCTCCGACATCAGCGCTGACATCGGGGAAGACTTCCGATTGGCTATGTGTGCTGCAGCACGGCAGGCAGAATATGGAAGACGAGGCCTCGCAGCAGGGCAGGTGGGAAAGGCATTGAACCCTGCGGGATCCCCGCGAGCACGAGGGGTGTCCCCACGGGATCCCTGTGACCCGAAGGGGGAACCTGCGGGATCCCCGCGGGGGAACCTGCAGGATCCCCGCGGGTCCCGCGGGATTCCCGTCGTCCCCGTTCAGCTCTCTAGTTCAAACGTAGGTTCCTCTATCATCTGCTGGCACATTGAGCAACTTCCACACTTGTTCCACTTCCACGGCCAGACCTCCAGGATTTTGAAGACTAGGTTTCAGGAACACAGATCATGCTGCCACACAAACAAAATGGAAGAGCCATTGGAAGCCAATTGCAAACCATTTCAACATGAGATCAGCATGTTGAAGTGCATAATACTAGAATAGTTCAAACCAGCAACAAGAAGTCACTGGTGGCGTTTTCTGAGTCAAAAGGAACAATGATGGATCTACCATTTAGATACAGTGAACCCCAATGGGTAGAGTGGTCAGCATTCTATTAGTTCCTCTGGTAAGAATTTTCCTCTGGTATGATGTCAGCACAGTGAGCAGAGCATCAATTAAGAATTTAAATTCTTGTCTGGACTTTCGTGAGCTAAGCACCATTTTGAAACTGAGAGTTTGTGCGAGTGAAACAGGGATTCTCTGTTGGGTTTTAGGAAGGGGATCTTGATGCAGAGAACCGGAAGAAACTGGCAGAGAGTTTGTAACAAGCTGGATCCCGTGTAGTTAAGTACCCTTCCTTGTCTGAAACAGTGCTGATGTTAGGATGTTTTTAACAGCACATATTTGGACTAATGTAGTCTTCTGTGATTTGAACCTCATTGATACATTGATTTTGGACTGAGAGCAATTACAGTTATTTTTTTTTTTTTTAACATGAATTCTGTTTAAATATGCCTCTGTTTGTAAATATTTTCATTTAAAAATTGTGCCTTTTTAACTAATCTAAACATATTCTTTTTTTTTTTGAGTGTTTTTAAATTTTTTTCTTATTAAATTTTCAATTTTTACAATAATTGAATCTCAAGTAATATAATTAATTACTATATATCATTGTATCTATCATTAATACAACTTATTTTATAAACAGTATATATTATGAATTATATATAATCAAAAATTATAAATCCCTCCCCATTTTACAATTAATGATTCTAAAAATTATGCATATCCCACCCCATTCCTATATAAGTATTGTATTGTGCTAAGAAGTCTAATCATTAGAATAATTAGTCAATGGTTGCCATATTTTTTTGAAATTATGAAGATTCCCATGTTGTAATGCTAATACTTTTTCCATTTTGTAGATATGGCAGACAGAGTTCCACCAGAACGTATAATTTAATTTGGTATAGTCTTTCCAATTTTGAGTGATTTGTTGCATGGCGACTCCTGTCAATATTAATAGCAGTTTATTATTGTTTACTGAGATCGGACTCTGAGTTCTCATTGCAGTGCCAAATAATACGGTGTCATATGAGAGTCCTACATGATTTTCTAGTAATTTGTTAATTTGGGGCCAAATCAGATTCCAAAAGGCATTTACACAGGGACAAAAAAAAATTAAGTGATCTAACGTCCCTATTTCTATTTTACAATGCCAGCATCTATTGGATCTAGTATTATCTATTTTTTGCAGGCGCGTAGGGGTCCATAACACTCTATGTAATAAAAACATCCATGTTTGACTCATAGATGCTGACTTTGTAGATCTTAATCTCCAGGACCAAAATCGTGGCCATTGAGATGCAGAAATTGTCTGTCCAATCTCAATACTCCAAATATCCCTAAGACCAGTTTTCTTTTTTTTATTTAAAAATCCATATATCAATTTGTACCATTTTGCGGCTTGGTGTCCCAAGAAATCCGCCTGGAAACATAAAACCGGCAGACTATATTGAGTATTAAGATTTTTTTTTTCTAATTCAATACATTCCATATTTCTTTACCCACCCTATTATTCATTTAAACCTTCATACAATAAATTAAATATAATTCAAATATAGCTCTAATTCCATATATCAAATTTTCATATATATAAATTAGATATATCTATTCCTATAAAGATAATAGTAAATATTTTAAATAAATTCATTTTATATCAAAAAGATTCTATAATTAATATCTATATTATAATAGTTTCCCACTCATTTAACCTATTCCAGAAAAATTTTTCCCCTTAATATTAGCAGTATTAAATATAGATGCAATAATTCATATCAATTATAATTGGACAAATCATATTAATATTTTCAAGTCTTAGATATAACTAATATATTATCCCTACAATAAATTAAATATATTTCAAATATATCTCTAATTCCATATATCAAATTTTAATAAAATCATTTTAAACATTTTTAAATATCATCATTTATAGTAACCTAATATGTATAGGTAATTAAATAAAATATATATTTATATCAAAAGATTATATAATTAATATCTATGTTATAATAAATCCCACTCATTTAATCAATTCCAAAATTTTTTTTTTTTTTCCAATTAATATTAGCAATATTAAATATAGATGCAATAATTTTATAAATAGTATTGATTTCTATTATAATATAATTTTATCATAACATCCATTATATTAATAATAATTGATTCAAAAATTATAAAATGGTTTTTTTTTTTTTTTTTTTTGGATGGAATAAAATCAATAATTAATTTAAATCATAACATCCAATATATTATAATAATATTTGAATCAAAGATTGTCAACATTTTAAAAATAATTTATTCTGTTAGTATTCATTGTCTTCTTCTTTCTTTTTAACCATCTTCTTTTTTCTTATTTTATCTTGCATTTTCTATATCCTATCTTCAGAAGAAACTTTCATTTTATTCTGATTTTATGTAGACATTGGATCCTCCTTTTTTTTTTCCTTTTTGTTTCCATATACTTATTCTGTTTTATCAAGTAGACATTGGTTCTTCTTGTGTCAAAAATTCTTTCAGTTTTGCTGGATCTTGAAAATACATAGATTTATTCCCAGTAGAAATTCTCATTGTAGACGGATAATATAGACCATACATGTATCCCTTTTCTTTTAATTGTTGTCTGAATGTGAGGAATTGTTTCCTTATATTTGCAGTATATTTAGCAAAGTCAGGAACCAAAATCAATTTAGATCCTTTATAGTTTAGGTTTTTATTTGCTTTTGCCACTTTTAAGATCTCAAATGCTTGTTGGTATCTTAATACTTTGAAGATCAGAGGTCTAGGAGCTGCCTGGTTTGTTGGTTTTCTTGTGGGGATTCTGTGGGCACGTTCTATCTCTAACGGCCATTTAGAATTTAGCTGCAGCAGTTTAGGCAAAAGATTTTCCAAAAACTGTATAGGGTCCTCTCCTTCAAGATTTTCAGCTAAACCAAGGATTCTAATATTCTTTCTTTTTCCTCGATTCTCCATATCAATTAGTTGATTTTTTAAAGCTGTAACATCTTTCTTTTCCTCTTCACACTTTTGTGTGAAAGTTTCCAACTGCCAGATTCTTTCCTCTATCACAGACATTCTCTGCCTGTCAGTTTGGATCTCCTGTTTCAGATTGATCAGCTCCTCCTTAACTTCTGATATTTTGTTGGCATTATCAGTCAACATTATTTTGATTTTAAATAATTCCGCCATGATGTCCGATTTTTCATTAAGTTCCTCAGCTTCCAGCGGAATTGGTACACTCGATGGCGACACGGGAGTGACCTTCGACCTTTTCGCTGAAACTCCCGATGTACATGGTTTTTCATTCTTTCCTTGCCTTATCGCCGCCATTTCCGACATTGATTTTTATTATTTTCAGATCGGGTGAGCAGAGTAAACAGTTTATTTTTATGCAGTTTGTTGCCTGGGACCAAGGAGCGCCGCGGTTAAGCTGCCATATCGTGCGCGCTCCAAGCCACGCCAGCAATTACAGTTATAGTTTGGAGTTGTAGCACATGGTTTGGAGGTTTTTTTTGTAAAACCCATGAAGCCCTTTAACTGAGATCTTTTTTTCTCCAATATTTTTGTTGGTTCTCCTCGGAGATCTAACAATTATTTCTATTTTGCACATTGTCCATACTCCTCTTTGGGTTCTCAGTGACCAGATTGACTAAACAGAGTGTCTAGCAAATTTGCTTTTTCTATATATGGTACTTGAAATCACCCATTATTATAACGTCGCCCAATTCTCCAGCTTTTCTAATCTCTGAAAACATTTAAGAACATAAGAATTGCCGCTGCTGGGTCAAACCAGTGGTCCATCCTGCGCAGTAGTCCGCTCATGCGGTGGCCCTCTGGTCAAAGACCAGCGCTCTGAGACTAGCCCTTCCAGCGTACGTCCTTGTTAAGCAGGAACTTGTCTAACTTTGTCTTGCATCACTAGAGGGTGTTTTCCCCCATAACAGACTCCGGAAGAGCGTTACAGTTTTCCACCACTCTCTGGGTGAAGAAGAACTTCCTTACATTCATATGGAATCTATCCCCTTTCATCTGTTTGCTCATTTTGTCCCGGGGTATGGTAGTATAACTCTACCTTTATATTCCTTTCCTTCACACATGGAATTTCTATCAATAAGGATTCCACACTGCTATCTTTGTCATGCAGAATGTTTATTTTATTTGATTAAATTCCCTCTTTAACATATAGCGCAACCCCCCCTCCAATTTGATCTACTCTATCCTCGCGATATAATTTGTACCCAGGTAACACAGTGTCCCATTGACTGTCCTCCTTCCATCAGGTCTCCGAGATGCCTATTATATCTATCTCATCATTAAGTGCTATATACTTTAACTCTCCTATTTTTTAGGCTTCTAGCATTTGTATAAAGACACTTCAAATTGTGTTTTTTCCTTGTAATTACAGACTACTAAGAAGACAAGGAAAAGAGTCTTTTATTCTGCCTTCCTCTTAAACCCTCCTGGCTTTCTTTCACCATTATTGGAACCTCTCTACTGGGACTCCCTAAATATCCTGTTTCAATAGTATCCTTCAAGGATACCTCACACCGAACCACCTGCTCCCGAGCAACTGTCGGCTTTTCCCGCATCTCAGTTTAAAAGCTGCTCTATTTCCTTCTTAAAAATTAGCGCCAACAGCCTGGTTCTAACCCAGTTAAGGTGGAGTCCGTCCTTTTGGAACAAGTTCCCCCCTTCCCAGAAGATTGCCCAGTTCCTAACGAATCTAGATCCCTCATCCCTGCACCCTCTATTTCTATCCGATAACCAATTCTTAATTCACAACTGAACTTTGCCATGACTCTTTAAATTTTCTCAGAAGCCTTTCATGAGGAACTTTATTAAAAGCTTTCTGAAAATCTAGATACACTACATCAACTGGCTCACCTTTATCCACATGTTTAAGGCACTACAATTTCAAAGCCCAAAATCTAGGCAAATGCCCAAGTCAGCAATTAGATGCCCCCACTTACGCCAGCTCTTTAGCAGATGTGAACTGGATTTCTACACGCAGCAGTTAGACATCTGACAGAATGCTTATGAACCATCCACGTCCCTCCCACACGAGCACACCTTTGCATGTACACGCAACAACGCTTAGAGAATAGTGCCAAAGAGGAAGGAACCCTGAAAAGGACATTTACTGAGCTTCAACTTAGAGGCCGCATCCGCCAACCAACCACGAAGCCAGAAGGTATGCCAAGTGGCCACTCCAAGGGCCATAGACTTGGCTGATGTCTGCAACAAATCATAAGTGACATCAGAAAGATAATAAGCACTGAGCTCAATCTTAGCCACCTCCTGATCCACTAAAGACCAGTCAGCAGACTCCTGGTCAAGAACAGGCCCTGGCAATCAGACCACTGCAAATCGCTGCCTGGACAGCCAAAGCCAACACGTCAAAACTCTGTTTAAGGAGAGACTCCAGTGTTCTCCCTAGGGCCTTTTAGCCAGGCAGTCCGCCTGGGTAATTTAGATGACCGCCCGGCTATCATCCGCTGTGAATTCTGCTGCCGCCGCTGGTGTTGCTCAACACACAAAAAAAACAAAAAACGGCTTAGAGATTTTATGCCTTAGCCCATAGTGAACTTATGCTCCGGGGCTCTAACATGTGCATGCCGGCTTCCCTTCTCTTCCCTCCGAAACCGGAAGTTATGTCCGGGGGGGGGGAAGAGAAGGGAAGCCGGCACGCACATGTTAGAGCCCCGAAGCATGCATTCGCTAAGGACTAAGGCGAGAGACAGGTCAGTGAAGCTTACAATTTGCTCTTCTTGCTGCCGGGTCCTCCCTACTTTCTGTTTCTGCGAAGGCAGAACCCGGCAGTATTTCCCCAATAGGTCGATCGCGATCTTGGGTCGATCAGCCTTCCTCTCCCCGACAGCAGAATTGACATCAGGGAGAGGAATGCTGATCGGCCCGAAGCAGGGAGAGCTTGGGGAGACGGCGGCTTTGGGGCCTGTTATCCGATGGCGGCAGCTTGGGGACCTGTTCCCCGATGGCAGCGGCAGTGGCTTGGGGGAGGGCAGGGAGAAAGAAAGAAAGAGAGCAGGCAGGGAGACAGAAGGAAAGAAGAGAAACAGAAAAAAGGAAAAGGGGCATGAAGAGAGAAAGAAAGAAAGGGAGGCAGGGAGAAAGAAAGGGTAGGGAGAGAGGAAGAAAAAGTTGGGGGAAGGAATGAGGTCTGGAGGAGAGGAAGCATACAGGCTGAAAGGGAAGAAAGATTGGATGCACAGTCAGAAGAAGAAAGAGCAACCAGAGACTCATGAAATCACCAGACAACAAGGTAGGAAAAATGATTTTATTTTAAATTTAGTGATCAAAATGTGTCTGAATTTATATCTGCAGTCTATATTTTACACTATGGTCCCCTTTTACTAAACCGCAATAGCGGTTTTTAGCGCAGGGAGCCTATGAGCATCGAGAGCAGTGCTGGGCATTCAGTGCAGCTCCCTGCGCTATAAACTGCTATCGTGGTTTAGTAAAAAGGGAGGGGGTATATTTGTCTAATTTTGTATGGTTGTTATTGAGGTGACAGTGCATAGAGTCATCTGCTTTGACCTCTTTGAAAAAACCCCAGAATAGAAATGATAATTAACATTTTCTATGCGTACAATGTGCTTTGTGGGTTTTTAAAAATTTTTTATTGTTGGTAGATAATTTTGACTTGGTCATTTTAAAAGTAGCTCGCAAACCCAAAAAGTGTGGGCACCCCTGCTTTAGAACATTGCTCCTTAGTTTTATCAAATGGTGCAGTGAGGGGCCAGCACTTTACATCTTATCTCCTCATGTACAGCACGGTTCTTTATTCTAAGCAGCTCTGGCACTAACAGTACTATAGGTGCCTTATGCTACTTTCACTACCACTTGCAGTCAGGTTTGGCATTTTATCATGGTTTTAGTTTTTTATTTAGTTTTTCACCAGTATTTTCATTTATTTATTAAAGCAGCCTTTTTTAACAGCCCGATGCCCCTCCCCTATCAGTGTGCCTCCAATCCACTGCTGACACTTTTTTGGCGCCTCTTTCAACGGATCAAATATCATAGCCCCATTGTCGCGTATTCACATTTATTCTGCGTACGAGTTTATCTCATCAGTGTAGAGAACTTTTCGGTAAGTCCATTCTACTCTCCCTGTTTTACTTTCCCGAGTGCTGTGGTTTTATTCTTTGGTTTTAATAGAAGCTCATTTGAACAATAATTTAGATCTTTCCCAGGTTTCACTTTTCATCTACCCGGTCGGCTTGTCTTTGAGCTACTATCGGCTTATGTTTTCAAAATACACTGTATTATCAGCTGTTCATTTCCCATACATTTACTTTTGCCCTGTTTAGGTCTATATAGTCTAGGCATACTGTTTGTAACCAGCTATCATTTTAAGTATGTATATGCCCTATTTTTGGGGGGTGTTAAGCAGTGTTCCCTCTAAGCGGGCGGGTGTTGTGAGCAAACTTTTTTCACTGTGAGCTAAAAATATCGGGCGCCAGCAAGTTATGAGCCAAATAAATATGTTGCTTTCTACCACAGAACTTCCTTACGTTTGTATGGAATCTATCCCCTTTCAACTTTAGAGAGTGCCCTCTCGTTCTCCCTGCCTTAGCTACTAAGTCTATTCCCTTCAGTACCTTGAATGTTTCTATCATGTCCCCTCTCAATCTCCTCTGCTCAAGGGAGAAGAGGCCCAGTTTCTCTAATCTTTCGCTGTACGGCAACTCCTCCAGCCCCTTAACCATTTTAGTTGCTCTTCTCTGGATCCTTTCGAGTAGTACCGTGTCCTTCTTAAAGTACCAGTGCTGGACGCAGTACTCCAGGTGAGGGCGTACCATGGCCCGGTACAGCAGCATGATAACCTTCTCTGTCTCTTCAGTCCAGCATCTGCCCCTTCCATTCACTGTCTGTCTTTCCCTGCCATCTCTCCTCCTGCCCCCCCCCCACCCCCACCCCCCAATTTGGTCTAGCATCCATCATCTTCCTTCTGTTCCCCTCATGGTCTGGCATCTCTATCCTTCCCTCCCCCCTGTGGTTTTTAGCATATCTCTCTTCTCATTTCCTCCACTCAGATCTGATCATTCTCTGCTCTCTCTTCCCTTTTCTTCTCTGGTCTTCCTTCTCTCTTTTCTGCCTCCATCTAAATTAAATTCTTTCTTACTATTTAGTCCCGTTTCCCTCTTTTCACTGTGTCTACACACAGCTTGTCACCCCTTTCCCTCACCCCTCCATTATCTTACTATTTTCTTCCCCCTTTATTTATCTCCTCCTTCCATCCAGTATGTGTTCTTTCCCCACTTCCATTCAGCATCTGCTCTCCCTTCTCAACTGACATCCATCTGCCTTCTGCTCTCTCTCCCTTCTTCTCACTTCCATCATCTGTCCCCTTCTCTCTCTCTCTCATCTCCTCCATTCCATCATCTGCCCCTTCTCTCTCTCTCTCTCTCTCCCCCCCCCAACTTCCATCATCTGCCCCCCTTCCCCTCACCTTTGTGGGTCACTTTCTTTCCCCTGAGGGTGGCTCATGTCACAGGGGAAGCTTTGGCCGAGCAGAACCGCTTGATTGACAGTGGAACTTACTTGATTGATGTCGATGCTGGGGCCCGTTGCCGTTTGAAGGAAAAAAAAAAAGGTGGAAAAAAGGAACCTGTAAAGGCGAGAGGAAGGGAAACCTCCAGGACAGCTGCTTTTTGCCCTCCTTCAGCGGCCCAAGAGTTCAGACCAGCAGCGGCAGCTCTGTATGCTTTTAACTTCGGCACAGAGCTGCCCCTAATCAATAGTTTAGCGCGGTTTCATGAGGCAGCCTCGGGGCCTTTGATAGCCGGCCCGCTTCGATGATGCGATGTGGGCCGGCCTAGCAAAGGCCCCGAGGCTGCCTTATGAAACCGCGCTAAACTATTGATTAGGGGCAGCTCTGTGCCGAAGTTAAAAGCATACACAGCTGCCGCTGCTGGCCTGGAGGTGCGGAGACAAGGCAGGAGGCAAACGCGGTGGAAGGCAGGAGTCCCGGCGAAGGCAGGAGTCCCGGCACAGCGACTGCAACAGGAAGTTGCAAGTCAGCTGACGCCGGCCTTTCGTTGCGGCGGGGACCGAATCCTTTGCGGACCGGCAAGATTTTGTTTGCGGACCGGCGGTTGAAGAACTGTGCTCTACACTGTGTGCGCTGTGACGAGAAACTTGTGCGCTGCGAGGTAATATTTTGTGCGCCAGCGCACCCCAGCGCAGCTTAGCGGGAACACTGGCTTAAGTTCTTTTAGCATGTTTATTTCATTAATTCTGAGTTCAGTGTTACAATATATTGTTCTTGGTTTTTAGTTTACACATTATTCTTTTCTATGACATGTTCGCATCGCAATTTTACTCAAAAGTATAAATAGGTATCCATATTTCCATTCAAGTTTCATCACGGTGCTCTGGTTTTGGCTCCAGTATTTGTCATTTCCGTCCACAAGGTCTGGCTATCCGTTACCATCTCATATTTTAAAGACTCGCTCATTATAATTAGTGGTGATCCACACGTCTCTTCATAATGGACATGTCCGAATTTAGCATTTGAATCTTAGTACTATGGGTTTGGTCTTTTCTGGTTTCCTTTCTATAGTCTGCTTTTCGTCTGGAGTCTTTTGAGTTTAGAATTACATTTTATGACATATTTTTGTGGTTATAATTGTATGACATGTCTAAATTGGTCAAGTTATCCATTCTTTTTATTATTTTTTGTCCCCTCATACAGTGGCAGACCGCCCCAGGTGCCAGCCCAAGGAGGGTACACAGCCGGCTGGATCCAGAACCTTCCGAGCTGCTCTAAATGGCACCTGAACCTCAGCGCGGCTGCCATACTTATTCCGAAGCAGAGGCAGCAGCCGCACTGAAGTTCAGGAAGGTCCCGCGATGACTGCATTTGCCGCCTCTGCCTCTGGAAGACGTAAGTGACGTCGGAAGGGGTGGATCGGCAGCTGAAGTCATTGCGGAACCTTGCCACAACTCCCTGCGTCTGCCGGCCCACCCCCTCCAACGTCACTTACATCTTCCAGAGGCAGAGGCAACAGAAGCAGTCATCATGGGACCTTGCTGGTTTGGAGGGAGAGAGGAGCATAGAAGGGTGGTGGAGGGAGAAAAAGGGGGTCAGGGTGGTATGGAAGGGTAGTGGAGTGAGAGAAAGGGGGCAGATGCTGATGGAATTGGTGTGCAGGGAAAGGAGAGAGAGAGACATAAGGGGGAAGGATACTGGATGGAATTGAGTTGGAGGGAAAGAAAAGGGGGCAGATGCTGATTGAAGTGGGGGGAAGGGAGAGGAGAGAGTGAAATGCCAGACCATAGGGGTGTGGGAGAGGGAAGGGAAGAAGAGGAGAGAGATGCCAGACCATTGGAAGAGGGAAGGGAAGAAGATGGATGCCAGAATAATAGGGGTGAAGGGAGAGATGGAAGTGGAATACAAGGAGAGAAGATGCCATATAGAAGGGGCAGAGAGAGGGTAGACAGTGGATGAAAGGAAGAGAGTGACAAGACTATGAGGAAAGCAGAAACCAGAGAAGACAATGTAGAAAAAAATTCTATTTATTTATTTTTTTGCTTTAGGGGAGATGCATCGCTGTTTCTGTGGTGTTGCATTGTATGCAGAGTCCAGCTTCTTGGTGGTTCAATTTAACCTTTGTCTACGTTTTTCTATTTTATCCCCCCTTTTACAAAACTGTAGAGCATTTTTTTAGCACCTGCCATGGTGGTAATTGCTCAGAATTCTATGAGAGTCTGAGCTGTTACCACCATGGCTAAAAACCACATTACAGTTTTGTAAAAGGGAGAGGGGTTAGTTTGTGATTACATATTCCATACCAGGCGAAGGTGTTTCTGTGTTCTGTGTGTTCGAAAGACATGGTTTTCAGTTAGGATTGACTGTGTAGGATTGATCTGTACTAGTCTGGCTTGTTTAGTTTTACAATGGGTGTATTGATGTACTGCTCACTGCAGTATGTAAGATGCTGCCTTTTCCAGGTACACTCTTGTGTGATGTGTGGATTGTTACTAAAAATTATGTTTTTCATACAGATGGGGGGGTGTTAAAAAATGATGGGCCTCGGGTGTCACATATGCTAGGTACACCACTGTCTTCATAGTTTATATCTAATTCACAAGCCTGCTTTTAGGATCTACAGGGTATGTATCCCTCTGATTCATGACAATTTCACTTCTCATGTTATCTTATCCATTCTTTTTATTATACAACTGCCCAGATAAGCATCAGTCTTTGACGTGATTGGACCTTGAAAACTAACGGCAACAGTGTTCTCCCCAGAAATTTTTTCCAGCCATGAAAACTATTTGCTGCTGTGACAGGGAAGCTCCTGTCACAGTGAAAACTACTGCTAAAACTCCCCAGAATGCAGCACAGGGCTCTGTAAAACCCGGCATGGAGCCAGGACAGCTGGCTCAGCCAAAAGAATGCAAGCCCAGGCAGGTTCCAGCACAGCTGAAGAGCCAATTAAGGAAGGCTCTGAAAACCACTAATTTCCCCTATCACTCCTTTCCAGAGGTCAGGGAGAAACCTGAGACCAATATAGAGAGGGGTGGAGTCAGACCCAGGAGATTGCCTTATAGGCAGAGTCAGTTTACAGACGGGAGGAAGCAGGAGAGGAGGAAGCAAGAGAGAGAGGAGCAGGAGAGCTGGAGGAAGAGAGAGAATGAGGACACAGCTGTCTCTGATGAGAGCAGCCAAACTACTCCAGGAGTTTCCAGGTCACAGAGGGTGCCTGAATCCCAGCATGAGCGTATGGCAGGAAGCCAGCACCTAAGGAAAGGTGGTACAGCACTTGGGAGGTACAGTGACTGGCAACTTAAACCCCAGAGAGAAAAGCTGAGAAATTATCCCCAGGGAAAGGCTGCAAGTATTTTGGCAGACTTGCAGAGAGGGGGATGGGCAGCACAACCTGAGAAAAGTAAGGAAACTTTGAGCCAAGGTTCCCATGAGGGTGAATGGGAAATGTGCAGTGTCCTGAGTAGTATGAGTGAAGAGGACATGGACCTGGGGGAATACAATATGTGAGAGTCCTCAGCTAAGCTCCTGAAGAACGTTCCCTCATTGTATGTGTTTCCCGACAGCCAGAGCAGTGCTGGCCAAGTTAATGAGGTGAGAACAACGTGTTAAGCAGATAAAGAGAGCTGAGAGGGGAAAAGGCTTGAAGCAAGCCGTGCTCAGCTAGAGAAGCCAGGAGGTGTTAAAGGTCCAGAGAGATCAATAAATCCCAGTGGGGATACAAGCCAAGGAAGGCACTGAACTGATAATATTTTGATGTTATAATAATTTTTGCTGTTGATAAGGAGGTGCAATCCAGCTCCTCAGTAAAACACCTGAACTGGAATATCATAGTGTGCAGGAGGCACCTAAAGGACTGTAACCAACCAAGGTGAATGTTTTTCTTTTTGCTTATGTTTTCTTTTCTGTATACTTTGGGACCGTAATAAACCTGATACTATTTTCCAAGGAATCCGGTATCCGGGTCTTCCTTTCACTACCCTATAAAAGGCGTACTAAAAAATCTTACTTGTGGCCCGGACCATAGCTTCCCACCTACTCGGGGACGGGCCCGGCCACAAGAAGTTGGTGGCAGTGGTGGGATCGCGCCGCCCACAGGTTAGTGGAGGAAGTACGCCCAAAGACTTGGAAAAAAAAAAAAACACCAAGAAGGAAAAGGAAGAAAAAAAAAAAACCACGAATTTTGGTTTTTGGTTTTTTTTTTGTGCAAAGCAAGCTGCTGACCTTTTTGAGGTGAAGAATAGTGCCAGAAAGTACTGTGTTCAAAGGCTGGCAATACAGTATTTTGGGAATTGTGGAACAATTCGAGTGGTTTTTTTTTTTGAAGCCATAAATGTTCTAACCTGACTTTATTTGAGCCTGAGGATTACAAATACCCAGAGGCAAAGCAGGAAGAAGGAGCAGTATCCGATGCAGTGTGGTTCCTGGTGGAGTACAAGTCAGCATCAAGGCATCCGGAGGACACAGTCTGCTAAGGAGTGGAGCGGAGTCCGGAAGAGCGGTTCCAGGTTCCTGAGTTCCTGGTCGGAGGACTGGCTGGGGAGGCCCTAATATCCCAAGGCTGAGACACATCAGTCCCTAAGGTAACGGTGCTTAGGGGTGGCTGATGTGGATTGGTGGGTAAGGGAGACCAGAGGCTCGGGGCTAGTGAGGGAAACCCTAGCATTGAAAGTTCGCACTTGGGTTCCTGTTCTCTTTTGTTTGTGTTCCAGGATGGAGGCATCAAAGTTCCTGACAGGCCTAGAAGGGGAGATGCACAGAATGCAGCTGCGTTTTCAGGAGATGCTGCAGTCGCAGGCAGAGCTCTGGAAAGCAGATCACCAGGCCCAGCAAACGCGGCACACGGAACTTTTGCAGCAAATGTCCGCTCAGATACAGGCCCTAAACAACCTGGCACAGAGGCCTGCAACACCGGTGGCCGGCAGCAGTGATGGTGTCGTCGGGCCGGTAGGCGCTCCTTTTGGGGAGCCGATAAGACTGCATAAATTAAATGTAGATGATGACATACAAGACTATCTAGTTGGTTTTGAAAGAGTGGCCATGGCTTCGCACTGGCCAGTGGACCAGTGGTCCGTAAGACTGATACCATGTCTAGGGGGGTAGAGCCCTAGAGGCTTATCAGACTTTGAGCGCTGAACAAGCAGCTAATTATCCCATACTTAAGCAAACGTTGCTAGATTATCTAGGGTATAGCCCAGACCACTACCGGAGCCAGTTACGGGCAGCCCGTTTGGCCCCGAATGAGCGCCCAAAAGCCCTGATACAGCGCCTTAAGAGGCTATGTGAGAGGTGGCTACAGCCACAAGGAAAGGGGGTACGAGAGGTCATGGATGAGGTGGTGAGGGAGCAAGTGTTGGAAGCCATTGCTCCAAGGGCTAAGGTATGGGTAATGCGAAAAGGGTCCCAAACTTTGGAACAGGTGGGCGAGGATTTGGAACATTATTTAGAGGCTGAAGAAGCCCTAAAGCCTCCCAAGGTGGGTCCTAGTCCTACGAGGGGTCCCCATTTTCCCTTGGGGAGGAAGAAGGTAATGTTAGCCACCAGGGTAGGGGCTATGCCAGAGCCTACCATAGAGGTGGAGGTGGAGGGTATAAAAATGAAGGCCCTAGTGGATTCTGGGGCAGACCAATCCCTCATTGCTCTTCCTGATTGGGCCAATATAGTGCGAAAGAGGGGACCGAAATGTGTGCGGCCCGCGGGGAGGGCCAAGTTGAGATGTGTGCATGGAGTAGCTACCCCATATGATTTAAGGAAGGTTAACCTGAATTACCAGGGTCAGAAGAGCTGGGTAAAATTGGCTCTAGTAACCCGCCCCCCAGTGGCCCTACTCTTAGGAAGGGATTGGGAGGGCTTTCAGCAGTACACCCAAAAGAAAAGGATTTTAGCCCACAGGCAGGCAGCGGATGGTCCTTACAAACGAAGGAATAGGAGGGAGAGACAGGCCGGGCCTTTTCGACCTTGGATCCCTGGGGAAGTGTTGGAGAAATTCCCCCTTTTTTCCCAGGAGCAACAGAAGGATCAAGTTCTTAAACACGCCTGGGAACAGACTAAAGATCTGGCAGACTTTTACCCCAGGTTCAGGGAGGAAGGGGGCCTGTTGTATAGAGAGACCCTAAGGAAAGGAGGGGGCCAGCCATGGAAGCAATTGAAGTTAGCCCATGAACATCCGCTAGCTGGACATCGAGGTAGGAATAATACGCTAGATCAGATCCTGGCGCGGTTTTACTGGCCCGGGATTTACAAGGAGGTGAAAGAATTCTGTGAGACTTGTCCCTCGTGCCAGAAGCTGACAGGGTATAAACCCCCCAAAGCTCCATTAATACCCTTACCGAGAGTTGAGGAGCCTTTGGCTCGTATCGGGGTGGATATAGTGGGTCCCCTGGATAAGAGTCGGAGAGGGTTTGAATATATCCTGGTAGTGGTGGACTATGCCACCAGGTTCCCATGGGGGGTGCCCCTAAGGTCTACCTCGGCACCGATTCTGGTGCAAGAATTAACGAAAATCTTTTGCCAGGTAGGGTTTCCCCGGGAAGTGTTAACGGATAGGGGGACCAATTTCCAATCGGGGGTGTTCGAGGCCTTTCTAGCCGCCTTTGGCATTACCCATAAAAACACGTCCGCTTATCATCCCCAAGCTAATGGCTTAGTCGAACGCTTTAATCAGACCTTGAAACGGATGATAAGGAAGGGTGCTGCCGGGGATATTAGAGATTGGGATTTGTGGGTTCCCTTTTGCTTGTATGCGGCTCGGGAGAATACTCAGGAGTCGCTAGGGGTATCCCCATTCGAGCTCCTTTATGGGAGACCTCCACAAGGCTTATTGGATATCATCTGGGAAAATTGGGAGCCCCAAAAAGAACAAGACATGAATGTTCTGTCCTATCTGCAGGGGATAAGGGGTAGGCTGAGAGAAGTGACTAAACTGAGCCAACAAGCCCTCCAGAAAAGTCAAGTCAAACAAAAGACATATTATGACCGGCGGACCCGGGTGAGGAATTTGTCTGTAGGGGATAGGGTGGTAGTATTAATCCCTGATGGGCCCCATAAATTTGAAGCCAGGTGGAGGGGTCCTGGAGAAGTGGTAGAAAAACTTAATGCAGTGGATTACCGGGTAAAGGATGACAAGGGGCGAGAGCAAATCTTCCATGTGAACCTGTTGAAGCCATGGAAGGAAAGGACAGTGTTGTATACCCAGGCAGGGGAAGAAGAAGATGGGGAATTAGGACCCCAGATAGCTGACATGGGGTCAGGGGAGACCCCCAAAATTGGGGATACACTGAGTGAGGTCCAAAAACGACAGATGGGGATGATGTTGGGACAGTTTAGCTCAGTATTATCTTCCAAGCCAGGGTACACTCGACTGGGGAAACATGAAATTATTACCGCTCCAGGGAGAATTGTACGTCGCAGGCCCTACAGACTACCGGAGAGTAGACGGGCGGAAGTGAGGCAACTGGTGCAAGAGATGTTGGACTTGGGGGTGATTGAGGAGTCCCACAGCCCATGGAATAGTCCCATTGTGTTAGTACCCAAGGCAGATGGAACCACAAGGTTCTGCATAGACTTTCGGGGGGTAAACGCCATATCAGAATTCGATGCGTACCCCATGCCACGGATCGAAGATCTGCTGGATAAGCTAGGAAGGGCGTGTTATTTATCTACCCTAGACCTATGTAAAGGGTATTGGCAGATTCCTCTGTCCGAGGGATCAAAGCAAAAGACAGCGTTTCAGACACCCCGGGGCTCTTCCAATTCCGCCGCATGCCCTTCGGATTGCATGGCGCTGCTTCAAGTTGCCAAAGAATTGTCAACAAGGTGCTAGAGGGGCATGAGGAATACGCAGCAGCCTATATGGATGACATCATCATTTTTACCCAAACCTGGGAGGAGCACTTGGGAGCGGTGGAAGCAGTCCTGATAGCCTTAGGTAGGGCAGGGCTCACGGTGAATCCCCAGAAGTGTTGGTTTGGGCAGTCTCAGGTAAAATACTTGGGGTACCAAGTGGGCCAAGGGCAGATCCGGCCATTGATGGATAAGGTAGGATGCATCAGGGACTATCCCCGTCCGGTAGACAAGAAACAGTTGAGGGGCTTCTTGGGATTGGTAGGGTACTACCGAAGGTTTATATCCCGGTTTTCTGAACTGGCAGCTCCCCTCACTGATATGCTTAAGAAAAATTTGCCTGTCCGGTTGGCCTGGTCTGAGAGGGCGAATGAAGGGTTTGAAAGATTGAGAAAATGTTTGTGTCAGGATCCTGTATTAAAAGGGGTGGATTTCGAGAGGCCATTCCTACTACAGACTGACGCATCCCAGGAAGGGTTGGGAGCAGTCCTGTCCCAATTACACCAGGATAGGGAACACCCTACTATGTACCTGAGCAGGAAGTTGTTACCCCGGGAGCAAGCTTACTCTACGGTGGAGAAGGAATGCTTGGCCATTAAGTGGGCTATTGACACTCTGAAATATTATTTAGAGGGGAGATCCTTCACCCTAGTCACAGACCATGCAGCCCTGACATGGTTGGAGAAAATGAAGGTTAGCAATGCCTGCCTAACCAGGTGGTATCTGGCCCTTCAGCCATATCATTTTAAGATAGTACACAGGCCAGGAGCACTTCATAAGAATGCAGATGTTCTCTCTCGGTTAGGGGAAGAATCCTCTGAGAGTTTAAAGGAAGAAAGGACCGATAGGGGTTTAAGTAGGGGGGTATGTGACAGGGAAGCTCCTGTCACAGTGAAAACTACTGCTAAAACTCCCCAGAATGCAGCACAGGGCTCTGTAAAACCCGGCATGGAGCCAGGACAGCTGGCTCAGCCAAAAGAATGCAAGCCCAGGCAGGTTCCAGCACAGCTGAAGAGCCAATTAAGGAAGGCTCTGAAAACCACTAATTTCCCCTATCACTCCTTTCCAGAGGTCAGGGAGAAACCTGAGACCAATATAGAAAGGGGTGGAGTCAGACCCAGGAGATTGCCTTATAGGCAGAGTCAGTTTACAGACGGGAGGAAGCAGGAGAGGAGGAAGCAAGAGAGAGAGGAGCAGGAAAGCTGGAGGAAGAGAGAGAATGAGGACACAGCTGTCTCTGATGAGAGCAGCCAAACTACTCCAGGAGTTTCCAGGTCACAGAGGGTGCCTGAATCCCAGCATGAGCGTATGGCAGGAAGCCAGCACCTAAGGAAAGGTGGTACAGCACTTGGGAGGTACAGTGACTGGCAACTTAAACCCCAGAGAGAAAAGCTGAGAAATTATCCCCAGGGAAAGGCTGCAAGTATTTTGGCAGACTTGCAGAGAGGGGGATGGGCAGCACAACCTGAGATAAGTAAGGAAACTTTGAGCCAAGGTTCCCATGAGGGTGAATGGGAAATGTGCAGTGTCCTGAGTAGTATGAGTGAAGAGGACATGGACCTGGGGGAATACAATATGTGAGAGTCCTCAGCTAAGCTCCTGAAGAACGTTCCCTCATTGTATGTGTTTCCCGACAGCCAGAGCAGTGCTGGCCAAGTTAATGAGGTGAGAACAACGTGTTAAGCAGATAAAGAGAGCTGAGAGGGGAAAAGGCTTGAAGCAAGCCGTGCTCAGCTAGAGAAGCCAGGAGGTGTTAAAGGTCCAGAGAGATCAATAAATCCCAGTGGGGATACAAGCCAAGGAAGGCACTGAACTGATAATATTTTGATGTTATAATAATTTTTGCTGTTGATAAGGAGGTGCAATCCAGCTCCTCAGTAAAACACCTGAACTGGAATATCATAGTGTGCAGGAGGCACCTAAAGGACTGTAACCAACCAAGGTGAATGTTTTTCTTTTTGCTTATGTTTTCTTTTCTGTATACTTTGGGACCGTAATAAACCTGATACTATTTTCCAAGGAATCCGGTATCCGGGTCTTCCTTTCACTACCATATAAAAGGCGTACTAAAAAATCTTACTTGTGGCCCGGACCATAGCTTCCCACCTACTCGGGGACGGGCCCGGCCACACTGCATTTAGTGTGCCACAAAAAACATTTGCTCCATTTAGTGTGCCGGAGTTAAAAAAGTTTGAGAGACGCTGCTCTATACTATTTGAAAGAGGGCAAATATCTAATTATTCACTTCTAGAATTGGATACTTCTTAAATTTAATAAAAAAATTATAGATGTGTTTCAATTGGTAGATGACAATGGGAGAATTAAGTCCTTTACTCAGTTGCAGACAGAATTTGGTATTCCGTCTACTGATACTTTTGCCTATATGCAAATTCAACATTACCTTAATTCCCTACCTTCTAACTCACTTACAGGCCACTGTCAAGAATTGTTATCCACGGCCTTTACTATTAATTCTCAGCTCCCTGTTCCTCTTAAGTTCCACCATCGTCATTTGAAGGATGAATCCCCCTTGTTTGATCACTCTAGCTTGCAAGATGCTTGGACACGCGACTTGGGAGTGGACATCTCTGGAGATGTGATTTTGCAAGCTGTTCGAAGGTTGTCTACTTATCGTAAATACACTATTTTTTGGGAACAACATTATAAATTGGTCCTTCGATTGTACATTTCTCCTAAAAGGGCTCATCTTTCTAGATTTAGGGAATCAGCTGCCTGTCCAAGATGCCAGACGTCTGAGGCAGGATTGGGACATATGTTTTGGACATGCCCTAGTGTTCGCTTCTTTTGGGATACTATTTTTCTCTTTGTGGAGCGTATTTGGACCATAAAAATACGTCCCTCTCCTTTGGTGTTATTTGGAGCTGTTCCCCATTATTCTCCTCGTACACGGAGGACTGCAGCTTTCCTTAAATGGACAATTCTTATGGCATTGAAATGCATCTTGCTCAAATGGCTGGATAGAGAGGTGCCAGATTTCTCTCTTTGGCGGTGCCAAATGATTACTCTGTGGCGAGATGTTTCTGACTTCTCAGCTCGCATAGGGCGCTCTTTTCAAAACACTTGGGAACCTTTTTGGAAAACTATGACGCCTTTGGCACGTAGCCGCTTGCTCAATTGTTGATGGTTTTTGTAATGTTCTAATTATTTTCTTTTTTGTATAATGTTCTCTTTTTGTGATACTTTTCCTGTATATTAACTATATTTCTATGGAAGGAGGACCGAGGGAATGGGAGGGGGGAGGGGGGTTTAGTTTTGGGTGTTGATTGCCTGTATGTGGAAGTTATTGAAATACCTTGAGCTTGTTTGCTGTTTTCCTTGCACTGTTTTGTATTCTTATTTGAGCTCAATAAAATATATTTGAAATAAAAAATTATGGAACAAGTGTCAAATCTTAAGAAAGGCAGTCATATTGAGCATTGGAAAATAACTAATAATAATTAACTAATACAAATAGTACATATTTAGGGCTCCTTTTACTAAGCTGCGATAGCAGTTTTACCGCGCGCTTAGCTTGCGCAGAATTGCTGCACGTGCTAGACGCTAACAAGTTTCAAGTTTATTATATTGTTTGATTAAACGCTTTTACAATTTCAAAGCGTTTTACATAAATAAAATAAAGTGGACTTACTTATACAATTACTATTCATATAAACAAACTGGGAAACAACTTTAGACAAGAAGACAGCTGATAACAATGGGAAGGTGGGGAGGAAATACAATATTTGTTAAAAGATTACATAAAAGGGAAACACATTGGGGAGATAAGGGGAAAAATGAGAGACCGAAAGGATGTCAAGAAAATTGAGAATTTGTAATCTGTCAATTAAAGGCTTCTTTAAAAAGAAGACATTTAAGGTTCTTTTTAAATATTTTTAAATCTTGTTCTAATCTTAAATACAAAGGAAGAGAGTTCCATAACATTGGTGCCGTAACGGAGAAAATTGAAGCACGGCGGGTTCCAATAATTTTTAAAGAGGGGACATTTAAAGTACATTGTGAAGATGATCTGAGAGTTCTAGATGAACTGTATGGAATCAAGAGTCTATCTATGAAAGCCGGAGTATTAGATTTTAATGTCTTAAAGACTAAAAGAGCTATTTTGTAAGTAATCCTATAAGATATTGGCAACCAATGAGCACTTTGAAGTAAGGGTGTGACGTGATCAAATTTTTTGGAACCTGAAATAATCTTTATTGCAGTATTTTGAACGAGTTGAAGACGCCTTATTGACGCATTGAGCTGGTGTTAGTTCTAGCCGTGTAGTGCGGCAATTCTGCATGCACTAAAAACGCTATTGCAGCTTAGTAAAAGGAGCCCTTAATTTTCCCCACAACCAAATTTCCCCGTCCCGCCCCGCCCCACCCGGCTACTTTTTCATGCCACCCGGCTGGAAAAAATTTCTGGGGACTCCATTCTGTGGCCCTGGCAATCCATAAAGTCCGAATTGTCTTCCACTGGCATCATTTGCCGGTGAGCAATGGCTGAAACCACAACATCGACCACAGGAGACTTGAAGGTATCCCTATCAACATAAGGAATAGAATAAAGGCGATCCTAGGACTGTGCCAAACGAAAAGGTGCATCCGGAATCTTCAACTGTGCGTATACCACATCTCAAATATCTTGATGCATAGGAAAAGAATGGGATGCTAACCGGATCCCTCAAAGCAGAGGATCCACAACACGAGGAAGGTCCTTAGCTTCTTCATGAAAGCGCAAAACTAAAGACACCTGAAGAATAAGCTCCTGCAGCTCTTCATGGTGAGAAAATGCGCACAACCGAAATGTCCTCACCAATCAGTGGGTCTGAAAGCCAACTGTAGGAATCGGAATTCTTCGTTCTCTGTCATGGTTCCCACTCTGGAATTCTCTGCCTTTTTATCTTTATTCAGAAAAATAATTTGCGAATTTCAAGTTTTATAAAAATTTGATATAGTCACCTGTTAAAATATTTCTAGGCAAAATATAAAAATAAAAGTTTTACAATGTTAAAACACATACCAAACCAAATAGACTGGAGCATAGAAGGAAGAAATGGGGGGGGGGGGGGACTACATTTGTTTTAGGATAGTTGAACAATTAAGGTAAGAACATAAGGCCTCTTCTACTAAACCGCGCTAGAGGTTTTAGTGCTGGGAGCTGCGCTAAATGACCTGCGCTGCTCCGCTCCACACTAAAACTGCTAGCGCGGTTTAGTAGAAGAGGGGAATAGTGTAAGGGAAAAAGTAAGGAAAATTTTAATTAAATACAAGCGATTCAAGAAGTTCAAACTTTAATAAGAAGACATCTTCAAAGCTATAATGAGGACTTTTTTTGTTGTTTAAATCTATAACGTGAAGGCATCTTTAAACAGGTGACTTTTCAGCTTCCCTTGAAAAGGCTCAAGTGATTTTTTCCTCCCTTATTTCTAGGGGAAGGGCATTCCATAGTTGAGGAGCATTAAGAACATAAGAATTGCCGCTGCTGGGTCAGACCAGCGGTCCGCTCACGCGGCGGCCCTCTGGTCAAACACCAGTACCCTAACTGAGACTAGCCCTACCTGCGTACGTTCCGGTTCAGCAGAAACTTGTCTAACTTTGTCTTGAATCCCTGGAGTGTGTTTTCCCCTATGACAGAATCCGGAAGAGCATTCCAGTTTTCTACCACTCTCTGGGTGAAGAAGAACTTCTGTACATTCGTACGGAATCTATTCCCTTTCAACTTTAGAGAGTGTCCTCTCGTTCTCCCTACCTTGGAGAGGGTGAACAACCTGTCTTTATCTACTAAGTCTATTCCCTTCTGTATTTTGAATGTTTCGATTATGTCCCCTCTCAATCTCCTCTGCTCGAGGAAGAAGAGGCCCAGTTTCTCTAATCTTTCGCTGTACGGCAACTCCTCCAGCCCCTTAACCATCTTAGTCCCTCTTCTCTGGATCCTTTCGATTAGTACCGTGTCCTTCTTCATGTACAGCGACCAGTGCTGGACGCAGAACTCCAGGTGAGGGCGCACCATGGCCCGGTACAGCAGCATGATAACCTTCTCCGATCTGTTCGTGATCCCCTTCTTTATCATTCCTAGCATTCTGTTCGCCCTTTTCGCCGCTGCCACACATTGCGCAGACGGCTTCATCGACTTGTCAATCAGAACTCCCAAATCTCTTTCCTGGGAGGTCTCTCCAAGTACCGCCCCGGACATCCTGTATTCGTGAATGAGATTTTTGTTACCGACATGCATCACTTTACACTTATCCACGTTGAATTTCATCTGCCATGTCGATGCCCATTCCTCGAGCCTGATTATGTCACGTTGCAGATCTTCGCAATCCCCCTGCCTCTTCATTACTCTGAATAGCTTCCGCAAATTTAATCACCTCACTCGTTGTACCTATGTCCAGATCATTTATAAAGATATTGAAGAGTACGGGTCCAAGCACTGAGCCCTGCGGCACCCCACTGGTGACGCTCTTCCAGTCCGAATATTATCCATTTACCCCCACTCTCTGTTTCCTATGCTCCAGTCAATTTTTAATCCACGTGAGAATTTCACCCTCGATTTCATGGCTCGCAATTTTCCAAAGTAGTCATTCATGCAGAACCTTGTTGAATGCCTTCTGAAAGTCCAGATATACAATGTCAAGCGGGTCGCCCTTGTCTATCTCCCTCGAAGAAGTGCAGCAAGTTTGTCAGACAAGATCTGCCTTTGCTGAAATCGTGCTGGCTGGTCCTCATCAGACAGTGTCCGTCAAAGTGATCAATGATGCGGTCCTTTATCAGCGCCTCTACCATCTTTCCTGGTACTGAGGTCAGACTGTAGTTTCCCAGGTCTCCCCTCAAATCTTTTTTGAAGATCAGCGTTACATTCGCCATCTTCCAGTCCTCCGGAATCTTTCCCGATTTGATCGACAGATTGGCTATTAGTTGCAGTAGTTCAGCTATGGTCCCTTTCAGTTCCTTGATGACCCTCGGATGGATGCCATCCAGCCCCGGGGATTTATCGCTCTTAAGTCTATCAATCTGCATGCATACCTCTTCTAGACTGACTGTTAACCCTGTCAGTTTCCCGTTTTCACTTCCAGCATATAGTCTGATGGGTTCCGGTATGCTATGTATGTCCTCTTCGGTAAAAACAGATGCAAAAAATGCGTTTAGTCTGTCGGCAATTGCTTTGAACTCCTTTAGCGCTCCCTTTATTCCTTGGTCATCCAACCGTCCCACCGCTTCCTTCACGGGTCATTTCCCTTTAATCCCTTTAATATATCGAAAGAACGGCTTGAAGTTTTTCGCCTCCTTGGCTATTTTTTCCTCGTAATCTCTTTTGGCCCCTTTTACTGCCTTATGGAACCTGCGTTGATGTTTGTGCTTGTTCCAGTTTTTGTCTGTTTTTTTTAAGTTCAATCTGTTTATTAAGTATTTCGAATATGAAAAAACAGTACAACTATCAGGAAATATCAAAACCACAAGCAGTGTGACTCACACATGTCGTGAAAGTTTTCATCTGTTTTTGATCTTTTCCATTCCTTAAACGAGACTTTTTTGTCTCTGATCACTTTCTTTACCGCTACAATGAGCCACGCTGGTTCTTTTTTCTTTTTCCTCTTTGATCCCTTGTTGATGCGCGGTATATATAGATTTTGTGCCTCGGTGACTGTATCCTTAAAAAAGAGACCAGGCAAAGGAGGGAAAGCTTAATAATTGTTGGTTGATGGATCTAAGTGTATATGGTATTACCAGGTTATTTATAAATTCTGGTGTTTTTCTATTAATCGTTTTGAATGTTAATAATATTATCTTATAAGCAATCCTATGTGCAAGTGGGAGCCAATGCACTTTCTGCAGGAGGGGCAAACTCTTTCTCCTTGGCTTTCTGTTCTTAATTTTCTCGGTAACCTCTCTCTAAAGTTCCATCTTTGGCTTTATCCCACCTAATGTGGACAGAATTAACTTTAGTTTTTTCCTCTTACCATACTGTTCATTCCTTCCCTTTCCCCAACCTTTTCTTTGCTTCTTGTAACCTACTGACTCCCTCCTTTCCTCGTATTTCCTACTTGGTTTGATTGTTTAACTGTATTTCATGTTCCCTACCCTATTCAATTTTTATATTTACTTATTTTAAATTTTTATTGTAAACTGCTTAGATTTACCCTTGGTTTTATATTTGTGATATATTAAAGAACTTGAATTTGTAAGGGAATCCCCAGCACTATCAGCTGTAAGGGAAACCTGATTTCCCACACTGCTGGCTGGGAAAATCCCTGTGGTGGCGGTAGAGGAAGTCCAGCCGACTGTCGACAAGCGGTGCACGCGCGAAGGGGAACCCTGCTCACCAGCACTGAAAGCCGATGAGGATTCTCCTTCTCAGCGCCCAGAGCACTTTGTGCAGACACCAGACACCTCAACTGCTCAGCAGGAGCACAATGAGCACTTTCTTAATTTCTCTGAATTGCTCATTGTGAACCGGTTAGAAATAAAAAGCAATTAAGAGCAATTAAAGGCTTCTATTCAGACTGGCACTGCCTCAGAAAAAAAAATTTTACCAGAAAAAAACTTTACCAGAAAAAAAAAACTTTACCAGCTGTAGTCTTTGCCTTCAAGCAAGGCGTACAGCTGAGGTACCTCTAATAAAAAATTGGGGAGGTGGGACTTGGCCATTGGAGTGTGTGGCACCCCTGAGGTTGGACAGAAAAAGGGACAAGAAAAAAGGCCACTAATCAGATCCAACAAGCGCTAACTAACATGCAGAAAGACTGCACAGGCTTACCACCTCCACCTGCTGGAGACTGAGAACAGACTGATTGCAGATGGGACTGCCAAAAGTCAATATGCCTCAGTCTCCACCTGCTGGCATCTGTGCTAGTCTGGAAAGATGAGAAAGAACTGCTGTTTTCCCACTTGTTCTGCTACTCTTTGTTAATGTCTATTTGAATGCCAACATTTATCCCACATAAGGGTGAAAGAGTAGCATGCTCACCTTGCTCATTTCTTCTCTCTCTTCAGCATGCATCCAAATGGGCTTATGCTCCTCTGTACCAAGAACGAGAAGATTCAAGACATGAAACTTAACTCAGAGCACAGATCTAGCGTACTGGCATACATGTAATACAGTCGGGTAACTTACTGTTCCTCATACATTGCTAGGTACCCAATATAAATGGTACAATTTCTCACACATCCATTTCAAATCATCTAAAATGATAGCACAAAAATATAAAATTTTGTGATAACGATGTTTAGAAATTGGTATAGAAGGAAAAGCATGAAATCTTCCAGTCTATCAATTGTATATGTGGCTTTTGAGAAGACCTTTCCAGTTACAAAAATGGAGCTTAGAAGACTTACTGTCCAAATTCTCAAGATCTCAATGTTTAATAAATGCTTGTACAGTATCACTGTTAAGGAAAAATAATTTATCAGATAATTATGTTAAATCTTTGCTGTGTTGGCTGAATAATTCCTTGGTAAAAGATTTTTTCCAGAACAGTTGGGGAGAATTATTCATACCATACCCAAGAAAACCCCAATAACCAAAAATACGATTAGTCAATGTAAGTTCCATTCGAGGATGCCTGATCAATTATTGTTTTCAAATCATTTCAAATTTCTCTTTATTTCAGAGGAGGAAAAGCCTCAGGCTCTGACCCGCTGCATTCAGTTTTATGCAGCCAGATCACAATAATGGGATAACCCTCACCAGCATTTGAAATGATTTGGAAACAATAAGGGGCTCATAATCAAAAGAGAAAAATGTCCAAAACCCAGCCTAAGTCGGCACTTGGACGATCATCAGTCAAAAACGTCCAAGTGCCGGTAATAAAACCGGGTTTTGGACGTATTTAAAAACGACCTAGGCCTTCACAGTGCCACTGAATGACCATAGCTAAACAGGGTGTTTCAGGAGGAGTGTCGAGGGCGGGATTTGGGCGGGACGTGGGCAGGCTTAGACTTAGTTGTACTGCATGTATAACCGAAAGTTATACAGCACAGGATCGACGGAACTTGGATGTTGTGACTTAGATCATTTAAAACATGGTCTAAGTCACAAAAAAACACCTAAAGTCACCAGATAAGCACTGCAAACACATAATACAGACCCCCACACACTACCCCAGTGATCACCGACCCCCCCCCATAAAAATATTAATCACAACTTGAAAATTGTGCCTCCAGAACATCATCACCTGGCAGCCTGGCATAGGAAAGCCTCGTCGTGCTGCACAGAGGTGTCTTAAGCCGTCTTGGGGGTGGGTTAGGGACCCATGGAGAGGAGGACCCATGCCCATAGGTCCCTGTAATCACTGCATTGATACTGAAACATGTGCACTCCCCTATACACCCCCCAAACCCTTTTGTACAGGCATAAAGTGGCTCCTGCAGCCATGCTAAAATGCCTCTATTTACCCAACACTTACCACCTTAAGATCTTGACAACTCTTTGGTAATTCTTATTACCCAACATTTATCACCTTAAGATGTAATGTAATGTAATGTAATTTATTTCTTGTATACCGCTATATCCGTTAGGTTCTAAGCGGTTTTAAGAAAATATACATTTAAATTGAAAGTAAGAAGTTAGAAAGGTGCTTAATAAATTCCCTTACTGTCCCGAAGGCTCACAATCTAACTAAAGCACCTGAAAGTTGATAAAGAAGTGAAAAATAAAGAAGATTAATGTTAAACATTTTAACTAGACAGTATTAATCTGAATAGTACTTTGGTAATGGAAGAGAGGAGAAAAAAGGAATAGATGTAAAAGGGAGAACCGTAGGAAGACAGAATTTTGGAGAGAATTTAAATAAAGGAGATATAACATAATAAAGGCAGAATTAAAAACAATAGATAAGGTTAAAGAAATTCATAATATGAAAAGAAAAATAAAGTAAAAATAAAAATAGTGTCTTTAAACACAGTTTCAGTCATTGATGAATGTGGAGCAAGCAAGTGGTGTTGAAAGACTATGTGTGCCGGTGCCGTTGTTGCTAGGGTAGATAGGGTACTCCTGTCCTGTATTTACTGTGCCAACCTGGGCCGACGGACAGCGGGACACTAGGGCAGAAGTCCTCCGAAACTCGGGTAGGCAGATGACGATTAGACCAACGCTGTTAAAGTCCTGCATGCAGGATACAGGTGGAGGAGGCAAATGCACTGCAACAGTCACAAGGCGCTGAGCTGTACACTGGTATCTCTGGGGCCGAGGCCAACATGGTGCTCCCTCTTTGCTGCTGTTACGCTCTCGCACCTTCTGAACTCCGCAACCTCGGCGAGAAACTCTGGAGAAAGGTTGGGCAGATGAATGATGGGACCTCGGAGCAAAAGTCTTCAGATCCCGGGTCGAGCAAGCGCCGAACAGGCCCATGCTGCCTGAAACCAGGTAAACAGGGAACTTGCTAAAGTGGTGAAGAGGACTGCTCCGACCATGGGCTTGATTTTCTTGCTCCGGTCTGATCTCCCAAACATTTTCTGATAGCTGTTGATCTTCCTAGCGGACTGCAGGAGGTGTGGAGCTCACACTCCTGTCATGATCTGGTCTATGGGCGCTTGGTAGTTGCGGTTGGTCCCAATGTTGCTTAGGTGTAAAAGCAGTTGTTCTCCCACTGCTGCTGATATTTAAAAGCAGGTAGATTGATCTATCCAATGGACTGCTGGGGGAAGATCTTATATGTCTGGCTGGATCGTGGCAAAGGGTTCCCGGTAGTGGCGGCTGGTCCTATTGCTGCTTAGGTGTAAAAACAGTTGATCTTCTTATCAGATTGTAGGGGGGGGTGGATCTCACATGCCTGGCTGGATCGGGGCAAAGGGTTCTTGGTAGTGGTGGCTGGTCCTGCTGCTGCTTAGGTGTAAAAGCAGTTGTTTTCCCAATGCTGCTGATATTTAAAAGCAGGCAGATTGATCTCTCCAGCGAATTGTATGGTGAAGAGCATACACGTCTGGCTGGATTGGGACAAAAGCTCTCGATAGTGGCGGCTGGTCTTGGTGCTGCTTAGGTGTAAAAGCAGTTGATCTCCTACTTCTGATGATATTTAAAAGCAAGCATATTGATTTTTCCAACGGAATGCTGGGGGAAGAGCTTACTTGTCTGGCTGGATCAGGGCAAAGGGCTCTCGGTAGTGGTGGCTGGTCCTGTTGCTGCTTAGGTGTAAAAAACAGTTGATCTTCCTAGTGGACTGCAGGGGGAGGTGGATCTCACACTCTTGGCTGGATCGGGTCTGTGGGCTCTTGGTAGTTGCGGATAGTTCCGCTGCTGCTGAGGTGTAAAAGCAGTTGATTTCCCACTGTTGCTGATATTTAAAAGCAGGTAGATTGATCTCTCCAATGGACTGCAGAGGGAGGAGCTCACATGCCTGGCTGGATCGGAGCAAAGGGCTCTTGGTAGTGGTGGCTGGTCCTGCTGCTGCTTAGGTGTAAAAGCAGTTGATTTTCCTAGCAGACTGCAGGGAGGGTGGAGCTCATATTTTTGCAGGATCAGGACTGTGGGTTTTTGGTGGGTTGGTCCCGTTGCTGCTTAGGTGTAAAAGCAATTGATCTCCCTCTGCTGCTGATATTTAAAAGCAGGCAGATTGTCCAGGGAGAGGAGCTCTGCACTCAAACTGCCATCTTCCTCGCCTCCAAGTTCCGGATCTCGACAACTCTTTGGTAATTCTTATGTAACTCTTATGACATCTCTTATGCTATTCCTGTAAACTTTTAAGTAATCTCTGAAAACTTTTATGTAATCCGCCGTGAACCGCAAGGTATTGGTGGAATAGAAATCACTAATGTAATGTAATAAGGACTATTGGGGTGGTAGATAAGTGGGTCTAGGGGATTCTGGAGGTGGTTTGGGGGGCTAACCATGACTTATAAGGGAGCTGTAGTGAGGAGAAGACATGGCACCCTTTTTGTGAAGTTCACAGCAGTGCCCTGAAAGGTACTCCATTATTTAGGTGCCATGTCTGGGTGTTCAGTCCATCACTTTGCAGACCCCTCCCACATCCAACAGGGCTTGTTCTAGGCATTTTTCACTTGGACAAAAAGTTGGACAAAAATGTGGTATAAAGATGGACGATTTAATGACTTGGATGATCAGATCGGCAGGACGTATAGTTAGATGATTTTCGAAACGAAAAAAATTTGGACGTATTTTTCAAAAATGTGTCCTAAGCTCTTTTTTACTTTGGACGACTTCTGACTTAGATGTTCCTTTTGATTATGCCCCTCTAACTTAACAGGGGCCTTACATTGACTAATCATATTTTTGGTTACTAGGATTTTCTTGAGTATGGTATTTTGATTTTGACCCTTTTCCTGTGTCTTGTTTGGTTTCACTTAGAAAATTATTCTTACACCAGTTGGGATGCTGTGGAGCAAAACAAAAGGGGGGACCCGTTCTTGAAAAAGCCTTTGGGCGAAACTGGTTGAACCTTAAGGTCCTTCCCGAGGTTTAAAAAAATAATGAAGAAATAGCTAAAGCTAAGTACAAAAGTTTTAAAGTTGTATAAGAAAAGTTTATCGATTTGCACAAAACATAGAATATAGAGCACCAGCACTTTAAAAAATCTAAGGTCTGATGATGAATAAAAGCCAGAAAGAGAAATAAGCCTTCAAATAATTTGGCTGGTGGTTGGCTGGAACTGAAGACCATAGAGGTACTTAGAAAGGTATCATCTGAAAAAAAGATCACTTAGAAATTAGGCACTTTGAAGTTTATTATATGCAGTTGTGGATTGATGGTGTATATTACATAGACAACATCATAAACAACATTGGGCTATTTTAATAATATCTATCTTGGGTCATTTTTTAGCTAGGAAAAGTATTTTATCTTTTCCCTGTTCAGATGATATTACTATCTATCCATCTTCCTTTTGATACAATCAAAGATAACATCAATAACACGGTTGGAACCCAAGCATAGTACCGGGTAAAGCTTTGGATTCTTGCCCAGAAATAGCTAAGAAGAAAAAAAAAAAAAAAAATTAAAATTGAATCAGGTTGGGCAGACTGGATGGACCATTCGGGTCTTTATCTGCCGTCATCTACTATGTTACTATGTTAACAATAATATAAACTTAGTGGAAAAATGGCCGACTGTTTACATTTAAAAATGAATAAGGAAAAACCTACCGTGAGTTTTTACTTTTGAGTCTGCCCCAGGTTAATTAACACTTATGATCTTCAATTAAAATTGCAAGATAAACCTCTGAAATTAGATTCTGAACTCAAAGTATTGAGAATTGTGATAGTTATTTAACTCTGGAAGGCCTGGTTAAACAAGCCTTTAATATGTTGGTAAAATTGAGAATTCATTATTGTTTTAATAGACAGAATTTTGGGGTGCAATCCCTTGTACTATCTCAAATAGATTGAGGGCCAATTGAAAAGTTTCCAGCCTGACCAAGAAAGAGCAAGATTAGCATTACAATTCTTTGGCATTGAGAAACAACTATGGCTAGATTTTCAAGTCAGTCCGATGACTAGTTTGTCTTCAAATACAATCCAAAAAAACAAGGTAAATAACCCCACAGTAAATATACAGCTAAACAGAAGTGGGGAAGGAACTTAACACATCAACCTGTGATGATGCAGAGTTTATTGTACACAGACCCTTGCCGACTATTTCCTCAACAAGATAAAGACCATACAACAAGACGTTGAAACCGCTTCTTTCACTACAGCTCTAATCCAACCACCTCCACAAGAAACCTCCGACTCTTGTGCTGCCGACCAAATCTGGAGCACATTTTCACCATTAGAAAATTCAGATACTGATAAATTCCTATAAAAAAAAAACTCTCCTCTTGATGCAGCATCTAATATAATAAAATGCTAGGCCGCGCACGCGCAGTTCCTAAGTGTGTGCCGCTTTTCCGTGAGCTGTAGCGACACATAGGAAGTGCGCATGCGCAGCTTCTGGTCCGTCCTGCTGCTGCGTGTTCGCGCATCACAAAAGCTTCCCTGCTCTCCACCTATCGGCCGAAGCGCAAGCGAGCTGCGGAAGTGGTGGTGGTGGTGACCGGCCTCAGGTATCAGTTTGACGTTAGGATGGTGGGGTGGGGAGGCCTGCGGAGCCCAGCAACTTTCCGCTGCCCGGGACCCGACTCATTTGCCGCCGCCCCCCCTTCCGTTCCCGCGGGCATGACTGGCGATTTAAGCAGCGTATGCATCAGTCTTCACACGTTGCTTCGGGCCCTCCTACTGCCCTGATTTGCTCCGGACATGCCTGAGTAAATCAGGGCAGTAGAAGGACCCGAAGCAGCGTGTGAACACTGATGCACACGCTGCTTAAATCGCCAGTCGGGCCCGCGGGAACGGAAGGGGGGGCGGCGGCAAATGACTCGGACCCGCATTTGTAGTCGCCACTGTGGGAAGGGAAAGAGGGTAGAGGAAACGCTAATGCTGCTGTACAGGGAACTGGTGTGGGGGGAGGGATATGGAAGGGGGAGGGAATGCTGCTTTGCACAGACAGAGGGAGGAAGGGAGACAGAAAGACAAGAAGAAAGACACAGGGAACTGGTGTGGGGGGAGGGATATGGAAGGGGGAGGGAATGCTGCTTTTGACAGACAGACAGAGGGAGGAAGGGAGACAGAAAGAAAAGAAGAAAGACACAGGGCCAGGGACATATACAGAAAGACAAACAGACAAAGGGGGCCAGGGACAGAGACAGACAGAAAGAAAGACAGCGGGAGTCGGGTCAGGAGGGGTGCGGAATGGTAGTGGACAGCCAAGGAAAAAGAAAGACAGAAAGAAAGACAGAAATACAGAAAGCAGCTAAGGAGAGAGAGAGAAAGAAATAAAGACAGACACACACACATATATTCTAGCACCCGTTAATGTAACGGGCTATAAGACTAGTTCTTGATAAATGCTCCAGCTGGCTATTAGCAAACACCCCTGTCCGCATCATAGCCTGGCTCACTAACCTTCTGAACGGTTGACTTCACCAAAGCCAGCTCCCATCGCAAGTGGGTCAAATTGCACTCACCCCAATTCCCAAGGTCTCAAACACTGACCTAACAAATCTGGCAAACTACAGGCCTATCGCCGGCTTCCCTACACTCACCAAACTCCTGGAAACACATGTAAGCAAACAACTCTCATAAGAACATAACCTGCTGGAAAGATGGTCAACTACTTGGCAGCTAAGCTTCAATGCTAAAAAATGCAAGGTGATGCACCTGGGAAAGAAAAATCCGCACAAAAATTATGTACTGAATGGTGAGACCTTAGTTGAGACCAAGACAGAACGCGATCTAGGGGTGATTATTAGTGAGGACATGAAGGCTGCCAATCAAGTGGAGAAGGCTTCCTCCAGGGCAAGACAGATGATAGGTTGTATCCGTAGAGGATTTGTCAGCAGGAGACCTGAAGTCATGATGCCGTTGTACAGATCCATGGTGAGGCCTCACTTGGAGTACTGTGTTCAGTTCTGGAGACCACACTACCGTAAAGACATACTGAGGATCGAGTCAGTTCAGCGAATGGCGACCAGGATGGTCCTGGGGCTCAAGGATCTCACGTACGAAGAAAGACTAAAAAAATTGTGGCTGTACTCACTTGAAGAAAGAAGAGAACGGGGAGACATGATTGAAACGTACAAATACATCACGGGACGTATCGAGTCATAAGATAATATCTTCTGTCTCATGGGACCCTCAACAACCAGAGGGCATCCGCTGAAAATCAGAGGAGGGAAATTTCATAGCGACTCCAGGAAGTACTTTTTCACCGAGAGAGTGGTGGAGTGTTGGAATGGACTCCCACTGCAGGTGATTGAGGCCAGCAGCGTGACTGATTTTAAGAAGAAATGGGATACTCATGTGGGATCTCTAAGGGAATGAACTCTGGGGGGGAGGCAAATTGCAATGGGCAGACTTGGTGGGCTATAGCCCTTTTCTGCCGACATTTTCTATGTTTCTATGTTTCTATATTGAAAAACACTCATGCCTCCATCACACACAGCTCGGATTCTGACCACAACACAGCACGGAGATGCTAATGCTAACTTTAACTACCAAAGTCAAGCAATTACTAAGAAAAGGACATCAAGCCATCCATCTTCCATTCGATATTTCTGAAGCGTTTGACTCTGTCAATCACCAGCTACTCCTCAATACACTCAGTGAGATTAAGCATTGAGATTAAGCAGTATATTTCTGCATCTCGATGGCCACGTATTTGGTCTTGGAGAATGAGATGTACAGCATCAGCATCTATGAAACTTGGTTCTTTTTGTTACATCATTGTTTTTGGACCCCAATTAGATTGAATAAGGTAGATATCTCTAGATCTAATAGATGCTGGCACTGTCATCTAGACATAGGAACACTAGATCAGGGGTGCCTAATAGGTCGATCGCGATCGACGGGTAGCTCGCCAAGGCAAAGTGAGTCGATCACCCAGGACTCACTTTGCCTTGGCGATCTATCGGGCCGATCAGTCTTCCTCTCCCCAATGTCAATTCTGCTGTCGGAGAGGAAGTTTGGGCCAGCCAATCGCTGCCTGGCTGGGCGGAACTTCCTCTCCGACGGCAGAATTGATGTCGGGGAGAGGAATGCTGGTCGGCCCGAAGAAGGGAGAGCATGGGGCGTCGTCGGTGTCGGCTTTGGGGCCTGTTATCCATTGGTGGCGGTTTGGGTCCTGTTCCCCGGCAGTGGCAGTGGCTTGGGGAAGGGCAGGGAGAAAGAAAGAAAGGAAGGGGGCAGGCAGGGAGACAGAAGGAAAGAAGAGAAACAGAAAAAAAGAAAGGGGGCATGAGGAGAGAAAGAAAGAAAGGTCAGGGAGAGAGGAAGAAAAAGTTGGGGGAGGGAATGAGGTGTGGAGGAGAGGAAGCATACAGGCTGAAAGAAAGATTGGATGCACAGTCAGAAGAAGAAAGTGCAACCAGAAACTCATGAAATCACCAAAGTAGGAAAAATGATTTTATTTTAAATTTAGTGATCAAAATGTGTCTGAATTTATATCTGCTGTCTATATTTTACAATATGGTTCCCTTTTACTAAACTGCAATAGTGGTTTTTAGCGCAGGGAGCCTATGAGCGTCGAGAGCAGCACTGGGCATTCAGCGCAGCTCCCTGCGCTAAAAACTGCTATTGTGGTTTAGTAAAAAGGGAGGAAGTGGGTATTTGTCTATTTTTGTATGGTTGTTATTGAGGTGACAGTGCATAGAGTCATCTGCTTTGACCTCTTTGAAAAACCCCCGGAATAGGAATAATTAACAATTCTATGCGTACAGTGTGCGTTGTGTTTTTTTAAAATTTTATTGTTGGTAGATCATTTTGACTTGGTCATTTTAAAAGTAACTCGCGAGTCAAAAAAGTGTGGGCACCCCTGCACTAGATCATTTACTGTTTTACTGCCCTAAGATAATGATTTTCTGGAAATCAATTTGGAGACATAATAATATTTTAGAATCTGAGATTCCGTTAACTTATGAAATAGTAATTTGTGGTACCATTTTACATATCAAGGATCCCCTAGATAAATATAAAAGACATCTTTTATTAATTATGACTAGTATAGCTCTACAAATGATTAAACGAAACTGGAAAAACTAGGATCATCTCAACTTTACATTCTGGTGGGCAAGTTTATGTTTAATTTATAAATATGAGAAAATGAACGCTGATTTGTCAGGGAATACAAAAAGCTTTAAATTAATCTGGGGCCCATTGTCGTCTTTTGTAAAATTATTATAATTATGATTTTGTTGTTAGATAAAATGCACATCCATATAGGGGGGGAGGGGGGGAGAATTCTAAGATCTTTTAATTTTTAATTATTCATAAAGATGATAATAGAAGGGAAGGATGGGGGTTTTTCTTTGTGGTTTGATAACTAAGTCTGATTAATCATATGTATAATTTACATTTAAAATATGTATAATATTTCTTGGAACAGATGGAAATAATTTATAATTACTTTAATAATAAAGATTAAGATGGGTGGGGGAGGGGGGCGTGGCTTGGAGCACGCAAAATGGTCACATAACCGCGGAGCTCCCTGAACCCAGTCAACTAACTGAAAGAAAAAGTTGATTTGATTCGCTCATCCTGCGATATAAAAAAGTAAAACAGCTTCGGAAATGGCAACAACAAGGCAGGGGAAATCGGAGAAGCCGTGCACTTCCGGTGTATCGGCAAAAAGATCTAAAGTGACTCCAGTGTCGCCGTCGAGTGTCCCGATCCCGTTGGAAACAGAGGAATTCTCAGATAAAGCAGATATAATGGCAGAGCTATTTAAAATTAAATTAATGCTGACAGACAACGCTGGCAAAATTTCGGAGGTAAAGGAGGAGGTGTTGGGTCTGAGGCAGGAGATCCAGACTGACAGGCAGAGGATGTCTGTGATTGAAGAGAGGGTCGAACTGCTGGAAGTGTGAAAATGAAAGACAAACTGTGGAAAGCTTGAAAAATCAGCTGATAGATATGGAGAACAGGGGGAAAAGGAAGAACATCAGAGTGCTTGGACTGGCTGAAAATCTTGAAGGGGGAGACACTGTAACACCTAACACCTTCCAATTAAACACATACCATAAATAGATTGTAACCTACCCTCTCTAACTGAATTCCATATGTATTTTTCATACAGTTCTTCACTGTCAGTTTAATTTCCATCCTATAAGTTCACATAGAATTTTTCTTTTTTCAACCATCTTTATTTTCTCTTCTTTATTAATTTCCAGGTACTTTAGTTAGATTGTGAGCCTTCGGGACAGTAAGGGAATTTTTTAAAGTACCTTCTTACTTCTCATTTATAATCTTAATGTATATTTTCTTCAAACCGCTTAGAACCTAACGGATGTAGCGGTATATAAGAAATAAATTACATTACATTACATTACTGTACAGTTTTTAGAGAACTTACTACCTAAACTGTTACAGTTAAACTCCAAGTGGCCGTTGGAGATAGAACGGGCTCATAGAATCCCTTCAAAAAATGGCCCCAGACCCTTGATTTTTAAAGTTTTGAGATACCAGCAAGCTTTAGAAATCCTGAAAGTAGCAAAAGCGAACAAAAACTTAAATTATAAAGGGTCTAAATTGATGTTGGTCCCAGACTTTGCAAAACACACTGCAAACATCAGAAAGCAGTTTCTAATGCTGAGGCAACAGTTGAAAGAAAAAGGTTTTATGTACGGCTTGTACTATCCATCTACAATGCGAATATCTACTGGAAATAAATCCTGGTATTTTCAAGATCCTGCCAAACTTAAAGAGTTTCTATCAAAAGATGAACCGATGTCTACATAAAGGAAAATTAATTAAAGGAAAAAGAGAAAATGGAGAAGACTCTTTTTGAAGAGAAGAGAAGAGAAAAAGGAAGAAAGAAGGAAGAAAGAAGAAGTGGATTGATATTGGACCAAGTTAATTTTACTGCATTTTATTGCATGTGAAGATCTTTTGACTAATTTTTCAATATTTTGAAGCTACTGATACATTCTTAAATTAATAAGAAATTAATTATCTAAGAGAGTTATTATAAATATAATATATATCTTTACCCAACTACTAATTACTACCCATTCTGAATAATAATAACTGATTAACATAAGGAAATAAATATATAATACTAAATATTGCAAAAGGGATTATTAATAAAATAGGAAATAATTTTAGACTTTAATTAATAAATATGAAAATATATATTTCATTTAAATATTTATTTATATTGAATATATTATAAATGATTTTTAACTGAGAATGTTATAAAAAATTGGTTGAATGCTAGTATCAATAATATATTAACGCTATGACTGAATATATTTAAATTAACAGTGAATATTTTAATATACAGTGGTGCCTCACACAACGAACTTAATTCGTTCCAGGAGCAAGTTTGTTATGCGAAAAGTTCGTTATGTGAAACGCGTTTTCCCATAACAATACATGTTAAAAAAAATAATTCGTTCTGCAGCATAAAATATGCTAAGATGACATAAAAAAAGATAAATTTGTCAAAATGGTGAAAATGGTGGTCTTGCTGAGGCCAAACTCTTTGACGAGGTCACACTGTTTGACCCCACATTCACTCCTTCTAATTATTTCCCGTTTCATTTCAACAGAAATCACCTTCCTGCTTTTTTTAGAAGCCATGATATATAAAAAATATTGAGTTTATCTTAAAAGGACGACTGTATACAGTGAGAGAGGGCAGTTAAGCGCAGTGACTAACGACTGCCTGCAGTGCCTGCGCGGAAGGATGCAATACATCGGCAGCTCGGGCGACTTCGTTGTGTGAAACGAAGTTCGTTGTGTGAAACGAAGTTCGTAAGTTCGTTGTGTGAAGTTCGTTGTGTGAAACGAAGTTCGTTGTGTGAATCAAGACATGAAGTTCGTTGTGTGCAGCGTTCGTTGTGTGAGGCGTTCGTTATGCGAGGCACCACTGTACATGGAATTATAGTTAAATTTAAAAATGTTAACAAAATATTAAGATGAGATATATATTATTTTGGAAAGAAGATATAGTTATAATCTATATGAATTAATTAAATAAGAATCTTAATATAATGATATAGTTCACCGGGATACTAATTGATATGAAATACAAAAATAATAAAATAAAGGGTTAAGTCTGGGAATTGGGATTTTTTCAAGAAGAGATAATTAATAAGGAGATAAAGAATTTTAAGATACTATTATTTATATGAATAACTTATATGTATGAACTTGTATTTGAATATTCATTTTGATTTCATCACAGATAATTTTATGTAATTTGCTACAATGTAATTTCAATTTTAATGATAATAATTATTAACTAAATGATTGAATATGTATAGATATAACTAATTAAATATTACATATGTGGGGGGGAAAAAGAATAGCTGAACTTTTTGAGATGTGTTAATTCAATATGGAGGGGTATTAGTTGTCTGGGGGAGGGGGTTTAGGGTCTGCAATACCAATGTGTGTTCCAGGTCAGACAATGTTTATGGGGGGGAGGGGAGGGAGCATAGAGAGAGGGAGGGGGGTTCAGAGCAATAATATATTGATGAGGATTGAAAATGGGATAAATGTAAAAATTGAATTTTTCTTTCATAATTTTATTTTTGGGAGGGGTAAGGGATGGGGGGATTGGATGCAGGAAATATATTTACTTAATGTGCTGAGATCTGGTCATCTTTACTATTATAGAAGTATTTGCCAAAGTTTAATTATAAAATAGATGGATATAAAAATTTATTCTATTAATGTCAATGGTTTAAATCATCCTATTAAGAGAAAGAAAGTATTAACGTTCCTTAAAAAGCAAAATGCGGACATATATTTTATTCAAGAGTCGCACCTTTCTGATATTGAATCTAAAAAGTTATCTGGGGGTTGGATTTCTAAATGCTTCTTTGCACCGGCAATGGGGAAAAAAGCTGGGGTTGCTGTCCTGATAAATAGGAAGTGCACTGCTGATTTCAAATTAATAAACCATGATCCTTTAGGAAGATGGGTGCATATCAATATGGTTCTGGGAAATACAACCCTGAGTTTTTCAAACAAGTTCAACAATTACTGCTACCACTGGCTACTTCTAATTTAATCGTAGCAGGGGATTTCAATGCTGTAATGGATCCAATTTTGGATAAAAGACCAAATAGAATTATGAAATCGTTAGGTTTAGATAATTTGGTTCAATCTTGTAATTTAGTTGATATATGGCGTATTCTTCATTTTAATGATCAGGAATTCTCTTTTTGTTCTCAGGTCCACAAATCTTTTTCACAAATTGATTATATATTTGTGTCTAATAGTATAGCGCAGCGAGTGATGAATGCAGTTATTGATCCCATTGTAATTTCAGATCATGCTGGTGTGTGGATTGACTTTCAGAATAATGATATGGTACAGTTCAATCCAATTTGGAGATTTGATAATGCTTTACTTGCGGACTCGAACTTTCTGGAAGATTTTAAATTAAAGATGAATGAATTTTTTCAAATAAATAATTCGGACAATATTAATGCTGAGATTTTGTGGGACGCATTTAAAGTAACAATAAGAGGAAATATTATTTCATATTCAGCATTTATCAAAAAACAACTTAAAAAACAATATATTGATTTGGAAAACCAAATTAAAATATTAGAAAATAAATTAATTGAGAAATGGGAACATAATACATTACAAAATTTATTAAAAGTAAAAGCGAAATAATGAGATTTCTTCTCAATTTGTGAGGAAAGATATCTTCTATAAGCAAGTTCAGTATTATGGTAATTCAAACAAAGCTGGAAGATTATTAGCTAATTTTCTCAAAGCAAAAAAAAAGGAAATCTAAGATTATTGCAATTAAAGACACACAAGGCAACACACACACTAACACCAAAGATATTTTAATACAATTTCTTGATTTTTATAAAGATTTATATTCTTCTGAATCTTGTGAAAATAAAGAACAAGAAGGATTAAATTTCTTAAACTCATTTATTGGACCAAATGTTCCGGATCTTATAAAACGAAGTTTAGAAGATCCTATATCTTTAAAAGAAATAGAATCAGCATTGAAGTCTCTTAGAGTTGGATCCGCTCCAGGTGGTGATGGCTATACTGTTAAGAACATAAGAACATAAGAACATAAGCAGTGCATCTGTTGAATTCTATAAAACATTTCAAAATATTATCTTACCATATTTATTAAATTTGTATCAATACCAAATAAATAATGGGAACATATCAGGTACTATGGCTGATTCGGTAATTATTGTCTTACCAAAACCAAACAGGGATCCTACTTTGGTTTCAAACTACAGGCCTATATCTTTACTAAATGTAGATGGTAAGTTGATTGCTAAAGTTTTAGCAATAAGATTGGCAAAAGCTCTTCCTTTTATTATTGATGTACACCAAACAGGATTTATTGCTAAAAGACATTCATCAAACAATACTAGATTAGCTTTTCACTCTTTAAATTTAGCAAAAAATATGAATGATCCAGCTTTAGATGCAGAAAAAGCATTTGATAGAGTGGAATGGAGTTATATGTATCAAGCTATGGAATGGTTTGGAATAGGCCCCGGTTTTATTAAAATGATTCAGACTTTGTATAGCTCTCCTGGTGCAAGATTATATATTAATAACAATTTATCAGATAGATTTAACTTGCGTAGGGGAGTTAGACAAGGATGTCCTTTGTCCCCCTTACTTTTTGATATTGTTTTAGAACCCTTATTAATTTCAATTAATCAAACTAAGGAGATAAAGGGAATCCCATTTTCTTACTGGGAATTTAAACTTTCTGCATATGCAGATGATATATTATTATATTTAAGAGAACCGGGGAATACTGTTCCAAGTTTACTTAATCTTCTAGAGAAATTTGGGAAATTTTCTGGATATAAAATTAATTGGAGTAAATCGGAAATTCTTCCAATTAATGTTCATTGTACCAAAGGATTATTTGATTCATATTCATTTATTTGGAAAGAAGAAGGTTTAAAATATTTAGGAATTATTATCAAAAATACAATTGAAGATACAGTCAAAGAAAATGAAAAACTTTTATTAAAAAAAACTAACAGAAATGTGTGAGCAATGGAATCCTTTACATCTTTCTTGGTGGGGAAGAGTTCAAACAATTAAAATGATGATGTTGCCTGTGGTTTGTTACCAAATGAGTATGATACCAATATATTTTCAGGGGTCATTCTATAAAAAGTTAAATAATATTCTTACAAAATTTGTTTGGTTTGGGAAAAGACCCAGAATTGCTTTAGTATCTTTACAAAGACCAATTGTGGAGGGAGGGGTAAATTTTCCAAATTTTTATAGGTACCATCAAGCCTATATTCTAAGACAGGGTATGTATTGGATCCTCCCAGATCTCATGGAGAATGTACCAGATTGGCTATATCTAGAATGGCGGCTCCTGTTCCCACTACATGTAGAACACCTAATTAGTATAAACATGCCTAGACGATATAAGGATAACAGAATTCTATTGGATACTTGGAAGACATTAAGATATATTAGTAATCTATCACCAGAACCAATTGCTAAATCATTAAATCAATCAATTTGGGTAAACTCCAGGATCAAGATTGGCGGATATAAAATCGTCTGGAAACAATGGATAATTGCAGGTATACGAACATTGAATGATGTTATTTCAGAAGGATCAATGCTTAGTTTTTCACAATTGCAACATAAATTTGGATTAAATAAAACACAGTATTTTAAATGGTTGCAATTGAAGCAAGCTATTCAGGCAGGGTTCCCTGAATGGAAAACTCTTAATACTCAATATAGTCTGCAGGTTCTATGTTTCCAGGCGGATTTTTTTGGGTCACCAAGCCGCATAATGGTATAAATTGTTAAATGGATTTTTAAATAAAAAAAAGAAAACTGGACTTAGGGATATTTGGAGTATTGAGATTTGTCAGACAATTTCTGAGTCTCAATGGCCACGATTTTGGTCCTGGAGATTAAGATCTACAAAGTCAGCATCTATGAGTCAAACTTGGATGTTTTTGTTACATAAGAGTTTTATGGACCCCTACGCGCTTACAAAAGATAGATAGTACTAGATCTAATAGATGCTGGCATTGCAGAATAGAAGTTGGGACATTAGACCATTTAATTTTTTTTTGTCCCTGTGTAAATGCATTTTGGAAACTAATTTGGCCCCAAATTAATGAATTACTAGAAAATCATGTAGGACTCTCATATGATACTATACTATTCGGTACAGCAATAAGAACTCAGAGTCCGATTTCAGCAAACAATAACAAACTATTATTAATATTGACAGGGGTCGCCATGCAGCAAATAACTCAAAATTGGAAGGATTATACCAAATTAAACTATACATTTTGGTGGAATTCAGTCTGTCATATATACAAAATGGAAAAAACAATAGCTTTACAACAGGGAAATATTCATAATTTTAAGAAAATTTGGGAACCATTGACTCGTTATTCCAATGATCAGATTTCATAGCACATTAATAATGGATATATTAGAATGGGGAGGGGAGGGGAATGTATATTATATGGATTTAAGAATTGAAAAAAGGGGAGGGGTATATTTTATTGATAAATGAATTATTTGTAATCACAATTTTTCATGTATTATTTGAAGTTTTTATGTACAATTAAAATATTGTAAGAATGAAAAATTTATAAATAAAATATTTAAAAAAAAAAAAAGATGGGTGGGGGAGGGTAATGATCTGTATGGATATTGTAAAATCATAAGTGATGTCTAAAGTGTTAATGTATAATCTATGTTGTTTCCACTTATTGAAAGTGTTTTAAAATGAATAAAGATTATTTAAAATAAAAAAAATACACTCAGTGAGACAGGCATCACTGGCACAGTTTACAACTGGTTCAGAGACTTCGTACAGAACATATAAGAACATAAGAACTGCCATCTCCAGATCAGACCTTTGGTCCATCAAGTCAGGCGATCCGCACACGCGGAGGCCCAGCCAGGTGTACACCTGGCGTAATTTTAGTCACCCATATCCCTCTATGCCTCTCGTAAGGAGATGTGCATCTAGAATGGTGGATTCCGCAATAACCTCCTCTGGGAGAGCATTCCAGGTGTACACCACTCATTGCGTGAAGCAGAACTTCTTGATATTCGTCCTGGACTTGTCCCCCCTTAGCTTCAGTCCATGTCCTCTTGTCCGTGTCACATTGGACATTGTAAATAATTTTATTTTCTGCTCTATTTTGTCGATTCCTTTCAGTATTTTGAAAGTCTCGATCATATCCCCTCGCAGTCTCCTTTTCTCAAGGGAGAACAATCCCAATCTCTGAAGTCGTTCCTCGTATTCCAAGTTCTCCATATCTTTTATTAGCTTAGTTGCTCATCTCTGCACACCAGCAGTTTTATATCCTTCTTTAGATTGGGAGACCAATGTTGGACGCAGTATTCCAAGTGTGGTCTGACCATTGCCCTATAAAGCGGCATTATAACTTTCTCTGATCTACTCGTGATTCTTTTCTTTATCATGCCTAACTACCTTGTCCGGAAAGACGATGCATTCTCAATAAGTTGCCGGCCTTCTGCGGTGTTTCCCCAGGGATCCCCCCATCACCTTAGTATACTCTTTAATAGTGGTCTCAAACTCAAACCCTTAGTGGGGCCACATTTTGGATTTGTAGGTACTTGGAGGGCCGCAGAAAAAATAGTTAATGACTTATTAAAGAAATGACAACTTTGCATGAGGTATGCACAATTGTCATTAACTATTTTTTCTGCGGCCCTTCAAGTACCCTATTTTTTCTGCAGACCTCACTTTTAAAGTTTAATATCTTTCCTTTCTCAAAACTGACACATTTCAATGACTATATTGAAAATTAAATCATTTTCCCTACCTTTGTTGGCTGGTGACTTTATTTTTCTGTGCTTTTAACTATGTTTCCAGGGCCTTCTTGTCCTTTGACTGTTTTTCTCTCCATCTTCACTTTCTGCCTTGCATCCATCTTTGGTATTAACTTAATATTCAATTTTTCTGCTTTCTTTTCAAAATCTTTTCAAATTCCCTTCTCTCTCTCTCTTCTTCCGTCCCTATTTCCATGGTCTGACATCTCTTTCTTTCCTTTCTCTCCCTCCCTCCTTCCTTCCTTCCTTTCCCCTGGTCTGGCATCTGTCTCCTTCCCTCCCCCAACTTTTTATTTCTTTCACCCTGCCCCCTTCTTTCTTTCTCTCTCTCTCCATGCTCCCTTTCTTTCTATATATCTGTCTTTCTCTCTCCGTGCCCCCTTTCTTTTTTTCTTTCTCCATGCCCTGTCTTTCTCTCTCCATGCCCCTTTTTGTCTGTGTCCCGTCTCCCTTCTTTATTTCTGTCTCCCTGTCCCCCCTTTCTTTCTTTATTTCTCCCTGCCCTCCCCCAAGCCACCACCATTGTGGAACAGGCCGCCACCGCCACAATAGGGGAACAGGCCAGCGCTGAGGTCTTAGCTCTCCCTGCTTATCTTCCCCAGCGCGGGGCCGACCAATTCTCACCACCCGACGTCAATTCTGCCATCCGAGAGGAAGTTCTGGGCCAGCCAGGCAGCGATTGGCTGGCCCAGAACTTCCTCTCCGACGTTAGAATTGACATTGGGTGGTGAGAATTGGTCGGCTCCGCGCTGGGGAAGATAAGCAGGGAGAGCTAAGACCTCAGCGTTGGCCTGTTCCCCGATTGCAGTGGCTTGGGGGAGGGCTGTGAGAAGGGAAGGGAAGTAGATTGAGGACCCCTGCTTTAGGCGAGCCATTTGCCGACATTCCCTCCAGAGAGACGCAAGTCCAATTACAGCAGTCGCGGTCTGTACGCGATTGTCCTCTCCACAATCAGAAAACTTGTGAAGTGGAGAGGACAGACCATGGGCCGCAAAATAGTCCCTGGAGGGTCGCATGTGGCCTGCGAGTTTGAGACCGCTGCTCTATAACCTATTTATGAGCTCACTAGGCAATATTACCTTTGCTAAAAATGAAAGCCTATTATCATATGCTGATGACATTCTCCTCCTCATTGCGATACTATAGACATCCCTCAGAGAATCGCTAACATAGAAAAGATACAAATGTGGGCCACAATCAAAAAACTCAAACTGAATGCAGAAAAACCAAAAGCACACTGGTTTCAGTCTCCTGCAAACTGTCCCAACAACCATTATCTTGCCCTTAGGAACCAATCTTGACATCAACAAAACCTCCAAAATACTTGGGGTCATACTAGACTCAACCCTCTCCTATGAACCCCAAATCTCCAACATACAAAAAAAGGCCTTTTATAGCATGAGACAACTCTGAATGATCAGACCCTTCTTCCACACTCACCACTTTGCGATATTGACACAGATGCTTCTACTGTCCCAACTAGACTATTGTAACTCACTTTACGCAGGCATAAATACCACCCTCACCCGGAAACTTCAACTGATTCAAAATACGGCAATATGGCTAATCTTCAAAATGAAAAACTATGACTTCATTTTGCCATACTTCAACAAACGCCACTGGCTACCAATCAATGCTCGCATTAGATTCAAATTATCATGCATTATGTACCACCAATTCACCAATTCTCTATCCAATTCAGCCAGAAACATCAAGAAACTCAATCTTATCCTTCCATCCCCTAAAGCAGGGGGGGTGCCAAAAAGGTTGATCGTGATCGACTAATAAATCGGAAGAGCAATGCGAATCGATCGCAGAGTCCAACCCAGGCTCCGCGATAGACTCACATTGCCTTTGCGTTCTCCCTGCTTCCCCGACGCCCTAAAATCCAGGTGCATACAGCCACTGCACAAGCGCCAGGCCCACAAGCCTTCCCCCCCCCCCCGACGTCAATTCTGACATCGGAGAGAACATAAGAACATAAGAAGCGCCATCTCCGGATCAGACCTTCGGTCCATCTAGTCCGGCGATCCGCACACGCGGAGGCCCTGCCAGGTGTACACCTGGCGTAATTTTTACTCATCCATATCCTTCTATGCCTCTCGTAAGGAGATGTGTATCTAGTTTGCTTTTGAATCCTAGGTCGGTCTGAAGGGAAACCAGACGATATTATTATCTGGATACTTGAATAAAAAACCAAAATGTGGTCTTAGAGACATTTGGAGCATTGAGATTAAGCATCAGATTTCTGCATCTCAATGGCCATGAATTTGGTCTTGAAGGATGAGATCTACAGGTGTCAGCATTTATGAGGCAAACTTGGTTCTTTTTATTACATAGAGAGTTTTGGACCCCTGTTCGTTTACAAAAATTTCTAAATCCAATAAATGCTGGCACTGTAATCTGGAACCAGGGACATTAGATCATTTACTTTATTATTGTCCCTATATTAAGATATTTTGGAATTCAACCTGGTTTCAAGTAAACTCATTATTGGAAAATCATGTTGCGCTTTCCTATGATACTGTTTTATTCGGTATGGCTATGAGAAAGAAGAGTCAAATATCATCACATAACAACAAACTTTTATTAGTCATGACACGGGTTGCCATTCAACATATTACCAGTAACTGGAAAAATTACAAGAATCTTAATTACACATTCTGGTGGAATTCATTATGCCATATTTTTAAGATGGAAAGAGCAATAACAGTACAAATAGGGACATATAATAACTTTGTAAAGATATTGGGGCCATTGGCAAAATATTGTGATGAATAGTTATTAATTATTTTCTTTTCCTTTTCTTTTCTTTCTTAGTTGTATTTAGCACACTCAAGGGGGGAGGGGGGAGTTGGGAATAATTTTATAGGATATGTTATAGTATGTTATATAACATGTATATTTCTATTTTGGTTGAAAATGAGAGGAAGGGTGGGTGGTTGGGTGGGGGTTATTACATTACTAGATTTTTATGTGTTAGATATTGTAGTGCTATATTGGAATTACTTGTATAATGTATTTTTGTGCACTTGTTCAATTTGAAAATGAATAAAGATTAAAAAAAAAAAAAAGAATCCTAGGACAGTCGATTCCGCAATAACCTCCTCTGGGAGAGCATTCCAGGTGTCAACCACTCTGAGTGAAGCAGAACTTCCTGATATTAGTCCTGAACTTGTCCCCCCTTAGCTTCATTCCGTGTCCTCTTGTCCGTGTCAAATTGGACAATGTAAATAGTTTTTTCTGCTCTATTTTGTCGATTCCTTTCAGTATTTTGAAGGTCTCAATCATATCCCCTCGCAGTCTCCTTTTCTCAAGGGAGAACAATCCCAGTCTCTTAAGTCGATCCTCGTATTCCAGTTTCTCCATACCTTTTACTAGTTTTGTTGCTCGTCTCTGCACCCTCTCCAGCAGTTTTATATCCTTCTTTAGGTTGGACCAATGTTGGGCGCAGTATTCCAAGTGGGGTCTGACCATTGCTCTATAAAGCGGCATTATGACCCTTTCTGATCTACTCGTGATTTCCTTCTTTATCATGCCCAACACTTTCTTTGCCGCCGCCGCACATTGTATCAGTACACCCAGGTCCTTTTCTTGTTCGCTCTTGCCCAGAGTTGTACCTGACATGCTATACTCGTGTTCCTTATTCTTTCTGCCTAAATGCATTACTTTGCATTTCTCCACATTAAACTTCATCTGCCATTTCTCCGCCCATTTCTCTAACTGACACAAATCACTCTGGAGTTCCTCGCTATCCTTTTGCGATCTAATTGCCCGGCATAGCTTTGTGTCGTCTGCAAACTTGATGATCTCACTGAATGTTCCTTCTTCTAGATCATTGGTATAGATATTAAATAAAATCGGCCCAAGTACCGAACCCTGGGGTACACCACTAGTCACTTTCTCCCAGTCGGAGAACTTCCCATTTATGCCCACTCTCTGTTTTCTGTTCTCCAGCCATTTGCCTATCATAAGAACATAAGAATTGCCACTGCTGAGTCAGACCAGTGGTCCATCATGCCCAGCAGTCCGCTCACGTGGTGGCCCTCTGGTCTAAGTCCAGCACCCTAACTGAGACTAGCCCTACCAGCGCACGTTCTTGTTCAACAGAAACTTGTCTAAATTTGTCTTGAATCCTTGGAGGGTGTTTTCCTCTATAACAGCCTCTGGAAGGGCGTTCCAGCTTTCTACCACTCTCTGGGTGAAGAAGAACTTCCTTACGTTTGTACGGAATCTATCCCCTTTCAACTTTAGAGAGTACCCTCTTGTTCTCCCTACCTTGGAGAGGGTGAACAACCTGTCCTTATCTACTAAGTCTATCTCCTTCAGTACCTTGAATGTTTCATAGTAACATAGTAGATGACGGCAGATAAAGACCCGAATGGTCCATCCAGTCTGCCCAACCCAAATTTTTATTTATTTTTTATTTTTTCTTCCTAGCTATTTCTGGGCACGAATCCAAAGCTCCATCCGGCACCGTGCCTGGGTTCCAACTGCCAAAATCTCCGCCAAGACCCACTCCAGCCCATCCACACCCTCCCAGCCATTGAATCCCTCCCCTGCCCATCCTCCACCAAACGGCCATACACAGACACAGACCGTGCAAGTCTGCCCAGTAACTGGCCTAGTTCAATATTTAATATTATTTTCTGATTCTAAATCTTCTGTGTTCATCCCACGCTTCTATGAACTCAGTCACAGTTTTACTCTCCACCACCTCTCTCGGGAGCGCATTCCAGGCATCCACTACCCTCTCCGTAAAGTAGAATTTCCTAATATTGCCCCTGAATCTACCACCCCTCAACCTCAAATTATGTCCTCTGGTTTTACCATTTTCCTTTCTCTGGAAAAGATTTTGTTCTACGTTAATATCCTTCAAGTATTTGAACGTCTGTATCATATCTCCCCTGTCTCTCCTTTCCTCTAGGGTATACATATTCAGGGCTTCAAGTCTCTCCTCATACGTCTTCTGGCGCAAGCCTCCTATCATTTTCGTCGCCCTCCTCTGGACCGCCTCAAGTCTTCTTACGTCTTTCGCCAGATACGGTCTCCAAAACAGAACACAATACTCCAAGTGGGGCCTCACCAATGACCTGTACAGGGGCATCAACACCTTCTTCCTTCTACTGACTACGCCTCTCTTTATACAGCCCAGCATCCTTCTGGCAGCAGCCACTGCCTTGTCACACTGTTTTTTCGCCTTTAGATCTTCGGACACTATCACCCCAAGGTCCCTCTCCCCGTCCGTGCATATCAGCTTCTCTCCTCCCATCTCCTCGATCATGTCCCCTCTCAATCTCCTCTGTTCGAGGGAGAAGAGGCCCAGTTTCTCTAATCTTTCGCTGTACGGCAGTTCCTGCAGCCCATTAACCGTCTTAGTCGCTCTTCTCTGGACCCTTTTGAGTAGTACCGTGTCCTTCTTCAGGTACGGCGACCAGTGCTGAACGCAGTACTCCAGGTGAGGGCATACCATGGCCCGGTACAGCGGCATGATAACCTTCTCTGATCTGTTCATGATCCCCTTCTTTATCATTCCTAGCATCCCTCCAACTATTCCAAAAACAACTGAAAATCTTTCTTTTCTCTAGCATATAATAATCTCTTCTCCTGATTACATCCCCTCTTTTTATGCTTTGTAAACTCTTTCTCTTCTCTCTTCCCATATTTTTTAAACTCTGTAAACCGTGTCGAGCTCCACTTCAGTGGAGAAGATGCGGTATATAAACCTAAGGCTTAGTTTAGTTTAGTTTGCCATTTTTGCTGCCGCCGCACATTATGTGGACGGCTTCATCGACTCCCAAGTCCCTTTCCTGGGAGGTCTCTCCAAGTACCGCCCCGGACATCCTGTATTCGTGCATGAGATTTTTGTTACCGACATGCATCACTTTACACTTATTCACGTTGAACCTCATCTGCCATGTCGATGCCCATTCCTCGAGCTTGATTATGTCACGTTGCAGATCTTCGTAATCCCCCTGCGTCTTTACTACTCTGAATAACTTCGTATCATCCGCAAATTTAATCACCTCGCTCGTCGTACCTATGTCCAGATCATTTATAAAGATGTTAAAGAGCACGGGTCCAAGCACCGAGCCCTGCGGCACCCCACTGGTGATGCTCTTCCATTCCGAGTATTGTCCATTTACCCCCACGCTCTGTTTCCTATGCTCCAGCCAGTTTTTAATCCACATGAGTATTTCACCCTCAATATCCATCTTTGTATATCCCCCTCTATTCCATGGCTTTGTAGTTTCCTGAGAAGTCTTTTGTGTGGAACTTTGTCGAACGCTTTCTGGAAGTCTAAGTATATTATGTCCACCGGTTCTCCACTATCAATTTGTTCGTTCACGGTCTCAAAAAATTGAAGTAAATTTGTTAAACATGATTTCCCTTTCCTGAAGCCATGTTGACTGGCTTTCATCAGGTCGTTCTGGAGAGGAAGTTCTGGGCCAGCCAATTGCTGCCTGGCTGGCCCAGAACTTCTTCTCCAATATCAGAATTGACGTTGGGGGGGTAGGCTTGTAGGCCCGGCACTTGCATGGGCCTGGCTTTTGCAGCATTGGGGAAGCAGGCTTAAATTGGCGGCAGTGGCTTGGGGGGCAGGGAGAGAGAAAGAAAGAAAGATGAAAGAAAGGGGGGCAGGGAAAGAGAAAGAAAGTAAAAGAAAGAAAGAAGGGGGCAGGGAGAGAGAGAGAAAGAAAGGGGATGGGAGTGGGGGCAGGGAGAGAGGAAGAAAAAGTTGGGGGAGGGAATGGAGTGTGTCAGGTGGCAGTGGGCAGGCAGAGAGAGAGGAAGAAAAAGTTGGTCTCATGGAGGGACAGAGAGAGATGTTGGTTGGGGAATGGAATGAGGTCTGAAGGAGAGGAAGCATGCAGGAGGCAGAAAGAAGGGAAGAAATATTGGATGCACAGTCAGAAGGAAGTGCAACCAGAGACTCATGAAATCACCAGATAACAAAGATAGGAAAAATTATTTTATTTTCAATTTAGTGATCAAAATGTGTCCGTTTTGAGAATTTATATCTGCTGTCTATATTTTTCACTATTGCCCCCCTTTTACTAAACCACAATTTAGTGCAGGGAGCCTATGAGCATCAGGAGCAGTGCGGGGCATTCAGCGTATCTCCCTGTGCTAAAAAACGCTACTGCGGTTTAGTAAAAGGGGATGGGGTATATTTGTCTATTTTTGTATAGTTGTTACTGAGGTGACATTGCATATTTTAAAGTCATCTGCCTTGACTTCTTTGGAAAAAATCCGAATATGAATTATAATTAACATTTTCTCTACGTACAGTGTGCTTTTTAAAATTTTATTGTTGGTAGATCATTTTGACTTGGTCATTTTAAAAGTAGCTCTCAAGCCAAAAAAGGGTGGGCACCCCGGCTCTAAAGGAATAAAATACAAGAGCACATTCAGCATACTAATCACCTACCTCAGTGCAACAACCTGGAACAACCTCCCGACAACAACCAAAACCGAATCTCAAATTTTGGAAAAAAATGAAGACTCTTCTGTTCAGGGCAATCAGTAACCTGCAAGGACTGAGATTTCAATAATGTTCCGCTAATTTCTCCTATCTCATTTTTAGAAGACCTTCCACCCTCCCTCTCCCAGTCTCTTCTCCTCTCCTTTGCATTACTTGAATTGTATGGCGCCTTGAACCTACTTAGGCATAGAGCAACTCATAAATTTTGGATTAGATTAGAAAAACGTTGGAGCAAAATGTCTTGAGTTAAAAGGAGAATATGTTGAAAAAGAAATTTTACTTCCCCCCCCCCAAAAAAAAATATGTTGTTTTCTTGATTATGCCGGAAACTTTTCAATTGACCTGCACTGAGGATATACAAAAGAGATGACAAGTTTTTAAAAACATTGATGCTAGACTTATTTTCTCAGTGTCAAAATATGAGAAGGTTTTATCTGAAATTACACTGTCTTCCAGCAGAAGCCAGGGGGACTTTTAAACTATGTACTATGTTGTTTTAATCATTCAGGAAGAAACTCCTGAATATATGAATGGTTTGATTAATTTATCATATCATAGGATGCAAAGAATAGCAGGTAAGCCTGAAACTATTGTTTGCAAGTCCTAAAGGGGTCATTTAAAACTTTGACCTCAAATACTTTTTCATATTTTATTTATTCAGTTTTCTATATTGTTCTCCCAGGGGAGCTCAGAACAGTTTACATGAATTTATTCAGGTACTCGAGCATTTTTCCCTGTCTGTCCTGGTGGGCTCACAATCTATCTAATGCACCTGGGGCAAGGGGGGGATTAAGTGACTTGCCCAGGGTCACACGGAACAGCGTAGGTTTAAACCCACAACCTCAGGGTGCTGAGACTGTAGCTTTAACCACTAAAAGATGGTGGAATGTCATTCTGTTTCAATTAAGATTAATTTCCTCTTATAGAATACTTCAGAAAGCCCTCAAGACCTTTCATATGTGGTTTTAAGAGTTATGTGAAATGTTAATTTCATTGGTTTGACCAATTTTTTTTACTTGATTACTTTAAGTCACATGGAGCTCCTTTTTGGGGCATATTGCCGATGCATAAGAAATAATGTAATATAATTTTTTAAGCATTGATGAGATCAGTGGGTAGGAGCCCATGCCTGAATTTGCAGGTGCAGCTGAGTCTTTGATGTATTTGACTTGTATACCATCTTTTTGTAGGTACTTCAAGCATTTTCCCTATCTGTCCTTGAGGGCAGTGGAGGATTAAGTGACTTGCCCAGGGTCACAAGGAGCAACGTGGGTTTGAACCCACAATCTCAGGATGTTGGGGTTGTAGCTCTAACCACTGCACCACACTCTCCTCCATCCTGCCTGCCTGCATGATATTGCTAAGACATGACGTCACCTCTACTGCACTTGCCCTGCCAACAGCATACACAAATATGAAAAGGAGTCAAAAACACAAAGTTATATAGGGAGAGAGACAGCGATGCTGAAGAGAGAAAAAGAGGAAAAGAAAGAAGTCTGATCACTACATACCATCAACAGAGCCAAATTCCTTGACATGGGCTCGGGTCAGGATCTCCTTGTATAGAACTTCAGCATCCTTATATTTGGCTTGTTTTAAGTAGCATGAAGCCTGTAAAGGAAACAGCAGAAAAGCTCAAGCCCCCTCTGTCCACTGCGATCAAGTTTCTATACAGACGCACCAAAACTATGGCATGACCCGCCTTGAAACAAGTTTTCAACAGTTGAAGGTCCTAGTAAAGACTCTACTTTTTGAAAGACCCTTTAACCTTGGTCCTTCATGATGGGTGTTCCTTCTAATCTGCTGCATCCTTTGGGAAGTCCAGGAGACTTAACAATTTGATAACTAACGCTTTTATTCATTTTTAACTCTTTCGTCTCTTTTAGGAATGAATGTGTTCTTTCCTGATACCTTTGTTTTACAGTAAATATTGTACACCACTTAGGCCCACGCGTTGGATTTTGTGGTATATCAAAACCCAATGAACATAAACCTTGCTTTTGGTGAACCTGCTAGCTAGGGATACCCACATGTGAGAATGATATGGCCTGCTTGTCCTCGAAGGAAGTAGGTGGTCTCAGGGGACAGCAGACCAATTATTTTCACATCTACCTGGCCTTGGAGTTGTAATTCTTATTGTACTACTGGTCCTGCGCTTGCAAGTTTGACAGGAAGACACCCGCACATGTGCAGAAGAACACTGTCTCAAGATCTTAAAGACCAGGGTTCCTTGGGTGACATTACAGAAAGAGGAAGAGACCTACTTGAAGATAAAAGGAATCACACTGAACAGTGAAAACAGGGATAAAATACATTTTTGCAGTCTCAAGAAGCTAGTTTTACCAGAACATCTTTACACCTCAATGGTCACAATTACCCAATAACAAAAACCATAAAAATACTAAGAGTCACATTAGATACCCACCTGACCATGATCGAACACATAAACCTAGTGGCAAAAAGCACAGTTACTTACCGTAACAGGTGTTATCCAGGGACAGCAGGCAGATATTCTTAACGTATGGGTGACGTCACCGACGGAGCCCCGGTACAGACCTTTTTAACTAGAAAGTTCTAGTTGGCCGCACCGCGCATGCGCGAGTGCCTTCCCGCCCGACGGAGGAGTGCGTGGTCCCCAGTTAAGATAAGCCAGCTAAGAAGCCAACCCGGGGAGGTGGGTGGAACGTAAGAATATCTGCCTGCTGTCCCTGGATAACACCTGTTACGGTAAGTAACTGTGCTTTATCCCAGGACAAGCAGGCAGCATATTCTTAACGTATGGGTGACCTCCAAGCTAACAGAGAGGGAGGAGGGATGGTTGGCCATTAGGAAAATAAATTTTGTAACACAGATTGGCCGAAGTGTCCATCCCGTCTGGAGAAGGCATCCAGACAGTAGTGAGTAGTGAACGTGTGAACTGAGGACCAAGTGGCAGCCTTGCAGATTTCCACGATGGGCGTGGAACGGAAGAAAGCCACAGAAGCAGCCATAGCTCTGACCCTGTGGGCCGTGACAGCACCTTCCAGTGAGAGACCGGCCCGAGCATAACAGAACGCAATACAGGCAGCAAGCCAGTTGGAAAGCGTCCGTTTAGAGACAGGACGACCTAGACAGTTAGGATCGAAGGTCAGAAAGAGCTGAGGGGACGAGCGGTGAGCCCTGGTACGGTCAAGGTAGTATGCAAGGGCACGCTTACAATCCAGCGTGTGCAACGCCTGTTTCCCCAGGATGAGAATGGGGCTTAGGGAAAAAGACAGGCAACACAATGGACTGGTTGAGGTGAAAAGCCGAGACCACCTTGGGAAGGAATTTAGGTTGGGTACGCAGAACCACCTTGTCATGGTGAAAAACAGTGAACGGTGGATCGGCGACCAGTGCATGCATCTCACTAACCCTCCTGGCAGAGGTGATGGCAATGAGGAAAAGCACCTTCCATGTTAGAAGTTTGAGCGAAGTTGTGGCAAGAGGCTCAAAAGGAGGTTTCATGAGGGCTGATAAAACCACATTCAGGTCCCAGACGACAGGAGGAGGCTTCAGAGGTGGTTTGACATTGAAGAGGCCTCTCATGAACCGGGAAACCAGTGGGTGAGCTGTGAGGGGTTTTCCGAGGATAGGCTCATGAAACGCAGTGATAGCACTGAGGTGGACTCTGATAGAGGTGGACTTGAGGCCAGCGTCGGAGAGAGCGAGCAAATAGTCCAGTACAGTTTCCACCGCCAACGAGGTGGGATCGTGGTGATGCAGTAGACACCAAGAGGAGAACCTGGTCCACTTCTGATGGTAACATTGGAGGGTGGCCGGTTTCCTGGAGGCATCCAAAATGCGACGGACAGGCTGAGACAGAGTCTCTGGAGAGGTCAGCCCGAGAGAAACCAAGCTGTCAGGTGGAGTGAAGACAGATTGGGATGTAGTAGAGACTGATGCTGCTGCGTAAGTAAAGTAGGAAACACAGGAAGAGGAATGGGCTCCCTGGAGCTGAGCTGAAGCAGGAGGGAGAACCAGTGTTGGCGAGGCCACCGAGGAGCGATGAGAATCATGGTGGCCCTGTCCCTGCGGAGTTTGGATAACATCCGCAACATCAGAGGTAGTGGAGGAAAGGCATAGAGGAACCGATCCGTCCAGTCGAGCAGGAATGCATCTGGGGTCAGACGATGAGGAGAGAAGAGTCTGGAACAGAACTGGGGCAGCTGATGGTTGTGAGGAGCTGCAAAGAGGTCCACCTGCGGAGTGCCCCAGCGAGCAAATATGGAGTGGAGTGTTGGAGGATCCAGAGTCCACTCGTGAGGTTGAAGGATGCGGCTGAGATTGTCGGCCAGGGAGTTCTGTTCGCCCTGGATATAGACAGCCTTGAGGAAGAGACTGCGGGCCGTGGCCCAGGTCCAGATGCGGAGAGCCTCCTGACAGAGGAGGGGAGATCCGGTGCCGCCTTGCTTGTTTATGTAGTACATGGCGACTTGATTGTCTGTGCACAGGAGAAGAACCTGAGGGTAGAGAAGATGCTGGAAGGCCTTGAGAGCATAGAACATGGCTCTGAGTTCCAGGAAATTGATGTGATGTTGACGCTCCTGAGGGGTCCAGAGTCCCTGGGTGCGAAGATCTCCCATGTGAGCTCCCCATGCATAGGGGGAGGCATCTGTGGTCATGATCATGGAGTGAGGGGGTAGATGAAAGAGTAGACCCCTGGAAAGATTGGAGGAGTTCAACCACCATTGAAGAGATTGCTGAAGAGACGATGTCACAGAGATGGGATGAGAAAGAGAGTCCGTGGTCTGTGACCATTGGTTGGCTAGAGTCCATTGAGGTGTCCTGAGGTGGAGTCGCACCAGAGGAAGCACATGGACCGTCGAGGCCATGTGGCCCAGAAGGATCATCATCTGCCGAGCTGGAATGGAGCGACGAAGGATCACCTGACGGCAGAGGAGGAGCAGGGTCCGTTGGCGGTCTGAGGGGAGAAACGCCCTCATCAGAGTGGTGTCGAGGACGGCTCCAATGAACTGAAGTCGCTGTGTGGGAAGCAGGTGCGACTTGGGGTAGTTGATCTCGAACCCCAAGAGATGGAGGAAAGAGATGGTGTGATGAGTGGCTTGCAGCACAAGTGGAGACGTAGGTGTTTTCACCAACCAATCGTCCAAGTAGGGGAACACCTGGAGGTTGTGAGACCTGAGGAAGGCCGCCACCACAATAAGGCACTTGAACACCCTGGGTGATGATGCGAGGCCAAAGGGTAGTACTTTGTACTGATAGTGGCGGTGCTGAATCTGAAAGCGGAGGTAGCGACGTGAATTCAGATTGATTGGGATGTGAGTGTAGGCCTCTTTGAGGTCTAGGGAACATAGCCAGTCGTGTTGAGAGAGAAGAGGGTAAAGCGTGGCCAGGGAGAGCATTCTGAACTTCTCTTTGACCAGACACTTGTTGAGGTCCCTGAGATCGAGGATGGGACGAAGGTCTCCGGTTTTCTTGGGAACCAGGAAGTAGCGGGAGTAGAATCCCTGGCCCCTTTGGTCCGGAGGCACCTCTTCGATGGCATTGAGAAGAAGGAGGGATTGGACCTCCCTCAGGAGGAGGAGGGTTTGGGAGGATTGAGAAGCAGACTCTACGGGAGGATTGTCTGGTGGAAGAGTCTGGAAGTTGAGAGAGTAGCCGTGGCGAATGATGTTGAGGACCCACTGGTCCGAAGTGATGGCCTCCCAACGGCTGAGGAAAAGCTGAAGACGTCCTCCGATAGGTTGAGGGAGAGGTAGCGACGGGGGGAGACTGGCTATGCCCTGGAGAAAAGAGTCAAAAGGGTTGAGACGGCTTTGATGAAGGAAGAGGCTTGGCAGGTTGAGTCTGTGGGCGAGCCTGAGTCTGATGCTGGTGGTGAGGACGGCGAGACTGTTGTTGAGGCGGGTTGAGAGGTCTGGCCGAGAACCTACGCTGGTAAGAAGACTGTTGGCTGTAGGGGCGAGCAGGTGGAGTCTTCTTTTTAGGTTTGATCAGAGTGTCCCACCTGGTCTCATGTGCTGAGAGCTTCTGGGTTGTTGAGTCCAGGGACTCTCCGAAGAGTTCATCACCCAGACAAGATGTGTTAGCCAGGTGGTCCTGGTGGTTAATGTCTAGGTCAGAGACTCTCAGCCATGCCAAACGGCGCATGGCCACCGCCATGGCAGATGCGCGAGAGGTCAGCTCAAATGAGTCGTAGATGGAGCGATCCATGAATTTCCTGAGTTGGAGGAGGCTGGAAATTTGTTGCTGGAAAAGAGGGACCTTACGTTCAGGAAGATATTTCTGTAAGGAGGAGAGCTGTTGCACCAGATGCTTCATGTAGAAGGAGAAGTGGAAGGAGTAGTTGTTGGCTCTATTGGCTAACATGGCATTTTGGAAAAGGCGCTTACCAAATTTATCCATGGTTTTTCCCTCTCTGCCAGGAGGGGTGGAGGCATATACACTGGAACCCTGAGATTTTTTCAAAGTAGATTCCACCAGGAGGGACTCGTGGGGCAATTGAGGTTTGTCAAACCCTGGGATTGGAATAACCTGGTACAAGCTATCCAATTTACGAGGGGCTCTGGGAACAGTGAGGGGAGCCTCCCAGTTTTTATAGAAAGTTTCCCGTAAGATGTTGTGGACGGGCAACTTCAGAAATTCTTTGGGAGGTTGCTCAAAGTCTAGGGCATTGAGGAAAGCCTGAGACTTTTTAGAGTCGGACTCTAAGGGAATGGAAAGAGCAGCTGACATTTCCCTAAGGAATTTGGAGAAAGAGGATTGCTCTGGTTTTGAGACGGTGTCAGTCATGGAGGGTTCTTCGTCGGTTGACGAAGCGTCCTCCTCGGTACTGTGAGGGGAGTCTTCCCACAAGTCTGGGTCCCTAACGTCGGGGTGCGTACGTTTGGACATCGGTGTGGAGGGCTCGGCATGGCGGGTCTTTGAGAGAGATTTGCCTGAGTGCACCGAGGCGGTACCGGGTGAGGAAGACCGATGTCGTTCCTGGGACCGGACAGGGTCGACAGCATCACGGGTATGCACTGTAGGTGTTTCGGCCAAGAGCACCGGCATGGAGGTATTAATCGGTACCGAGGGGGTCGACACCGATGGGACAGTGCGAGGCTCGGACTGGTCCTGTACCGGAAGGTGCGGTGCCAGCAACGCCGGCAACAGTTGTTGGAGCTGTTGTTGCAGCTGCTCCTGTAACTGTGTTTGGAGTATGGCTGCGATGCGGTCATCCAGGGGAGGCACCGGTACCGCTTTTTTCTTCTTCGGTACCATAGGTGCCGCTCTACGCTCCGGTGATGAGGAGGCCGATTATGAGGCACTCACCGAGATCGGAGCGGAGCATTTGCAGGGCCGGTGTCGCAACCGTGGCAGGAGGGCGCTCGAGGGAAGTGGGAGGCTTCTTAGCCGGCTTACCTGGGCCCAACGACCCCAAGGAAGGGTCCGGTGGTGTCGACGTCATCGGTGCCGACTTTTGGGGTGCCGTCGACGTTGCAGCCGGTTCCATGGCAGATCCGGTACCAAACAAAATATTTTGCTGGATCTGCCTATTTTTCAAAGTACGCCTTTTAAGCGTAGCACAGCGGGTGCAGGTGTCAGCCCGATGCTCTGGACCCAAGCACTGCAGGCACCAATTGTGCGGGTAGGTGAGAGAGATCGGGCGTGCACACCGCTGGCACTTCTTAAAACCCGGTTGAGGGGGCATGAAGGGAAATACGGCCTCCGCAAAATCAAAGCCGGAGGCCTGCCCGCCGGGGCCGGCTCGAAAAAATAAAGAAAACTCGACGAGTTTTTTTTTTGTTTGTTTTTTTAAAGAAAAATAAAGTAATCCAAAGGGAAAAAAAGAAGAAATTCAGAAAAAGTACGCGAGCGGGAAGGCAAACTAAATAATTTCAACAGCCGTTGAAACACATGCGACTTCTTCGCTCCGCGGAAACGAAGAAACTGGGGACCACGCACTCCTCCATCGGGCGGGAAGGCACTCGCGCATGCGCGGTGCGGCCAACTAGAACTTTCTAGTTAAAAAGGTCCGTACCGGGGCTCCGTCGGTGACGTCACCCATACGTTAAGAATATGCTGCCTGCTTGTCCTGGGATAAAGTGCTTTTATGCACTATGGAAATTGAAGACCATTAAAAAATATTTCAACCCTCTATCTTTTAGACTTCTGGTTCAGTCATTGGTCCTTTCCACATTGGACTACTGCAACATCATTTATGTGGGTTTACCTAAAAAAACTGTAAAAAAAATTAAGAATAGTGCAGAACACTGCCGTCCGCTTAATATTCAGACTAAAGAAAAGCGAGCATGTTAGCCCCTACTACAAACTGCTACACTGGTTACCAATGGAGGCGCAAATAATGTTCAAGTTCTCTTGCCTATGCTTTAAACCGGTGTGGGGAATGGCCCCTACCTATCTCTTACCACATTTCGAGCTACACATTCCCAGTAAGACAACCAGAAACTCCAATCTTTTTGCCTACCCAAGGATCACTGATTGCAAATACAGGTCCTTTATGGACAGAACTTTGAAGTCTCAAGCTAGCAAACAGCAGACCTGGCTAGGCAACTACATTAACAGATTTCGGAAAGAAATTAAGACAGCACTATTCAACAGATTTATCTCTTAATCAGTTACCAGTTCTAAACGATTAACTCCATGCTGATAACTTGAGAAATACGTGTACTGTACAAACTGTATTGTATTTGTTTATTCATTTTAAATCACACAAGTGTACAGAAATACATCATTTATAACTTCTATATAACACTTGAAATTCTTTCTAATATCATCATCGTATTGTATTTTACTAATTGTAATCTGTAATTCACTGACTGTATCATCCTCGCCATTTGTATTCTGTAATTCGCTGACTGTCCAGCTCTCTTCACTGTGAACTGCCTAGAAGTCGTAAGATTATGGCGGTATAGAAGAAATAAAGTTATTATTATTATTATTAGTTTTGGATTATGACCGAAAAGGCATTAGCGGCTGAACAAATAAATATATTCAACCCGCAAAAAAGGATTGTCAGGAATAAAACCCAATAGCTCATATAGAGAGAGCTTAAAAATATTCAGATGGTGATGCATGACAAAAGGGTTTTGGTTCAAAATTTTAGTACACTGCTGTACGGCTATTGTCCTTGTTAAATACGGCTAACCATGTATTACTGTATGAAGTATTGTTCTTGTTCTGGAATTCATTTCATTCAAACAACAAAAAGTTTACTTACATGTAACTTTATTTTCCAGTCAGCAAATACAGTATGTTCAATAGCAGTGAACTACCGTATTTTCGCGGATATAACGTGTGCGTTATACGCGTTTTTACGTACCGCGCATACCCTTCGCGCGTTATATGCCTGAGCGCGGTATACAAATTTTTTTTTACATATTTCACACCCCACCCGACGCCCGATTCATCATCCGGAAGGACGCTCGCACCCCCACCCCGAAGGACCGCCGACTCCCCGACAATATCGGGCCAGGAGGGAGCCCAAACCCTCCTGGCCACGGCGACCCCCTACCCCCACCTCGCACTACATTACGGGCAGGAGGGATCCTAGGTCCTCCTGCCCTCGACGCAAACCCCCCTCCCCCCAACGACCGCCCCCCCCAAGAACCTCCGACCGCCCCCCCAGCCGACCCGCGATCCCCCTAGCGACCCCCACGCCCCCCCCACCCCCCTTCCCCGTACCTTTGGTAGTTGGCCGGACAGACGGGAGCCAAACCCGCCTGTCCGGCAGGCAGCCAACGAAGGAATGAGGCCGGATTGGCCCATCCATCCTAAAGCTCCGCCTACTGGTGGGGCCTAAGGCGCGTGGGCCAATCAGAATAGGCCCTGGAGCCTTAGGTCCCACCTGGGGGCGCGGCCTGAGGCACATGGGCCCAACCCGACCATGTGCCTCAGGCCACGCCCCCAGGTGGGACCTAAGGCTCCAGGGCCTATTCTGATTGGCCCACGCGCCTTAGGCCCCACCAGTAGGCGGAGCTTTAGGATGGATGGGCCAATCCGGCCTCATTCCTTCGTTGGCTGCCTGCCGGACAGGTGGGTTTGGCTCCCGTCTGTCCGGCCAACTACCAAAGGTACGGGGAAGGGGGGTGGGGGGGTCGTGGGGGTCGCCAGGGGGATCGCGGGTCGGCTGGGGGGGCGGTCGGAGGTTCTTGGGGGGGGGCGGTCGTTGGGGGGAGGGGGGTTTGCGTCGAGGGCAGGAGGGCCTGGGATCCCTCCTGCCCGTAATGTAGTGCGGGGTGGGGTTAGGGGGTCGCCGTGGCCAGGAGGATTTGGGCTCCCTCCTGGCCCGATATTGTCGGGGAGTCGGCGGTCCTTCGGGGTGGGGGTGCGAGTGGTCCTGCCGAGGGGGGAGAAGAATCGGACGTCGAGGGGGGGCATCAGGCTTTCAGGATGGGGACAGACCTTCAAGGGGGGACAGGACTTCAAGGGGGGACAGGCAGACCTTCAAGGGGGACAGGCAGACCTTCAAGGGGGGACAGGACTTCAAGGGGGACAGGCAGACCTTCAAGGGGGACAGGCAGACCTTCAAGGGGGGACAGGACTTCAAGGGGGGACAGGACTTCAAGGGGGACAGGCAGACCGAAGGGAGTGAAAAAGCTATAAAATAAACCCACTAGCGTGTCAATGTGTTGAGAGGAAGAGGTGGTCTGGGAAATTCTGCTGAGAAAACTCCGGGTCGGGACAGCGCACGGAGAGGCGGGGCAGTGCACAGAAAGTCATGGCAGGTGAACGGAGAGTCGGGGCAACCAGAAGAGAGTCGGGGAGGGCGAAAGAAGAGTCGGGGTGGCCAGAGGAGAGTCGGGGAGAGCGAAAGGAGAGTCGGGGTGGCCAGAGGAGAGTCGGGCAGCATGCGCGGTATACCCATGAGCGCTGTATACAAAAGTTTCCATACATACAAGTGTGGTTTCTGCGCGCTATACCCGTGTGCGCGTTTTACACGGGTGCGCGTTATATCCGCGAAAATACGGTACTTCCATGTGAACTACTTCCCTTTTCTGTCTGTAAAAAAACTGCCTTTTCAAAACCAGCATGATTTAAAGGATGTCAGCAGCACCTGTGGCTTTGTGAAAGTTATCTCAAAAACTGCTTTGTGTCCATCTTCTGAGAGAGAAAAACCTGATCGCAGCTCACAGGGGAGGGGGGGGGGGGAAGGTTGGCTTCTGAAATGTGAGAGAGTCTAAATTTATTTATTTTTTACCACAGAGAAAACAGGAGCTGTGTAAAAAAATAAATAAATAAATTATTTTTTTCTGAACGGAAGGTGTTGCCAATGAACATTTTACATGTTGTAAAAAAGACAGAGCTGAAAAACATAGCTATACACAGTCCTCTGAAACTGCAGGGGGCAGTGTCAGGTGATCAACATCAGTTCCTGTCAGGTGATCCTATCCAAGATGGTGGCGAGTAATGTGAAATAGGAAGTGGGGAGGAAGTTACGTCATCGTCTAAGATGGACGCTTAAATCATCAGCTCCGCATGCCCTTCACCTGCTTTTTAGCCCCGTTGATAGGTGCATGGGGAGCTTCCAGTGCTGCTTGGTGGTGGGGGATTGCACTTTGGAGTCTCTCGGTACGATGGCTTCTCAACCGTGCAAAACGTTGCGCGATTATGCTTTCGGCTCGGTGGGGCCTGCATCACAAACGGTGTCTTCTCCTCCACTTGAAGCCACGCCCCCGCTTTGGACATCACAGGCTGCAGAGGCGGCTTCTCCTCTTCTGCGGGAGACAGCAGACCCGTTGTGTGAGGTACGGGCCATGTTTGTAGATCTTAGCCACAATGTAAAGGAAATGCAGGGGGAGTTTACTACTCTTGCAGCTGATTTGCAAGGGGAACTCCTGGCGCTTGGTACCCGTGTTGCCGATCTGGAAACTCATGTGGATGAGCAGCATGAGACTGTGGACCGCCTTGAATCACGCTGTAAAGAACTTCAGGTACAGCAGTTGAGTGTCATGGATAAATTAGAAGATTTGGAAAATCGCAGTCGAATAGCGAATCTTCGTATCAGGGGGCTCCCTGAAGTACAAGATTATAAAGATTGTGAATTGGGGTGTCAGGTCAAAAGCGCGCCGGGAGAAAGGCGCGCCCAGACAATTGAGCGCAGCGCGCACCGCTCTAAATTACTGTTTTTAGCGCTCCGATGGGGGGGGCGTGGGGGGAACCCCCACACTTTACTTAATAGAGATCGCGCCGCGTTGTGGGGGCGTTGTGGGGGGTGTGGGGAGTTGTAATCCCCCACATTTTACTGAAAACTTCACTTTTTCCCTGTTTTTAGGGAAAAAGTTCAGTTTACAGTAAAATGTGGAGGGTTACAACCCCCCAAACCCCCCATAACGCCGGCGCGATGTCTATTAAGTAAACTGGGGGGGGTTCCCCAACAAAACCCCCCGTCGGAGCCCCTAAAAACTGTAATTTAGAGCGGCGTGGCGACGTGCGCTGCGCTCAATTGTCGGCGCGCGCTTGTCTTTCGCGCCGTTGTCTATGAACCGTGAATTGGTGGTCCGCCAAATTGCTGAAATGATTTTGAGGAAACAGACAGATGTGGAAGTTCCTAATTCTATTCTTATTGAACGAGCGCATAGAGCTTTGGCGGCACCCAGGGGCAATAAACCACGAGACATTATTGTGTGTTTTAAAGATTTTAAAGTGAAGGAGTTGCTTTATCAAACAGATTGGGGTCTCTCTGAGCTTAAATGGGATACCTATGATATAGAGATATATCAAGATCTATCTGCGGCTACATTGTGTAGACGGGCAGATCTGAGGCCATTACTGCGCTATCTTAATGAGAAGAAGATACGGTATCGTTGGCGCCATCCTTTTGATTTGGTGTTTTATTTGAATGGTGCTTTGCGATCTGTAAAAACTTTGGAGGATGCTTCTGCGTATTTTCCTGATGTTCAATTTGGTGACATTTCTTCTGGATCTTCTGTTCCACAGCGGGCTGCCAGTTCACACCTACCTCTTCCATCCCGACCCCATTGGCAAAGGGTTAGGCGAGATGGTGGCCATTTGAAATGACACTCTGCAGAGCGGGAAGTGGCTGGTGATCCTGGCACTTGATATTTGGTTTTTGGATTGCCTATTTGAGAATTGGACATGTTTAGGATTCCTTGAATGTTTGTGTTCAACAGGGAGAGCCCCAGAATAAAGATTTTGTTTTTGGGGGGCATTTGGTAATTTTGCAGGGTGGGTATGCGGTAAGGGCACCTTCCTTCCGTTGTGATTGTAGTGAGCGATGGGATTGCAGAGCTTACTACATGGGTTGTGGTTTTGGATGGAGGGGGGTTGGGGTTTTGGGGGCTTTTGGGTGAGAGGGGGTGGGAGGAGTTGGTGGGTGAGAGGGGGTAGGGGGTTGGTTGTGGGGAGTGGGGGGTTGAGAGGGAATAGGTTGGTGTGGGATGGCTGTGTGGTGTGTTTGTCGGGGGTGTGGCTGTTTTGCTGTTGTAAGTATGGGTGATTTAATATTTTTGTCTCTTAATGTTAGGGGACTTAATGTTCCAATGAAGCGCCATCTCCTTTATTGGGAGCTGGGGCGGCATAAGGCTCATATTGTATTCTGCTGTCTAGACATGAGCATGTGTTACGCCCTCTGGGTTTTTCCGGCCTTTATTTTGCTTCTAATCAACAAGATAAAAAAACTAGAGGGATGGCTATACTTTTTCATAATAGTTTGCAGGTCCAGGGGTTTAAAGAGATTTGAGATATGGATGGGCGCTATCTTTTGCTGTGTGTTTCTATTGCTGGTCAGCTGTATACCCTTTGTAATGTATATGTCCCTAATATAGGGCAGGGGGATTTTTTTTCGCGGCTTGATGACATGCTTAGGCCATGTATTGAGGGCTTGTTGTTGTTAGGAGGAGATTGCAATTTAGTGTTAGATCCCCATTTGGATAGTTCCTCTAGAGGAGCTTCTGTGGCGGCCACAGACCGTAAGGGCTTGCAGATGTTACTATCCCATTGGGGGCTATTGGATATTTGGAGGATTCATCATCCCAGGGAGCGAGATTATACTTATCATTCTGTAGTGCATAATGTAGATTCCTGTATTGACTATTGGTTGGGAGATGGGGCTTTAAATCGGGCTGTTCAATCTTGGGTCCTAGGCCATCTCGTCTAGCCTCGCAATGGAGGTTTGATGATAGTCTCTTGGCAGATCCTTCTTCTGTAGAGCAGTTCACTATTGCTATTAAAGATTATTTGGAGATTAATGATATAGATGATATTCATCCTATTTTATTGTGGGAAGCATTGAAAGCAGTGCTTAGGGGGAAGGTGATTGCCCTGCAGGCTTTTGTTAAGAAGGAGAAGGTTAAAGCTGAATTGGCGAAACGGCGGGAACTTTGTGATCTGGAGAGGCTGGTGAAAGGACGATGTCGAACGGCGCAAGAGTCTGCTCAATTGACTAAATTGTGTTTGGAATTAAAAACTCTTGAGCTTGCTAGTATTGAAGTGGCCTTGCGGCGGACCCATCAGGAATATTTTGAGTTTAATGATCGTAGTAGTAAACTCTTAGCACATCGCCTCAAAACAGACTACCAGGAATGATATCTTGGGAGTTTTTGATTCTGCTGGTACTTATTGTACTTCCATGGCAGATATGGGTAATGCTTTTTTACAGTTTTATACTGCTCTTTATCAAGCTGATCCAGCCTCTCTAGATCATGAAATAGAACAATATTTAGATCAGACTCCGTTGGGATCTCTTTCGGAGGGGGAGGCGGTGTGCTTGTTCAGACCTATTACTGTTGATGAAATAGAAGAAGTTATTCAATCTTTGTCGTTGCATACTTGCCCTGGGTTGGACAGGTTCACTAACAGATTTTATAAGACTTTCCAACAGTTATTGGTCCCCTTGTTGGTTCGAGTATTTAATAGTTTTGATGCTGCTCATCCCCTCCGGCAAACTTGGCGTACAGCAGCGGTTACCCTTATTTGTAAACCAGGAAAGGATCCCACTTCTTGTGTGGCTTATCGACCAATTTCCTTATTAAATGTTGATTATAAACTCTTTACAAAAATTTTAGCTTTTCGTTTGCAGCCATATATGTCTCAGTTGGTACATTTTAATCAGGCTGGATTTATATCCCGGAGACAGACTTTTGATAATATTAAAACAGCTTTACATCTTATCTGGTACGTGCGAAGTGAGGGGTCTCCGGCTTTAGTTCTTTCTCTCGATGTGGAGAAGGCGTTTGATCGGGTAAGTTGTGGGTACCTCTTTCATGTTTTACGCAAAATGGGTATTGGTCAGCGATTTTTTGAGTGGATTCAATTGTTATATGATGCTCCCCTATCCAGATTTAAAATTAACGGTATTTTGTCATCTGCTATTCCGTTGGCGCAGGGAACGCGACAGGGTTGTGCCTTTTCTCCTTTGCTTTTTGTATTGTCTATGGAACCGCTGGCGAGTCGGGTTCGTCATCAGGAGGGGATTCAAGTGGATACCCAGCAATATAAGATTTTGGTTTATGCGGATGATATTTTGCTTCTTTTGCATCACCCCGCTTTGGATCGCTTTGGATCGCTTTCAGGGTTTAAAGTCAATATGGCTAAATCGGAAATTTTAAATCTTACTTTACCGCCTGATGCGGCCCGGCGTTTACAGGTGGAGTTTCCTTTTACATGGGCCTCCCATTATATTACTTACTTGGGAGTGAATTTGACTGCTGATCATAGTCAATTGTATAAATATAATTTTCCAGCTCACTTACATGCTTTGTTTGCAGAACTTGAGCGTTGGGAGGGGTTACAGCTTAGTTGGATAGGCCATATTTCGGCTATTAAAATGATGCTTTCACCTCAATTGCTATATGTATTTTTGGCTTTACCTATAGCGTTACCGGCAATTTTTTTTCGTCCTTTGTCGCGTAAGGTTTTTGCATTTATTTGGCGAAAGAAGCCACCTCGGGTACATTGCACGATTCTTTATCAATCTAAATTGGATGGGGGGATGGGTATTCCCAATTTTTGGCTTTACTATCAGGCTGCTCTTTTTCAAGAGATTGTGATGTGGGTTACTTATGAAGATCGTCCGTGGATTCATACTGAGCAGTATTTCATACCAACGGTATCTCTTTGGATGTTACCTTAGATTCCCCTTGCATGGTTATGCCTGGCGGCACACACTTCTAATCCGTTTTTACAAGTGGTTTTGCGAAGTTGGTATGTGCTTCGTCGACAGATGTTCCCGGAGCGTTTGTTTTTTGCTCAGATGGCGATAGTGTCCTTGCCGGCCGGTTCACCCGGCAGGGACGTTACTATTCGCTGTAAATGGATCCCAGCGGGCCTCCGTACTTTAGAGCAACTTTGGGAAGACATGTCTATGTGCCCGTTTTTGGTTTTGCAGGAGGAATTTGGGTTGGAAAACAGGGATTCCTTTCTTTATACGCGCTTGCGTATTTTCTTAACTCAGCGGGCTTTCTCGGACCTTTCTCTAGGGGAAACCTGGTTGGAGCAAGCTTGTCAGGCTGGGACTGGGAGAGGTAGTGTGTCATGGGTGTATAGAGCATTGTTGAAATGGGAGGCCCCCTTTGATCCATATCGGGCTCGTTGGGAGGGTGATCTGTCAGGTGGCCGTAGTTTACCTCTCTGTGAAACTATTTATAAACGACTATTTAAATTGACTTTATCTATCAATTATGTAGAGAATAGTTATAAAATGTATTATCGGTGGTATTATACGCCTGTGCGACTTTCCTCAATTTTTCCGGGGGGCACAGATCTTTGCTGGCGTGGTTGAGGGATGAAAGGGGACTTTCTCCATATTTGGTGGTTCTGTCCAGCAGTACGCTTATATTGGCAGCAGGTGGGTTGCTCATTGGTTAAGATTCTTCATAAACCTTGTTGTGTTTTATTGGAATGTTGTTTACTTAATGTGGGAGTTCCTGGTTTCACTCCCTCTGAGCAGAAATTTGCTGCTTGTATGTTTACTGCGGCCCACCTGGCTCTAGCGCAATGTTGGCGCATTCCTGTTATTCCGAGCCTTCTCACTCTCTACAGTGGTGCCTCACACAACGAACTTAATTGGTTCCAGGAGCAAGTTTGTTATGTGAAACGTTCGTTATGTGAAACGCGTTTTCCCATAGGAATACATGTAAAAAAAAATAATTCGTTCTGCAGCATAAAATATGCTAAGATGACATAAAAAAAGATAAATTTTTGGTTATTATTTTTATTTAGATACATCTAAAAACATAATTGTTTTTTAAAACAACACACATTTTTTAAATTTAAAGACAGACTAAGTAGAGTCTAATTTTACAGTGAGAGAGGGCAGAGTCTCAGCGGCAAAAACTGGGACTTAACTGTTCATTTTTTTTTTTCTACCGTGTTTCCCCGATGATAAGGCAGGGCCATCAAATAAGACAGCCCCCCCTTTTTAGAAAAAAATGTAAAATAAGGCACCCCCCCGCAAATAAGCCACCCACCGATACCTGCGCTTACCCGAATCGGGTGGTACGGTGGGTGACTCCGTGTGGTCCCTGGCACCCCCGACACGATCGGGGCAAGAGGGAGCTCAAGCCCTCTTGCCCCCCCGACTCCCCGACACGATCGGGGCAAGAGGGAGCCCAAGCCCTCTTGCCCCCCGCCCCCCCGACACGATCGGGGCAAGAGGGAGCCCAAGCCCTCTTGCCCCCCCGACTCCCCGACACGATCGGGGCAAGAGGGAGCCCAAGCCCTCTTGCCCCCCCCCCCGACTCCCCGACACGATCGGGGCAAGAGGGAGCCCAAGCCCTCTTGCCCCCCGACTCCCCGACACGATCGGGGCAAGAGGGAGCCCAAGCCCTCTTGCCCCCCCGACTCCCCGACACGATCGGGGCAAGAGGGAGCCCAAGCCCTCTTGCCCCGCCGATTCCCCAACTCCCCGACAATATCGGGCCAGGAGGGAGCCCAAGTCCTCCTGGCCACGGCGACCCCCTAACCCCACCCTGCACTACATTACGGGCAGGAGGGATCCCAGGCCCTCCTGCCCTCGACGCAAACCCCCCCTCCCCCCAACGAACGCCCCCACCAAGAACCTCCGACCGCCCCCCCAGCCGACCCGCGACCCCCCTGGCCGACCCCCACGACACCCCCAACCCCCTTCCCCGTACCTTTCTGTAGTTGGCCGGACAGACGGGAGCCAAACCCGCCTGTCCGGCAGGCAGCCAACGACGGAATGAGGCCGGATTGGCCCATCCGTCCCAAAGCTCCGCCTACTGGTGGGGCCTAAGGCGCCTGGACCAATCAGAATAGGCCCGGGAGCCTTAGGTCCCTCCTGGGGGCAGGGCCTGAGGCACATGGTCGGGTTGGGCCCATGTGCCTCAGGCCCCGCCCCCAGGAGGGACCTAAGGCTCCCGGGCCTATTCTGATTGGCCCAGGCGCCTTAGGCCCCACCAGTAGGCGGAGCTTTGGGACGGATGGGCCAATCCGGCCTCATTCCGTCGTTGGCTGCCTGCCGGACAGGCGGGTTTGGCTCCCGTCTGTCCGGCCAACTACAGAAAGGTACGGGGAAGGGGGTTGGGGGTGTCGTGGGGGTCGGCCAGGGGGGTCGCGGGTCGGCTGGGGGGCGGTCGGAGGTTCTTGGGGGGGGGCGGTCGTTGGGGGGAGGGGGGGTTTGCGTCGAGGGCAGGAGGGCCTGGGATCCCTCCTGCCCGTAATGTAGTGCAGGGTGGGGTTAGGGGGTCGCCGTGGCCAGGAGGACTTGGGCTCCCTCCTGGCCCGATCGTGTCGGGGAGTCGGGGGGGCAAGAGGGCTTGGGCTCCCTCTTGCCCCGATCGTGTCGGGGAGTCGGGGGGGGCAAGAGGGCTTGAGCTCCCTCTTGCCCCGATCGTGTCGGGGAGTCGGGGGGGCAAGAGGGCTTGGGCTCCCTCTTGCCCCGATCGTGTCGGGGAGTCGGGGGGGCAAGAGGGCTTGAGCTCCCTCTTGCCCCGATCGTGTCGGGGAGTCGGGGGGGCAAGAGGGCTTGGGCTCCCTCTTGCCCCGATCGTGTCGGGGGGGCAAGAGGGCTTGAGCTCCCTCTTGCCCCGATCGTGTCGGGGAGTCGGGGGGGCAAGAGGGCTTGGGCTCCCTCTTGCCCCGATCGTGTCGGGGAGTCGGGGGGGGGCAAGAGGGAGCCTGGCGGAGAGAGGGCAGTTAAGCGCAGTGCCTGCGCGGAAGGATGCAGCTCGGGCGACTTCGTTGTGTGAAACGAAGTTCGTTGTACGAATCAAGACATAAAGTTCGTTGTGCGCAGCGTTCGCTGTGCGAGGCGTCCGTTATGCGAGGCACCACTGTATTCTCGTTTAGACTATTTACAATTGATGTCTCAATTAACGGCTTTACGCCATAACACCTTGCAGAATTATTCTAAAATATGGGATTCATATGTTCATTGGAGACAACGACCACATTAAGAGATTTTTTTTTTGCTGGGGGAGTTATTTTTGGGATGGGGGGTTGTGGGGGGATTGTTTAGATGAGTATGTTTTTTGGATTTGTATTATTTGGCATTCTGATTTTTTTGTAAACTCTAATAAAAATATATTTCATAAAAAGAAATAGGAAGTGGCATAGGGGCCTCCAGTGTGTGCCACCATTTTGAAAAGAGTGTGTGGCTTGGATGGAGTTATGATGTCACTGTCTGTAACATCATCATAAGAGGTGGGGCCACATCATATCCAGTGACAAAGGGCAGAGGGTAGATGGGGCTTGGGTGGGTCCTCTTCTGATTGGCTGAAATGGGCATGGCCAACTGTCAAAATATGTAAATTAGGTTTGATGAAAGCTAGTTAGCTATACTACTACTAAGTTTTCACAGCCTTACAGTGACATAAGAAGACTTGAAGCGGTCCTGAGAAGGGCGACGAAAATGGTAGGAGGTTTGCACCAAAAGACGTATGAGGAGAGACTGGAAACCCTGAATATGTATACCCTAGAGGAAAGGAGGGACAGGGGAGATATGATCCAGATGTTCAAATACTTAAAAGGTATTAATGTAGAACAAAATCTTTTCCAGAGAAAAGAAAATGGTAAAACTAGAGGACATAATTTGAGGTTGATGGGTGGGAGACTCAATAGCAACGTAAATAATTTTCTCTTTACAAAGGGTGGTGGATGCCTGGAATGCACTCCCGAGGGAGGAAAATGGTGACAGAGTTCAAAAAAACATGAGATGAACACAGAGGATCTCGAATCAAAAAAAATTAAGGCCAGTACTGGGCAGACTTACATGGTCTATATCCGTATAAGGCTGTTTAGTTGAGGATGGGCTGGGGAGGGCTTCGATGGCTGGGATGGTTTAGATGGGCTGGAGTGAGTTTTGATTGAGACTTCAGTAGATGGAATCTAAGCACAGTACCAGGCAAAGCTTTGCGTTCTGGCCCAGCAATAGCTAAGAAGAAGGGAAATTTAAATTAAATCAGTAATTTAAAGAGTGGGTAAGGTTGGGCAGACTGGATGGACCATTCAGGTCTTTATCTGCCATCATCTACTATGTTACTAGATTACTATGTAACAGATCATGTAGATTACTATGTAACAGAAAAGAGACAGATTTAAGACGAATGCTAGGAAGTTCTTCTTCACTCAGAGGGTGGTGGACACCTGGAATACGCTTCCAAGAGAGGTGATAGGACAGAGTACAATGTTGGGTTTCAAAAAGGGCTTGGATAACTTCTTGAAGGAGAAAAGGATTACAGGGTATAGATAGAGGGTTACTATACAGGGTACTTCAGGATTAGGGCACAAACAATGTAGATGGTGGGAACTTAAAGGTCAAGGACCTGGGGGGCCGCCGCAGGAGCGGACTGCTGGGCACGATGGACCCCTGGTCTGACCCGGCAGAGGCAATGCTTATGTTCTTATGTTTATCATCAATTCATCTTACAAAAGAAGAAATCCCACTCCATAACTTATTCCTATTTTATAATTAAGCTTGAGAATGAGCACATTCCATTAAAAGAGATTTAACTGAAAGTAAAAGAAAGTAGCTTTCACTCTGGGAACTCAATTACTAGGGAACCCTTGAAGTTTCAGGGACATACTTTTAAAACCAACAGGAGGAAATATTTTTTTCACTCAGGGAATTGTTAAGCTCTGCAACGCGTTGCCAGAGGTGTGGTAAGAGCGGATAGCGTAGCTGCTTTTAAGAAAGGTTTGGACATTGCTCTCTCCCCTCCTATTGTTTTTTCCCATAGGTGTCTTATTTACTTGTATTTCTTTTCCCATCCTTTCCTTTTGTTCAATATGTTTTGTCAGGTTAGTTCTATTCGTTTGTTTTGTTTCCCCCAGAAATTTGTAATTTTATTGATTTGTACATCGCTTAGAATTTTGAATAAGCAATTAATCAAATTTATAATAAACGTGAAACTTGAGAAAAAGTCCATAGTCTGTTATTGAGAAAGACATGGGGGGAGCCTCTGCTTGCCCTGGATCGGTAACATGGAATATCACTACTCCTTGGGTTTTGGCCAGTTTCTAGGGATCTGGATTGGCCACCGTGAGAACGGGCTACTGGTCTGACCCAGTAAGGCTATTCTTATGTTCTTATACACTGTTATTTCTATAATTTTCCTTCGCCAATATAACCACTTGGAAAGCCTCTAAATAAATAAATAAAGGGGAAAAAAAGCAAATGAAAGTCTTAAGATAGCATTCTACAGGAGGAGACAAATGCACAAGGACGTTTGAAGGCATGTTGGGTAGGCTCCAGTGGAGAACAGTGGATGGGTTACGCCTTTCTTCAGGAGACATTAGCGAAGAATTCTAAGTTCAGAAGGGGTCTGTCATACATACCAGGTTGTTCTTGGTCTTGGCCACGTTGGGGTCATCGGGCCCAAGTTGTGACTCGTAGATCTCCAGTGCACGGCAGTAATAGTACTCCACCTCCTCATACTTGCCCTGGTTCTGGCAAAGCAGTGCCAGGTTATTCAGCTGCTTGGCGACATCTGGATGATTTTTGCCTAAAACCTATACAAACACATATAGGGAGTAGCTGAATCTCTGCCAGTGGACACTTTTTTTTTTTTTTTTTTAATTCTTTATTCATTTTCAATCTTACATCAAGTGCACAAACAATACAATTAAACACATCACTTGACAATCTTTCTGATTTATCTTACAATACATAAAATTACCTCCCTCCCCTCCTATCATTCCTCTATTATTTTCCCAATATGAATATTAAAAAATATACCTCCCCCCTCCCAAACATTAGATGTTGTAAATTTCAATAGAAAATGGTGTTTACTCATTACAATAAGAAGTTAATGGCTCCCAAATTTTATTAAATTTCTTATAGTTCCCTTGTTGTATAGCTATTGTTCTTTCCATTTTATATATGTGACATAATGAGTTCCACCAGAAATTATAATTGAGTCTACTGTAATTTTTCCAATTACTTGTGATGTGCTGAATGGTGACTCCTGTCATTATCAATAAAAGTTTATTGTTATTTGATGATATTTGGCTCTTTTTCCTCATTGACATACCAAATAGTACTGTATCATAGAAACATAGAAATTGACGGCAGAAAAGGGCCATAGCCCATCGAGTCTGCCCATACCAATGGCCCACTCCCTGACTTTTACTCCCCTATAGATCCCATGTGAATATCCCATTTTCTCTTAAAATCTGACACGCTGTTGGCCTCAATCATCTGCTGAGGCAGCTCGTTCCAATGATCGACCATAAGATAATGCCACATGCTTTTCCAATAAACAATTTACTTGATCCCAAATTGAGTTCCAAAAGGCTAAGATAAAGGGACAATAAAACAAAAGATGATCCAAAGTCCCTACTTCAAGATTACAGTGCCAGCATCTATTAGACTTTGAACCATTTAACTTTTGTATTCTAACTGGGGTCCAAAACGCTCTATGCAGAAGAAAAAACCAAGTTTATCTCATAGATGCCGACATTGTACATCTCATCCTCCAAGACCAAATTTGTGGCCATTGAGAAGCTGAAATTTGATGCTTAATCTCAATGCTCCAAATATCTCTAAGACCATTTTTGGGTTTCTTTTTAACAGATTCACTTATAATTTATACCAATGAGCGGCCTACCTGAATGGCCTGCTTCAGTTGCAGCCACCTAAAACTTTGTGATAAGACCATATTTAAAATAACATCATTTAAAGTCCAATGCTTCCAGATGATCTTAAATCTGCCAATTTGAATCATGGGGTTTAGCCATATGGTTTGATTTGTTGATTTACTAATAGGAATATTTGTTAGGTTGCTGACAAATCTTCAGGTTTTCCATGTGTTCATTAAAATTCTATTATCTTTATACAGTCTAGGCATCTTGATACTAAGGACATGACAAAGATGTAAAGGAAACATGAATCGCCATTCCAAATACAGTGGTACCTCGGTTTACGAATGCACCGGTTTGCGAGTGTTTTGCAAGACGAGCAAAACATTTGCAAAACCGGCACCTCGGAAACCGAGCGCGCTTCAATTTGCGAGCGCCCCCCCTGCGAACCGGCACCCTCCCCCCCCCGCGATCCGGCACCCCCCCGCCGCCATCGGGCCTCCCCCCGCTGCCATCAGGCACCCCCCCGCCGCGACCTGAGGTCCCCCCAACCCACCCAAACCCTCTTCTTACTTTTCTGTAGCCTCCGCAGTGGCACCGGCACCAGCATGTCCTGTGCGTGGTGCCGGTGCCTGAAGATCTGCTTCCTGTGCAAGGCCTGAGAGTTCACGTTGAACGTGAACTCTCACGTTGAACGTGAACTCTCAAGGCCCAGCATAGGAAGCAGATTTTCAGGCACCGGCACCACGCACAGGACATGCTGGTGCCGGTGCCGCTGCGGAGGCTACAGAAAAGTAAGAAGAGGGTTTGGGTGGGTTGGGGAGACCTCAGGTCACGGCGGGGGAGTGCCCGATGGCGGCGGGGGGTACCGGATCGCGGGGGGGGGAGGGTGCCGGTTCGCGGGGGGGGGCCTTCGGGGGGAGTAATGCCGGTTCTCGTGGGGGGGGAGCAGCGTTGCTGGCCTCGGGGGGGGGAAGGTGGGGGGTGGAAACATATCAAAGCAAGTTTCCCTTACTTCCTATGGGGAAACTTGCTTTGATATACGAGCATTTTGGATTACGAGCATGCTCCTGGAACGGATTTTGCTCGTAATCCAAGGTACTACTGTATAACCAATCCGGGGTGTAATCAATGAGCACAGGGAGGATCCAATACATACCTTGACGTAAAATATAGGCTTGATGGTACCTATAAAAGTTTGGAAAATTTACCCCGCTCTCCTTAATTGGTTTTTGTAAAGATACTAGAGCGATTCTAGGAGTTTTACCTAGCCAAACAAATTTTGTAAGTATAGAATTCAATTTTTTATTAAAAGACCCCTGAAAAAAAACTGGTATGATTCCCATTGGATAACAAACTACAGGCAATATCATCATTTTAAAAGTTTGAACTCTCCCCCACCAAGATAAATGCAAAGGATTCCACTGCTCACATATTTCTGTTACCTTTTTTAATATAAATTTTTCATTCTCTTTCACTGTATCTTCTAGTGTGTTTTTAATCCAAATACCTAAATATTTTAGTCCATCTTCCTTCCATACAAATGAGAATGTATCAAACAAACTCCTTGTACAATCCCTATCATGCATATTATTCTATGTCCCACCAAAAAGCTGGCCAAAAGCCAAAGAAGACTTCTGTGCATTTGTCCTAAACAATTCACTCGGTTCTTCTTACAATTATCATCGCAGGAGACATAAACTTACACCTAGATGAAGAGGACAATACAAACGCGAAAGAGTTTAAAAACTTTCTATCCCTACCAGGGCTGTGGAGTCGGAGTCGAGGAATCGGAGGAAATTTCGGGTACCTGGAGTCGGAGTCGGAGTTACAAGTACAAAAAACTGAGGAGTCGGAGTCGGAACATTTATTACCGACTCCATTTTTGGACTTGGCATACCAATCACGAGCGATTCTTTCAGCTATAGCACCCACTATATACACAGCACAAATGTTGCGAGCAGCTTCTGCGGCCTTAGAACCTTGATTAAAAGCAAAAAGAAGGTGGTGTCGAAAATGCTCATTTCTCTCAACTTGACATTCCATTTTAACGATCTGAAAATTAACCAGTGCTGTGGAGTCGGAGTCGGAGGAAATTTCGGGTACCTGGAGTCGGAGTCAGAAGTACAAAAAACTGAGGAGTCTGAGTCGGAGTCGGAACATTTATCTACCGACTCCACAGCCCTGATCCCTCCTCAATTACAACCTCCCTCTACCTACACAAACACATGAAAAAGGCCATCAGTTAGATATGGTAGCCATGTCCACAAAGGACATCCCAAACCCTGCCATCTCTATACGTAAAGGCACCTGGTTTCATGATATCTGGTCTGATCATTTTACTTATTATTTCAAGCTAATCTGGTCTTACTCTAAATCTAAAACACGCCCAATAATAAAAAGAGAACATCACACCAGAGGCTATATTAATCCAATAGATTTCTGGTCACAATATGAATTGCGATCAGAGATAGAAGAAGGAATCAATTTCTGGGATCACTGGATGACAACCAGCACATTCATTTTAGATAAAATCGCCCCTATACGCAATAGCAAAAGCAATGCAAATAAATATAACAAATGGTTTGACACCGAACTTCTAAAACTGAAACAACTAGCTAGACGACTAGAAAGAACTTGGAAAAAAACAGGAGAACTAACAGACCGTAACAAATGGAGAGCTAACATAAAAATCTACAAACAAATGATAAAAGACAAACGTAAAGCATTCTACTCAATTAAAATCAACTCATCTTGTTCACAAGGAATCAATACAAAAGAGCTATTCAACCTGATCACAAATTTATTTGACACCGCTCGCTACACCACACCCACACACAACTCTAAGTTACCCTCTGCAAATGACTTAGCACTACACTTCGATTTGAAAATTAAAAACCTTAGAATTCATTATTCAACAAACGACCCTAGTGATCATCCGATACCTATCACCCAAGGAAATGATACAATTACAACAGACTATATAACAAATACTCTAAATTCTATTGCGTTCTGGACTCATGCCCCCCAGAAATCATGAAAGCGGCACCTTTAGTATTTAAACTATCGTTGATGCAATATTTGGCTCATAACCTAAAAACTGGGAAGTTCCTCTCTAATAATGGTCACATAATAATAACCCCAATTCTAAAATATCAAAAAGAATCTTCAGCTATAATATCTAACTACAGACCAGTAGCATCCATTCCGTTTATTGTAAAAATTATGGAGGGATTGGTACACACCCAACTGATGGATTATCTGGATCAGTTCTCTCTCCTACATGAAACTCAATCCGGTTTTAGACCGTTATTCAGTACTGAGACAGTAATTGCGGCTATTTTAGACAATCTGCACCTACTGTTTAGTAAGGGCCTTAATGCCCTGGTTATGCAATTCGTTATGAGTTCTGCCTTTGATCTAGTAGACCACGGGAAACTGCTGCAATGCCTAGACCAGGGATCGGCAACCTGTGGCTCGCGAGCCACATGTGGCTCTTTCGCCACGTGGATGCGGCTCAGAACAGTGCTTCTGACAACCTCACACTGTTCAAGATCCCTCTTATCTTTCACATCTTCCAGAATGACGCTGCTGCTTCCGACGTGGTACGCTCTTAGGTCAGTTCCTGTTCCGGGGCAGAGGACCGGCACAGCCAACAGCGCACGTCTCAGCAGCACGGTATTGCGTTGAAAGCAGCAGCGTCTTACTGGAAGATGTGAAAAATAAGAGGGATCTTGAACAGTGGGAGATATGGTTCAGAGTGTTGCAATCAGGAAACCAGTGATAGTTTGGGCATCGGAAGCTAAAACTTTTTTTAAGGCTTTTAAATAATTGTTTTTTTAATGTGATGTTCAGTGATAGTTTAACTTGCTTAAGCATGCTGTGGTCAAATCATGCAGAGTTTTAAGACAATATCAAGATGCCATTGTAACAAAAGAAGTTTTGGGTTGCAAAATCCTGATGGAGACCTGAAGAGGGGCACATTAGGAAGTACTGAGGACTTAAATCATTATTCATTTCATTTCTCCTTCCTAAAGCTTTTACTTCACTCTTAGTGATATCCTGTGCCAGGCTGTAGGTTGGTTTAGTCAAGCATTTTACTTTACAGACCTGTCTGTTATGCTCCCCCCCTCTATTCATAATATCCCCTCTCCTAATCTGACCTGCGGTTAAAAATAGACAATTTTTACCTGGGGGGAGGTTCTATAAAACTCCGGGAGCATCACTGGACCCATTCGTGGCAATGGATCTGACGTTCACGCCAGATCTGTGGATTTCGTGGCCATTCCAGGCCGCTTGAGGAGAAAGAAGGGCCGGGAAGAGCAAAGCGGAGGTTTCCTGAGCCATTGGAGGCTTCTTCTGGGTTGGGAAGAGCAGATAAAAAAGGCCCCAGCTCTGCCTGAGCTTGGGACCGGATTGGGCAACATCCGCGCATGCTCTGACATCATCATTTCTCAAACCCCCCTTGTCTACCCATTGCGGCTCTTTGTAAATCTTGGGTCAAACATTTAGGATAAAATGGCTCTTTGCTTTAAAAAGGTTGCTGACCCCTGGCCTAGACGCCATTGGTATCAGGGACGAGGTGCTGAATTGGTTCCGTGGCTTCCTTATGTCCCGCACTTATCAAGTATGTTTTAATTATGAACACAGGTATAGAAAGCCAACAGGTCGTGCATGTGCAAGACCGGAGGGTTAGGACTACGATGGGAAGATAGGACTTAAATGAGAAACCAAGGTGGCAAGGGAGCCCCTTCTGGTGATGCAGACAGGTCGTGACCTGTTTGGGCCGCCGCGGGAGCGGACTGCCGGGCAGGATGGACCTATGGTCTGACCCGGCGGAGGCACTGCTTATGTTCTTATGTTCTTATGTTTAACTTTCAGATACCTGGAGCAATCCATCCGGTGCGCCACAAGGGTCTCCGCTATTTCCATTGCTCTTCCCATTGCTCTTCAACGTCTACATGTCCTCACTAGGCATGCAGCTAACCCAGTTAGGGATAAAACTATTTAGTTATGCAGATGATTTTACGATCATCATCCCATTCGTTAATTCTATCTCTGAAACTATTCCTAAAGCTTCAGAAGCTATAAACATGATGGAGCACTGGATGACAACCTTTAGGCTCAAACTTAATTCAGAAAAGACAACTTTCTTCGTTGCTTCGCCACATCCGCTTGACACCAAATCACCATTATGTATCAATAATCTTAATTACCCTATCCAACCTACCATAAAGATACTAGGTGTAACTTTGGATCAGTGCTTAACCATGAGAGACCAGGTGGACTCCTTGATCAGAAAGAGATTTTTCACTCTCTGGAAACTCAGATCCATTAAAGCTTATTTCGATACAGCGGCATTCAGAACCCTAGTCCAATCCCTCATACTGAGTCTACTTGACTACTGTAACATCGCCTATTTAGCAATTTCCCAAAAGAACATGCAGCGTTTACAATTGATGCAAAATGCAGCGGTCAAACTGATCTTTGGGCTGAGGAAGTTTGACCACGTGACACCCTACTACCGGCAGCTGCATTGGCTGCCAATGGAGGCGCGCGTAAAGTTTAAATTTGCCTGCTTCTGCTTCAAAGCACTACACGGACTTGCCCCTAAATATATAACTGACCTTTTCGTCTTCTCAGCCAACAGACACAAGAGAAGCTCACATTCCAACTTCGTTTCCCCCCCATTGAGAGGTTGTAAACTTAAAAAACACCATGAACATCTTCTCTCGCACCAAGCAGCATCATGGGGTAAAGACCTAGAACAATTGCTTTCGCCCACTACTTATGAGGAATTTAGGAAACGTCTGAAAACACACCTGTTCCTAAAGTATCTAGACAACTGATCCTCTCTTCTCTCTCCCCTCTATAGCGATTAACTTATTCTATTGATCACTCTCTCCTCAAAAATGGATTTCCTGTCCTATTAACCCTCTTTCTTCCTCCCCTCTTAAAGTCAATCAATTTGTACCTTTGCTTAATCTTTGTAAACCGCATAGAACTTCACGGTATTGCGGTATATAAGCTGTTATTATTATTATTATTATTATTATTAAGGAAGAATTTCAGATTTACTCCAATTTATCTTATATCCTGAGATTTTCCAAATTTATCTATCAATTCCAACAAACATGGAATGGTAATTCTTGGATTTCTCAAATGAAGTAATATATCATCTGCATATGCAGAGACTTTATATTCCCAATCTTTACGGGAAATACCCTGTATCCCCTTTGCTTATTGAATAGCTAATAATAATAATAACAACAGCTTATATACCGCAATACCGTGAAGTTCTATGCGGTTTACAAAGATTAAGCAAAGGTACAAATTGATTGACTTTAAGAGGGGAGGAAGAAAGAGGGTTAATAGGACAGGAAATCCATTTTTGAGGAGAGAGTGATCAATAGAACAAGTTAATCGCTATAGAGGGGAGAGAAAAGAGAGGATCAGTTGTCTAGATACTTTAGGAACAATATCAAAGAGCAAAGGAGATAATGGACAACCCTGGCTAACTCCCCTATGCAAATTGAAACGTTCTGATAAATTATTATTAATATATAATCTTGCCATAGGGGAGCTATACAAAGTTTGAATCATTTGCATAAATCCCAAACCTATACCAAACCATTCCAATGCCTGATACATGAATGTCCATTCCACTCTATCAAAGGCTTTCTCTGCATCCAAAGATACCATAAAAGCCGGATCATTTTGTTAAATTTAATGTGTGAAAAGCCAACCTGGTATTATTAGATGAATGTCTGTTCGCAACAAATCCAGTTTGATGCACATCAATGATAAAAGGGAGAGCCTTAGCCAACCGCATCGCCAATAATTTTCCATCCACATTAATTAAAGAAATAGGCCTGTAGTTTGAAACCAAAGTAGGATCTTTATTTGGCTTTGGCAAAACAATAGTCAAAGATTCTGCCATAGTACCTGCAATGCAACCTTTACTTAATTGAGACTGATATAAATTTATTAATTGGGGTAATAAAGAAGTTTGAAATGATTTATAAAACTCCACTGTAAAACCATCCCCACCTGGAGCAGATCCAACTCTAAGAGACTTCAATGCTGTTTCTAATTCTTTTAATGATATAGGCTCTTCTAAACTTTTTTTTATGTGATCAGGAACTTTCGGACCATCAATAAGTTTTAAAAATTCTAAACCATCTTGAGTTTTATCATTATAAGACTCGGAAGAATACAGGTCTTTATAAAAATTTAAAAATTGATAAATAATTAAAATAATTCCTATCTGAGTGTGTATATTTCCTTTTCATCCTTTATTGCTATAATTTTTGTTCTTCTTTTCTTTAAGATAATTTGCCAGTAATCTTCCCGCCTTATTAGAATTTCCATAATACAAGGTTTGCTGAGAAAATAAATCCCGGAGAGCATACCTGAAGACTTCAGAGCCCTGGGTGAGAAGTTGAGGAGGATGGATGCGCAGGTGGTCTTCTCCTCGATCCTCCCAGTAAGGGGCAAGGGCAGTGCCAGGGAGGATCGCATCCAGAGGGCAAACGACTGGCTGCAGGGATGGTGCAAGGAGATGAACTTTGGGTTCTTGCACCATGGAGAGGCATTGAAAGGACTACAGGGACCAGACGGGTTACACCTGACCAGAAGAGGGAAGAACGTCCTTGGACACCGTCTAGCCCGCCTACTACACAGGGCTTTAAACTAGGTAAGTTGGGGGAGGGTATGGGCACAAACAACCTACCTGGCGAGCTAAGCTGCTAATACTTTTTTGAGACTAAGGTAAGTAAACACCGATCTGGGTCAGGGGAGAGTATACACACTTTCGAGTCTGGGGTTGGCTCACATTATAATTCTGGGTCACATTGTAATTCTGGGTCTAAGGGGAGTACACATTGTAATTCTGGGTCTATAGGGAGTACACATTGTAATTCGGGGTCCAGCGAGAGAACACACATTGCAAATTGTACTAAAGGAGTTCAAGTAGCCCAAGCGGAAATACCCCCACAGGGTACACACATTTCCGAGTCTGGGATAGGAACACACTGTAGTTCTGGGTCTGGGGAGTCCGGGATAGGTGCACGTTGTAACTCTGGGTCTAGGGAAAGTACAAAACATGTGAATAATGCTAAAGGTGTCCAAGTAGCTCAAGCGGGAACATCCCCACTGAGACGTAACAAACATACAACATGGAGGGCTATGTACGTAAACGCCCACAGTCTGGGAAACAAGATCCTGGAATTAGAAACAGAAATGAGGAATGCCGACCTGGATGTGGTGGCGATATCTGAGACCTGGCTCAAGGACGCCCATGGGTGGGACATGGTCATACCAGGTTACAACTTGCTTCGCCGGGACAGGGAGGGCAAAATGGGAGGAGGTGTAGCATTATATACTAAAGATGACATTAAGGTCACCAGAATCACAGATGTCCACTATACTGGGGAATCCCTTTGGGTAAATTTGGCCAGAGGGAAGGACAAATGCCTGTATCTTGGCGTAATATACAGACCCCCAAGACAACAGGATGACCTAGATATGGAATTAATCGGAGATATAGAGAATATCACCTTGTGTGGGGACACAGTATTGTTAGGTGACTTCAACATGCCTGATATGGATTGGGACACGCTTTCCTTTGCTTCCGGCAGCAGCAGGAGGCTATTAAACTCTATGAAAGGAGCAAGACTCGGGCAACTGGTATTGGAACCAACAAGGGATCAGGCAATACTGGACCTGATACTTACCAATGGAGAAAGTGTCACAGAGGTCTCGGTGGGTGACACATTGGCCTCCAGTGACCACAACATGGTATGGTTCAATCTCAGGAAAGGTTTCACTAAATCTACCACACTGACCAAGGTCCTCAAATTCAAGGACACAAACTTCAAAGAAATGGGAGACTTCGTTCACCAGGTGCTACAAAGCCAAGCAGAAACCGATAACGTGGAAGAAATGTGGTCGACTTTGAAAGCCACCATACAAGAAGCAACAAACCGCTATGTTAAATCAGTAAGTAAACGGCGAAGGAACAATAAGCCACAGTGGTTCTCTGCGGAGATTTCGGACCTCATCAAGGAGAAGAAAAAAGCATTCATCTTTTACAAACAATCAGGGAAACAGGACTCTAGGGAAGTCTATCTGGCCAAGTCAAAAGCCGTCAAAACAGCAGTTAGGGAGGCCAAATTCCGCATGGAGGAGTCTCTAGCGAAGAACATCAGGTATATCATTCAGGTATATCAGTGACAGAAATAAGAACTTAGGCGGGATAGTACGTCTTAGGAAACCAGACGGAGACTATGTAGAAACAGACTCGGAAAAAGCCCCACTGTTAAATGAATACTTCTGCTCAGTCTTCACCCGCGAGGCGCCAGGACTCGGACCTAAGTAACAGACAAGGGTTGATGCAGATGACCCGTTTAGTAATTTCGAGTTTACACCCAGGGGTGTCTACTGCGAGCTTTCAAAGCTTAAGTTTAACAAGGCAATGGGGCCTGACAACCTACACCCCAGGGTGCTCAGGGAGTTGTGTGATGTCTTGGCGGAACCGCTATCCGCGCTCTTCAATCTCTCCCTTAGTACGGGTAACGTCCCGTTGGACTGGAAGACGGCTAACGTCATTCCACTCCACAAGAAAGGCTCCAAGATGGAGACAGCAAACTACAGACCGGTGAGTCTCACATCAATAGTGTGCAAACTAATGGAAACTCTAATCAAATGCCAATTGGATACGATCCTGAACGAGGAGAATCTACTGGATCCCCGTCAACATGGATTTACTAAGCGGAGATCCTGCCAATCCAACCTGATCAGCTTCTTTGACTGGGTGACGAGGAAGCTGGATGTTGGGGAGTTCCTGGACATCGTATATCTGGACTTCAGTAAAGCATTCGATAGCGTACCACACCGCAGGTTGCTGAGCAAGATGAGTTCTATAGGATTGGGCGACACATTAACAAAATGGGTTGGGAAATGGCTTGGAGGTAGGCTTCAGAGGGTAGTGGTGAACGGCACCCCCTCTGAAATGGCGGAGGTAATCAGTGGAGTGCCACAGGGCTCAGTCCTGGGCCCGATTCTATTCAACATCTTTATAAGAGACTTGGCAGAAGGGCTGCGAGGTAAAATAACATTATTCGCTGATGACGCCAAACTAAGCAATGTAGTGGGCAAAAGCACAACAGACATAAATTCAATGTCCGACAACATGATGCACGACCTACTCCTACTGGAGCGCTGGTCTAGGTCCTGGCAACTCAGCTTCAATGCCAAAAAATGCAAAGTCATGCACCTGGGCAGCCAAAATTCATGCAAGACTTACACCCTTAATGGCGAGATCCTAACAAGAACTGAAGCAGAACGAGACTTAGGGGTGATCGTCAGTGAGAACATGAAGACTGCCAATCAAGTGGAGCAAGCTTCATCCAAGGCAAGGCAAATCACAGGTTGCATACGCAGGAGTTTCGTCAGCCGTAAGCCTGAAGTCATTATGCCATTGTATAGATCCATGGTGAGGCCCCACCTGGAATACTGTGTGCAATTCTGGAGGCCGCATTACCGTAAGGATAGAAACATAGAAACATAGAAATAGACGGCAGATTAGGCCACGGCCCATCTAGTCTGCCCACCCTAATATCCCTACCCTACCTTTGCCCTGTGAATAGATCCCATGTGCCGATCCCATTTGGCCTTAAAATCAGGCACGCTGCTGGCCTCAATCACCTGTAGTGGAAGACTATTACAGCGATCAACCACTCTTTCAGTGAAAAAGAATTTCCTGGTGTCACCTCGTAGTTTCCCGCCCCTGCTTTTCCACGGATGCCCTCTTGTTGTCGTGGGACCCTTGAAAAAGAAGATATCTTCCTCTGCCTCAATGCAGCCCGTAAGATACTTGAACGTCTCGATCATGTCTCCCCTCTCTCTGCGCTCCTCGAGCGAGTATAGCTGTAATTTGTCAAGCCGTTCTTCATATGGAAGATCCTTGAGTCCCGAGACCATCCGGGTGGCCATTCTCTGCACCGACTCCAGTCTCAGCACATCCTTGCGATAATGCGGCCTCCAGAATTGCACACAGTATTCCAGGTGGGGCCTCTCCATAGATCTATACAATGGCATAATGACTTCCGCCTTACGACAGATGAAACCCCTTCGTATGCAGCCCATGATTTGTCTTGCCTTGGACGAAGTCTGCTCCACTTGATTGGCAGACTTCATGTCCTCACTGACGATTACCCCCAAGTCTCGTTCTGCTACCGTTTTTGCTAGGATCTCGCCATTAAGGGTATAAGACTTGCATGGATTTTGGCTGCCCAGGTGCATAACTTTGCATTTTTTGGCATTGAAGTTGAGTTGCCATGTCCTAGACCATCGCTCCAGTAGGAGTAGGTCGTGCATCATGTTGTCGGGCATTGAATCTTCGTCTGTTGTGCATTTGTCCACTACATTACTTAGTTTGGCTTCATCGGCGAATAATGTTATTTTACCTCGAAGCCCTTCTGCCAAGTCTCTTATAAAGATATTGAATAGGATTGGGCCCAAGACTGAGCCCTGTGGCACTCCAATGATCACCTCCGTCATTTCGGAGGGGGTGCCGTTCACCACCACCCTTTGAAGCCTACCTCCAAGCCAGTTCCCAACCCATTGCGTCAATGTGTCACCTAATCCTATAGAACTCATCTTGCTCAGCAACCTGCGGTGTGGTACGCTATCGAATGCTTTGCTAAAGTCCAGGTACACGATGTCCAGGGACTCCCCAATATCCAGCATCCCCGTCACCCAATCAAAGAAGCTGATCAGGTTGGATTGGCATGATCTCCCCTTAGTAAATCCATGTTGTTGGGGATCCCGTAGATTCTCCTCATCCAGGATCTTATCCAATTGGTGTTTGATTAGAGTTTCCATTAGTTTGCTCACTATCGATGTTAGACTCACTGGTCTGTAGTTTGCTGTCTCCATCTTTGAGCCTTTCTTGTGGATGTGCTGAGACTGGAGTCGGTCCAGAGAATGGACACCTGGATGGTCTCGGGACTCAAGGATCTCCCATATGAGGAACGGCTGGATAAGTTGCAGCTGTACTCACTCGAGGAACGCAGAGAGAGGGGTGACATGATCGAGACATTCAAGTATCTCACGGGCCGCATCGAGGTGGAAGAAGATATCTTCTTTTTCAAGAGTCCCGCAGCAACAAGGGGTATCCGTGGAAAATCAGGGGCGGGACACTGCATGGGGACATCAGGAAATTATTTTTCACTGAAAGGGTGGTTAATCGCTGGAATAGTCTTCCACTTCAGGTGATTGAGGCCAGCAGCGTGCCTGATTTTAAGGCCAAATTGGATAGACATGTGGGATCTATTCACAGAGAAAGGTAGGGGAGGGTCATTGGGGTGGGCAGACTAGATGGGCCGTGGCCCTTATCTGCCGTCTATTTCTATGTTTCTATCAAATTTTGAAGATAATTAATTATATTTACTCTTTGCTTTTAAAAGAGCCTGTAAAGTGTCTTGTTCCAATTTATCTACTAATTTAGATTCCAAATGTTTAATTTCTTTTTCCAAATTAGAAAATTGTTGTCCAAGTTGTTTTTTAATATATGCAGAATATGAAATAATATTACCTCTTATAGTGGCTTTAAATGCATCCCATAATATTTCTGTGCTAATATCTTGTGAAGTATTTATTTGAAAAAATTCAATTACCGTATTTGCCGGCGTATAAGATGACTTTTCAGTACCTTAAAATCCTCCCCAAAGTCGGGGGTCGTCTTATACGCCGGGTACTGTTTACTATAGAGCTGCACGGGAACGGGGACGACGGGAATCCCGCGGGTTCCCCCTTTGGGTCACGGGGATCCCGTGGGGACGCCCCTAGGGTCGCGGGGATCCCGTGGGGACGCCTCCTAGGGTCGCGGGGATCCCATGGGGACGCCTCCGAGGGTCGCGTGGTTCCTGCGGGGCTGGATGTACTCAGTCGCGCGGCTCTTCTCCCTACCTTCTCTGCTTGCAGCACAGAGCCGAACGGAAGTCTTCCCGACGTCATCGCTGACGTCGGAGGGGAGGGAGGGCTTAAACAAAGCCCTCCCTCCTTCCGACGTCAGCGCTGACGTCGGGAAGACTTCCGTTTGGCTCTGTGCTGCAGGTAGTGCAGGTAAGGAGGAGAGTAGCCTCGCGGTTTGAGTGGCTACCAAGGGAGGGGGCGGTCCGCCCCGCCACACCCCGCCCCGGTTGCAGCACAGCCGGCCAGGTCCCCTTACTTTTGTGGCACTTCCCCGACCGACCGACAACAGCCCCGGTCCGACAATCCTCCCTGCCCTGTAGCCGCGAATCTAAATTATCTTCTTACAGCAGCTGTAATAAGGTAATTTAGATTCGCAGTTAAGGGCAGGGAGGTTTGTCGGACCGGGGCTGTTGTCAGTCGGTCAGGGAAGTGCCACAAAAGTAAGGGGACCTGGCCGGCTGTGCTGCACCCGGGGCGGTAGAGAAGGAGTGGGGAGAAGGACGCTGAAAGGCCATGGGGAAGATGGGAGGGGGGGGGGAAGGACTCTGAAAGCACTTGAAGACAGAGGAGGGAGAAGGACGCTGAAAGCACATGGGGAATATAAAGGGGTGGAGAAGGACGCTGAAAGGCCATGGGAAGGGCGGGGGGGGAGGACTCTGAAAGCACTTGTGGAAGACAGAGGGGGGAGAAGGATGCTGAAAGCACATGGGGAAGACAAAGGGGTGGAGAAGGACGCTGAAAGGACATGGGGAAGACGGGGGGGTGGAGAAGGACGCTGAAAGGCCATGGGGAAGACAGAGAGGGAGAAGGACGCTGAAAGGACATGGGGAAGCAGAGGGGGGAGAAGGACACTGAAAGCACATGTGGAAGACAGAGGGGGGAGAAGGACGCTGACAGGACATGGGGAAGATGGGGGAGAAGGACGCTGAAAGGAAATGGGGAAGAGAGAGTAGGGAGAAGACGCTGGCAGGGAAGAAGACAGATGCCAGACTATGGGGGGAGCGGAGAGAAGAAGATGGGTGCCAGACCAATTTGGAAGGGGGAAGAAAGGGAGAGGCACAGTAACAGAGCAAATGGAAGATGCAGAAGGAAGAGAGACAGTGGATGGAAGGAATTGAATGAGAACATGAGGAAAGCAGAAACCAGGCAACAAAGGTAGGAAAAGAATTATATTTATTTTTTTTTATTTTGCTTCAGAATAAAGTAGTATATTAGTTGTGTTGATAAAAATTTATAAACATTAGAGGCTCTGGTAGAAACCCATTTGCAAAGTATGTATTCTTCCCAATTAATATTTTCAAATTAATAAAGTCTTTTTGCTTATTTGTAAATGGGTTTCTACCAGAACCTTTAATTCAGTAGCATAATTAAATGAAATAACTATTTCTGAAGTTTATAGGGACGGGCGGGGACGGAGGGGATTCCTCGCGGGGACTGGTGGGGACGGAGGGGATTCCTCGCGGGGACGGGTGGGGACGGAGGGAATCCTCACGGGGACGGGTGGGGACGGGTGGGACTTTGGCGGGGACGGGTGGGGACGGGTGGGATTTCTGTCCCCGCGCAACTCTCTACTGTTTACATGCCCTTACTTTACATGCCCTAACATCTCCTTCCTTACCTCTTTACGGTGCTTACGGTACTAGTAAACCTGCCGGGACATCAGCGGGGCCATGGCGGGACATCAGTGTGACAAGGGTGCCATCTCCTTCATCCTGCTCAGCGGGAAGCAGCGGCGCTCTGGCCCCACCCCTTTTCTCTTTACTACGTCTCTCGCACATGCGGCCGTGTGTGGAGTCTAGCCCTTAAGGAAGTTGCGGGGGCGAACAGGAGGCTTTTGAAGGCTTTTAAAGGGAAACTGTCATGCCAGCAAACTTGCTAGGGACTTGCCCAGCACTTGCTCTCTCCCTCTATGTGTTATCTTCCTTCTATCATTGACAGTTTCAGTTTGGTTAACAGTTTAGAAGACAAATAGCATGGCAGCTCCCATGGGTTTATTGTTCTATTCAGCTTTAGTGAATTAATTAAAATTGTTGAAATAAATTCTGATGTTCTTTTAAGTTTTATTTGTTGTGCAGAAGGTGTGCGGAAGAAGGGGTAGTCTTATATGGCGAGTATATAACAAACTCTATATTTTAACTGTAAAAGTTGGGGGGTCGTCTTATACGCCCAGTCGTCTTATACGCCGGCAAATACGGTATCTTCAATTTAAACTCCTCAAGGAAGATTGAATCAGCAACCAATGTATTATCAAACCTCCATATTGATCTATTTTTATCCTTATCTTCAAGTTTAAAATCAATCCACACCCCTCCATGATCAGATAAAATAATTGGATCAATGGAAGCTTGTGTCACTTGTTGTACCAGTGAATTTGACACAAAATTATAATCTATTCTTGAAAATGACTTATGAACTTGTGAACAAAAAGAAAATTCCTGATCATTAAAATGAAATATTCGCCATATATCTTTCAAATCTCAAGATTGTACCAAATTATCTAACCCTAATGATTTTATATTTTTACTTGGTTTTTTATCCATAAAAGGATCCATTACAGCATTAAAATCTCCAGCTACAACAAAATTAGAAGCAGCTAGTGGGAGTAATAATTGTTGTATGTTCTTAAAAAATTCAATTTGGTTCGAATTAGGGGCATAAACATTGAATAAAGCTAAGGTATTATTTCCCATACTCATTTCTACATTAATCCACCTTCCTAAGGGATCAAAATCTATCATTTGAAAAGAAGCTGAACATTTTTTATTTATTAAGATGGCAACCCCTGCTTTTTTCCAAACTGCAGGGGCAAAAAAAACAATGTTTCACCCAATCCCCTTTGAGTTTCTTTGATTCTATAGCCGAAAGATGCGTCACTTGTATATAATATATGTCAGCCCTTGTTTTTTCAAGAATGCAAGCATTTTTTTTCTTTTTACTGGGTGATTGAGGCCATTAACATTAACAGAAAAGAGTTTAATCTCCATTATTTAAATTAATTATAATAAAACTCTTCCATTTATCATAGAATAAAATAAATATTAAAATATGAGTATACACCATTTTCCATGTTATTTCATCATGCATAATACACCTTATCAATTCATTCCCACCCCTTTTATTATCACCCTTCCCTCCCTTACCCTCCCTAAATAATGACATTGAAGACTTGGAACCGCACATATAAGATCAGGTAAATCAAGATAAATCCCCAACAGATTTTCTTATTAATCTTATTTGTAATATAATATGAAATTGCAATCAGTAAACCCTTGACATCTACTATCCTTTTATAGTCACTCAATATTGAAGATTATATCTACTAAATAAAATAAGATCAGCCCCTAGGAACTATCTCAAAATAACTATTCAATTATAATCAATTTAATGCTGAAATATATTACTTTAGTATTTTGAATAAGTAAAATATGTTATTATATATATTTTTGTTTCCATAAATATTATTCATTTTGTAATTGACCTAATAAATTCATTTATCCTATTTTATCATAAATAAATATATGATTCAAAAATTGATCCATCTAATTCAAGAAGAACGAAATAAAATTAATATGAGTTGAAGACCCCAAGGAATAAAATACAACATACATTCAATTACTTAATAAAATAAATCCTTCCACATGAAAAATTTCATTCAAGATCCTTTCCATGTAAACAATGAACCTAAGGTTATTATAAGCAAGTAAACAAGTATGTAAACTCTTATCTTTTGTCATTGCATATAGTTTTAAAACTAACTGTCCTCTCTCTGCAGACATAAAATACTCAGTCAAGGGATCATAGTTCAGAATATTCAATTTTTGCAGAGAATCTTCCAAATCCAGCTGTCTTCTTGGGAAAAATATCCAATTACAAAGTTCTGCAGTGTTAAGTCTTCTCCCGACGATCCTACAATTCCCACAGACTTACATCTTTATTTTGATAGGAACTTCTCCCACTTTACTTTCAAATGCTCAGATAGAATTTCTACAAATGCTCAGATAGAATTTCTACAATTACTCATATGATCAGTTTACACTGAGCACAATTCATTTTGAAGATAAAATGGACTGTTTGGCACATAAGCACCTCCCCAAGTGCTGTATATGTCATCATAGCTGCAGGAGGAAGGGCAGAAAGCTGCATATCCATACGGTGAATTCCTCCAATGAATCTTTAGTGATCATGTTAGCATTGCTACTTCAAAATTATATTTTACATTAAATCTTCCAAAGCCAATTGCCTTCCTTCCATAGAATTCCAATCAAAATCTCCGTAGTTCATATCATTTCAGCATAACCACGTAAATTCAACCATACTATACTTGCACTTTGTTCCATTCCTCACTTTGAGCATTTTAACAGCAGCGTCCGGTGACAGGAATCTTCAGGTTAACATTCTATAGCCAACATTCTTTAAACCGTTACAAATCAAGTATATTTATAAATAAACTGTCATTATATATTATAGTACTCAAGAATCAAAGTAAAACAAAAATTAAAATAAATTATGTCATTGAACATGGCTTTACACATTCATTGGCTGTTCCCATTGATTCAGATATATTTTTAGTTTTTCAGGATCATCAAAGCTAAAAGATTTATTATCCACCGTTACCTTCATAATAGCAGGATAAATTAAGCCATATTTCGCTCCAATTTCTCTTAGATTCGGTCTTAAATCCAGAGATTGTTTCCTCTTTTCTGCAGTAGATTTTTCAAAATCCGGCACTATGTGTATTCTTGCATCTTGACAACGCAAATTCTGATTTTCCTTTGCCAGACGTATAATCTCTAAAGCATGCTGATGTCGTAAAAGTTTAAAGATTAGCGGGCGGGGACCAACAAATTTATCCAGTCTTCTCGTTAGCACCCTGTGCGCACGCTCAATTTCTACCGGAAACTTAGTTTTTATGGGCAGGACTTTCGGAAGAAAATTTTCCAAAAAGGAAATCGGATTCCCCTTCTCTACCCCTTCCGGTAAGCCTAAAATTCTTAAATTGCTCCTTCTCATTTTGTTCGAGCAATCTTCCAATTCCTTGGTCAGCAGTGTGATTTTCTCTCTGTCTATTTTGAACTGCTTCTTTTCAATTTTAAAACTCTCCACGTTCTTTTCTAGCCTGTTCACTTCAATTTCTAATATCTCAGTTCTCTTATTTAAAATGGAAACTTCCTCTTGCAAATCGTTTAACTTCTTTGAGTTCAGCAATACAATTTCTTTAATCTCTTTAATTTCTTTATGTATTTCCTCATCGCATTTACATTCCTTAGGTAGTGGAGCCTTTGATGGAGTTACCAGTTCGGGTTTTGAACTTTTCACACTGCCAGCATTAGATATCGCAGCTTCAGCTTTACTTTGCTTTCCTGAGGCCATTTTCTTTATATCTTCTGTTTTAATGGCAATTTCATGAATTATTATATTATTTTATTTTAAAAAATGTCTGTAACTGCAGGAGCTCTCTCTTTACCCGACCATTCGCATGCACCATCAAGTTCTAGAATCTAGTGGACACTTTTCAATGAGATGCTACTTATTCTAACAAAGCTCCACAGCCATTTACATCAAATCAGCAATGTTTAAACACAGTAACATAGAAATCACTTATGATACTTCAAAGCAAAGTCATTAATCTGTAATGGGAATTCTCCAAGGACAGCAGGAGGTCAAAGGAAACAAGACAGCTGGCGTGCAAAAAGCAAGGTTTAAAAAAATATACATGTATTTTAACAATATTTAAATGCTCTAAGCCAATGCCTGTCACAGTCATGCTTTGCCTCACACGAAGGCAATAAAACTAAGATGGTGTCCGTCAGGACTCATCACTGAGTAAAACAGCATGTGTGGATGCTTCACAACACTGCTCATTTTGAAGGACACTCCCCATTTTAGTTTCATTGCCCCAATACAGCTCTCGTATGGGGCAAAACATGGCTGCACTTGTCGGAGGTTCATAGACAAAATCGGGCGAGACAACAGCGCGCAGACAACTGAGCGCAAGGTTGACGGCGCGCCGAAGAAAAGCACTATTTTAAAGGGTTCCGACGGGGGGTGTTGGTGGGGAACCCCCCTATTTTACTTAACAGACATCGCGCTGGCGTTGTGGGGGGTTGTAAACCCCCTCATTATACTTGAAACCAAACTTTTTGCCTGTTTTTTAGGGAAAAAGTTCAGTTTTAAGTATAATGTAGGGGGTTACAACCCCCCAAACCCCCCACAATACCAGCGCAATGTCTGTTAAGTAAAGTGGGGGGGTTACCCCCCCATCCCCCGTCGGAGCACTTTAAAATAGTGCTTATCTTCGGCGCGTCGTCAACCTTGCGCTCAGTTGTCTACGCTCAGTTGTCGGCGTGCCGTTGTCTCGCGCGATTTAGTCCCGTCACCCTTGTCGGGGCATTGGTTTGTAAAGTTTAAGCGTTGTTGTTAAAATTTCCTTGAACTAATCACCTTTGACATCCTTCACTTCAGAAGGATAAGTCAGCCACAAACTGGTGACAGCAGTGCAGGGAGCTAGGCCAGGGACCAGGAGCCCCAGACAGAGAGCACTACTAGTTAGAGACTGACACAGGAATGGAGAAATGTGGTAAATCTCCACGGAAAACCCATTACAGAGTTTACTGCAGGTATGGGAGTGAAAGGGAACAGCATCAAATGTTGTTCCTGCGGAAAAAGAAAAAAAAAAAAGGGATTTAATGCCGATTTTACAATGTGGCATGTTCCTTCTGCTTCTGCAGCTGCCCTATGTTTTCTTTAGCCAATCAGCTCCTCTCAAAGCAAACTCTTGGCCGCCTTCTATGCTTTCCTTCTACCACTCCTTGCAGGGCTGCCACTACTCTCCGCCCTCCAACCATGACCTCACCTCTGCAGCTGCCCTGTGTTTTCTTCAGCCAATCAGCTCCTCTCAAAGCTTAAGCTTGGGGTTGGGTTCTGGTTAATATTGGAGTTGGGGTCTTGGGGGGATGGGACACTCAGGGGAGTTAGGAGTGGGTCATGGGACTCAGGAGGAACCCACGGGCCAGTGCTTAAACAGCAGCGATTATAAAGTTAGCCACCACTCCCCTTACCACAGGAGAAATACAGGCAGGCCTCAGAGCCACTGCAGTCAGAGTTATTGGAACTGTCTGAAATGAACTCACATGGGTCTCTCACCCCTGTTTTGAACAGAACAGACTACAGTCTGCCTGTGCATGCAATACTCCCTGAATGAGAAGCCCCTCCAATTCTATTTACAACTGGTGCCCAGGAAAAATAGTTTTATACTTTATCCTGGGGTTTGGAAAAGACAAGGGAGATGCTGCTGGTCTGGACTCCATTGGGTGAGGAGGTGTTTGGAAATGGTAGGGGAGACGTTACTGTGTGTATGCTAGGGTTAACAGAGCGGGTTGTATTTTGTCCTTCCTTTCTTGCATCCTTGTAAGTGGGGCAGGGAGGGGGTATGGGGGTTTTGTTAATCTATTTGTGATTTAAAAATGACTGTTGTAAAGAAGATTGTTCCTTGTCATACCTTAATAAAAAGACAAATGTAAAATCATAACCTTTTGGATAGGGACAGAGCCCGTCGTGGGGATAGGGACATAAGAACATAAGACTTGCCACTGCTGGATCAGACCAGTGGTCCATCATGTCCAGCAGTCCACTCACGCGGCGGCCCTCTGGTCTCTTTCCAAATTAGGTTGTAAGCTCTTCTGAGCAGGGACCTTACTAAAACAGATTCAACTCCAATTTAATCACCATAGCTTTCCAAACAGACCTGACTGCATAAGTGCCTTCATTTCCAGAAGGCCATGTGAAATGTTAGTATTATCCTGTCAGAACTGGAAATGCATTAAGCTCCTTATACTTTCTGTGTTATATAAATAAAATGTAAAAATGTAACTTCAAATGACAGGAGCAAATTGCTAGAATGGCTATTCTGAAAATATTTGGGCAATACAGTATTTAAAATTGCCAAAACTCTGGTTAAGAACATTTTCTGTGTATACTTCCCATGGTTTGGTTTATTTATTTATAGCCCACCCTTCCCCAGGACGGGTACAAAATTATATACCAAATCAGCAATAAATAAACAAATACAAAACACAAAGCAAAACTACAAACAATAAAATGAATAGGCGACCAGCACCTTACTGGGGCTCCAGGTTGCCCAGCCCTGCTCTAGGACTGGCAATAATTCCATTTTGATATTCATTGCTAAATGAGTTGAAATCATACACTCTGGACTGAGAAGAGTCACATTACGTTACTTTTTCTTAGACAGTTTATGCATGAGTTTTGATCCGGAAAGGGAAGCAGATGGTTGGCCTGAAGAATTACCTTTTCCCGGATCTCCAGCGCTCTCTTACACAGTGGCTCCGCCTCCTTGTATTTGCCTCGTTTGCCATACAGAACAGCCAAGTTATTCAATGTAGCTGCAACCTGGAGAAGGAAACGATAAGGGGTTGGGATTTGGAAAGAGTCAAGGATATCTACGAAGCCCCCAACAGTACACCTGCTAGGGGGAGAGTGTGGCGCAATGGTTAAAGCTACAGCCTCAGCACTCTGAGGTTGTGGATTCAAACCCATGCTGCTCCTTGTGACCCTGGGCAAGTCACTTAATCCCTCCACCGCCCAAGTACATTGCATAGATTGTGAGCCCACCAGGACAGACCCGGCAGGAAAAATACTTGAGTACCTGAATGAATTTATGTAAACCGTTCTGAGCTCCCCTGGGAGAACGGTATAGAAAACTGAATGAATGAATGAATGAATAAATAAATAAATAAATGTTACTTGATGGGTACTTGAAGTATTACTATACTTATCACCAAGCCACGGACATTTGCTAGGCACTCCAAGCAGAGCATCTCCTCCACCACACCAGGGACACTTTTTAGGCATTTGCACTTGTCACACCTCTGAAAGCCTGGGATACTTACTGCAGGATGGTCCTTGCCTAGGGTCTTCTCTCTAATGGACAGTGCATCATTCAAGAGATGGGCAGCTTCCTTATACTTATTCTGATCTCTGAAAGATGAAAAGAGAATGGAGAAATTAGGTTCTTACCTGCTAATTTTCTTTCTTTTCTCCAGACCGGTACAGTTCACTGATGGGTAATAGCTCACTATGACCAGCAGGTGGAGATTGAGAGAAAACCTTTTGGCTTTAATACACGTAGCTGTGCTTCCCCTTCACATAACCAGTCTGCCGAATAGCCAAGCAGAACTAAGAAGTGCTAATTATGTATAACAGTAACAACACCCCTAACAGGAGTAACAGGAAATTGAAAAAAGCCCCTTCAGGAAAACATCCCCACAGATCGCCAGCTACACCAGCTGAGTTAAAGCCGCTGTTCTTTTTCTTTTTTTTAATTCTTTATTTATAATTTAACTTTTTGACAAACATATTAGTCAAAAAAAGAAAGAAAGAATACAATGCCAGTTTTACCAGCCTTTCTCAAGCAATATATTCACAAATTAATAAGGAAAACAAATATGCCGGCTTGTATAGTTAACATAGAAACATAGAACATGACGGCAGAAAAGGGCCTCGGCCCATCTAGTCTACCCACACTAATGGCCCACCCCCTAACTACCTCCATGAAGAGATCCCACATGCCAATCCCATCTTTTCTTAAAATCTGGCACGCTGCTGGCCTCAATTACCTGTTGTGGAAGATTATTCCAGCGATCAACCACCCTTTCGGTGAAGAAATATTTTCTGGTGTTGCTATGAAATTTCCCACCCCTGATTTTCAACGGATGCCCTCTTGTTGCCATGGGTCCTTTAAGGAAAAAGAGATCCTCTTCCACCTCGATACGGTCTGTGACATATTTGAACGTTCGATCATGTCTCCCCTCTCTCTGCGTTCCTCGAGTGAGTACAGCTGCAACTTACCCAGTCTTTCCTCATACGGGAGATCCTTGAGTCCTGAGACCATCCTGGTGGCCATTCGCTGAACCGACTCAACTCTCCGCACATCTTTTTGATAATGCGGCTTCCAGAATTGTACACAGTATTCCAGATGGGGTCTCACCATGGATCTGTACAACGGCATTATGACCTCAGGCTTACGGCTGACGAAACTTATACGGATACAGCCCATGATTTGTCTAGCCCTGGATGAAGCTTTCTCCACTTGATTGGCAGTCTTCATGTCTTCGCTAATGATCACCCCCAAGTCATGTTCTGCTACAGTCCTTGCTAGGATCTCACCATTTAGGGAGTAAGTCCTGCATGGATTTTTGCCACCAAGGTGCATGACCTTGCATTTTTTGGTATTGAAACTTAGTTGCCAAGTCTTTGACCAATGCTCCAGCAGGAGTAGGTCCTGTGTCATACTGTCGGGCATTGAGCTTTTGTCGGGCACTGTGCTTTCATCTGTTGTGCGGTTGCCTACTATGTTGCATAGTTTGGCGTCATCGGCGAATAATGTAATTTTACCTCGAAGCTCCTCAGCCAAGTCTCTTACGAAGATGTTAAATAGGATCGGACCCAAGACCGAGCCCTGATCACTCCGTTGATCACCTCCGTCGTATCGGAGAGAGTACCGTTTACCACTACCCTCTGAAGTCTACCTCTAAGCCAGTCCCTAACCCATGCGGTTAATGTTTCACCCAGTCCCATCGAACCCATCTTGCTCAATAACCTGCGGTGTGGGACACTATCAAACGCTTTGCTGAAGTCCAAGTACACGACGTCCAGGGACTCCCCTATATCCAGCTTTCTTGTTACCCAGTCAAAGAAGCTGATCAGATTTGATTGGCAGGACCTTCCTTTTGTAAAACCATGTTGATGGGGATCTCGTAGATTCTCCTCGTTCAGGATCGTATCCAATTGGTGTTTGATTAGTATTTCCATAAGTTTACTCACTATCGATGTGAGACTCACCAGTCTATAATTCTCAGCCTCCGTCCTGCATCTCTTTTTGTGGAATGGAATGACGTTAGACATTTTCCAATCCAACAGGACTCTTCCTGTACTTAGGGAAAGATTGAAGAGCGCGGATAACAGTTCCGCCAGGACGTCACTCAACTCCCTGAGCACCCTGGGGTGTAGTTTGTCCGGTCCCATAGCTTTGTTCACCTTGAGTCTTGATAGCTCCTCGTAGACACTGCTGAGTGTAAACTCGAAATTTCAAAACGGGTCTTCCAAGTTTTCCTTCGTCGGCAGCTGAGGGCCGGATCCCGGCGCCTCGCAAGTGAAGACCGAGCAGAAGTATTCATTTAAAAGTTGGCTTTGTCGGAGTCCAATTCTACATAGTTCCCGTTGGGTTTCCTAAGGCGTATTATCCCATCTGTGTTTCTTTTTCTGTCACTAATATACCGGAAGAAGGATTTATCGCCCTTCTTGATGTTCTTCGCAAGGTTCTCCTCTATTCGGAGTTTGGCCTCCCTAACTGCCGTTTTGACCGCTTTTGACTTTGCCAGATAGTCTTCCTTGGATTCTCGCTTCCCTGATTGTTTGTAGAAGATGAACGCTCTTTTCTTCTTTTTTATGAGGTCTGAGATCTCCGCAGAGAACCACTGTGGTCTATTGTTTCTTCGCCGTTTACTTACTGATTTGACGTAGCGGTTGGTTGTTTCGTGTAAGGTTGATTTCAGAATTGGCCACATTACCTCTACATTATCTGTTTCGGCATGGTTTTGCAGTGCCCGATGGACGAAATCTATATATAATTTCTATATAGTTAGTCCACAATATAGGAAATCTAAAGCTGTGAATTTGACTGAAATATTTCACTGGAAATTATACAAAGGAAAATAAAGATGTGGCTGAATGGGCTCTGAACTTAAACTTAATTGAGCGTGGCTTGGGAGTGCAGGGGGGCGTGGCTTGGGAGTGCACGAGGATGGTCGGGTAGAGCAGAGGCTCTGTACATACAGACATTAATGACATAAAATACTGAAATAAAATTTTCATTTTAACTGAAGAAACGAAGGAAAATACAACGTGATGGCTTCAGGAAAACAAAACAAGTCTGAAATGGGGATTTCTAATACCGGCAGTGTTAAGAGATCTAAGCCAGAGCCGGCAACACCCTCAAAGTGTCCGTTGTCAAGAGAGAAAAGTGACATTGATTTCTGGAAAGAAATACAAGAGATAAAAGAAATTCTTCTAAAAAACGCCAAAAAGCTGGATGAAATACAGGAAGAAGTAATGACTTTAAATAAAAGAACAGAAGTGCTGGAGATTAAAACAACAAAAATGGAAATGAGAATGGACAGTTTTGAAGCAGAAAAAAGGCAATATAAACTGGACAGAGAAAAAATCTTTACACTCACCAGGGAAGTCGAGGATTGCCAGAATCGCATGAGACGGAGTAATTTGAGACTTTTGGGCGTACCGGAAGGGGTGGAGAAAAATAATCCGGTTTCATTTGTGGAAAATTTTTTGATGAAAGTCCTGCCCCTCAAATCTAATTACCCGATAGAAGTTGAACGTGCACATCGCATACCAGTGAAAAGACTGGATACTTTAAAAGGTCCTCGCCCCATAATTTTCAAGTTGCTAAGACACCAGCAAGTTTTAGAGGTGTTAAGAATGGCTAAAGAACATGCAAATTTAAAATGTCAGGATGCCAAAGTTCACATCGTTCCTGATTTCGCTAAAACAACGGCAGATAAAAGGAAAAAATTTCTAGACATGAGGCCAAAGTTAAGAGAAATCGGAGCTAGATTTGGCCTGATATACCCTGCGATTATGAAAATAACTATTGACAACAAAACTATGAGCTTTGATGAACCTGTGAAGTTGGAAATGTTTTTAAATCAAAGGGAGCAGCCGATGTCAATTTAATTTGACTTATTTACTTCCTGGAGTTGGAGTTGATTCTTCTTGGTTTTTATTTGATTTTATTTGTTATTCATCTTTAATATATTTGAGAATCTGCTAACTGACAGTTTGGCTCTGTTTATTTTGAATGGAAACTGTGAAATGGAATGTTGATGAAAAAGGCAGTTTGTTTCTCTGTGAGCCTTTAATATCTCTTTCTCAAAGGATGACTTTTAAAGTTGAAATGATTTGTTCCTTTGCTGTTACATATCTTAATAAGATATTAGAATCTCTGATATATGTTATTGCAATATATTCATGAAGATAAGATATTAATATACAGAGCTTATAGTGGCAGATTTAGATCATAGGTTATGATGAGTTAATGGAGGTTTTGATAAAAATTCAGTACAAAAGATTTCAGTTAGCAAAGATTTTCAAGGGACTCTAGTTTAAGGTTTAGTAGGCTTCTTTGAGAATATTTAAGGGGAATATATGTATTTAAAAATAAATAATAACAATAATTAAAAAAAAAAAGGAAAATATATTATTAATGCTTAATTTTCATTTATAGGTTTCTTACAAGTCTGATACTTTTAGCAGACAGAGTTTTACATTCTTTTTTATCATTTATAATATGAGTGGAAGATCTTTATTTAGTTTCTTATTTTGATTTTTTAATATTTTGAGAATATTACATAAATTATTTATAAAAATACATATGATTATTACATACAATATTGTTTTATAATTGAAGTCTGTATAGAGCTTTTAGTTTAGCTTTACTTGGTCTTGTATGTGCAGTTCCAGGTTTTATCAGCCAATATTAAGGGTGGGAGAGGGAGGGATGGGAGGGGGGTTAAAGGGATTTGATAATTGGGGTAGAGATGTTGGATTGGGAGATATAAATGAAGGTGGTGTTTATTCATTTCAAATGATTTCAGTTTTTTGTTCAGATATAATAATTGGAAGAACTTTTGTAAAAATTATTTGGATTGATGGAGATTAAAATTTTTTCACTCAATGTTAATGGCCTTAATCACCCAGTAAAGAGAAAAAAAATGTTAGCATTTTTAAAAAGGCAACAGGCTGATGTGTATTATATTCAAGAGACACATTTATCAGTGGTTGAATCCAAAAAGCTAGAAGATAATTGGGTGAAACACTGTTTTTTCGCTCCCGCAATAGGGAAAAAGGCAGGAGTGGCTATATTAGTGAACACAAAATGTTTAGCTTCATTTAAAATGATAGATTTTGATCCTTTAGGGAGATGGATACGAGCGGAAATGAGAATGGGAAATAATACTTTGACTTTATTAAATATCTATGCCCCGAACTCGAATCAAAATGATTTTTTTATTAATATACAAAAATTAATACTCCCACTGGCTGCTTCTAATTTAATAGTAGCTGGAGATTTTAATGCTGTTATGGATCCTTTTTTGGATAAAAAACCAAGCAAAAATATAAAATCATTAGGGTTAGATAATTTGGTGAATACTTGTAATTTGAAAGATATATGGCGTATTCTTCATTTTAATGATCGGGAGTTCTCTTTTTGCTCACCAGTTCATAAATCTTTTTCAAGAATTGATTACATATTGGTATCAAATTCCATAGTGCAACAAGTGACACAAGCTTCCATTGATCCAATTATTTTGTCTGATCATGGAGGAGTGTGGATTACACTTACACTAGATAATAATGAATACAATAGATCATTATGGAGGTTTGATAATACATTGGTTTCAGATTCAACTTTTCTTGAAGAAATTAAGTTAAAAATTTTGGAATTTTTCCAAATAAATACTTCAGCAGATATTAATGCGGAAATCTTATGGGATGCATTTAAAGCTACTATAAGAGGTAATATTATTTCTTATTCTGCGTATATTAAAAAACAACTTATTAAACAATTTTCAGATTTGGAAAAAGAAATTAAATTGCTGGAATCCAAATTAATAGATGATTGGAATCACGAAAATTTGCAAACTTTATTAAAGGCTAAAGGCAAATATAATGAAATTTCTTCAAAAATGGCAAGGAAAGATTTGTTTTCTCTGCAAACCTTGTATTATGGAAAATCTAATAAGGCAGGAAGTTTACTTGCAAATTATCTTAAAGCAAAAAAGAGAAGAATAAAAATAAGTGCAATAAAAGATGAGAAAGGAAATATGCATAATCAAACTAATAACATTTTAAATCAATTTTTGGCTTTTTACAAAGAGTTGTATTCTTCCGAGTCTTCTATTGATAAAGTTCAAAAAGGTATGGAATTTTTAAATCTTCTTGAGGGTCCAAAGCTTCCTGATCATATAAAAAGAAGTTTAGAAGAACCTATATCATTAAAAGAATTAGAAACAGCATTGAAGTCTCTTAGAGTTGGATCCGCTCCAGGTGGGGATGGTTTTACTGTGGAATTCTATAAAACATTTCAAAATTCTTTATTACCCTATTTACTAAATTTATATCAGTTTCAACTTAATAAAGGTTGTATTAAAAGTACTATGGCAGAATCTATGGTGATTGTTTTGCCAAAGCCAAATAAAGATCCCACTATGGTTTCAAATTACAGGCCAATATCATTAATTAATGTTGATGGAAAATTAATGGCTAAAACACTGGCATTAAGATTGGCAAAGGCTCTTCCTTACATAATTGATGTACATCAAACAGGTTTCATTGCTAACAAACATTCTTCTAACAATACAAGATTGACATTTCATACATTAAATTTAACTAAAATGATGAATGAACCAGCTTTTGCTCTTTCATTAGATGCAGAAAAAGCTTTTGATAGGGTAGAATGGTCATTCATGTATCAGACTTTGGATTGGTTTGGCGTGGGTCCTGGTTTTGTTCAAATGATTAAAACTTTGTATAGCTCCCCTATGGCAAGATTATACATTAATAATAATTTATCTGAGAGTTTTAAATTACATAGAGGAGTTAGACAAGGATGTCCATTATCTCCTTTGCTGTTTGATATTGTTTTAGAACCCTTATTGATAGCTATTAATCAGACAAAGGGGATACAGGGTATTCCCTTGAAAGAATGGGAATACAAATTATCTGCTTATGCGGATGATATTTTATTATATTTGCGCAATCCAGGTTCAACTATACCATGTTTGTTAGAATTGATTGAAAGATTTGGAATGTTTTCAGGATATAAAATCAATTGGAATAAATCTGAAATTCTTTCACTTAATGTGCATTGCATAAAATCTATGTTTGATTCATTTCCTTTTGTATGGAAAGAGGATGGATTAAAATATTTAGGAATTTGGATTAAAAATTCAATAGAAGATACAGTAAAAGAAAATGAAAAACTTTTATTAAAAAAGGTTTCGGAATTATGTGAACAATGGAACCCATTACATATATCTTGGTGGGGAAGAGTTCAAACCATAAAAATGATGATATTGCCTGTGGTTTGCTATCAAATGTGTATGATTCCGGTATTTTTTCAGAACTCTTTTTATAAAAAATTGAATGCAATAATTATTAAGTTTGTTTGGCTTGGCAAAACACCTAGAATTGCTTTGGTATCTTTACAGAAATCAATTAAGGAGGGTGGGGTAAATTTCCCAAATTTCTATAGGTATCATCAGGCCTATATTTTACGTCAAGGTATGTATTGGGTCCTCCCAGATCTCATTGAATACACTCCAGATTGGTTATACTTGGAATGGCGACTCCTGTCTCCTTTACATCTTTGTCACATTCTCAGTATCAAGATGCCCAGATTGTATAAAGAAAATAAACTTTTATTAGATACATGGAAAACTCTAAGATATGTAAGTAATTTAACTGAAATTCCTATTAGTAAATCGACAAATCAATCTATATGGCTAAACTCCAAGATTCAGATTGGCGGAACTAAGATTGTCTGGAGGCATTGGTTAAATGCAGGAATACGAACTTTAAATGATGTTATTTCAAATGGAAAAATGCTTGAGTTTACACAATTGCAAAATAAATTTGGACTGAATAAATCACAATTTTATAAATGGTTGCAATTGAAGCAGGCCATTCAGGCAGGGTTCCCTGAATGGAAAACTTTAAATTTTCAATACAGCATGGAATTTTTATGCTTCCAGGCAGATTTTCTGGGTCACCAGGCCGCACAGTGGTATAAAGTTATTAGTGAATTGGTTAATAAAAAACCTAAAAATGGTCTTAGGGATATTTGGAGCATTGAGATTAATCATCAAATTTTGGCATCTCAATGGCCACAAATTTGGTCTTGGAGAATAAGATGTACACTGTCAGCATCTATGAGACAAACTTGGTTTTTTCTTTTGCATAGAGCATTTTGGACCCCTGTTAGATTACAAAAATTAAATAGTTCAATGTTTAATAGATGCTGGCATTGTAAGCTTGAAGTAGGGACTTTGGATCATCTTTTATTTTTCTGTCCCTATATATTAGCCTTTTGGAATTCGATCTGGGATCAAATAAATTCTTTATTAGATAATCCTGTAGCATTAACTTATGATACTGTGATATTTGGCATATCTATGAGGAAAAAGAGTCAGATATCGGCAAGTAATAACAAACTTTTATTGATTATGACAGGAGTTGCCATGCAACATATTACTACAAATTGGAAAGATCACACAAGACTTAATTTTAATTTCTGGTGGAATTCACTATGTCACATATATAGAATGGAACGTTCAATAGCAATACAAAATGGAAATTATAAAAGGTTTAATGAAATATGGGGGCCATTGACATTGTTTTGTAATGAATAAACACCATTTTATTAACATTATTTATGATTGGAAGGGAAAGGGGGGGGTTTATATAAATGAAAAAAAAAAATAAAAATGTAAAAAAAAGAAATATGACAAAGATTGATTCAATTAAATAATTGTATGGAAAGGGAGGGGGGAAGAAGGGTTTAGATATATATACCTTTGTTATGATCTTGATAGATTTATCAAGTGATGTTAGTAAATCTATGTATTACTTATATTGTACACTTGTTGAAAGTTTAAAAATGAATAAAGAATTATAAAAAAAAATATAAATAAATAAATAAATAAATAAACTTAATTGAGCTAATATTAAAGTAGCAGGTCTCATGTAGTAACTATACTTTGCCCTTTGGCAGAAATAAATTTTGACAGCTGCTGAGGTTCAAAAAATACATATCTATTCCCTTAGTAAACCATCACACATTTGCAGAGATATCTCAGAACAAACGTTGCGCCCAATTGCAGAGCCTGGGGTCTCTAAAATAAGAAACTGTTCTCTTCTGTGTAGAACGTGATACATTCTCACTACTTCTGACATAAATGGAACATCCTTATATTTACAAAAAAGCTTAAGCATCTATTTCCTGTCTGAATCAATGGCAAAAATGCTGCTGTTCTTTTTAATCTCCCTGACCCTATAAAAATACTAGAACCCACAGAAAAACCACACCACACAAATCCCGACAGGGTGGGGACTGTACTGGTCTGGAGAGTCTAAAAGAAAGAAAATTAGCAGGTAAGAACCTAATTTCTCCTTCTTTAGCACCTCTCCAGACCAGTACCAAAGCCACCAAAACACGCTCACCGAACACCGTGTCCCAACGTGTCTGAACCTCCACACGGTAGTGTCGCACAAAGGAATACTGAGAAGACCAAACTGTGGCTTTACAGATATCTATCTACTGGAGAAACCAGAGAAGACTCAGCCCAAGAAGCTGTCTGACCCCGAGTAGAATAAGCCTTGAGAAATTCCGGAACAGGCTTCTTCTGAAGAAGGTATGTGGAAGTGATAGTCTCCTTGATCCAGTGCACAATGGTAGCCTTGGAAGAACTGTCCTCCTTACGAGGACAAAAAGATGATCCGACTTCCGGAACTCCTGGGTCCATCGAACATAAGAGCGAAGAACCCGACAGACATCCAACTTGCACAACTGCCTCTGCTCCAAAGAGACCTCCCGACCACCCAAGACTTGGAGGACCAAACTGATTGACATGAAAATGCAAGACCACCTTCGGCAGAAAGGAAGGAACAGGCCACAACATGCTCCCTAGAAAACTCTAGGAAGGGAGGCCCACAAGAGAAAGCCTGCAACTCAGAAACGCGTCTCGCAGAAGTAATGGCCACCAGGAAAACTGCCTTGAAAGTAAGATCCTTCAACAAGCAGGAACCCAGGGGCTCAAAGGGAGGGTGCATGAGCACGGATAGGACCAGATTAAGATCCCAGGCCGGAACCAAAGGTCACACTGGAGGCCAAAGCAATTTGGCCACCCTCAAAAAGCAAACCACGTCCGGAAAAGAAGTTAAACGTTTACCCTGCAGCAAACCGCGAAACGCAGACAAAGCTGCAAGTTGAACCCGAAGAGAAGACTAGGCTAGGCCCCTGTTCAGGCCATCCTGCAAGAACTCCAAGATATGAGGCAAAGAGGCACGAAAAGAAAACACTCCACGTGTAGCATACCACTCCTCAAAAATATGCCAAACACACATATAAGCCCGAGACATGGAAAGCCTCTGGGACCCCAAGAGAGTGGAGATCATTTTATCTGAATAACCTTTCTGACCAATGTTCCCTCTAAGGATTGATGAGGTGTGTGCAAAAAAAAATATGCATGAGCGACAAGTTACATATTCCACAAATTTATGAGCAGGCACGGAGGACGCATTTTTAAACAAATGTAGTTTATCCTTGTACTCCTTATGTATTTTTAATCATCTATGGATATGTTTGTATGTTTATTGTTCAAATTTCCCAAAATTTATTTTTTGTTATACACATTGAAAATATTTGATATTGCGTTTAAATCAAAATCTCAATAAACTTGAAACTTGAAACGAGTGCCCATGAGATTGTGGGAGGGTTAAATACTCAAAACTTAGAAGAATAACAATTTACTTAAAGTTTTTGCTTCGCCAGCTTTCTGGTATCTTTACATACAGTGGCGTACCTAGCATATGTAACACCCGGGGCCCATCATTTTTTGGCACCCCCCCCCATCTGTACGAAAAACATGATTTTTAGTAACAAGTCACAAGTCACACATGAGTACCTAGGAAAAGGCAGCATCTTACATATTGCAGTGAACAGTACATCAATACACCCATTGTAAAACTAAACAAGCCAGACCAATCAATCCTACACCGTCAATCCTAACAGAAAACCATGTCTTTCGAACACACAGAACACAGAAAACACCTTCGCCTAGTAAGGAATATGTAATCACAAACTAACCCCTCCCTCTTTTACAAAACTGTAGTGTGGATTTTAGCTACGGAGGTAACAGCTCTGATGCTCATAGAATTCTGAGCATCAGAGCTGCTACCACCATGGCTGGTGCTAAAAAACGCTTCACAGTTTTGTAAAAGGGGGGATAAAATAAAAATACATAGACAAAGGTTAAATTGAACCAGCAAGAAGCTGGACTCTGCATACAATGCTTCACAGAAACAGTGACACATGTCTCCTAAAGCAATAAATAAATAGAAATTTTTTTCTACCTTTGTCTTCTGTGGTTTCTGCTTTCCTCATCTTCTTGTAACTCTCTTCCTTCCATCCACTGTCTGCCGTTTCTCTTCCCCTATATGGCATCTTCTCTCCTTCTATGCCCCTTCCAGAAACTGTATGCCTCCCCCTTCCTTCTCTCCTTTCACCCCCATTGGTCTGGCATCTCTCTCCTCTCCTTCCCTCTCCCACACCTCTCCTCTGCAATCCCTTTCCCTTTTTTCCCTCATTTCCCTTTTCAATTTATTTTCTGCATCTGTCTAGATCGGGGGTCGGCAACCCGCGGCTCCAGAGCCGCATGCGGCTCTTTTCCACCTTTGCCGCGGCTCCGGTAGTGTGTCACGCAGGCATGCAGCTTACAAGTCTGGCGTCGCGGCGGGAAATAGCCATGCTGAGCAGTGAGCTCAGCACGTACACAGATGAAAGCCTTGCTTGCTGATTGGTCCAGCGGCCCCGCCCCGCCGTGCCGCCGGACCAATCAGCAAGCAAGGCTTTCATCTGTGTATGTGCTGAGCTCACTGCTCAGCATGGCTATTTCCTGCCGCGACGCCGGACTTGTAAGCTGCATGCCTGCATCGCCAGAATTTAGGTAGGCTGTTTTCATCCCCGTGGGAGTCTCTCTCGTGCGCTATGGCTCTAAGTCAGGGGTGCCCAACTCAGCAGCAGCGATCGACACAAGCTTCTGACGTCGGGGCCTACCCTCTGCGAGTCCCGCTTGTTTCAACTTCTTTTTCCACAAAGGCGAGACTCGTAGAGGGAAGGCCTCGATGTCGGCAGCTTGTCTTGATCACCGCTGCTGACGAGTTGCTGAAGAGAGCCGCGGAGCAGGGGGGTGTTGCCAGGTGCAGGTAGAAGGGAGAGGGCCAAATGCAGGACTCGTGGGTGAGGGAGGAGAAGAGAGAGAGAAAGAGAGAGGGGAGGGAAACAAAAGGAATATTTCATACTGGGCTGGGCCGGAGTGGAGGGAGGGTGGAAAGATTCTAGCTACAGGGTGCAGTAACAAAGGAAAAGGGGGGGAAAGCTGAAAATGGAGATAGTGACACAAAGAAGAGAAAGGGTAAGCAGGACCTACTGAATAAGGATAGAGATACAGAGGGGACATGAAGAGGAGGTGAAATAGAGACATAGAAGTAATGCTGAAAAAGTGGGGGGGGGGATAAAGACATTGAAAGGGCAAATGGTGAACATGGGGTAAAGACAAGGACAGAGACAAATGAAGATTCTGAAAAAGTGGTGAGATAGGGATATAGTGAGATGGACACAAAGAAGGGTGATGCTGGAAAATAGGTGGAATGGTAATTCTGACAAACACAGAAGGGAAATGCTGGATCAAGGAGAGATGGGGCTCAGGCTGGATGGAATGAGGAGAAATGCCTTGTTGGCCCGGAACTTCCTCTCCTACGTCAGAATTGACGTCAGGGAGCGGAATGCTGGTCAGCGCGACGCTTCTGCAGGGAAAGCTTGGGACGGCGGTGGCTTGGGGGCTATTCCCCGATGGGCGGTGGCAGCAAACCGAGTGGCTTGGGGCGAGGGCACGGAGAAAGAAAGAAAGGGGGCAGACAGAGACAGAAAGAAGGGGGAACAGGGAGACAGAAAGAAAAAGTTGGGGGAGAGAATGAGGTCTGGAGGAGAGGAAACATACAGGAGGCTGAAAGAAAGGAAGAAAGATTGGATGCACAGTCAGAAGAAGAAAGTGCAACCAGAGACTCATGAAATCACCAAACAGCAAAGGTAGGAAAAATGATTTTATTTTCAATTTAGTGATCCTGTATATAACATTAAGATAAGAAACAATATATGCAGTGTTAGATTTGTTTTATAATGGTTTTGCGGCTCCAAGTTTTTTTTTCTTTTCGAAAACGGGTCCAAGTGGCTCTTTATGTCTTAAAGGTTGCAGACCCCTGGTCTAGATTATGTTCTTACTACCCTCTCATCAATGTCCTTTTTTACTGTCTACCTAAAGCTTGCCACCTCTTTCCCTCACCCCTCCAGTGTTTCCCTAACTCAATCCTTTTCTCCCCATCATGTGTCCTCCTTTTATTTATCCCCTCCTTCCATCATGTACCCTCTTTCTCCAACCCTTCCATCTAGTACCTTCTCCTCTCTCTGTCCACTTATCATCCAGCATCTGCTCCCCTCTTTCTCTCCTCCCATTTCCTTCTGGCATTTGCTCCCTTATCTCTCCCATCTGCACTTCCATCCAGCATAGGCTCCCCACTACCATCCAATGTCTGCCCTTTCTCCCTCAATCCACCCCTCTTCAATCAGCATCTTCCCCCTTTCTTTCCCTCCAATATCCTTCCCCCTTATGTCTCTCCCCTTTCTCTGTACATCAATTCCATCAGCACCACCCTTCCATACCACCTTGCCCCCTTTCTTTCCCTCCACCACTCTTCCATTCCAGCAGTCCTGCTCCTTTCTCTCCCTTCATGCAGCAAGGTCCCGCGATGATTGCAGCTGCCTGCTGCCAATCCACCCCACTCTGACGTACTTGCTCTAGAGCGGACTCAGCAGCCGCATGCTGGAAGGGCCCGCGATGACTTGTCTGCTGGCTCTGCTCTGGAAGAAGTAAGTTACGTTGGAGGGGGTGGACCCGGCAGACGCAGGGAGTTGCGGCAAAGTCCCGCAATGACTGCGCCTGCCGGGTCCACCCCCTCCGACGTAACTTACTTCTTCCAGAGCAGAGCAAGCAGACGAGTCATCGCGGGACCTTCCTGCACCTCAGCGCGGATGCTGACTCTGCTGAAGAGAAAGTAAGTCAGTTGGTAACGTGACATTTATTTTTTTTCATCAAAGGGGACATCTATTAATTGACTGTGTATCCTTTCTTTTCCTTCTGCACTCAGGCCCAACAATTGTCCCTTTCTATTCCCTCCCTCCTTCCTTCCCATGTCTTTAGTGCCCCCAGTGCCTCCTTCCCATGTCCATAGTGCCCCAGTGCCTCCCTTCCCGTGTCCTTTGTGCTCCTAGTGCCTCCTTCTTATGTCCCCCCCACTGGCCTTCCAGATTTTTGCCCACCCACAAAGCCAGCCAGCTCTGCCACCTCTCCATTTTTTTCTCTCTGTCACCACCGCATCCCCTATGCTCTGGCAATCTCTCTCTTCTCCTTTCTTTCCTTCGCACCCCATAGTCTGGTATCTTCCCTTCTCTGATTCTCTGGCATCTCTCTCCTTTCCTTTTTCTTCCATCTTTCCCTCCCCCTCCATTGCTTTCACATCTCCTCCTTCCTTTTCCCTTAGTCTGGCATACCTTCCTCCTTCCCTCCAAGCCCTGGCATCTCCTTTCATTCCCTCCCTCATCTTCCTTCTCCCTCCAGCTGGGTACGGCAACACTCTCCCCTGCAGCTCTGGACTTTCCCACACCTGCTCCCCCAAAATTGCCCTGCTTCGGTTCCTCTTCTTCCTTCCTCCCCTCCCCCCGCGGGGACCCTGCGGCACCATCAACTCTTACTCCCTCTAACGCCGGCCCTGCAGCTCCAGACTTCCCCGCACCTTCTCCATCCCGGAATCGCTATTATTTTAAATGTTTATAGCCGCGGGGCTGTATCCATCAGTGGAGACGTCTAACCTCGGCCTGCCCGGAACTCTTACTGCAGCAGTCGCCCGTCTAGCAGGAACAGGAAGTCACTGTTGCAGTAAGAGTTCCGGGGCAGGCCGAGGTTAGACGTCTCCACTGATGGATACAGCGCCACCGCTATAACATTTAAAATAATAGCGATCCGAAGGGGGGGAAGTCCGGAGCTGCAGGGCCGGCGTTACACCAATGATAACAAGGGGCGGACCGCCCCCCACTTAGTACGCCACTGATTGCGGGGATCATGAAAGGAGCCGCCGCTGCTGCATCTTAGGCGAGCAGGGCAGACCGCCACCGCCGCCGCTTCCTCTCACCTCCGCTCGAGTGAGCGACACCAGAAGAAGCATGAGCGACGCCACTGAAAATAGTGAGCGATCGCTCATGCGCTCACCTTAGAGGGAACACTGTTTCTGACCTGTCAAGAACCAAGCCATAAGACAAAAGGGACCTAGATCGAACATTGGAATAGGGCCCGAGTCAGAAGGTCAGGCGAGAGGGGCAGTTGAAGAGGATCTGCCACAAGAAGTCGAACCAGATCCACATACCACAAGTGCCTGGGCCATTTCGGAGCCACCAGAATCACATGGCTGGGGTGCTGAGCAATGCAAAGAAACACTCTGCCCACCATCAGCCACGGAGGAAACACGTACAGGAGGCCAACTGCCGGCCAAGGCTGTACCAGAGCATTGAGCTCCTCGGCCTGAATATCCCTGTGCTGACTGAAGAACCGGGGCACTTTGGCATTGACACTTGTGGCCATCAGGTCCATGACCAGCTGACCCTCAAGTCTGCACTATCAACTCAAAGGCTGCGGGACCGAGACACCACTCACCGGGATCTAGCACATGACGACTAAGGAAGTCTGCCTGGGCATTCCCCACTCCTGCTATATGGGAAGATGAGATGTCCAGAAGATGAGTCTCTGCCCAAACCATGAGTAGAGCAGCCTCCTATGCCACCAGACGACTCCTGGTTCTCCCCTGACGATTGACGTAAGCCACCACCGTGGCATTGTCTGAGAGAATCTGAACAGACTTGCTCGTCAACAACATCTGAAACGCTAGCTACGCCAGCTGGATGGCGCTAATCACCAAAACATTGGTCAACCAAGACGCCTCCTCTGGAGACTAGCTGCCCTGAGCTGAGCGACCAAGACACTGAGCTCCCCAGGTGAGGAGACTGGCATCCATGAGAAGAACTGTCCCCTGGAGCTGATCCAGGCTCTCTCCCTGCACCAGATTGGGAGAATGAAGCCACCAACGGAGACTGCAATGAGCCAACCCCTGAAGAGGAAAGGGAGAGTCCATATCGTGCAACTAGGGCAACCACCACCGCAGCAGAGCATACTGAAGCGGGCGCATGTGAGCCTTGGACCACCAAACCATGTCTAGGGAAGCCGCCATTGGCTTCAAGACCTGAAGAACATCCTGCGTCCAAGGACACCAGGAAGCCATAGGAAGACAAATCTGTGACTGCAACTTGACCACTCAGGTCTCCGGCAGGAAGACCTTCCCCAAGCTGGGGTAGAAGAGAGCCCCGAGGTACTCCAGGCATTGAGACAGAGCCAACTGGCTCTTGGACAGGTTGACTACCTATCCCAGCGATTGCAGGAATTCCACAACTTGAGATGTAACTCAGGAACTCTCCTCGGATCAACCAGTCATCCAGATAGGGGTGAACCAGAATGCCCTCTTTGTGCAAGGCCGCCGCAACGTCCACAGAGCTGTAGCCAGACCAAAGGGAAAGGCACAAAACTGATAGTGCCGACCCAAGATCACAAAGCGAAGGAACTGCTGATGGGAGGTACAAATCAGAACATGCAAGTAAGCTTCTGTGAGATTGAGAGAGGTCAGAAATTCCCACAGCTGAATCACCAGAATGATAGATCTCAGGGTCTCCATGCAAAAAGACAGAACACGGCTGTTACATTGGCTGCTGATGGAAGCACGTGTGAAGTTTAAGTTTGGATGTTTCTGCTTTAAGGTACTGTTCGGTTTAGCCCCTAAATATATAACTGACCTTTTCTCCTTCCCAACCAACAGACATAAGAGAAGCTCACACCTGAACTTTATATCTCCACTGGCTAGAAGATGTAAATTCAAAAGTCATCATCAACATCTTCTCTCATATCAAGCAGCATTATGGGGTAAAGACATGGAACAATTACTTATGCTTGCTAATACTTATGGGGAATTCAGGAGACACCTAAAAACATATCTGTTCCTGAAGTACTTAGGCAGTTGATTTGTACAATCTTTCCCACAATAACCGATCTCTAGAGCCGCTATTCATTAGTTTTAACCTGCCAGTTCTACTCAATTTGTAGCATTTTAAATCATTATAAACTGCATAGAATTTCACGGTCCTGCGGTATATAAACTGTTTATTATTATTACTATTACCCATCAGTGAACTGTACTGGTCTGGAGAGGTGCTAAAGAACAGACTGACTGAATGAAATAATCCTCCCTAGTCAACAAACTCCATAGCCATGCCTTGCCATCGACTCTTAGGACCCATGACTCTTAGAACACAAGACAGCCATCAAGCTCGGCATCTTGCCTGCAGGAAGTGGCCAGAATGGGTCAAAAGTAGCTTTTCATAAACAGGAATTTCTTAACCACTATACATTTACCAATGAATTGTTCAATGCTTGTAATAAAATAAACCAAAAGGTCAACATAAAAAATATTCAGGTCTTAATTCCGGGTTGTTCATCATGGATAGTGAAAAGAGGCAGAAAACTCAGCAGTGTGAACAGAAGATGCATTTCTTTAGATATAACATAACATAAAAATGTATTTCTATACCGCAGTACCTTAGGAGTTCTATGTGGTTTACAAAAGAAAATTGAAACAGTGACAATAAAAACATTACAAAAATGTCTTAAATAAGTAGGCTTTCAATCATTTCCTGAATGGCTGGTAAGGACAGAGCTAACTAACAGATTTACAAACTCTTTATCACAAGAAGCTGCCTGAAAAGACAGGAGTCTTTGAAAATAACTCTTGTATAAATGGAAAAGCAAACAAATTTCAATTATGTCTTGGGCGTTGTGAATTAATGAATAAATAATCAGGTGCTAAACCATGTAAGACTTTATAGCATATACTGTACAAGCAAACTGGTAATTAGACTGAAAATTAATCGGACTGCCATAAAGAGTGAAACATAAGAACTGCTATCTCCGGATCAGACCTTCGGTCCATCAAGTCCGGCGATCCGCACACGCGGAGGCCCTGCCAGGTGTACACCTGGCGTAATTTATAGTCCACCATATCTTTATATGCCTCTCTTAAGGAGATATGCATCTAGTTTGCTCTTGAAGCCTAGGACGGTCGATTCCGCAATAATCTCCTCTGGGAGGGCATTCCAGGCGTCAACCACCAAAGAATTCATTCCATCTCTCCGCTATGCCTTATCCTCCCTGAGCATCCAACAGTCCCCCGGATTCCCTCACAGGTTTTCTGCTTTGTTACTATTTGGCAAGTTGTTCTTCCTATTCTTTACCAATGTTTTGCATCTAACTTGCCAGTGCTTATGTCTGATCTGCGTGCATGATAGAGAAAGCGGATTGTGGCATTTTGTACAGACTGCAGTCTTTTCAAGATGAATACCCTTTTGTTCTACTCACCTGTATACTAGGGCAAGAATAAACTGTACAGTGGCCACCTTCCCAGTCACCAAATCCTTGAACAAAGGACTCAGGGATCTAAATATTGCTCTGCACTCCTCCCTCCTCCTCACCTGTACACCAGCGCAAGAATATTCAGCATGGTAGCCACATCTGGGTGGTCATGGCCTGAGGTTTTCTCCAGGTCTTCCAAAGCCTGTTTACATAAGGGCACAGCCACCTCATAACGTCCCTGCGACGCATACTGTATCACTAGGTTATGTAGAGTGCGCAGCCGTGCTGGGATCTCATATCCTCCCTGCTGGGCTGCAACAGCAGCAGCACTGTTGTGCTGACGAGGCACTGAAAAGCAAAACATAAGAACCCTTAGAAATAAATCTGATCAGTTTGCATGCTGGAGGATTATGTCATGATGTCAGTGAAAAGTTTCTTTACTTCCTTGGCTGTGCTCCTCCTCCTCATTTGGAAACAGATCATCCAATGTCTCTTTAGTTGAATCCCCTTCTTTCTCCTCCTGAAGTATACAAATAAGATATCAATGAAAGAACAGATTAGATCATTCTGCATGCTTTTGCAGTCATGGAGGTCTTGTTTGAAAGCCCTTTGCATACTCAAAGCAGATGCATTCATTAGTATGTCTGGAAAAAGAATTTAGTGCGTGTAAAATCAATTCAAGAGACAAAGTCAATTCGCACATGTAAAAAAATGACCAAAAATCTGGAGATGAATCAAAACAACATGTTTCAGACCCAGTTCTCGAGGCAGGCTGCATTTTCACAAGGGAAAGGTGGCATGCAATTTCCCCTTTTCAAATGAGCTGCCATTAAAATCATCTACAAGAAAAAAAAAGTATGATCATGTCACGCCACTATTTCAAGACACCCACTGGCTTCCCATATCTCATCAGATAACAGAGAAAATCCTGCTTACTTTTCAAGCAAGATCTGAACATACTCTGGCATTCATCGATCGCCTGCTAATACAAAGAAAATATTCTCTCAATCCCTTCGATTTGTCATATAGTTGACACCACCACCCGGAAAACTGCACCGAGCTTATGGAACATCCTACCTTATTACCTTAGAAAGTTAAAATCCAACCTTAAGACATTTCTCTTGAAAGATGCCTTCACCATTCGAAAACTTAGCCCATTCTCCCCTCCTTCCATGTCGCCCTCTTTTTTGGTTAACTAGAATCCCCTCCCTCCTTGTATTTGTCCACCCAATTAGTAATTTTGCTTTAAACTTCTTTTTTAACTTTGTATGGACACCGCTTAGACCGATAGGCGGTATATTAAAATAAAATTAAACTTGAAACTTTGAATATTATCTGACAGCAACCCCTTGCAGGGGTTTCAAAACACTCCCATTAATATCAAGAATACATATTAGTTGAAAGGGAATTCTCATCTGGTGAATGAAGACCATAGTGAGATCCTTAACAGTGCAGGTATTTTTTAAAAAAATATTTATTAAATCTCATAAGTGCTTCATTCATTTATTTGGTTTTATATTCTGTCCTCCCAGAAGAGCTCAGAATGGGTTACCAGCTTACATACATAATACAGCATATTTAGTGATGACAAAACATGGTATGGCGAGACATAGCTTAGCAAGCATAGTATAACACGACTTGGCAAAAATGGTAAGGCAAGCATAGCATGATAAAACCTAGCATGGTAGACATGGAACGGCAAACGCTGCCTAGCAGACATAGCATGAGATATTGTAGTATTGAAGACATAGTATGGCAAATATAGTGTGGAAGATACGACATATAGTATGAGAGAAATAATGACAGTATGGTAAAGTGTGACAAAACATGGCCTGCTCAGACATAGTACACAGTGGAGGCTATATATTATATCACTGGAGGGAACTTGGTACAGTATAGTATTCTATGATGGGCAATATAAAGTGTGACGGTACAGTGGAACGAAGCACCTCAGCGTTTGAGACTTGAGACAGTGAAGGGTCGGTGTCCTTTTTCATAAAGTCTGGGAAATGTGGGTTGGAATAAGGTAGAAACATGATGGCAGATAAAGGCCAAATGGTCCATCTAGCCTGCCCATCCGCAGTAACCATTATCTCTTCCTCTCTCTAAGAGATCCCACGTGCCTATCCCAGACTTTCTTGAATTCAGACACAGTCTCTATCTCCACCACGTCTTCTGAGAGACAGTTCCACGCATCTACCACCCTTTCTGTAAAAAAGTATTTCCTTAAATTACTCCAGAACTTATCACCTCTTAACTTCATCCTATGCCCTCTAATTGCAGAGTTTCCTTTCAAATTAAAGAGACTTGACTCCTGCGCATTTACATTACATAGATTTTTAAACGCCTCTATCATATCTCCCCTCTTCTACCTTTCCTCCAAAGTATGCAGATTGAGATGAAGACCACATACCATTTTAGTAGCCTTCCTCTTCTAGACTGACTCTATCCTTTTTATATCTTTTTGAAGGTGCGGCCTCCAGAATTGTACACAATATTCTAAATGAGATCTCACCAAAGTCTTATACAGAGGTAGCAATACCTCCTTTTTCCTACTAGCCACACCTCTCCCTATGAAACATAGCATCCTTCTTGCTTTCGCCGTCACCTTTTCAACCTGTTTGGCCACCTTAAGATCATCACATACAATCACACCCAAGTCCCACTCTTCTGTCGTGCACAAAAGCTCTTCACTCCCTAATCTGTACCGTTCCCTCGGGTTTATGCAGCCTTGCATTTCTTAGCATTAAATTTTAGCTGCCAAATTTCAGTCCATTCTTCAAGCTTCACCAGCTCTTTCTTCATGTTATTCACACCATCAAGCATGTCTACTCTATTGCAGATTTTGGTATCATCCAAAAAGAGGCAAAGCTTACCCGACAACCCTTCAGCAATATTGTTTATAAAAATGTTACAAAGAACAGGCCCAAGAACAGAACCTTGAGGCACACCACTAGTAACATCCCTTTCCTCAGAGCGATCTCCATTGATCACTACCCTCTGTCGCCTTCCACTCAACCAGTTCTTGACCCAGCCCATCACTTTGGGACCCATCCCGAGGGTACTCAGTTTATTTATTAGACGTCTGTGTGGAACACTGTCAAAGGCTTTGCTAAAATCTAAATACACCACATCTAGTGCACATTCTCTCTGTCACTCAGTCAAAGAAATTGATCAGATTTGTCTGACAAGACCTACCTCTAGTGAATCCATGTTGCCTCCGGTCATGTAATCTACAGGAGAGACACTACTAGGACTACAGGGACCAGATGGGCTACACCTGACTAGAAGAGGGAAGAACGTCCTTGGACACCGACTGGCACGCCTACTTCACAAGGCTTTAAACTAGGTATGTTGGGGGAGGGTACAAGCACAAACAACCTATCTGACGAGCTATGCCATCAATACTTTTCTGAGACTGGGGTAAACAAACACCACAATTCTGGGTCTGGGACTGGGACGAGTAAACACATTTCTAAGTATGGAGCGAGTACACACATTTCTAAGTCTAAGGTAGGTTTACATTGTAATTCTGGGTCTAGGGAGGATACACACATTGCAAGCTGTTCTGAAAGAATTAAGGTAGCTCAAACAGGTATTCCACCACAGGGTACGAACACTTTCAAACAAAGGGTAGGTACACATTGCTATACTGGGTCTAGGGAAGGTACACAAACTCCAAGTTCCACACGAAAGACTTCTCAGGAAACTACAAAGCCATGGCATAGAGGGGGATATACAAAGATGGATAGGCAAATGGCTGGAAAACCGAAAGCAGAGAGTGGGCATAAATGGGAAGTTCTCCGACTGGGAGAAAGTGACTAGTGGTGTACCCCAGGGCTCGGTACTTGGGCCGATCCTTTTTAATATTTATATCAATGATCTGGAGGAAGGAACATCCAGTGAGATCATCAAGTTTGCAGACGATACAAAACTATGCCGGGCGATCAGATCGCATGAGGATAGAGAGAAACTCCAGAGCGACTTGTGTCGGTTAGAAACATGGGCGGAGAAATGGCAGATGAAGTTCAATGTGGAGAAATGCAAGGTAATGCATTTAGGCAATAAGAATAAGGAATACGAGTATACAATGTCAGGTGCAACTCTGGGGAAGAGTGAACAAGAAAAGGACCTGGGTGTACTGATAGATAGGACCCTGAAGCCGTCGGCACAATGCGCGGCAGCGGCAAAGAAGGCAAATAGAATGTTGGGCATGATAAAGAAAGGAATCTCGAGTAGATCGGAGAAAGTTATAATGCCGCTTTATAGGGCAATGGTCAGACCACACTTGGAATACTGCATCCAACATTGGTCTCCCTACCTAAAGAAGGATATAAAACTGCTGGAGAGGGTGCAGAGACGAGCAACTAAACTGGTGAAGGGTATGGAAAAACTGGAATACGAGGACAGACTTATAACACTAGGATTATTCTCCCTTGAGAAAAGGAGACTGCGTGGGGATATGATCGAGACCTTCAAAATACTGAAAGGAATCGACAAATAGAGCAGAGAAGATTATTTACATTGTCCAATTTGACACGGACTAGAGGACATGTAATGAAGCTAAGGGGGGACAGGTTCAGGACTAATGTCAGGAAGTTCTGCTTCACTCAGAGAGTGGTTGACACCTGGAATGCCCTCCCAGATGAGATTATTGCGGAATCGACCGTCCTAGGCTTCAAGAGCAAACTAGATGCATATCTCCTTAAGAGAGGCATGTAAGGATATGGTGGACTATAAATTACGACAGGTGTACACCTGGCAGGGCCTCCGCGTGTGCGGATCGCCGGACTTGATGGACCGAAGGTCTGATCCGGAGATGGCATTTCTTATGTTCTTATGTTCTTATGTACTGAAAAGGTCCATGCAGCTCAAGCAGGAACAGCCCCAGGGAGGCATAGCAAACATACTACATGGAAGGCTATGTACGTCAATGCCCATAGTCTGGGCAACAAGATCCTGGAACTTGAGACTGAAATGAGAAAAGCTGACCTGGATGTGGTGGTGATAACTGAGACCTGGCTCACTGACTCCCACGGGTGGGACATGGTGATACCAGGATACAACCTTCTTCGCCAAGACAGGGAGGGCAGAATGGGAGGAGGTGTAGCAATATACACTAAGGATGATATTAAAGTCACCAGAATCACAGATATCAGGTACACAGGGGAATCCCTTTGGGTAAATTTGGCCAGGGGGAATGACAAATGCCTGTATCTTGGCATAGTATACAGACCCCCCAAGGCAACAGGATGACATAGATATAGAATTAATAGGTGACATAGAGAATATCACCTTACGTGGGGATACAGTGTTATTAGGAGACTTCAATATGCCTGATGTGGATTGGACCACACTTTCCTCTGCATCAAGAAGCAGCAGGAGACTATTGAACTCTATGAAGGGAGTTAAACTGAGGCAACTGGTATTGGAGCCAACAAGGGAACAGGCAATACTGGACCTATTGCTTACCAATGGCGAAAGTGTCACTGAGGTCTCAGTGGGAGATAAGTTGGCCTCCAGCGACCACAACATGATATAGTTCAAACTCAGGAAGGGTTTCGCCAAAACTAACACATCGACCAGGGTCCTTAGCTTCAAGAACGCCAACTTTGAGGGTATGGGGGATTTCATCCATCAAGCACTACAAAACCGAGCAGGAACAGATAACGTAGAGGAATTGTGGTCGACTCTGAAAACTACCATTCAGGAGGCGACCAATCGCTATATAAAATCAGTGAGTAAACGGCGCAGGAACAATAAGCCACAATGGTTCTCAGCGGAGATCTCAGACCTCATAAAAGAGAAGAAAAAGCATTCATCTCCTACAAACATACAGGATCTCAGGACTCTAGAGAAGTCTATTTGACTAGGGCAAGAGCTGTCAAAACAGCAGTTAGAGAGGCCAAATTCCGAATGGAGGAAACTTTAGCAAAGAACATCAAGAAGGGCGATAAATCCTTCTTCAGGTATATTAGCGACAGAAACCGCAGCACAAGCGGGATAGTACGCCTTAGGAAACCAGACGGGAACTTTGTAGAAGCAGACTCGGAAAAAGCTGAATTGTTAAATGAATACTTCTGTTCGGTCTTCACCCGCGAGGCGCCGGGTTCCGGCCCTCAGCTACAGAAAAAGGATGGCCCGTTTAGTAATTTCAAGTTTACAACAAGCAGTGTCTACTGTGAGCTGACTAAACTCAAGGTTAACAAAGCAATGGGGCCAGACAACCTACACCCCAGGGTGCTCAGGGAGTTAGGGGACGTCCTGACGGAACCACTATCCGCTCTCTTCAATCTCTCCCTTAGTATAGGTAGAGTCCCGTTGGACTGGAAAACGGCTAACGTCATTCCACTCCACAAAAAAGGTTGCAGAACAGAGGCTGAGAACTACAGACCAGTGAGTCTCACATCTATAGTGAGCAAACTAATGGAAACCCTAATCAAACACCAATTGGATAAGATCCTGGATGAGGAGAATCTATGGGATCCCCGTCAACATGGATTTACCAAGGGGAGATCCTGCCAATCCAACTTGATCAGCTTCTTTGACTGAGTGACGGGGAAGCTTGATATTGGAGAGTCCTTGGACATTGTATACTTGGATTTCAGCAAGGCATTTGATAGTGTCCCACACCGCAGGTTGTTGTGCAAAATGAGTTCTATAGGATTAGGTGACACTTTGACAAAATGGGTTGGGGACTGGCTTGGTGGTAGGCTTCAGATGGTGGTGGTGAACGGCACCCCCTCCGTAACGACGGCAGTGATCAGCGGGGTGCCACAGGGCCTGATCCTTTTCAATATCTTTATAAGGGACCTGGCTGAGGGGCTTCGCGGTAAAATAACGTTATTCGCCGATGACGCCAAACTGTGTAATATAACAAGCAAGAGCACAACGGACAATATGAAATACGATCTACTCCTATTGGAGCGATGGTCAAAGACCTGGCAACTGAGTTTTAATGCCAAGAAATGCAAAGTCATGCACCTTGGCAATCAAAATCCATGCGAGACTTACACCCTAAATGGCGAGATCCTAGCAAGGACGGTTGCAGTACGGGACCTAGGGATGATCATCAGTGAAGACATGAAGACTGCCAATCAAGTGGAGCGGGCTTCATCTAAGGCTAGGCAGATCATAGGATGTATACGTAGGAGTTTTGTCAGCCGTAAGCCTGAAGTCATTATGCCGTTGTATAGATCTATGGTAAGGCCCCATCTGGAATATTGCGTGCAATTCTGGAGGCCTCATTATCGCAAGGATGTACTGAGGCTTGAGTCAGTCCAGCGAATGGCCACCCGGATGGTCTCGAGACTCAAGGATCTCCCGTACGAGGAACGGCTGGACAAATTACGGCTATACTCACTCGAGGAACGCAGAGAGAGGGGAGACATGATCGAGACGTTCAAATACCTCACGGGCCGTATCGAGGTAGAAGAAGATATCTTCTTCTTCAAAGGTCCGACGGCAACAAGAGGACATCCATGGAAATTCAGGGGGGGGAAATTGCACGGAGACACCAGGAAATACTTTTTCACCGAAAGAGTGGTTGATCGCTGGAATAGACTTCCACTTCAGGTGATCGAGGCAAGCAGCGTGCCTGATTTTAAGAAGAAATGGGATCGTCACGTGGGATCTCTGCACAGAGTTAAACAGGGGAGGGTTATTAGGGTGGGCAGACTAGATGGGCTGCGGCCCTTATCTGCCGTCTTTTTCTATGTTTCTATGATTCCATAAACTTGAGCATTCTCTGTTTTAAAAGTGTTTCCATTAATTTGCTTACCACAGAAGTCAGACTTACTGGCCTGTAATTCCCTACTTCTTCCTTACTTCCACTTTTGTGGAGGGACCACATCCACCCTTCGCCAGTCCTCTAGAACCACTCCTGACTCTAGAGACTTGTTGAAAAGTTCAGTTAGCGGAGCTACTAGAACTTCCCTAAGTTCCTTCAGCACCCTAGGATGTACACCATCCAGCCACATTGCTTTGTTTACCTTTATTTTAGCTAGCTCTTCACAAACACAACCCTCTGAAAATCGATCAGGGTCTATTACTCCTCCATCCCTATTCACGTTTGTCTTATGCAGTCCCACTCCCAGCACTTCAGCCGTGAACACAGAACAGAAATATTTGTTAAGCAATTCGGCCTTTTCTTTATCAGCTTCTACATATTCCTCCCCTTCACCTTTGAGTCTCACAATGCCACTTTTGCATTTCTTCCTATCACTAATATATCTAAAAAATGTCTTGTCTTCCCGTTTTACCTTGTCAGCTATTTTCTCTTCCATTTGCATCTTTGCTTTCCTGACTACAAGACCAGCCTCTCTTAACTTTTCCAGATATTTTTGCCTGTCATCCTCTTTCTGCAATCTTTAGTAGTTTATGAAAGCTAACCTTTTATTCCTTACCTTCTCAGCTACTACTTTTGAGAACCAAAGCAGCCTTCTTTACCTCTTACTTTTACTTATTTGCCTCACAAAAAGGTTTGTCACCCTTACAATCGCTCCTTTCAGTTTTGTCCACTGCATTTCCACTCCTTCCAGACGTTCCTATCCAGACAATAATTCATTGACATAAACCCTCAACTGAACAAATTAGTTTTTTTTAAAGTCTAGAACCTTTGCTTTTGAATGAGTTCTCTCTATATCCATCTTAATATTAAACCGTACCATGCAGTGATCACTGGATGCCAGATGATCACCCACTGTAACATCAGAAACTTTCCCTGTTTATAAGCACTAAGTCCAGTATGACCCCATCCCATGTGGGTTCCATTACCAACTGCTGGAACAGTTCTTCTTGTAGATTTTTATTTATTTATTTAATTTGATTTCTATCCCGTCCTCCCAGTTGCTCAGAACGGGTTACAAGCAAACATTCACAGTGGAATACATTTGGACAGTACAAATACTATGCAGCAACTTAAGTATAGGTTAAGAATGGAGAAGTGGGTCCAGGAGGAAGGGGGAATTTTAGGGGGTGGTGGGGGTTGATTGTGGTTGGAATTTTAGTTGAAGATGAGGGTCTTTACAGATTTCAGGAAGGTCATCAATGAGTTCTTTAATCTGATTTGCGGGGGGAGTTGGTTCCAGAGTTGGGGGATAAAGTGGCTGTAGGAGCGTTTGCGGACAGTTTCCAGAATCTCCCTACTTCTAGAAGACCCTGCAATAGGGATACCCCAATCAACATCCAGCATGTTAAAATCATCTATTAGCAAGACTTCCCCTTTTTTAGATATATTCTGAATGTCTACTATTAAATCTCTATCTACTTGTTCCGTCTTGTGAAGGAGGCTTGTAGATCACACCAATGTAAATATATTCACCATTCCCTCTTTCCAAATTGATCCACAGTGCCTCTTCCTTGCCCTGCAGATCCTGCAATTGTGTGGCTTTAATATGTTCTTTTAACATATAACGCTACTCCTCCTTCTTTTCTTCCTACCCTGTCTTTCTTGAACAGATACTACTTGGGAGATATGGTCAGAGAGCAAAAGGTCACTGTCAAGGATCACCCCTAGGCTGTGTACTTTGTCTTTGGCCATCAGGGTAGCTGATTCCCAAGAGATCAATGGACAAGCGAGTTCGGGGTCACATCTCCATAATGAGAGGAACTTGGTTTTCACTGCGTTTAGTTGCAGCTTGTTTTGGTTAAACATAGAAACATAGAAACATAGAAAAAGCGGCAGAAAAGGGCTATTGCCCACCAAGTCTGCCCATTCCAAGTATCCCCCCCCTGAGTTTACTCCCTTAAAGATCCCACGTGAGTATCCCATTTTTTCTTAAAATCTGTTACGCTACTGGCCTTTATCACCTGGGGTGGGAGTCTGTTCCAATGGTCCACCACTCTCTCGGTGAAGAAGTACTTCCTGGGATCGCCATGAAACTTCCCTCCCCTGATTTTCAGCGGATGCCCTCTGGTGGTTGAGGGTCCCATGATCCAGAAGATATCATCTTCTGACTCGATGCGTCCCGTGATGTACTTATACGTTTCAATCATATCTCCCCGTTCTCTTCTTTCCTCAAGTGAGTACAGCCGCAACTTCTTTAGTCTTTCTTCATACGTGAGATCCTTGAGCCCCATGACCATCCTGGTGGCCGTTCGCTGAACCGACTCGATCCTCAGCACGTCCTTTCGGTAGTGTGGGCTCCAAAACTGCACACAGTACTCTAAATGAGGCCTCACCATGGCTCTGTACAACGGCATCATAACCTCAGGTCTCCTGCTGACAAAACCTCTACTGGTTCATCCAGCTTTTTTATTTCTGAGACGCAGTTGTGTAATTTGGAGATTTGAGCATCTCGGTTTAAGCCTAGCAGTAGGTACATTTGTATTCATCAGCAAATGAGTAGATCTTTGTTTGGTATTTTAAGCCGATGTCTATCACCAGTCTGATATAGAGGTTGAAAAGCAGAGGGGACAGGAGGGCGCCTTGCAATACTTACATTACATTAGGGATTTCTATTCTGCCATTACCTTGCAGTTCAAGGCGGATTAGAAAAGAATTATCCAAGATGTATTACAACAAGAACTTACAAAAAAAAAAAAATTGATCATTTTCAAAAAGAGTGAGAAATGGATAAGGTTATTTGTTTGGGGTAGTTGGCTTTAGTGAGAGGTGGAGTTTGAGACTTGCGGTATTATTTCTTTTTTCAGAGTTTTCTTGAAGAGTATGGTCTTTATTTCTTTTCTAAAAGTCTTGTAGTCGAGGGATGCCGTCAGTAGATTGGCGATTTGGTTGTCTAGTTTGGCTGCTTGAGTGGCCAGGAGGCCATCATATAGTTTTTTCCGTTTGACCTCCTTAATTGGGGGGTATGAGAATGGGGTGTGAGTTTTCCTATGTCTGGTTGCGGTGTTGTGGATGAGGCGGTTATTCAGGTAGTTTGGACTGTCTCCGTATAAAGTCTTAAATAGTAGGCAATAGAATTTCAATTGTATTCTTGCTGGGATCGGAAGCCCGTGCAATTGGAGATATGCTTCTGTAATGTGATCATGTTTCTTTAATGAGTAGATGAGTCTTAGTGCTGTGTTTTGGATAGTTTGTAGTTGTTTTGTTATGGTTGTAGGGCATGAGAGGTAGAGGATATTACAGTAGTCAAGTAGGCTTAGTATTAAGGACTGAACTATGAGCTGGAATTGAGTTTTCTCGAAGAATTTCCGAATTTGTCTTAAGTTTCTCATGACTAAGAATGACTTTTGTATTGCTTTATTGATTTGCGGTTGCATGGTGCAGCATCTGTCGATAGTTATTCCTAGCAGCATATTTTATTGGTTTAGATTGCAATAGAATAGATTTTAGTAGGTTGCTTTGGGTCCTAAGGCTCAGGAATGATGAGAACCACTGGAGGGCTAGATCGTTGATTCCAATATGAGAGTCTGGCAAGGAAGCAGGGGTGATCGATGGTATCAAAGACAGCACTGAGGTCTATAAGGACCAGTAGCCCATCATGTCCTTTGTCTAGTATGTTCCAGCAATCGATAATGTCCGCTAAAACAGTTTTTGTGCTATGGATTTTCTGAATCCAGATTGATAAGGGGAGAGGGTGTTCTGTCTGTTGATGAAAGCCTGGAGTTGCGATAGTAGTTTTTTCAAGGATCTTGGAGATGAGGGGAAGTTTGGAGACTGGTCTGTAATTGCTGGGTTCATTCAAATCCAGGGTTGTTGTTTTTTAAGATCAGCCTGATGATTGCTGATTTCCAGCTTTACATTACCGTTCCTGATTGCAGGGAGGAATTTATTAGAGGTAGGATCAATTTGATTAAGGTGGGGGCACGTGATGCCGGGTGTGTGAACGGACGTGCCTCTCTGTAGCTCCGGGTCGCGCCAACATATCCCGCTCTTAAATCTGCTTTTAGCCGGCTGGCGCAGTGCCTAAACATACAGCCCTGAATGGTCCCGCTGTGCTGGATGCGATTCGCTACGATTTTTCAGTAAGGGACGAGTTGATGGCAGCGAAATCGGCTAGAACTGCGAGGGACAAGCTGAAAGGATCTGACATAAAGATGGCGGACTGCCACGAGGCGCCGGCCTTTACCCTGAAGGCAGCGGCGGTTCAGGAGCTGACGTGATTGCTCACTTTAGTAATGGAGGACAAGCTGGCTACCATACATACCTTCATGGAGAGTATTAAAGAAAGCCTTGACTCCCAGGCTGGTAGGCTGCAGAGGGCTGAGGATCGCGCCGCTCAGCAGGAAGACACAGTGGCTAACCACGAGGAACGCCTGCGCACGTTGGAATCTGAAAATAAGACCTTGCTGGAGTGCCTCAAGGACCAGAAGAACAGGGGCCGGCGCAATAATCTAAGGTTTGTGGGGATCCCCAATTCTGTCCGGGATGTGGACCTTCGGCGCTGGCTGGAGGAGTGGCTGCCTAAGGCTGTTGCCCTGTCTGACACACTGGTGCCGTTTTTCATTGAACACGCACACAGATTGGGAGCCCGTCGAGACGAGGAGACTAGACCCTGGCTGTAGAGAATGACACGGTGAAAAAATTGGTCCCCGTCACCGCCCCGTCCCCGTCTCACCATCCCCGTCACCGCCCCGTCCCCGTCTCACCATCCCCGTCACCGCCCCGTCCCCGTCTCACCATCCTCTTCACCGCCCCGTCACCGCCACTGCCACCCCATTCACCGCCCCGTCACCGCCACTGCAATCCCATTCACTTTTCTTTATTTACGTATAAAGGAAACATTCTTTAAAACTTTAAAACTTAGTTAAATATTAGTTAATAACTATACAAAAACAAAACACGCAGAGAAAAAATTAATTAATATAAATTCCCTGACTTCCCTGCACTGTCCCCCCTTGAAGGTCTGTCCCCATCCTGAAAGCCTGATGCCCCCCCCCCGACGTCCGATACATCCCTCCCCCCGAAGGACCACCGACTCCCCAACAATATCGGGCCAGGAGGGAGCCCAAATCCTCCTGGCCACGGCGACCCCCTAACCCCACCCCGCACTACATTACGGGCAGGAGGGATCCCAGGCCCTCCTGCCCTCGACGCAAACCCCCCTCCCCCCAACGACCGCCCCCCCCAAGAACCTCCGACCGCCCCCCCAGCCGACCCGCGATCCCCCTGGCGACCCCCACGACCCCCCCACCCCCCTTCCCCGTACCTTTGGTAGTTGGCCGGACAGACGGGAGCCAAACCCGCCTGTCCGGCAGGCAGCCAACGAAGGAATGAGGCCGGATTGGCCCATCCATCCTAAAGCTCCGCCTACTGGTGGGGCCTAAGGCGCGTGGGCCAATCAGAATAGGCCCTGGAGCCTTAGGTCCCACCTGGGGGCGCGGCCTGAGGCACATGGTCGGGTTGGGCCCATGTGCCTCAGGCCGCGCCCCCAGGTGGGACCTAAGGCTCCAGGGCCTATTCTGATTGGCCCACGCGCCTTAGGCCCCACCAGTAGGCGGAGCTTTAGGATGGATGGGCCAATCCGGCCTCATTCCTTCGTTGGCTGCCTGCCGGACAGGCGGGTTTGGCTCCCGTCTGTCCGGCCAACTACCAAAGGTACGGGGAAGGGGGGTGGGGGGGTCGTGGGGGTCGCCAGGGGGATCGCGGGTCGGCTGGGGGGGCGGTCGGAGGTTCTTGGGGGGGGCGGTCGTTGGGGGGGAGGGGGGTTTGCGTCGAGGGCAGGAGGGCCTGGGATCCCTCCTGCCCATAATGTAGTGCGGGGTGGGGTTAGGGGGTCGCCGTGGCCAGGAGGGTTTGGGCTCCCTTCTGGCCCGATATTGTCGGGAAGTCGGCGGTCCTTCGGGGTGGGGGTGCGAGTGGTCCTGCCGGGGGGGGGGGATGTATCGGACGTCGGGGAGTCGGCCGGGCAAGAGGGCTTGGGCTCCCTCTTGCTCCGATCGCGGGTGCGGGTGGGAGCGCGTGCGAGCGGTCGTTCGGGGTGGGGGTGCGAGCGGTCCTGCTGGGGGGGTGAATCGGGCGTCGGGCGGGGTGGGAACTGTTTTAAAACTTTTGTATACCATGCGTGAAAATACGGTAAATAGCGGTTCCTAGAAGGGGGTACATTGGCCCGCGGGGACAAACCTGTTCACCGTTTCCGCGGTCGGTGAATGGCCTTGTCCCCGTCACCGCAGCGACTGCTAGTTTTCTTCCCCGTTTTCGGCGGTGACCCGCGGCTTAAATGCGGTGGCCGCGGGTAAACCGTCACCGTGTCATTCTCTACCTGGCTGGTCATTGCCCAGTTTTATAATTATGCAGTGAAGGAGAGAGTGCTGGCTGCCTACCGACGAGGAAAAGACTTGAACCTGCAAATAGAGGGGCACAAGGTTCTTATCTTTCAAGATTTTTCACCTCAGGTCTCGTCTCGACGCCGGGCCATGGCGCCCCATTGTAGTGAGCTCTTCAAGCGCAGCATCCGATTTTCCCTCTTGTATCCAGCTCGGGCCCGAGTGACTTACAATAATGCTACCACTTTTTATGATACTCCGGTTGCGTTGGAGGGCTTCATCAAATCGCTTCCTGCTGTGGTTCGTGGGGACCGAGGAGTCTCTTGAATAGTGGTGGATCCGTTTCTGCACCGGTCCCAGGATCAGCCCCCCTTTTGCCCAGTTGTTCTGTTCCATTTTGGGTGCGTTGGTTGTTGAGGGGCTGTTGATGTGCGATACCTGCAGTATACCGAGTTTTGCCACTTTGCACTGCCGGGGGTTGAGCCCGGGGGTGACTCTTCCGGCATCTTGTGCAGGGTGCCTGCCTGCTGGAGATGTCTGCTCTCGGGGTCTGGACCTTTGTTTGGATGCAACGAGTCAGCGGCTGCTCCTTGACTGTAATCGGCTCTTTTGTTATGGCTGAGCTGCCTCGCACACCAGGACTCCTGTTATCTTGCTCTGGAAGTCTTGTTCCCGGCGAGTTCTGATTGACCTTCCTCAGTTGCATCTCAGAGGCACGCTGGTTTTATGGCCTTTGTCAGGTCCTCTGCTTCATTTTCTGCTGGGCTATCTGTTTGTATGCCTTGTGCTGTTACTTTTTGAGTTTGCATATATGGACTCTTGCTACCAATATATTTGCTCCTGTTATCTGTGTATGGGCCATGCTTCTTTGGGCAGGGGTGGAGGCCTAGTTGGGCTGGTCTATTACACTCAGTGGGGCGACCCGGGGCTACCTGCTGGTTTGTTCTAAGGGTTGGGAATAGCGGGGACTTTCCTTGCTGTGAATGAGTTTCTGGTCCGTTGGGGAGGGGGGGGAGAGCGTTTGGGTGTTTGTGAACTGTGTGGTTGTATGTATGGGTTTGTATGTTTGCTTTCTCTGCTGGAGGGATGTTTGAAGTTGGGGCTTTTCCTTGTCTCTGTTTCTCCATCTGCAGTGGTGTCCCTTGCCTTGGGTGGGATTTAGCTGGGACATCCCACCTCTGTATTATTGTAGGATGCATATTTGGTTATTGTTGATGTGCACTTTTCGATGATATGACTCAATTGAAATGTGAAATCCACTTAATGTAGATGGGATCCACTCCCCCATCAAACGTACCAAAATCCTAGCCTATCTTAAGAGGGAACGCACTGACATTGCCTTTCTGCAAGAGACATACTTGACCCCTCTAGAACATGATAAACTACGCAGGGAGTGGGTGGGTGTGGTGGGCCACACTTCCTTCACAACTCGGAGATGCGGGGTGGCTATACTCATACACAAAAACATACCCTTCCACACTCACCGTCAGATTGCTGATCCCAATGGGCGGTATATTATCATGATTGGGGAACTGTGGGGGAAACCTCTGGTTTTGTGTAATGTCTATGCCCCTAACTTGTATACTCATGCCTTTTTCACAACATTGGTGGGCCACCTTGCTCTGCTTTTGCCCCAGCAGATTATCATGGGTGGTGATTTCAATTTTGTAGCTCACCCTCAATGGGACCATAAGCCAGCTAAACCGGTACTGATGGGACACTTCACTAAAGGGGTGCACTTTCTCATGAAGGAATTGGGATTGCTGGATTCTTGGCATACCATGCACCCAGATGAACATGATTTCTCCTTCTATTCCCACCCCCACTCGACTTACTCTCGCATTGACTACATCCTTATATCTGCTTCTTTCTTTCCCTACCTGACGGCCGCCAGCATCTCCGTGCCTCTCGTTTCTGACCACGCTCTTCTGGGCCTTGCCCTACAGTTTGGCTCCCAAGCAGCGGGCCACATTTGGTGTATGTCAACCCATCTCTTCACAGATGCTTCCTTTCGTGAGTTCTTTCAGAGGAGATGGGATGATTTCGCTCAAACTAATTCAGTGGAGGATGCAGGCCCAGTTGTTTATTGGGAGGCTGCCAAGGTGGTCATGCGGGGGCACATTCTTGCTTATTCTGCTTCCTTGAAAAAACGACGTGATGCGGAGCTTCTTGCTTTGTCCAAGGATCTTGCTGCTTATTGGACTTTTCATATTTCTCGTTTCGATGATGCTACGAAACAGGCCATGGGTATCCTTAAAGCTAAAATTAACCTTCTGTTGGATCAACGAGCTAGCCGTAATATCTACTGTTATAAATATAAACTACATCGGTGGGGTGATAAAACAGGTCGGATGTTAGCTAATTTAGTGCGACCTCACAGAGCATGGCATACTATTACTTCTATCAAAGACAAACAGGGAGCTGCTCATGTTACCCATCAGGCTATTACGCAACAATTTGTGCAATTCTACTCCGACCTTTATGCTGCTCAACCTTTTGATGTGGCGGCTAGCGACCAGTTCTTCCAGGGCATCTCTCTTCCTTCATTGTCGGCTGATCAACGTGCCGCTCTTAATGGCCCCATTACAGGTGAGGAGTTGCAGGTGGCCATCAAGAAACTTAAACTAGCCAAAACACCAGGACCTGATGGTCTGGGCCCTGAGTTTTATAAACTTTTGGATCCTTCGGCTTTATTTTCTTTAGGGAATTATTTTATGGGACTTCGTACTACTACTCCCCCAGGGGACTCCCATAATAGTGCACACATCATCATTCTCCCCAAGCCTGGGCGTCCGCTTGATGCCTTGGGGTCTTATAGGCCTATATCCCTTTTAAACCAGGATATCAAGCTTTTGGCCAGAATTCTTGCGGCGCGACTTAACAAATTTTTGCCTTCTCTCATTCACGAGGACCATGTGGGCTTTGTACTGGGCAGGCATGCATCCATGAATCTTTTGGGGAGAGGTACGCGGCAGGGTTGTCCCCTTTCGCCGCTTCTCTTTCTTCTCTCTGTAGAACCTTTGGCTGCTCGTATCCGTCAAGACACCCAGTTGGAGGGCCTTCGGGTGGGCAGCCAGGAATACCGCATTAGTATGTTCGCTGATGATATGCTTCTCTATGTTAATCGTGCCGACCGGACCATGCCCGTCTTAATGTCCATCATTCAGTCTTTTGGCGCTTTTTCGGGCCTCAAAATTAATTTCGATAAGACGGAAGCCCTTTTGTTAGGAAACTCGCCGGTGGAACCTTGGTGTCAGGGCCTGGGAGTCGGCATCGCTCCTGGGAAGCTGAAATATTTAGGTATCATGCTCTATCGTGATCCCTGTAAGCTGTACGATGCCAATATCACTGCTACTATTGGACGGATTAAAACCCTTTGTCTTAAATGGCACTCGCTCTCCCTTTCCTTGCTGGGCTGCGCAGCGCTCGTGAAAATGGTGTTATTTCCGAAGCTGCTATATATGTTGCAAACAATTCCTGTATGGATCTCTGTTGTTTGCAATTCTATGACCATCTTGATATGTAACCACTTGTAATCTCTGTCTAACCAATGTGAACCGCCTAGAACTCTTCGGGATATGGCGGTATAAAAAAATAAAGTTATTATTATTATTATTATCTCACGCACGGACGAGCGCTCTTATGGAGGGGAAAGGTGGCCCGCATCAATGCTCTTAAACTGTCACAGAGTCGAGCTGGGGGGGGCTAGGATTACCTGCTCTTCGTGTATATAATGTTGCAGCGCTTCTCCGATGGATTCATGAACACCTGGTATCTTCACGTTGTTACTTTCCGGCAGCCTTGCTTGAGGATTGCTGTTTACCCTGGTCTTTTTCCTCCTTCCTTCATGGGGCAGGGGGAGGGGGGTCTGGTACTCCTGCTTTTCCATTCCGCCTTCCTTTTCGTAGAGCGTGGCGTTGGTGGCGTTTGCAGCAGGGTAGGTTGCCTACTGTTTCCCCTTTTCTTTCTTTCCTTCGTAACCCTGAGATGGATAACCTGGACATTACAGCCATTTACCTTGTGGACGACTACCTTGTGTATGCTGGAAACTACAGACATTTTAATACATATTTTCTCACAGTCTAAAACAGCCTTTCTTTATAAGTTAATCAGATGGAACAGCCTGTACTTTGCTATCTGTGAACATATATATCCTTTGAAATGCTAACCCAGCTGACCTCTGCTACAAAGTTTTTGTCTCCATTCCCTGCTGGGAGGATACTTCTCTAAGGCTCTGCTGAGCTGTTATCAGTGCTGTATGACTTCACAGATGCAAGGCACCCTGGATAGCCATAAACCATTTATAATGAGCAACATCCTCTGCAGAAGACGTAGGCGACTGATACCAAGACAGAACTTTTAAAAGAACATGCTGGACATTTGCCTATGGGAACCAGGTGCAGCTGGGCTGCTGGAAGGTCACCCTTGCATCTTTATTTCTACTTTCAGCATCCTAAACCACAAATCAGCCTCAGCAAGGTGATAAGGAAGAAGTTCATGAAGTGCCCTCTGTTTCTGGACTGCCCGGGCCCCTCTCGTTGGAGGGAGTGAGAGAGGCGTGGACTGAGAGGAGGAATAGTTAGGTATACATTTTTTGTATCAATAGGGGGTCTTGACCAGAATTCGGGGATGTACTTTTTGGAACAAAGGAAGAATTTCTCTGTATAAAAAACATGTGCATCACAGATAGGGCCAGAGAGATTCACTTACTTATGCTACGGGGAACTGCTAGCCACCTGCTAAGCATATGGGTGAAGTTCTTCTCTCCGTTGCATATTCTGAACTGACAATATATCTCTTTCTTTCTGCTATGTTTGCTGCTATAATTTTGTAAGCCATTATACTAACAATAAACAAATATTGTCTGTTTTGGAAGATACAATGCCGTCTTGTAGTTATTCCAATGAGGTAAACAAAGCAGCTTTTATTTCAGTGGTGACCCCGACATGATCATGCTTGGGTTTCACACGCTTGCGTGATTAACGGATTTTATTTTTTAAGGTGTTCCGGTGAACTCCACAGAAAAACACGTTCAGGGGCCGTTTGGCCCTGGACGGATGGTGCTCCCGGGTGAGACGGAGTTTTGGGGGGGGGGCCGGTTATGGCAGGGACTGGGGGCCACATCGTGGTCTACCTTTTGTGCCGTATGGACTCCAAAACTCCACAAAATATATTTCTAGTCACCCAGAGACCGTACGGAATTAATACTGTACAAACTGTAACTACAACCTTTTATTTTAATTTTTATATATTAGACGTCAGGCTAGTGATAGGGAAAGACAGTTGACATTGTACATTTGTATATATATACTGTATATATATATATATATATATATATATAAGGAGAAAGAATAGGGTTGAGTCAAGATCTGGATTGAGATTTTTTTTCTGTGCACCCTGCAATTTATGCATCTGAGACGTGCTAGGGGCACGAAGCGAGAGTGAGTCATTATTTGCGTTTCCATTGTCCTGTGAAGGGCATGGCCAGAGATGGACAAAGCAAAAGATTTCTGTTGAATGTGGGTGGCTCAAGCTCTGGAAAAGCTCTTAGAGAAGATCCTGCAGTGATAATGACAGTGTGTTCAGTATTAAGAGAAAAGTTTAGTGTGGAAAAACAAAAAACAATTGGCTATGTCAAATTTTGAAATTAGTAGGAGCATTGCATGCAGAACTAAGGAAGCTAGAAATGTTTTCCTGTTGAAAAACAAAGGGCATTGCAAAGAGGTGAAAATTCTGCCCATGAGACCCCTTAAAGTATTTAAGTTAGGAAAAAACTAATTTAAGACGATGCCTTAAACAGAGATGGGAAGTGGCATGGAGGCTAAAATTGTAGCTTAGGAGTGTCCTGTATAGTAAAGATTGTCCCGTACAGTGAAGATACATTTTATGGACGGTGTGGCCAGCCGACTGCAAATGTACATTCTATAATCTGTTTTTGTTTGCTGCCTGTATATCTCTATATTTGCTTAGCTAGCGTTATGAAGCTACAGCATTAGGTATATATATGTTAATATTTTTTTTAAAAACCAAAACAACAAAGATTAGATTCTGGCAAAGAGACGGATTACTTTTCCCGGTTTAGAGCTTAGAAGGCTCACTCCCAGTGTGCCGGTTGACTTCACAGATCATTCCAGACTTCCTGTACTGAAAAGCAAACGTAGTTTGTATACCTTGGAAAATTGTGGAGCAATAGGAGTTAGGGAAAATTGTTTTCTTTCCGGTGTATTTTTCATTAAGCTGCCCGTTACCTTTATATTGTACACTGCTTAGAAACCTGATTAAGCAGTTTAAAAAGTCTTTTATTTAACTTGAAACTTGATTAATGGGTTTTAGAGAGTTTGTATGAGCCCATATTCCAGATGTGTTACTGTGGAAATAGCCCGTTTGAACTAAGGACATGGAGATCTTTGTAATATGGTGCTTTAATGAGTAACACAGGGTTCAACGTAATTAGCAACCAGACTTCACTGTTTTTGTATGTGTAATCTATTTGCCTATGTCATAATTCCATAGGAATCTTATCTTGCTTCCCGCTTTACGCTAGAGACTGCGAGCAAGTGTGGGGAAAAGAGGAAAAAGTTTACTTATGCCCTAGTATTTAATTTATGCTTGAACCGAGGTGGCAAGCACATTGTAGAGGCAGAGGGATTGCACTGGATAGTTTTAAGTAGATAACTATAACTATGATAGAATATCCCACGTCTATAAATGACTTAGTATTTTAAATTCTGTTTTTTATGGATTTACAGTTACACTGTAAATCGGTGCCTTTATCTTGCTTTCAGTAAGAGGGGAAAAACAAACAAGCTAACCCCTCACAGGGGACAATTGTTGTATTACGTTGGGAAAAGAATTGAAAACAGTGGTATACATTATTTTAAACTGAATGGGTCTAGAGATAATAATGAAAGTGTTTTCAAACAAATGACAGATTATTTCTGTTTCCCCTATGGCCAGCATTTCTTTCTTTCTTTCTTTTATTTTATTATTATTTTTTTTTTTTTGGCTGTCCCTCTTTTTCTTCCTACAAGAGGGGGGAATACATAGCGTACATAGTCCTGCTTTTAATCATGAGATGTAACATCTCAACCCTGCCAGTTATGGTAGGCTTGCAGAAGATGATACAATACAATGCAATCTTTATTTGGGTAATTATGGAGAATCAATGTTAACTGAGTTTGAATACTAATAAAACAAAACACTTAGCTAGCTAGACCTGTGGTTGTGGGAGCCAAGAACTACTTTTCTGATCTACATAAACTATTTCTGACTTCCTAGTTTTAGGATATCTTTTGACTTTAGGAGACATTATAATTTGTTTATACAGCTGTGGGTGAGTGGCTTTTACTATGTTTAATTCTGGGTTTGTAGAGGTTTTTTGTAATTTTGTAATTCTTTATTGTTTTCCTCACCCTTATTTTTATTGTTGTCAGAGGCTTTGTATTTGGAATTTAATCAGCTTTTTGCCATACTTTCCAAATTGATAAAAGAAAAAATATCTGGGGACACCAGACAAGATACAGAGAACGAGAAATTGGTGATGTTGAGAAATTACCCGGGGAGATGGAAAAAGCATTTAGGTTGGAAACCTGGGAAAGGTTGGTAAAGCAAGACAGTTGCAGACTGGATAGCGTAAGTTGATAAACAGGGTAAAATGCATGTGGATCTAGACAGAATTAAGAATGTGAGTTTCGCACTGATGAACGAGAATAAGGACTGTGATTTTAGACATATAATTTTGTCAAGCTCGAAGGAACTAGTGCGTGCAGTGGATTTGTTACAGGAAGTGAGTAATTTAAAGAGAGTTGAGCCAGATAGTTTACGTGTTCTCGCAGTTGTAAAAGTGTGTCTGCTCCATCAGTTTGTCAGACATGTGGGGTTTGTGTTGGGCAAATCCCTGCCTTTTTATCCCTGTGTTGGGGAATTTAAAATACAAGACTAACAATGATAGAGGTTAAGTATCCATATTTTTCTGAAAATTGAAATATTTGATTAACATGGGCTTGATAACATTGATAACGGATGGATTGAGAATAATTCTTTTGTGCTAACAGTCTCCCTTGCTTTCCCGTATTGTGTCTTTATACTGGTGTTCTTTATGAATTCTTTCTTCCCATGCTCGTTTGTATAAAGTGTTATTATCAATCAGATTCTAAATACAATTGGAAACAGAAATACATTAAAATAAACTTGGTAGTTCAAACTCCAGAGGAAGGGGGCAGTTATTAATGTCAGGACAGTGCAGACTGAAGAAGCCACATCTAGCCTGCCCCTAACCTCTGCACAGCAGTGCCCACTTCTCAGAGTGTAGCGGGACCCAGGTAGCAGGACAAGGGTTCCAGGTCTGAAGGGAACATGGCTAAGTGACCTCATGGGTGGTGTCAAGTTCAAATGTCTCTTCTTTGTCTTCGCAGTCATACATACAGAGCTGTTCTGGACCTGTTACATAGAACCTTTTTCTGCCCCAGAGGAGGAAAATGTTATGCTTTCAGTAACCTTGAAATGACCTTGCACTTAACAATTTAACATGTTTTCTTTTTTCCCCTTAGACTTGACATTGCAATACTTCAGAATACCTCCATATTTAACATTGTACACTGTATCTTACTTTACCTAGTAAGTTTTGCTTATTTTTAAAGATTGAATCCCTGTCTACATTATCTCTCCTATCCTATGAATGACATAGGCACCGAGTCAGAGTGATCAACTTCTTACATTTTCTCTTTCAGCAGTTCCAGTAACCATTTCGATGCCTTTCATGATTCTGTGATTCTTATACCATGTGTTCTACAGCAATTTACTTTGCCAATGTGTGCACACAATTATTCAAGACCCCAACTCATCAGGACGCCTGTAAACAACATTGGAAACTGTAGAAACATGGATGACTAACCACAAACTGAAGCTGAACACGGATAAAACCAAATTCCTACTGCTAGAAAAAGACAAAGAACCAACCTTAACTGAATTGGTGGCAAATGCAATCAAATACCCAATACAGTCCTCGCTCAAAATTCTAGGAGTAATGATAGACAGGTGCTGCACAATGCAGATACATACCAACAAAACTATCCAAAAAGCTTTCTTCACCATGCGCAACCTGCGGAAAATAAGAAAATTCTTTGACAAAGTACAATACAGGATCATAGTCCAATCACTTGTGCTAGGACTTGTAGACTACTGCAACATCCTTTATCTACCATGTCCCACCAAATTGATTAAACAACTACAGACAGTACAGAACACAGCTCTCAGACTCATCTATTCGCTAGGAAAATATGATCACATCACCAATGCCTATCTAGACTCTCACTGGCTACCGATACGAGCAAGAACCCAATTCAAACTATACTGTCTACTATTCAAAGTACTAAACGGAACTGCACCTATCTACCTAAACAACCGCCTACACCGAAACCTTTCATCCAGAATAAGAACCCAGATCCCGTTCACCTACCCCCTACTCAAAGGCACTAGACGCAAAAAACTATATGACAACCTACTTGCTACACAGGCAGCGAAACTTGACCCCACCATCTCCAAGCTGCTGATCACAACTACTGACTATAAAGTGTTCCGAAAAGATATCAAAACCATACTATTCAAAAAACACATCCCAACAACCTAATCTCCCCTCATTTCCTATCCCTACCGCACTTTCCTTGCAATTCCTCCCTTTCAGGCAACATCTAATCAAGTCTCTATGACGATACTTCAATACATACTGTGACAGGGATCTGGCTAGTCCTAATAAAGCCCGGGGAAAAGCCCAGGGAAAAGAGCAGGGAAGCATTAATAATGTGCCAGGGACTAAGGAGAAGAAATATCCTGAGTATAGGGAAAATCCTGAGCACAAGGTTAAGAGGGAGCCTGTCCCTTTAAAAACTCACAGAGCTCAGGCTGGAATGGGAAGGACAGGGCTCTTTAAGGAATTAGCTAAAGCTGCTGTGAGGGGGCGTGGTTATGTGCCGAGTCTCCCTTTTTCTGAAGCTCCCTCGTCAGTGAGAGGGGAGGGACAGCTGGGACTGGAAGCTCAGGGGAAGCTGAGAAGGAACCCAGCTACAGCAGCTAACTTTTGGCCAGCCTTGGAAAGTTCTCACCAGGATAAGGAAATGCAAAACCTTGAGACACTATCTGAGGTTTGTGACATGGACTGGTTAGAGAATAATGCTATGTCTTCTGAGGAAGAACACCCTATGGAATGGGAATAGGTTTAGGAAAGCCTGAATGTCCTTCTTCCTTGGTGAAAGGGTTTTTTTTGTTTCTTCCTTTTTGAGTTTTATGTTTTGTGAAGGATTTTGTATCCGTGTTTCAAGCTGGGCTGGAAGCTGCTGAATTTACTTTTGTGTTAGATGAGTGGTACAGTGGCCACACCTGTGGGAGCCCAAGTCCCTCTGCTCCTAGTAAAAGGGAACTGCCACTCAAATCTACCAGAAGCCTAACTATTAGCAAGGCAGGTAGGGTTCTAGCACTGCTTGGGGAAATAACACCTAACATGAACTGTATTTTAGGTTCTTAATTTGTGAACTTGAATTGGCCAGCACTGAGGGTGCAGTGAAAAGAACTGGCACATGAGAGAAAGAAAGCAGAACAAGAGAAAATTGGAATGTTTTGGGTTTTTACTTTGAATGCCAAATTTTGACCTTTTTTGTTTGAAACTTTCCTTATGGATAAATAAAAGTAATATATTTGGACAAAACCGGCCAGTGTGGTGTGCAGTTTATGGAGGCACCAGGCCGCTGTGATCCACCACGGTTACGCTCGCGCCAAGACTGGGATTCTGGGAAGTTACTAGGCCTCGCCAGGATCCCGGTCCCACAATACCCGGAAACATTGTAACCACTAAATATCTCAAAACGTCCGATACCTCTACTTATAAACTGAATCTAGCTTTCTGTAATGTAAAGTTATGCTATGTAAAATAATGTAATGTAAAGTAATGCAAAGTAAATCTACGGAAATCTATGTAAAGTAATGTATGTAAAGTTATGTAAAGTATTGTATTGTCATCGCCTGGAAATGACCAGCCATCTTCTAATGTAATCCGCTTAGAACCGCAAGGTACAAGCGGAATAGAAATCACTAATGTAATGTAATGTAATTATGCTTCGTGCTATGATGGATGTTTGTTTTTGTATAACTGAGAATTTCTCTGCAGATCTAAGTTCAGCTCTGAATCCTTGACAGATGGAAGAAAAGTTCCACGCCTGTAACTTTATGTTTTCTATGTTTGTTTGTGCCCTGTAATCTTTGTGTTGTCTATCTGTTTGGTTTGTGGGGTACCCCGGGGAATCCACCTATACCATTGGCCATTTTTGGAGATTTTTCTCTCCCTTTTTGCATTTTTGTTTTTTCCCAACTAAATTGCCTCTTTACAATACCTTTTTCTTTTTTTTTTCTTTTTCATGGCCTGAGCGCTGCTCCATTAGGGGTTCTCTTATTTAGAGAAAAGGTATATAGCCTTAATGGTATTTTTCTGTGCACTCCACTGAGTTTACACCATGTACCATGTCCTCTTATGCATATTGTGTACTTGAATCTTGTATCTCTCTTGCTGTACTTATGACCAGTAAATGCATTATTTTTGTCACTTGTTGCCGCCCTCAGTACAGGCAACCTGTTCTCTCTCTCTTTCTTTTCTTTGAATCTCTTCACTGGATTTCGGCTGCTGGATGATGATACCTGGACTTCTTTCAAGCCGGTGTGTCCCTGACACCTTTTATTCTGAGTTTGCACCTTACCAGTTTAAAGTGATTGCGCGCCTTGAAACGCCGCTCCTGACCTTTTACTTTCTTGGACACTTTCTCTCCATATTTTGTTTATGCCCGTTCTGACATTTTGCTGGACTTTATATTTTCTAAAGGTTTGGTTCAGGACATTATTTCTCTGAAGGACTCATTATGCTTTCTTTTTCTTTTGATTGCTTGCCTCTTGTATTTCCACCTGAACGACCCACATTTCAAATATTTATTTATTGCTTTCATCGGTTCCTTTGGTCTGGTTCCCATATTATTTATGATTCTCGCTGATGCTCTTTATTTGCAATGCCTCATGTGTTGTATTGACTGTTAAACTTGTGCCTTGCTGTGTACGTTGAATCTACATTCTGCATTCTATGCCTGTTATGTCCTGTGCATCTGTATTTGCCCACTGTTTTTTCTTATTCTACTGTTTGCTTTTTGTGCCTCCATCCTCTGGTTCTGGCATGTACTGTTGTTCAGTTTAGATAGTTGGGAGGGCTGCCCTCCTCCACGCCTTTGTTTATTCCTCTCTCGGCCACCCTTTGTTTGGCGGCCCTCAGTTGCAGTTGTTCAACTTGCAGTACTTCAGCCCACCAAGAGGGGACTGAGAAGGATAACCTGGACACTACAGCCATTTACCTTGTGGACGACTACCTTGTGTAACCTGGACACTACAGCCATTTACCTTGTGGATGACTACCTTGTGTATGCTGGAAACTACAGACATTTTAACACATATATTCTCACAGTCTAAAACAGCCTTTCTTTATAAGTTAATAAGTGTCTGGCCTACAAGATCCTACATGGCATCCTTCCTGCCGTTATCCCTCTATCCTGGAACTCCCCAACCCCTACTTCCTCCAGATCCTCCCAAATTTTTAAACTATCCTTCCCTTCCATAAAAGGTATTTCCCATGTAGGCAAACTTGGGTCATCCCTCCCCTTTAGAATCACTGAGATCTGGAATAACCTCACCTCCCCTCTCCGAACCTCAAGCTCCCTCCAACTCTTCCGCAAACACCTAAAAACCTGGCTATTCTCAAAACTGTAACCCTTCCCCCCTCTTAGGCCTCTCACCTTCCCCCTTTACACCTAACTCTTTAATCTCTCCACTGTAGTTCCTCTCTCATCTTTCTTCCTGTAAACCGTGCCGAGCTCCGCATTCGTGGAGATGGTGCGGTTTATAAACCCAAGGTTTAGTTTAGTTTAGTTTAATCAGATGGAACAGCCTGTACTTTGCTATCTGTGAACATATGAATCCTTTGAAATGCTAACCCAGTTGACCTCTACTACAAAGTTTTTGTCTCCATTCCCTGCTGGGAGGATACTTCTCTAAGGCTCTGCTGAGCTGTTATCAGTGCTGTATGACTTCACAGATGCAAGGTACCCTGGAAAGCCATAAACCATTTATAATGAGCAACATCCTCTGCAGAAGACGTAGGCGACTGATACCAAGACAGAACTTTTAAAAGAACATGCTGGACATTTGCCTATGGGAACCAGGTGCAGCTGGGCTGCTGGAAGGTCACCCTTGCATCTTTATTTCTACTTTCAGCATCCTGAACCACAAATCAGCCTCAGCAAGGTGATAAGGAAGAAGTTCATGAAGTGCCCTCTGTTTCTGGACTGCCCGGGCCCCTCTCGTGGGAGGGAGTGAGAGAGGCGTGGACTGAGAGGAGGAATAGTTAGGTATACATTTTTTGTATCAATAGGGGGTCTTGACCAGAATTCGGGGATGTACTTTTTGGAACAAAGGAAGAATTTCTCTGTATAAAAAACATGTGCATCACAGATAGGGCCAGAGAGATTCACTTACTTATGCTACGGGGAACTGCTAGCCCCCTGCTAAGCATTAGGGTGAAGTTCTTCTCTCCACTGCATATTCTGAACTGACAATATATTTATTTATTTCTACTATGTTTGCTGCTATAATTTTGTAAACCATTATACTAACAATAAACAAATATTTTTTGGAAGATACAATGCCGTCTCGTAGTTATTCCAATGAGGTAAACAAAGCAGCCTTTACTTCAATCCTGATTTTGCTCCTGGGGTGGGGGGCCTGGCGGGGCTGAGAGGCCGTCAAGACCGGGCTACGACTTTGGGTACTGCACTGGCTTTGGGGGGAGGTGTGTTTCCATCTTTCACTCAAGTATAGACATCGTGGTCTTTACCCCCTGCCCACATTTATACTTACCTCCAGATCCATCACTAGTTACTACCATTCCCTGGTACACGCTCATGGGGAGAGATGGGGTTATGGCACTTTGGACTTGATTTTCCTCTCCACCCCCACTATGTTTAATAAAATTTCCACTTGGTATAGGGAGGGGAGGGATGGCCTTGGAGAGAGTTGTTTCCAGGTTTTGGTAGGTGAGTGGACCACCGAACTTGAGTTGGATGTTTCTATCCACGATTTACGGCAACTCTTCCAAACGCTATACCTCAATGTGAAGGCGGCACCCTGCAGGAAACCCAATATAAAATTCTGCACCGCTCTTATTTCACCCGTGCCCACGGACATGTTATGGGGCTATGGTCTGATGATAAATGTCTTAAATGTAAAACTCATAGGGGTAATTCCATTCACTCCTTTTTTGCTTGTTTAAAACTAATTTTCTGGGACTCAGTGAAGAGTTGTATGGCTGCTCTCCTACATTGCAATATGCCCTGGAATGCACCGGCTCTGTTGTTGGGGGATGTTCAGGACCTGCAACAACATGGATTGGATTTCCCCTCCCAGAAATTTGTTCTCCATGCGATTCTTGTGGGGAAGAAGCTTATCCTGAAATATTGGACTTCTGAGGAGGCCCCATCATACACCTTGTGGGTAACCATGATGAAACAGCAAGCCCGCTTTGAGCTGGACACTTATACGTCTCGTCCACAGGACCACCGGAAGGCTTATTGTTCTTTATGGCTACAGATTTTGGATCTAGATGTCTAGCCGATACGGCCAGTTTTGTGTAACCACCTAAACTAAACTAAACTAAGCCTTAAGTTTATATACCGCATCATCTCCACGGAAGTGGAGCTCGACACGGTTTACAAAGCTTAAAAATATAAGAAGAGAGGGGAGAAAGGGTTTACAAAAGCATATAAAAAGAGGGGATGTAGACAGGAGAAGAGATGTTATATGCTAGAGAAAAGCCAGGTTTTCAGTTGTTTTCGGAATAATTGGAGGGAGCCCAGGTTCCGCAGCGGGACAGTGAGATCGTTCCAAAGGCCCGTGATTTTGGAGAGGAGGGATTTTCCCAGTTTACCTGCGTGGAGGATGCCGTGTAGAGAGGGGAAGGATAGTTTATGTCTGTGGGCTGATCTGGTAGTAGCAGGCGTCTGGGCGAGGAAGGATAGAGGGATTAGGGGTGGAAGGATGCCGTGAATGATCTTGAAGGCCAGGCAGGAGCATTTGAAATGAATTCTGGAAAGTACTGGGAGCCAGTGAAGATTGGTAAGTAGTGGGGAGACGTGGTCAGATTTGCGTTTAGCAAAAATCAGCTTGGCCGCAGTATTTTGGATAAGCTGGAGTCTGCGGAGACTTTTTTTAGTTAGGCATAAATAGATGACATTACAATAATCGAGTTTGGATAGGATGATGGATTGTACAAGGACGGTGAAATGTTTTTGGTGAAAATAGGATCTAACTTTCCTCAGCATGTGGAGGCTGAAGTAACAAGATTTTGCCAAGGAATTCAGGTGATCGTTGAGGGAAAGGGAGGAGTCGATGGTGATGCCGAGGACCTTGCTTGAGAACTCAAGGTGCAGAGCAGGGCCTGTGGGTAGAGTGAAGAGGGTGGGCAGGTGTGCTAATTTTGGGCCGAGCCAGAGCAATTTTGTTTTTGATTCATTTAATTTCATCTATACAGAGAGGGACCAGGCGTGAAGTCTCATTATGCATGAAGTGATGTTCTCTTGGAGGTTTGTAAGCTTTGAATCTGTTTCGAGGAGGATAAGGTTTACTGGACTTTCCTTTATATACTGTTCACACTGCAGCTTTTTCTGGCAGGGAACGTGCGCTTGTGTGTATGTGTTTGTGACTGAGTGTCTGTAAGGTTGAGTCTTGCATGCATGGGTGTGTTTCGTAGGTTTGTGTGAGCTGTGCATGGCAGTGGTTTGTCTGTATGAATCGTTTGGGGATTCTGGTTGTTTTTCTATATTCAAACTGGATGGGGGGCGCTGGGTTGCGAGTTGTTTCCACATTTCCTATGTCATAGTCCTGTGGTATCCTCTGCATATCTTGTGTATATTTTGTGAACTGTACTGTACCTTGTACCATTCTGATACTGTATGATATCCTGTACGCTCTGCTGATTTGTGGTTGGCTCTTGCTATTCAGTTGCCTCCTGTCTCAATAAACATGATAATAAAAAAAAAATTTGATTAAGGTGTCTTTTGTGGCCCTTGAGAGATTCGGTGGGCATAGGTCGAGGAAGGATACAATACAATACAACACAACTTCTTATACCCTACAAATTTCAACATGGAATCATTTTGGCTTACAGCAAGTTGAGTTACATTTACGATATAAAGTGTTGAAGGTGATCCAGAGGGTCGTAGAATGGTGATTGTTTTTTCTAGATCATCATGATAGCCGATCAAAGTGATTGAGGGTTTCGGTTCTGGGTTGTTTCATAGAGATGGGGTCATTCTGGGTGATTTCTATGCTTTCAGGTATCGAATCAAGATTTGCGCATATGCAATTTAATTTTTCTTGGAAGTAGATGGAGAGGGTTTCACTGTCGAGGTTGGTTTATAGGGTTTTTAAAATTTCTTTGTGAGGCCATGAGTAAGTTTTTTGTAATTGTGAAGAGGTTCCTTGATCTATTTTGAGCTTTCAGTAGAAGATTAGTATAGTAAGTCATCCTGGATTGATAGTTTGTACTCATATAACATATTTTTCCAGTGGGCTTTGGCCTTTTTGTCTTTGGATTTGCACCAATTTCTTTTGACTTTTCTTAGTTTTGTCTGTAAACCAGGGGGAGGAGTTGTGAGCATTAGGTTTTCATATAATAAAATTTGCAGACGACACCAAACTATTTAGTGGTGCTCGGACTAAAGAGGACTGCAAAGAATTACAAAGGGACCTGAACAAACTAGGGGAGTGGGCGACGAGATGGCAGATGAAGTTCAATGTAGAGAAATGTAAAGTATTGCATGTAGGAAGCAGAAACACGAGGTACAGATATACAATGGGAGGGATGTTATTGAGTGAGAGTACCCAAGAAAGGGACTTGGGGGTAATTGTGGACAAAACAATGAAGTCGACGGCACAGTGCGCAGCGGTCGCTAAGAGAGCAAATAGAATGCTAGGTATAATGAAGAAGGGTATTACAACCAGAATGAAAGAAGTTATCCTGCTGTTGTATCGGGCGATGGTGCGTCCGCATCTGGAGTACTGCGTCCAATACTGGTCGCCGTATCTTAAGAAAGATATAGCGATACTCGAGAGGGTTCAGAGAAGAGCAACACGCTTGATAAAGGATATGGAGAACCTTTCATACACTGAGAGACTGGAGAAACTGGGACTCTTTTTCCTGGAGAAGAGAATTAGAAGGGATATGATAGAGACTTACAAGATCATGAAGGGCATAGAGAAAGTAGAGAGGGACAGATTCTTCAAACTTTCGAAAACTACAAGAACGAGAGGGCATTCGGAAAAATTAAAAGGGGACAGATTCAGAACCAATGCTAGGAAGTTCTTCTTCACCCAATGGGTGGTGGACACCTGGAATGCGCTTCCAGAGGGCGTGATAGGACAGAGTACGGTATTAGGATTTAAGAAGGGATTGGACAATTTTCTGAAGGAAAAGGGGATAGAGGGGTATAGATAGAAGACTACTACACAGGTCCTGGACCTGTTGGGCCACCGTACGAGCGGACTGCTGGGCATGATGGACCTCTGGTCTGACCCAGCAGAGGCACTTCTTATGTGCTTATATAGTATCTTGACTTGCCCGTGCCTGCTTAACATGGCTTCTTCGATGGGTGTTGGTTCGGACCCAGTTGTTTCAGCTATTTTAAAGATGCCAGATGCTAGCTTTTCTAGGTTGACTAAATTAGGATTGAGTATCTTCTTGAGTAGGGTGGGGTGTCCTTGGTGGGGGTTTCTGCTAGGTTGTTTTCATACAGTGTCTTGACTTGCTTGTGTCAGCTGCACATGGATTCTTCAATGGGTGTTGATTTGGCCCCAGTTGTTTCAGCTATTTTAAAGATGCTGGATGCTAGCTTTTCTAGGTTGGCCGAGTTAGGGTTGAGTACTGTATGTAAACCGTATAGGTAATATATAGTATATATTTTTTAATAAATAAAATCTTCTTGAGTAGGGTGGTGTCCCTGGACTGGGGGTTCTGTAGCTGTGTTTAAGAGATGGAATGTGATAAGGTAGTGTTGGACCAGAGTACTGGCTTGAAGTCGTAGTGCTGGATATGAGGATCGGCGGGTTAGTCTTTGTGTGTGAAGACTAGGTCAAGAGTATGGCCCGCAGAATGGGTGGTTGAGGAGATATCTGGTGGAAGCCTAGGTCAGATATTGTTGCTCTGAAGTTGGCTGGTGCTCCGGTTATGTTGGGGTAGTTGGTTAAGTTCAAGTCGCCAAGGATGGTGACTTGCTGATGACTGTTATGAGGTCATCTAGGGCATTCATGGGTGAGCTTGGGGCTTTGTAGATCAGGGCAAAGGTGAGGCTCCTGGTATGACCAGTGGAGAAGGTGAGGCATTTGATGCCATTTAGTGAGATAGTGTTTATCAGTCTTAGGATGATGTTTGATTTTATAATGGCTGCTAGTACTCCTCCCTTTTTGTCTGTACGAGAGCATGGTAAGGCTTGATAGCCTGTGGGGCATATCATACCTAGTGTGACTCCTTCATTATCTTTCAGCCAGGTTTCAGTAATCAGGAAAATATCCCAGCTTTTTTCTGTGAGGAAGTCATTTAGTATGATGCCTTTGTTATTTACTGATTTCACATTTATGAGGGCGATAGGTTTTTTTTTTTTGTTGTAGGGGGCGATTGGGGACATTGAGATTGATATTAGATTGTGGGGGGCTGTGTTGGGAGGGATATTCTGGGGGCAATTTTTTACATCACCACAACTGCCCTGAAAGATGATGACTGGAATAACAAAGCATATGATGCATAAGACTGTTACAAGTTTAAGGAGGTAAAAAATTTGAACTATTGAAATTACATTTGTAATTTTGTTAATTTTAGTCTCTTCAGGTTGGATTTGGTACATGTGGAGGGTGATAAGGTGGGGGGTATATATGCAATGTGAGCCTAGGAATGGGTGGGATGAGGGGAGGGCCAGGGGCCGAGTACGCAATGTATTTCACCCTCGATTCCATGGCTCGTAATTTTTCGAAGTAGTCGTTCATGCGGAACCTTGTTGAACGCCTTGTGAAAATCCAGATATACAATGTCAACCGGGTCACCCTTGTCTATTCACCTGTTTACTCCCTCGAAGAAGTGCAGCAAGTTCGTCAAGCAAGATCTTCCTTTGCTGAAGCCATGTTGGCTGGTCCTCATCAGATCGTGTTCGTCAAGGTGCTCAATGATGCAGTCCTTTATCAGCGCCTCTACCATCTTTCTCAGTACCAAGGTCAGACTCACTGGTCTGTAGTTTCCCGGATCACCCCTTGAACCTTTCTTGAAAATCAGCGTAACATTCGCCACCTTCCAGTCTTCCGGAATCCTTCCCGAAAGGTTCGAGGGGTGATCCGGGAAACTACAGACCAGTGAGTCTGACCTTGGTACCGGGAAAGATGGTAGAGGCGCTGATAAAGGACCGCATCATTGAGCACCTTGACAAACACGATCTGATGAGGACCAGCCAACATGGCTTCAGCAAAGGAAGATCTTGCTTGACTAACTTGCTGCACTTCTTTGAGGGAGTAAACAGGTGGATAGACAAGGGTGACCCGGTTGACATTGTATATCTGGATTTTCACAAGGCGTTCAACAAGGTTCCGCATGAACGACTACTTTGAAAAATTGCGAGCCATGGGATCGTGGATTAAAAACTGGCTGGTGGATAGGAAACAGAGTGGGGGTAAATGGACAATATTCGGACTGGAAAAGTGTCATGAGCAGAGTGCCGCAAGGTTCAGTGCTTGGACCCGTGCTCTTCAACATATTTTTATAAATGATCTGGAAACTGGTACGACGAGCGAGGTGATTAAATTTGCAGATGACACAAAGTTATTCAGAGTAGTGAAGACGCAGGAAGATTGCCAAGACCTGCAACGTGACATAAACACGCTCGAGAAATGGGCCACGACATGGCAAATGAGGTTCAACGTGAATAAGTGTAAGGTGATGCATGTCGGTAACAAAAATTTTATACACGAATACAGGATTTTCCTTGCAGTACTTGGAGAGACCCCCCCCAGGAAAGAGACTTGGGAGTACTTGTCAACAAGTTGATGAAGTCGTCCGAGCAATGTGCGGCAGCAGCTAAAAAGGCGAACAGAATGCTAGGAATAATTAAGAAGGTGATCACAAACAGATTGGAGGAGGTTATCATGCCGCTGTACCAGGCCATGGTACGCCCTCACCTGGAATACTGTGTCCAGCACTGGTCACCGTACATGAAGAAGGACATGGTACTACTCGAAAGGGTCCAGAGAAGAGCAACTAAAATGATTAATGGGCTGGAGGAGCTGCCATACAGTGAGAGATTAAAGAAACTGAGCCTCTTCTCCCTTGAAAAGAGAAGACTGAGAGGGAACATGATAGAAACATTCAAGATAATGAAGGGAATAGACTTAATGGATAAAGACAGGTTGTTCACCCTCTCCAAGGTAGAGATAACAAGAGGACACTCTCTAAAGTTAAAAGGGGACATATTCCGTAAAATTATTCTTCACCCAGAGAGTGGTAGAAAACTGGAACGCTCTTACGGAGGCTGTTATAGGGGAAAACACCCTCCAGGGATTCAAGACAGAGTTAGACAAGTTCCTGCTGAACCGGAACGATGGACTACTGGTCTGACCCAGCAGCGGCAATTCTTATGTTCTTATATTTGTCTATTTTTCTAGGGAAATACTAACTCAAAAAAGGAGCTATAATATAAATTGCTTGTGTTGTAGTACAAAATAAAACAAACAGGAACTCCACAAGGCAGTATACAAAAGATTTTTGTATGAATGCTTAAGAAACACTGAAAAAGTGTATAATAAATATAAATATGAATGCAAGTGCTCAGTCACAACCATACAGTGTCATATAAAATGCCAGCTCTGGTTGTGTAGAGGGACCATCATCGCACTCTGAGAGTTCCTCTATCTGCCCTCCATACTAAATGTAGATATACTTCTGTGTTGATGATAACAAAATATACTCTTGGTAGAAATTCAACAGTGACTTATCTGTTCAATGAAACAGCAACATGTGGGGGCAGGAGCTTGGCTGTAAAATCAATTCGTGATGCATAAGTCTGTTTCAAGTGCTGTGAAACCCATAAACTCTGTGTGCAAAAAGGCCTACAGGCCTCCCTTCGACTCGAGTTTTGCTCGAAGCGTCATCAGGAAGGGGGTACTACAGCATAAACACAAACTCCAAAAATCATTACTCAAAGCAAATAAATAAAAAAACTAATTAACCTGTATGAAGCACACTAGTGCTCGCTGTAACACAATGATCAGAGAATCTTTAATATGTTGAGTATCTTCAATAATTATATTGTTGAATATTTAGTAAAATCTATTACTTACGCGGCCTAAAGACTTCTTGTAACTCAGAGGTGAACAGCCAAACAGAAAAAAAACCACTGAAGCTAAAAAAGCTATATTTAAATACGCTGGGACAAACACGTCAAACCTGACGTGTGAAGGCAAAAACCAATGGAAACACGGTACAGCCCACAAGATTCAACCCCTCGATGACACTAGCCACTTATAATTTAAACCACTCAATATCTTTGTTTAAACTGATCGGGCTAAGTGTCTGCCATTCAAAAATCAATCTCAATTCTTCCAAAAGGAGTCTGTGAGACATAACAGGTACGTTAGATAGATTGTGAGCCCACCGGGACAGAGAGGGAAAATGCTTGAGTACCTGATTGTAAAAACCGCTTAGATAACCTTGATAGGTGGTATATAAAAAAAAATCCTAATAATAATAACATATTAGAGATTCTCTGATCGTTGTGTTACAGCGAGCACTAGTGTGCTTCATAAAGGTTAATTAGTTTTTTTATTTATTTGCTTTGAGTAATGATTTTTGGAGTTTGTGTTTATGCTGTAGTGCCCCCTTCCTGAAGACGCTTCGAGCGAAACTCGAGTCGAAGGGAGGCCTGTAGGCCTCTTTGCACACAGAGTTTATGGGTTTCACAGCACTTGAAACAGACTTAAGCATCACGGGTTTTTGTTTTTTTTCCCCATTATTTTTTATTTTCAAATTTTACATAAAGTGTACAAAATATTAAAATACAATTGATAAATACATAGTATCACTTTTATATCTAATACATTATATATCTAAATTTGATTTTCCCCCTCACCCTCCCCCCACCCTTTTATTACTTTAATATTTAATATTTTTAATTTTCAAATTTTATAGAAAATGTACAACATGTTAGAATACAATTGATGAATATTCAATAACATTTTTATATCTAATACAATATATTCTAAATAAGTTTTATCTCCTCTCCCTCCCCCCACCCTTCTATTACTTTTCATTCATACATTGCATATTGTATAATATATTATAATATATTATGTAGAGATTATTTTCATTACCCCCCCTCTATGTGTGTCATAAAAAAGATATTTAAGAGAAGAAAAGAAGAAGAAAAATCCTATTATTTATTCATTACAGTATTTTGTCAATGGCCCCCATATTTTTCTAAATTTAGTATATGTCCCTCTTTGTATTGCTATCATTCTTTCCATTTTAAATATATGACATATTGTATTCCACCAAAATGTATAATTTAGGTTATTATAATTTTTCCAATTATTAGTTATATGTTGAATGGCAACCCCTGTCATGATTAATAAAAGCTTGTTATTTTCTGGTGAAATTTGACTTTTTTTTCTCATCATCATTCCAAATAATATTGTGTCATATGATATTGCAATATGATTTTCCATCAATTTATTAATTTGTGGCCAAATTGAATTCCAAAAAGTTTTAATATAGGGACAATGATACAATAAATGATCTAATGTCCCTGGTTCTAGATTACAGTGCCAGCATTTATTGGACTTAGAACTGTCTAATTTTTGCAAACGTGTAGGGGTCCAAAAAGCTCTATGTAATAAGAAAAACCAAGTTTGTCTCATAGATGCTGACACTGTACATCCCATTCTCCAAGACCAAATTAGTGGCCATTGAGATGCATTAATCTGATGTCCAATCTCAATGCTCCAAATGTCTCTTAGACCATTTTTTGGTTTTTTATTCAAATATCCAGATATTAATTTATACCACAATGCGGCTTGATGTCCTAGGAAGTCTGCTTGAAAACATAAGAACTTTAAACTATATTGATTATTTAATGTTTTCCATTCAGGGAACCCAACCTGAATGGCCTGCTTCAATTGCAACCATTTAAAACTTTGTGTTTTATTAAGACCAAATCTATGTTGCAATTGTGAAAAATCCAGCAGTTTACCTTCTGAAATAACATCGTCTAGAGATCTAATGCCTGCAATAATCCAGTTCTTCCAAAGGATTTGAGCTTCGCCAATTTTGATCTTGGAGTTTATCCATATAGATTGATTAGTTGATTTGTTTATTGGGATAGGTGTTAATTTATCAATAAACCTCAATGTTTTCCAAGTATCCATTAATATTTCATTTTCTCTGTATCTTCTAGGTATGTTAATACTTGGCAGATGAACTAAATTTAGGGGAAACATAAGGCGCCATTCCAAATATAACCAATCCGGTGCATTATCCATAAGTTCTGGGAGGATCCAATACATACCCTGACGTAGAATATAGGCTTGATGGTACCTATAGAAATTTGGAAAATTTACCCCTCCCTCCTTAATTGATTTTTGCAAAGTTACTAAAGCTATTCTAGGTGTTTTACCAAGCCAAAGAAATTTTGTTAAAATGCTATTAAGTTTTTTATAAAAGGACCCCTGAAAATACATAGGTATCATACTCATTTGGTAGCAAACCACAGGTAATATCATCATTTTAATAGTTTGAACTCTTCCCCACCAAGAAATATGTAATGGGTTCCATTGTTCACATAACTCCGTAACTTTTTTTAATACATATTTTTCATTCTCTTTTACTGTATCTTCAATTGTATTTTTAACTTGAATGCCAAGATATTTAAATCCTTCTTCTTTCCATATGAATGGAAAAGTATCAAATAATCCTTTTACACAATGAACATTCAAGGGTATAATTTCAGATTTATTCCAATTAATTTTATAACCTGAAAATTTGCCAAACTTATCAATTAATTTCAATAAAGAAGATAAGGTAGACTCTGGATTTCTCAAATAAAGTAAAATATCGTCAGCGTAAGCCGAAATTTTATATTCCATATCTGAATATGGAATACCTTGTATCTCCCTCGTTTGCTGTATTGCTAACAATAAGGGTTCTAATACAACATCAAATAACAAAGGAGATAAAGGACAGCCTTGTCTAACTCCCCTCTGCAATTGAAAACCATCAGATATCTTATTATTAATATTTAGTCTTGCAATCGGGAAGCTATACAATGTTTTTACCATTTGTATAAATCCGGAACCTATACCAAACCATTCTAAAGCCTGATACATAAAATTCCATTCTACCCTATCAAATGCTTTTTCAGCATCTAATGAAACTGCAAAAGCCGGTTCATCCATTTTTTTTGACAAGTTTAACATGTGAAATAATAGTCTAGAGTTATTAGAAGAATGTCTTTTAGCAACGAAACCCGTTTGATGCATGTCTATAATATGTGGGAGAGCTTTGGCTAATCTTAAAGCCAAAATTTTCGCCAAAAGTTTATTATCAACATTTATTAATGATATAGGCCTGTAGTTCGAAACCAAAGTAGGATCTTTATTTGGCTTAGGCAGAACAATTATTATTGCACACAGAGTTTATGGGTTTCACAGCACTTGAAACAGACTTAAGCATCACGGGTTTTTGGATGTTTTAGTTTTGTGATTATGAGCCCCAAAGTCTAATTAATTGTTTAAGATGTATATTTACACTTTTTATCAATCCCTATACTGTTTGTTTGGGATTCTTTTAATTGTAAATCGCTTTGAACCTTATTGGTATAGTATAATACATAAATATAAGATTAGATTAGCAACAAGCCAAGAAAATCAAGTTTGCTTTGCTGGAAAGTGGTGAACAGAAAGCAGGAGATTACCGGATAATCTTGTAAGAGAAAAAGAAACTGAGCAGTGTAGGCTGGACCTATCTGCAGTTGCGTTTTGCATTTTTACGTTTAATTAAATTGAAATGAGTGAGAGAGCAAGTGTAAACACAGGAGAAAAATACTTACTGTGGGTGAGATGTCTTCATCAAATTTCTTCAATTGATTCATGAACTCCAGATGTTTCTTCTCCTCTTCCAGCTGTGCCACAGTCTGCTCACTGTACTGCAGTTTTTGCTGTGTGTTAGCCAGCTCATCCCGCAGCCACTGGTTCTCTTGGCAAAGCCGTCGAACTTGTGCCCGTAGCTTCTGCTTTTCAGACTCCATTGCATTCAAATGACTAGATAGGGCCATCATCACCTGAATCAAGGCACAAGAGATATTTAAGCACCGAGGTAGGGCAAAAGAGCAATTTCTCCCAATCCATTCAACATTCCCTCTAACCAATATACAGTATCTACCTTCAGCCCAGTTGTGATCTTGCCCTTCTCACTCATGTACGAGTATCTCTCCTCTCCCCTCTAACCTTGATTTCATTTCTCCTATTCTTCCTCTGTGGTTTTCTCCTCTTCAACCCTACCCCTTCCAATCTTTTGAGTCTTCCTCCCCTTCTCACCTGTGCCTCTCCCAGCCCAAGCTCAATCATCTCCACAGACTTGCGGAGTAGACTGGACTTCTCATGCACTAGATTAGCTTCCTCATCCTTTTTCAAGCATTTGATAGTCTCCAGCAAGCTGTACAGGATGGTATTGTGTTCATTCTTCAGAGCTTCCAGCCCCTGAATCACCAGCTTAGTGTTGGAGATAATCTCCTCCTGGTTTAGCTTCTCCAGCTTTTCGTCCCTTGGGTACACCATTATGGACATAGTCTTACAACCCCCTGAAAAACAGGAAATTAACCAGAACACATTATAAGCAACCATCTCGGACATAACTAAAAAATGCTCAACAATGGAACGAAAATCCATGTTATTGAAGTATATTCTGCATCATTAGAGTTAGTTAGATAAGAAGTAAGGAAAAATCTCTGGACTACTCTACTCATTTATTTACATTGATATGCTGCACTATGAAAAGCCATCCTATGTGGTGCATACGATGAACACAAAGAGCATCACAGCTGTAACAGGACAGCAGATTGTGTGTCCGACTACTTTGTTTATTTCTACAGTGCTGTACATTAAACATGTATGAGACAGAGCCTACAAGCTATTTGAGACAAAAACAAGGGATTAGGGAATTACTTATTGTGGGAATGATTAAAACCGATATGGGTACTGAAAAGTAGGACTGTAGATCGATTATAATTTTTAATTGCACAATTAATCGCATAACACGCCCTCGTCACATTTCCTCCTGTACAATGCAATATATAGATAGCAGTTATCAATTCTCAAAACTGATGTATTTCAATTACTAAACTAAAACTAAAATCATTTATCTTCCCTGCATCTCTCACAGTCTAGCAGCTATTGATCACTCTCTCTCCCCCCATAGTCCTTCATGTTACCCTCTCTTCTTGCCCCCTTCTCCCACAACAGGTCAAGTATCTCTCTTTCTGCTCCCCCTCAGTCCAATACCTTCCCTTCATCTAGCACCTCTCCCTCTGTACCCTCAGAGTCCAGCATCACTGCTTCAGCCTCTGCTCCCCATCATTCCAGCACTCTTAAAACAAACTGGAGAAAATATTTGGGTCATTCCATATCAAGTGGACAAGGGGTCCACGCTTGACCTCCTCCAAATTGAACAGAATTTTAGGATGTTCCCTAGAATCTCAAACAAAAACATGCACATTTTTTTTTTCAGCTGGATCTCTATTAGTTTGAGACAGGCAACTATATGCCATGCTCTATATTAGGGGTCTCCAAAGTACGGCCCACAGACCACAACTGGCCAGCAATATGATTTTATCCAGCCCGCAGAATTGTGTGGAAATGCTCCCCTACCGCTCCCCCTCTCTGCCCTCCCTTCCCTTGTTACCCCTCCCCTTCTCTCTTTACGTCCCCTCACCTGCCTCTTCTTCGAATACCTATAATTTTTTTGTCCTGTAACTTTACTGTGAATGTCAATTGAAACCTGTTCTGAGCTCCCAGGAGAACGGGATAGAAATCTAAATAAATAAATTTTCCAATGAGAATCCGCAAAAAACTCCAACAAAACACCCCATGGTGCGTTGATAGATTTCAAATGCATTAATTAAAATTGTGTTCAAAATATATTAATAGTGCATATTATGTTAATATTAATATTATTCAGAACTTTATTTAATACTGAATCGTAATTGTATACTTCGCAGTATTTCTTCGTATTTGTTCGTCCTCGATCGACAGTGTCAATTCGCAGCATTGTAGGTAGTAGAGAATGACATGGGGAAAAAATCTGTCCCCGTCACTGCCCAATCACCGGACCACCATCCCCTTCACCGCCCCATCCCCATTCCCGCCGTCCCCTTCACCACCCTGTCTCCGTCCCCGCAGTATCCATATAAGCCTCAGTACTTAATCCTTATTTATCAAAGTTCTGGCTGCTGAACTGGAGAAAGAAATGTTCAGCTGGCAGGGCTTTGTTTATACATTTTTATCTACACAACTAATATACTACTTTATCCTAAAGCAAAAAAAAAAAAAAAAAAAAATGAAAGAAAAAGAAAATAAATAGAATTTTTTTTCTACCTTTGTTGTCTGGTTTCTGCTTTCCTTATCTTCTCATTCAATTCCTTCCATCCACTGTCTCTCTTCTCTCTGCGCCTTCCATTTGCTCTGTTACTGTGCCTCTCCCTTCACCCCCCCCCCAATTGGTCTGGCACCCATCTTCTTCCCTCCGCTCTCCCATAGTCTGGCATCTCTGTCTTCTTCTCTTCCAGCGTCTTCTCCCCACTCTCTCTTCCCCATTTCCCTTCAGCGTCTTCACCCACTCTCTCTTAAGAACATAAGAAGTTGCCTCTGCTGGGTCAGACCAGGAATCCATCGCGCACAGCAGTCCGCTCCTGCGGCGGCCCATCAGGTCCATGACCTGTAAGTGATCCTTTGTCTAAAACCCTTTAATCCCCATTTTTCTTCTATCTATACCCTTTCATGGTCCTATCTCTACCTCTAACTATATCCCTCAATCCCCGTATCCTTCAGGAACTTGTCCAATCCCTCTTTGAATTCCCTTAATGTACTCTGTCCTATCACATCCTCTGGAAGCGCATTCCAGGTGTCCACCACCCTCTGAGTGAAGAAAAATTTCCTAGCATTGGTTCTAAACCTGTCCCTTTTCAGTTTCTCCGAATGTCCCCTTGTTCTTGTAGTTCCCAATAGGCTGAAGAATCTGTCCCTTTCCACCTTCTCTATGCCCTTCATGATCTTGTAAGTCTCTATCATGTCTCCTCTGAGTCTTCACTTCTCCAGGGTGAAGAGCCCCAGCCTTTCTAGCCTCTCTGTGTATGAAAGGTTTTCCATACCTTTTATCATTCTTGTCGCTCTTCTCTAAGCCCTCTCAAGTATCTCCATGTCCTTCTCCAGGTACGGCGACCAATATTGGACACAGTACTCCAGATGTGGTCGTACCATCGCGCGGTACAGCGGCATGATGACTTCCTTCGTTCTGGTTGTAATACCCTTCTTAATAATACCCAACATTCTGTTTGCCTTCTTCGAGGCTGCTGCACATTGTGCCGTTGACTTCATTGTTGTATCCACCAGCACACCCAAGTCTCTTTCAAGGTTACTTCCCTCTAGTACTAATCCCCCCATTTGGTAGCTGAACATCGGATTATTTTTCCCTATATGCATGACCTTGCATTTCCCTACATTGAAGTTCATCTGCCACGTATTCGTCCACTCCTCCAGTTTGCTCAGGTCCCTTTGTAGGTCCTCACATTCTTCCACAGTTCTAACCCTGCTACAGAGTTTAGTGTCATCCGCAAATTTTATAACTTCACACTTCGTCTCCGTTTCCAGGTCATTAATAAATACATTGAACAGCAGCGGTCCGAGTACCGAACCCTGCGGAACTCCGCTCGTGACCCTCCTCCAGTCCAAGTAGTGACCCTTCACTCCAACCTCTGCCTTCTGCCTGCCAACCAGTGTTTAACCCATCTGTGTACGTCCCTTTCCACCCGTGGTTCCACAACTTCCAAAGTAGCCACTCATGGGGTACCTTGTCAAAGGCCTTTTGGAAGTCGAGGTAACTAATGTCTACGGGTTCCCCTTTGTCCAGCTGTCTGTTTACCCCCTCAAAGAAGTGCAGTAAGTTTGTTTGGCATGATCTTCCTTTGCAGAAGCCATGTTGGCTCACTTTCATTAGCCCATTTCTTTCGATGTGCTCACAGATGCTGTCCTTTATCAGTGCTTCTACCATCTTGCCCGGAACTGATGTCAAACTTACTGGCCTGTAGTTTCCCGGGTCTCCTCTCGAACCCTTTTTAAAAATAGGTGTAACATTTGCTATCTTCCAGCCAGTTTTCAAGGATAGGTTGCAAACTCGTTGGAGTATTTCAGCTATCTCATTTCTTAGTTCTTTGAGTACCCTAGGGTGGATTCCGTCCGGGCCTGGTGATTTGTCGCTTTTCAATCTATCTATCTGCTGGAGGACATCCTCATGGCTCAACTCTATTGTCGACAGTTTTTCTTCTTGGTCTCCATTGAAGATCTCTTCCGGTTCTGGTTCACTGGATGTGTCCTCGCTTGTGAAGACTGAGAAGAACTTGTTTAACCTATCGGCTACCTGTTTTTCCTCCTTTATCACTCTCTTTCTGTCTCCATCATCCAACGGTCCTACTTCCTCCCTCGCTGGTTGCTTCCCTTTAACATATCTGAAGAATGATTTGAAATTTTTTGCCTCACTGGCTAGCCTCTCTTCGTATTCCCTTTTCGCTCTCCTAACCACTCGATGACATTATTTTTGGCATTTCCTGTGTTCCTTTCAGTTTTCCCCGGTTTGGTCCTTTTTCCATTTCCAGAACAATTTTTTCTTGTCTCCTATCGCTTTCTTCACTTCATTTGTTATCCATGCTGGGTCTTTTGTTCAGTTTTTTTTGCACCCTTTTCTAAATCTAGGAATGTATATATGTTGTGCTTCTTGCACTGTGCCCTTGAATAGGTTTCTGTTTTCCTTGAGCTGTTTTTGAGTTTTTTCCTCACCATTTCTCTCATAGCATCATAGTTCCCCATTTCCCTTCAGCGTCTTCTCCCCACTCTTCCCCATTTCCCAGCGTCTTCTCCCCACTCTCTCTTCCCCATTTCCCAGCGTCTTCTCCCCACTCTCTCTTCCCCATTTCCCAGCATCTTTTCCCTACTCTCTCTTCCCCATTTCCCAGCGTCTTCTCCCTATTCTCTCTTCCCCATTTCCCAACGTCTTCTCCCCTTCCTCCACTCCACCTTCCCCAGGACCCTTCAGCGTCTGTTTTTCTCCACCCCACCTTTCTTCCCTTTCTCCCTCCCTGCCCCTTACCTTCGCTGCAGGCAATTTCTAAATATGTTTCCTACCAGCAGCCGGAGCGTTAAAATCGCATGTGGCTGCGTTAGAGATGACCTTTATGGCAGCCACAAGTGATTTCAATGCTCCGGCTGCTGGTAAAAAAGCACATTTAGAGAAATTCCTTGCCACAAAAGTAAGGCAGGGAGGGAGATGCAATTGGGCTCAGGTGGTGGCGGCGATCAGGATGGAGGGAGTGAAATGCTTGAGCGGCGATCGGGCTCAGGCGGCAGCGATCAGGATGGAGGGAGGGAGATGCTTGGGTGGCGTGATCGGGCGATGGCTATCAGTATGGAGGGAGGGGAGCGCAATCGGTGACTGTGCGCGTTCCCTCCCTTCACTGCGGAGACAAGGCGATTCACCCCTCCACGGGGCAGTGAATAGTCTTCTTCTGTACCTGCAGCGACCACTTCCTTTCTCTCTCCCCGTTTTGGCGGATTACCCGCGGGTAACAACCACCATGTCATTCTCTAGTAGGTAGCTCTGGCACTGTGACTAATCTTTAAATTGAATCTGGAAGTTCGTTACTAGTCATTATGGTTAATTAGGGCTATGTACGTTAATGCCCACAGTTTAGGCAATAAAATTCTGGAATTGGAGACAGAAATGAGGAACACCGACCTAGATGTGGTGGCGATATCTGAGACTTGGTCCACGGACTCCCATGGGTGGGATATGGCTATACAGGGATACAACTTACTTCATCGAGACAGAGAGGGCAAAATAGGAGGAGGGGTAGCACTATACACTAAAGAGGACATCAAAGTTACCAGAATCACAGATGTCAAGTACACTGGGGAATCCCTCTGGGTGAACTTGGCCAGGGGGAATGACAAATGCCTGTATCTTGGCATGGTATACAGACCTCCAAGATAACAGGAAGACATGGATATAGAATTAATCGAAGACATAGAGAACATCACTTTGCGTGGAGACACAATATTGTTAGGGGACTTCAATATGCCTGATGCAGATTGGAACAAACTTTCTGCTACGACCAACGGCAGCAGAAGACTTTTAACCTCCATAAAGGGAGCACGACTCAAACAAATGGTATTAGAGCCCACTAGGGATCAGGCGATACTGGACCTGATACTCACCAACGGAGAAAGTGTCACAGTGGTTTCGGTAGGCGATACGTTGGCCTCCAGTGACCACAACATGATATGGTTCAACCTAAGGAAAGGTTTCACTAAGTCAAGCACATCTACCAAGGTCCTCAACTTTAAGGGCACAGACTTTGGAAGCATGGGGGAGTTTGTCCATCGGACACTGCAAAACCAAGCCGAATCGGACAATGTAGAGGACAATGTTCTACTAGAGGGACAGATAATTTTGCATGCTTTAGATTCAATTTGTGTTCAGAAAGTCTAATTTTAAAAGGTCTAGTTGACATGCCGATGTACCACATGTTACAAGGACAAATTATCGCGTAGATAATGTGGTCTGAAGTGCAAGTCAAAAAGTGACGTATGGTTAATTTTTTGCCGTTCTTAGGGTTAACAAAATCTTTTGTGGGGATGGCAACTTCGCAAAAACTGCACTTCCCACATTTAAAAAACCCCTTCGATAGCGCATGGGGACAATGGGACAAGGGAGCTGAAAAAGGGACAGTCCCGTTCAAAACGGGACGCATGGTCACCTTACCCATGAAGTGCATCTAGGATTTGCACTAGGAGGCTTTGCAGTCAACTGGAAGCAAAGATATGACAAAGATCTGAAGTTACTTTTTGATGGAAATGTTCACCTTTTTTGGGGTACCAACATCTTTATTCTAGTTTTTAATTACTGTCTTTTCTTTGTCATTTGAAAGAGCATCATTTTTGTTTCAAATATCACCCTGTTTCATCTTGGACCCAGCCTTGCTTTGGTCAGAATTAAGGTCCCAAAGACATGCATCATTTGCATGCGTGGATACACTATGTTATACAGAGTCATCTTTGGTGCCCGATTGTGTAAAATGCAAATGATCCAGAGATGTGACATTTTACAATGCAACTAAGCTTGTAGTGCTTACTGTGCTTTTAGCTTATGACACATCTTGCTTTGCCATGTACTTTTATAAATGACCCCCTCAAAATGGGCCTTAACTTGTGCTGTCTTATTTACTGCACGCAAGCCTAGACATGCAAAAGTATCACCTTTGCAAGAAACTGTGATGTCATATCGAAATGTCAGGTTAGCAGAGTGCTCTGAGGTAGAGATTCTCCACTTATAGGCATATGATGCTACTCTCCAACCGAAGAAACTTGACTCATCTCATGTAACATCTTTTGTAATCTAGAATATATTGTAATTCTTATTCTCCACCAGTTATAAATTGACTCAGTTGCTATGTAACATCTCCTGTGATATTGAATGTACTGTAATTCTTCACTATTACCTGTAATTAACACTTCTCCTGTAATGTAATTCTACGGGAAATGCCCAGATATCTTCCTTATTGTAATCCGTGGCTATGTTATATCTGCTGCGATGTTGAATGTATTGTAACTCTTCACTGTTACTTGTAATCTACTCTTCTCCTGTAATGTAATTCTACTGGAACTGTCCAGATATCATCTTTATTGTAATCCGCCTAGAACCGCAAGGCACAGGCGGAATAGAAATCCCTAATGTAATGTAATGTAATGTTCTGGCAACAATGAACAGGTCCTGGCCCATCCTGATGTTTTACTGTATTTATCTTGATAAAACTATGACTTAGGCATCCTCGCTGGGGAGTCAACATTTCCATCCCACTTATAGTTACCAGTTCTAGGCAGCGAACAACCAACATACGAAACAACTCTGTGCAAAACTTCCACCATCATAGCATATCACAATTCAAACTAAACCTTTAAACCGTTTATCTAATAGACTTAATATAATGATGTAGTACAAGAAATGTTTACAGAACATCCATTTCACAAAATACATCAAAATCTGCATAAAAAACTAAAACATACAATGCTAGAGAGAAATTTCTGCCAAAACAGACTTTTTCCTTTGATACATATATTCAGCCTTTAGCCCCAGATACCTCTATCTAACCTTGCTGACCTGTGGACTACATGTTTTGGGTCAACTGGTCAAGAGCTGAATGCTATGACTTTACCAGATTAAACATTTTATACCTCCAAAAGGTTCCCCCTCATTGGGAACATGAGAATTAGGTCTGATGGAAGTGGCTTTGACTTCTCACCTACAGAAAGCCCTCCTTTTTTGTGGGTTTCCGGTGAAATCATATGAGGCAAAACGGGAGGCTTTTGGGCCACTCATTAAGCCCTGAACTTTTAAATGTTTCTAGAATGACTAATCTAGTGAAGCATGGTTACCAAATGCTCTTCCAGTTTGCCCTACAGCTACGTTGGAAGCAGTGTGGCTCCCATATCTTGTGGGACTGGCGGAGTGTTCAGATTTATGAAAGACTGCGATTGGACAAGTGGAGGTAGGTGCTGAAAAGCTGAACCAGAGACTTTCATTGTTTTGAAAAAAAGATGGGTTTCCTTCACAACTGATCATTGACAGTATATTTAATGACCAAGTTAACTGCTCTGTGTAAGATGACTTTGGGCACCTTCTGGACTGGAGAATTTGACTGTATTATCAGTCCTGGAGGGGGGCTCCCTCCCTGATTTGTGGGACCTGCTGCTTTCTTGGGGATTTAAACTCCCATGAGATACTGGTGAAGAGCACACCCTTGATTGATTAAGGGGGGAGGTCACTGTTTTACAGAGATCTAGGTTAACTCAATTACTTATAATGTTCTTGGATTCTTATAATGGTATTTTTGTAGGTTTGTTTGCATTAAAAAAATATATCATAAAAAATTCTAACATTTAAAACTAGATTTTTTTTTTGTTCCAAAAAAATATGTTGAGAAAGCTGATTTCCTAAAATGAAAAGAAACTTTTGAAAAAAGGCAAAATAGCTGACAACAGATAAGGTAATGAAAATGCAAACCCCTACACCCCAAACAATTTATTATCCTGTGGAAAAAAATGAACAGTACCCTGAGTGGTTGATGCAGAAAAAGCCTTCTAATGGATGTAAGCACCGAAATGGGATCTGCACGAAAACCCAACTGCACCCAGTTTTAGAAGAGCATCTAAGTGTGGCCATGGGCATTCCCTTAAAATGCTCACAGCATACAGTATTACACCTCTCTTTAAGAGATTAAACATAGAAAATGACGTCAGAAAAGGGCCACGGACCATCAAGTCTGCCCACTTTAATGACCCACCTCCCTAACTTCTTCCCCCAAGAGATCCCACATGCCTATCCCATTTTCTCTTAAAATCTAGCACGCTGCTGGCCTCAATTACCTGCAGTGGAAGATCATTCCAATGATCAACTACCCTTTCGGTGAAGAAATACTTCCTGGTGTCGCCATGAAATTTCCCGCCCCTGATTTTCAGCGGATGCCCTCTTGTGGCCGTGGGTCCTTTAAGAAAAAAGATATCATCTTCCACCTCAGTATGGCCCATGATGTATTTGAACGTCTCAATCATGTCTCTCCTCTCTCTACGTTCCTCGAGTGAGTATAGCTGCAATTTACTCAGCCTTTCCTCATACGGGAGATCCTTGAGTCCTGAGACCATCCTGGTGGCCATTCGCTGAACCAATTCAGCTCTCAGCACATCTTTTTGTTAATGTGGCCTCCAAAATTAGTACACAATATTCCAGATGAGGTCTCACCATGGATCTGTACAACGGCATTATGACTTCGGGCTTCCAGCTGACGAAACTTCTACGGATACAACCCATCATTTATCTAGCCTTGGATGAAGCTTTCTCCACTTGATTGGCAGTTTTCATGTCTTCACTGATGATCACTCCTAAGTCTCGTTCTGCTGCAGTCCTAGCTAAGGTCTCATCATTTAAGGTGTAAGTTCTGCACGGATTTCTGTTGCCTAGGTGCATGACCTTACATTTTTTGGCATTGAAACTTAGTTGCCAAGTTTTTGACCAATGTTCCAGTAAGAGTAGGTCCTGCGTCATACTGTCGGGCAATGTGCTTTTGCCTACTATGTTGCATAATTTGGCGTCATCGGCGAATAATGTTATTTTACCTTGAAACCCCTAAGCCAAGTCCCTTACGAAAATGTTAAATAGGATCGAGCCCAAGACCTGAGCCCTGCGGCACTCCATGATCACCTCCGACGTTTCAGAGAGGGTACCGTTCACACACAACCCTCTGAAGTCTAACGCTTAGCCAGTCTTTGACCCATGCAGTTAATGTTTCACCTAATTGCCATCGAACTCATCTTGCTCAATAACCTGCGGTGTGGGACGCTATCAAAAGCTTTACTGAAGTCCAAGTACACGACGTCCAGGGACTCCCCCATATCCAGCTTTCTTGTTACCCAGTCAAAGATGCTGATTAGATTGGATTGGCGATCTTCCCTTTGAAAATTCATGTAATGGGGATCACGTAATTCCTTCTCGTTCAGAATCGTATCTAATTTATATTTAATTAGTGTTTCCATAAGTTTACTCACTATTGATGTGAGACTCACTTGGTCTGTAATTTGCAGCCTCTGTCCTGCATCCCTTTTTGTGGAATGGGAATGACGTTAGCTGTTTTCCAGTCCAACGGGACTCTCCCTGTACTTAGAGAAAGATTGAAGGAGCACGGATAACGGTTCCGCCAGGACATCACTCAACTCTCTCTAAGCACCCTGGGGTGTAGATTGTCAGGTTCCATGGCTTTGTTCACTTTGAGTCTTGATAGTTCACAGTAGACACTGCTGGGCGTAAACTCGAAATTCTGAAACGGGTCTTCTGAGCTTTCCCTATGACTGCATCTGTGGACCAGACTACCCGGCGACTCGCAGGTAAAGACTGAGCAGAAGAATTCATTTAGAAGTTTGGCTTTATCAGAATCCGATTCTACATAATTCCCATCTGGTTTCCTAAGGCGTACTATTCCATCTGTGTTTCTTTTTCTGTCACTAATATACCTGAAGAAGGATTTATCCCCCTTCTTAATGTTCTTTGCTAGATTCTCTTCTATTCGGAATTTGGCCTCTCTGACTGCTGTTTTGACAGCTTTAGACTTGGCCAGATAGTCTTCTTTTGTCTCCCTTTTTCCTAATTGCTTGCAGGAGATGGATGCTTTTTTCTTCTTTTTAATGAGGTCTGAGATCTCCGCAGTGAACCACTGAGGTTTATTGTTTCTCCGCCGTTTGCTTACTGTTTTTACATAGCTGTTAGTTGCTCCGTATAGGGTAGATTTCAGAGTTGACCATATAGCCTCTACATTATCAGTTTCAGCTTGGTTTTGCAGTGCCTGTTGGACAAAATCTCCCATGCTTTTGAAGTCAGTGCCTCGAAAGTTGAGGACCTTTGTTGATGTGTTTGATCTAGTGAAACCTTTCCTGAGGTTGAACCATACCATGTTGTGGTCACTGGAGGCAAGCGTATCGCCTACCGAAACCTCTGATTGCATTGAATTGGTTACCGATATTATTTTGTATCCAATTCTAAAACTTGTCCAACAAGGTGTTTATATCATTCTGCCAAATTCCTTAGCAAAATACCTAACACTATATACTCCACCAAGAACGCTGAGGTCTGAGAATCATTGATTGTTAGATTTAAAAAAAGAGGAATTTACAATATGTACGGATCAAAAATTCATGTTTCTCTATAGATGGCCCACTCATGTGGAATGCGTTGTCTGGAAACTTACGGTTCTGCAGAAATCTATTGCAATTTTGAAAGTTGCTTAAGGACCTATTTGTTTGCTCAGGCTTTCCTAAGCTAATATCCTATCTTTCTGATTGTCTTCCTTCTCTCTGGGTTACCAGAATTGTTTTGTTCTATATTGTAGATTAATGTTGGTAGATGAATGGCAGATGTAATCTATATGTTAAGATGGTATAACTTTATATATTTTTATTGATGTATGTGACTTTTTTTGGCAAAGATGTTACACTTGAATTGTGTATTAGAGAATGACACGGTGGATGTTACCTACGGCTAGCAGCGAGTAGCTGCAGGTAACCTGTCATAAATGGTGGAAGGGGGGAAAGTGCTCACCGCAGGTACAGGGACAAGGCCATCCACCGCCCAATGGAGCAGTGAATGGCCTTGTCCCCACAATTAAGGGAAGGAACGCGTGAGGTCACCGATCGCGCACGGACCCCCTCCATCTTCCTACCTACCCACCCAAATCTCCCTCCCCTCCCCCTTACCTTCGTGGTGTGTTTTAAAGTTTCAGACTTGTTGAAAGCTGCCGGAGCGTATGTGCAGTCGCGTGCGTGTGTGGGCAGAAGCTTCTCCTCTGATGCAACTTCCGGTTGCATTAGAGGAGAAGCTTTCGCCCACACACGCACGTGACTGCACGAACACTCCAGCAGCTTTTAACAAGTCTGGAAATCTTAAAACGCACCGAGAAGGTAAGGGGGAGGGAGATGCATGGACCGCGCAAGGGGTGCCAAAGGGCAGTGAGGTGGCGAGAGGGAAGTGTGGATTGTTGCGGGGATGGGGATGGGGCGGTGAAGGGGACGGCAGGGACAGGGCAGTGAAGGGGATGGTGGGGACGGGGTGGTGAAGTGGACGGTGGTCCGGTGAAGGGGCAGTGATGAGGAAAGATTTCCCCCCCCCCCGTGTTATTCTCTATAGTGTATGTGATATTGTGAGCCACCTTGGACAAAGGCGGATTAGAAATGTTTTAAATAAATATATTATAGAATTCCCAATTTGCAAAGCCAGGATTTACATTTGGTTTCAGTCGGTGTAAACTCTTTGCAACCAAAGTTAAGCAGGGAACCCAGCATCATATGCCAAAATCCCTGAATGCTGATTTTTGGGGGATACTGAGTCTAGTCATATGTGGGAAGTTGGCCAGCTTTGTAAAAATTTTCTCCAACCTCAGGCTTTGTTGGATGTTTTTTATCCACTAGTGAAGACTGCTATCCTGCTTGTCCCTCTGAAAAAAAGACAGGGTTTGGTTACTGAATGTTTGGATTAACTTGGAAGAAGTCATGGTTTATTAAAGCTTGAAATATTGCCTTTCACATAAAACAAAGAAAGAGGTTCACAATACTAAAAACACAATCATACAAAAAAAACAAAGATAAAACATTCTCTGCCAATTGGAAAAGCAATTAAGAAAAGGGGAGAGCTACAGCCTCAGCTCCCTCCCTGCAGTTGTGGCTCCTTGTGACCCTGAACAAGTCACTTAACTCCCCAGGTATATTAGATAAATTGTGAACCCGCCAGGACAGACAGAAAAATGCTCAAGTACCTGACCACATTCATGTGAGCTGCCTTGGGAGAACAGTAGAATGAATCAGTCGGTTTAAAAGCACTCTAAAGTGAGAGCGCATACATTACCTTATTAATTTTATTATTTATTTTAAAAGTTTCTATACCATTTTATTCCAAAACGGCTTACAATAAAGTTACATACATAAATTGAAACAGGTCAGAACAGATAAAAACAAAAGCAGAAAGATTCACTCCTTGCAATAGGTCAAATGTATCAACAAATAATTGCATTTTCAGCAATTTCCTAAATAAACTCTTATCCCATTTCCGAATTTGACCAAAAAGGTCCTTCACAGTAGAGAATGACACGGTGGCGGTTTACCCGCGGCCACCGCATTTTAGCCGCGGGTCACCGCCGAAAACGGGGAAGAAAACTAGCAGTCGCTGCGGCGACGGGGACAAGGCCATTCACCGCCCGCGGGGCGGTGAATGGGTCTTGTCCCCGCAGTGAGGCATGAAGGATCGCACGGTCCCCGCAGCTCACACCCGCCTAGCCCAATCGATTCTAGTGTTTAGCCAGCTCTCTCCCTTCTCCTCACCTTAGTTTGTAGATTTTCTTTTTCGCGACCCGCACGCTATCAAAGAGCCGCTGCTGCTCAGTTTCGATCTTCTGCTCTGACGCAACCGAAACAGGAAGTTGCAGCAGAGCAGAAGATTGAACACTGAGCAGCCGCGCGTGTGCGGCTCTTTGGGAAAGCGTGCAGGTTTGCTGAAAAAGAAAGCCTGTAAATTAAGGTGAGGAGAAGGGGAGAGAGCTGGCTAAACACTAGGATCGATTGGGCAGGCGGGTGGGGGCTGCGAGGACCGTGCGATCGCTAGTGTTCCCGGCTCAGACCTGTAAGGAGGGAGTGAAAGGGAAAAGGATTCTGGGCCAAGGTGATGAAAACGGAAAGAAAAACCCACAGCAGGAAAGAAAGGGAAGGACAGGCAGGTGAGCCAGATGCTAGAAGCAGGGGGGGGGAAGAAAGAGGGAAAAAAGCTAGATGGGGTTGAAAAGAAAGAGACACACTGGTATGGAAGAGGAAGATAGGGGAAATCTGGACACAGGAAGGTAACAGAAAGAGGGGAAATTATGTGCATTGGGGCATAGGGACAGAGACAAAAAGGGGACATGCCATGTGGATGGAATATGGACACGGGGGGGGGCAATGGCAGATACATAGGGGAGATATTAGAAAAGTATATAAAATCGTACCCGTTTGAGGCTTTTATGTATGCAGCAGTGACGGTGATGGGGCGGTGAATGGGATGGCAGTGGCGGTGACGGGGCGGTGAAGAGGATGGTGAGACGGGGACGGGGCGGTGACGGGGATGGTGAGACGGGGACGGGGCGGTGACGGGGACCAATTTTTTCACCGTGTCATTCTCTACTTCACAGTTTTACTCCTGCACATGAAAAGGTCATGGCATTCTTTTCTACATACTTGGGATTGGCCTTTGTTTTCAACAGTGCTGAGTTTTCAGAGTGCAATGATCTCGATGGTTGGTTAAAAAATTTGGGAATCATGCCATAAAAAAATTGATGACATAGCATAATTGCTTTATATTGGATTCTAAATACAACTGGTAGCCAATGCAGTTGTCGGAGATATGGGGTAATATGTTCGTATATATACGGTTATCAATCTAGCCGTGGCATTCTGGATCACCTGCAATGCCCTTAACCTGGTTTTAGTTATTCCCAGGTACATGACATTGCAGTAATCCAGCTGCAACAAAATCATTGCTTGTACAACAGCACAAAAGTCAACTGGTGACAGCATTAGTTTTAAACGATACAATAAATGTATCTGTGCAAAGCATACTAGCACTGTCTTTACCACTTGGCAACTCATTGTAAGTTCTGGGTCCAATTTTACTCCCAGGAATGTCATTGACTCCCTTACCAGCAATACCTCATCTATCACTTTTAATGTTTTTGGCCAATTGACCTGGTCAGATTTACCCACAAACATTACCTCTGTCTTTTCTACATTCAGTCTCAAGCCTTGCCTTTCCATCCATCCAGTGACCCATCCCCCCCCATACACACACTGGGAAGAAAAAGATGGTATCATCTGCATAATGCGGTATTCAACCCCTAAAGATTGGAATAACTGACCAATTGTGGCCATAGAAATATTGAATAATAACGCACGGATCCGTGGGAGACTCCACTCCTTATCTGAAATTTACTCGAGATCTTATACGAATTAAGACATTTGAGAACTGTACCACCCACCTTAAAACCACCCCCACCCCCACAAAGCCTACCAGGAATGCAGTTAATCTAGCCTAACAGTGACTTACCAGTAGTTGACACTACTGTAACTGCTTAAAATCAAGTCTATTATGTAAAATGAATTTTCCCATACACAACACCACTTTAAATACTACCACTCCACAAACCCCACAACGCGGTATTCCACTATTATTAAACCCACATTCAGCCTCATCCTACTGACGAGACCTCCAAAAATTCGATGATTTGAAAAACAAAATCAGTTAAAACAACCGCACGTTGCCAATGCCACAAAGAGCAGCACCTAAATAAGTTAGAGAGAATGAAAGACAGAACTAGCTGAAACATAGCAGCATAAAGCCGTTGGATAACACAGGGACACATTCTCGAGAAAAAAATTAAAAGTAGATTAAAAAAGACAGAAATGTTTATAGAGAAAGCAACACCATTTCGCAGGGCATTCTGGGAACGCATAGATTAAATGCCCCCTCGCTCCTCCCCCAACCACGTCGTCCTTTGGGTAAAAAGCATGCGCATTTCAATGGTGTGGATGTACCGGAGCTCTAGGTAAGGGCAGTGCACATGCGTAGTAGCGAAAGGAGATGACGCATCTCACTGCGTGATCGTATTCGCAGGAGTCCAATGTGCACCTTTAAATTCAGGATAACGGTGGCAAATGGTGCTTCCTAGGAAGTGTGCAAATATAACCAACTTCAAATGGAACAAAATATTTTAATTAAATAATCGTATCCGGTGGAGACAGGAGCTTTGTATAGTTAATTAGATTTATTTAATAGAACATCAAGAAGTTACCCAAACCCTAGACAAAACGACCACACGTCCTCTTGCTTTTCTATTATTAAACCCAGCTTCAGTCTCGTCCTAGTGACGAGACCTCCAAAAATTAGATGATTAGAAAAATAAAATCAGTTTCAATGCGCAAACGTTGCCAATGCCACAAAGAGCAGCTCCTAAAGATGTTAGGGGGAATGAAAGACACAATCGTCTGAAACATACCAGCATAAAGCGTCAGATAACAGGAGGACAGACAGACACTCCATTCTCGAGAAAAAAAATAGGTCGCGAAAAAAGACCGAAATGTTTAAAGAGAAAGCAACACTATTTCGCAGGGCATTTTGGGTATGCATAAATTAAATGTCTCCTCGCTCCTCCCAGCGAGACCAAGAGCTTACGTCTTTCTTGGGCACAGAGTATGCGCCGTTTTAAACTGGAGCACTTGAGCAATGCACATGCGCAGGAGCTGGAGGAAGCTTCTCGGTACAAGAGCAGAAGTTTTTGAACTTCTGCTCTTGTACCGAGAAGTGCACCTGGGCCTTTTACTAGATCCTTTAATTCAGGATAACGTTGGCAAATGGTGCTTTCTAGGAAGTGTGTTTGGCTGCCACCTGTTGGCCCTTTGGAGGAACTGCATCCCTTTAACTCCCCTGGGCACCTGTGCTGCATTACAAGCAAGAGGAGATGGAGTGGTTGCAAGAATTCAGGTCTCTCCTATTGGAAGACAAAGGGAGGTTGCTGGGGGTCCAACTGGATCAGACCAATGGTCCATCTAGCCTAGTATCCTGGCAAAACCCCAAATAGTAGCAGAGAGAGATATAAAGACCATGAAGAGATTCAGCCACCTGGCTAAAAGCCCTACTATTTAAAATAAGAACACAAGAATAGCCTTACTGGGTCAGCCCAGTAGCCTGTTCTCACGGTGGCCAATCCTAGGGCACTTTGGGCACAAGCAGGCTCTGCCCAGAAATAAATTTCTTGCCTGTGATGCCAGGAAGGTGCACCAGGAGCTCCCCCTGAACAGAAAGTTTGGCAGGTCTGAAAATTAGACAAAATGGATGTACAAGATTCTCAAAGGAATTCCTGGCAACACCAGATATGACAGTGGCTGAGCCCCAATACACATAACTGGTTAGACCTAATTCCCTCTATACCGAGTATAGTCAACTCTAATTCAAATGAAATTAAATACAACAAAAAACTACAGTGGCGTGCCAAGGGGGGGTGAGGGGGCACGCCCCTGCGCTAAAAACCACTATCACGGTTTAGTAAAAAGGGAAGGGGTATATTTGTCTATTTTTGTATAGTTTTACTGAGGTGACATTGCATAAAGTTATCTGCCTTGACCTCTTTGAAAACCCACGAAATATAAATGATAATTAACATTTTCTCTGCATACAGTGTGCTTTGTGTTTTAAAAATTTTATTGTTGGTAGATCATTTTGACTTGGCCACGAAGGTAAGGGGGGAGGGAGGGAGGGGAGCTGCTGAAAGACATCTAGTAATCCTTGCAGGCTTGACTGTGCAGGGAATTATTTTTGTAAAATCATGTTTTGTTATGTGTCTGGCATTATTTAGACTTTAATTTCTATGAATGAATAGAATGAAAATGATATAATAATTACTTGCTTGTTTTTATGTGCGTGCACTGAAGGAAAGTGGAGAGAGAGTGGGCTGAGGACGCTGAAGGGAAATGGGGAAGAGAGAGTGGGGAGAAGACACTGATTTATAAATTGACAATTGTACAGAATATTGTTTCTTTTTTATACTTTAATATCATCTAATATAATAAAATGGTAGGCCGCGCATGCGCACTGAAAAAAACGTGTTCCCTGATCTGTTGCGAAAATACGACTGCGCATGCGCGGCCCCGGGGGCGGCTTTCAAATTAAAAAAAAAAAAAATTACACAGCTGCGAGACAGGAGCTGTGGCGGCGGCGGCGACTTTCAACGACGAAGAAGCTGCAGCTCGGGAAGTCGGGGCCTCCCCCGCCACGTACAACCCGCTCCCTCTCCTGCAGCTCAGGCACCACAGAAGCTGTGAACGTGCAACCCGGTCCCCGCGTCTGCCTACCCTTCCCCCCAACACAGCGCATTTGCCCCCCCCTCTCAGAGAGTCCTTTGCCTCTCACCACCCTTCCCTTGCTGCTGACCCGACTACATACCCGGCGATTTAAGCAGCAGTCTTCACACGCTGCTTCAGGCACTTCTACTGCCCTGATTTGCTCTGCCGTGTCTCTGATGATGTCATCAGGGACGTGCCAGAGTAAATCAGGGCAGAAGAACCCGAAGCAGCGTGTGAAGACTGCTGCACAGGCTGCTTGAATGGGAGCAGGAAGAGGTGATGATGGACAGGGGGGGGGGGAAGGAAGGGAGGCCTATTGTTGGACAGGGGGAGCAGGAAGAGGTGCTGATGGACACGGGGGGGGGAAATGAAGGGAGGCCTACTGCTGGACAGAGGGAGCAGGAAGAGGTGCTGATGGACGGGGGGGGGGGGGGAAAATGAAGGGAGACCTACTGCTGGACAGAGGGAGCAGGAAGAGGTGATGATGGACAGGGGGGGAAAAAGGAAGGGATGCCTATTGTTGGACAGGGGGAGCAGGAAGAGGTACTGATGGACAGGGGGGAGGTAAAACAAAGGGAGAAGGGCTGCTGCTGGATAAGGGGAGCAGTGAAGGGGTGGTGGTGGACACAGGGGAGGGTAAAAAGAAGGGAGAATGGACAGGAAAAAGTGGCTAAGGAGACAGAGAGAGAAAGAAATAAAGACAGACACACACATATATTCTAGCACCCGAGGGAGGAAAATGCTGCACAGGGAAGTAGGGAGGGGGGAAATGCTGATGCACAAGGAAATGGAGGAGGAGGGAATGCTGATATGGCTATTGTACAGGAAAGTAGACAAGGGGAGACAAATGCTGCATAGGGGGCAGAAAGAGAGACAAATAGAAAGAAAGACAAATAATAGGAGGGAGGGAGACAGAAAGAAAAGAAGAAAGACACAAGGGCAGGGAATGAGACAGAAAGAAAGAAAGACAGACATACATATATTCTAGCACCCGTTAATGTAACGGGCTTAAAGACTAGTCAAATATATTTTATTGAGCACCAAGAAAAGCAACAAGAAGAAACAAGTAAGTTTAATATAAAACAATTCAGGGCTTGTGTGGTTGGAATCAGGTGGTTTGCGGGGATGGGGACCGAGCTTACGGGGATTAGTCCAATAAAATGGTATTTTCTTATTTCTCACTATTTGTTTTATTTTTATTTGTTAATTTGTAAAGTGGTGATTGTTATGTATCATTTTTTCAGATTTACATCTACTGTCTTTATATTTTGCACAGTATTAGAAGAAATGTGTTACTCTATTCCTCTGCCCTTCAACCCAGCCTGCTGATTAACCATTCCCCTTAACTGTATCCATGACATCCTGTTTGTTTGTCTTGCCTGTTTAGATTGTAAGCTCTTTCGAGCAGAGGCAGGAGAGCTGTGCGAGGCGCAGGGAGAAGGGAGAAGCGCCCGCACAGACGAGGAGACTTCGGGGCAGCGGCGAGTTAGCTCCGCCCACCCCACCGCATCAGTAGCGTGCGACCGGGCTCCTCCATAAAAGGAGGCGAGCCAACGGCGCGCGGCGAAGGCGAGCGGCAAAGGCGCTCGCCTTAGCGAGAGCGCCTTTGCGAAGGGCCTCAAGAAGGGCCTCTAAACAGAGCCCTACCACTTTAAGCCAGATACACTCCACTCTTCCCACACAAAGACAGATACTCCCCTTTATCACACGCAAGCAAGCGCACAGGCAAACACACTCTTTCCTTGACTCACATTTGTTTTCTCTTTTTCTTTTCCTTGTTGAAATGGCAGGGAGAACAAGGAGCGCCAAGACTACTATCAAGCTCAACACTCCAGCACCTGGAGAGACCCGGGGGATGGCCAAGGACTCTACACAGAGGGCAGAGAGTGCCACTGAGCAGGGAACAGACGTCTCAGTGCTGACCGAGGCCACCCCCCTCCCACGGTATGCTTCAGTCTCTACGCAGACAGACGAGATGAAACAGGTAGAAGCGGACGAGGACGTTATACAGGAACTACAGAGCCTCAGGGAGGAGGTGAAACGCCTGAGATGCATCAGGGAGGATGAGGCATTCATCGACGAAGCCATCCAGGAATTGTCTCAGATCGCAGAACGAAGCATCGACAAGACCATCCTTGGCACTCCCAAACCTACAGCTCTAAACTCAACGATCGGAATACAGGAAATGATTGGAGATGCCGGTCCCTGGCAGCTGGTAACCTCTTCTACTGGCAAGCAAAGAAACCCCCCCCCATTCTCACCTTCTTCTTCTTTTTCTCTCAAACAGGGCAGTTCAACACCAACGTCACAACTTTCCCTGAAAAACAGATTTCACGTCCTTCAAGAAGGAACTGACGAGGATGAAGCAGAGGAAGATTCCGAACACAGAACACCGGCTGCAGTTCTCGCTGCTCGATCCACCCCCCCTCGGAAGGAGCGTAGAGTGGTGGTCATCGGAGACTCCATGCTAAGAGGCACCGAAGGACCAATTTGCAGACCAGATTTGCAGTCGAGGGAGGTCTGCTGTCTCCCTGGAGCCAGGATCCCGCGACATCACCACCAGTATAGACAAACTTCTGAAACCGACTGACCATTTCCCTATGTTTCTCATTCATGTAGGTACCAACGATACTGCCAGAAGCACATCAGACAACATTCCTAAAGACTTCGAGGCCCTGGGAAGGAAGCTAAAGCAGACAGGAGCACAGGTGGTCTTCTCATCAATTCTCCCGGTAAGAGACAAAGGCAGAGAGAGGGAAGAGCGCATCCATAGGACCAACGAGTGGCTTCGCGAATGGTGTTTAGAGACGAACTTTGGATTCCTAGACCACGGAGCGACGCTACAAGGACTACAGGGACCTGACGGACTTCACCTAACAAAGAGAGGCAAGAAAGTTTTTGGACATCGACTAGCACATCTACTTCGGAAGGCTTTAAACTAGGTAAGTTGGGGGAGGGTTCACACATACATACCAGAGCAGTAAGGATCCATCCTGGGGAAGCAAGTAAAACCCACTCTTCTGAGCCTAAGGTAAGTATCCATAATATACACAAAAAAACAAGAGCCACACTAACGGGGAAAGGCATATCATCACAAATTTGGAGAGCAATGTATGTTAATGCACACAGCTTGGGCAACAAAATCCTGGAACTAGAAACAGAAATAAGGAATGCTGACCTTGACATAGTAGTAATATCCGAGACCTGGTTCACAGACTCGCATGGGTGGGATATGGTTATACCAGGCTACAATCTACTTCGTCGGGACAGAGAGGGCAAATTAGGAGGGGGGGTGGCACTATACACTAAGGATAATATCAAAACTACCAGGATCACAGAGGTTAGATACACAGGGGAATCACTTTGGGTAAACCTGGCCAGGGGAAACGAAAAATGCCTTTACCTCGGTGTGGTATACAGGCCTCCAAAACAACAGGAAGACAAAGACAAAGAATTGATTGAGGACATAGAAAACATCACTTTGCGTGGTGACACAGTACTGTTAGGCGACTTCAACATGCCAGATGCGGACTGGAACACCCTCACAGCAACTACGAGCGGTAGCAAAAGAATAATAACCTCCATAAAGGGTGCACAACTCAAACAACTGGTATTAGAGCCCACCAGAGAAAAAGCAATACTGGACCTGGTACTCACAAATGGAGACAGTGTCTCGGAAGTATCAGTGGGAGACACGCTGGCCTCCAGTGACCACAACATGGTATGGCTCAATTTCAGGAAAGGCTTCTCTAAATCAAACACAGCAACGAGGGTCCTCAACTTTAGGGATGCAGATTTCGACCACATGAGAGACTTTGTCCAACAAGAGCTGCAAAACTATGCAGAAACTGACAATCCGGAAACTATGTGGACAAATCTAAAATCCATCCTGAACGAAGCATCTAGCCGCTACGTAAAAACAGTAAGCAAACGCCGGAGAAACAAAAAACCACAATGGTTCAACAAGGAAATTTCGGACCTCATTAAAATGAAAAAAGAAACATTTATCACCTACAAACATCTTGGGAAAAGGGAGGCAAAAGAAGAATATCTGGCCAGATCTAAGGCTGTCAAAAAGGCAGTCAGGGATGCCAAACTTCAAACAGAGGAAGATCTAGCACGGAACATTAAAAAAGGGGACAAATCCTTCTTTAGGTACATTAGCGACAGGAAGAGAAACAAAAATGGAATAGAACGCCTTAGGCAATCAGATGGAAACTACGCAGAATCTGATACTACCAAGGCAGAACTGCTAAACGAATACTTCTGCTCAGTATTCACCTGTGAAGCACCGGGAGATGGTCCACAACTACAAATAAGAGACAGCCAAAACGACCTGTTTCGTGATTACGAGTTTACACCTAGTAGCGTCTACCACGAACTTTCAAGACTCAAAGTAGACAAAGCCATGGGGCCAGACAATCTACACCCCAGGGTACTCAGAGAACTGAGTGAAGTCCTGGCTGAACCACTATCCGTACTCTTCAATCTTTCCATGCGCACGGGAAAAGTACCCCTAGACTGGAAAACAGCTAACGTAATTCCACTCCATAAAAAGGGCTGCAGAACAGAGACAGGAAATTACAGACCGGTGAGTCTTACATCCATAGTGTGCAAACTCATGGAAACAATGATCAAACAGGAACTTGACAAAATTCTAGACGAAGAAAATTTACGTGATCCACATCAACACGGATTTACAGGGGAAGGTCCTGCCAATCTAATCTGATTGACTTCTTTGATTGGGTGACCAGTCATCTGGATGCCGGTTGAGTCCCTTGACGTGATATATTTGGACTTCAGCAAAGCTTTTGATAGCGTCCCACACCGCAGGCTGTTGAACAAACTAAAATCGATGGGATTAGGGGATACATTCACTACATGGGTAAGGGATTGGCTAGATGGTAGGCTTCAAAGGGTGATGGTAAACGGTACCCCCCTCGAAAACGTCAGCAGTGATGAGTGGAGTACCTCAAGGCTCCGTCTTAGGGCCGATTCTATTCAATTTATTCATAGGAGATTTAACCCAAGGACTGAGAGGAAAAGTATCACTGTTTGCAGACGATGCCAAACTATGCAACATAGTTGGCAAAAACAGTGTGCCTGACTTTATGACGCAGGACCTAAGACAGCTTGAACAGTGGTCATCAACTTGGCAGCTAGGCTTCAATGCTAAAAATGTAAAGTAATGCACCTAGGCAAAAAAATCCACACAGAACTTACACACTAAATGGTGAAACCTTGTCCAGGACCAAGGTGGAACGTGATTTAGGAGTGATCATTAGCGACGATATGAAGGCTGCCAATCAAGTAGAGAAGGCCTCGTCCAAGGCAAGACAAATGATGGGCTGTATCCGTAGGGGTTTTGTCAGCAGAAAACCTGAAGTCATAATGCCACTGTACAGATCCATGGTGAGACCTCATCTCGAATATTGTGTTCAATTCTGGAGACCACACTACCGAAAAGATGTGTTGAGAATTGAGTCGGTTCAGCGAATGGCTACCAGGATGGTCTTGGGGCTCAGGGATCTCACGTATGAAGAAAGGTTAAAAAAACTGCGGATGTACTCGCTGGAGGAGCGAAGAGAGAGAGGGGACATGATTGAGACCTTTAAGTATATTACTGGGCGTATAGAGGTGAAAGACGATATCTTCAGTCTTACAGGGCCCTCGGTAACCAGAGGACACTCGCTGAAAATCAGGGGTGAGAAATTTCGGGGTGATACTAGGAAGTACTTCTTCACCGAAAGGGTGGTCGATCATTGGAACGAGCTGCCTCAGCGGGTGATTGAGGCCAGCAGCGTATTAGATTTCAAGAAAAAATGGGATATTCATGTGGGATTTCTAGAAGAGTAAGAATCAGGGAGTGGGTCATTGGTATGGGCAGACTCGATGGGCTATGGCCCTTTTCTGCCGTCATTTTTCTATGTTTCTATGTTTCTATGGACTGTTTTTATTCTTTGTGACTGTGCAGCGCTGCGTGCGTCTGGTAGCCCTATAGAAATAATAGTAGTAATCTAGCTGGCAATGGAAAGTGTTTAAAAATCACTGACCACTGAAAATCAGAAAGATGGTAAATGTATTTTCTCAGTGAAGTAAAAATTACATTAAATGAGTCATTGTTTAATTAGTAAATAGTTTTATCATGAAAAAAAGGGGTATAGATAGAGGATAACTGCGCAGGTCTTGGACCTGTTGGGCCGCCATGTGAGCGGACTGCTGGGCACGATAAACCTCAGGTCTGACCCAGCGGAGGCACTTCTTAAGTTCCTATGTTTTTCTGGTGTTGCATTGTATGCAGAGTCTGGTTTCTTGGCGGTTCAGTTTAACTTTTGTCTACATATTTCTATTTTTAGTTTATGATTATTCCATATTGGGCGACGGTGTATCTCTGTTCTGTGTGTATGAAAAGAACATAGTTTTTAGTTGGCATTGACTGCAGGATCAATTGACTGTGCGGGATCTGGCTTGTTTAGTTTTACAATGTATGTGTTGGTGTTCTAGTGCTCACTGCAGTGTTTAAGATGCTGCCTTTTCCTAGGTACACTCCTGTTGTGTGATATGTGGATTGTTACTAAAAATCATATTATTCATATAGATGGGGGGTGTCAAAAAATGGTGTCACAAATGCTAGGTACACCACTGCAAAACTTCTTTGGTTTGGTCCAGAAATCACAAACCTTCCTAGTTCTATTACCCTTAATTCCAGTGCTGTTCTGCCAATTGAGTCTTCATTGAGATTGTTGGGAATCTTTTTAGACTTCTCCCTCGCTGTTTATTGTCAGGTAAACCATATGATTAATAAATGTGTCTTCAGTTTGTGTACACTGAAAAGTGTCCATCACCTGTTTATCAACATAATTTTGCAATTTTGGTCCAATCCATCATTTTGGCACAACTGGACTACTGTAACTCCATTTACATAGGTTTAAGCAAAGGAAATAAAATAAAAAGACTTCAATTAATTCAAAATACCGCCACAAGACTGATCCTTGGGAAAACCAATGGCCTCTTTTACAAAGCTGCACGGCTTTGTAAAAGAGGCAGCAAGTATGATCATGTGTCACCTCTGTGAAGGAGTTTACATTGGCTTTCTTTGTGATTGAGAGTTCAGTTTCAATGTGCCTGCATAGTTTTTAAAATCTTACATGGTATCTTTGATTCGCTGGTTGCTCTAGCTTTAAATTATTTGAGATCTTCAAGTTGCAGAATTATCCATATATTTAAACTTTCTTTCCCCACTGTAATAGGTGCCAGATCTATAAGTAAAATTATTAATTCTTTCCCCTATTTACTAACAGTAATTTGGAGTGACCTACCTTCTCAAGTAAGATCCCATCCATCCCTTCGAAAACTATTCTGTTTCAGCATTTTCTATCAGATAAGTTTCCATGAGCTCAGTTCTTTCTATGAACTACAACTCTTGTTAAGCAAGTCGAGCCTTGTTTTTCAGGGATGACTCGGTATACAAGTACAAGATTTAGTTTCGTACTAGAACTATGATGATAATGATGTTTGCATATAGTTTAAGTGGTGCAGTTGATGTCTCCTACGTTCTTGGAGACATTTCCAGGGAAGTTTAGACACACGTATAGAATGGACACAAGAGACAGGAGATGTTTGTTACTGTATCCATATCCACATGTAATAATCCTGTTATTTAACTATTGTAAAATATTTTCCAATAGCAAATTATGTGCAACAGAGAAGGCTTTGAAAATTTTCACTGGAAAACTTTTATCGCAAAGATACTAAACTTTTTGCTTCTCACAGTCACTTTGACCCCAAATATGAAACAACTAGTGTTTAAGCCCGTTACATTAACGGATGCTAGTAAAGCCTCCTTCCCTCACATGTCCCCTATTTTTAGCCCCAGTTCCAGCTCCAAACCCATTTTTACCTCTCCCAGCCCCCTTCTCCCATCATTTCCCTTTCAGCCCCAGCCCCCTCTTCTCACCAGCAGCATTTCCCTCCTCACTCCACTTCCCTGTGCAGTAGCAGCAGAAGCATACCCTTCACAGCCCCATCACATCCACCAGCAGGAGACGCCGAGACTCGTTCCCGAGGAGAGGACAGCGTGTGAGCCCTGCTCCACCCCTCTCCCTGACCAGCGGGGGACCCATTTCCCTTTAAAACTAAGAGCGCTAATGGCGCACAACTGTTCGGCACGCCGACAAAGGCGCATGCGCCTTAGTGCACGCCTTTGTGAAGCGTCTGCAGGGAAGCCAGCAGGGTAACCAGCAGCTCACAAAAGACCCGATACCAGTGTCCTGGGGCGAATTTTCGTTGTGACACATGCAACAGAGTGGTGAGTGAAGAAATCTTGATCCACCCCTACCAAGAACAGGGAAAACACCTAAGAACACCAAGATCTCATCCAAACAGTCAACTCCCATTTTGTCCAAACAGCCCACACCCATTCCGCTTATCTGCAAAGGCCTCTGCCAAGTGATAGAAAATACTGTTAGAGCAAACAAATTTCAGCACTAGCACACTTCTTCTACTCATTAACAATGGCAACTCGCACACCTAAACTCATGCTTGTCCTCCTACTGCTCTCCCTATTCATAGCCAAATGGAAAACAGCAGGATTCCACACATACTCTATCCCAATCCTTACAACAACATACAGACCAGCTCAACCATCTAGGAAACTCCATATCCCTAGAACCCTGATTCCATGTACATCGTCCAGCCATGAAAGCATTCCCACAATATGGGGAAAAAGACCTCCAACAAAGCCTAAGACAAACATACAAAAACACCAGTCACCACTAAGAACCTTCCTCAACCCAACCATTACTCCCCTCTCCCACACTAAATTCAAATCAATAGTATGCTCATACATGAACATAAGATCTATCAGCCCAAAGGCAGAACTAATCAAGGATTGGCTGATTAAAGATAATTTAGGCTGCCTCTTCCTAGCCGAAACTTGGCTCACCTCTGATTCAGACCCACACATTACTGAATTCTGCCCCAACGGATACAAACTAGAGCTAGTATGTCGGGAAAACAGACAAGGAGGAGGACTAGCAATGCTAGTAAAAAACAACCTCAACCTAAAAGTCCTAGCCAAGCACTCCACCCCTCACCTTGACCTTCTAGCTTGCCAACTTTCCGACAACACACTCACAGGAAATCTGAACTGCCTTCTCTGCTACGTCACACCAGGAAAATGGAATACCTCAAAACAAGAACTCGAAGAATTCATCTTCCAGAACTCTCTCTCCTCCACACACAGCTTGATCCTTGGAGACATAAACCTCCACCTAGAAGACCAGTCCTCCAAACAAGTAGTGGGAATACTTTCATACCTCAATACCCTATCTTACCAGATCCTCAACCCCGAACCCACACATGAAAAGGGCCACCAACTTGATATTGCTGCATACACGTCTCCTAACCTCCACACACAAAATATCCACATCTCCAACGGCTCCTGGCATCCTACCCTCTGGTCAGACCATTACAAATATACCTTCACTATCAACTGGGCTCGAAATAACAACAAACCCACTCCCCACAAAACACTCATCAAGACCAGACAGAAAATCAAACCTACTACATTCTGGGACACAGTAGACCCTGCAATCGACTCCAATAACCCTAAAGAATTCATAAACTTCTAGATTATTAAGAAAAAGTAGCAACAGTTGGAAAGATGGTTCAGACGCTGTATCTATGGCTTGATAGAGTTGGGAGTGCTGAAAGTGTAAAAATTGTAATTGATGAGCTGCTAACACAGCTCCTGAAAAGGCCCACCAGGTCTATAGCTCTATGGTCTTTGTCCGGAGGATAGTGAGAGGATAATTTGGAGTGCTTGCTCTTGTTCATAACTGCGTTGAGAATTACTGAAGTGTGTGGAAGTTAAGATTTTTTGAATCCAGGCTGATTGCACTTTGAATTTGTTACCTAGGCGTTTTGAAACTGGTTGCATTGAAAAAGGGTTTAAACTGATTTTAGATTTTAGACTAAAGGCCCTGTAGTATAGAATGAACTGGAACTGCTGTGGGCCCTTTTGGAGCATCAATAGCTTTGATGATGGCATCAAAATCTTTTTCGTCCATGTGAGAAGATTCACTTCCATGGCTAAATCTTTTAAATAATTTCTATATAAATTTAGAATAGTTTATATCTTCTAAATGTATTTCTTGTTTAGGTAAATCTGGCTCCATATGTTGGTCTCTAGTGGTAAAAGAATAGGGTCTTTAGACTGAGGGTCTGAAAAGTTATCCTGCTCATAGTCTGATAATTGCTGATGAGAAGACATAGGTGAAGAGTCCTGTCAGCGAGGGCTGTTCACTGGACTGAGAAATAACTGAGGGAGCAGGCATGGGTAATAAGGTGGAGGCAGGAAAGACACTAGAGTCTGTGGTACTGTGATATGGGATGTCGACTGAGCTGTGTCAACAAGAAAAGAAAGCTGTTGCAAAATCTTCTGAAAAAGTTATCTCTTGAGTTACTTGAAGATTGTGAAGGATCTGGAGGTGTGAGAGACCGTTGTACTAGAATAGTAATTGTCTTTGTGGATTTCTTTTTTCTCTTAGTTGTCTGCTGAAGGAGTCAAGTCTGTTAAACTACTAATGGAAGGGTTGACTTAGTGGAACATTTGTGATGGTGAGAATGTTTGAAAGAGTTGCTTGCTCTTTCTCTTGAGTCTTGTGAATCTGTTCGAATAAGTTTGAGCGACTTACTTGCCGAAGTATGAGAAGATTGTTGTTGCAGCAGTCTTACTGAGGCACTTTGACTCACATATACTAGGACCTTTAGGTGCTGTCTGAGAATCCATCAGGTCAGTGGTGCTGAAAGTGCTAGTATTTTGAGACACCGCCAGTACCTGCCGGTCGGCACTAATTTCTTCCATATCCATCAAAAAGAGTAATTTTTCAAGGGAAATAACTTTTCTTTGAAGACAAGAGAGGGCTACATCTGCCGTGCTGAGCAGAAAATTGATAAACTAAGGAGGTGACACTCATGTTCAAGTTTTATTAGGTTTTTATATACCACCTATCAAGGTTATCTAAGCAGTTTTTTTACTGAAGCATTTTCCCTATCTGTCCCGGTGGGCTCACAATCTTTCTAACGTACCTGGGGCTATGGAGGACTGAGTGACTTGCTCAGCGCGGAGTTTGAACCCACAACCCCAGGGTGCTGAGGCTGTAGCTTCAACCACTGCACCACACACTCCTCCAGCGTGTCAAGGACAGAATGGCTTCTGATTGGTTGTCAGAGATTGTGCATGAACTTGAGAGGGGAGTTACGAACCAGCAGCCTACAACTGAATTAAACCAGTATGTGTCTGCATTGGTCTGTATCCACAGAGAACAGATAATTATAATCTGTGCACATTTAATTTGTGCCTGTACAGCAGCATCTAAATTAAAAAAAAAAAAAAAAAAAAATCAGACCACAGCTCTATAGTTGTTTGCAGTCAACTCCTACAGAGAGGATTTGGTCTTTCATTGTTTGCAAGTGCTTTCACCTGCAATCCACTCCACCACGTGATTAGCTGCAATTCTGTCTATAACACACCTTCTCAGATAAATAACTCAAGACAGGCTACAACATAACCCAGACTGTTAAGAATAAAGTCTCTATTTTTTTTCAAAACAGTATCTTGATCTTCATTCCAGCTACCTATCAATTTATTTATCCATCAATTTTATATCTCATAATGCCCAAATCTAAACATGTAACAAAAAACCATGTAAGAACATAAGAATAGCTTTACTGGGTCAGACCAAAGGTCCATCAAGCCCAGTAGCCCGTTCTCACGGTGGCCAATCCAGGTCCCTAGTACCTGGCCAAAACCCAAGGAGTAGCAATATTCCATGCTACCGATCCAGGGCAAGCAGTGGCTTCCCCCATGTCTCAATAACAGACTATGGATTTTTTCTCCAGGAAATTGCCAAACCTTTCTTAAACCCAGCTACGCTATCCTCTGGCAGTGTGTTCTAGAGCTTAACTATTGTCCGCGTGAAAAAATATTTCCTCACTTCGGTTGTTGGAAAAATAATGGAAGTATTGCTGAAAGAAAGGATAGTGAACTTCCTAGAATCTAATGGGTTACAGGATCCGAGGCAACATGGCTTTACTAAAGGTAAATCGTGGCAAATGAACCTGATTGAATTTTTTGATTGGGTGACCAGAGAACTGGATTGAGGACATATGCTAGATATCAATTACTTAGATTTCAACAAAGCATTTGACACGGTTCCTCATAGGAGGCTCTTGAACAAACTTGAAGGGCTGAAGATAGGACCCAAAGTGGTGAACTGGATTAGAAACTGGTTGTCGGACAGATGCCAGAGGGTGATGGTTAATGGAAGTCGCTCGGAGGAAGGAAAGGTGAGTAGTGGAGTCCTTCAGGGTTCGGTGCTGGGGCTGATCCTGTTCAATATGTTTGTGAGTGACACTGCTGAAGTGTTGAAAGGAAAGGTTTGTATTTTTGCGGATGACACCAAGATTTGTAAGAGTAAACACTGAGGAGGGAGTGGAAAACATGAAAAAGGATCTGCAAAAGTTAGAGGAATGGTCTAATATCTGGCAACTAAAATTCAATGCAAAGAAATGTAGAGTAATGCATTTGGGGATTAATAAATCGGAAGGAACCGTATATGCTGGGAGGTGAGAGGCTGATATACACGGACAGGGAGATAAACAACAGTCCTGGTTTGGTAACTATATTAGCGGAGACTGCAGGTTGGGATGAAGCAGAGATCCTTGACTCTGTGTAAGCAGAGAAGGAAAAACTGGTAGACGGTATGGATCCCTGCTGCTGAGTTGAAGTAGAAGGGAGTACCAGGGTTGTCTCAGCCACAACCAAGCTCATCTTTGCAAAAAGTAAATTCGACTATGTCTCATCGCTCCTTTCCAAGCTTCATTGGCTCCCGATGATTTCCAGAGTTCACTTCAAATGCATCTGCCTAACTTTCAAGATCCTCCACGGCATCCTCCCTCCATTAATTCCACTTTCCTGGAATTCCTCAAATCTTAATACCACCAGACCTACCCAAAAATCGAAATTATCCTTCCCCTCACTAAAAGACATTTCCCACCCTGGAAAACTGGGGACTTCCCTCCTCTTCAAATTCATCGAGCTCTGGAACGGCCTTGCCTCCCCTCTTCAGAACCCGAGTTCTCTCCAACCCTTCCGCAAGCGTCTGAAAACCTGGCTTTTCTCAAAAACCTAACACTCCCTCCTTCCGACATCCTAGCCCGCTAACACTCTTCCTTCTCCGATCTTCACCCAACCCTTCCTTGGAGTTCCTTTCTCATTATAATTCCTGTAAACCGTGCCGAGCTCCACAAATGTGGAGATGGCGCGGTATATAAACCCAAGATTTAGTTTAGTTTAGTTTATGAAGTGGAAGCTTAAGACACTCTGCCGGTGATTGAAGAAGATGCATGACTTCTAGATACTCCTTAGAATACTTGGAGCCAGTATCCAATTGAATATCCAAGTCTACAGGCATCTGTCGCAGGAAAGACGAGATAGATAGCTGATCTGCCTATGCTTTGCCTCGAGAAGGACTCGAGGATGTCGAGGCAGCCTGTGTTGAAGAAGAAGCTTCGGCATGGAAAAAGGCATCAAAGGAACCTGGTGACTTGGACGAGGCAATCGAGACCGGAACATCCTCGAGGTCCAGCATCGGAGACCTCAAATGAGGAGACGGTAGTCTGGTCGAGTTTGGAGTAGATCGAGGCTTCGAGGAAGATGGTCTATCTTGAGAAGAAGAACGATGCCTGGAAGGATGCCTCGATGAAGGCCTCGAATGGTGGTGAGAACTGTATCTGGAACCAGATCTCGAGGATCGAGATTTTGCCTCGGAGACGTAGGCAGCCGATGCCGATGTATGAATAGGGCTAGAGGCTGTAGATCGAAGCTCCAGAGGCTTGGTGGAGGAACCTCGATGCACTCTCAAAGACTCCGCTCCTTGTTTAGAGTGTGAGGATTCTCGTCGAAGCACTCGCAAAGAATCTGCTCCTTGCTTTTCGTGCTTGGATGGCAAACCAGACACTCGCAGAGACTCTGCTCCCTGCAAACATAGAAACATAGAAACATAGAAAAAAGCAGCAGAAAAGGGCTATAGCCCACCAAGTCTGCCCATTCCAAGTATCCCCTCCCCTGAATTTACTCCCTTAAAGATCCCACGTGAGTATCCCATTTTCTCTTAAAATCCGTCACGCTGCTGGCCTTTATCACCTGGAGTGGGAGTCTGTTCCAATGATCCACTACTCTTTCGGTGAAGAAGTACTTCCTGGAGTCACCATGAAACTTCCCTCCCCTGATCTTCAGCGGATGCCCTCTGGTGGTCGAGGGTCCCATGAGCCAGAAGATATCATCTTCTGACTCGATGCGTCCCGTGATGTACTTATATGTTTCAATCATATCTCCCCGTTCTCTTCTTTCCTCAAGTGAATACAGCCGCAATTTTTTTAATCTTTCTTCATACGTGAGATCCTTGAGCCCCAAGACCATCCTGGTGGTCCTTTCGGTAGTGTGGTCTCCAAAACTGAACACAGTACTCCAAAGAGTGTGGAATTTCAGACTGGGGCAAAGGAAGTGGCTCGACCTCATGGGAGTCTGCTGAATGCCCAGACTGGATAAGAGGAAACAATTTAGGTCCCATGTTAGTAAGGAACTGAATAAACTGCTTCTCTAACATCGTCTGGAAAGAAGCCGGCAAGGATGGATCCGCGTCTAAAACCGGACCACCTGCTTTGGCTGGAGTTTCCTTCGAGGTAGTGTGAGTGAGTTTCAACTTAGGAGTCTTGGACACTTTAATCACCACCGGTGGAACCGACTGCTGAGCTATCTGACCTGAGGAAACAGGGGAAGATACAGTAGATGATGTCGAAACAAGAGCCGCTGCAAACGACGAAGGTCTGATGACGCTCGAGGTGGAAGCAGGAGGCGCAGAAGGAGCCTCGATGGAAGTCGAGGCCGAAGACGCTTTCGAAGTCGAGGGATTAGTAGGAGACTCCATCTCGAAAAGCTTGTCCACCAGAATGCAACGACGCTTGAAAGCACAAGGCTGAAGTGTTTGGCAAGGCAGGCACGACCTTGGATGATGTTTCGGCCCAAGGCACTTGAGGCAGCGTCTGTGAGGGTCTGTGAGGGAGATCGTGCGCTGACACTTGCTACACCTCTTAAAGCCTGTAGCAGGCCGGGACATAGGCCGAAAAATAGCTGCCACAAAGTCGAAGCTCGCGGGCTGCCGCCAAGCGGCCCGTCCCGGAGAACGAACGGAAGAAGACAAAAATTTTTTTTTTTTTAAACAAAAAGAAATTAACCAAAATAAAACAGCAATTCGTGAAGAAAATACACCAACCACGGTTGAAGAGAAGGCAAAAAGTGAACGAAGTTGAACGCAGAGAGTCAAAGACGGACTTCTCGGCTCCGCAGAAAATTAAGAACTGAGGAGACGCACCCTGTGCTGGGCGGGAAGGCACTTGTGCATGCGTGATGCGGGCGACTCGAAACTTCTAGTTTCTTCAAGCAAGTCTGCTTGTGAGGCGTCCGCATCGGGGCTCCGTCAGATGATGTCACCCATATGTGAGAATACCTGCCTGCTTTCCTGGGATAACTAAAGGTCAGGGAGGTGAAAGTGGCCTTCTCCAAAATACTCCCGGTACCGAGAGCGGATGGAAAGAGACAGGATGAGCTGCGAGAAATCAACACCTGGATGAAACGATGGTACGACGAGGAGGATTTCGACTTTGTGCGCAACTGGACGGCATTCTGGGGAAGAAGCAGATACTATAGAAAGGACGGCCTACACCTCACCAAGCAAGGAGCAAGAGTCTTGGCTGAAAACATGAAGAAGACCATTGAGAAGGCTTTAAACTAAGGAACAGGGGAGAGCCAACAGTCGACAACCAGTCGATGGCCCGGGCATCAGGAGATCCTAAAGAAGGAACTACGAACAACTGCTCAGATAAAGGGGAAGAGCATGTTGTACTCGAAAGTAACAGAGAAAGAGCGCAAATAGATACAAAAAGGGTTGTGAAGACTAAAAAGTCCAAGAAGGTACACTTCCCCCTCCCTATTCGCAGTTTTGACAATCGCGATTTCACCTATTCGCGATTTTTTGGGGAGGGGGAAAAAAAGAAAAAACCCCACAGTTTAGCCTTCCCCCCCGGCGTCCCGGCCTTACCTGGTGGTCTAGCGGGCTTTCGGGGCAGGAGCAATTTTCCTACACTCCTGCCCTGTGTAGATCGCAAATAGGAAATTGTAACCGGTACTGTGGTCAACTCGGGACACAACAGCACCCCTCAGTGGTTACAACAAATAATAGCACTAACGTGTGACCCGGACTGGAGTCACCCTGCAGGCTTGGACTGACACCAATTTAGAAAAACAAAAAAAACCACAATCCTCTCAAAAGGTTCTAAATCAGAATGCCTCAGGTTTATTCCTTACAAATATAAAAATCAGGAAAATCGTGAATCCCAACAAACAGGTAAGTAGACCATAAATCTTCAAGCAGTCCAAAATCAAAAGAAAGAGCAACAAAACAGTTCAAATATAAAGTCCAGCTGCTTTCCTTATTTCACCCCTCTGAGGTTTGGTCTCACCTCAGAACTCAAGGCAACCTGCTCCCAAACAGGCTATACAGTGTAGTCCAAAATAGAGTTCAAGGCACTGGATTCACTGTACACAGTGCTCCTATAGTGAAGCCTCTGGCAGCCCTACACTAAACTGCCAGGCAAAGGAGAGTGTCACAGGTTTGCTTTCACTTAGCTACCATATAGCCTACAAAATGCCCTCCCAGGTAACAGCAAACCTCTCCCCAAAACTGACACGTTCAGCTTCATAAAAAGAAAAGAGAAGCAAAAAATCCCAAAAGGTTCAGTTTCAGCACACAGTCACTTTCAATCAAAGGGAGCTGAAAACACACTCACTGTTTCTGCCAATTAGGACTTGCAGCTGATGGAAAGACCAACCTCCATGGCTTCCTCACAAGGACTTACTTCCTCAGGCAGGTTGTCAAGTTCCATTGGAAGATCAGCATCAGAAAGAACTTCCTCCAGCATTTCTCCAGCCTCCTGTACCTCCATAGGTGAGGCTATATCGTCCCTGCTTGGCCCGAGGAGACTCTCAGGGAGGAGAGGTCTGAACCTTTTCCCTAGCCTGCCTGTCTGCTTGCTCTCAGCTGCTGGTTTTTGTACTCCAGGGGCACGACCTATTCTACCTGAGTCAGCAGACCTGCCTGGGGCTCTTGGGCTCCTCCTGTGGTGACCTAGATAGTGCTCATCCAGGAGATCCTGGGCGATTTCAGGCTCCCCCTGGTGGTTAACCTGAAAATCATCCCTATTTTTCCTAGCACAACACTTGTCCATTCCCTTCCGGGTTTTACTCTGTGTCTTACTGGGAACTTTAGCTGGATCAGGTCAGGCACGATGCCTGTCTGGTTACAAAATGGCTGTGGGGAGTTCCCGTCATAGTCTCGAGAGACTACGGGAACTCATGGCAGCTATTTCCTATTAGCGATCTGCATGGGGCAGGGGCGTAGGAAGATCGCTCCTGCCCCGAAAGCCCGCTAGACCACCAGGTAAGGCCGGGATGCCAGGGGGAAGGTGGGGGGAAGGCAGGAGGGAGGCGGGGGTGAGTCAGAACCGGACCAGAAGATATTCGCAGTATTTCACCATTCGTAGTCCGGCTCTGCCCCTTTCCCCGCGAATCCGGAGGGAGAAGTGTAGTACAAAGGGAGCTCAAATGTATGTACACGAATGCCAGAAGTTTGAGAAACAAAATGGGGGAACTGGAAGCACTAGCAAGACGAGAAGAACTAGATGTCATTGGAATAACAGAAACATGGTGGAATGAGGAAAATAAATGGGACACAGTACTGCAGGGATACAAACTATACAGAAAGGACGAATAGGGCAAAAAGGGGGAGGTATTGCCCTATATGTCCAAGAAGGAGTTGAATCTATCAGTGAGTCGGAGGTCTGTAAACTACACCCACGTAGATAGAAATTCCATCTTCTCTTTTCAGAGCAATCCATATCGCTTCTTCCTCTCCCCAGGTCCCTTGCATTTCGGTCGCTTGGATATTGATCTTTACATAGAGAGCTACTCCTCCACCTTTATGACCATCTCTGTCCTTCCTAAAAAGATTATATCCCGGTATGTTTGCATCCCATCCATGTGATTCACTGAACCATGTCTCTGTGATAGCAACAATATCTAGATCTGCCTCTAATATCAGGGTTTGCAGATCATGAATTTTGTTGCTTAGACTGCGAGCATTTGTGGTCATCGCTTTCCAGCTATTCCAGAACAGTCACAAGGCCGACAAGAAGAAGTGTCACAAGGCAGTAAGAGACGCCAAAAAGGTCTATGAGGAAAAGATAGCGCAAGAAGCCAAAATCTTCAAGCCTTTTTTTAGATACATAAAAGGGAAAAAACCAGCAAAGGAGGCAGTGGGCCCTCTCGACGACCAAGGAAGAAAAGGGTGCATCAAGGAAGACAAATAGATTGCAGATAGGCTAAACTCATTCTTTGCATCTATCTTTACCAAGGAGGACACTGCATCAATGCCCGAAACAGGGAAAGTATTCAAGGGAGGAATTGAGGAAAGCCTCACCACAGTGAATGTGGACTTGGACATGATATACTATCAGATCGACAAACTAAGAAGTGACAAATCCCCTGGACCAGATGGAATTCACCTGAGAGTGCTAAAGGAACTTAAGGTAGAAATCGGAGACCTATTACAATCCCTAGCTAATTTGTCAATTAGAACCGGGCAAATACCAGACAACTGGAAAATAGCAAATGTAATCCCAATCTTCAAAAAAGGATCGAGAGGAGAACCAGGCAACTATAGACCTGTGAGTCTTACGTCGGTGCCTGGGAAGATGGTTGAAGCACTAATCAAGGATAGCATAGTGCAACGCCTGGAAAATCACGACCTGATGAGAGCCAGTCAACACGGCTTCAGGAAGGGAAAGTCATGTTTGATGAATTTACTTCAATTTTTTGAGAAGGTGAACAAACAAATCGATAGCAGAGACCCAGTGGATATAATAATAAATAATAATAATAACTTTATTTTTGTATACCGCCATACCCCGAAGAGTTCTAGGCGGTTCACATTGGTTAGACAGAGATTACAAGTGATTACATATCAAGATGGTCATAGAATTGCAAACAACATGGAGATAGTAGTTACAAGTGGTTGCATATCAAATTGATTGTAGAGTTGCGAATAGCAAGGAGAGAAGAAGGGGGGGGAGGAAGACAGGGGAGGGGAGAGGGTCAGAAGGGGGGAGGAGGAGGATAGAAAAGGGGATTAAGGGTCTTGATCTCGAAATAGGTGAGTTTTGAGTAGTTTTCTAAAGTCGAGGTAGTTGTAGGCCTTGAGGACCATTTGGGCTAGCCAGGGGTTTAGTTTGGCGGCTTGGAAGGCGTAGGTTTTGTCGAGGAATTTTTTTTGAGTGGCATAGTTTTAGGGAGGGGAAGGAGAAGAGTTGAATTTTACGGACTTCCAGAAAGTGTTCGACAAGGTTCCACACGCTAGGCTTCTGAGGAAACTACAAAGCCATGGAATAGAAGGGGATGTACTAAAATGGATAGGCAAATGGCTGGAGAACAGATTGCAGAAGGTAAGCATAAATGGGAAGTTCTCGGACTGGGAAAAGGTGACAAGCGGTGTGCCCCAGGGCTCAGTTCTTAGGCCCATCTTATTCAATATCTTCATAAATGACCTGGAAGAGGAAACAACAAGTAATATAATCAAGTTTGCAGATAACTGCTTTTACACCTAAGCAGCACCAAGACCAGCCGCCACTATCGAGAGCTTTTGTCCCAATCCAGCCAGACGTGTATGCTCTTCACCATACAATTTGTTGGAGAGATCAATCTGCCTGCTTTTAAATATCAGCAGCATTGGGAAAACAACTGCTTTTACACCTAAGCAGCAGCGGGTCCATCCGCAACCACCAAGAACCCACAGACCCGAACCTGCCAGGAATGTGAGATCCGCCCCCCCCTACAATCCGATAAGAAGATCAACTGTTTTTACACCTAAGCAGCAATAGGACCAGCCGCCACTACCGGGAACCCTTTGCCACGATCCAGCCAGACATATAAGATCTTCCCCCAGCATTCCATTGGATAGATCAATCTACCTGCTTTTAAATATCAGCAGCAGTGGGAGAACAACTGCTTTTACACCTAAGCAGCATTGGGACCAACCGCAACTACCAAGAGCCCATAGACCAGATCATGACAGGAGTGTGAGCTCCACACCTCCTGCAGTCCGCTAGGAAGATCAACTGCTTTAACACCTAAGTAGCAGCAAGACCAGCTGCCTATAATAGGAGCCCTTGCCCCGATCCAGCCAGGCATGTGAGCTCCTCCCCCTATATCCCGTTTAAGAGATCAATCTACCTGCTTTAAATATCAGCAGCAGTAGAAAAACAACTGCTTTTACATACAAGCAGCAGCGAGACCTACCGCAACCACCAAGAGCCCACAGACCCGATCCTGCCAGGAGTGTGAACTCCTCCCCCTGCAGTCCATTGGAGAGATCAATCTGCCTGCTTTTAAATATCCTGATGTGGTGTACCCAGATATGAAGTTTGTTAGAATCTTTCAAAACGAGCCTCAGCCCCACCACTCCACCGCATATATTTATTTCATACCGCGGGAAGCATGTTGTGGTGCTTCATCATTGGCTACAAGTTATGAAAAATATTTTTTAATTTTTTAATTTAAATTTTTTCTATTTCTGTCGATTATATGAAAATTCTTAAAGAATAAATATCAAATGGACTTCCCATCATTATATCTCTTTTAAAAGTAAGTAATACTTAGCTTCAGCCAAAAACCCAGGGAGTCAGACCCGACATGTTTCACACATAGGTGTTTTCTCAAGGGTCTCCCTGAAAAATAAACCAGAAGAGCTGTTATAATATGATTACACCCAGCCCTACCTGCATCTGCTCTAAAACTATTTTACAATTGAGTGCTTACCAGGGGTGCCGCTGTCATCCGACTCCTATCGTTTATGGGAAAAAAGATGGCGGCGGCGTCCTCTGGTCCCGGTTTAAATACTCGTTTCAAATAAGCAAAACTCCGCCCCCCACAGATGATTGGATCTAACCAGAGTTACAGTGATCCCCATTCAATCTCGCTATTGAGCCCTCGCGGCTCGACCGTGTCTAGATTAAAAATAAACCTTTGTTCGTTTTCATTCAATTTGACAGAATCTCCCTCACCAGCCCACCCTATTACTTTCTTTATGACACGCCACCTAAAATCATTGACAGTGTGTTTAAACTTGATCCAATGTTCGACCAACGGAGCATGCATGACTTCATTGAGAACACGCGATTTGTGTTCAGTCAATCTTGTTTTAATCCTTCTACTAGTGCGCCCCACGTATACGAGGTCACAAGGACACACAATGGAGTAAATAACCCCCTGAGAATTACAATCTGTAATGTGTTCAGATTTTAAAACAATAGATCTCCCCGGGACCTCCCAAGAGCCCCCCTGGATGGCTGAGGAACACCATTGGCAGCGCCCGCATATCCCGTGGGCACCCACTACCCTCTCCTCAGGGTCAACCCTGTACTTTTGAAAATTACAGCGTTGTCCTAGCGTAATACCTCGTGTGTACGCTATACGAGGAAAAACTTCAAGGGATTTGTGGGCTTGTACTATGAACCAGTACTTCCTAAGCATATCCACTACTGCTTTTACTGCTCTCGAATACTCACCGCATTTCCACCACATTCTTGATGTATTTGGCCACGTGGGTCATTAAACATAACTATTTCCAATACCACCACCAATTTTACCAACAGATCCAGGGGGTGGCAATGGGTGCTACTCTGGCCCCCTCTGTGGCTGCCCTATATATGGCACGTTTCGAAGAAACTTGGGTATATCCATCCCCATGGAACATTTACATCGAATTCTGGGGTAGATTTCTAGACGATATTTTTTTCATCTGGGACAGCTCTAAGGAGAATTTGGATATTTTTATCGAATTTTTGAACTCAGTGGACACTAACATCAAGTTCACAATGACATGCCACCAGACTAAGATAGATTTTTTGGACATTACTGTCCAAGCTAGCGGGGCAAACATTGTCACATCCTTATACATAAAACCAGTAACTCGCAACACCATACTTCACTTCACTAGTTTCCACCCATTCAAACTTCGCTTTAACTTACCAATAGGTCAGTTCTTGCGGCTACGCAGGATCTGTTCTTCATTGGAAGAATACAAAATTCAAGCTGCTAAATTGAGAGATCGCCTCCACGATAGGGGCTATCCTGAGAAATCTATAAAACAGGCCCTATACAGGGCTAAATTTGCTCAAAGAGATTTACTGTTGCAAGAACATACAGATGAGCAAGAAACGAATGACATTCTTACGTGTGTTCTTCCTTATTCGAGAGCAGTAAAAGCAGTAGTGGATATGCTTAGGAAGTACTGGTTCATAGTACAAGCCCACAAATCCCTTGAAGTTTTTCCTCGTATAGCGTACACACGAGGTATTACGCTAGGACAACGCTGTAATTTTCAAAAGTACAGGGTTGACCCTGAGGAGAGGGTAGTGGGTGCCCACGGGATATGCGGGCGCTGCCAATGGTGTTCCTCAGCCATCCAGGGGGGCTCTTGGGAGGTCCCGGGGAGATCTATTGTTTTAAAATCTGAACACATTACAGATTGTAATTCTCAGGGGGTTATTTACTCCATTGTGTGTCCTTGTGACCTCGTATACGTGGGGCGCACTAGTAGAAGGATTAAAACAAGATTGACTGAACACAAATCGCGTGTTCTCAATGAAGTCATGCATGCTCCGTTGGTCGAACATTGGATCAAGTTTAAACACATTGTCAATGATTTTAGGTGGCGTGTCATAAAGAAAGTAATAGGGTGGGCTGGTGAGGGAGATTCTGTCAAATTGAATGAAAACGAACAAAGGTTTATTTTTAATCTAGACACGGTCGAGCCGCGAGGGCTCAATAGCGAGATTGAATGGGGATCACTGTAACTCTGGTTAGATCCAATCATCTGTGGGGGGCGGAGTTTTGCTTATTTGAAACGAGTATTTAAACCGGGACCAGAGGACGCCGCCGCCATCTTTTTTCCCATAAACGATAGGAGTCGGATGACAGCGGCACCCCTGGTAAGCACTCAATTGTAAAATAGTTTTAGAGCAGATGCAGGTAGGGCTGGGTGTAATCATATTATAACAGCTCTTCTGGTTTTTTTTTTATTTTTCAGGGAGACCCTTGAGAAAACACCTATGTGTGAAACATGTCGGGTCTGACTCCCTGGGTTTTTGGCTGAAGCTAAGTATTACTTACTTTTAAAAGAGATATAATGATGGGAAGTCCATTTGATATTTATTCTTTAAGAATTTTCATATAATCGACAGAAATAGAAAAAATTTAAATAAAAAAATTAAAAAATATTTTTCATAACTTGTAGCCAATGATGAAGCACCACAACATGCTTCCCGCGGTATGAAATAAATATATGCGGTGGAGTGGTGGGGCTGAGGCTCGTTTTGAAAGATTCTAACAAACTTCATATCTGGGTACACCACATCAGTATATTTTGAAGCATTGTACCTGGTATAATTTTTGTTATCAACTTTGCCATACACTTTTTGCTTTTAAATATCAGCAGCAGTGGAGATCAACTGCTTTTACACCTAAGCAGCAACGAGACCAGCCACAACCACCGAGAGCACCAAGAGTGTTAACTCTTCCCCCCCTGCAATCCGCTAAGAAGATCGACTGTCGGCTCCGGGCGGCTTTCCCGCAGAGGAGAGAATCCTGCATTCACCGTGGGCCTCATCTGGGGCAGCCTCCTTGGAGCGGCTGGGGCACGGGCAGTGTGTCTGGGAGGGAATGCATGGATGGGAGAACATCTCAGGGGAGGAGACATAGGCATCCTGGAACTGTCGGCCTAGTCTCTTCCCTGAAGAAGCCCTTTCTGGAAACGTCAATCGCTCCTCCTAAACTTACTTGCTCCACTTCATCACTTCATCATGCTTCTATTTCTTTCTCTCCTCTCTTCTACCTTCCAAAGTATTTAGATCAATGCTGTCTTGTTAAAATGTTTATTTTATTTTTATTTTTCCTCTAACTCTACTTTTCACTTCTCTATTACCCTCCAGGTACTTTAGTTAGATTGTGAGCCTTCGGGACAGTAAGGGAATTTTTCAAGTACCTTTCTTATTTCTAATCTTAATGTATATTTTCTGTAAACCGCTTAGAACCTAACGGATGTAGCGGTACATAAGAAATAAATTACATTACATTACATTACATAACACTAAACTATGTCGGACAGTTGGGTCACACATGGACAGCGAAGAACTCCAGAGAGATTTGAACCAGCTAGAGAAGTGGGCGGAAAAGTGGCAGATGAAGTTTAATATAGAAAAATGCAAAGTGATGCACCTGGGCAGGAAAAATAAGGAACATGAATATAAAATGTTAGTTATGACACTGGGCAAAAGCGAACAAGAAAGGGACCTGGGAGTACTGATAGACAGGACCCTGAAGCCGTCAGCTCAATGCGAGTGGCGGCAAAGAAAGCAAACAGGATGTTAGGCATGATAAAGAAGGGAATCACAAGTAGATCGGCGGGCATCATAATGCTGCTTTACAGAGCAATGGTCAGACCACACTTGGAGTACTGTATCCAACACTGGTCTCCCTACCTAAAGGATATAACCCTGCTGGAGAGGGTGCAGAGGCGAGCCATGAAGCTAGTAAAGGGTATAGAGAATTTGAGCTACAAAGAACGCCTCAGAAAACTGGGTTTGTTCACCCTGGGGAAGAGAAGACTGCGAGGTGATATGATAGAGACTTTTAAAATAATAAAAGGATTCGACAAAATAGAGCAAGAAACACCGTTATTCACGTTGTCAAATGTAACTCGGACAAGAGGTCATGGACTGAAATTGAGGGGCAACAAGCCCAGGACAAATGTCAGGAAGTTCTGTTTCACAAAACAAGTGGTGGACGCTTGGAATGCTCTCCCGGAGGAGGTTGAGACGGAGATCACCATTCTGGGATTCAAGGGCAAGTTGGATGCACACCTTCTTGCAAATCACATTGAGGGATATGGGTAAACAGGGTCTTCATCAGGGAACATTAAGCTTAGCCTCCGCGTGTGTGGGTCGCCGGACTAGATGGACCTAAGGTCTGATTCGGTGAAGGCATTTCTTATGTTCAGAGAGAAAAAAAGAAGAACCACTTAAGCATAACACCTGAGATACCAACAGAAAATAGTATAGAAAGAATGGAAGGACCTGACCAGATCGAATGTAGCACTTAAATCAAGGTAAATCAGAAGAGTGGCTTTTCCCTAGTCAAGAGCTGAATAAAAATCATTAACAAGGGAGGCAACAATGGTCTCAGTGGCCTTACTAGGTCAGACCAATGGTCCATCAAGCCCAGTAGCCCATTCTCACGGTGGCCAATCCAGGTCACCAGTACCGGGGAAAAATCCAAATAGTAGAAACATTCCATGCTACCGATCAAGGGCAAGCAGTGGCTTCCCCCATGTCTCTCTCAATAACAGACTATGGACTTTTCCTCCAGGAATTTGTCCAAACCTTTCTTAAAACCAGCTACACTATCCGCACTTACCACAACCTCTGGCAATACGTTCCAGAGCTTAATAATTTCCTCCTATTGGTTTTAAGAATATTTCCCTGTAACTTCATTGAGTGTCCCCTAGTCTTTGTAATTTTTGACACAGTGAAAAATCGATCCACTTGTACCCGTTCTGTTCCACTCAGGATTTTGTAGACTTCAATCACACCTTCCCTCAGCCTTCTCTTTTCCAAGCTGAAGAGCCCTACCTTTTTTAGTCTTTCCTCATACGAGAGGAGTTCCATCCTCTTTATTATCCTGGTCACTCTTCTTTGAACCTTATCTAACACCACTATATCTTTCTTGAGATAAGGAGACTAAACTAAACTAAACTAAATTAAACCTTAAGTTTATATACCGCATCCTCTCCATGAATATAGACCTCAGCACGGTTTACAAGAGCTTAATAAAGGAAAAGAATAGCACATTGAGTTTGGTGGATTGAGTATAGGGGGGAGGAGAGCGTTACGTTTTTGTGAAAAGACTGGTTTTCAGGTGCTTACGGAATAGCTGAAAGGAGACCTGATTCCGCAGTGGGGTAGTAAGATTATTCCAAAGCCCTGTGATTCTGAAGAAGAGAGATTTTCCCAATTTTCCCGCATAGAGGATACCTTTTAGTGAGGGGAAGGATAGTTTAAGTTTTTGGGTGGGCCTGGTGTTGTCGGGATAGAGGGATTAGAGGAGGGAGGATGCCATGTAGGATTTTAAAAGCTAGACAGGAACATATAAAATGAACCCTGGCAATTATTGGGAGCCAGTGGAGTTTGGACAAAAGTGAGGAGACATGGTAAAATTTACGTTTTGCGAAGATCAACTTGGCCACAGTGTTCTGAATTAATTGAAGTCTATGAAGACTCTTTTTGGTTAGACTTAGGTAGATGGAATTACAGTAATCTAGTTTGGAAAGGAGGATGGTTTGAACAAGGACGGCAAAATGTTGTTGGCAGAAGCAGGATCTCACTTTCCTCAGCATGTGGAGGCTGAAAAAGCATGATTTTACCAGGGAGTTGAGGTGGTCGTTGAAGGAAAGAGAAGAGTCGATGATGATGCCTAGAACTTTGCTTGAGAACTCAAGCTGCAGCATGGCGCCAGAGGGCAGTGCGAAGAGGGTGGGCAACTGTTCTAATTTGGACCGAGCCAGAGAAGTTTCATTTTGGACTCGTTCAGTTTCATTTGAACAGAGAGAGACCAGAATTGAACTGAAAAGGATGAAGGAGATGGGAGGCTTTAAATGTTGTATCAGCTGGTCCAGATCTACCTTCTCAGCTAATTTTGACAGAAATGACAAGTTGGATATAGGTCTGTAGGGTGCATCTAAGGAGGTCTATTTTAAAATCAGCTTAACAGCCATCTTCCACTCTGGAGAGAGTTCTCCGAAGGAGAGACTATTAGATCATGTTCATAGCAATGGAGAGCATTAATGCTAATCCAGAAAGAAGGAATTGGGTTGAGGGATGAAGTCCACCAACTTCTCAAACTGCGTGAGGGGAGGAAAATTAAATTGGGACCAATGGTGTGCAAAACAGATAGTAGGTGCCGAAGATAAAGGGGAGCTACTAAGAGACAACTCAATGATCAGGGGAGGGGGTGAAGCGAGAAAAAGATGAACATAAAGAGTGTATTTGGGTCAAAAAAATGGATGGCAAAGTCATTTGCAAGCAGAATGTCAGGATAGGTCAACCCTGAATGTAGGAAAGGCAGAAAAGAGATCCAGTGAAATAGTTTCTGTGGAAGATTAGAAGCTCTAGAAATTAAAGACATATAATAATAGCATAGTAAAAGTGCTGTGTCTGACAATAGCAATTGAGAGGAAGGTGCATCTTACGCCGAATCATCTTTCTTTTTTTTCATCAATCTTTATTGATTTTTAAGGTCAACAAAAGTGCAGAAACGTATACATACATTAATCAACAGGTTAAACAATAACAATGCATAAAGAATAAATCCCCCCTTTCCTTCCATATTTCATCAAGGATTAAGACAAAGCAAAGAGACAGCCACCCCCCTCCCACCCTCCCCTGGATGTGTGTGCAAATAAACATAAATTAAAGATAAAAGACAACTACAATGAAGTAATAAAAAACGTCAATGGGCCCCAAACCAGTTTAAATAAGTTGCCATGCCCCAACATATCAGCATTCATTTTCTCATACCTATAACTTGAGCATAAATTCGCCCACCAGAAAGGAAAATTGATGTGATCATAATTTTTACAATTACAAGTTACCATTTGCATGGCTATCAAGGTCATAATTAGGAAAAGCCGGCATTTATAGCGGTCCATGGGGGGTTTAATATGCAATAATGTCCCACATATGACAACCTCATATGTCAATGGAATTGATGACGCCAGAATGGAATTAATTTGTCCCCAAACTGACCTCCGAAAATTGAGTATCAAAGGACAATAGAACAACAGATGATCCAATGTCCCTATGTCCAGATGAATTAGATTTAGAACCATCTAATTTTTGTAAATGAACAGGGGTCCAGAAACTTCTATGTAACAGAAAAAAACATGTTTGTCTCATAGATGCTGACACTTTACATCTCATCCTCCAAGTCCAAATTCGTGGCCATTGAGATGCAGAAATATGCTGCTTTATCTCAATGCTCCAAATGTCTCTAAGACTAGTTTTTGGTTTTTCATTCAAGAATTCAGATATTAATTTATACCACTGGGCGGCCTGATGTCCTAAGAAATCTGTCTGGAAGCATAGGACTTGCAAACTATAATGATTTTTTAGATTTCACCAATCAGGGAACCCCTTCTGAATGGCCTGCTTCAACTGCAACCACCTATAATTTTGAGACTTTGAAATACCAAATGATTGTTGCAGTCGTGAAAAATCAAGCATTTTCCCATTTGATAAAACATCGTCTAGTGTACGTATACCTGCCTGCATCCAGTGCTTCCAGAAGATTCCAAGACTTGCCAATTTGAATCTTGGAGTTTAGCCATAAAGATTGTTAAGTGGATTTCTCTTGGAATATCTGTTAAGTTGTTAATAAATTACAAGGTTTTCCAGGTGTCAAATAAAATACTATTGTCCTTAACATATCTGGGTAACCCGATACTCAACACATGAAACAACCGTAATGGGGACGTAAGTTGCCACTCTAAGTGCAACCACTCAGGGAGATGTTCCATGAGCTCAGGAAGGATCCAATACATACCCTGACACATTATATAGGCCTGATGGGAAATTTACCCCACTCGCCACAATTGGTTTTTGTAATGATACTAAAGCAATTCTCGCAGCCAAATAAATTTAGTAAGAATACTATTTATTTTCTTATAAAACGACCCCTGAAAATAAACTGGCAACATACCCATTTTGTAGCAAACAGAATCATCATCTTGACAGTTTGGACTCTCCCCCACCGAGAAAGATGTAAGGGTTCCGTTGCTCACACATAGTAACATATACATAGTAACATAGTAGATGACGGCAGATAAAGACCCGGATGGTCCATCAAGTCTGCCCAACCTGATTCAATTTAAATTTTTTTTTTTTTTTTAAATTTTTTCTTCTTAGCTATTTCTGGGCAAGAATCCAAAGCTTTACCCGGTACTGTACTTGGGTTCCAACTGCCGAAATCTCTGTTAAGACTTACTCCAGCCCATCTACACCCTCCCAGCCATTGAAGCCCTCCCCTGCCCATCCTCCACCAAACGGCCATACACAGACACAGACCGTACAAGTCTGCCCAGTAACTGGCCTAGTTCAATCTTTAATATTATTTTCTGATTCTAAATCTTCTGTGTTCATCCCACGCTTCTTTGAACTCAGTCACAGTTTTACTCTCCACCACCTCTCTCGGGAGCACATTCCAGGCATCCACCACCCTCTCCGTAAAGTAGAATTTCCTAACATTGCCCCTGAATCTACCACCCCTCAACCTCAAATTATGTCCTCTGGTTTTACCATTTTCCTTTCTCTGGAAAAGATTTTGTTCTACGTTAATCCCCTTTAAGTATTTGAACGTCTGAATCATATCTCCCCTGTCTCTCCTTTCCTCTAGGGTATACATATTCAGGGCTTCCTGTCTCTCCTCATACGTCTTCTGGCGCAAGCCTCCTATCATTTTCGTCGCCCTCCTCTGGACTGCCTCAAGTCTTCTTACGTCTTTCGCCAGATACGGTCTCCAAAACTGAACACAATACTCCAAGTGGGGCCTCACCAATGACCTGTACAGGGGCATCAACACCTTCTTCCTTCTACTGACTACGCCTCTCTTTATACAGCCCAGAATCCTTCTGGCAGCAGCCACTGCCTTGTCACACTGTTTTTTCGCCTTTAGATCTTCGGACACTATCACCCCAAGGTCCCTCTCCCCATCCGTGCATATCAGCTTCTCTCCTCCCAGCATATACGGTTCCTTCCTATTATTAATCCCCAAATGCATTACTCTGCATTTCTTTGCATTGACTTTTAGTTGCCAGGCATTAGACCATTCCTCTAACTTTTGCAGATCCTTTTTCATATTCTCCACTCCCTCTTCAGTGTTTACTCTGTTACAAATCTTGGTATCATCTGCAAAAACCCTTCTAACCCTTCAGCAATGTCACTCACATACATATTGAACAGGATTGGCCCCAGCACCGAACCCTGAGGGACTCCACTAGTCACCTTTCCTTCATTCGAGCGACTTCCATTAACCACCACCCTCTGGCGTCTGTCCGACAGCCAGTTTCTGACCCAGTTCACCACTTTGGGTCCTAACTTCAGCCCTTCACGTTTGTTCAACAGCCTCCTATGAGGAACTGTATCAAAGGCTTTGCTGAAATCCAAGTAAATTACATCTAGCATATGTCCTCGATCCAGCTCGATCCAGCTGAAGGTCACATTTCTGTGACCTTCAGCAATAAAGATTTTTCATTTACTCTCATTGTGTCTTCCAGCGTTTTTTGAATCCAGATACCTAAATATTTTATACTCTCTTCCTTCCATAGGAATGGGAATGGATCAAATAGTCCTTTTGCACAATACACATTTAACGGAAGAACCTCTGATTTACTCCAATTTATTTTGTATCCTGAAAATTTACCAAATCTATCAATCAAATCAAGTAAATGTGGAATTGTAGTTTCAGGATTCCTCAAATGAAGCAAAATATCATCTGTGTATGCAGAGACTATATATTCCCGACCTGCATAAGGAATACCCTGTATCTCCTCTGCCTGTTGAATAGCCAATAGCAAGGGTTCTAGAACAATATAAAAAAGCAGAGGAAATAATGGACACCCTTGTCTAACTCCCCTCTCCAGCCGAAAATGTTCTGAAAAAGTATTATTAATATATAATCTGGCAGAAGGGGAACTATACAAGGTTTGAATCATTTGTATAAATCCTGAACCAATACCAAACCAATCCATTGCTTGATACTTAAAGGTCCGTTCCACATGATCAAAGGCCTTCTCTGCATCCAAAGATACAGAGAAGGACGGATCTTCCATGGCTTTTGTTAAATTTAACATGTGAAAAGCCAATCTAGTGTTATTTGAAGAATGTTTGAGCAACAAAACCTGTGCATACCAATTATATAAGGGAAAGCCTTAGCCAAGCGCAGAGCCAATAACTTAGCCAGAAGTTTTCCATCTACATTAATCAAAGAAATAGGCCTGTAATTTGAAACCAACATGGGATCTTTATTTGGCTTTGGCAAAACAATAGTTAGAGATTCTGCCATAGTACCTGTGATGCAACCTTTAGTTAGTTGAGCCTGATATAAATCGCCTGCTATTGCTCATGGCGGGAAAAAGAGGAGATTTTTAAGACCTGTCTTATTGCAAATCGGGTCCTTTGAACTACCAGGGAACAAGGATCCTGCTATTCAATGATTATTCTGTCAGTGTGGCAGCACAAAGGAAACTTATGACTCCATTTTGTTCTGAACTGCATATAAAAAAATGGAAAAATTATGTTCTTACCTGTTAATTTTCTTTCCCTTAGACGCAGCAGATTAATCCAGAGACCAATGGGGATAGCCCACATCTACCAGCAGGCGGAAATAGAGAAACTGATTAACAGGTGGTCCTATTGGCACTCCTCCTGTTTATCCAGTATAGCTCCTTGCCCAAGCATCCGTAACCATCAATAGGCATAGCATGTAAAAAACTTCTTTCCCATAACAAATCTCAAAATGCAATAATACAGAAAACAACATGCCATAATAACAAACTGCGAAAGTTTCAAAAGAAAAAAACGAGAGACAATATCCAGAAAGGGTGGGGCTCTGGATTCATCTGCTGCGTCTAAGGGAAAGAAAATTAACAGGTAACAACATAATTTTTCCTTCCCTAGCAACAGCAGCAGATGAATCCAGAGACCAATAGGATGTAGCAAAGCAATCCTCAATCTGGGTGGGAAGCAAACGCCACCTCTGCAACAACCGAAGCACAAAACGCCCCTACCGCATGCGCCCCCACATCCAAACAGAAATGCGGGGAGAAAGCACTCTCGGAGGACCAATTAGCCGCGAGACAAATCTCCTCCAAGGAAAAAACCTCTGGGCCGAGCCCAAGAAGTAGCCATCGCTCCGGCGGAATGGTCATGAAGTTCTTTCGCCAACCGCTTCCCTGCCAGCAAGCAAGCATAAAGAATGTCCTCCTGGACCCATCGAGCAATGGAGGCTTCGGATGCCGCCATACGTTTGAGGCGTCCCTTGAAGAATACAAAATGGAGATATAAACAACTAAAAGTCGTTAGAAACCGAGCTCGCGGAGAACGCCACGTACGTACCAAAAAATGCAGTGAATAAAAGCACTGCTCCCAATTTCTCCTCCCCGGAAGAAGGAAGGAAAAGCGAGCATGACATAAAAGAAAGGATGACAACCCCCTAGAAAGAAATAGTGGTACCATCCGAACTGATACCCCATATTTCGGAAATCAGAAATAGGAATCCTCACTGAACAAGGCCTGAAACATAGAAAACTGCAGAGCTGAAGCCATGGCCACAAGAAACCCCATGTTCAACGGCACAGCCCTTTAGAGTCCCAAAAGACAAGGATGAAATGAAGCCTTCGGTAAACTGAGAAGAAGTACGTGAAGATTGTACTCCAAACCGGGCTTTCTAAGAGGCGCATGAATATACCGCACTCTGTTTAGGAACTGAACTACATGAAGCTGAGAAGTAAGCGAAGAGCAATATACCTAGCCCTTGTAACAAGCCAAGAATGGCACTAGAAGCTGAAGGGAATTGAACGCTAAGCCCTCGGCAATACACTTGTGCCAAAAAGGAACTCTGGAGTGGTTCAAATGTTAAGAAGCACCCAAGAAAGGAAAAACCTCCAAAAGGAAGCAGAAGCCACAGGAGAAGACATCCGTAGCACCTGGATAAGAGAAGAAACAACCTGATTCGCATAACCCATGATTTTTAAAAAAACTAGGTCGTAATACTAAAGTAGTACAAATATCCATGTTGATTGGACCCTAGGCGAGCAAAGCCGGAGATACCAGGAAACTTCTTAGTCCGGCTGTTGAAACACTCATCAAATCCGCATAGTAAGGATGGCGCCGCCAATCCAGAGATTCTACAAATACTGTGCCCAGAAAGCGAGCTCGAGATGGCAAATCCAAGTCATCATCAGCCAGCGGAAAACACTGAAAAAGAGAAGGCAGAGGCGAGAAAGGAGCCACGCAGCTACCCCCTCTAACTCCCACTCCCTGGGCCCGCCGAAGAAGCTAGGAAGCTTAGAATTGAGAGACGAGGCCATGAGGTCTAGGTCAAGGAGATCTCACGTCCATAAAAAGAGCTAGAACGCCTGAGCCACAAATCTCAATATCCAGGATGCAGAAGATTACACAATTACTAACATGCACACTTTCCATAGCGTACACAGCGCTGTACACTGTAACATACCAGAAATGGGTCATGCTCAGATTCCGCGGAGAGAAAGTCTATCCAAACTCTTATCCTGATCCATAAAAGGATCTGCCAACAGAAGACGAAGATGAGAGTCCACCCATTGAAGCAGAACAACTTCACCTGCCAACTGAGCACAACACCTACTGCCCAAGCTGTAGAGAAATACTCCCATCCTAATACTGACCAAAAGGACCCTTAGTGACAATCCGGAAGAATGATCTGAAGCTCCAGAAAGGTAGCCTGACCCTGCTCGAGTAGAAGAAAGAACAAGTACTGAGTCGCCTCTGAAGACCAGACTCCTGGAGCTGAGGATGGAAGCCACCGAGCCCCCTAACCCGACAGCCCGGGATGGTCGGTGGTCATGAGCTAGTCCAGCAAAGACCGAGGCATGCCTTGAAAAAAGAAATTGCGCTGAGCCACCAAATCATACAGAGCGATGCAGGAGGAGCATACCAAAAAATTGGAGCCCTGTGATACCGGGAACCACCGGAACAAAAGCGACTGCTGTAGCATAAGAAGGGAAAAGCAAGCCGAAGTTCCCATTGGAGTCAGCAATATGGATCCCAGAAACTGTACAGAATCCCATACTCTTGGTCATGGTAAGCGAAGAAGAATACCAATCTGAGACCGAGACCCCATGCCCAAGTCCCCGGAAAGAAACACATGTCTCTCCTATATGAATAAAAACATCACCCCGATATACCTATAAATAGTACAGGAGAAAAGAGCACTGTGCAAATTTGAAGATGCATGTGTAAAGAACTGAGGAAAAGATACCACCCTTTTCGTGTCAGTCAAATGGCCCGACTGGAAGTCGTCTGAATCAAGCAGGCAGTCAAGAAGAAATTAGATGAATCGCCTGATAGCGCCAAAACGGTACCACTGCCCACATCACCTAAAACGTTGGTGAAGCCTTGGGTAGGCGAAATGGCATGTGCCAAAACCGAAAGTGCTGCTCCAAGAGAGGCAGGCAAACCAAGTGCCGATTCGGAGTCCATAGAGAAAATGTAAATATACTCCCAGGTTGTCTGCCGAAATGTGTAACCCTGAGAAACTAATTCAGCAGAATGGGATCCAGCCTGCCCAATGCCCCCGTCTCGGGTACCATGCAGTAAGTTGGACAACGTCCCTTAGTTCCCGAAGAACTACAAGAACTGTCCTGAGGACCAGTAACACTGAAAAGGGAAACACAAAACACAGAGTCTTCAAGAACGAACTGGAAACCTGAGGAGGATGCAAAGATGCAAGCATCCTGAAAAATCTTCACAGCCCCCTGACCTGACATTATAGCGTCTTCTTCCTCATGAGAAAGCCTTAAGAGTCATTGGAAGAAGTCAAGATCCCCTCAGAATGAAGTGCAGAAGGTCAGGGAATGGCAGGATGAGACTGTAGGATCTGCAAGAAGATTCTCCTAGGAAAAATCAAGTTTCACAATGTAAAGAGGAATATACTGGAACCATGAAAACAGTACTAACCCCATGCAACATGAGCGAAATACGTATGTCCTTAAAAGTGAATACATACTAGACTCAATCAAGATGCTGCATCTACCGCCCCGTGGAAAACAACAGCATCCTTACAGGTATCAGACAAAGCTCACATCGCTAATGAGAGCTTCAGGGATGAGGCTAACAGCCACATAGCGCGTGATCCTCCGCGGGTTTGATAGAATAGGTAACTGGCTCCTGGTTAAATGGAGCTGTACAGCCCTTCCTGTCTGGTCGGGGAGCCCGTCTAGCATGTGCCATGAGAAAATTGCGACAGGAGTGAGAGATTTCACAGGGGTGGGAGATTTCATGGCGACACCAGGAAGTTCTTCTTCACCGAAAGGGTGGTCGATCGTTGGAATGAACTTCCACTTCAGGTGATTCAGGCCAGCAGCATGCCGGATTTTAAAAGGAAATGGGATACACATGTGGGATCTCTAGGGGGTAAAAATGTAGATGGGATACACATGTGGTATCTCTAGGGGGGTAAATTCAAGGGGGTGGGGTTGTTAGAGTGGGCAGACTTGATGGGCTATGGCCCTTTTCTGCCGTCATCTTCTATGTTTCTATGGAGAAACCAGTGTGATAAGCATGGAAATCTGAAGTCCAGGCCCCCTCAGAAAAAGAGAAAGAGTCCTGGCCGCAGGAAGATGCGGAATGTCATTATGCCCATAGAGACAGCCCGAACTTGGAAACTGTTTGTACTACCTTTAGGCATATATATCCTGTGCCACTACTAGACACATGCAGCTCAGCACAGAGGCCCAAATAAGGACAGTTACCAACAGACAAAGGCTCAATCTGCAGGGACCCCAAAAGAGACAATGAGATACCTGTGTGAAGTACAGGGCACTATCTTACTGCTGATCTCACCGTGCCGTGAGTTGCCGTATGTCGCCCCAGTCCGGAGACAAACCGAGACTGGGTGACCTAGCACAAGTCAGAGTCTCTCCGGTAAACTCCTTGAGTGCCCAGAGTCCGATTAAACAAGCAGCTTCCTTCAAGGGAGTACAGCAGGAACACAGACATAGACATATAAATCTGCCCAAGCTTGTCCCAAAGCTGGTGAAACACATACAACTTGTCTGAACTGGAAAGGAGAGAAGCCCCAGCATACCCTGACCAAAGTCAGCTGGAAACAAACTACCGGAACGCTGCAGCTCTCCCGCCATCGCCGGAGACCCAAGCACATGCCTGATTCTCACTGACAAGTGGCCGCTGCATCAACGCTCCTAGAAACATAGTCGGATTCAAGCCCCACAAAATTTACCCTGCCGCGGCTTGCATAGAAAGAGAATCAGACTCAGGGAATAACCAGAACGGCCCACAGCGCCGGAAAAAAAAAAAAAACATGTCCCATCTCATGCGCGCTGCTATAAACCGGCACCTGTACAATCAGCTGCACATGGCCGTGACAAACACCGATGAAAGAGAGCCTCAGAATAAACAGGACTACTGCTGCACTGAAACCCAATAATGAGAACAAGTGCAAGCATAAAATCGCACCGCTACTGCCGCGCTGTAACCAACAAGGAAACCAAGCGCGTGCATGCAAAGGGCGGGAAGTCCCTGCTCCCTCCACGGATTTCTAGTCATAAAACTTAGCCTCAATAAAATATCCTTTCCTTAAACATACGTTGACCGAACCCACATTACTAAGACTCCCAAACAGGACCTGAAGTTCAAACAGACATACTCACAAGCTTGTTGTTAGGGCCGGTTGAAGCCAGTTAAAGCTGGTTGATCAGCAGTAACCGAGCAGAATGAAGGAACTGTGGTCTCTTTTTTTTTTAACAGAGAACATAAGAACATAAGAAGTTGCCTCCGGAAAGAAGAAAAAAATTGAGACCCAGTCAGACCCTCTAGCAATGGAGGGAGTGTGAGGCAGGGACCTGGGGGGGCCCAGGTGTAACCCCTAAAGCTGGCACTGTTCAGCTGGACACCCCTGTCTCACTGAAGAGAAAATCTCAACAGGAGAAATAGCATTGCCAGCTCACTGAAGAGAAACCTCAACAGGAGAAAGAGAATGGCAGTCTCACTGAAGAGAAACCTCAAAAGGAGAAAATAAAGTTCCAGTCACAGCCAGAATTCAGGAGCTAGTTGAATAGCGACCTTTTCCTGCTGGGAAATAGAGAATACTGGATAAACAGGAGGAGTGCCAGCCAATAGGACCACCTGTTAATCAGTTTCTCTATCTCCACCTGCTGGTAGATGTGGGCTATCCCCATTGGTCTCTGGATTCATCTGCTGCTGTTGCTAGGGAATTGTCTTTTGTCCTGATCTTTCCCGCTAAGCTACGGGTCTGATATACGGGGAAAACAACTGTGCTGCAATCAGTGGAGGAGGTAAGAGCATTTATAGCAACTTAATGGACTGAATTTATACTGGTTATTGTTTTCCTTTCTTTTTGTTAGAATCTGTGGGTCTATTCAGATTTACTTCCAACAGCTTGATCTGTGCCACAGCTTTCTTGATGATGGAGGTGGTAGTGTACTGGGCTGGGCGCTGTTGGGGACCTTCTCTTTTTCTTTTTTTTTAGAGCGGGAGGTCGGATGGACAGATATAGAAATGCCACAGAGCAAGGTTGATGGCACTTCCGCCTTGAACTGCTATTAGTACAATGGGAGAACTTCTGTGTTATCAGCACGTGAAGGGCCTTGCTGTGGACGGACACAGCTTTGTACTACATGTTTTGGCGAGTGCGCAGGAGTGCAGAGGAATCAAATAATTAGCAATGCACTCTGGGGTTGGGGTGTGCCCCAGCAGTTCATTAATCCCACAGTCCGGGGTACACCTTGTCAGAAAGAACTTTATTATCTGGACTTTTCCTTTGGTTTGAGGGGGCTGGGGGTGATTGCAAGGCATGGTGCACCTTTGGTAAGGGCAGTTGTGCTGGTGTTTGGTTGTTTATTCAGGGAGGGGAAGGGATAGGGGGGATGGATGTCTGACTGGGGGGGGAGAGGACTCTTCTTGTATGTAGTAGGAGACACTGATGGAATCTACCACTGTATAATGGAGTATTCAGAGATGCACAGTTGTTTTGGAAGCCCCCTGTATTTTGGGGATGGCGAGTTGCTCCACGGTAGCATGCTGATTGACCCGTACCAATCTGCACAGCCAACGTTCACCTTACATCGATGGCTCATACTACTCCACAGTTACCATGTTGGGTTGTCAAAATGGTTCCATTTATCCACTGACTGTACACTTTAACCACAGCACAAATTCTGCCGTTTCCAAAATGATGCTGCCCTTTCCACAATCCACTCTCCTGACCTTCAAGCTTACACCATCCCTTCTTCCTTCACCCAAACAACTTGGGAAGCACCTACACATTCTCCCCTTGCCTGATCCCACCCTCTCAACTGTCCTTCAACTACTGCCGACTTTTCTTCCTTCTCTGAAATCACAGAGGTAGAAACCGCACAACTTTTGACCTTAGTCCAAGCCTACTACATGCCCCTCAGACCTTATTCCCACCCCTCTACTTGACCCCATATCACATAGTGTTATCCTCCACCTATCCATTTCCATTGCAACAATTTCTGATGCCTTCAAACATGTGGTGGTTAAGCCACTTCTCAAAAAACTCTTGCTGGACCCTACCTGTCCATTCAACTATTCAAACTACTCGAGCGTGCTTTCCTCCATCGCTGTCTTGGCTTCATCTCAACAGACTCTTGATCCTCTAGTCAGGCTTTTGCTCCTACACTCCACAGAGACTGCCCTCACCAAAGTCTACAGTGTCCTCCTCATCCTTCTCAATTTGTCTACCTACTCCTTAATACGCTGTCCTTCTTCAGATTCCAGGGTTCTGCCCTCTCCTGGTTTTCTTCCCATCTCTCCCATCGCACCTTCAGTATACGCAATGGTGGTTCCTCCTCCACAGCCTTCCTGCTATCAATTGGTGCACCTCAAGGCTGTGTCCTGGGACTGCTCCTTTTCTCAATCTACACTTGCTCACTTGGAGCACCGATCTCCTCCCATGGCTTCCAGTATCACCTCTATGCCAACAACTCCCAGATCTACCTCTGAGCCAAATATCTCTACTGAAACCCAGACCAGAGCTTCAGCCTGCCTGTCCGACATTGCCACCTGGATAGCTAAAATGGAGTTGCTCATCTTCCCATCTAAACCCACCACTCCACTTTCTAGTTTGTAGTTTATCTAAAATTTGTTATACCGCTTATCGGACTTCTAAGCAGTGTACAGAATTTAAGGTATACCGTCAAAAGTGTGGCGGACAACGGCGCCGACATTTGAGCTCAGGATAAGTTTGCGCCACTGATTTGAGGCCTTCCATTTTATACTCTGAGGGGAGGTGTGGGTGTGAACCCTGACTTCATAGTTAGAACTCCTCGCTCTCCCTTTGGGGGGGAAACCCCACCAGTACACTGAACACTCATGGCACACCCTCTCTTGGAGCGCAAAAGGGAAGGTCTCAAAACAGTAGACGTGGCGGCGCGCATTTTTCCTGCGCACAAATGTCAGCGCGGGATTGATGGCACGTCGTTGTCCTCCGTGGTTTTGACGCATCACTGAATATAAAATAGCAAAAAAAGAAAAAGGAATTACAAACTATTACAGAGAGGGTGGTGGATGCCTGGAATGCGCTCCCGAGATGTGGTGGAGAGGAAAACGGTGACTGAGTTCAAAGAAGCGTGGGATGAACACAGAGGATCTAGAATCAGAAAATAATATTAAAAATTGAACTAAGGCCAGTACTGGGCAGACTTGCACGGTCTGTGTCTGTATATGGCCATTTGGTGGAAGATGGGCTGGAGAGGGCTTCAATGGCTGGGAGTAGGGTGAGATGGACTGGAGTAGGTTTTGACGGAGATTTCGGCAATTGGAACCCAAGCACAGTACCAGGTAGAGCTTTGGATTCATGCCCAGAAATAGGTAAGAAAACATTTAAAAAATTTAAATTGAATCAGGTTGGGCAGACTGGATGGACCATTCGGGTCTTTATCTGCTGTCATCTACTATGTTACTATTTGGACAAGACATTATAAACATATTGGAGACAAAAGGATATGGAGGGGAATCCATAAAATATATAGAATAGAAGACATTTAAGACAACACTCTCATCCTTCCTGATTTGTCTGCTCATAAACTCCTCTCTCTCCTTCACCGCCCAGATAGAACATACTGCTAAAACCTGCCGCTTCTTCCTCTATAATATTACCAAAATCTGACCCTTCCTCTCTAAGCACACTATCAAAACCCTTATCTATGCCCTCATCACCTCGCGCTTAGACTACTGCAACTTGCTCTTCTCAAGCCTTTGGCTTAAACATCTCACTCCCCTCCAATCTGTCCAGAATTTGACTGCATGGCTCATATTCCAAGAGAGCCGCTTTACGCACATTCCTCCTCACTTGCCATCCATTTTCGAATACAATTCAAACTCCTCTTACTGGCCAACAAGGGGGAGATAAGTGAGGAGAGATACTGAGGAGATACGGAATGAATGCACTTGTAAGGCCTGATGTTACAGATACCCAGTCAATATAATCACCAATTGTGTTACCTAGTTTCTTAGCCTCCCTATTTTTTTTTTTTTAATTGTAAACTGCTTTGATTTGCTTGAGCAACTATGGCAGTATATCACATGAATAAATGGTAAAGTTAACTTTTAGCTGCAGTCCACATTTCTAAGGCACTTTCCTGTTCACCTCTCTCTGCCGTGAAAAATTATCACTTAATCCTACACTCTGTTTTCAATCAGTTGCCAGTTCATAAGACAACACTTGCTCCTATGCCAGGATGTTTTAATTTGATGAGTTGTCTTATGCATTAGTGGAAAGCTCACCCTTCTCCATGCGTTTGGGAAGATACAACCTCCCTTCCTCAAATCTTTGTTGGATCCTGGCCATTAAGCAATGTCTAGCCCAGGATCTCTCAAACTTTTTTAGCTCCGGCACACTAAATGGAGCAAACACATTTTCGCGGCACATTATAATTGAAATTATAAAATTGCAAAATCAAAAAAAATTTAATTTGAAAGCTATTTAAAGTAATTGTAACAACGGTGAAAGTAAAGTAGATAGTTTAGAATTGCTAATCAATGCGATGGAGGTACTCGTTTTGGAGGGCAAATTAACTCAAAACACACTTTAGTTGACAAGGAAACAGGCATTTCATCATCCACCATCTGCAATTGTTCTCTTTTTTTTCCATTTAATTTCTGTCAGAGCTGAAAATCCAAGTTCACAAAGACAAGAAAATCCAAATGGTAACAAAGCCTTGATTGCATAAAAAATAGAAATTAAATTAAAAGCCGTTAGTTTTCAAGGACCAATCGTGTCCAAGAATGAGGCTTGTCTGGGCAGTTGTATCCTTACGCACAAACGCTTATAACATTAATGGTCTCTGTTCTCAATGTACATGTCATCTATTTTATTTTTTAAAGTCTGTAATCTCTTTAGGGCACACCATCGTGCTGTGGCACAGTTTGTGAGATGCTGGTCTAGCCATATGCTAATGCTTCAACAGTTTTATGTGGTCCTGACAAAAGGCTCACTGGGTCTGTAACTCCTTGAATCACTCCTGGATGGAAAGTGAGAAGAGAAAGATGGAGAAAGACTGAGCCAACAGCACTACATTAGAAGCAGTTCATGGGAAGAAGGGAGCACTGACAAAATAAAATCAGAGATCCCATCTCCTCCCACACTCTCTTTCTAAAGATTAAGTGTATTGCAGTAGCGCATACCTACCCAAGTCTCTGATAAAGTCAGCGATAGCTTTGATTGCTACCAAGTATCCCGTCCTATCCTGGTGCTACAAGATGGTTTCTTAAGAAACAGAACGACAGGCAGCCTGTGAGGTATGGGTAGTGGACTTTGACCGAGACATTTCTTGCTAAGATGAAGCAGGAAGATAGCCTGGCTTTATATTAGTTAATTATAAACTTGAAATTAAAGGCAGAAAGCCCAAACAGTAGTGGTCAAATCTTGGAGGAGGGCGGGAAAATGGGTAGAAAGAAAGAAAGATCATTGGGTTCATTTACAAGCAAGTATAAGCCCTCAGGCAAGTGAATCATTAGATGCCTCGACACACATGGGGAAAAGGGGCAATGCCTGGAAAGCAAAATATACCATGAGATGCTCAAAGTATGGGAAACAAGGTTCTTAATTTAAAGGCTGTGATGAAAAAGGCGGAGTTGGATTTAGTATTATTCACGGAGAGCCAAGGTAGAATGAAAAGGGAGGGGGAGTAACTTATAGGTTAAAGATCATATTAAAACTACACACTTGCAGGATCTGCAGGGCAAGGAAGAGGAACTGGAAAGAGAGAATTGAAAATGTATTTACATTGGTGTGATATACAGCAGGCCTCCTTCACAGACAAAACAAGTCGACAGAAATGTAATAGTAGACATTCAGAATATGGCTGTAAAAGGGGAAATATTACAAAGGGAAGATTAGGTACTTACCTAGTTAATTTTCTTTCCAGTAAATATGCACGTCATTCTTAAAACTGTGGGTTGTGTATCTCTGATTGTGAGATCGGTATAGAGAGCCTCATTTACATTTTTTTTTTGCTTCACCTCCCCTCACTCTGGGCTGTCCTCAGCTTGTATCAAAGCAGATGGTCAGCCTTAGAGAAGAAAACATAACAGGGAGGGGTACGGGGAGTCTCCCTGAGAAACAAGTCTGTTCTGCTCATATCACAACATTTAACACAAAAATAGACAGACTGGATGGGTCATTTGGCCTTCAGCAATCATGTTTCTATGTTTGAAATAATCATGAAACAAAACATATAATGAGGTGGAACGAACAAGCCACCCACCTGAGTGCAACCTGCACTAACAGTCTTGGAGTTCTGAAAGATATCCCCTGGTTAAAATAGGAGTGGTCTCCTCTGTCCTCAATAGAGGACAGAAACAAGATAATAGTATATATAAGGAAAACATGAAAGTTTCTAGTTTTAGTGAAAGATGCTACCACTGAAATGCTTTGTTTTCTTTATATATATATATATATATATATATATATATATATATATATATATATATATATATATATATATATATACTGATATTTGTCAACATTTGCTTATTTCTGATCTGAAGAAGGGTTGCCTTCAAAAGCTCATCATAAAATAAACATAGGAACATAAGAATTGCCATACTGGGACAAACCGAAGGTCCATCAAGCCCAGTATCCTATTTCCAACAGTGGCCAACCTAGGTCCCAAGTGCCTAGCTAGATCTCAAGTAGCAAAACACAGTGTTCTCCCTAGCATGTTTCAGCCGGGCGCACCGCCCAGCTACTTTAAGTGAGCGCCCAGCTGTTATTTTGCTGCAGATACCGCACCGGACCAGTTCCGGGATCTGACATCGGACTCGCGACTCGGTGGTGGTTCGCGCATGAATTGTCAAGCGCCTGCTTCTTCCGGTTTGCCTGCACCCTGTACTTGAAGGTGAACAGACCTTTCCTGCCTGAACCACATCTTCAGCAGCACTTAATTTAGCACGCAAACTTCAGATAATGCCTGTTCTTCCGCACATGCTCAGATCAGGTCTAACTGAGCATGAGCAGAAGAACCAGCATTAGCGACCAAAGCAAGCCTGCTGAAATAAGTGCTACAGCGCTACTACAAGGATTTTCCGTGAATCACGCCACTGCTCACGGTGGAGTACGGGCGGGGAAGGGGTAATTTGCATAGCGCACCAAGGGGTTGTATTTCGATTGGTCCAACACCTTGGCGCGCTATGCAAATTACCCTTCCCCGCCCCTACTCCTTCACTGTGAGCAGGGAAGGGTAATTTGCATAGTGTTTTTAACATCGACCTATTCAAACATTTTCGCCCACGCTCCAAAGGTCTGCCCCTTCAACATCGGAACTTTTGTTTCCCGCTGTGCTGAGGGACGAGGCAGAAAGTTTTGGGTGGGTTAGGTTGATGGTTCTAACTTTCCTCTGTGCTTTCAGCAGGGTATTTTTGGAGAGAAAAAAAAAGTTGTAAGCTCTTTCGAGCAGAGACTATTTTCTTACTTTTAATTCTGTGCAGCCTACGTTGTCTGGTAGACCTATAGAAAAATTTAATATTAAATTTTTGAAGAGAAAAAAAAAGTTGTAAGCTCTTTCGAGCAGAGACTATTTTCTTACTTTTAATTCTGTGCAGCCTACGTTGTCTGGTAGACCTATAGAAAAATTTAATATTAAATTTTTGAAGAGAAAAAAAAAGTTGTAAGCTCTTTCGAGCAGAGACTATTAACTCTGTGCAGCCTGCGTTGTCTGGTAGACCTATAGAAATATTTAATATTACATTTTTGAAGAGAAAAAAAATGTTGTAAGCTCTTTCGAGGAGAGAATATTTTCTTACTTTTATCTCTGTGCAGCCTGCGTTGTCTGGTAGACCTATAGAAATATTTAATAGCTGTAGGTCCTCCAGAAAGGGGGGGAAAAAGAGTCCAGGGCCAGACTTGGCTGTGCCTTTCCTTCTTCTTTCATCACAGACTGTTTGGGGCAGATTAAGCCCAGACGAGCAAAAAATAAAAATCTTTATAGCACTCACTGGTTCCTGTTAAAGTGACATATCTGCCATTCCTTTTTTTGTTCATATCTTGCCCTGCCGTAGTGTAAGTGTGCAATGAATAACCAATAGGCTCCCACGTTACCTCTCAAAAGTCTTATTCATAGGTACTTTTCATTTTACCAACATGAGTAAAAAAAGTGTTCAGAAAACAACACTGCTCAGTTATTTCAGAAAAGAGACGCCACAAACCAATGAAGGTGCAGCGTCAACTGCTGATGTGGCAATTTCAGACAAAGACATTGCAGAGGCTGGTCCATCAGGGGAAATCTTTTCAGCACACACTCTGCCAATTGATAAATCTAAGCACCGCTTATCCGGCATAAACAAACAATGGTTTAAAGAGTTTGATTGGCTAATGGTCAAAGAAAATGGTATGTGGTGCTCATTGTGCATGAAATATTCAAACAAACACCTCCCAAGGAGGGAGTTACCTGGGTAAATGTCCCATGCACAAGAATTCGAAAAGAAAGCTTGCTGGACCATGAAAAAAGTAACACACACATTGAGTCTTCTTCTGATCTTTTAGGAAAGCGTGTACTAGAGCAAACTGGAATCGGTCAAATTGAAAGATCTATATCTATGTTAAATAACTTACAGAGAGATGCCTTTGTGGGAGCTTTAAGATCCATGTATTGGTTGGCAAAAAATGAGTTACCACTTGAAAAGCTGTTGGAAAAGAAATGGGTTGTTCCTTTTTACAACATCTCAATGTTGGTAAAATGCCCATTACACCTCAGAAAGAATAACGCAAGAGCTGCTGGATGTCTTAGCATCAGAAATAAAGTCTAACATACTGAAAAATATGCACGCTGAAAATTTGTTCAGTATTCTGTGTGATGAAACCACAGACATCTCAGTTGTAAAGCAATTAATTATTTACATTAAATATGTTTAACAGGTCAAAATTAGTTTTGTATCAACCCACAATCTGAGTGATGGCAAAGCGGAGACTGAGTGAGACTATGGACATACTAGGCTTGAAAACTGCTAATCTGGTTGGAGCAGCTGTTATGATTGGGAAACAGAAAGGTGTGGCAAAACTGCTTAAAGATAAAACATCTGGACTCTTGGTCAACTGCCACTGTGTAAACCATCGATTGGCCCTTGCAAGTGCCCAAGCAGCAGCTGCCATACCTTATTTAACAAAACTGAATGACATCTTAAGGCAGCTGTTCTATTTCTTCCAAAATTCTTCATTTAGGATGGCTGGTTTAACAGAAATGCAAAATACTCTGAACATTCCCCAGATTAAGCTGAAAATGGCCAGTGACACTAGATGGCTGTCTCATGCCTCTGCAGTACAGTCACTACAACAGTGCATGATGAGTGTCATAGCTGCGCTGGAAAGAGAGGCCACTGGAGCGGATCCAAGATGGCCGATGGTCTCTCAGGCTGAGCTACACGCTGGAGGAGATTGCTTAAAACTTTTTCTAGAGGGAAGTCACTCACCTGAATATGCCGAAGAGGAGAGGTCGCAGCGCCGCTGGAGCCTCGCGGCGTTCTGCGGTGTCCTCTTTCGGCAACATTGAAGAACTCCTTCGTCGGATGCAGGATATCCCGGCAGCGTCGGCACCCCCGCTGGAGACGCCTCAGAGGGGCGGAAATGAGGCGATCTCCTTGGGGTTAGAAACAACGCTGAGCCCCGACGCAAGGGCACCTCCCCCACCTCCTCAGATTACTAGCTCCCCGCGAGTGGAGGAGCTACCGGTAGAAGGCATGCACCTACCCTCAGAGGCTAGAAAGAACATGGAGAGGAGCAAGGAGATGGACTCCCTGAGTTTTCAGGAGAGTCCAAGAAGCACTGAGGACTTGACAACACCAGGGACTACCCCAGTCCAGGAGAAGGAATGCCAGGAACAGCTTACAATTGGTGAGACTATTCAAGCTATAAATGTTTCCTATGCTATAGAAAAACCCAGGGAGGTAACATTGGATTCAATTTGGGACCTAGTTGCTGATCTGGCTAAGTCTGTAAAGCCCCAGCTTTTGCAGCTGGAAAGTAAAATTATTCTTCAAGAAACAGACATAAAAAATATGAAGGTTGAAATTGACGTATCCAAGAACTCTATTGTGAATATACAACAAGAACTAAAAGTATCAAAACAGCTTAGTGATGCATTAGTAAAAGATAATACAAATTTACGCAGAAAAGTGGAAACTCTGGAGAACTTTTCCCGTAATAATAATCTTCGACTGATTAATTTTCCCAGGATAGCTGCTGTGACACCTAGGGATATGTTGAAACGTTATATGTTGGAGATTTTAGGAATTCCAGAGGATGCATTACCACCACTTACTCAAGTTTACTATTTGCCGATGAAAGGTATTAAATCGCCATCTAAATCACAGGAAGATAATCAACCACTTAATGTTTCAGCAATGCTGGAACTCTCGGACAGAGAGACCGCATCTGCGGCAACATTGCTTCTTACTGTAGCTCTTGCACCAGATAAAAACTGGTTGCTTAGACTTTTCTTTAAAAATAAAATGAAATAATTTCTTGGATATAAAATTTTAATGTTTCCAGATTTGGCACGGGATACTCAAAGAAGAAGGCGAGAATTTCTTATGATGAAGCCAGGGGTTATATCCCTTGGAGGGACTTTTTTTCTACGGCACCCTTGTAAATGTGTAATACAATATCGCATGAAAAAATATGTTTTCTTTGAGCCCTTCCAGTTGACAGCCTTTCTGGCAGGAGCTTGACTGGATGAAGGGAAATAAAAGTGAAGTGCAATTTGAATTTAATGGTATCCTCTCTTAGCTAAAGGGACCTTGTTTTCTTTTATATTTGATTCAAATATTTTGTTAATATTTGTTAATATGTTCGCCTACTTTCTTTTGGATCTAAATGGAGGACTTGAGCTGAATTTAAGCAAAATATTTATGTTATTTGATTATTATGTATTTTAATTCTTGAGTATTATTTGCTTGCTTTTCTTCAACTTTCTGTACAAGTGGATACTTGATTTGTAAAATATAAAATCTGATAAATAAAAATATAAAAAAAAAGGAAAGAGAGGCCACTGAACGAAATGACATCACAGCTGAAGGATTAAGCAGATGTATTAAAACATACAATTTTGTTTCCTCTCTGATGATGCTTTCAGATGCATTACCTTTGTTGTCCAACTTATCTAAAAGGCAAGATGTCAATCTTACCGAAATTGAGTCAATTTTGCTCGCCACAAAATTGTCCATCATGCAGTTGAAAGACACTCCTGGGAGATATTTTCAAAGCCTTCATCTTTGTCTGGCAGAAGAATGGTCAGATCTCCGCATTGTCTATACACAGAGTGATGTAATGGCATTCAAAATTGCAATATATGATAAATACAGAGACAGTTGTCAAGCACCTAGATGCAAGATTTATTAGTTTTTATTAAGTTTTATTAGGATTTTATATACCGCCTATCAAGGTTATCTAAGCGGTTTTACAATAAGGTACTCAAGCATTTTCCCTCTCTGTCCCTGACATGCCAACATGATTCCCTGACATGCCAACTATTTCCAGCTTTTCAAAAGTTTTCAATGCAGAAACTCACGATTCAAGTGAGTCTGCTGAAATTCATTTTGCGCATTACTCCAAAAATGGTAGCCCTCCAATTTTAAAATATGAAAGTAGCAGGCAAGAATGGACAGTTGCATCAAAAATGATCAGAAGTCAATTATACAAAGACTTCAGTCCAAAACAAATTTTATTAAAAATGGCAACGACATCAGAGCTCAAAGAGTCGTTCCCAAATTTAGCCAAACTAGCTCATATTGGGCTAGTGATCCCACTGAGCACAGCTGAATGTGAAAGGGGGTTTTCTGCCCTTAAAAGGATCAAGTCATGTTTGAGAAATCGCATGAATCAAAGCACGCTAAATAATCTCATGCTGATCTCCTTGGAGGGCCCAGATCCTGAGGACTTTGATTATGGGAAAGCTGCAGACAACTGGGCCTCTAGGAAAAAAAAATGAAGAAATATTTAACTGAAGACACCTTCTGCATATGCAAGTTGGCTTTGAAGGTAAAATTATGTCCTTACCTGATAATTTTCTTTCCTTTAGTCACAGCAGATGAATCCAGAGACTAGTGAGATGTATCAAAGCAGTCCAAACGTAGGAAGGGAAATAAAGAAGCGAACAGGAAATCCCTCGCCCCCAAATCCTGCCCTGTAGCACGTGTCCAAGGAGATTCTACATTCCAGAGAGTATGTTACCCACGATCATACAGAGGCTACCCTTCCTAGCCTATGTGAAAAGGAGCCATCCTTGCCTGAGAGCACCATGCTGTGGAAAACACAGCTACATCCCACGAATAGAATGAGTGCAAAGCAGCCTCCCATCATATCCGACAGGCCCCAAATATCCTCCTGTGGAATGGAACTATCATGTCTGGCAATGGTCCTTAGCTGATGTCAAAACCCATGAGCACCACCGCAGACGAGATCTTTTCCTCGCAAGGGTCTAGGGCATCAAGCGTGGAAATGGGACAAGGGAAGACTCCTCCTCTAACTGAAGGCCTCTGAAGCACAAATCTATACAGCTCCCTCAGGAGGCAAACTGTTGACCAAAGTCAAGAAGAATGCCAGAGGAGAGGCAATACAACAAAACTGTACCTGGGCCCCGAAGTGACAAGTGCCTTTCCCAGAGCCCACAAATAGATACAGCAACAACATCAGACACTCAGATATCTGATCCAACTTTTATTCCACTCCTCCACATGAATGACCCAGAAGGAGTGGAAAGAAAAAAACTCTGATCCAGAGAGAAAGAGCTGCAGCTAGCCCACAACTAGCCTAGCCCCTGCTGTCAGCTGGCCGGGATTAAACAAGGTACACTAGGCTGCCAGTGAAATGGTGCCCCAAACAAGGCCAACCTCAGCTAGGGCCTGTTGAATAGTGAGGGCAAAGGAATCACTGCCGGAGGCGGTATCCCTCCTCCAAGAGAAGAAAGATTGACAGCGGTGGCACCAGCAACTGCAGTGACACCCCCTCCTCTTTCGTGGCGGGAGGGAAGGGCCTTGGCCGACCGCCCTCAGGGCCTGTTGCTGCCCGTGCACGACTACAGCTGAAGCAGCCTCGGCTATCCTAAGCGACAAAGTAGTAAAAAAACTCCTCCCACCGGTGCCTCTCCAAAGATAATGGCGACTTCTGTAGCCCCGCGCCCACAGAACAAGTGAGCTTATGGAACTTAGGTAGCCAGGTTCTTCAAGGGGGAGGGGAGAAGGGACCTGAGAGCCAGGTGTTGCCCCCCGCAAAATGGCACTGTACAGCTCCCATCCCGCAGCTCAACTGAGGCCTGAGCCGCAGGAACCTTTCTCCTCCACTGAGGCCTAAGCCACAGGAACATTTCTCCTCCACTGAGGCCTAAGCCACAGGAACATTTCTCCTCCACTGAGGCCTAAAGCCACAGGAACATTTTTCCTCCACTAAGGCCTAAGCCACAGGAATATTTCTCCTCTGAGGCCTAAGCCACAGAAATATCTTTCAAAATCCACCGTAGAATCCAGGAGCTGAGGAACCCCTGTGGTGCAGAAGGCACCACATCTAGTAGAGTAAGGGACCTGGGAGGTTTCCAGGTGTTACCTTGAAGAGGGTGAGGTAGGGACACTGGGAGGGCCCTGGTGTACCTCCAAAGCTGAAACCTGATGGATGTAATCCTACTAGTTTCTGGATTCATCTGCTGTTGATGACGAGGAATATTTTTTCTTCATTAAGTTTCCCATATTTTTTTTCCATTGTTTTCACTTTTCTTCCTGACAGCGACAATACTTGTGGTGCTTGGTTTATGTCATAACAATTGTTATAAAAAAATTTTGTTAGGATTGCAAAAAGAGAGGCAAAAGTAGAATATAGGACCAGGTCTACAGCGGTCAAAATGGCAGTTAGGGAGGCAAAACTTCGAGTGGAAGAAATTCTGGCAAAAAACATTAAAAAGGGGGACAAATCCTTCTTCAGGTATATTAGTGACAGAAAAAGGAACACAGGCGGGATAGTACGCCTTAGAAGACCGGACGGAAGTTACGTGGAAGCAGATTCCAATAAAGCCGAACTACTGAATGAATACTTCTGCTCAGTCTTCATCTGTGAGGCACCGGGACACGGTCCCCAGTTGAAGGCAACACAAAGCACAGAAGACCCGTTTCAGAATTTTGAGTTCACACCAGGTGAAGTTTACAGTGAACTGGCAAGACTCAAGGTGAACAAAGCCATGGGACCAGACAATTTGCACCCAAGAATGCTCAGAGAATTGAGCGATGTCCTGGCGAAACCATTGGCTGAGCTATTCAATCTCTCCCTAAGTAAGGGGAAAGTTCCCCTGGACTGGAAATTAGCTAATGTCGTTCCTCTGCATAAAAAGGGTTGCAGGGCAGAGGCTGCGAATTATAGACCGGTGAGTCTCACATCAATAGTGTGCAAACTCATGGAAACACTAATTAAAAGCAAATTGGACACGATCTTGAATGAAGGGAATCTTCGGGATCCCAGTCAGCATGGATTCACCAAGGGTAGGTCCTGCCAATCCAATCTCATCAGCTTCTTTGACTGGGTAACAAGAAAGTTGGACTTGGGAGAGTCTTTGGACGTCGTGTACCTGGACTTCAGGAAAGCTTTTGACAGTGTCCCACACCGCAGGCTGCTAAGCAAGATGGAATCGATGGGGTTAGGAGAGACACTAACTGCATGGGTCAATGATTGGCTGAGTGGCAGACTTCAGAGGGTGGTGGTTAATGGTACCCTCTCTAAAACATCGGAGGTGACCAGTGGAGTGCCGCAGGGCTCGGTCCTGGGTCCACTCCTTTTCAACATATTCATAGGGGATCTGACTCAAGGGCTTCAAGGTAAAATAACACTATTCGCCGATGACGCCAAACTATGTAATATAGTAAGTGAATGCAGTTTACAGAATTATATGGCGCAAGACCTGCTTACATTGGAAAGTTGGTCCTCAACCTGGCAGCTAGGCTTCAATGCTAAGAAATGTAAGGTCATGCACCTCGGAAGTGGAAATCCATGTAGGACGTACTTCTTGAACGGAGAAACTTTAACTAGGACTTCAGCAGAACGAGATTTAGGAGTAATCATCAGTGCAGACATGAAAACTGCCAATCAAGTGGAGAAGGCTTCATCTAAGGCAAGGCAGATATTGGGTTGTATCAATAGAAGTTTCGTCAGCCGAAAGCCTGAAGTCATAATGCCGTTGTACAGGGCCATTGTGAGACCTCATCTGGAGTACTGTGTGCAATTCTGGAGGCCACATTACAGTAAAGATGTGCGCAGAATTGAATCGGTTCAACGGACGGCCACCAGGATGATCTCGGGGCTCAAGGGTCTCTCGTACGAAGAGAGACTGAACAAATTGCAGCTCTACACTCTCGAGGAACGTAGGAAGAGGGGAGACATGATCGAAACATTTAAGTACCTCACGGGACGTGTCGAAGTGGAAGATGATATTTTCTTTCTCAAGGGACCCTCGGCCACAAGAGGGCTCCCGCTCAAACTCAGGGGCGGAAAATTTCATGGCGACACCAGAAAGTATTTCTTCACAGAGAGAGTGGTTGATCATTGGAACAAGCTTCCAGTGCAGGTGATCGAGGCAGACAGCGTGCCAGACTTTAAGAATAAATGGGATACCCATGTGGGATCCCTACGAGGGTCAAGATAAGGAAATTGGGTCATTAGGGCATAGACAGAGGGTGGGTAAGCAGAGTGGGCAGACTTGATGGGCTGTAGCCCTTTTCTGCCGTCATCTTCTATGTTTCTATGTGGATAACCTATTTTTATGTAGATGAATTTATTTTTATGTGGATGAAATTATTTTATGTGGATGATTTTGGTGTAACTTTGGAACTTTGACTCTTTCAAATAAAGTCCATTTAGGAACATCGAGTGTGTGGCGCAGTGGTTAAAGCTACAGCCTCAGCACCCTGGGGTTGTGGGTTCAAACCCACGCTGCTCCTTGTGACCCTGGGCAAGTCACTTAATCCCCCCATTGCCCCAGGTACATTAGATAGATTGTGAGCCCGCTGGGACAGACAGGGAAAAATGTTTGAGTACCTGAATAAATTCATGTAAACCGTTCTGAACTCCCCTGGGAGAACAGTATAGAAAAATTGAATAAATAAAAAAAAAATAAAAACTCCACAGAGGGGTTTTTTTTTTTGTTTTCTCTGGATTTTCTTCTCTGTGGATATCTTGGGGTCAATTCCTTTTGTTTTTTGTCCCATTCCTTTTAACATTTTTTTCATCCTTCTCTGAACCTTTTCTAATGCTGCTGTATCTTTTTTGAGATACAGCAACCAGAACTGTACACAGTATTCAAGGTGTGGACGTACCATAGAGCAGCGTTTCTCAACTCGGTCCTACAGTACCCCCTTGCCAGTCAGGTTTTTAAGATATTCACAATGAATATGCGTAAACTTGATTTGCATACACTGCCTCCCTTATATGCAAATTTCTTTCATGCATATTCATTGTGGATATCCTAAAAATCTGACTGGCAAGGGGGGACTCCAGGACCGAGTTAAGAAACACTGTCAGAGCAATACAAGGGCAGTCGTAGCAGCTCTATTCTAAAACTGTGGTTAAGGTTTAATGGTGGCTACTCTGATTCACTCCATTTGGCAAGGGGAGAAAGGTAGGGCTGCCCCCTTTCCCCATACTTGAGTGACTTTCGCACCTCCCATATTTCCTCGATAAACTCATCATCCCTGTTTGCCCTTCCTGGACTCTTAGATTGACTGATCAGAATTTACTGACCATACCTTCCATCAAAGAATTCTATTACACTAGAAAAACTAATTTTTCCATTGTAGCTCCAACTTTATGGAACGCCATGCCACCTCAACTCCACCTTGAAAATTCACTCGACAAATTCAAGATTAAACTAAAAACGTTTTTATTCCAAGACACATACCATAGCATTTAAATATTTCTTCTCCAACAGCTAGCAAACTAAATATGAACCACTTTTAAGAAGCGATCCCCTTTCCTGATGTTATATCCTCCCCTCTCTTCTTCTCTTTTTAATTTGTTTTTTAATGATGTAATTATTAACTTTCCCTTCCCCTTCCCCCTCAAGCTCATGCTCGTATTTGTAATTTAGAACATAAGAATTACCATCTCCGGATCAGACCATCGGGTCCATCAAGTCCGGCGATCTGCACACGCGGAGGCCCAGCCAGGTGTACACCTGTCGTAATTCTAGTCACTATTATCCCTCTATGCCTCTCGTAAGGAGATGTACATCTAGTTTGCTTTTAAATCCGGAAACGGTGGATTCCACAATAACCTCCTCTGGGAGAGCATTCCTGGTGTCCACCACTCGTTGCGTTCCTGATATTTGTCCTGGACTTGTTCCCCCTTAGCTTCAGTCTATGTCCTCTTGTCCGTGTCACATTGGTCATTGTAAATAATTTTCTTTCCTGCTCTATTTTTTTCGATTCCTTTCAGTATTTTGAAAGTCTCGATCATATCCCCTCGCAGTCTCCTCTTCTCAAGGGAGAACAATCCCAGTCTCTTAAGTCGTTCCTCGTATTCCAAGCTCTCCATACCTGCTCGTCTCTACACCCTCTCCAGCAGTTTTATATCCTTCTTTAGGTTGGGAGACCAATGTTGGACACAGTATTCCAAGTGTGGTCTGACCATTGCTCTATAAAGTGGCATTATAACTTTCTCCGATCTACTTGTGATTCCCTTCTTTATCATGCCTAACATTCTATTTGCTTTCTTTGCCGCCACCACACATTGTGCCGACGACTTCAGGGTCCTATCTATCAGTACACCCAGGTCCTTTTCCTGTTCGCTCTTGCCCAGAGTTGCACCTGACATTCTATACTCGTGTTCCTTGTTCTTTCTGCCTAAATGCATTACTTTGCATTTTTCCACATTAAACTTCATCTGCCATTTCTCCGCCCATTTCTCTAACTGACACAAGTCGCTCTGGAGTTCCTCGCTATCCTTCTGCAATCCGATTGCCCGGCATAGCTTTGTGTCATCTGCAAACTTGATGATCTCACTGGATGTTCCTTCTTCTAGGTCATTGATGAAGATATTAAATAAGATGGGCCCAAGTACCAAGCCGCTAGTCACTTTCTCCCAGTCTGAGAACTTCCCATTTATGCCTACTCTCTGCTTTCTGTTCTCCAGCCATTTGCCTATCCATCTTAGTATATCTCCCTCTATTCCATGGCTTTGTAGTTTCCTGAGAAGTCTTTCATGTGGAACCTTGTTGAAAGCTTTCTGGAAGTCCAAGTATATTATATGTCCACTCCACTATCAATTTGTTTGTTCACGGTCTCAAAAAATTGAAGTAAATTTGTCAAACATAATTTCCCTTTCCTGAAGCCATGTTGACTGGCTCTCATCAGATCGTGTGTATCCAAGTGCCAGACTATGCTATCTTTAATCAGTGCTTCAACCATCTTTCCAGGGACAGATGTAAGACTCACAGGTCTGTAGTTGCCCGGTTCTCCTCTTGATCCTTTTTTGAAAATTGGCATGACGTACGCTATCTTCCAGTCGTCCGGTATCTGTCCAGTTCTAATTGACAGGTTGGCAAGTTTTTGCAATAGTTCTCCGATTTCAACCTTCAATTCTTTTAAGACTCTCAGGTGGATTCCATCCAGTCCAGGGGATTTGTCACTTTTAAGTTTGTCGATCTGGTAGTATATCTGGTCCAAGTCCACTTCTACTGTAGTGAGGCTGTCCTCTATTGCTCCTTTGAACACTTTCACTGGTTCTGGTAATGTTGCGGTGTCCTCTTTCGTAAAGACAGACGCAAAGAAGGAATTTAGTCTGTCTGAGATTTGTTTGTCTTCCTTGATGTACCCTTTTCTTCCCTGGTCATCCAGCAGTCCCACCGCCTCTTTTGCAGGTTTTTTCCCTTTTACGTATCTAAAGAAGGGCTTGAAATTTTTTGCCTCTTGCGCTATTTTCTCCTCATAGTCCATTTTGGCATCCCTCACCGTCTTGTGACATTTCTTCTGATCATCTTTGTGTTTGTTCCAAGCTTCGGTTGTTTTCGTGCGTTTCCATTTTTTTTAAAGAGTCCCTCTTTTCTTTTATGGCTTCCTTCACCTCTCTAGCAAGCCATGCTGGTTCTCCTTTGCCTTAAGCTTTCCTTTCTTTGGAAATCTGCAGAATGTAGAGATTTTGTGCTTCCATGATAGTATTTTTCAGTAGGGACCATGCCTGATCTACCGTTTTAACTTTGTCCATCTTTTTCTTGAGCTGTTGTTTCACCTTGGCTCTCATGTTATCATATCTTCCCTTTTTAAAGTTTAAGGTCGTGGTTAAGGTTTTGGTACGTTTCCCTTTCCCTTATAATAATTTATTTTAACCTTTCATTTTTAACATTGTAAAGCGGCTGGGTGCTCGGCGATGGTCGGTATATTAAAATTAATAAACTTGAACTTGAATTCCTGCATTAGCTTATAGCTCACATTGTAAAAGGGCAGTGGTGAATCAGTGGATTAGCCCAACTGGGTTGGTGAATTCAGGAAACAGCTCTAATGGCGAGATGATCCTACACATGCTGGAAGAGAGTGGCACAGTGGTTAGAGCTACAGCCTCAGCACCCTGAGGTTGTGGGTTCAAATCCCATGTTGCTCCTTGTGACCCTAGGCAAGTCATTTAATCCCCATTAGATAGAGTGTGAGCCTGTCGGGATAGATAGGGAAAAATGCTTCAGAACCTGAATGTAAACCACTTAGGCTTCAAGTGGAATATAAATACTTTAATAAATAAAGAGTAAATGATAAAGACCTGAATGGTCCATCCAGTCTGCCAAACAGCTTCATTTATTAGAAATTTATGCTTAAATTTTAATCATCTTATTTTCTTTGATATTATTGGATGCTAGCCCATAGAAATTCACCTGGAACTACTGGAGTTACTGTTGAAGCTCACTTCAGTCTATCAAATACATCACATCATTTGTGGGATACAGACCGAAAAAGTCCACCCAGCACCCTCTTCATGCGTCAAAGTTCTCTCCAGCTTGTCCTAAAGTGCTGGAGTAAGATAGGAAAGGGACACGCAAATATTTAATGGGTGCCCTCTATAAAAATATATTACATTGCTATAATTTACATCTCCGATCCAGATTATAAGACCATATAAAATTTTTTGTGATTTCCCTACCTCATATATAGGGCTCAATCAATTACCCCATTCAACCCACCCTAAGACTACTAGGAATGACGATAGATAGATGCTGCACCATGCAACCACAAATCAATAAAACAATACAGAAATCATTCGCAGTTATGAGAAACTTAAGACAAGTTCGAAAATTCTTCGATAGAACACAATTCTGGCTCTTAATACAATTCCTAGTCCTAGGTCTCTTAGACTATTGCAACATTCTTTACCTCCCCTGACCAGCAACAGTGACAAAACAACTACAAACAATCCAAAACACAGCACTGAGACTTATCTATTCATTGAGGAAACACGACCACATCACAGAGGCATACCTCAACTCACACTGGCTTCTAATTCCAGCAAGAATACTATTCAAATTCTACTGTCTACTATTTAAAACCATAAATGGCGACAGCCCAATCTACCTGAACAACTGTCTCATCCAAACTACATCAACTAGACATAGGAAAACGCAACCCCCAATCAAAACATCTGCGCATGCTCAAGGCCTTCTGGCTCCCACTCTCTCTGAGATTCTCATGAGATGCTCAAGGCCCTGCAGCAGCCCAGCAGAGATCAGCGGCAGTCGCATCAGGCTCTTTTGGCACTGGCATGTCCTGTGGGTTGGTGCTGCGTGCCGGTGTCTGCTTGAGGTAAGGGTTGTGGGAGGGAGGTCTACGGAGGGGGTGAAGTTGGTTCCCAGGGGTGGGGTGGAAGCATGCCAATGGCCTTGGGAGGGGGGTGTCTTTTTGGGATGGGATGGGTTGGGGTGGAAGCACACCAGTGGCCTCGGGGGGGAAGAGGGTCTTTTTGGGATATGGAACAAATCATCAGAGTTTCCCTTACTTTTTATGGGGAAACTCACTTTGATATACGAGCACTTTGGCTTACGAGCATGCTTCTGGAACGAATTATGCTCGCAAACCAAAGTTCCACTGTAGTCGGTCTTTATGGAAGAAGAGATCTACCTGAACTAGAAAAGGTTTTCAAGAGTGATGATGCGTTGGAAATTAAAGAAATTTCGGTGAATCTGGAAGATGTACTAAGCTAAATCGACAAGTTAAAAAGTGATAAATCGCCAGGACCGGTGGTATACATCTCAGGGTACTAAAAGAACTCAAACATGAAATTGCTGACCTGCTGTTAGTGATCTGTAACCTGTTGCTAAAATTGTCTGTAGTACGTGAAGATTGGAGGGTGGCCAATGTTACACCGATTATTTTTTTAAAAGGGTTCCAGGGGAGATCCAGGAAATTACAGACCGGTAAGCCTCACTTCAGTGCCGAGCAAAATGGTGGAAACAATTATAAAAAATAAAATTGTAGAACACGTAGACAAACATGATTTAATTAGATGGAGTCAGCATGGGTTCAGTCGAGGGAGAGGTTACTCCTCCATTCATTTTGAAATTTTTTTTTTTTTTTAATTCTTTATTCATTTTCAATCTTACATCAAGTGTACAAACAGTGAAACAATACAATTAAACACATCACTCGACAATCTTTCTAATTTATCTTACAATACATAAAATTACCACCCTCCCCTCCCATCATTCCTCTATTATTTTCCCAATATATAAATATTAAAAAATATACCTCCCCCCCTCCCAAACATTAGACGGTGTAAATTTCAATAGAAAATGGTGTTTACTCATTACAATAAGAAGTTAATGGCTCCCAAATTTTATTAAATTTCTTATAGTTCCCTTGTTGTATAGCTATTGTTCTGGAAATTTTTTTAATACTAGCCTTACTACTTCTGCCGTACCAAAAGCTTACAAGCATTCAATCATTCACCCGGCAATTAAAAACATCAAAGAAAGCCAACTCAATTGCGCAAATTATAGACCAATTGCTAATTTGCCATTTCTAGCAAAGCTAACAGAAAAAATTGTCTAACTAGATCTCAGAATTTGCAGACAAAAACAAAATTCTACACTCAAATCAAACTGGATTCCGCAAAAATCATTCTACCGAACATTCTTTAATAGGACTAACCACTTAAATTCAATACTTTCTTGACCACCATAAGTCCGTAATCCTTGTATCACTGGACCTTTCAGTGGCTTTTGACACGGTCGATTAACGACTACTTTTGAATCGATTAGCTTCGGCCGGAATCACCAGCCAAATACTAGACTGGTTTTTTGTTGGGTTTTTTTATTTTATTATTATTTATTTATACTTTTACAAGTTGAAAAATCAATACTTGAAAGGAAATATAACAATTCAAATACAGGAAACAAATACCAATTATAAAATAATAACACACAAGTGACTATGACTAAAGTCCACATTTTGGGGAGAGAAAGAATCAATCACTTCAAAGGGTAGTTGGATTCCAGGAAATTAAACTAAATTAAATCAAATTGCAGAGTGCAGTTGGAGTCAATTAACTAATGGCCTGGTTGGCTGATTCCATGGAAGTCTCTGGAATTCTTATAGTTACTTTACCTTCAAGGAAAAATTGCAGTTGATCGGGTTCATAAAAATATCTGTTACCCTGATATGTAATACAACATTTACAGGGAAAAACGTAATTGAAAGGTTGCCCCTAAACTCAACACAGACTGACGACAAGCCAGAAACTTCTTACGTCTGGCTTGCGTCCACTTCGATACATCAGGAAAAATAGAAATTTTGAATCCATGAAATTCCACTTTTTCAGTCCTATAAAATAGACAAAGAATTGCTTCTTTATCTTGAAGAAAGACAAAAGTTACCAATAAGGTGGCTCTAATCACAATTTCCTCTTGAGACGACTCTAGCATACCAGTGAGATCCAATTCTCCTGGTATCGCATTCCCTTTTTCTTTATCCTCCTTTGGTAAATTTAGGTAATATATCTTTTGTAATGGTGGCATATTATTTTCAGGAAATTTCAGAACCGTGTTTAAAAAGGAATGACTGGTTTAAATCATACCTTACGGATCGTTCCTCCAGTGTTCTTTAACAATTCCAGTTCAAAGACTTTCTTGAATACATTTGGAATCCCTCAAGGATCAATCTTATTGCCACTATTATTCAATATCTACCTTGTTCCCTTAACTGATGTTATGCCAATCCATAGGTTTCACAGCTTACGCGTATGCAGATGACATTCAGATCATTCATCCTATCGACCCAGCAAATAATAGTGAAATAGAGGACATAAACAATTGGTTAAGAGAAAACATGCTATCCCTTAGCATCACTAAAACAAATTGTCTCCTCTTCCCTTGAAAAAGAGGGAACAGTTAACCTTGCATATCTGTATTGACAACTTACCCGTTTGTTCAGTTAATTCAGTCAAAATCATTGGCATAATTATCGACTCTAAACTTACTTACCATGCGCAAATAGGAGCCATTGTCAGAAGTTTTTTCCACAAATTGAGAATGATAAGGTCATTGGCAAGCATTTTGAAACCAGCCTCACTAAACATACTGATTCATTCCCTTGTGATTTCAAAACTTAATTATTGCAACTCCAGGGTATTCTAATAAGAGATCAAACGTCTTTAGCTCATACAGAATACTGCTATCAAGGTCATCACAGGATCAAAGAAATATGACCATGTTACTCCGCTGTTAAAGAACGCTCACTGGTTACCCATCCAACATAGATTAACATATAAATTGGCCATGATAATTTTCAAAATACACAAAATCAATGAACCGGCATTCATTGATAAATTAATTATTCCAAGTGATCCACCCAGAGTATTAAGCTCAACAAATCAACATCTCTTCTTCGTTTCCCTCTCTGAAAATTATTGGCACTCATCGTATAACATCATTTTCAGTGACTGCCCCCACAATTTGGAACTCTTTGCCATTACACGTAAGATCTGAATCCAATTTAGAGAAATTCAAAGGTTTCCTGTATAAAGATGCCTTTGATCAGTAATCTCCCTCTACAATAGAGCTCTTGCCATTTATCCCTTCCTTTTCTTTTTCCTCTCTCTTCCGATTCTCTTTTCAAATTAGCTAATGCAGCAGAATATGTGTTACCCTTTCCCTTTGTTCATTCCATCAATGTTATCTTCTCTTTACTATATTTTAGTTCCTCCTTCTCCCCTCTTGTTAATCTGTCTGGTCTGTTTTTTTGTCTTTGTAGTCAGTTGTACTTGTTGTTGTCTCAAATGTTTGTATTACCCTATTTTATAGCATTGTATACTCGCCTAGAATTTAGGATAGATGTGTTATCAAATTTTAAATAAACTATGAAAAAAAACTAAACTATGAAACTGCTTGACTTCTTTGAAGGTGTGAATAAACATGTGGATAAAAGTGAGCCGGTTCATGTAGTGCATGGTCTCATACTCTAACCGTTTGCAGGGCCACATTTTGGATTTGTAGGTACTTGGAGGGCCTCAGAAAAAAATAGTCAATGTCTTATTAAAGAAATGACAATTTTGCATGAGGTAAAATTTATAGTTTATAAATCTTTCCCTTTTGGCTAAGTCTTAATAATAATATTGTAATTTATATCTAAAGAGACATATGATCAAGAAACTGTTTTATTTTACTTTTGTGATTATGATAAACATACCGAGGGCCTCAAAATAGTACCTGGCAGGCTGCGAGTTTGAGACCACTGATGTAGTGTATCTAGATTTTCAGAAATATTTTGATAAAGTTTCTCATAAGGCTCATGAGAAAATTAGAGTCAAGGGATAGGTGAATTTCAGTTGTGGATAAGGAATTGGTTATCTGATAGAAAACAGAGGATAGGGTTAAATGGTCATTTTTCTCAATGGAGGAGAGTAAACAGTGGAGTGCCACAGGGATCTGTACTGGGACCGGTGCTATTTAACTTATTTATAAATGATCTGGAAATTGGAACTACAAGTGAGGTGATTAAATTTGCAGATGACACTAAACTGTTCAAATTGTTAAAATGCATGCGGATTGTGAAAAATTGCAGGCAGACTTTAGGAAATTGGAAGACTGGGCGTCCAAATGGCAGATTAAATTTAATGTGGACAAATGCAAAGTGATGCAGATTGGGAAGAATAACCTGAATCACAGTTACCGGATGCTAGGGTCCACTTTAGGGATTAGCGCCCAAGAAAAGGATCTGGGTATCATCGTAGACAATAAGATTAAACCTTCCACCTAATGTGTGGCAGCAGCCAAAAAAGCAAACAGGATGCTAGGATTAAAAAAAAGGATGGTTAACAAGACTAAGAATGTTATAATGCCCCTGTATTACTCAATGGTGTGACCTCACCTGAAGTACTGTGTTTAGTTCTGGTCTCCTTATCTCAAGAAAGATATAGTGGCGCTAGAAAAGATTCAAAGAAGAGCAACAAGGATTATAAAGGGGATGGAACTCCTCTCCTATGAGGAAAGACTAAAATGATTAGGGCTCTTCAGCTTGGAAAAGAGACGGCTGAGGGGAGATATGATTGAAGTCTACAAAATCCTGAGTGGAGTAGAATGGATACAAGTGGACTGATTTTTCACTCCCATGAAAAATTACAAAGACTAGGGGACACTCGAAGTTACAGGGAAATACGGTACTTTTAAAACCAATAGGAGGAAATTTTTTTTCACTCAGAGAATAGTTAAGAACATAAGAATTGCCGCTCATGCGGTGGCCCTCTGGTCAAAGACCAGTGCCCTAACTGAGAGTAGCCCTACCTGCGTACGTTCCGGTTCAGCAGGAACTTATCTAACTTTGTCTTGAATCCCTGGAGTGTGTTTTCCCCTATGACAGACTCCGGAAGAGTGTTCCAGAGATAGTGGTAAGAGCGGATAGCATAGCTGGTTTTAAGAAAGGTTTGGATAAGTTCCTGGAGGAAGAGTCCATAATTTGTTATTGAGAAAGACATGGGGGAAGCCACTGCTTGCCCTGTATCGGTAGCATGGAATATTGCTACTCCTTGGGTTTTGGCCACCGTGAGAACGTGCTACTGGTCTGACCCAGTAAGGCTATTCTTATGTTCTTATGGGGCTGGGAAACTAGCTTCAAAAGAGGAACTGCTTAGGTCTAATGCGTATATGTCTCTTCATGACAAATTAGAATCTTTAGAGAACGTTAACCAGGTTTTATTGAAAATAAGCTTTATTTTAGTTTTTATTAGAAATTTGTAAGTCTTGTACTCAATCATCAAACCAAATATGAGCAACATGTACTGTAAGTTGAATGAAGACTTTGTGTAAAGCAGAGAATGGCTGATCTATACAAAACAAGTAATCACTCTCTGCAAACTAGTACTGCCTGATTTACGATTCACTTCGGGCGAATCGATTCAATTCGATTTGTTGTGGGGGTGTTTTTGTTGGGTTTTTTTTAAATTGGCCTAGCTAATTCGGTGACCCAGGGTTTCTCACCGCTCATTGGGGTACACGGGCTGACCACTGCTGCTGCTTCCCGCCTGATCACCGCCACTCCCCGCCCACTTGCCATCGCTGCTCCCTGCCCGCTCCTTGGTGCCACTGCTGCTGCTCCCAGCCCGCTCGCCACTGCCGCCCCCCTGCCCACTCACCGCTGCAACTCCAGAAAGGTAAGGGCCAGCGTGCAGAGACTTCATACCTCCGGCCCAGAAGCCCTCCCCCATCAGTTCTGACATCGGAGAGAAGGTCTGGGATAGCCAATCACTGCTTGGCTGGCCCAGACCTTCTCTCTGACATCAGAATTGATGTCGGGGGAAGGATTGTGGGCCAGCGGCATGCAATTGCTGCACGCTGGCCTTTATCTTCCTGGAGTTGCTGCAAACGGCAGACCGGGGGGGGGAGAGGAGGAGGAATCGAAGGCGGGTAGGCAGGCTTCAGCGCAGCAGAGAGGGCGGGAGGAAGACAGACTTTAGCGTGGCAGGGAGGGAGGTAGGAAGGGGGGACTCCCTTACATAGGAAGGAGGGAAGGGGGCACTACTTTACATAGGAAGGAGGGAAGGGGGCACTAACTTACATAGGAAGGAAGGAGGGGGGGCACTAACTTACATAGGAAGGAGAGAGGAAGGGGGCACTAACTTACATAGGAAGGAAGGAGGAAGGGGGCACTAACTTACATAGGAAGGAAGGAGGAATGGGGCACTAACTTACATAGGAAGGAAGGAAGGAGAAAGGGACACTAACTTACATAGGAAGGAAGAAGGTAGAAGGCACTAACTTACATATGAAGTAAGGAGGTAGGGGGCACTAACTTGGGACATAGAAAGGAGGGAGGAAATAGAAAGGGACAATTGTTGGGCCTGAGTGAAGAAAGAAAGATTGGATGCACAGTCAGAAGGAAGTGCAACCAGAGACTCACAAAATCACCAGACAACAAAGGTCGGAAAAATTATTTTATTTTCTGTTTTGTGATTACAATGTGTCATATTTGAAATGTGTATCCTGCCAGAGCTGGTGTTAGACCACGAACGTGAGCTAGGATTTAACAGAGAGAGGAAAAGTCTTTTTTGTTTGTTTATTTTGGATAGGAGAGGGCAAAGGGGGTGAAGAGGCTATAAAATAAACCCACCAGGATGTTTGGAAAAAAAACCAACAAAAAACACCCAGTTGGGCAGGAAAATCGAATCAAAATCGATTCAATAGGCTAAATCGAATCAAAATTTTTTTTCCTGAATTGGGCAGCTCTACTGTAAACCCCTGCTTTTTTGGAGTCCAATATTAATTATTTTCTATCAAAACATCGCTGGCAAAACTTTCACTATAGTAATGATTTGAGCATCAGAAATATATATAAAATAATTCTTCTTTATGTTGTTAAAAGAAGATTTGCCTATTTTTTCTATAGTATAATATGTGCTACCTTCTTTCAAGAAAACGCAGGAAGATAATTAGTGGACATGATGTACCGTAATTGTTCCCAACACAGCATTATTGGATACATCAAGAGGCGAGAAGAAGCAGAGCCAAAGATTTTTTTTTTAAAAATCAACGCAGAATTTCAGAATGAAAAAAGGGGTCCTTTTGCTAAGGCACACCAGCCAATTTAGTAGACAGTAATGCGCCCATTATATCCCTCAATCCCTCCACATTCTGGGCCATAGTAGACCCCTCAATCGCCTCTATAGACCCAAATGTATTCATTCGCCAGTGGCGCTCCTTGAGCGAAACAACCCTGAACGAGCTAGCCCCAGTACAGATAAAACACAAACTCTGCAGATCTTCTGACAAATGATTCAACACCGAACTTCTACAACTAAAAAGACACTGCAGACAACTCGAAAGAGACTGGAAAAAAAAGAACCAAGAACACACCAAAGTAGCTTGGAGAAACCTAATAAAACAATACAAGGTCAAACTTAAGGAAAAATGAAGAGCTTATTACTCCAAACTAATCGGCACAGAAACAATAATCACAAAGAAACTCTTCCAACTTGTAAAAAACCTCACCAACACTAAGCCATTCCTAACCACTCAAGGACTCTACCCTCCAACAGCCACCCAACTAGAAGAACACTTCAAAAACAAGATCACCACAATCAGAAACTCCTTCAACAACTCACCAATCCACCTCGACGAGATTATAATAAACCCTACAACAGATGAAGCCACTGCAGCTGACAGGTACTGGACCAACTTCCCAGAGGTACAATGGTCGGATATGAACCGACTCTACAAAAAATATAGTCAAGCGTCATGTGACCTGAACAACTGCCCCTCATATTTACTAACAAATGACTCCCCCAAATTTAGAGCTAGCCTCTAGCAATGGATTCAAACAACTCTCACGGAAGGTCAATTCCCACAAGACCAAGGAGAAATTATAATCACCCCAATACTGAAAGACCACAAAGGCCCAATAGACACCCCTTCCATCTACAGGCCCATCGCCTCAATTCCATTATATGTTAAACTAATAGAAGGTCTGGTTGCACAATACCTCTCCAACTACCTTGAAGACCCCAACCTACTCCACCCAACTCAATCAGGGTTCAGATCCAACCACAGTACTGAGACACTGCTAGTATCCCTACTAGATATATCCCGGCAGCACCTTAGCAAAGGAAGAAGGATGCTGATAATTCAACTCGACCTCTCTGCCACATTTGACCTGGTTGACCACACCATACTTCTTCAGATATTAGAAGCAATAGGGATCTCAGGCGGAGTATACAATTGGTTCCAATGATTCCTCAAAACAAGAACATACAGAGTAGAAACAAAAGATCTTATATCGGATCCCTGGACCAATCCCTTTGGAGTACCTCAAGGGTCACCACTGTCACCCATGCTCTTCAATCTCTTCATATCTTCCCTCGGTATAATGCTAGACAAACTCGAAGTAACCTCATTCAGCTATGCAGATGATATAACCATACTCCTCCCCTTTGACTCACAAGATCCCACCACAACAGATAACCTGGAAAAAACACTTGAAGCAGTGGAAAAATGGATGATAGAACACAAACTGAAGCTCAACCCAGACAAAACAAAATTTCTATTGCTTGAAAAGGACAAAACCCCTTCCATAACCGAACTAAAAATAAAAGCCACCAAATATCCCATACAGCCCGTTCTCAAACTCCTAGGAGTAACAGTAGATAGATGCTGCATTCTTCAGGTGCAAATCAACAAAACCAAAACCCATGCAGAAGTTACACCCTTAATGGCGAGATCCTAGCAAGGACTGTAGCAGAACGGGACTTAGGGGTGATCATCAGTGAAGACATGAAGACTGCCAATCAAGTGGAGCAGGCTTCATCTAAGGCTAGACAAATCATAGGGTGTATACGTAGGGGTTTCGTCAACCATAAGCCTGAAGTCATTATGCCATTGTATAGATCCATGGTGAGACCCCATCTGGAATACTGTGAACAATTCTGGAGGCCTCATTACCGGAAAGATGTGCTGAGACTAGAGTCGGTCCAGCGAATGGCCACCCGGATGGTCTCAGGACTCAAGGACCTCCCATACGAGGAACGGCTGGATAAGTTGCGGCTATACTCACTTGAGGAACGCAGAGAGAGGGGAGACATGATCGAGACGTTCAAATATCTCACGGGCCGCATCAAGGTGGAAGAAGATATCTTCTTTTTCAAAGGTCCCACGGCTACAAGAGGGCATCCGTGGAAAATCAGAGGAGGGAAGCTGCACGGTGACACCAGAAAATACTTTTTCACCGAAAGAGTGGTAGATCGCTGGAATGGTCTTCCACTTCAGGTGATTGAGGCCAGCTGCGTGCCGGATTTTAAGACAAAATGGGATCGTCACGTGGGTTCTCTTCACAGAGAAAGGTAGGGGTGGGTCATTAAGGTGGGCAGACTAGATGGGCCGTGGCCCTTATCTGCCGTCTATTTCTATGTTTCTATGTTTCTAAAACCACACAAAAACCATTCTTTACCATGCGCAACCTATGCAAAATTAGAAAATTCTTCAACAAAGAACAATACAGACTCATAGTCCAATCCCTAGTCCTAAGTCTAATGGACTATTGCAATATCCTCTACCTTTCTTGCCCCACCTACTTAATAAAACAACTACAGACTGTGCAGAACACAGCCCTTAGACTGATCTATTCTCTTGGAAAATTTGACCACATCACCAACGCCTACCTAGATTCACACTGGCTTCCTATACAAGCCCGCATCCAATTCAAACTATACTGCCTATTATTCAAAACATTAAACGGAACGGCACCCACCCACCTAAACAACCGCCTAAACAGGAACCTCTCATCCAGACAAAGGAGAACCCAGTCCCCTTTCTCCTATCCCCCTTTCAAAGGAACTAAGTGCAAAAAGATGTATGACAACCTACTAGCAACACATGCAGCAAAATTGGACCCCTCCATCACCAACAGACCTCAAAGCTTTCTGAAAAGAAATCATAACCCTACTATTCAAAAAATTCATCCAGATGTCCTAACCCCCCTTCTTTTCCCCTATGCTATCCTCCCCTCTCCCTCAACAATATAACCAGCATCCACTCTGCAACCTTCTCGTATACTTCCAGCTCCTTCTGATGCTCCCCTCATTTTCCCACTTTGTAACCTCTCCTCAATTGAATTAGTTACCAACGCCTTTAATTGTAATCCTCTTCCTGGAAATGTCCAGTTATCTTTTGATGTAATCTGCTTAGAACTGCAAGGAATAGAAGTCAGTAATGTAATGTACTATCCTATGGACACGTTAGCATTTAGCGTGCGCTAAATCGGCTAGCGCACCTTAGTAAAAGGAGCCCTAAATGTATATCCAGATTTAATTACAGCTATTGTAAAAATAAGACGCGAATTCTTGGGTAAGGAACCGCAAGTCAGAGCTGAAACTTGTCCTCGAAAATGTCTCATTAAAGATGCTCCTAAATCTTTTGGGGCTCTTTTCCCGGGTTATTGTGGGTTTCCTACACGTTGAAGCCACGTTTATTGCGTGCCAGCCCTTCCCGCCAGCTTTTTACTAGGTGGTAAGAGATGGCCTGAGGTGTCCTGTAATGCTTACTAAAAAGGACCCTTGTCATTGTGGGGAGAAGAACATAAGAGTCCAGAGCAGAGCATTTAGCAAGGGAAGACCAGAGCTGAGACTGTGATGTCATAATGCCTGAGAGCCAACCTCGGCAGTGACGTCACAAGGAGGCCAACGGACTCTCAATAACGGCCTATGGACCCTGAAAGTGAGCCTTCTTACCTCCTCTCTGGCCTTCAGCGCACGACGGGGCTCCTCAGGCTCACTTTAAACTGGGAACGCGAGAGCCCGTGACGTGATTGTTTTGACGGGACTTCCAACGCAGCAGGGCGGGGCCCAGTCACGTGACGGGCTGGGTGCGGGCGCGAGAGCTTAACCCTCCCGTTGGGGAAGCATCAGTGTTGATTGGCTGCGGTGTCTCGCGCCCATGGCAGGAGCCAATGGCGTCCCGGCGCAGTGACGCCGTGGCGGAAGTTGGTGCTCCTCACGCGCCGGCCAGTCGGGGATGGCCGTGTCGATGCTCGGCCGGGCTTTCGGCCTCCTTAGCGTCTCGTCGCCGGCGGCGCTGCCCTCCCAGGTCAGTCCCGCTTTTTCCCTCCGGCGGGCCAAGCAAAAGATAGGATGGAATTGGACGACCCCAGCCTCAAAATGGCCTCCCAAAGCCGACAGGGAGACGGCAGGATTTTAGTCAAAGCAGCAGGAGGGAGGGGGGTGAGTGGCCAGAGGCGGTCAGAGGGGATTATGACTGCCTTTGAACATCAGCTCACAGCCACCAACGCGGTCTGAACCACTGTTTTTAGTGCATCTATTGGATTATTTGAAGACTCGGCCTTGCTTCGTTTTCCTATGGATCTGCACTCTAAAGAGATGCAGATTTAATGGCCCCTGGTCCTATGGCATTTTATAAACTATTAGTACAGCAAGTGATTTCACAGGGATCTAATACAGCGTGCATGGATTGCTCTAATTTCAAAGCCACTTATCCAGAATCATACTGACCAACATCCTTATTGAATATAGAGATTAAAATATTATCCAGGGTTAATAGTTATGTAAGAGGTGCCTTTCCTATTAAACAGGATACCTGTCAGGGTTGTTCTTTCACCTCTTTTATTTTAATTGTACTTAGGTACCGTCATGAAAGACCAGATATTAAGGGAGTTCACACGAGATCAGATGATATTCTTTTACCCTCTCCTTTACAAAGCCGCGCTAGCGTTTTTAGTGCCACAGCTGTTACCATGATGGCCGGTGCTGAAAACTCTAGTGCAGCTTTGTAAAGGAGGGGAGTAATTATTTCCCAAGTTCAACCAACTTTATTGAGACTCTTAGGGGCAATGGACAGATTTGGTTACTACTCAGGATTCAAGTTAAAGAAGCAGAAATCTGTGGCCCTGTCCTTATATTTCTCTGTTCATACAGAGCCTTTCCTCTTACTTGGACTGAGAAATCTAAACTAGTTAGGGCTTATCATTTTTTTGGATTTAACAGCTCCATATTCAATGAACATTTCCCTATTACTAATGTAAACTGAAAAGATACTAAATATTTGGCATACCTATTCCTTTAGTTTGATGGGAAGGATTGCTCTATACCAGTGTTTCTCAACATGCGATACGCAGACCCTTAGGGATACGCGATCCACTTGGGGGAGGGGGTACGCGGCACCCTCTTCCTCCAGTGGCATGGCACTCTCAGCCAAAGCTGACCCAAAAGGCTTCCTTCCGATGTCAGAGCTGATGTTGGGGGAAGCCTTCTGGGTCAGCTGGGTGGCCCCACAGTCTGGGCAACACCAAGCTAACTCCAGCGACAAAGAGCCCTCCGTCTTCTGCCAACCTCCCGTTGCCTGTCAGGGAGTCCGGAGTCTATACAAGGCCCAGCACTGACGCTAGCTTAACTGACGCAGAGCCTTTTGAGTCTATCCACTTGTGAGGCCCTGTTGGTACTGCCCCTCTGATGCAAATGTGTCAAAGTGGATGGAGCCAACAAGGCCTTCCCAAGCTCATGGACGTGAAGGCTCTTCGTTGAAGTTAGCGCATGTGCCGGGCCCTGTGTGGACTCCAGATTCTGGGGCAGGCAGTATTAGGGCAGCAAAAGGAGGAAAGTTAAAGGAGGGGAAATGCTGAACTTGCCCAGAGGAGGAGAGAGAGAGTGATGTTGTACTGAGAGATATGGGGAAATGGAGAGATTTGGTAAGGCTGGATGGATGGGTGTGGAGAAATGCTGGACATGGATGGAGGAGAATGGGAGAAGGGATATACTTCTTATGGGATGGAGAGGAAGGGAAGAAAGAGAAGGAAATGCACATGGATGGAGCTGAAGAGAAAGAACATAAGAATTGCCGCTGCTGGGTTAGACCAGTGGTCCATCATGCCCAGCAGTCCGTTCAAACGGCGGCCCCCAGGTCAAAGACCAGTGCTCTAAATGAGTCCAGCCTCACCTGCGTACATAACAGTTTAGCAGGAACTTATCCAACTTTGTCTTGAATCCCTGGATGGTGTTTTCCCCTATAACAGACTCTGGAAGAGCGTTCCAGTTTTCTGCCACTCTGGGTGAAGAAGAACTTCCTTACATTTATACGGAATCTATCCCCTTTCAACTTTAGAGAGTGCCCTCTCGTTCTCCCTACCTTGGAGAGGGTGAACAATCTGTCTTTATCTACTAAGTCTATTCCCTTTAGTATTTTGAATGTTTCGATCATGTCCCCTCTGTCTCCTCTTTTCAAGGGAGAAGAGGTCCAGTTTCTTTAATCTCTCACTGTACAGCAACTCCTCCAGCCCTTTAACCATTTTAGTCGCTCTTCTCTGGACCCTTTCGAGTAGTGTCCTTCATGTATGGCGACCAGTGCTGGACGCAGTACTCCAAGTGAGGGCGCCCGGTACAGCAGCAGGATAACCTCTGATCTGTTTGTGATCCCCTTCTTTATCATTCCTAGCTTTCTGTTCACCCTTTTCGTCACCGCCGCACATTGCACGGATGGCTTCATTGACTTGTCGATCAGAACTCCTAAGTCCCTTACCTGGGAGGTCTCTCCAAGTACTGCCCCGGACATCTTGTATTCGTGCATGAGATTTTTGTTACCAACGTGCATCACGTTACACTTATCCATGTTAAATGTCATTTGTCATGTCGATGCCCATTTCTCAAGCTTGATTATGTCACGTTGCAGATCTTTGCAATCCCCCTGTGTCTTCACTACTCTAAATAATTTTGTATCACCCGCAAATTTAATTACCTCACTCGTCGTACCAATGTCCTGATCGTTTATAAAGATGTTGAAGAGCATGGGTCCAAGCACCGAGCCCTGCGGCACTCCATTGGTGATGCTCTTCCAGTCTGAGTATTATCCATTTACCCCCACTCTCTTGTTTCCTATGCTCCAGCCAGTTTTTAATCCACGTGATTATTTCACCCTCGATTCCATGTCTCGCAATTTTCTGAAGTAGTCGTTCATGTGGAACCTTGTCGAACGCCTTCTGAAAATCCAGATATACAATATCAACTGGGTCGCACTTGTCTATCGCCTATTAACTCCCTCGAAGAAGTGCAGCAAGTTCGTCAAACAAGATCTGCCTTTGTTGAAACCGTGCTGGCTCGTCCTCATCAGACTGTGTCTGTCAAGGTGATGAATGATGCGGTCCTTTATCAGCGCCTCTACCATCTTTCCTGGTGCCAAGGTCAGACTCACTGGTCTGTAGTTTCCCGGATCTCCCCTAAAACCTTTTTTAAAGATTGGCGTAACATTCGCCACCTTCCAGTGTTCTGGAAGCTTTCCCGATTTGATCGACAGATTGGCTGTTAGTTGAAGCAGTTTAGCTATAGTCCCTTTCAATTCCTTGGTGACCCTTGGATGGATGCCATCCGGTCCTGGGGATTTATCATTCTTAAGCCTATCGATCTGCCTGCATACCTCTTCTAGACTGACCGTTAACCCTGTAAGTTTCCCGTCTTCGTTTCCAGCATATAGCCTGATGGGTTCCGGTATGCTATGTATATCCTTTTCGGTAAATACAGACACAAAAAATGTGTTCAGTTTGTCGGCGATTGCTTTGTCCTCCTTTAGCACACCCTTTAGTTCATGGTCATCCAATGGTCCCACCGCTTCTTTCGCGAGTCATTTCCCCTTAATATATCGAAAGAACAGCTTGAAGTTTTTTGCCTCCTTGGCTATTTTTTCCTCGTAGTGTCTTTTGGCCCCTTTTACCGCCTTATGGCACCTTATGGTGTTCATGTTGTTTGTGCTTATTCCAGTTTTTGTCCGTTCTTGACCTTTTCCATTCCTTAAACAAAGTTTTCTTGTCTCTGATTGCTTCCTTCACCTCTAAAGTGAGCCACGCCGGTTCCTTGTTCTTTTTCCTCTTAGATCCTTGTTGATACGCAATATATATATATATATATAGATTTTGTGCCTCGGTGACTGTGTCCTTAAAAAGGGACCTAGCTTGCTCTAGTGTTTCTACAGTGCTTATCCTCTTAATCTTCTTCCCCACCATGAGTCTCATATCTTCGTAATTCCCTTTTCAGAAGTTCAGTAGTGTGGCCATTGTTCTGGACCGATGTTTCGCCCCTGCATGTTGAAGCGGATCATGTTGTGATCGTTGTTTCCCATCGTTCCTTCTACTTCTACACTTGTGCCAGTCTTTGCAGTCCATTTAGAATTAAATCCAGAATTGCATTTCCTCTTGTATTTTCCTTGACAAGTTGTTCTAGGAAGCAATCGCCTACAGCAGGGGTGTCAAAGTCCCTCCTCGAGGGCCGTAATCCAGTCGGGTTTTCAGGATTTCCCCAATGAATATGCATTGAAAGCAGTGCATGCACATAGATCTCATGCATATTCATTGGGGAAATCCTGAAAACCCGACTGGATTCCGGCCCTCGAGGACCGACTTTGACACCTGTGGCCTACAGTATCCAGGAACTTGGTCTCCCTAGCGCAGCCGGAGGTTCCTTGGTTCCATTCTATCCCCAGATAGTTGAAGTCACCCATGATAACTACGTTTCCTCCCTAGCAGTTGCGTTTAATCTCGTCCGTCATTTCTCCATCAATTTCTTTGGACTGCCCCTGGAGGTCAGTAGTAGATGCCAATCTTCGTCTCCAGTCCATTTGTTCCCGGAATTTTGACCCATAGAGACTCTAACTTATCCGTCTGTTGTGGCGTGTTCTGTCCAGTAGATTCAATTCCCTCTTTGACGTATATGGCAACGCCCCCACCTTTTTGAGCCACTCTGTCTCTGTGGTATTGTTTGTAGCACGGTGTCCCAGACATTTTCCTCAGTCCACCATGTTTCCGTGATGCCTATGATGTCAACGTTATCTTTTTGTGCCATAGCTTCTAATTCACCCATCTTATTCCTTAGGCTCCTTGCGTTCGTGTACATACACTTGAGTTTGCGGCCTGTTCCTTTCTTGCATTTCCTTCCCTCTTCTGTCCTTTTCGATCTGTCTTGCTTGTGATCCAGTGAGTCTTTCTTGTATGGTATCCTCCGGTTATACCGGTTGCCGAACCATCAACTCTCTTGATCGACTGTCGGCTTTCCCCTTCTTCCTAATTTAAAAACTCCTCAACTTCTCTCTTGATGTTGCTTGCAAGTAGCCTCATTCCGTCTCTACTGAGGTGGAGTCCGTTCTTCCTGAATAGCTTGCTGTTCCCCCAGAACGTCGTCCAGTTGTGCACAAAATGGAATCCTTCTTCCTCACACCAGCGCTTCATCCACATGTTGACTGCTTGCAGCTCCATCTGCCTCTTCTCATCGGCCCTGGGTACAGGCAAGATCTCCGAGAATGCTATCCTCTGTGTTCTGGTCAAAACCGAAACCGATCAAATATGGTGTTCTGCAGGGGGCTGTGCTATCCCCCCTATTATTCAATTCAATTTCTACATTAGATCTGTCCTAGACATAGCCTTCAAATATCAAATACAGATTCACTCCTTCGCAGATGACATCCAACTGTACCTATCGCTAGGAGAAGCCCGTGATGCCCAGATTGCAAAACTCCTAACCTGCCTCTCAGAAATCAAAAATTGATTGATCTTCAACAAATGAAAACTAAACACCTCCAAGATGGAATTACGTTAGATCTGCAAAGAATGCTGTAACCACGCCTATTCCTCGCTGCACTAGGACTCAACTACTATAACTGCAAAACACCAAGTGCGTAGCCTAGGCATATGCTTTGATGGCAACCTGTCACTTTCCAATCATATCTCAGATCGTATCATCCTCATTTTACTACCTGTGACAACCCTGAAAAATAAGGAACTACTTTGCCCAACTACTGTATGCTTTAGTACTCTCCCGCATGGATTACTGCAATACACTATTCAACGGTCTCACTTCGAAGAATGTACAATGTCTCCAGCATGTTTAAAATGCGGTGATCAGGCTTCTAAAAATCCTCTGTGCCCTTGAGCCTGTCTCCTAGGCTCTAGCGTTGGCTCACTGGTTGCCCGTAGCCAAACTTTGTGTCTTCAAGGGCCTGATGCATTCAAATACTTGCATGACATGGCGCCGGGCTACATGATGGCTAAGCTTCTTCCTTATATGCCAAACCGGTCCCTCTGCTCCCAGGATGAAATATGCCTTAAAATGCCCCTGGGCCATACCCTTTAACTGCAAACCACCACTGAAATCCCTTGAAGAACTCCTCAACTTTAGAAAAGCAATAAAAACATACCTCTTTGCCTAACTCCCTTTGACTACAAAGAAATGTACAGTGAAACCTTGGTTTACGAGCATAATTCATTCCAGAAGCATGCTCGTAAACCAAATGCACCAGCCCCCTAAACCGAGACTCTCGGAGAGAGCAAGAATCTGAAGGCTTTGATCATGCGCAGTTGCTTAAGGCCCAGCCCAGGCAAGAGGGAGGATCTTCGGGCACTAGCACATCCTGTGTGTTGGTGCTGGTGCCAGATCGGGTAAGGGATTGTGTTTGGTGATCACGGAGGGGCTCGCAAATTGCATCAATACTTGGTTTGTGAGCCATGATTTGCGTGAATGTTTTGCTCGTCTTGCAAAACACTCGTAAACTGCGTTACTCGCAAACCGAGGTTTGACTGTATATTGGTACCAGAACCAGTATGTGTCACATAAGGAAAACTTCTATTGTAAAATTTTGCACTGTAACTATGGCAGATCTAACCTGTAAGCTGTCTGTGTGTCCAATTAGGATAAAACTTTTACTGAAAACCTTGCACTGTCAGGATAACTGTCAAATTGTAACCAGTAAACTGTAAATTATGTATATTAATATTAGACCCCTTGTATGTGTCAAGTTAGGATAAAATCTTCTATTGTATGTTTAACCCGTTCTGAACTCTTTGGGGACAACAGGATAGCAAAGGAATGAAATATAATTGCCTTGAACTAAATGGTATAAGAGCAATTCAGAAATCTTGGATTAGAGCTAGATATTCGGCACCAATAACCCAGATGAATGAGGACAGGACTGAATATCAGGAATCCCCTTGGAACTGGGCCTGGATGCTCGGTTCCAGCCAGAGTTGAATATCCCAATTGATGGTTTTAAAATGCTTCTTACCACAAGGTTTATGAGAGGTTTCTTTTCAAAGGCAGAGAAGTGTAACCTCTTGGCTGTTTACCTCCCCTTTAACAAAGTTATCTTATCTTTAGAAATAATATATTAAACTGGTTACAGTAGTCTGAAATTCAAATGGTAACCATAACACGACCATATCATAGAAAAGCTGGAGTAGTTGCTCTGTAAATTATAGGTTTAAAGTGGAGCACTGTATAGCAATTAACTATTATTAATGTGATTTGTTTATGCAGACAGGAGACTACTTCAGCCAGCATTTTCTGGCATGGTGTGTTTTGGGCCTGCTGCACTTGCATGCTACTCTCCTCATCTCCTGTTGTGTCCTGTACAGGTGACATCATTCTGCCGTGGATTTCTGACCTCTGTCAGCCTCAATACCAAAAACCCACACTGGAAGTTGAGGACCAAATATACCATAAAACCTATTGGCATGAAGAAAACTGGTGGCAGGGACCACACAGGTGGGTGTGGAGTGGGAGGAAGGGAGGCAAGGACCCTAGATAAGGTCCTGTGGGGGACCATGATGGTGGGCCAGGAAAGGAGGAGGAGAGGCAGCAGCTGTAGAGTTTTGGTGAGGTACCCTTACATTGTGACTGGGGTGGAAGCTTCAGAGAGGGTGAAGGAAGGTTGTGGGGGACTCCCCAATTAAGTGTAAGTTTTATGATTTGTGAGAGTGCAGTTTGTTTTGGATACGTAGCGACAAGTAGGTTCAGGGTATCGGAAAACTCACAAACAATGGTGAAGTGTCTTCATTAGAGCAGTGAGCTGAGAATCATGGAAGCTAGGATTCAGATCCCATTGGTACTTCCTCTGACTTCTCACATAACCCTCCATTTCCTCAATTAGAGTTGGATTGAAATCAGTTAGCTTAATGGGGTTTAAAAATAAGGCTTGGACAGTTTCCTAAAAGTGATGTCCATAAGCCATTATTGAAATGGCTTGGGGAAATCCACTGCGTCTTCCTAGGATTAGCAGAATAAAATCTGTTTACTACTGGGATCTTGTTAGGTGCTTGGGACCAGAGTTGGCCACTGATGGAAACAGAATACTGGGCTTGATGGACCTTTGGTCTGTCCCAGTATGACAATTCATATGTTCTTATGTTCTCTAGCGATATAAAAATATCAGGTTCAGTAGGTAAATTGACAAAGAAACATGATGGCAGATAAAGGCTGAATGGTCCATCCAATCTGCCCAACCACAGAATCCACTGTCTCCTCCTTTCCCTAAGAGATCCTGTTTAGACAAGTTCCAGGAGGAAAAGTCCATAGTCTCCTATTGACAGTCACTGCTTGCCCTGGAATTGATAGCAAAGAATGTTGTTACTACAGAGGAACCTTGGTTTACGTGCATAATTCGTTCCAGAAGTATGCTCGTAAACCAAAGTGCTTGTATATCAAAGCGAGTTTCCCCATAGGAAGTAAGGGAAACTCACATAATTTGTTCCCCCACACTGCTCCAACTCACCACCCAATCTCAGGGAGAGCGGAAGCCAGAAGGCCTTAAGCATGCGCAGATGCTCAAGGCCCAGCCCAGGCAAGAGACAGGATCTTCGGGCACCGGCATGCCCTGTGGGTTGGTGCTGCGTGCCAGATTGGGGTAAGGGCTTGTGTTTGGGCGGGGGGGGGGCTCGCAAATCGAATTAACGCTCGGTTTGCGAGGCACGATTTTTTTGCTCAAGTGTTTTTCTCGTCTTGCAAAACACTTGCAAACTGAGGTTTGACTTTATTTGGGTTTCTAGCTTGGTCACTGTGGAAATAAGATACAGGCTACATGGGCCATTGGTCCGACCTAGTCTGGTTCTTATGTTAAGGTTTCTTCTTGCAGGCAGGATCCGCGTGCACGGCATTGGAGGTGGACACAAACAGCGCTATCGTATGATAGATTTTCAGCGGCTGCGATATGAAACTGAAAAGGAGCGGGCCCCTTTTGAAGAGAAAGTGATAGAAGTCCGTTATGATCCCTGCAGGTGAGCAGATAAAGGGGAACTATCTCGCTCCCAGATGTGAGTGAACATTGACAGTGGCTATCAAGAGCATAAGCATGAGGGTTTTGTATGAGCCATGAGTCCAAGAACAATGGTGGAAGTGGGTAAGAGAGGTTTAATAAAAAAGGCAGAATTGACTACATACCTCGCTGTTCCAAGTAGGATTTATTTGAGGCACCTTTAACTGACGAATTGCAGGTCGAAGAGGTTTACAAAGCTTTATGCCCTTCCGGAATGGGATCTTGATGATTGGTCAATATGATCGTTCTTCAGATGATACTGCTGATTAGTGGGTAACATTGATAGTGACTTTTTGACTTAGGATTACCTGATAGATCAATAAAGAAATTATGGTAGAGGGAAGATAGTAACGTATATTTCTTTCTGAAGTGGGGTGGGGGGAAGTTTCACTATGTGGGGACTCAGATGAATGGATGGGTCTTTAGGGTTTGGGATTTTCATTTTTCTTGGGCTGGCTGGTTGATACTTTTGTGGGTTTATATTTTTTTACTTTGTCATTTTATTTTAAGGTGTGCATGTATGAGGGAGAAAGTGATCGCTTTGCGAATAAGGAGAAGGGGAGGCTGCAGGCTGGGGCGGCCTCCTTGAAATATCTTTTTGATTCTTTGTCCTATTGTTTCTTGATGCATAAACAGTACTGGAAGAAAATGGTGTCTTTAAAATTTGCTCAAAATAAATTCTGCAGTCCCTTCACAGATAAAAGACAGGAAACCCACCAAATTTTAAACTATTGACTTACTTGATTAGACAACAAAAGGGTCATCTATAATAATAAAACCCTAGAGTGCACATGCGCTGTTGAAAGTTCGTGATTCCTGGCGCCGTGAGGTGTGCTTCTGTGCCAGTCCTCACGGTGCTTGCGCTAGCTGGAGGCGCGTGAGCGTGCAGCTCTCTCAATGGCTTAGAGGACTGGCAGGAGAGTGGCGGTTGCAGTGGCAGGAGAATGTCTGACAGAGGGCTCCGTTTTGAAGCTGTGGCTCTCATTGAACTGCCAGTTGGCCAGCTCCTTTGCCGGAGTTATTTTTCAGTTTACAGGTGCCGCTGCAGCTCCTCTCATGAGCCGCACCTGGGTCAGAGAACACTTCCGATGCAGGGGATCGTTAGAGGAGCCGCTGCAGCACCTTTAAACTTAAAAATAACTCTGGCAAGGGAGCCGGCTAGACCGCGGGAAGTGTAGGGGGGATGGAAAAATCCTGCTGCTGCACAGGGAAATGGAGGGAGAGGGAATGCTGTGGCTGCTGCACAAGGAAGTGGGGGGAGGGAAAAAAATGCTGCTGCACAGGAAAATGAAGGGGGAGGGAATGCTGCTTCGGCTTTTGCATAAGGAAGTGGGGGGAGGGAAAAAATGCTGCTGCACAAGGACATGGAGGGGGAGGGAATGCTGCTTCTGCATAGGGAAGTGGGGGGGAGGGAATGCTGCTTTGGCTTCAGCACAGGGAAGTAGGGAGGGAGACAGAAAAAGGAAGAAAGACACAGGGGCAGGGAGAGAGACAGAAAGACAGACAGACAAAGGGGGCCAGGGAGTTAGACAAACAGAAAGAAAGACAGCAGGAGGGAGAGAGACAGAAAGAAACAGACAGGGGTAGGGAGAGAGACAGAAAGAAAGGCAGACATATATTCTAGCACCCGTTAATGTAACTGGCTTAAAGACTAGTTCTAAAATATTACAACAGAAAAATAGTGCAGGTGTCTTGGTGCTGAGGAGATCATTTTCAAAGCACTTAGACTTACAAAGTTTCTTAGGTTTCTATAGAATTTTGCAAGTCTAAGTGCTTTGAAAATATGCCTGAGTGTTTAAAAATGGTTCTGAATCTCTATATGCTGGTCCAGTTGATCACACTCTAGATAGTACCATGTATCTGGATAATGTTAAGCTCCCTAGCATATCTGAATCACAACGTTTGAAAAATGAATGCCCCAATTGAAGAGGGGGAGTTGATGTTAGCGTTACAGCTGTGTGAACTACAGAATGCATCAGGTCCGGATGGATCCAATTGATTTTTTTATAAAATTCTCCAAAGGCAGATTGGATCCACACTATTAAATCTATTTAATTTCATGATTTCTAAGAAAGTCATGCCTGAGTTCTTAAAAACAATTCAGATGAAAATGTTATTAAAGCCAGGAAGGGACCCTAATGATCCTAATTCGTATAGGCACATTTCGCTTCTAAACTTGGAGATGAAATTGTTTGGCAAATTGGTTAGCACAGGTAGATGTAAGAACATAAGAATCGCCATACTGGGACAGACCAAAGGTCCACCAAGCCCAGTATCCTGTTTCCATCCCAGGTCCCAAGTACCTAGCTAGATCTCCAGGTAGTAAAACAGGTTTTATGCTACTTAATCTAGGAATAAGCAGTGGATTTCCCCAAGTCCATCTCAATAATGGCCTATGGACTTCTCTTTTAAAAAAATTATCCAAACTGTTTTTAAACCCATCTAGGCTTACAGATTTCACCACGTTCTACAGCAGTGGTCTCAAACTTGTGGCCCACCAGGTTCTATTTTGAGGCCCTCTGTATATTTATCATAATCACAAAAGTAAAATAATACAGTTTCTTGATCATATGTCTTTTTAGCTATAAATTACAATATTATTATTGACTCTTAATACCATATGATCCTCCCAGAACATTAAGGTCTGCCTCGCAACATACCCTCAACATCCCTTCCCTTAAAATAATTGCCACTCGTGGAGCCACCATTTTTTCAGTCACTGCTCCTTTAATCTGGAACTCCCTCCCACTTTTTATTAGAGCAGAACAAAGTTTGGACAAATTCAAGAGTAGTTTAAAATGTTTTCTGTTTAAAGATGCCTACGAATGAGTTTTCCAATCATTCAGTCAATCCCTACTTCTTCTTATCCTATTGTGTTCTCCCTTTTTTCCCTCGTTTACAATTGCCCTTTCCCAATCAAGTTTGTCTGATTGTACGAAGATTCTGTCTATCTGTTGTTTGGTCCCCTATTTTATATTTTAGCTTTTTAATTGTACAACGCTTTGAATGTTATAAGCATTTAGTCAAATTTTTAATAAACTATGAAACTATACCTCATGCAGAATTGTCATTTCTTTAATAAGACATTAACTATTTTTTCTGAGGCCCTCCAAGGACCTACAAATCCAAAATGTGACCCTGCAAAGGGTTTGAGTTTGAGACCACTGTTCTACAGCAGCAAAGTCCAGAGTTTAATTACACATTGTGTGAAGAAATTTATTTATTATTATTTCAAGTTTATTTAAAAATTTTTATATACCACCCAATCAGCCTTCTAGGCGGTGAACATTGTCTTAAAAACATATATGGAATAGCAATACATCCTTTAAAACAATAACAATTATTAAAAACAATACCAAAACAAACAAACAAAAAAGGGAAGAAGGGTAGAACTACAATTTATCAAGTCAAAAGAGAGAACATATAGGGAAAAAACAAAAGGGAGGGTGTCTAAAGGTAAAATAAAACTGTAGCCCTAAAAAGGGCATTTAGGTCTCGAAAGCATCAAGAAAAAGAAATGTTTTTAAGTTCATCTTAAAATTTGAAGAGTTGATTCTTCCCATAAGTGGACCAGAATATTATTCCAAAGAGATGGAGCGCTGACAGAGAAAATAGTAGACCTCATTGTGTTGATAAACTTCAGAGAAGGAACAGATTAAAGATTTTTAGAAGATCTTAGAATCTTAGAAGAACTATAGGGAATAAGAAGGTTATTAATAAATTCTGGTTGACTATTTTGTCTAGTTTTAAAGGTCAGTAAAAGAATTTTGTATGTGATGTTCTACCGGCAACCAATGAGCTTTATAAAGGAGGGGATTAACATGGTCTACCTTTCTCTGTTTGTTTTAAATCTACTACTTAGTAACTTCATCACATACCTCCTAGTTCTAGTATTTTGGAGGGTGGCCAATGTTACACCAATTTTTTAAAAGGGTTCTAGAGGAGATCTGCAAAATTACAGACCGGTAAGCCTGACTTCAGTGCTGGGCAAAATGGTGGAAACAATTATAAAAAATAAAATCGTGGAACATATAGACAAACATGATGTAATGAAACCGAATCAGCATGGGTTCACCCGAGGGAGATCTTGCCTCACCAATTTGCTTGACTTCTTTGAAGGTGTGATAAACATGTGGATAAAGGTTAGCCGGTTGATGTAGTATATCTAGATTTTCAGAAAGCTTTTGATAAAGTTCCTCACGAGAGGCACATGAGAAAATTAAAGTGTCATGGGATAGGTGGCAAAGTTCAGTTGTGGATTAAGAATTGGTTACCGGATAGAAAACAGAGGGTAGGGTTAAATGGTTATTTTTCTCAATGGAGGAGAGTAAATAGTGGAGTGCCACAGGGGTCTGTACTGGGACCGGTGCTATTTAACTTATTTATAAATGATCTGGAATCATATGATTTGGTCCTGTCCTCTGGTGATGGCCTTTTGGGACCGCATCTTCACCTTTGCAGAACATATCTGGCGGATGACTATCCACTGTTCTCCTATGTCAATATTTTTTGTCATTCCTACTAGTTATCACCCTGAAGTGTATCCTGCTGAAGTGGCTGAACGTGGAAGCCCCTGATGTGGGAACAGAGAGACATTGCAGATATCTCCTCACCTAGAGGGCGGTCCTTTCAACAGGTGTTGGAGTCCTTTTGGACAACTGACTCATCTTGTGTGGAATCAGCTTCTGAACTCTGGATAATACCTGGTGATTCATGTTTGTCCCCATATTGTTAGCTCATTTCTTTGCTGTATGGAGAACATAGGAACGGGGGTGGGGAGGGATTTGGGTTGAGGATATGTTCTTTTTTCTTTTTTTAAACTCGAGCTTCCATTTATTTGTAAGCAATTTCTGTACGTTTGCGGTGTTAAGCTCAATAAAAATTATTTGAACATAAATGATCTGGAATATGGAACGACGAGAGAGGTGATTAAATTTGCAGATGACACAAAACTGTTCAAAGTTGTTAAAACGTATGCAGATTGTGAAAAATTGCAGGCGGACCTTAGGAAATTGGAAGACTGGGCGTCCAAATGGCAGATGAAATTTACCGTAATGTGAACAAATGCAAAGTGATGCACATTGGGAAGAATAACCTGAATCGCACCTTGGTCCACCTTGGGGGTTAGCGCCCAAGAATAGGATCTGGGTATCATTGTAGACAATACGATGAAACCTTCCACGCAATGTGTGGTGGCGGACAAAAAAAGCAAACAGGATGCTAGGAATTTTTTTTTTTTTAAAGATGGTTGCGGTATGCTTGTTTTATTTCAAGGGGGAAGGAAATTGGGGAGACCTGAGGGAGGGAGATATTAGATTTTCTTGTTTGGGGAGAGGAGGGTCTTCGCTCGTTGATTGCCGGAGAGTATCAGAGTACAGCTCTCTGACGAGTGTACTTGTTTGTTTCTTTATACTTGGGTGGTGGGGGTTGGGGATTATTTGGGGTGGTTATTTCCTTCATACGGGTTTTTTGGTTTGGGGAGTTTTTACCTGCTATTACTATTTTGGTTCCTTTTCTTCACTGCAATTGATGGGATATTTCCTTTTGTGGGGTTGGAGTGTGATTTTGGACTGTGTTGGTTTGGTTGTGGTTTGTTATCAATAAAAATGATTTGATCTAAAAAAAAAGATGGTTAACAAGACTAAGAATGTTATAATGCCCCTGTATCGCTCCATGGTGCAACTTCATCTGGAGTATTGCGTTCAATTCTAGTCTCCTTATTTCAAGAAAGATATAATGGTGCTAGAAAAGATTCAAAGAATAGCGACCGGGATGGAACTCCTCTCGTATGAGGAAAGATTAAAACGGTTAGGGCTCTTCAGCTTGGAAAAGAGATGGCTGAGGGGAGATATGATTGAAGTCTACAAAATCCTGACTGGAGTAGAATGGGTACAAGTGGATCGATTTTTCACTCCGTCAAAAATTACAGTCTGTGGGTCACTTGATGAAGTTACAGGAAAATGCTTTTAAAACCAATAGGAGGAAAAAATTTTTCACTCAGAATAGTTAAGCTCTGGAATACAGGTGGATTAAAAACTGGCTGGATCATAGGAAACAGAGAGTGAGGGTAAATGGACATTACTCGGACTAGAAGAGCGTCACCATGGGGTGCCACAGGGCTCAGTGCTTGGACCCGTGCTCTTCAACATCTTTATAAATGATCTAGACATTGGTACGACGAGTGCGGTGATTAAATTTGCGGACAATGCAAAGTTATTCAGAGTAGTGAAGACACAAGGGGATTGCAAAGATCTGCAACGTGACATAATCAGGCTCGAGGAATGGGCATCAACATGGCGGATGAGGTTCAATGTGGATAAGTGTAAAGCGATGCATGTAGGTAACAAAAATCTCATGCACGAATACAAGATATCCGGGGCAGTACTTGGAGAGACCTCCCAGGAAAGAGACTTGGGAGTTATGATCGACAAGTCGATGAAGCTGTCCATACAGTGTGCGGCGGCGGCGGCAAAAAGAGCGATCAGAATGCTAGGAATGATAAAGAAGGGGATCACTGTTATTGAGAGAGACATGGGGAAGCCACTGCTTGCCCTGGATTGGTAGAATGGAATGTTGCTACTCCTTGGGTTTTTGTCAGGTACTATTGACCTGGATTGGCCTCTGTGAAGACGGGCTACTGAGCTAGGTGGACCACTGGTCTCACCCAGTAAGGCTATTCTTATGTTCTTATGACCTCTCTCTCAACTGCTTGAAGCATACCTTACCTGGCAGGGGGAAGAAAGAGTCAGGTATCCTTGTGAGAAATAGTAGATTTTATTTACCATATTTTTCGGTCCATAAGACACACTTTTTCCGCCTCCAAAAAGGGGGTGGAAAAGTGGTTGTATCTTATGGACTGAATACACCTACTCCCGCCCTGGTACCTTTTTTAAGTGGCGGTGGTCAAGTGCGGTTTCCTACTAGATAACTGCCTTTCTCCTTGCAGAGCGACGCACAATGCAGGAGTGCGTCCTTTGCACTTATTGCCTTGTCCTGCGCCGCTCTGTGATTGGCTACAGTCAGTTCTTGCGCTTTTTTGAGCTTTGGGCTGCAGGCTGTTTTGGGCTGTGGGCTTACCAGCACCAGACGCACCTCGTACAGAGGAGGAAAAACTAAGAAAAAAAATTCTGAAACAATTTTTTTTTTCTTGGGTTTTCCTCATGTACAGGTGGGTGCGTCTTATGGTCAGGTGTGACTTATGGACCATAAAAATATGGTATGTATTCATTATTTGGAAGGATAAATGATAGCACTGCATCCCTAGTTGAAGTGCCTTTGGGAGGGGAAGGGAAGATGAAAATGGAGGTTGTCGTATTTCATAAATGAAACTCAAGATGTTGTAAAGTTTCTTTTTGACATGTTTATTGAATTTCTATAAAACGATTTGAAATACACATTACCATTATTTTTTTTTAAATTTTTATTTATAAGTTTTCCATTCTTACAATATTTGAGTGATATAATATACAATAAAGTTTTTTTTTTTTTTTTTTTACATATTTAAAATATTATCATTAATAATACATCGTATTTAAAATATAATATGATAAAGATTATACATTAGCATATAAAATATAATTCCCATCCCCTTTTTATATAGTATATTTCCATTAATTAGTCAAATCCCACCCCATTCATATATAATTATTTATCATTGTGCTAAGAACTAATCATTAGAATATTTTGTCAATGGTTGCCAAATTTTATTAAAATTAAGATGATTTCCCTGTTGTAACGCTATTATTTTTTCCATTTTATAAATATGACAAACAGAATTCCACCAGAACGTATAATTTAATTTGGTGTAATCTTTCCAATTTTGAGTAATTTGTTGCATGGCGACTCCTGTTAGTATTAGTAATAGCTTATTATTGTTTGCTGAAATCGGACTCTTAGTTCTCATTGCAGTACCAAATAATATGGTGTCATACGAGAGTCCTACGTGATTCTCTAGTAACTTATTAATTTGGGGCCAAATTAAATTCCAAAATGCGTTTACAAAGGGACAAAAAAAGATTAAATGATCTAACGTCCCTATTTCCAATTTACAATGCCAGCATCTATTAGATCTAGTACTATCTATTTTTTGCAGGCGCGTTGGGGTCCAGAATACTCTATGTAATAAAAATAACCATGTTTGATTCATAGATGCTGACCTTGTAGATCTTAATCTCCAGGACCAAAATCGTGGCCATTGAGATTCAGAAATTGTCTGACCTATCTCAATACTCCAAATATCCCTAAGACCTGTTTTCTTTTTTTTATTTAAAAATCTATATATCAATTTGTACCATTTTGCGGCTTGGTGACCCAACAAATCCGTCTGGAAACATAGAACCTGTAAACTATATTGATTATTTAGATTTTTCCATTCAGGGAACCCTACCTGAATGGCCTGCTTCAATTGCATCCATTTAAAATATTGTGATTTATTTAATCCAAATTTATTTTGCAATTGTGAAAAACTAAGCAGTGAACCTTCTGATATGATATCATTCAATGTTCTTATTCCTGCATTTATCCATTGTTTCCAGACGATTTTAAATCCGCCAATTCTGATCCTGGAGTTTATCCATATTGATTGATTTAGAGATTTAGCAATAGGTTCAGGTGATAAATTACTAATATATCTCAATGTTTTCCAAGTGTCAAATAAAATTCTGTGGTCTTTGTATCTTTTAGGCATTGTTATAGTTATTAACTGTTCTGGATATAAAGGGAACAGGAGCCGCCATTCTAAATATAGCCAATCTGGTACATTTTCTAGAAGCTCTGGGAGGATCCAATACATACCCTGTCTTAAGATATAGGCTTGATGATACCTATAAAAATTTGGAAAATTTACCCCCCCTTCCATAATTGGTCTTTGTAATGATACTAAAGCGATTCTTGATCTTTTCCCACACCAAACAAATTTTGTAAGAATATTGTTAAGTTTTTTATAAAATGACCCCTGAAAAAATATTGGAATCATACTCATTTGGTAACAAACCACAGGCAATATCATCATTTTAATTGTTTGAATTCTTCCCCACCAAGAAAGATGTAATGGATTCCATTGCTCACACATTTCTGTTATTTTTTTCAATAAAAGTTTTTCATTCTCTTTGACTGTGTCTTCAATTGTATTTTTGATCATAATTCCTAAGTATTTTATACCATCATCTTTCCAAATAAATGAATATGGGTCAAATAATCCTTTGGTACAATGAACATTTATTGGGAGAATTTCAGATTTGTTCCAATTAATTTTATATCCAGAAAAAGTACCATATGTTTCTATTAAATTAAGTATACATGGAATAGTAGTTTCCGGTTTTCTTAAATATAATAATATATCATCTGCATATGCAGATATTTTAAATTCAAAATTGTTAAATGATATTCCCTCTATCTCCTTAGTTTTGTTTATTGCAATTAATAAAGGTTCTAGGACAATATCAAAAAGTAAAGGAGACAGAGGGCATCCTTGCCTAACTCCCCTGTGCAAGTTAAATCTATTTGATAAATTGTTATTAATATATAATCTTGCTCCAGGAGAGCTATACAATGTCTGAATCATTTCAATAAAACCGGATCCTATACCAAACCATTGTAAAGCTTGGTATATAAAATTCCATTCCACTCTGTCAAAAGCTTTTTCTGCATCTAAAGATATTAAAAAAGCTGGATCATTTATATTTTTTGCTAAATTTAATGAGTGGAATGCTAATCTAGTATTATTTGATGAATGTCTTTTAGCAATAAATCCTGTTTGATGTACATCAATAATGAAAGGGAGAGCTTTTGCCAATCTTAATGCTAATACTTTAGCCATTAATTTGTTATCCACATTCAATAATGAAATAGGCCTGTAATTTGAAACCAGAGTAGGATCTTTGTTTGGTTTTGGTAAGACTATAATTATTGATTCTGCCATAGTACCAGAAATTTTTCCATTCTTTATTTGATATTGATATAAATTTAACAGATGTGGTAATATGATATTTTGAAAAAATTTATAAAATTCAACAGTATACCCATCTCCCCCTGGAGCGGATCCAACTCTAAGAGACTTCAATGCTGTTTCTAATTCTTTTAAAGATATAGGTTCTTCTAAACTTCCTTTTATATGATCTGGAATATTTGGTCCAATATATGAATTTAAAAAAGTTAATCCGTCTTGTTCTTTATTTTTATAAGAATTGGAAGTATATAATTCTTTATAAAAATCAAGAAATTGTGTTATAATATCTTTTGTGTTGGTATGTGTGTTACCTTTTGTATCTTTAATTGCAATAATCTTAGATTTTCTTTTCTTTGCTTTTAGAAAGTTTGCTAATAATTTACCAGCTTTATTTGAATTTCCATAATATTGTACTTGTTTGTTGAAAATATCTTTCCTCACAATTTGAGAAGAAATTTCATTGTATTTAACTTTTAATTTTAATAATTCTTGTAATGTATTATTTTCCCATTTCTCAATTAATTTATTTTCTAATAATTTAATTTGCTTTCCCATCTCAATAAATTGTTTTTTTTTTTGTTTGTTAATAAATGTTGAATATGAAATAATATTTCCTCTCATAGTTGCTTTAAAAGCATCCCATAAGATCTCAGCATTAATATCATCTGATTCATTAAATTGAAAGAATTCTTGCATTTTTATTTTGAAATCTTCAAGAAATTTTGAATCCGCTAATAAATCATTATTAAATCTCCAAATTAAATCAGAGTTTTCAGTATCATAATTTTGAAGATTAATCCACACACCAGCATGATCTGAAATTATAATGGGATCAATTACTGCTTTTAAGATACGCTGCGCTATATTATTAGAAACAAATATATAATCAATTCGTGAAAAGGATTTATGGACCTGAGAACAAAAAGAAAATTCCTGATCATTAAAATGAAGAATTCGCCATATATCTACTAAATCACAAGATAGTATCAAATTATCTAAGCCTAATGATTTCATAACTTTACTTGGTTTTTTATCCAATATCGGATCCATTACAGCATTGAAATCCCCTGCTACTATTAAATTAGATGTAGCCAGTGGTAAGAGCAATTGTTGAATTTGTTTAAAAAACTCCATTTGATTCGTATTAGGAGCATATAAATTGAATAAATTCAGGGTAGTATTTCCCAGAACCATTTCGACATGCACCCATCTTCCTAAGGGATCATAATTAATTAGTTTAAAATCTGCATTACATTTTTTATTTATTAGAACAGCCACTCCAGCCTTTTTCTTTAAAGCCGGTGCAAATAAACATTTAGAAATAAAACCTCCAGATAATTTTTTTGATTCAATTTCCGAAAGATGAGTTTCTTGAATAAAATAAATATCCGCATTTTGATTTTTAAGGAACGATAATAATTTCTTCTTCTTAATAGGATGATTTAAACCATTGACATTCAGCGAATACATTTTTAGATCCATCTGATTAATAATTATACTTAATCAATATTCTATGATTGTTTACATGATTAGCTCCTAGCACGTTCATTGAAAATTTATCCCCTAACCCACCCATTATTTTCCCTCCCCTCCCACCCATTATCTTATTCTGATTTGGAACACGCATTGGTCATGCAAAACCTACATCTCCATCCCCAGGCAACTAATAATTCATTATATTATTTAAAAACAAATTTCTAAATTCAATACATTCTTTATACTTCCACCCTTATATTATTAAAAATTATATTCATTTAATCTATAAAATTTTATAAAATTACTAAGAATTATATATATTTGATTCATAAAATTAAATTCAATATCATGCATACATGTAATATAATACTCTTAATAAATAAACATATTACAAATATAGTTCTTATTCTCTATATATCTGATATAATATTAATAATAATGCATTTCAATCATTTTCATAGATCATATATATCTGTAATTCATCATATAAATTAAATATATCCATTTTTATATAAATATTAATATTAATAATAATGCATTTCAATTATTTTCATAAATCATCTTCATAATGAATTACTTTGAATGAATAATTGAATAAAATAAACATTTTATCTCAATAAATAAGTTTTATAATAATTCATGTTTTATTAATTATCTACCAATCAATTACTTAATTTTTTGTTTTTCATAATAAGTTAATATGACTGAATATTTGAATTTAATAAAAAATTTTTATAATAGATATCTATTTTATTAATTAATCCTTTCAATATTCAAATTTTTTTTTCTTGTATATATTTCATAAAATTATAATTTTCTTACATAGAATTAAAATATTGTTTTTATAATAAATTAATATATTTCATTTTTATATATTATTCTCAATATAACAGTAACTAATTTTCTTTTCAATATTTTTAATAATAAAAACATTGTAATTCGTTTCATTATTCATTAATCATAATAAGTTAATATGCTATATAATTGAATAAATTCTATATTTGATTAAATTATGTATTATATAAATAAATTTATAATAATTTAATAATTTTTTATATTATATATATATATATTTTTTTTTTTTAAAATTTTTTTTCCCTATTAATATTAATGAATATAGATGCTAATATATTATTAATAATTAATTTAATAAAATAATATTATATTATTGCATTCAGTATATCAGTATAAATATTTCCAGTTAGTATCATTTCTTATTTCTTAATTAATTTTTTTTTTAATAATCTTCTTTCTTTTCCCTTTTTTCCATGTCCTTTCTTATTTCTTCTTTCTTCTTTCTTTTTTTTTTTTTCCTTCAGCATAGTTATTTTTTTTTCCATGTCCTTTCTTGTTTCTTCTTTCTTCTTTCTTCTATCTTTCTTCAGCATAGTTATTTATTTTTTTTTTATGTGAATATAGGATCTTTTTGTGTCAAAAATTCTTTCAGTTTTGCAGGGTCTTGAAAGTATATGGATTTATTTCCACTGGATACTCTCATAGTAGATGGATAATATAGTCCATATATGTATCCTTTTTCTTTCAGCTGCTGTCTGTATGTGAGGAATTGTTTTCTTATGTTTGCTGTATATCTAGCAAAATCCTGAACTAAAATCAGTTTTGATCCTTTATAGTTCAAGTTTTTATTTGCTTTTGCCATTTTTAATATTTCTTGAGCTTGTTGATATCTTAAAACCTTGAATATCAAAGGTCTTGGAGTAGCCTGATTTACTGGCTTTCTTGTGGGGATTCTGTGGGCTCTTTCAATTTCTAACGGCCATTTTGAATTGAGCTGAAGTAGTTTAGGCAAAAGATTTTCCAGGAATTGCACAGGATCTCCCCCTTCAATATTTTCAGCCAGCCCCAAAATTCTGATGTTCTTTCTTTTTCCTCTATTCTCCATGTCCACCATTTGATTTTTTAAAGCTGTTATTTCTTTTTTATCTTTGTCATATTCCTGTGTGAAGGAATCAAACCTCTCCATTTTTTCTTCCAGCACTGTCATTCTCAGTCTCTCCGTTTGGATCTCTTGTTTCATGTTGAGAAGTTCTTCTTTTACTTCATTTATTTTATTGGCATTTTCAGTCAGCATTAGTTTTATTTTGAAGAGTTCAGTCATTATATCAGATTTTTCAGTCAGTTCTTCAGTCTCCATCGGGAACGGTACACTCGATGGTGACAGGGGAGTAACTTTTGTTCTTTTTGCTGATATTCCTGAAGTTGAAGGTTTTTCAGCTTTCCCCTGCTTCATGCTTGCCATCTCCGACGTTGTTTTATATATTTTTAGTGGCGATTTGAAAAAGTGAAAGTTTTATTTTTGTTCCGTTTGTTGCCTGGATACGGGAGCGCTGCGGTTAGGCTGCCATATCGTGCGCGCTCCAAGCCACGCCCCCTACACATTACCATTAGAAAAATGCAAGTTATACCAAAAACAATTGAAAGAATCTTTTAGTAATGATGTAAAATAAAATATGTGCATGAAACAGTGCTGGTAAATAATAAAAACATGATGGCAGATAAATGGCTCATATGCAGTAACCATTATCTCTTTCTCTCTCTGAGAAATCCCACATGCCTATCCCAGGCCCTCTTGAATTCAGACAGTCTCTGTCTCCACCACCTCTTCTGTAAAATAGTATTTCCTTAGATTACTCCGGAGCATATCACTTCTTAACTTCATCCTATGGCCTCTCATTCCAGAGCTTCCTTTCAACTGAAAGAGACTCGACTCATGCGCATTTATGCCATATAGGTATTTAAACGTCTCTATCATAGCTCCCCTCTCCTGCCTTTCATCTAACGTATACAGATTGAGATCTTTAAGTCTGTCCCAATATAATAATACTAATAATTTATTTTTATATACTGCCACACTGCATAGTTCTAGTCCAGGGATAGGCAATTCCAGTCTTTGAGAGCCGGAGCCAGGTCAGGTTTTCAGGATATCCACAATAAATTTGCATGAGATAGATTTGCATCTCAAGGAGGCAGTGCATGCAAATCCATCTCATGCATATTCATTGTGGATATCCTGGAAACCTGACCTGGCTCCGGCTCTCGAGGACCGGAATTGCCTACCCCTGTTCTAGACAGTTCACATCTAGAGGAACTGTACAATCAGTGAATAAAATACAATTGACTTAAAAATACATTAGGATCAAATTTAAAAAAAAACATTTTAAAATATAAATTTGCGGTTTACAATCAAGATTGAAACAATAAGTTACAAATTTACCAAACAGATCAGTTTTCAACAGCTTTCTAAAAGACACATAAGAATAAGCCTGAGAAATAATGGTATGCCTGAAGTGCAAATAGTTTGTCAAGAAATCTCTTATATCAGCCTCATGACGAAGACCACACACCATTTTAGTAACCTCAATATCAATCAAAGGGGCTTATTTGCATAAAAGTAGAAGCAGGGGCTAGAAGAAGATGCAGGGACAGTGCTTGAGAGGAAACCTGACTGTTGAAGCAGAGTGCTTTGGTTATTACGCCATGTGTATGTGTGAAAGCTTTGCAATGATTTCATTGAGGAAAACAGCAATTTAAATAGTTGCTGTGTCCAAAATCCTGATTAGCAAAGTGGAATAAAATGTTTTGTTTTCCTTTTAGTTATTCTACTGCCCCCTTTCTGTTTAAGGTCAGCTGATATTGCCCTTGTTGCAGGAGGGCAGCGGAAACGATGGATCATAGCAACAGAAAATATGCAGGAAGGAGACCTCATCCAAACTTCTGGCCACATAGGGCGGATTGCAGGTATGAGGTTCTTTGCGTTTCTGGAGAAAAGCTGTTACTGATACTTCACGCAGTTGCCTTGCTCAAGTGGGTTAGGGGGTGCTGGGTATCTAGCAGAGCAGAGAGTGAACCTCTTCCATGACGTGAGGTATATGAAGGAAGACTTTCTTCTCGACTGCCTTTTTTTTTTTTAATTTATATGCTGCTCCATGCTTGGAAAGCTGTTTCAAAGGATTACCTATTTGGTTGCTCCATATTACCACTAGTGAGTTGGTGTTATCTATAAGGTGGATGTGTATATATGGAGTTCAGTTTGATATATTTGCCCATGATTCAGGCACTTAACAACAGCTTATGTCAAGTGTTAAGAGAAGCTTGGACACAGCCACGACTGATTTCTAGCCTTTGAAAAAAGGCATTTCCCTTTTTCCAAACCACCTTTTTAATACCCTGTTTTTCTTCTGTTTGTCAGTTGAATTAGTGATGTACTCTATTTTTTTTGCAGTTTTAGCAAAGGAGGGTGATGCACATCCTGTCGGAGCACTTCCCATTGGGACCTTGATCAATAACTTGGAGTTTGTACCTGGTAAAGGAGCTCAGTATATCCGAGCTGCAGGTATGTAGTTGAAAGAACAGCTGGAGTTGTTTCCCCTCAATGTCTCCCTTCTCTCTCTCGGGTAATACAGAGAAATTTCCATGTGTAGCCAGGTCTATGGCAGAGAAATAGATTCCTTGTTGATGTAGTCTAGAGCAATGTTCCTCAACCGCCAGTCTGCGGACTGGTGCCGGTCTGCAGAAATTTCCTGCCGGTCCACGCAGGGCAAGCGACATCTGGGGAGCTCCGACGTTTTGCTTCTCAGCTCTCAGTACTTGCCTGCAATATCGCCAGTAGCGTCAGTGCAGTGATTCACTTAGGCAGTCTTGGGTCCTTTGATGGGTCGCGCCACCTCTGAAGTAAGAGGAAGTTACATCATCAGAAGCGGGCCGCGACTCAGAAAAAGCCCAAATGCTGCCTAAGTGAATTGCTGCGCTGACGCTACTTGTGCTGCTGCAGGCAAGTACTGAGAGCTGCTGGATGGGGAGTGGAGCGAAGGGGAGGAAGCCACTGTTGGAGGTTGTGAAGCTGCTGGATAAAGGGAGAGTTGCTACTGGACCTGGAGGGAGGGAGAAGGAAAGATACTGCTGGGAATCTATACCCCATCCCTTGTACTTTCCTCGAATACACATGGTCCAGGTGCCGTCTGTTGATGTGGACCTTTTATCCACAGTCACTGCTCTTCTGTGGTACTGGGACATCGGGCTTATTTACAGATTCTGATTCATGGATTTCATTCTTCCAGATCGACTGGCCAATCTGCCCGGTCTGGGATATAAGAACATAAGAATTTGCCGCTGCTGGCTCAGACCAGCGGTCCATCATGCCCAGCAGTCCACTCCCGCAGTGTCCCCCTGGTCAAAGACAAGCCCTACCTGCTTACGTACTAGTTCAACAGGAACCCATCCAACTTTATCTTAAATCCCTGGAGGGTGTTTTCCCCTATAACAGCCTCCGGAAGAGCATTCCAGTTTTCCACCATTCTCTGGGTGAAGAAAAACTTTCTCATGTTTGTACGGAATCTATCCCCTTTCAACTTTAGAGAGTGCCCTCTCGTTCTCTCTACCTTAGAGAGGGTGAGCAACCTGTCTTTATCTGCTAAGTCTATTCCCTTCAGTATCTTGAATGTTTCTATCATGTTCCCTCTCAGTCTCCTCTTTTCAAGGGAGAAGAGACCCAGTTTCTCTAATCTCTCACTGTATAGCAACTCCTCCAGCCCCTTTACCATTTTAGTCGCTCTTCTCTGGACCCTTTCGAGTAGTACCTTGTCCTTCATGTACGGCGACCTGTGCTGGACGCAGTATTCCAGGTGAGAGTGTACCATGGCCAGGTACAGTGGCATGATAACCTTCTCTTATCTGTTTGTGATCCCCTTCCCATCTCCGACTATTAGGGGTACTTTCTTAATGATTCTACTTTTTTGGGTATTTCGTTTTGTGCCTGTAGTGGGTATCTCCAATGTTAGCGTACACCCTTCTGGTAAGAAATTTACAGAGGTCAAGTAAGATTCTCCGCTACCAATTTTAATAGGAACATAGTTTTCACTAACACTGTCTGTAATTACCATTTGGTAGTATTGAGATAGTCATCAGTGGTCTGATTGTGGGGGATGCCACGGTTATGGAGGAGGTGGAATGGGAAATGGAAAATCCGGGGCATAATCCCAAGAGTCATAGGACTGCTGATAAGTCTGATTAAAATTCCCTCAGCCCTTTCTTCCCTCTATTTCTTCTGTCTGTGTTATGTCTGCATTCAGTTGAGTAGTGGCCAAACCGCTGACAAATCCAACATTGGACTTGTGTGTGATTATTATTAGGCCTGGGTCCTACAGGTCCCGATGGACCCGCAGAGGAATTGTTGGGCTGTGCCCATGTACCTGTGCTAATTATTGTGTTATCTGAGGAGTTCCTTAGTCTCAATAGCCTTTTCCTTCTCTTGTACTGTTAATGATAGCCCTGTAGGGATTCGCTTGGCTACTGCCACTAATACAACTGGGTAACACATGACAGATAGTTATTTGGACCGAGTCTTGGTTCTCTGACCACAACAGCCCTAGAATCAGAAGCATTGAATGTTGCTACTGTTTAGGTTTCTGCCAGGTACTTGTGACTTCTGAACTGGCAACTATTGGAAGTAGGATACTGGGCTAGATGGACCATTGGTCTGACCCAGTGTGGCTGTTCTTATGTTCTAACAGGCCACTGGAACAGCCAGATAATGATTTGGCTCTTGAAGATCAGGCTAGCTCCTTTCAGTAGTCTGTTTTAAATGGAGCTCCTTTCCAATATGACTGAGAATAAGAACATAAGCATCACCTCTGCCGAGTCAGACCACAGGTCCATCATGCCCAGCAGTCCGCTCTCGTGGTGGCCCCCCAGGTCAGTGACCTGCAAATGATCCTCTTCTGAAGACATTTTGACCTGTATAGTACCCCCTCTATCTATATCCCTCAATCCCCTTTTCCTTCAGGAACCTGTCCAACCCCTTCTTGAAACCCGAAATCGTACTCTGCTTCACCACCTCCTATGGAAGTGCATTCCAGGCATCCACCACCCTCTGAGTGAAGAAGAACTTCCTAGCGTTTGTTCTGAATCTGTCTCCCTTCAATTTTCTTGAGTGCCCTCTTGTTCTTGTTTCCCCTGCCATTCTGAAGAATCTGTCCCTCTCTACCCTCTCTATACCTTTTATGATCTTGTAAGTTTCTATCATGTCCCCTCTAAGTCTCCGTTTTTCCAGGGAAAAGAGCCCCTGTTTCTCTAGCCTCTCGGCATATGGAAAGTTTTCCATGCCCTTTATCATTTTCGTTGCTCTTCTTTGGACTCTCTCAAGTGTCGCCATATCTTTCTTAAGGTACGGCAACCAGTATTGAACGCAGTGCTCCAGATGAGGGCGCACCATCGCCCGATATAGCGGCAAGATAACTTCTTTGGTTCTGGTAGTGATTCTTAAAATGGGTGAAATTTCCTTGGTATTGAGTGGAGAGAATATTTGTTCTCATGAATTGATTCTGTGCCATCATGACCTAAGAAGGATGCTATAGAAGAGAGAACAGATGCCCTTGGCTTTGCAGGAGATGTAACAATTTGAGTTGGTCTCATTTGCTTTGAAAATGAGCTTAAGCTGGATTTCAACTCTTTGTCTAAGTATACTGCTTTTTTGTGCTTAAAAGTAGAGAATGACATGGGGACAAATCTTTCCCCGACCCTGTGAGATTTGTCCCTGCCTTAGCCCCATTCATATAAGCTCTGCCTTAACTGCAGAAGTCTCGAAACACTTGTGATTTTAAAGTGTTTGAGGCTTGTGCAGGTGAGGATGGAACTTGCAGGAATGGGACAGGGAAAAATGTGTCCCTGTGTCATTCTGTACTTAAAAGACCATGACTTTTGTGGACATGGCTTGAGTTTGCCTACAAAGAAAGCCTCAAACTCTTTTCGGCAGGGGCAATGTTTTTCCGGTTCACCTTTTTGGGTCCCATTCAATGGAGAATTCTTTCTGAGATAAATAAAATGGGTTAAGTTTTTGGAAACTTCATGAGAAACTCCTGGGAACTGGAGGTGGGATTTGATTCTGAGGAGGTTTATTAATGGCATTTAATTTTTCCTTTTAAATTATTTTGGATAATGTACTGTTTTTCTTGAATCTCTCCTTGAAATGTGGACTTGAGACAAATGCAAATTCAACTTGTCTGGGGAGTTTTCTCCCTTAACATAACATCGTACTTATAAACCGCATAACCATAAGTTCAATGCGGTGAACAAAAGATTAAAAATAGCATAACCTAAGGATGATTTAAATTAGTTCACCAAATATTTTGAAAAAAGATGAGTTTTCAGTTGAGTTCTAAAGTGCTTGTAAGAACAAGCACTCCGCAGCAGTGGCCTAAATTCCCTGTCGTAGAACTCAGCCTGAAATGCTAGCGTATGTTCCAAGGATTTCTTGCTCTTACGTCCTTGAGCAGATGGAAAATTAAACAATGCATGTGATTCTCTCCTATGTTTAGGGGATGCTATGAGGAATCTATCGGACATATAGATTGGAGCAATACCATATGCAACTTTTGTGTTCCTCATTGCCAGGGTGCTGGTCTTAGACCAGAGGGCCGCCGCGTGAGAAGACTTTTGGCCATGATGGACCACTGGTCTGACTCAGCAGTGGCAATTCTTATGTTCTTATATGGCAGCTGAAATAAGCAATTATAGATATGGACATATAATAAGCACAAATGGGTTATTATCCCAGGACAAGCAGGCAGCATATTCTTTACGCATGGGTGACGTCACCGACGGAGCCCACGGTACGGACCTTTTTACTAGAAAGTTCTAGTTGGCCGCACCGCGCGTGCGCGAGTGCCTTCCCGCCCGACGGAGGAGTGCGTGGTCCCCAGTTTCTTCATTTCCGCGGAGCGAAGAAGACGTGTGTTTTTTCAACAGAGTTGAAATCCTCCTTTTGCCTTCCCGCTCGCGTTATTTTTTTCGGTTTTTCACCTTCGGGTACTTTTTTCTTCCCAATTCCAAAAAAAAAAAAAAAAAAAAACCTTTCTTTTGTTTTATTTTTTCGTTCCTACCCCGGCGGGGCCTATTGCCACGATCCAGGCCTCGGGGTTTGATTTTGCGGAGGCCGTGTTTCCATTCATGCCCCCGCAACCAGGCTTTAAGAAGTGCCAGCGGTGTGCACGCCCGATCTCCCTCACTGACCCACACAATTGGTGCTTGCAGTGTCTGGGACCAGAGCATCGGGCGGACTCCTGCACCCGCTGTGCCACTCTTAAAAAGCGCACGTTGAAGAATCGTCAAATCCAACAGAATTTACTTTTCGGCACCGGCCCGTCTATGGATTCGACATCTTCATCTGCGGCACCGTCGAAATCGACACCGACCACTTCGACGCCGCCTGAGACGACGTCGGCGCCTCCGGCGCCAGGTAAGCCGGCTAAGAAGCCTTCCACCCTTGAGCGCCCTCCCACCTCGGGGACGGCACCAGTCCTCTCGGCTCCACGCCGGGCCAAGAAACGCTCCACTCCGATATCGGTGAGTGCCTCGTCATCGGCTCCCTCATCGCCGGAGTGTAGAGCGGCACCCAAGGAACCAAAAAAGAAAAAAGTGGTTCCGGTGCCTCCCCTGGATGACCGCATTGCGGCCATCCTCCAGGACAAGTTGCAAGAGCAACTCCACCAGCAACTTCAGCAGCTCTTACCATCTATCTTGGCACCGCTGCTCTCGGTACCAGACCGGCCCGAGCCCCGCACCGTCCAACCGGTATCCACTCCATTGGTACCTATGGACTCTTCCATGCCCATTCTCTCGGCACCGCACGAGCCAGTCGCCTTAACGACGACGGATCCTCCTCGGGACCGAGCAGGACACCGGTCTTCCCATGACCCGGACCGGCACCGGTCTTCCCAAGACCCAGACCGGCACCGTTCTTCCCGGGATCGGGACAGACACAGGTCTACATCGCCAGGGAATGTCTCGGTACGCTCAGGCAAGTCTTTGTCTAAGACTCACCACGCCGACCCGTCCACTCCGGTCTCTCGACACGCAACCACCGATGTCAGAGACCCGGACCTATGGGAAGAATCCCCCCCCGGTACCGAGGAGGATGCATCGTCGTCGGACGAAGAGCCTTCCGCACCCGAGACCACTTCCAAACCTGAACAATCTTCCTTCTCTAAATTTCTCAGGGAGTTGTCAGGGGCTTTGTCTTTGCCATTGGAATCTGACTCCAAAAAGTCACAAGCTTTCCTGGAGGCTCTGGATTTCGATCAACCTCCCAAGGAGTTCCTAAAGTTACCTGTTCACGATATCCTACGGGAAACTTTTTATAAAAATTGGGAGAACCCGCTAACTGTCCCTGGGGCCCCCCGTAAATTGGACAGTCTCTATAGGGTCATACCAATCCCAGGTTTTGATAAACCCCAACTGCCCCACGAGTCTCTCCTGGTAGAATCCACCTTGAAAAAGACTCAGGGCACCAGTGTGTATGCCTCCACCCCTCCTGGCAGAGAAGGAAAAACTATGGACAAATTTGGCAAACGGCTCTACCAAAATGCCATGCTTGCCAATAGGGCAAACAACTACTCCTTCCATTTTTCCTTCTACCTGAAACATCTGGTAATGCAACTCTCCTCCATGCAAAAATACATGCCGGAGCACAAGGTCCCTCTTTTCCAGCAGCACATCTCCAGCCTGCTTCAACTGAGGAAGTTCATGGTGCGCTCTGTCTATGACTCCTTTGAGCTCTCCTCCCGTGCATCTGCCATCGCTGTGGCTATGCGCCGCCTGGCCTGGCTCAGGGTCTCTGATCTAGACGTCAACCATCAGGACCGTCTAGCCAACGCCCCATGTCTGGGAGATGAACTATTCGGAGAGTCCCTGGATACCACCACTCAGAAGCTCTCCGCCCATGAGACCAGATGGGATACTCTCATTAAACCAAAGAAAAAGACTCCTCCTGCTCGTCCTTATAGACCGCAGACATCATATCAACGCCGGTTCTCTGCCAGACCGCTCAACCCACCTGCACAGCAACCTAGGCGGGCCCGCCAGCACCAACACACCCAGGCTCGTGCCCAGCCTAATCAACCTGCAAAGCCTCTTCCTCCTGCCAAACCTTCTCAGCCCTTTTGACTCCTCTCTCCAGGGCTTAGCCAGTCTTCCACCCTCATTGCCTCTTCCTCAGCCAATCGGAGGCAGGCTCCACATTTTCTTCAGCCGTTGGGAGGTCATCACATCGGACCAGTGGGTCCTCAACATCATCCGCCACGGCTACTCCCTCAACTTCCAGACTCTTCCGCCAGACAATCCTCCCGTCGAGTCTGCTTCTCTCTCAACTCAAACCCCCCTCCTCCTGAGGGAGGTTCAATCCCTCCTCCTTCTCAATGCCATCGAAGAAGTACCTCCAGATCAAAGGGGTCAGGGATTCTACTCCCGCTACTTCCTGGTACCCAAAAAGACAGGAGACCTTCGTCCCATTCTCGATCTCAGGGACCTCAACAAGTGTCTAGTCAAGGAGAAGTTCAGAATGCTCTCCCTTGCCACGCTTTACCCTCATCTCTCTCACAACGACTGGCTATGTTCCCTGGACCTCAAAGAGGCCTACACTCACATACCAATCAATCCAACTTCACGTCGCTACCTGCGATTCCAGGTGCACCATCGCCATTATCAGTACAAGGTGCTACCTTTTGGCCTCGCTTCATCACCCAGGGTGTTCACCAAATGCCTCATTGTGGCGGCGGCCTTCCTCAGGTCTCACAACCTCCAAGTGTTTCCCTACTTGGACGATTGGTTAGTGACAGCTCCTACGTCTCCTCTTGTGCTACAAGCCACTCAACATACCATCTCTCTTCTCCATCTACTGGGGTTCGAGATCAACTACCCCAAGTCGCATCTGCTTCCCACACAGCGCCTTCAGTTCATCGGAGCAGTTCTCGATACCACACTAATGAGGGCATTCCTCCCCTCCGATCGTCGACGGACTCTGCTCCACCTCTGTCATCAGGTGCTTCTTCATCACACCATCCCAGCTCGACAGATGATGGTCCTCCTGGGACACATGGCATCAACGGTGCATGTGCTTCCCTTAGCACGACTCCACCTCAGGACACCTCAATGGACTCTGGCCGACCAGTGGTCACAGACCTCGAATCTTCTTTCTCATCCCATCTCTGTGACATCATCTCTTCAGCGATCTCTACAATGGTGGTTGAACTCCTCAAACCTTTCCAGGGGCCTTCTGTTGCATCTGCCCCCACATTCCATGATCATCACCACGGATGCCTCCCCTTATGCATGGGGAGCTCACCTGGGAGACCTACGCACCCAGGGTCTTTGGACCCCACAGGAGCGTCGACATCACATCAATTTTCTAGAACTACGAGCCATGTTCTATGCTCTCAAGGCCTTCCAGCACCTTCTTTGTCCTCAGGTTCTGCTCCTGTGCACGGACAACCAAGTCGCCATGTACTACATAAACAAACAGGGCGGCACAGGATCTCGCCTCCTTTGTCAGGAGGCTCTTCGTATCTGGACCTGGGCCACGGCCCGCAGTCTCTTCCTCAAGGCGGTCTACATCCAGGGCGAACAGAACTCCCTGGCCGACAATCTCAGCCGCGTCCTTCAACCTCACGAGTGGACTTTGGATCCTCCCACGCTCCACTCCATCTTTGCTCGCTGGGGCACTCCGCAGATGGACCTATTCGCAGCTCCTCACAACCATCAGCTGCCCCAGTTCTGCTCCAGACTCTTCTCTCCTCATCGTCTGGCCCCGGATGCATTCCTTCTCGACTGGACGGATCGGTTCCTCTATGCCTTTCCTCCTCTACCTCTGATGTTGCAGACTTTATCCAAACTCCGCAGGGACGGAGCCACCATGATCCTCATAGCTCCCCGGTGGCCTCGTCAACACTGGTTCTCCCTTCTACTTCAACTCAGCTCCAGGGAGCCCATTCCTCTGCCTGTGTTTCCTACTCTACTTACACAGCAACATCAGTCTCTACTACATCCCAATCTGTCTTCCCTCCACCTGACAGCTTGGTTTCTCTCGGGCTGACCTCTTCAGGAAATCTGTCTCAGCCTGTCCGTCTCATTTTGGACGCCTCCAGGAAACCGGCCACCCTCCAATGTTACCATCAGAAGTGGACCAGGTTCTCCTCTTGGTGCCTCCGCCATCATCACAATCCCACCTCCTTAGCGGTGGAAACTGTTCTGGACTACTTACTCTCCCTGTCCAACGCAGGCCTCAAGTCTACCTCAATCAGAGTCCATCTCAGTGCCATCACGGCATTTCATGAGCCTGTCCTAGGAAAACCTCTCACGGCTCACCCTCTGGTTTCCCGATTCATGAGGGGCCTCTTCAACATCAAACCACCTCTGAAGCCTCCTCCGGTCGTCTGGGACCTGAATGTGGTTTTGTCTGCCCTCATGAAACCTCCCTTTGAGCCACTTGCCACAACTTCGCTCAAATTTCTGACATGGAAGGTTCTTTTCCTCATTGCCATCACCTCTGCCAGGAGGGTTAGTGAGCTTCATGCACTGGTTGCCGATCCACCGTTCACTATTTTTCACCATGACAAGGTGGTTCTGCGCACCCATCCAAAATTCCTTCCAAAGGTGGTCTCAGCTTTTCACCTCAACCAGTCCATTGTTTTGCCTGTGTTCTTCCCGAAACCTCATTCACATCCCGGAGAACAGGCATTGCACAGTCTTGACTGCAAGCGTGCCCTGGCTTACTATCTCGATCGTACAAGGGCTCACCGCTTGTCCCCTCAGCTCTTCCTGACCTTCGACCCGAATCGTTTGGGTCGACCGGTCTCTAAACGGACGCTATCCAACTGGCTTGCAGCTTGCATCGCGTTCTGTTACGCTCGGGCCGGTCTGTCACTAGACGGTGCTGTCACGGCCCACAGGGTAAGAGCTATGGCCGCTTCTGTTGCTTTCCTCCGTTCCACACCCATTGAGGAAATCTGCAAGGCGGCCACCTGGTCCTCAGTTCACACATTCACTACTCACTACTGTCTGGATGCTTTCTCCAGACGGGATGGGCACTTCGGCCAATCTGTACTTCAGAATTTATTTTCCTAATGGCCAACCATCCCTCCTCCCTCTTTGTTAGCTTGGAGGTCACCCATGCGTAAAGAATATGCTGCCTGCTTGTCCTGGGATAAAGCACAGTTACTTACCGTAACAGGTGTTATCCAGGGACAGCAGGCAGATATTCTTACGTCCCACCCTCCTCCCCGGGTTGGCTTCTTAGCTGGCTTATACTAACTGGGGACCACGCACTCCTCCGTCGGGCGGGAAGGCACTCGCGCACGCGCGGTGCGGCCAACTAGAACTTTCTAGTAAAAAGGTCCGTACCGTGGGCTCCGTCGGTGACGTCACCCATGCGTAAAGAATATCTGCCTGCTGTCCCTGGATAACACCTGTTACGGTAAGTAACTGTGCTATTTGTTTATTTCTCACCCGCCCTTATCCAGAAACGAGTTACATATTAACATACAAAATAAAAGATTTACATTTATCGTACAAAACACTTCAGAGACACACTAACAAATTATTTATGATACTTGTTCTACAGCAGGGGTGTCAAAGTCTCTCCTCGAGGGCTGCAATCCAGTCGGAGTTTCAGGATTTCCCCAATGAATATGCATGAGATCTATTTGCATACACTGGTTTCATTGTATGCTAATAGATCTCATGCAAATTCATTGGGGAAATCCTGAAAACCTGACTGGATTGCGGTCCTCGAGGAATAAAGCCTGAGATCTAATAAGCTTGACTGTTTGCTGTCACCTTATTTATCATTGTTTCTGTAACCTGTAATCTCTTATTTCTCAGGAACCTGTGGGGTGCTACTGAGGAAGGTGAACGGAACAGCCATTATACAGCTGCCCTCCAAGCAACAGATTCAGGTATGGACTGGAAAGGTACCTTGTAGGGTAGAAAGGCACAGGGAAGTAAAACATTGAATGCTTGAATATAATTGGGGAGGGGAAAGAATTATGCAGAGCTGTGTACATTGAAATTAAGTGCTGGAGTTAGTGGTGGTACCCAGAGAACAATCACTAGCATATACTTATAGACTTGAATAGAAACCTAGATTTTGGGGCCAAAAATGGGGATCTCGGTTTATATTCAAGTCTTCCGCCCTCTCCTGCCCCACACAATCTCACTACTCAGAATGGTCGACGCATGTTCCCACAGTGGTTGCTGTCTTTATCATATTCACCCAAAGCGGTTACAATACATTGAATAGTTATCAGGTACTCCAGTATTTTCCCTATATGTCTCTGAAGGCCCACAGTCTAACTTGGTACCTGGGGCAATGGAGGGATTAAGTGACTTGCCCTGAGTCACAAGGAGCAGGCTGGGATTGAACCCTTAGGCCACTCACTCCCATAGCAATCTTGGAAGACTGATGCAAGTTTAGTTTATATTTGAGTCAACCTTTTGGGGGGGAAAAGGTTACCTTGGTTTATATTCAAGTATATATAGTAGTTATACTAGGCTAGAATTTGCCAGGGAGTACGTGGCGGCCTTTGTAAACAGTGGCAGAGGCATGTAGGTGTATGGAGTAGAGAGTTGCAGGGGGTATTTATGGAGGTGGGGCGAGGGCAGGAGATAGGAGGAGATTGTGTAGGGCTGGTTTGGGGAGGGGGCATTGAGAAAGTAGAGAATAAGGAGAGGCAGTTTCACAGTATGAATGTTTTTATTAGGCTTATACCGAATATTCGTATTCCATTCAATTCTGAATAGTGACTTGAATACATTATTCGTATTTGGACATAAAGTGAAATGTGCTGTTCGGTACAGCTCTAGTTTTATTCTTTCCAATCTAATGGATGTTAGGAAGAATTAATACAGAATGGGCTGGGAAACAAATTTAACAAATGGGATGAAATTTGGCACGTAAGAAAAACTAATACAAGAGAGACATCCAAGTAAGAAATTGGAATATCGCAGTTGTTGTGTTGTCTAAATTAGAGAATGACACGGTGACAAAATTTATCACCGTTCCCGTCCCCACGGATTACCACGGGAAAGAATCCCATGTCATTTTTTAGTGTCTATTTCAACCTCGGTCCTTCTACACCAGCATTCTTCAAAGCAAAGCTTGAGGGTCATTGGTTGTGGCCATTCATACTCTGATTCTTCCCTCTCTCCTTAAAGAATAACATGAAGATGGTTTCCCGCGGTTATCTGCGGGGACGGTGATGAATTTTGTCACCGTGTCATTCTCTAGTCTAAATGTAGAGAGATCCTGGATTCTTTACCAAGAAACTGTTGGGTAACTAGAATAACAGAACCTGCGGGGGAGGGAGGATCCTGGACATGGCACAGAGTGGGTGAACATCTGCTGTCTGGATCAGCACTAAAGCCCAAGAGTCCGAACCTTATAGGGAACCAGGTTAACCAGGACTCTCACACAAACCGGCCAAAAAATCAGTGGTGTAAAAAGCACCAGTCGCAAATCCTCCCTCCCCTAAGTCCCGAAGCAGCTACCAACCCCCCTCACTCACGCCCCAACGCAGCCGTGGTCCTGAGCCGCAAAGCCCCGAAGTGGCAGAAGCAGGCAGCAGTCCTGAGCTGCAAACTCCCTCTGTCCCTTCTTCTTTCCCTTTCTTACCCAAGAGCACCCAGCTCCAGTAGGGCCTTTCCTCTGACACATCAGAGGAAAGCCCTTCTGCCAGGGCTGGCCGCGAGCAGTCTATTTTGAGGTTGCTTTCTGATGATCGGCTGCGCTTGGGGAAGGAAGGAGGGAGTTCACAGCTCAGGAACCGCTGCCTGCTTCTGCCACTTCAGGGCTTGAGGGAGGGAGGAGGGCTTTGAGGCTCAGGATCGCTGGTGCTTTGGGGCGGAAGGGGAGGGGTTTGAGGGTGTTAGACAAGGTTTCTAACACACTCTCAGTTATTCAGTATCTACCAGTCCCCGTGGGAGCCAAATAACTGACATTCTATTGTAATATACAATGTTATATGTTTCTAAGGGGCCTTGTAGCTGCTAACAGGCTAAAGCAATATTGAAATCCCTTATTAGATTGGAGCATCTAGGGCAAGTGGAAATGCAGTAGACAAAATTGTTTAATAAGTGTCTAAACTGCTGAGTTACTCTCTTATTACAGCATTTGGGCTCCCAGATACCGATAGCGAATCATACTTAGGCTGTTTTTTCATTTACATGGAGTCATTTTTTGGTATTTCTAAAGCTAGGTAATCTGAGAGAGCAAGGCAGAGCCCAAGAGACATGAACTAGGCACATTGACAATGCATGTGGAAGGACAGTGTGTGCAAAATCAATATATATACTTGCATGTTTCTGTAGGAGGACTTTGTTGTCCTAAAAGATGACTCTTAGCTTTATCTCTTACTAGGTGCTGGAGACCTGTATTGCTACTGTAGGCCGAGTTTCAAATATTGATCACAACAAGCGTATCATTGGCAAAGCTGGCAGGAATCGCTGGCTGGGGATACGCCCATCCAGTGGGAAATGGCACCGGAAAGGAGGCTGGGCAGGGCGCAAGATCAGGCCGCTGCCTCCTATGAAGAGTTATGTTAATTTGCCCACTGTGACAGCAGCTGCCTAAACACATTCCTGCCTTTCATCTCATATCTCTAGGGAAGAGAAGGGGGAAGATCACTGCTCCTTTCTTGAGAGAGGCACTAGGACTATTTATCAGATCTGAGAGTCATCAAATTTGTGATGTTATAAAACGCATTGCAGGCTGTAAAAATCACTCTTGGGATTTGTCCGAGAGCATCAGCAATCTGTTGGTTTGGATTTTATTAAACATTAAAAACTTGACTAAATAGAAGTGTTTGTCTTTAAATCTTCTGGAAAGACTTAGATTTCATAAGAATGCCCTCATTTTTTACATATTCTAGCAACATGGGAACAGTGAATTTGGGAACTTGCTCTGTTCTTTATCATCCCTCCAGACCAGCATTGGACGGATGGGTTTACGCTCCGCTACCAGCAGGTGGAGACTGAGACACATTGACTTCTGGCAGTAGTACAAGTGAGCTCTGCAGTGCCATCTACAATCAGTCTGTTCTCAGTCTCCAGCAGGTGGGGTGGTAAGCTTGTGCAGTCTATGCTGAGGTTTGTTAGGGCATGTTGGATCTGATTAGTGAATCTTTCTTGTCCCTTTTGCTGTCTGGACAGAGCTTGGGGGTGCCACACTCGAAAGGATCAAGTACCTCCCACCATTCCCCCCACCTCATGTCTTTGCTTTAGAGGAGCCTCAACTGTACGCCTGGCCATCTGTTAGGCACAGACTATGGCTTAGAGAGCCAGTGGAGTCTGCTCTTTGATAAAGCTGGTGAGCTGTGAGAAGATATTAAAAAAAAAAAAACACCCCAAAAAGAACAAGAAATAAAAGGAACATAAAAAGGGCCTGAGGCTGCTGGTTTTTATACGGTGGTGTTGTGCGTGGGTCTTCAGTGCATTTGTAATGAGCTGTTGTATGGGAAAAAACCCTCAAGGGATTCAAGACAAAGTTAGACAAGTTCCTGCTGAACTAGAACGTACGCAGGTAGGGCTAGACTCAATTAGCGCCCTGGTCTTTGACCTAAGGGCCGCTGCAGGAGCGGACTGCTGGGCACGATGGACCACTGGTCTGACCCAGCAGCGGCAATTCTTATGTACTTCTAAAAAGCAGAAAAAGTGTGTGTTTTGTGAGTGCCGAGCAGTGGATGCAGTCAGTGTGTGCACAGTGTGTCCTGGCCGCCTCGAGAGGGAACCAGCGTCTGCTTCGGGTGTCAGTGTGCACCACTTGGCGGGGAAGCAGTGGAGACGCTCAGGCTTCCTCTGCTGCCCACACTGGGGTTTCCTCACCTGCCAGCAGTCAGGGAGATTTGGCATTGCTGACCGCCAGGGGGACTAGGGATTCCTTTACTGCTGCAGCAGTGGCTGCAGGCAATCCTGCTTTAGCGACAGGGTCTAGTCAGGCCTCGTTGCTGCTTCTTCTTTCTGGAGACAGTTTGTCGGCGGGCCTTCCCTTGGTTTTGGCTGGAAGCGTGGCCATTTTGCCCATGACCTCACGCCTTCAGCTATCTACTTGCCTAATGATCAAATTATCAACTACAATAGCTGTCCTAACCCTTCCCTCCTGGGTAGAAGCCCCTGGAGACACATCCATGGTATGAGAGGATATTGCATCCACTGGTGGGCAGGTCCTAGCTACAAGATTATTTCCTATTTCACCAGGGTGATGCTCTCCTTGTAGGAGACCTCTCTCTAAGGCAGCACAGGGTCTACCAGACTGGAGATGGGACTTCTTTACAACATCCCTATAGGTCTCTATATACTTCTCTGTCTTCCTCAGCTCCTCAAAGTCTGCTACTCTAGTCTCAAGGGAATGTACTCGTTCTCTGAGAGCTAGGAACTCTTTGCAGCGAGCACATACATATAACTTCTCACCAACCGGGAGAAAATTATAAGAACATAAGAATAGCCTTACTGGGTCAGACTAATAATCCATCAAGACCAGTAGCCCGTTCTCACGGTGGCCAATCTAGGTCACTACTACCTGGCCAATATCCAAGGAGTAGCAATATTCCATGCTACTGATCCAGGGCAAGCAGAGGCTTCCTCCGTGTCTTTCTCATTAACAGCCTATGGACTTTTCCTCCAGGAACTTGTCCAAACCTTTCTTAAAACCAGCTACGCAATCTGCTCTTACCACATCCTCTGGCAACACGTTCCAGAACTGAACTATTCTCTGAGTGAAAAAAAATTTCCTCTACTGCAAAAGACTGGATAGCAACCCTCTTGCTCCTGGACTACTGTCTGCATCTTGTTATTGAGCTGATTAATTAATTAACCATATTAAGCTACAAGGAATATATTAGACTAGTATAGAGAGCCATAGGATTTTATATGCTTTATTTAGTGTTTCTTTTTAGATAGTCTTTGGGTTATATTGTATGCTGATTCTTTACAGGTATTGAAATATAAAGAGCTCTCCTGTTTGCCTAACTAGAATAACTGACAATAAATTAAGACTAAGTAAAAAAAATAAGCTAGGGGTGGGCGGGAAGGAATGGAGACTAAGCCAGACACTGCTCTGCCTGCCAGAAATTATCTCTAGCAGAATGTTCAAGCTTACAAAACTGTAGAACTATAAAAGGCTGCTATTCTATGGAGACAAGCTAAGTAAAGTTTGCTCTTTTAAGATCTAAATTAGAGAATGACATGGGGAAAAAATTTGTACCCGTCCCCACGAGCTCGGTCCCTGCAAACCATCTGATCCCATCCATACAAGCCTCGAATAGTTTTATACTGAAGTTATTTTATTAAAGTATAAAAAGAAACAATATTCTGTACAATTGTCATTTTATAAATCAAAGTTCTGGCTACTGAACTAGAGAAAGAGATGTTCAGCTGGCAGGGCTTTATTTATAAATGTTTATCAACACAACTAATATACTTACTACTTTATCCTAAAGCAAAAAAAGAAAATTAATAAAAAAAAAATTTTCTATCTTTGCCGTCTGGTTTCTGCTTTCCTCATCTCTTCCATATGCTCTGTTACTGTGCCTCTCCCTCCCCACCCCTCCATTGGTCTGGCACCCATTTTCTTCCCTCCGCTCCCCCATAGTCTGGCATCTCTCTCTTGCCCATTTCCCTTCAGCGTCTTCTCCCCTCTCTCTCCTGCCCATTTCCCTTCAGCATCTTCTCCCCACTCTCGCCATCCCATTTCCCTTCACCATCTGTTCCACTCACCTCCCCCCCTCTACTTCCCTTCAGCATGCCCAGTCCAGCAACTACCTCTCCAGATCACCCTGAATCTTAACATCCATTAAAATAAAAACATCTTGGCGTTAGTACCTGACACGCTCTGAAAAGAAAGCTCTTTCCTCTCCTATAGACAGGGTATTACAGCTCACTGCTGAACACTCCCTCCCTTCCCCTCACCTTACCGCAGCGACCCTCCGGCTCCTCTTTGTCTCCCAGCTGCCCAAGCCAGCCCCCATCAAATCACAAGCGGCCACCGAAACCTCTCCCCTGACAACCGGAAACTCTGAACACTCCCTCCTGTCCCCTCACCTTACCACGGCGACCTTCTGCTCCTCCTTTTCTCCCAGCTGCCCGAGCCGGTCCCCATCAAGTCACGTGTGGCCTCTCCCCCAATGCAACCGTAAACAGGACGTTGCATCAGAGGAGAAGTTTCAGCAGCCACACACAACCAGATGAAAGTTGGATCAGGCAGCTGGGAGTCAGAAAAAATCCCAGAAAATCGCCATGGCAAGGTGAGAGGAAGGGAGGAAGGAAGGAAGATGCCAGATTGGTGACTGCGCAAGTTCCCTCCCATAACTGCGGAGACAAGGCCATTCACCGCTTCACAGGGCGGTGAATGGCCTTGTCCCCGTACCCATGGCGACCACAACTTTTTCTCACACTGTCAGCTGGTTACCCGCGCCTAGCTGCCAGTAACAGCCACCGTGTCAATCTCTAATCTAAACTGTCTTTAGAAGGGAACCTACAATTGAGCTTTTCTTCCCAACCTAACAAAGCTCAGAGCAAAATAATGTCTGCTTACCCAAAGATATGTCTTCTACTTTTCTCCTCTCAGAAAGAGAATGTCCTCTTCCCTTTTCTCAGAAAGAATCCTCTCCAAGCATACAACCAAAACCCTTATCCATGCCCTCATCACCTTGCGCTTAATTACTGCAACTTACTACTATCAGGTTTTCAAGTTTGTTTCTTTTTTTTATATATAATTTAAATTTTTATTAGTTTTAACATTTGAGAATTTTACAATTTCAAATGAAAGAAAAAATACAATGTAATCACCATCAAACATATAGGAATTTAAACAGAATATTACTAAGTATAGTTAGTCCACCATTTAAATGAAGGCGAAGCTGGTGATAAGCTGAAAATTTTTAGAAATAATATGCAAATGGTAAAAAGGAAAATAAAGATGCTTTTCAAGCAAACTTGATTGAAGATCTTAAAGTTTGTTATTGCTGCACCACGCATGCATGTGCCTTCCCACTCAGCTAGGGGGCGCGTCTCCTCAACGTGGTCCTCAGTTCTTAGTTTTCCGCGGAGCCAGAAAGCCCTGTCTCTTCTCTGCATCGAATTCAAGTGCCTTTCTTGCACCGCAGCTTCTTTTATTGTTTTCTTTACGATCGGAAGTAGCTGTGCCCTGCGTCTTATTGTTTTTGTTTAAAAAAAAAAAAAATCGATCGCGACCGGGGCACCCCAGTTTTTCCTTGGCTGCTCGGCCTCACGTGGCTGCAGCCTTTTTTTCCTGCCTTATGTCCCAGCCTGTTACTGGATTCAAAAAGTGCACTCAGTGCGGTCGGGTGCTTTCCATCACTAACCCGCACCGTTAGTGTATACTTTGTCTCGGTGTTGATCACCATTGAGCTTCTTGCCCGCGGTGTGCAACTCTTCAACCTCGGGCTTTTCGTCGACGGCGGGCCAAGATTGCTGAGCTCTTCGCCTTGGACAAGCCGGAGGATAGGACCTCGGCCCAGGTCTCGACGTTGGCCTCGAAGACCTCGGCCCCAAGTAAGTCTCCCTCGACTTCGAAGACCTCAATAGCTCCGGCTTAGAAGTTCTCGACCTCGGGTAAGTCTCCTCTTCCTCCCTCAGGTTCAGCTCAGCTGCCGAAGAAGCCGTCCTTGGAGTCTCTGGCCACCCAGGCAGTGAGTGTTGTCCTGCTGGCCTCTACAAGACCTCCTCCAAAGCGTGCCTCCACTTTAAGGGAATACTCTACATCGAAATCGCCCTCGTTGGAACGCACTGCTGCACCAGTCCGTCCAAACCCTTTGGTCTCGGTGCCCATGTTCGAGGATATGCTTAAGGCTATCTTGACCTCGCAGATCTCCTCTGCTTTGGCTCAGCTTACCTCGGCCTCGACCTCGCTCGATGTTCACCAGTCTGAGTGTCGTGCCGAAGGCTCTCGAGGTAAGGTGCGTCGGTCCTGCCACTTATCTTCGAGTGACTCCTCGCCTACTCCCTCGAGGTGGATTTCTCCCGCCGCCCGACCTCGTTCGAAGCACTGGCCTAAGCGTACCTTTTCTTCGAGGTAGCGGTCCGCAAAATGATCCAGGGACTCTGCCCCGAGGCGGGGTAGGTCGCTGGGTCCTCGCACTATGGGGTCCATCCAGCCATCGGACCTCGTGCCGTCTGACCCTCGTCCTTGATGACCTTCCATGCCTTCTCGGTCTCCGAGCCGAGGAGCTTCGAGGTCGAAGATTCCCGCCTCGCTGCTGCATCGGAAGGTCTCTTCTTCCCTGGGCTTGCTGGGGCGGGCTCCCCGGGTCTCCGTCCCTCAGACCCCCGGTTCCTTGCCTGCTAGGCTTTCTATTCGCAAGCAGTTGTCGACTCCCCCTCGTTCTCTCAGTGGGGCTTCCTCGACTTCCATGCTTGTGGACACTGACGTACCAGCGCAGTACTCAAGGGAAGCTTCCCCCTCGTTTTCTGCTGCCCCGAAGTCCCGCTCGGCTTCGCCTCTCGAGGGGCATTCGGCGGGCAAGACTTCAACCTTCACGAGGTTCATGGTGGATATGGGCAAGGCCCTGCAACTGGACCTCCAGTCCGATTCCAGGTATACCCAGATATATTTGGAGGAGAAGGAGCTTCCTCACCCACCAAAGGAATCCCTTCGCCTCCCCTTGAATCTGGTTTTGCAGCAGACTTTCTTCTGGAATTTGGAGACACCGTACGCAATCCCTGCCATTCCGTCCAAGATGGAATCTCGATACAGGAAAGTCCCGTGTAAGGGATTTGAGAAGGGTCAGCTCTCCCACCAGTCCTTGGTTGTGGAGTCTTCCTTGAAGAAGTCTAATCCTTCCAGAGTCTACGCGGCTGTCCCACCGGGCCGGGAAGGCCGGACTATGGACAAGTTTGGCAGGCGCCTGTACCAAAATTCGATGATGGCAAAGAGGGTTTTGAATTACAATTTCAATTTTACATCCTATCTCAAACATTGCATCAAATCCCTGCCATCTTTTCAGGATGATTTGGCTGTCCATCGCCGGGCGGAATTTCGCCGGCTTCTGGATACGCTGTCACAGATTTGCCTTTATATGTTTCAGGTGACCTATGATGCCTTTGAACTTTCCTCCAGGGTCTCTGCTTTTGCGATAGCCATGCGCCGCCTAGCTTGGCTCCGCATCGTTGATATTGACCCTAATCTGCAGGACCATTTGGCAAATCTCCCGTGCTTGGGCAACGAGCTTTTTGACGACTCCATCAAAGCAGCCACTAAATGCCTCTCTGAACATGAACTCTCCTTTGCCTCCTTGGTCGGACCCAAGGCGAAGCCCGCTCCTCCTAACTCGTACAAGTTGCCCCCCCCCCAGCACTATCCCCAGAAGTCCACGCCGGCTTTTTCCAGGCCGCCACCCAGGCATCAGCAGCAGCAGAGGGTCCCTCAAAAGCCTCAGATGCCTGTGGCGGCAAAGCCAGTGCCGTCTTTTGACTATCCCAGTTTGAGCAGGCCGTTCCCCTTCATCCTCGAGCTTTCTCCTCTCCCTATCGGGGGCCGTCTCAGTTCCTTTTGTCACCATTGGGAACTGATTACTTCGGACAGCTGGGTCCTCTCCGTCATCAGGGAAGGGTATTCCCTTCATTTCCGGACGGCTCTTCCGGACCTGCCCCCAAGAGAGTGTCTTTCCAACAGGTCTCATCTCCCTCTTCTTCTCTAGGAGGCTCATGCCCTCCTTCGCCTCCAGGCGGTGGAGGAGGTCCCTTTGTGTCAGCGGGGCACCAGAGTTTACTCCCGGTACTTTCTAGTCCCCAAAAAGACCGGGGACCTACGCCCTATCCTGGACCTCAGGGTGTTAAACAAGTTCCTAGTCAGGGAGAAGTTCCGCAAGCTCTCTCTTCCCACGTTGTATCCCCTGATGGACAAGGGGGACTGGTTGTGCTCGCTGGATGTGAAAGAGGCCTACACTCGCATCCCGATTCATCTGGCCTCCCACAGATTTCTTCATTTTCAGGTGGGAGATCTTCACCTGCAGTATCGAGTCCTCCCATTCGGGATCGCATCCTCCCCACGGGTCTTCACGAAGTGCCTCGTAGTGGTGGTGGTGGCCCTGCAGTCGCAGGGTCTGCAAGTGTTCCCGTACCTCGACGACTGGCTCATCAAAGCACCGTCATGGCAGGAGGTTATTTCAGTGACCCAACGGACTATTACGTTCCTTCAACATCTGGGCTTTGAGGTCAACTTCCCCAAGTTCCAGTTGTGTCCCTCTCAGTCTCTGCAGTTCATAGGAGCGGTGCTGGACACGATTCACCTCCGCTCGTTTCTGCCTCAGCCTTGGCGGGCCGCCCTCATTCACATGTGCTGGCGGGTCACCCTTCAGTCCACGGTTTCGGCCAAGCAGATGATGATTCTGTTGGGCCACATGGCCTCCACCGTTCATGTGACTCCTTTTGCCAGACTTCACCTTCGAGTTCCTTAGTGGAACCTGGCATCCCAGTGGAGACAGGACCAGGATCCCGCCTCTCAACACATCGTGGTGACTCCCTCCTTGCAGCAATCGCTCCGCTGGTGGATGCTCTCTTCCAATCTTTCCAGAGGTTTTCTCTTTCGCACTCCCCCGCCACAGAAGGTCCTCACGACAGACTCCTCCGCGTATGCCTGAGGGGCTCACCTCGACGGATTCCAGACTCAAGGTCTTTGGTCGAGCGCCGACCATCGCTGCCACATCAACCTGCTGGAGCTTCGGGCCATTTACAATGCTTTGGTAGCCTTTCGCCATTTGCTTCGTGATCGCGTGGTTCTGGTGCGGACGGACAACCAGGTGGCGATGTATTATGTGAACAAGCAGGGGGGTACGGGTTCCCTGTCTCTTTGCCGGGAGGCTCTTCAGCTCTGGGAGTGGGCGATACACCACAACATCTTCCTTCGAGCGGTCTACATCCAGGACAAGCAAAACTGCCTGGCGGTCAGGTTAAGCCACCTTCTCCAGCCACACGAATGGTCGCTCCATGCCTCCACTCTGCGACAGGTGTTTGCTCGATGGAGGACGCCGCAGATAGATCTGTTCGCCTCGCCCATCAACCACAAGTTGCCTCACTTCTGCTTCAGGATTTACTCCCCGGATCATCTCGAGGCGGATGCTTTCCTTCTGGATTGGACGGGCCAGTTCCTCTACGCATTCCCTCCATTTCCTCTGATACTGAGGACTCTCGTACAGCTCAAATCAGCTCACGCCACCATAATCTTGATAGCTCCTCAGTGACCCAGGCAGCCGTGGCTCTCCCTTCTCAGACTCAGTGTCAGGGAGCCTCTGCTTCTGCCTGTATTTCCTTCTCTGCTATCTCAGAGTCAGGGTTCGCTGCTGCATCCCAATCTGCAGTCTTTACACTTAACAGCTTGGTTCCTTTCCATCTGACTCCCTCCTTCGGTTTTTCTCAGTCGGTGAGGGATATTCTCGAGGCCTCTCGGAAGAGTTCCACTAGACAATGCTACTCCCAGAAATGGTCTAGATTTGCGGCGTGGTATGCTACGCATCACATGGAGCCACTGTCTGCCTCCTTGTCCTCCGTACTGGATTATCTGCTCCACTTGTCTCGGTCTGGTCTCAAATCAACATCTATTTGAGTCCACCTCAGTGTGATTGCTGCCTTTCATCAGCCATTTGATGGGAAATCGCTCTTGGTCCATCTGGTGGTTTCCCGATTTATGAAGGGCCTCTTCAATGTCCATCCTCCACTCAAGCCTCCCCCGGTGGTTTGGGATCTTAATGTGGTTCTGGCTCAATTGATGAAACCTCCATTTGAACCCATTGATACGGCTCATCTGAAGTACTTCACTTATAAGGTGGTGTTCCTGATTGCCCTCACGTCTGCTCGCAGAGTCAGTGAGCTGCAGGCTCTGGTTGCGGACTTTTACTGTTTTCCATCATGACAAGGTGGTTCTTCGTACTCATCCTAAGTTTTTGCCTAAGGTGGTTTCGGATTTCCACCTCAACCAGTCCATTGTTCTTCCGGTGTTTTTTCCTAAGCCCCAAGGCGTTTCACACTCTTGACTGTAAGAGGGCGTTGGCTTTTTACCTACAACGCACCCAGTCTCATCGGACAGCTCCTCAACTCTTCATATCTTTTGATCCTAATCGGTTGGGGCATCCTGTTTCCAAGCGCACCTTGTCCAACTGGGTAGCTGCTTGTATTTCCTTCTGCTATGCTCAGGCTGGTCTCCCGCTGCGGGGTCGTGTCATGGGGCATAAAGTCCGAGCGGCATCTGTCGCTTTCCTCAGGTACACACCTATAGAGGAGATCTGCAAGGCCGCCACTTGGTCCTCAGTTCATACATTCACCTCTCACTATTGTCTGGATACTTTTTCCAGATGCAACGGCCAGTTTAGCCAGTTGGTTTTACGTAATCTGTTCTCCTAACTTGCCAACTATCCCTCCGTCCCATCCTGGTTAGCTTGGAGGTCAATACACTACACTAAACTCCCTTAGTGGAAAAATACTATAAATAATAAAGACCAACAATTTCCCACTTTAGTGAAAAAGTGCATATAAAATACACTCTATTCCTACTGGAAAGGCCTCAGTCACGGAGCCTACGCAAGTCACAGACTGACCACAAAGATCCTCGTAGTTTTCCAGCTCCTTAGCTCCAATCATTGGCCGTATTCCAGACAATAAAGTATTAATTCTAAATGTGTTATATTATTTATCACTTTTTTTCTTTTTTTCTATCAATAACTTATTCTAAAAGATCACTGTCTACAAAAAAATTTTTTGAATATACTTATTTCCTTTTACTATATAAAATGCACTAATTCAGCATTGCGAGACTCTATCTCAACAGTCTAAGTTGTAATAAGTTTTACTTAGCTTAATCATAGTATCATTTGTTGAAACATAGCGCTGATTGCAAATGATACTATGATTAAGCTAAGTAAAACTTATTACAACTTAGACTGTTGAGATAGAGTCTCGCAATGCTGAATTAGTGCATTTTATATAGTAAAAGGAAATAAGTATATTCAAAAAATTTTTTTGTAGACAGTGATCTTTTAGAATAAGTTATTGATAGAAAAAAAGTGATAAATAATATAACACATTTAGAATTAATACTTTATTGTCTGGAATACGGCCAATGATTGGAGCTAAGGAGCTGGAAAACTACGAGGATCTTTGTGGTCAGTCTGTGACTTGCGTAGGCTCCGTGACTGAGGCCTTTCCAGTAATAGGAATAGAGTGTATTTTATATGCACTTTTTCACTAAAGTGGGAAATTGTTGGTCTTTATTATTTATAGCTTGGAGGTCACCCACATGTGGAGAATATCTGCCTGCTGTCCCTGGATAACACCTGTTACTGTAAGTTATGGCACCTTCAAAATCTCATTCATATATCTCTTAAACATAACTAAAGCAGTTATTGGGTAAACTTTGGAAAAATTAATAATCTGCAGATTACACCTCCTGATGGAATTTTCCAATATTTCTTGCTTGAAATGTAGATTCTCACTGTCTTTCCAATCATTAGTCTTATTTTCCAAAGTAGCCACTTTATTTTTAAATTCTAAATTCTCTGAAATTGCTTTAGTACATTGTATAGAAAGTTGCTGTATTTGGTTTCCCAGTGAGACTTGCAAATTAGTGATAGCATTCCAAATTGATTACATCATGTCTGTGTAGGGGCAAAAACTCAGTTCCAGAAACCCCTGTAACCAACAATGTACCTGTATCCAGAGCAGCTACTGTTGAAAATTCATGATCCGTCTGGGCTCCCCCCATCGAGTGCTGCGATGACAAACCAGACAGCTTCTCCTGCCTCAAACCAGATCCGGACTTCCGCTCTTCACAGCCAGCAGGAGAACATCCCGGGTCAACGCTTCTGCTGGGGCAGGGTGGCGCCCTCGAAGGACAACTCTTGTGCCTCAGCCTGTGCTCATTCTCCAGCCAAGGAAGTCCCTGGCTGCGGTGTTATTGAGCCCCGCTCGACGAAGATGTCCATTGGGCCGGTCTGTAGAGAAGATTTGTCCGGGAACTCCCGGAACTTCGATTTCCTTTTGACCATCAGGTAGGCAATAAGGACTATTAGATCCTCCATGACGATGTCTCGCCGAACAGCTCAAGCCGCCATCTTAGTCAAGCTCCGCCCCTCAAGTTCAAGTTTCAAGATTTATTTTAGTTTGATGAATCGCTTATTTAGTTTTACTAAGCAAGATAACAACATTAATTAAAAAATATAAGCATATATTTAGATACTAGTCTTTAAGCCCGTTACATTAATGGGTGCTAGAGACTTCTCTTCCTGTATAAAGTTGTTTTTTGTGGGGGTTTTTCATTTTAGACTTCCTCCCCCTCCCTTTCCCCTTCCCATCCCACCTTTCGCTTTTTCAACCCCCTTGCATCATCCGCTCCTGCGCGGGCCACCGGAGCAGAGAGGAGGGGGCTGCCGGCCGGGGCCGACGGAGAGGAGCTAGGTGGCTGGAAGAGAAGCAGCAGCCACTGCCGATCGCAGCCTCTGTCCCGCCTTCGCCTTCTTATAGTTTTCTTCACCGATCCTTTGGAGAGCAGCCTGCAAGGTTCGCTACAGCGGCTGGCGAACCTCAGCAGGCCGCTTTGAAGAGGACCGGTAGCGGGAGGGAGGAGTCGCTGGCACACGCGCCTCCAGCTAATGCAGGTGCCGTGAGGACTGGCACAGAAGCACACCTCACGCCACCAGGACTCACGGACTTCCAACAGCGCATGCGCGCTCTAGGGTTTTATTATTATAGATATCATTTAAAATTTAAAATAATGGGTTAGACCAGTGGTCTCAAACTCAAACCCTGTGCAGGGCCACATTTTGCATTTGGAGGGCCTCAGAAAAAAATAGTTAATGTCTTATTAAAGACATTACTGCATGAGGTAAAACTCTGTATAGTTTATAAATCTTTCCTTTTGGCTAAGTCTTAATAATAACATTGTAATTTATAGCTAAAGAGATATGATCAAGAAACTGTTTTATTTTACTTTTGTGATTATGATAAACACACCGAGGGCCTCAAAATAGTACCTTGCGGGCCACATGTGGCTCCCGGGCCGCGAGTTTGAAACCATTTGGTTAGACCATCAGACTAATCAACACACAAGGTAAAAAGGAACAGAACTACAATTCAATGCTTTAAACTACAGAGGAGAACCATAAATGGAAAGAACATTAGGGAAGGAAAAGTGAAAACCTGGAAGGAGACTAATGTAAAATTTGAACATAATTTAAAGATTAAAAGCATCTTTAAAAAGGAAACTCTTTAAGTTACTTTTAAAGCAACTCAAATCATTGTCCTCGCTTACATGCTGAGGCAAAGTGTTCCAAAGTTGTAGAGCCATCACTGAAAACATCATGTCGTCGGGTTCCAATAACTTTCAGAGAGGGGACTACTATGAGCTTTTGATTAGTGGACCGGAGAGAACGCGACATACTATAAGGGATAAGTAATTTATTAATGAATTGATGTTCATTAGTGGAAAGGGTTTTAAATACTAAGAGTAAAATTTTAAAAGTAATATGATGGTTAATTGGGAGCCAGTGAGATTTAATCAGAAAAGGAGTGACACATTGGCGTACCTAGCATATGTGACACCCAGGGCCCATCATTTTTTTGACACCTCCTCTCCCCCCCCCCCCATCTGTATGAAAAAACATGATTTTTAGTAACAATCCACATGTCACACATGAATATCTAGGAAAAGGCAGCATCTTACATACTGCAGTGAGCAGTACATGAATAAACCCATTGTAAAACTAAACAAGCCAGACTAGTACAGATCAATCCTAGCAGAAAACCATGACTTTTCGAACACACAGAAAACACCTTCGCCTAGTATGTAATCACAAACTAGTCCCTCCCCCTTTTACAAAACTGTAGTGTGGTTTTTAGCCATGGTGGTAACAGCTCAGATGCCAACGCTAAAAAAACGCTCTACAGTTTTGTAAATGGGGAGATGGAATAAAAATACATAGACAAAGGTTAAACTGAAGCACCAAGAAGCTGGACTCTGCATACAATGCGACATCACAGAAACAGCAATGCATCTCACCTAAAGCAAAAAATAAATAAATAGAATATTTTCTACCTTGTCTTCTCTGGTTTCTGCTTTCCTCATCTTTTTGTCACTCTCTTCCTTTCATCCACTGCCTACCCTCTCTCTGCCTCTTCTATATGACATCTTCTCTCTTTCTATTCCCGTTCTAGAAACTTTGTGCATCCCCCTTCCATTTCTCCCTTCACCCCCATTAGTCTGGCATCCATCTTCTTCCCTTCCCTCCTCCAATGGTCTGGCATCTCTTCTCTCCTCTTCTTCCCTTCCCTCTCTCACACCCACATGGTCTGGAATTTCACTCTCTCCTCTCTCTTACCCACAATTCCATCAGCATCTGCCCCCTTTCTCTCCCTCCAACCCAATTCCATGCAAAGAAATGCAGAGTAATGCATTTGGGGATTAATAATAGGAAGGAACCGTATATGCTGGGAGGAGAGAAGCTGATATGCACGGACAGGGAGAGGGACCTTGGGGTTATAGTGTCCGAAGATCTAAAGGCGAAAAAACAGTGTGACAAGGCAGTGGCTGCTGCCAGAAGGATGCTGGGCTGTATAAAGAGAGGCGTAGTCAGTAGAAGGAAGAAGGTGTTGATGCCCCTGTACAGGTCATTGGTGAGGCCCCACTTGGAGTATTGTGTTCAGTTTTGGAGACCGTATCTGGCGAAAGACGTAAGAAGACTTGAGGCGGTCCAGAGGAGAGCGACGAAAATGATAGGAGGCTTGCGCCAGAAGACGTATGAGGAGAGATTGGAAGCCCTGAATATGTATACCCTAGAGGAAAGGAGAGACAGGGGAGATATGATTCAGACGTTCAAATACTTAAAGGGTATTAACGTAGAACAAAATCTTTTCCAGAGAAAGGAAAATGGTAAAACCAGAGGACATAATTTGAGGTTGAGGGGTGGTAGATTCAGGGGCAATGTTAGGAAATTCTACTTTACGGAGAGGGTAGTGGATGCCTGGAATGCGCTCCTGAGAGAGGTGGTGGAGAGTAAAACTGTGACTGAGTTCAAAGAAGCGTGGGATGAACACAGATTTAGAATCAGAAAATAATATTAAATATTGAACTAGGCCAGTACTGGGCAGACTTGCACGGTCTGTGTCTGTATATGGCCGTTTGGTGGAGGATGGGCTGGGAAGGGCTTCAATGGCTGTGAGGGTGTAGATGGGCTGGATTAAGTCTTAACAGAGATTTCGGCAGTTGGAACCCAAGCACAGTACCGGGTAAAGCTTTGGATTCTTGCCCAGAAATAGCTAAGAAGAAAAAAATAAAAAATAAAAAATAATTTAAATTGAATCAGGTTGGGCAGACTGGATGGACCATTCGGGTCTTTATCTGCCGTCATCTACTATGTTACTATGTTACATACCACCCTGACCCCCTTTCTCACCCTTCACTATGTTTCCATACCACCCTGACCCCTCTTTCTCACCCTCCACACCCTTCCATAACACCCTGACCTCCTTTCTCTCCCTTCACCACCCAACTATGCTCCTTTTTTTCTCCATCCCAAATCAGCAAGGTCCTTTGATGACGGCTTCTGCTCCAGATGGAAGAGGTAAGTGACGTCGCAGGGGGCTGGGCTGGCAGACACAGGGAGTTGTGGCAAGATCCCATGATGACTGCTGCTGCTGGTCCACCCCCCCCCCCCCCCACGTCACTTACCTCTTCTGGAACAGAGGCAGCAGACGGTGCAGTCATCGCGGGATTTTCGTTCACTTCATCGCGGCTGCCGACTCTGCTCTGTTATAAGTACAGCAGCCGCGCTGAGGTGCCGTTTGGAGCAGCGCGGGAGGTTCCAGATCCAGCCGGCTGTGCAACCCCCTTGGAGCATGCACCCAGGGCGGACCGCCCCCCCCCCCTGGTATGCCACTGGAGTGAAAATGATCATATTTTTTACTGTTATGAATGAGTTTGACGGCAGTATTCTGGAATAACTGAAAGCACTTCTTTTCTTTTTGCATGATATTTATTAATAAAGAATTACAGTAATCAAGTTTAGCAATAATTAAAGAGTAAATTTGGGCTCTGCCTTATCTTTTACAATGGGATGGGAAGGTGCGGTTGGGGCCTGGGGCCCGTAGTTGCTTGGTGGAGCCGCTTCGTCGGGCTTGGAGATGTGTTTCTCAGCTGTGGGGTCACTCACCTTTTAGCTCTGTTCTGCTGCCCATAGTGGGCAATGCGGCATTCAGTCCGGGACAGGAAAATGTGGTTTTCAAACGGTGGGCGAGGAAGGGGCTTCGAACTTTGGAGCAGTTTCTACAGACGGATGGTAGCGCTGTTCCTTTTTTGACTCTCCAGGCGTCCTGGTCTTTGGGTGTGACGGATCAGTTTGCTTATATGCAGCTCTCTCATTATGCAGCCTCCTTGCCCAGGGACTCCTTGACCCAGTCTTTTGCTATCACTTTACGCGACTTTTTCTTCGATGCTCTGTGGAATTGGCTTTCTATCTCTCAATATCATCGTCGATTGGTGGCTTTGCAGCCTCGGCGGGATTATCAGCGGCTTTTGACATCTTGGGCCCGGGACCTGGGATGTCGCCCGCGGGTGGCGTCCTTGGCTCCTCTGGTGCGCCTGATACCTCGGGTGGTGCAGAGCGCCGAGCTCCAGGAATGTCACTTTCGGGTTCTACATCGGGGATATGTCTCTCAGCAGCGGGCTTTTTATTTCGGATGTGCCCCTACGGCTATTTGTCTGAAATGTCACCGGGTTGCTAACTCTTTGGCACATGGGGTGTGGCTGTGTGCATCTATTTCTGCCTTTTGGATGGAGGTCCGCTGTTATTTGGAATCTTTGGTGGGTTATCGGCTCCCCTCCTCGGTGGAAGGGACTATCTTTTTGGCGGAGGGCTATTTGGGAGGACTTTCTGCAGGTGATAGCTTGCTCATTCGTAAGGGTTATATTGTGGGAAAGAAATGTATTCTTGCTCATTGGCTTCAGGATTCCCCGCCCACCATCTGGTATTGGCGCAATAAATTGCATCTTTTAATGGTCTGGGAGTCCATGTCCGCTCGGTTTTCTGGATCTCGGAGCAAGCTTTTTCTGTCCGTTTGGGCTTCTTATTTGGATACTATGCCCCCTGTGATAAAGAGCCAGGTGGTCAATCGCTTGCGGAAGCCAGTTGTCCCCGTATTGCCAGTGGGTTGAGGGAGGGATTTTGGGGGTGTTGGGCTGGAGCGGTTGGGGGGTTGCTTCTAGTTTGGATTTGGAGGGCTCCAGGCTATCAGAGTACAGGCCTGGACTCTCACTGTTATCTGGGATTTCTAGTTGGGTGCTAACCTAATATTTTGTATTGAGGCTTTGTAATGAGAAAATATTTGTGTTCTCTCTGTTCTGTGTGTATCTTTCATGATGGTGAATAAAAAAGTTTATATAAAAAAAAAAAAAAGAGTAAATTAATATATTTAGCAATTTTGGCTCCAGAAACTTAGAAATCGAGCGAATCATTCGCAGCCTATAAAAGTAAGATTTGACGGTATTACTTATGTGTTCGTGATAAGAAAATTTATCATCGATGATGATGCCCAGTATTTTTAGGTTCAAACAATTTTATTGATGCAATCAAGAGAGCAAAAAAAACAACGGAACACAAATGTGCAGAATACAAACAGACGCCCAGTATTTTTAAAGATGTTACCAAATCCAGGTGAATGTTATCGAGGATGAAAGGGGCTTTTGTTTTCTGTATGTTTAGAGCTAACATGTTGGAATTAAGCCATTGTTTAACCCTCTCAAGCTTTTTATTAATCTCGAGTATTTCCTCTTTATTTTCTGGATTTAGAGGGTGTGAAAGTTGAATATCATTGGTGTATGTAAAGGTGGTGAAGCCTATAGACTGGACATAGACTTAATAGAGGAGACAGAAAAATATTGAACAATAATGGAGATAGAATGGATCCTTGGGGAATACCATAATTAAGAGTATAAGGTTTAGAGACAGTGTCATTAAAGGTAACTATAGAAAAGAGCTGAACCAATCAAGTATTTGGTCACAGACGCCTATGGACTTCAGTCTCTCAAGAAGTAAAACATGATCAATAGTGTCAAATGCTGCTGACAAATCTAAGGAAAAGAGAATGACAGAGTTGTGATGATCTAGGTAATAAAGTATATTTGTGGTCAGACTGTTCAGTGAGTACTCTGTGGAGTGGTTTTTCCTAAACCCTGTCTGATTTGGATGTAAAGCATTAGTTGATTCGACAAAATCTGATAATTGATCAAATACTATTCTTTCTGTTAGTTTAACTAAAAACGGAATATTAGCAGTGGGGCGATAATTTGAGGCATCATAAGAACATAAGAATTTGCCTCCGCTGTGGCCCATCAGGTCCATGACCTGTCAGGTTATCTTGCTGTAGCCCTATAGCCCCCTTGTTTTTATCTATACTCTTTCCATTCTCATATCTACCCCTATTTGTATCCCTCAGTCCTTCAGGAATCCATCCAATCCCTCTTTGAATCCCCATAGTGTACTCTGCCCGACCACTTCGTCCAGGAGCGCGTTCCATGTGTCTACAACCCTCTGTGAAGAAGAACCTCCTGGCATTTGTTCTAAACTTGTCCCCTTCCAGTTTCTCCGAGTGCCCTCTTGTGCTTGTGGTTCCCCTTAGTTTGAAGAATCTATCCTTGTCTACCTTCTCTATGCCCTTCATGATCTTGAAAGTTTTTATCATGTCTCCCCTAAGCCTCCTCTTTTCCAGGGAGAAGAGCCCCAGCTTGTCCAGCCTGTCAGCGTATGAACAGTCCTCCATACCATTTATCATTTTCATAGCTCTTCTCTGGACCTTCTCAAGCATCGCCATGTCTTTCTTGAGGTACGGCGACCAATATTGGACACAGTACTCCAGATGCGGGCGCACCATTGCACGATACAGTGGCATGATGACTTCCTTCGTCCTGGTTGTAATTCCCTTCTTAATGATGCCCAGCATTCTGTTAGCTTTCTTCGAGGCCGCTGCACATTGCGCTGATGATTTCATTGTTGTATCCACCAGCACACCCAAGTCTTTTTCAAGATTACTCTCCCCCAGCAATGTTTCCCCCATTTTGTAGCTGTACCTCGGGTTCTTTTTCCCTATATGCATGACCTTGCATTTTTCTATGTTAAAGCACATTTGTCATTTGTTTGCCCACTCTTCCAGTTTGCTTAGGTCCCTTTGCAGGTCTTCGCACTCCTCTGTGTTCCTAACTCTGCTGCAGAGTTTGGTGTCATCCGCAAATAACTTCACACTTCGTCCCCGTTTCCAAGTCGTTGATAAATATATTGAACAGCAGTGGTCCCAGGACCGACCCCTGCAGAACACCGCTCGTGACCCTCTGCCAGTCAGAGTATTGGCCCTTCACTCCAACCCTTTGTTTTCTGCCGGCCAACCAGTGCCTGATCCATCTGTGTACATCCCCTCCCACCCCGTGGTTCCACAGCTTCTTAAGTAGCCGCTCATGGGGCACCTTGTCAAAGGCTTTTTGGAAGTTGAGATAAGGCTAGATTTGTAATCCTTTATTATTGGGAAGATTGTGGCAGTTTTCCATGACAACGGTAATGAACCAGAGTTAAGGCTATTTAGGATAAGGGAATATATGAAGGGACCGAAGCATGAAAAAAAATTTTGTAAAATGGACGGAGGAATGATCTCTGATCAAGAGCCCGGGAGCCAAAGTCGACCTTAGTTGGAAACAGTTCGCAGTAACCGATTGGCAAACCTTCAATACTTACTACAACAAGTATACTCACTCCTACTGCCATCTGGACACATGCCCACCAAAAATCATGAGAACGGCCCCCCCCATTTTAAAGCAAAAATGATGACATGGGTTAATTACCTATTATCCAAAGGTAACTTCCCATCGGAGCAGGGTCAAATAATGATCACCCCAATTTTAAAAAATGAGAAAGAACCACCAAACTCCCCTTCTAATTATAGGCCGATCGCCAGTATCCCCCTATTTACCAAAATAGCGGAAGGGCTGGTAAAAGCGGAACTTTCCGCATACCTTGAAAAATTCAACATTCTAAGTGACAACCAATCAGGATTTCGGGCGGACCACAGCACTGAAACCATCATAGCCTCCCTTCTCGACCACCTCCTCACACTCTTCAGTCAAGGCTCAAGTGCCCTGATCATACAACTCGACCTGAGCAGTGCTTTTGACCTGGTCGACCACACCATTCTCCTGGAATGCCTAGCGCACATAGGCATCTCAGACCAGGTCCTCAATTGGTTTCAGGGGTTCCTACAAAATAGATCATACAAGGTACTCAAGAATAACTCTTTCTCATACTGCTGGGACAACACCTGCGGGGTCCCACAGGGCTCCCCCCTATCCCCCATCCTATTCAACATTTACCTTGCCTCACTAGGTAAACTCCTACACAACCTAAATCTCAAATTCTTCATTTATGCAGACGATATCACAATAACCATTCCATTAACCAACTTTTCACAAGAACTACTCGACCACATCTCAAACACTCTCAACCAGATAGAACTCTGGATGCTTTCATTCAGACTGAAATTAAACCCAGACAAAACAAAATTTTTTCTAGCCTCCCCCAAAGATAAAATTAAGGAAACCACAATTCAACTAAAAGGAAAGACCTTCCCCCTTGATCCGACCATAAAAATTCTGGGAGTCACGCTGGACAAAAACTTATCTCTAGATAACCATACCGACCTCATAATTAGGAAAAGCTTCTCGGTACTTTGGAAACTTCGCACCATAAAAAAACACTTCTATGACAATGCATTCCGCCTACTTGTACAATCCTCCATCCTCAGCATCCTCGACTACTGCAATATCATCTACCTTAACGCCACTAAGAAAACTACCAGGAGACTAAAAACAGTCCAAAATACCGCGGTGCGCCTCATCTTTGGCCTAAAGAAATGGGAACATGTCACCCCTTTCTATCACCAACTACACTGGCTACCATTTGAATCTAGAATTCTCTTTAAATTTGCATGCTTCTGCTACAAATCGGTTAACGGCTCCTCCCCAAGTTACATAAACACACACTTTAACCTCTACTGCAGCAACAGGACATCACGGAGAACTCAATTGTTCGCCTTCCCTTCGCCTAAACACTGCCCTCTCAAAAGATTCCTGGATAGAACTTTTGCCTTCCAAGCAGCCAAGTCGAACCCATGGCTAGCACAGATGATACTCGAGGCCCCCACTTACCTATCATTCAGAAAACTACTAAAAACGTACCTTTTCAGCAAACACGACCCTTAACAACCCATTCACCCCACAGGACACTTACCCCACCGCTGCCCCCTTCCTCCTTCACCAGTCCCTCCCTCCCCCACTCTCTACCTCCCCTACCTAGCTCGGTCAAACCTGCAATTTCTGTAATATTGATGTAAACCTGCCCTCTGTGCAGACAGTTAAGAATCGCTGTAACTTCACGGCTGACTGCGGCAAATCACTGTAAATTATCGTAATTCGGCCTGCAATTTTCTGTCAAAAATTCTTCTAATTATGCTGTAAATCTGCTTCTAATTTTGTAAACCTACCTCTAATTTTGTTGTAAATCTGCTACTCAATTCAAATTATGCTGTAAATCTTCTTCTAATTTTGTAAACCTACTTCCAATTTTGTTGTAAATCTGCTATTCAATGCTGTAAATCTGCTTCTAATTTTGTAAACCTACCTCTAATTTTGTTGTAAATCTGCTATTCAATGCAGATCATTTGCTAATTGATGTAAACCGCCTAGAACTCACTGGGTATGGCGGTATATAAGAATAAAGAATAATAATAATAATAATAATAAATTGATTCTTTGAAAAAGACGCTCAATGTCAGCTAACGAAAGAAGATTAAAAGTCGAACATTTAGCGAGAGGTAAATGGCAGTCATTTGGAATATTGGTGGGATCTCTAGATGAAGTATAGTCAAATTTTTTTCTGTATATCACAAATCTTTTTGCAAAAATAGTCAGCAAGATCTTGGGCTGTTGGGCCGGTCTTAAGGCTAATGTCTTGTTTCTGAGGGATAGGGGCAATAGATTTAAAAATAGAGTAGAGAATGGAAGGATTTTTTGCTTTTAAGATTTTAGTAGAATAGTAATTTCTTTTAGCACAATTAATTTTCATCTTATAGTAGGAAAGCGTGTTCTTTTATAAAATTTAAAATTTGTAAGTGATTTATTTTGATGCCATTTCCTCTCAAGAGATCTCAATTGTCTTTTGAGCAAATAAAGCTCGTCTGAAAACCAGGGATTTTGTATTTTACGTGAAGAAATAGTTTTGGTAATTAAAGGTACTTCTTTATCTAATAGATATTGGATTGCTGAATTCCAGATAATGAGTTGTTCTTCTAATGTGTCAGCATTTAAGTTTAGTGTTTTGGGGTTGAATGAAGAGGAGATATTTGATAATTCTAATTTTGCCTAGTCACGATAAGAAATATTTTTGGGTTGTGGATGTTTTAGTTTTTTCCTTAGAGTGGATCTTGATTGAAATAAGGTGATGATCTGACCAGGGAACGGATGTAACATGAAGATCAGAGTAAATAAAGGTTTGTGATTTTGGAATTAAAATCATGTCTAGAGTATGTCCTGCAGAGTGTGTTGGGCCTTGAACTAATGATTGGCCATCTTTCTACACTTCAATCTGTCCAGAATTCAGCTGCACAACTCATATTCTGAAAGCCGCTATATTCACATTACCCCTCTCCTAAAGTCTCTTCGTTGGCGTCCCATCCATTTCCAAATACGGTTCAAACTCCTCTTAGTGACCTACAAATGCATTCATTCAGCTGCTTCTCATTATCTGTCTTCACTTATGTTCCCCTCACAAGCTCTGCTTAGCTGGTAAGTCACAGTACCCTTCTGCCACCTCCAGACTCTTGTCTCTCTTGTTGGGCCTTTCAACTTTAAAGAGTGCCCTCTCGTTCTCCCTACCTTGGAGAGGGTGAACAATCTGTCTATATCTACTAAGTCTATTCCCTTCAGTATTTTGAATGTTTTGATCATGTCCCCTCTCAGTCTCCTTTTCAAGGGAGAAGAGGCCCAGTTTCTCCAATCTCTCATTGTACGGCAACTCCTCAAGTCCCTTAACCATTTTAGTCACTATTCTCTGGACCGTTCGAGTAGTACCGTGTCCTCCTTCATTTATGGCGACCAGTGCTGGACGCAGTTCTCCAGGTGAGAGCATACCATGACCCTGTACAGAGGCATGATAACCTTCGATCTGTTCATGATCCCCTTCTTAATCATTCCTAGCATTCTGTTCGCCCTTTTCACCACCACCGCCACACATTGTGTGGACGGCTTCATCGACTTGTCGATCATAACTCCCAAGTCTCTTTCCTGGGAGGTCTCTCTAAGTTCTGCCCCAGACATCCTGTATTCGTGCATGAGATTTTTGTTACCGACAAGCATCACTTTACACTTATCCACATTGAACCTCATTTGCCATGTCGATGCCCATTTCTCGAGCTTGATTCTCACATTGCAGATCTTCGCAATCCCCCTGTGTCTTCATTACTCTGAATAACTTCGTATTGTCTGCAAATTTAATCACCTCACTCGTCGTACCAATGTCCAGATCGTTTATAAAGATGTTAAAGAGCACGGGTCCAAGAACCAAGCCCTGTGGCACCCCACTGGTGACGCTCTTCCAGTCCGAGTATTGTCCATTTACCCCCACTCTCTGTTTCCTATGCTACAGCCAGTTTTTAATCCATGTATTTCACTCTCGATTCCATGGCTCACAATTTTCTGAAGTAGTCGTTCATGGGGAACCTTGTCAAATGCCTTCTGAAAATCCAGATATACAATGTCGACCGGGTCACCCTTGTCTATCTGCCTATTTACTCCCTCAAAGAAGTGCAGCAAGTTCGTCAAACAAGATCTGCCTTTGCTGAAACTGTGCTGGCTGGTCCTCATCAAACTGTATCCATCAAGGTGATCAATGATGCGGTTCTTTATCAGCACCTCTACCATCTTTCCCGGTACCGAGGTCAGACTCGCTGGTCTGTAGTTTCCCGGATCTCCCCTCAAACTTTTTTTTGAAGATCAGCGTAACATTCACCACCTTCCAGTGTTCTGGAAGCTTTCCCAATTTGATCGACAGATTGGCTATTAGTTGAAGCAGTTCAGCTATAGTCCCTTTCAGTTCCTTGATGATCCTCGGATGGATGCCATCCGTTCCCGGGGATTTATTGCCCTTAAGCCTATCAATCTGCCTGCAAACTTCTTCTAAACTGACCGTCAACCCTGTCAGTTTCCCATCTTCGTTTCCAGCATATAGCCTGATGGGTTCCGGTATGCTGTGTTTATCCTCTTTGGTAAATACAGACGCAAAAAATATGTTCAGTTTGTCAGCAATTGCTTTGTCCTCCTTTAGCACTCCCTTTATTCCATGGTCATTGATTGGTCCCACCACTTCCTTTGCAGGTCGTTTCCCCTTAATATATCGCAAGAACGGCTTGAAGTTTTTCGCCTCCTTGGCTATTTTTTCCTCGTAGTCTCTTTTCGCCCCTTTTACCGCCTTATGGCACCTGCGTTGATATTGATTGTGCTTATTCCAGTTTTTGTCCGTTCTTGACCTTTTCCATTCCTTAAACAAAGTTTTCTTGTCTCTAATCGCTTCCTTCACCAGTGAGACACGCCAGTTCCTTTTTTCTTTTTCCTCTTGGATCCCTTGATACGCGGTGTATATCTAGATTTTGCGCCTCGGTGACTATGTCCTTAAAAAGGGACCAAGCTGGCTCTAGCGTTTTTACAATGCTTATCCTCTTCTTAATCTTCTTCCCCACCATGAGTCTCATCCCTTCGTAATTCCCTTTTCAGAAGTTCAGTCGTTCTGGACCGATGTTTCGCCCCTACGTCCAGGTTGAAGCAGATCATGCCTTCATAATAATAATAATAATAATAATAACTTTATTTTTCTATACCGCCATAGTCAGGCGACTTCTAGGCGGTTTACATTGTAAGAAGGCTGGACATTCAGCGAATAACAAGTACAGTACAATACTAATACAATACAATAAATCCACATATAATACAGTAGAGTGAGTCCAAATTCAAAACATACAATAAGTTTAAATACAGTATCGAATAAAGAGTCTAGATGCAGTACAATAGTCTGAATGGTAACTTACATATTGATTGGAGATCTAAGGGTAATGAGTGTCTGAAAGATTTAGAACATCCGTGAGAGGGGTCTTAGTGGGGAGGGGACCGTTTTAGCCAATGAATTTAGCGAACAGGGTGGTTTTGATCGATTTGCGGAAAGTATTATAAGTCATGTTTGGTTCGTTTATGTGGTTTTTCAGCCAGGTTTGCTGTCTGTTCGCTTGGAACTGGAAGGTTCTGTCCAAGAAGGATTTGTATCTGCAGCCTGTAATCTTTGGGTATGCAAAGATGTTTTTGTTTCTGGTCGTTCTTGTGGGGTTGTATAGGGTGAAGTGAGTTTGTAGGTGCTATAGAAGTGCTATAGAAGTGATAAATGTAGTAATAGTAGAGATGGAGACTTAGAGGGGATATGATAGAGACTTATAAGATCATGAAGGGCATAGAGAAAGTGGAGAGGGACAGATTCTTCAAACTTTCGACAACTACAAGAACGAGAGGGCATTCCGAAAAATTAAAAGGAGATAGATTCAGAACCAATGCTAGGAAGTTTTTCTTCACCCAATGGGTGGTGGACACCTGGAACGCGCTTCCAGAGGGAGTGATAGGACAGGGTACGGTATTGGAGTTCAAGAAGGGATTGGACAATTTTCTGAAGGAAAAGGGGATAGAAGGGTATAGATAGAGGGCTAGTATACTGGTCCTGGACCTGACAGGCTGCCGCGTGAGCGGACTGATGGGCATGATGGACCTCAGGTCTGACCCAGCAGAGGCACGGCTTATATCCTCTCCCCTCAGACAGAGAATGTCCTCTTCCCTCAGACAGAGAATGTCCTCTTCCAACTTGAGTACCTGAATAAATCCATGTAAACTATTCTGAGCTCCCCTGAGAGAATGGTATAGAAAATTTAATAAATAAAATAATAAAAATAAAATATTCCCATTGACTATACTGGACATACTTTGTGTTCTACAATGTTCATGCATCTTATGTCCCCTTCTGTAAAATCAATGATTTAGACATGTTGCAGGTTTCTGGGTCTCGCTGCGTCTTTGTCAGGTAGAAACCGATGTTTCAGCCACCATGCTGTGGCTTTCTTCAGGGTATGCTCTGAAATCTGCAGTTTGACTTTGTAAATAGTGGGTTCACTGACCTGATTGGGAACAGGGCAGTCCAACAATTTGAATTTTGGGAGAAAGTCAGTTGGTCAGAAATTTGAATTTATGTGGGAAAGTCATTAGGATGGAAAAGTCTCTGGTAGGTTTAAAGATGTTCTCTCAGGGTTTCCGCAGCTGGCATTACGCTTGTTGCAGGTTTCTGGGTCTCGCTGTGTCTTTGTCAGGTAGAAACCTTAACCCAATCAAGCACATTTGGGCCACCTCGATCAACAGGTTCAGCGACTGGATCTACTTTCATGTACTGTCAGCAACTATTGGACGCAGTGCAATCTGCAACAAGCACAATGCCAGCTGCGGAAATCCTGAGAAAACAGGAATATAGACAGTTTAACTAAGGGGCCCCAGTCTACCTCCTACAGATGAGGTCAGCCAGAGGCTTTTATTCTATTGTTAGATGAAAGTAGAAACACTGAGGATTCATGTTCCACTTCTTACTGCTGCATTCCTCGGGTTGCTACATTAAGGTTCAATTTGCCATCGAGTTTACATCACTGATTGTATTTATGATCGTAGTTGGCCATTTTGCTATTGTTATGTGAAGCTGAATAGTACCTTGGGTGAATTCTCATCACAGAATCTGTTCATATGATAAATTCCAATAAATAAAATGATTACCACAGCTGAAGCACATTGGTAGATTGCCAGAAAAGACCCTGACCTTGTAAATATCCTAATTAAACACTATAAGTCCAACTATGCACTGAACCTAGTCAAGAGGAGCTAGAAACAGATTGAACAAAACCTGTGCTAATATGAGATACAGCCTAAGGGATACCAGATAATAGGTAAGCAGGAGTTGTCAAATGAGATTTTGTACGGAAACTCAGCTGCCCCCCTCATCCAACTATTCTCTACTGCTTGGTTGACGTCAAGAAGAATCCTTAACAGAATTCAACTAAACCTGCCATCCACAAAATACCTCCACTGCAAGCAAATTTTCCACTCTATGCTAACTTATCTGAGTGTAAAAACTTGGAATGACCTCCCAGAAACAAATAGGAAGGAGACAAACTATACTGCATTCAGGAAAAAATCTGAAGACCCACCTCTTTGGCAATTAAATGTTTCAGCTTCTGTATAGCACCCCTCCTAGGCCTCTCCCCTTGCTTCTACAAGCCCCCCCTCCCCCACCCCTACTCCTTTTCCCTCTTCGATCTGTCACCTTGAGCTTGTATAGGTTTGTACAACTCACAAATGGAAGATTAGATTAGAAATTATTAAATGAGGTTATAACTCATTCTACTATTCCAAGACCAATCCCTGATGCAGCTAATCAAGAGATCAGCAACTAATGCTCAGTGAGATCAAAAGCAACAGTGACAGCCAAGGAAGGAATTCTATTCAAAGGAATCTAGAGTTAAGTGTCTAGAAAGCACTTACTTTCCTGTAACCAGGTCCTCCAGTCATAGAACTAGTGATGCATAATTGTAGCTAGATTCAGGAGCTATGTGCATAAGTTAGTTTTCCATGTGAATGCCCACTTGTGGTCACCACTGTTGAAGATTTGTGCATACTTACAAAACAGGCTGGATAATCATTATGCCCACATGTGTTCCTGAATATGAGAGGAGAGAAAAATATATTGACTTTCTTGTATTTCAGAGGTAAAAGTTTCTAACTATGAGCTGATGGTGAAGATAATTTTTCTGGCATCTCAGCAGGAACTCTGGATTTGATGAAATGGAATTATTTCTTCCTGGTCTTGGGATTTCTTCCTCCACGTGTCTTAAATTTTGTGACTTGAGTATTGTGTTTTTTTGGTTTGTTTTTTTGCCATGAAGAAAATCATTTTTATTCTGTTCATAATCAGAATTCAAGACATGCATTTGAGAGCAATTATCTGTAGAATTTTAATAGCTATGTATATGGATGGTATTGAGACTGGAGTAGAGTGTGATGTAGTGTTTAATGCTACAGCCTCAGCACCCTGAGGTTGTGGGTTCAAACTCCATACTGCTCCTTGTGACTCTGGGCAAGTCACTTAATTCTCCACTGCCCCAGGTTCATCAGATAGATTGTGAGCAAGATAGGGAAAATGCTGGAAGTATGTAAACCACTTTGAGTGTGGTTTGATCTCTTGATTCAAAAGGTGATATGCAAAGCTCAATAAGTCATGGTCCCATACTATATGTAGAATTGAAGGACTTATTTCCAAAACCTGCTAAGTCCATTTTTAGTTGTATTAGAGAAAAATCAGTTTTTCAATTAAACATATTTTTTAAATTTCTCACAAAAGATGAAGTATAAAATTTAGTGAGCTAAAACATAATTATAACTGCTTGTATTCTTGTTTATTTAATTTGATTTATATTTATTCATTCTTACTTGAGTTATGTGTTACATATACAAAACTAATGAAAATTATGCATTTCATTCTATGCCAGGCCTATTGCATGAATTTTGAAATGCAATAGAAATAATGTTTTAGGAACAACATAGTTCAATATTAAAACTGCTAAACATTTTTCTCTTACCTGTTTATCCAAAATATGCCATTTCATGTTACAAAACTAATCAGATCAGATCAGCAAGGAAAGTAATGAACCTATAAACTAAACTTGTATTCTCTCTTTAAATAAAGACCCTAATGATTTGAGATGCTCTCATCCTCCCATTGCCAAATACAATTCAAACTCCTCTGGCTGCAGTTTCTCAATCTCTCTCTCTTCATTGGGAAAGTCTCTCTCCTATCGGTTCCCTTCTCCGCTAAGGCCAACTCCAGACTTCATTCCTCTCCTGCTGCGCCTTTTGTCTGGAACAGACTCTCCTATCGGTTGGTTCCCTTCTCCGCTAAGGCCAACTCCAGACTTCATTCCTCTCCTGCTGCGCCTTTTGTCTGGAACAGACTCTCCTATCGGTTGGTTCCCTTCTCCGCTGAGGCCAACTCCAGACTTCATTCATATCTGAGGATCTCTCAAACCTCTTTTGATGAGTGTAAGCTCTTCTGAGGAAGGACCGTGTCTTGAATGCTGCATACATCTAGCAGTGCTATAGAAATTATAAGTAATAGTATAAGAGACATTGTTGGGGCAGTTTTCATTTTTACATTCATGTGTTATTTTCCTATTATGCAATTTCATTCTCTTCCTCATATAACATTACAGCATAGTCTTGGTTAATGCAAGCTGACATATGACAAGCATAACACTCTACAGAAGCTAATGTATTGTATTATATCACCTTTACAGAAGCTCATGTAACATAGAAACATAGAAGATGATGGCAGAAAAGGGCTACAGCCCATCAAGTCTGCCCACTCTGCTTACCCACCCCCTGTCTATGCCCTAATGACCCAATTTTCTTATCTTGACCCTCGTAGGGATCCCACATGGGTATCCCATTTATTCTTAAAGTCTGGCACGCTGTCTGCCTCGATCACCTGCACTGGAAGCTTGTTCCAATGATCAACCACTCACTCTGTGAAGAAATACTTTCTGGAGTCGCCATGAAATTTTCTGCTCCTGAGTTTGAGCGGGTGCCCTCTTGTGGCCGAGGGTCCCTTGAGAAAGAAAATATCATTTTCCACTTCGACACATCCCGTGAGGTACTTAAATGTTTCGATCATGTCTCCCCTCTCCCTACGTTCCTCGAGAGTGTAGTGCTGCAATTTGTTCAGTCTCTCTTCGTACGAGAGACCCTTGAGCCCCGAGATCATCCTGGTGGCCGTCCGCTGAACCGATTCAATTCTGCGCACATCTTTACTGTAATGTGGCCTCCAGAATTGCACACAGTACTCCAGATGAGGTGCTCACCATGGCCCTGTACAACGGCATTATGACTTCAGGCTTTCGACTGACGAAACTTCTATTGATACAACCCAATATCTGCCTTGCCTTAGATAAATTTTCAACTGTGGCTATAACACTCTTCAAGCCTTCCCTTGTAATATCTTGTTCAACATGCAAAAGTGCGGAAGGTCTCAAAACATTTTCAAAATAAATGTACCCCCACCCGCGTAGCTAAAGATAAGTAATACGTTTTTGAAATATAAATTTAAAACAAAATTATTTTTAAAAATGTTAAAAAATATAAGGGACCAATGACGATTAGGGGTGCCATTGATTCTGCATGTTCTAAAAGTTTAGTGGCATGCAGACAGTACCACTGAGGTCTATGAGATATAAGCTACTGTTTATTTTGAAAATGTTTTGAGACCTTCCGCACTTTTGCATGTTGCCTTAGATAAAGCCTTCTCCACTTGATTGGCAGTTTTCATGTCTGCACTGATGATTACTCCTAAATCTCGTTCTGCTGAAGTCCTAGTTAAAGTTTCTCCATTCAAGAAGTACGTCCTGCATGGATTTCCGCTTCTGAGGTGCATGACCTTACATTTCTTAGCATTGAAGCCTAGCTGCCAGGTTGAGGACCAACTTTCCAATGTAAGCAGGTCCTGTGCCATATAATTCTGTAAACTGCATTCACTTACTATATTACATAGTTTGGTGTCATCGGCGAATAGTGTCATTTTACCTTAAAGCCCTTGAGTCAGATCCCCTATGAATATGTTGAAAAGGAGTGGACCCAGGACCGAGCCCTGCGGCACTCCACTGGTCACCTCCGATGTTTTAGAGAGGGTACCATTAACCACCACCCTCTGAAGTCTGCCACTCAGCCAATCATTGACCCATGCAGTTAGTGTCTCTCCTAACCCCATCGATTCCATCTTGCTTAGCAGCCTGTGGTGTGGGACACTGTCAAAAGCTTTACTGAAGTCCAGGTACACGACGTCCAAAGACTCTCCCAAGTCCAACTTTCTTGTTACCCAGTCAAAGAAGCTGATGAGATTGGATTGGCAGGACCTACCCTTGGTGAATCCATGCTGACTGGGATCCCGAAGATTCCCTTCATTCAAGATCGTGTCCAATTTGCTTTTAATTAGTGTTTCCATGAGTTTGCACACTATTGATGTGAGACTCACCGGTATATAATTTGCAGCCTCTGCCCTGCAACCCTATTTATGCAGAGGAACGACATTAGCTAATTTCCAGTCCAGGGGAACTTTCCCCTTACTTAGGGAGAGATTGAATAGCTCAGCCAACGGTTTCGCCAGGACATCGCTCAATTCTCTGAGCACTCTTGGGTGCAAATTGTCTGGTCCCATGGCTTTGTTCACCTTGAGTCTTGCCAGTTCACTGTAAACTTCACCTGGTGTGAACTCAAAATTCTGAAACAGGTCTTCTCTGCTTTGTGTTGCCTTCAACTGCAGACCGTGTCCCGGTGCCTCACAGGTGAAGACTGAGCAGAAGTATTCATTCAGTAGTTTGGCTTTATCGGAATCTGCTTCCATGTAACTTCCGTCCGGTCTTCTAAGGCGTATTATCCCGCCTGTGTTCCTTTTTCTGTCACTAATATACCTGAAGAAGGATTTGTCCCCCTTTTTAATGTTTTTTGCCAGAATTTCTTCCACTCAAAGTTTTGCCTCCCTAACTGCCATTTTGACCGCTGTAGACCTGGTCCTATATTCTACCTTTGCCTCTCTTTTCTCCATGCGCTTGTAGAAGAGAAATGCTTTTTTCTTCTCTTTAATGAGGTGCGAGATCTCCGCGGTGAACCATTGGGGTTTATTGTTTCTTTGTTGTTTATTTACTGATTTTATGAAGCGGCTAGTTGCTTCATGTATGGTTGATTTCAGTGTTAACCACTTAGCTTCTACATCATCAGTCTCCACTTGGTCCTGCAGCGTCCAATGGACGAAATCTCCCATGCGTGCGAAGTCTATGCCCCGGAAATTGAGTATCTTTGTTTTCGTGTTTGATCTAGGGAAGCCTTTCCTAAGGTTGAACCATACTATGTTGTGGTCGCTGGAGGCTAGCGTATCTCCTACTGAGACCTCTGAGACGCTTTCCCCGTTGGTGAGTACCAGGTCGAGGATCGCTTGGGCCCTAGTGGGCTCCGTTACCATTTGTTTGAGACATGCTCCCTTTATGGAGGTTAAGAGCCTCCTGCTACCGCTGGTTGTCGCTGAAAATGAGTTCCAGTCTGCATCAGGCATATTGAAGTCCCCTAGCAGTACAGCTTCTCCTCGTAGAGTGATATTCTCTATGTCTTCCATTAATTCTTCGCCCGTGTCTTCCAGTTGTCTTTGGGGTCTGTATACCACACCTAGATACAGGCATTTTTCTCTGCCTCTTGCCAGGTTTACCCAGAGGGACTCCCCTTTGTACTTGACATCTGTGATCCTGGTGATTTTGATGTCCTCTTTAATGTATAGAGCTGCCCCCCCTCCTAACCTGCCCTCTCTGTCCTGACGAAGTAGATTGTAGCCCGGTATAGCCATATCCCACCCATGTGAGTCCGTGAACCAAGTTTCAGATATTGTCACCACATCTAGGTCGGCATTCCTTATTTCAGCCTCCAATTCTAGAATTTTGTTACCTAAACTGTGTGCATTGACATACATGGCCCTCCATATCTTGTGTTTGCTAAGTCCCTGTGAGACGTATCCTACCCAAGTCGGTGTGACTTCTAAAGAACTGTTTGCAATGTGGGTACTTACCTTGGACATGGAAGCGGAGTTTCGACTCACCTCATCAGGATAATTCCTTTCTGCACTAATATGTGAATGGGTACCCTCCCCCGACTTACCTAGTTTAAAGCCCTGTGAAGCAGGTGGGCTAGTCGGTGTCCGAAGACGTTCTTACCCCTACTGGTCAGATGGAGTCCGTCTGGTCCCTGAAGTCCTTGTAGCGCTTCCCCATGGTTTAGGAATCTGAAGTTCATATCCCGGCACCATCCCTGTAGCCACTCATTCGTCCTCAGGATACGTTCATCTCTGGCTCTTCCCTTGCCTCTAACTGGGAGGATCGATGAGAAAACCACCTGCGCTCCTGTAGTGTAGTGCCTTTGCAGAATCTCATATAGACCGCTCTGAATTGATTCCACAGTCATTAGTAACAATATAGAAGCTCTCAATAATCATAATCATCTAGGATTGTAAAATTTTAATGTCTGCAATGCATGTATAATTATACCAGCAGCATTAAGTAGTTAAGAACAGTTTACACATTTTGAGGTTTAATGACTCACTAAAGCGTAATGGGGGAGCATTAAAGCACTTTTTTCCCAATGACCTGCCAGCAAAATGTCTGCATTGTACAGAGACTTGTATCTGAAAACTTGAATGTCAGGCAACTTGAAACCTACATTTGCTCAAGGCTTTGCTTTGTGATTTGGAAATCTGCCAGATACCCAATGTTTACCTGGAATCCTGCATAATAATCTGTTATCGAGCATTTTCTCCTTTCTAAGCACTACTTTTCCAATCCTTTAAGAAATGAATATGAACTAGAAAATGGTGCTCTTGTCATAATCCTGGTGCACATATTGTACTGAATTAGTTACCCACACCAAATAATGGTGCTGTTACGAGTTTGTAATGCACAGGTATCGGAAAACAAATAGGGTCTTCTTTATTTGTGGGTCATGTGCAAGCCACTGGGTCAGTCCTATGACTTTCTGGATCCCCATCTGTTGGTGTCATGCTGACTACCAGTAGGTGTAGACCAGTGGTAAGCAAACTCATTAGTCAAAAGAGCCAAAATCAGCAGTACAACCATTTTTTTGAGAGCCATACCCCGTGCCCACTTACGCTGTGACAGCTACGTCAACTTGACTGACACTCCGCTAGCCTGCACGTAGTCGAAATCGATTCATGGCAGAGCCTAGAGAATGACACGGGGAAAAAATTTGTCTCGGTCCCTGTCCCTGCAAACCATCTGATCCCATCCACACAAGCCTTGAATAGTTTTACACTGAATTTATTATATTAAAGTATAAAAAGAAACAATATTCTGTACAATTGTCAATTTATAAATCAGCATCTTCTCCCCACTCTCTCTTCCCTATTTCCCTTCAGTGTCCTCAGCCCACTCTCTCTCCTCTTCCCTTCAACGCACTCATATAAAAACAAGCAAGCAATTTTATATCATTTTCATTCTATTCATTCATAGAAATTAAAGTCTAAATAATGCCAGTCACCTAACAAAACATGATTTTACAAAAAAAATTCCCTGCACAGTCAAGCCTGCAAGGATTACTAGATGTCTTTCAGCAGCTCCCCTCCCTCCCTCCCCCTTAACTTCGTGGCCAAGTCAAAATGATCTACCAACAATAAAATTTTTTAAAAAACAACAATGCACACTGTATGCAGAGAAAATGTTAATTTTCATTTATAGTCCGCGGGTTTTCAAAGAGGTCAAGGCAGATGGCTTTATGCAATGTCACCTTAGTAACAACTATACAAAAATAGACAAATATATCACCTCCCTTTTTACTAAACCGTAAGTGAGCTGCGCTGAATGCCCTGTGCTGCTCTCGATGCTCATAGGCTCCCTGCGTTAAAAAACTCTATTGCGGTTTAGTAATAGGGGGTCATAGTGCAAAATATAGACAGTAGATATACATTCTCAAAACTGACACATTTTGATCACTAAATTTAAAATTAAATCATTTTTCCTACCTTTGTTGTCTGGTAATTTCATGAGTCTCTGGTTGCACTTTATTCTTCTGACTGTGTATCCCATCTTTCTTCCCTTCTTTCAGCCTCCTGTATGCTTCCTCTCCTCCAGACCTCATTCCCTCCCCCAACTTTTTATTTCTTTTACCCTGCCCCCTTCTTTCTCTCTCTCTCCATGCCCCATTTCTTTCTTTCTGTATGTCTGTCTTTCTCTCTCCATGCCCCCTTTCTGTCTGTCTCCCATCTCCCTTCTTTCTTTCTGTCTCCCTGTCCCCCCCTTTCTTTCTTTCTCCCTGCCCTCCCCAAGCCACCGCCATTGGGGAACAAGCCACCACCGCCGCCAGGGAACAGACTGCCACCGCCACTGGGGCATAGGCTGCCACCGCCATCATGGGGAACAGACCGCTGCTGAGTTCTGAGCTGTCCCTGCTTTCCTTCTCTGTAAAGAGGACACTGAAGTGCCGGGCCAACCAACCTTCGCCAACCGATGTCAATTCTAACATCGGAGAGGAACTAAACTAAACTAAACTAAACCTTAGGTTTGTATACCGCACCATCTCCGCATGCGCAGAGCTCGGCACGGTTTACAGAGGTTGAGAGGAAAGGAACTACAAAGGAAGGGTATAGGAGAGGGACTGAGAAGATAGAGAGGGGCAGGGAACTAGAGAACGGGAGGTGATTAGATTTTTGAGAAGAGCCAAGTTTTCAAGCGTTTACGGAAGGATTGGAAGGAGCTAGAATTTCTGAGCGGGGATGAGAGGTTGTTCCAGAGTTCCGTAGTTCTAAAGGGGAGGGATGTTCCGAGTTTTCCTGCGCGGGCTATACCTTTTATAGATGGGAAAGATAGTTTCAGTTTTTGGGAGGGTCTAGAAGAGAGCGGGTTTGAGGAATTCCAGAAGAGTGGGATAACGGGAGGAAGGACGCCATGTAGAATCTTGAAGGCTAAGCAGGCACATTTATAGAGGACTCTGGAGTATACTGGGAGCCAGTGGAGCTTGGGGAGGAGTGGGGAAACGTGATCGAACTTGCCTTTAGCGAAAATAAGCTTGGCCGCGGCGTTCTGAATTAGCTGAAGTCTAAGGAGGTTTTTCTTAGTTAGGCTTATATAGATGGAGTTGCAGTAGTCTAGTCTAGAGAGGATGGTGGATTGAACGAGGATGGCGAAATGAGAATGATGAAAGCAAGATCTTACTTTCCTCAACATATGGAGGCTGAAGAAGCATTTTTTTACCAGGGAGTTGAGGTGATCGTTGAAGGAGAGAGAGGAGTCTAAGATGATGCCTAGGACTTTGCTTGAAAACTCAAGCTGAAGAGTGGGGCCGGAAGGTAGAGGGATGGAGGTGGGTAAATGATCTGAAATTGGGCCGAGCCAGAGTAGTTTGGTTTTGGACTCATTCAGTTTCATTTGTACAGATTGGGCCCAGGATTGGAGGTTCGTAATGCATGTGGAGATGTTCTCGGCGAGGTTCGAGAGGTTCGCGTCAGTTTCGAGGAGGATGAGGATGTCGTCCGCATAGGAGTAGAGAGTTTCTAGGGGGGATAGTTCTGGGCCAGCCAGGCAGCGATTGGCTAGCCCAGAACTTCCTCTCTGACGTCGGAATTGACATCGGGTGGCAAAGGTTGGTCAGCCCGGCGCTTCAGCATCCTCTTTACGGGGAAGATAAGCAGGTTGGACACCCCTGCTCTAGATGAGCCGTGAGCCACACTCAAGTGGCTAAAGAGCTGCAGTTTGCCGACCACTGGTGTAGGCCAAGCTTCCTCCCTATAAAGTCTCCTGTGACATGATCTGCTGTCCACCCAAAGGTGTGGGCTGAATATCCAGTAATAGGATCCTTTGACAAAGGTCCAACTACAGTCAACTATAATCTTTGAATGAAGTGATGCTCCTCAAGCAAAGGCAATCCATGATTAATTGCTCTTGCCTGTGGAGACCATGCCCTGATGGAGGGGCTCTTCCTCCTGAGTCCTCGCTCTTGCTGAAGGAACATCCACTCCTTCACATTTGACTGAAGGATTTAACTGGATTTGGAAACAAATCTTATTTTAACTTGTCTACAAGCAAAACAGTCGTGGCTAATACCTTTCGTCCATATGACATTATAGTTCATTATTTTGCTGAAAGTAGACTTAGTACAGAGCAGAGACAGCCCTAAAACTGATTAGGATAATAGTGGCAGTTTAGACTTACTGTTTAGGGTGGCACAGCCACTCAGTATGTAGATTCAGACTGCTCCCTATGCAAACAGCATCACTGAATATTCAGATTAGGTAAGCACCAGTGCTGGCTCAAAATCTGCCCCCTGTCTTTAGATAAACTGTCATTATAGATATTAGAGGGATGAAACTTAGTCTGGATGTGATAAACTTGAATGAGAAGACTCTGTGCTGTTGCATCCATGGTAAGCAATAAGCATTAAAAAACCCAAAATCAAGACACCCAAATCCAACTCCGCCAAGGTAGCCCCTGATATTTGAGTAGTGACGCCCACCTTCCCTAGCTCCTGCTCCACACACTCCCCCAATCCCAAAGAGCCTAGGGCTCCCATTTGCCTGATGATGTCCTGCCTGCAACAGTTCCTGAGACGATACACCTCACAGCAACCTGCTAATTGCAGCCATTCTCATCCACTTCCTCCCATGGGTAAAGAGTCATTTCCCTGATCCTACTCTTTCAGCACCAGATTTTCCTAATGCCATTTTTTGTACGGAGTCTCATTTCCTTTCCCTTCCATCCTCAGTATGAGTGTGTGGGGAGGGGGATTGAGGAAGCCTGTCTTATTAATATTCAGTGCTTAGTGTGATCTCACTCACACTCTGTTCCCCACCCTCACAGGAGCAGTCATTCAGCTATGCCTAACTCACTAATTCATTGCGTCTCTTCCCTAAATCAATAGCAAGGTTGTGCCGATTCATGGTGCAGTCGTGCCCCAGCTGCAGGACCAGCTTGGCTGCCTCCCAAGACAGAAGCATCATTCTGCCTTCAGACTCTTTGTCACTCACTCCATCAAGCACAGCGCTCAGTGGTGTGATAGGGGACCCCCTTCTTCCGCAGGCTAGGATTTCTCTCAGCTTTCTGCACGGCTTCAGTGGGATTATTTGCTGAGAGCTGCAACATTTTTAGTTCAGTCTCACAGTGTGTGAAGAGACTGGTGCTTCAGGGAAATAGGGAAAGTGACCCTCTAATGATCACTGCATTAATGTCAAGATGCCAAGCTGTTACATTGTGTTTTTTTGTACAGAGATTCAGAGTGCCAAGGGAACGAGAGTAGAAGGTTTGTATCATGTGTGATGTTGCAGTTCTTTGGGCTGACGATGTGGATAGAGAGATTTTGGCCTTTCAACTATAATCAAACACCAGCATGCCAAAACAGAACAGCAGTCAGGTCTACGCTTCGTTGACAAGACCTTGCAAGGTGACTGGAGCCAGCTCTAGGCCTTGTAGGTGGGATACCGTGACTGGATAGTCCCAACTTTACAGTTCATGGACAACATGAACTGACAGTTTGTCATCTCATAACTAGAAAACATTATAAATCGCTTGCAAATAGCCTGCCCAGAGCACAGATCTACCCAACAATGTGTATGAGTAGAGATCTACTTGGAATCTTGTTAAGAATGGACTCGTATGTCAGAAAATACAATTCACTACTTGAGGCTGAGGAGAGTTCCCACTGTGCATTGGAGGAGGCTTCAGTGTGGGCCTCTTCACTTCATTATCCCACTGCTGCTACTTCTGAATTCCTCAGTTAGAATGACCAGGATCAAGTGAAAAGCCTGCACAATGTGCATCACCCAGATCCTCAGAGAACACCAGGGATGGTGAGTATAAAACCTCTTCTGCTTTAAGTTAACTATACTAATAAGAAATACTGTTTATAGCAGTAGAAATTCTGCACAGACCAGTTCCAATCAATCCTGTTCAGATCTAGGAATCACAGCCTCAACCAGATTCTGAGGACCAAAACAATATTCTGACCCTACTACAGGTTGCCTGGCTTTCTGCTGTCCCCAGTGCAAAGTCTGATTAAATCAAACAGCCAGGCTACATCATGATCTTTCTTAACCAGGGTACTTCTCCCCAAAGAGAATATAGATATGGTCAGCCACTGGTTGCTGATTTACAGGGTTTGCTTCCCCTTCTGGTCAACAAAGAGTCATCCTCCCTCCCAAATCCTAGCATTTCCCTACTGCCAAATCCTACTATAACCTGATATTGAAAAGGTTTCTTTGACTACCTTGAGTTTTAAAATTTACCCCTTCCAAACTGCTTGCACATAATTTTATTCAGAGCTGGGCCTGAATAAAAAAAAGGTGATGATGGAGGCTTTTCCAGGCAGTTTAATGGTCTGTGAGTGTTGATAGTCAATGTTGATTAGTTGGTTACCTGGACAACTCTATCTGGAGAAATTTGGTGTCACAATTATCTGAATATCTAGGTAAATTCACCTATTCAGTGGGGGTCTCATTAAAATTAATCTCCCTATCTTCAAACCAGGTATAACTAAAGTAAAATGCTCCCTTTCTCCAAACTAGCTGGATCTGGAAAATCTACAACTTCCACTGAACTTACGCTTCTGCAACCACCACCTCAGATTCAGGAAACTCTTAACATCTTTTCTGTTTCAAGAAAGTGAACTGATCACGAACTAATTCATACTTTATATAAGCAATGTACTGTATTATGGATTTATATCCCATCCTCCCAGAAGAGCTCAGTACGGGTTACACGTTTACATACATAATAAAACGTAACAGGGTATGGTGATATACACTTCCCCCCTCCCTATTCACGGTTTTGGTGTTTGCAGTTTCGATTATCTGCAATTTTTTTTGGGGGAAAAAAAAGCATAGTTTAGGGCCTTCCCGCCTCCCTACAGGACTTAAAATGTCTAGTAGCACTATAGAGTACTCCTTACCTGGTGGTCTAACAGGCTTTCGGGGCAGGAGTGATCTTCCTATGCTCCTGCCCTGTGTAGATCGCTAATAAGAAATGGCTGCCGTGAGCTCCCGTTGTAGTCTTGAGAGACTACGGGAACTCACGGCAGTCATTTCTTATTGGCGATCTGCACAGGGCAGGAGCGTAGGAAGTTTGCTCCTGCCCCGAAAGCCTGCTAGACCACCAGGTAAGGCTGGGATGCCGGGGGGAAGGCGGGAGGGACGTGGACGAGAAGTTATTTGCGGTTTTTCACACTTCACGGTCCAGCTCTGCCCCTATCCCCCGCGAATACCGAGGGAGAAGTGTAGAGCATAACAGTACATTTTAGATCACAACATAATAGACAATATATAGGAGAGCATGACAGTAGTCAAGCATGGCATTACTTCATAGAAACATGACAGCAGATAAAGCCAAATGGCCCATCCAGTCCACTATCTTCTCTTCTCCCTAAGAGATCCCACATGCCTGTCCCATGCTATCTGGAATTCAGATACAGTCTTCATTTCTACCACCTCCATTGGGAGACTATTCTACGCAACTGTCACCCTTTCTATAAAAAAAGGTATTTCCTTAGATTACTCCTGAGCCTATCACTTCTTAACTTCCTCCTGTGCCCTCTCCCTTCCAGAGTTTTTCCTTCATTTGAAAAAGACTTACCTCCTGTACATTAACACCATGGAGATATTTAAACATCTCTATCATATCCCCTCTCTCCTGTCTTTCCTCCAGAGTATACATATTAAGATCTCTAAATCTGTCCTCGTAAAATTTATGACAAAGATCACTAACCAATTTTGTAGCAGCCCTCTGGACCGACGCCATCCTCTTTTATATCTTTTTGAAGGTGGGGGTCGCCAAAATTATACATAATATTCCACATGTGGCCACACCAGAGACTTATACAATGGCATTATCACCTCCTTTTTCCTACTGGCCATTCCTCTCCTTATGCATCCAAGCATCCTCCTGGCTTTGACCGTCGCCATTTCTACCCGTTTTGCCACTCTGAGATCATCAGACACAATCACCCCAGGACAACTCCTCATACAGCATGGGGTGGAGCTTGACAGAACATTATAGTGTGGTAACCCACACAAAGTGTGGTAACCCACTAAGCGCTCCATAATTCCTAGGTCAGATAATCTAGCTATTAATTTCTGTAATCTGTCCTTGAACTAAATAGGGAAAGGCAGAATAGAAGTATTTTTATAATAGTAATAATAGTGAAGCCAAAATTTCCCATCATAACTTGAATAGCTAGTTCAGGGATGGGCAACTCCAGTCCTCGAGGGCCAGAATCCAGTTGGGTTTTCATGATTTCCCCAATGAATATGCATAGATCTCATGCAATATCCTGAGAGAGGTGGTGGAGAGGAAAACAGTAATGGAGTTCAAAGAAGCGTGGGATGAACACAGAGAATCTAGAATCGGAAAATAATATTAAATATAAGGCCAGTACTAGGCAGACTTGCATGGTCTGTGTCTGTATATGGCCGTTTGGTGGAGGATGGGCTGGAGAGGGCTTCAATGGCTGGGAGGGTGTAGATGGGCTGGAGTAGGTTTTGACAGAGATTTCGGCAGTTGGAATCCAAGCACAGTACTGGGTAGAGCTTTGGATTCATGCCCAGAAATAGCTAAGAAGAAAAAAATAAAATAAAATTTTTAATTGAATTGGGTTGGGCAGTCTGGATGGACCATTCAGGTCGTTATCTGCCGTCATCTACTATGTTACTATCTGTATAATTAAATGTTTATGTGCCAACAAATTCTTATTCAAAGCGCTATGCTCTCCTGCTGTGTGCTGTCTCTGCTGGTCCCTTCTAGCCGACGTTAGCTAGCTGGCGTTTTGCTTAATAGCTGCGTCAGGGCAATGGACCATTTCCTTAAAGAAAAGCAGACTTAAGAACACGTAGTGAATAAAACTGAACATTTCTTCTTAAGCTTACCTCCGGCATTACTTCTCCATGCTCAAAGATGGCATCAGCCTCTCTCAGCTTAACTTTATAGTGTCTGACATCATCGCATGCGCTTCCACACTGACAGCTGTTGAACATGTCAGCGCTAAGCTGCACTCATGTCAGACCTCTCAATTTCTATCCAATATCAGTGTCTTCAAGACCCAGCTGCCTAGATCATCAGCAGAACCAGATAATTTGTGTGTTATACATAACTTTCTCAAAAACAGTGGAAATCACAAATCCTCCTCTTGACTAAAAAAACAAGTGCCACTCAATTTTCAAATTTAAACCTGCATACCTCGGGGATCTGTCCTGACCTCTTCTTTTCTCCATCTACACTTCTTCTCTCGGTGCTCTAATTTCATCTCACGGGTTCCAGTACCACCTCTATGCTGATGACTCACATATCTACCTCTCTACCCCTGAAATGTTTACGGGAATCCAGGCCTGAGTCTCGGTCTGCCTGTCTGACATTGCTATCTGGATGTCTTGCTGCCATCTAAAATTAAACATGGCCACGATTTAACTCCTTATCTTCCCTCCTAAGCCTGCCTCTCCCTTTTCCCTGTTCTCTATAAACTTAATCGAGTGTCCCCTAGTCTGTGTAATTTTTTACTCTGTCAAAAATTACAAAGACTAGGGGACACTCAATGAAGTTACAGGGAAATACTTTTAAAACCAATTGGAGGAAATTTTTTTTCACTCAGAATAGTTAAGCTCTGGAACGTGTTGCCAGAGGATGTGGTAAAAGTGGATAGCGTAGTTGGTTTTAAGAAAGGTTTGGACAAGTTCCTGGAGGAAAAGTCCATACTCTGTTATTGAGAAAGACATGGGAGAAGCCACTGCTTACCCTGTATTGGTAGCATGAAATATTGCTACACCTTGGGTTTTGGCCAGGTACTAGTGATCTGGATTGGCCATCGTGAGAACGGACTACTGACCCAGAAAGGCTATTCTTATGTTCTCTCATCCTCCCTGTCTCGTTGGCTCACAACCTTGGGGTCATCTTTGACTCATTGCTCCCCTTCTCCGTGCAGATCCAATAGACTGCCAAAACTTGTTGTTTCTGTCTCTATAATATTGCTAAAATCAGTTTTTTATTTTTTGAGCATGCTGCCAAGACCCTCATCCTCGTCTGGATTACTGCAATGTGTTTCTCACGGGTCTTCCGCTAAGCCATATCCCTCCATTTCAATCTGTTAAAAATGTTGCTGCATACCTCGTATTCCACCATGGTCATTATACCCATGTTACTGCTCTCTTCAGATCGCTTAATTGACTCCCCTCCTCTTACTCACATTCAAGGATACTAGCTCTGCAGCTTCTCAGTATCTCTCCTCTCATATTACTGCTTTTACTCCGTTTGTCAGACAAGTCCCTCCTATCGATACCCTTCTCCGTCCCTTCTATCTTGCTGCCTGGCTCTGTCTCTGGTGGTATTCAAAGCCAGACTGAAAGCCCACTTATTTGAAACTGCTTTTAAATCCTAACCCTACCAACATATCTGTCATTCCATCAGTATTCCCCCACCACTTCTTTAGCCTCCTCTAATTCCCTTCATGAGCACTGAGGTTAGACTCCCCATTTTGTCCTGTGTGTCTGCCATAATTAGGATGAAAGAAAGAAACACCAGCGTGAAGTGCTGTTTCCAACAGTTTGACATTGAACACTGGAGATGCAAGTGTATTGGGAGTCTTGTATGACAGCACAATACGCTTATTGCCATTAAGAAAATGTTATTGATTTCAAGAGCATTTCAGCAATAACCCCGGGTTCCCTGAGGAAGAGATTGAAATGGGGCCACGTCGGAACCCCCTGAACTATTTATTTATTTATTTAGATTTTTATCCCATCCTCCCAGTAGCTCAGAACGGTTTACAAGTAAACATTCACAATGGAGTGAATTGGACATACAAGATTATACAGTAGATTTAAATACTTGGACATATAAGACTGTGCAGCAGTTTAGATATAGGGACTATACAGCTAATTAAGAACAGTAGTTTAAATATAAGTAGTTTCGTTTAGATACAAGTTATTTGAGTATAGGCTGAGAGTGGACTATACAGAAATTTAGGAAGAAGATTAGAATGGAGAAAGAAGGGTAGAGGTGGGTTTTAAGGGGGTTGGGTGTAGACTGAAGGTGACATTTAGTTGAAGAGGAGGGTCTTTACCATTTTCCGGAATGTCATTAGTGAGTTCTGTAGTCTGAGTTGAGGGGGGAGTTGGTTCCAGAGTTGGGGAATGAAGTGGCTATAGGAGCGTTTGCGGGCGATTTCTGAGAGGAGGGACCTTCCGGGAGGAATGCATAGGCGTATCTCCATTTCTGAGTGGGGATGTAGATGGGTAGCTTGGATTTTATGTAGGAGGGGGTGGTGGCATAAATTCTTTTGTGTGCTATTGCCAGGGCCTTGAATGCACAGCATTGGTTAATTGGGAGCCAGTGTTCAGCGCGGAGTGCTGGGGAGATGGGATCATGGTAGTTGAGGCTGTGTAGGAGGCGGATAGCTGCATTTTGGACCCGTTGGAGGCGCTTGAGATCTTTTTTGGTTATTCCATTAAATAGGGAGTTGCAGTAATCCATTCTGGAGAGGACATATGCGTAGAGGAGTTGGGCTAGGTCAGGTGTGGAGATGTAGGGTTTGATCCTTCTCAGTTGGCGGAGGGAGTAGAAGGAGGTAGAGACTACTTGGGATATGTGGGTGGATAGGGATAGGTGTCCGTCTAAGGTTACTCCTAGGTGGCGTACTTGATCTGTTGCCATTAGTAGAGTGGAGTCCCATGATAGTGTTGGGCGTGTGTATTTGGTGTTTTTTTTCCTGATCCATAAGAGTTCAGTCTTAAGAGGCGTTCAGTTATAGTTTGTTGTTTGTCATCCAGGTTTTCATGTCAGAGAGGCAGTGTTGGAGGTTAGCAATTTGGGACGATCGGTTTTCACCTAGAAGGAGGAGCAGCTGGATGTCATCGGCATAGGAGTGGATTTTAATGTTGTACTTCTGCGCTATATCAATGACAGGTCTGATGTAGAGGTTGAATAGGAAGGGGGATAGAAGGGTGCCTTGGGGAACACCATATTTGATAGGCTTGGGGTTAGATTTGTGCGTCCCTAGTAGGACAGTTTGGGTCCTTTGGTGGAGGACGGAGGTGAACCATTGGAGGGCAAAGTCCTTGATTCCAAGGTCATAGAGTCTGGATATGAGGAGGTGGTGGTCGACCGTGTCAAAGGCAGCACTGAGGTCAAGTAGGACTAGTAGGGCATCGCTGCCTTTGTCGAGTATTGACCAGCTGTCATTGATGATATCTAGGAGTACTGACTCTGTGCTGTGGCCTGTTCGGAAGCCGGATTGAGCAGGGGACAGGGCCGCTTGTTCTTCGATGAAAGGGTGTAGTCGGCGGAGCACAATTCGTTCTAGGAATTTGGAGACAAATGGGAGGTTGGAGACCGGGCGATAGTTGCCGGGTTCGTTAGGAACAAGGGTGGGTTTTTTGAGTGGGTTTGATAATAGCTGATTTCCAGCTGAGGGGAACTGTCCCTGTGGAGAGGGAGGTGTTAATGATGGGGAGGATGGATTCTGCCATGGCGTCTTCTGTGGACAGCAGGAGGCTGGATGAGCAGGGATCGAGGATGGTGTTGGAGGGTTTGAGTTCTCTCAGGGTTTCGAGAACCTCGGCATGGATGGCCATATCAAATTGGGGGAGAGTGTTAGAGGATGGGGTATTTGGCTTAGGCTGGGGTGTGCAGGAGTGGGGTTGGTGTTGGTGTCAAGATTGTTGCGAATGGTTTGTACTTTGGACTGGAAGAAGTTCGAGAGACGCATTTTTAAACTAAGTAAATTTTATTATATAGTGTTATTCTAGTTAATTATTTTTCACTTATTTTTTAAATTCCTTATGTGTTTTCCCTGTATGTTCTTTCTTTACTATAAAAAATGTATTTCTCCCTCTCTTTCCCTTTGTTTTTGTTATAATTGATAAATTGTATGTAATGTTTTCGTTTTCATATGTGTATATTTTATTGTAAATCGCTTAGAAATTTGATTAAGCGATTCAACAAACAACCTAATAAACTTGAAACTTGAAACTTGAGAGAGTCTCACTATCAAGTTCTGTTTGGTTGTTGTGGCTTTTTCCTTGGGCACTGGTGAATAGTTGGTTTGTGAGGGTGAATAGTTGTTTGGATCTAGCAGGGGCTAATTGTAGGAGGCGAGAGTAGTAGGCTTTCTTCGCTTCTAGGATGGCAGCTTTAAACATAGAAACATAGATGACGGCAGATAAGGGCCATAGCCCATCAGGTCTGCCCATTCTACTGACCCACCCCCAAGTCTACTATCCTAGGAATCCCACTCCTGGTGACAGGTTCCCTTGGCTTAACCCTCTAAGGGATCCCACATTGGCATCCCATTTGCTCTTAAATTCTTGCACGCTGTTTGCCACGATCACCTGCACTGGGAGCTCGTTCCAAGGATCAACCACTCTCTTGGTGAAGAAATATTTCCTGGTGTCGCCATGAAATTTCCCGCCCCTGAGTTTGAGCGGATGCCCTCTTGTGGCTGAGGGTCCTTTGAGAAATAGAATCTCTTCTTCCATCTCAATACGGCCGGTAATATACTTAAATGTCTCAATCATGTCTCCTCTCTCCCTACGTTCCTCATAGTAACATAGTAACATAGTAGATGACGGCAGATAAAGACCCGAATGGTCCATCCAGTCTGCCCAACCTGATTCAATTTAAATTTTTTTTTTTTTTTTTTTTCTTCTTAGCTATTTCTGAGCAAGAATCCAAAGCTTTACCCGGTACTATGCTTGGGTTCCACTTGCCGAAATCTCTGTTAAGACTTACTCCAGCCCATCTACACCCTCCCAGCCATTGAAGCCCTCCCCTGCCCATCCTCCACCAAACGGCCATACACAGACACAGACCGTGCAAGTCTGCCCAGTAACTGGCCTTAGTTCAATATTTAATATTATTTTCTGATTCTAAATCTTCTGTGTTCATCCCACGCTTCTTTGAACTCAGTCACAGTTTTACTCTCCACCACCTCTCTCGGGAGCGGATTCCAGGCATCCACCACCCTCTCCGTAAAGTAGAATTTCCTAACATTGCCCCTGAATCTACCACCCCTCAACCTCAAATTATGTCCTCTGGTTTTACCATTTTCCTTTCTCTGGAAAAGATTTTGTTCTATGTTAATACCCTTTAAGTATTTGAACGTCTGAATTATATCTCCCCTGTCTCTCCTTTCCTCTAGGGTATACATATTCAGGGCTTCCAGTCTCTCCTCATACGTCTTCTGGCGCAAGCCTCCTATCATTTTCGTCGCCCTCCTCTGGACCGCCTCAAGTCTTCTTACGTCTTTCGCCAGATACGGTCTCCAAAACTGAACACAATACTCCAAGTGGGGCCTCACCAATGACCTGTACAGGGGCATCAACACCTTCTTCCTTCTACTGACTACGCCTCTCTTTATACAGCCCAGAATCCTTCTGGCAGCAGCCACTGCCTTGTCACACTGTTTTTTCGCCTTTAGATCTTCGGACACTATCACCCCAAGGTCCCTCTCCCCGTCCCTGCATATCAGCTTCTCTCCTCCCAGCATATATGGTTCCTTCCTATTATTAATCCCCAAATGCATTACTCTGCATTTCTTTGCATTGAATTTTAGTTGCCAGGCATTAGACCATTCCTCTAACTTTTGCAGATCCTTTTTCATATTCTCCACTCCCTCTTCGGTGTCTACTCTGTTACAAATCTTGGTATCATCTGCAAAAAGGCACACTTTTCCTTCTAACCCTTCAGCAATGTCACTTACATACATATTGAACAGGATTGGCCCCAGCACCGAACCCTGAGGGACTCCACTAGTCACCTTTCCTTCCTTCGAGCGACTTCCATTAACCACCACCCTCTGGCGTCTGTCCGACAGCCAGTTTCTGACCCAGTTCACCACTTTGGGTCCTAACTTCAGCACTTCAAGTTTGTTCAACAGCCTCCTATGAGGAACTGTATCAAAGGCTTTGCTGAAATCCAAGTAAATTACATCTAGCATATGTCCTCGATCCAGCTCTCTGGTTACCCAATCAAAGAATTCAATCAGGTTCGTTTGGCACGATTTACCTTTTGTAAAGCCATGTTGCCTCGGATCCTGTAACCCATTAGATTCAAGGAAATACACTATCCTTTCTTTCAGCAACACTTCCATTATTTTTCCAACAACTGAAGTGAGGCTCACCGGCCTGTAGTTTCCTGCTTCATCCCTGTGACCACTTTTATGAATAGGGACCACATCCGCTCTCCTCCAATCCCCAGGAATCACTCCCGTCTCCAGAGATTTGTTGAACAAGTCTTTAATAGGACTCGCCAGAACCTCTCTGAGCTCCCTTAGTATCCTGGGATGGATCCCGTCTGGTCCCATCGCTTTGTCCACCTTCAGTTTTTCAAGTTGCTCATAAACACCCTCCTCCGTGAACGGCGCAGAATCTACTCCATTTTCTCGTGTAACTTTGCCAGACAATCTCGGTCCTTCTCCAGGATTTTCTTCTGTGAACACAGAACAGAAGTATTTGTTTAGCACATTTGCTTTCTCCTCATCACTCTCCACATATTTGTTCTCAGCATCTTTTAGCCTAGCAATTCCATTTTTTATCTTCCTCCTTTCACTAATATATCTGAAAAAATTTTTATCTCCCTTTTTTACATTTTTAGCCATTTGTTCTTCCGCCTGTGCCTTCGCCAAATGTATCTCTCTCTTGGCTTCTTTCAGTTTCACCCTGTAGTCCTTTCTGCTCTCCTCTTCTTGGGTTTTTTTATATTTCCTCGAGTGAGTACAGCTGCAAATTTTTCAGCCTTTCCTCGTACGATAGATCCTTGAGCCCCGAGACCATCCTGGTGGCCATCCATTAAATCGACTCTACTCTCAGCACATCTTTTCGGTAGTGTGGCCTCCAAAATTGCACACAGTATTTCAAATGAGGCCTCACCATGGTTCTATATAATGGCATTATGACTTCAGGCTTCCGAAACTCCTGTGGATGCAACCTAACAACTGTCTTGCCTTAGATGAAGCCTTCTCCACATGATCAGCAGTTTTCATGTCTGCGCTGATGATCACTCCCAAGTCTCGTTCTGTTGAAGTTCTAGCTAAGATCTCACCATTCAAGGTGTAAGTTCTGCACGGATTTCTGCTGCCGAGGTGCATGATCTTGCATTTCTTAGCGTTGAAGCCCAGCTGCCAGGTCGAGGACCAAAGCTCCAACAAATGTAGGTCCTGTGTCATACTATCGGGTGAATTGCCGTCTCTCACTATATTGTATAGTTTGGCGTCGTCAGCGAACAACGTTATCTTACCTTGAAGCCCCTGAGTTAGGTCCCCTATGAATATGTTGAAAAGGAGCGGGCCCTGCGGTACTCCACTGGTCACCTCCGATGTTTTAGAGAGGGTACCGTTAACTACCACCCTCTGAAGTCTGCTACTCAGCCAGTCATTGACCCATGTAGTTAGTATTTCTCCCAGCCCCATTGATTTCATCTTGCTCAACAGCCTGCGATGCGGGACACTATCGAAAGCTTTGCTGAAGTCTAGGTATACGACGTCCACGGATTCTCCCAAGTCTAACTGTTTTGTTACCCAGTCAAAGAAGCTGATGAGATTGGATTGGCAGGACCTACCCTTGGTGAATCCGTGTTGACTGGGATCCCGTAGATTCTCCTCATCCAAAATTGCGTCTAATTTACGTTTGATTAGTGTTTCCATGAGTTTGCATACTATTGATGTGAGACTCACCGGTCTGTAGTTTGCAGCCTCTACCCTGCAACCCTTTTTGTGCAGTGGAATGACATTGGCTGTTTTCCAGTCTATGGGGACTCTCCCCGAACTTAGGGAGAGATTGAAGAGTCCTGATAGCGGTTCTGCCAGGACATCACGCAGCTCACTGAGCACCCTGGGGTGTAGATTGTCTGGTCCCATGGCTTTGTTCACCTTGAGTCTTGCCAGTTCGTAGTAGACGTCGCCAGGTATGAACTCGAAATTCTGAAACAGGTCTTCCACGCTGGGCCTTGCCTGCAACTGCGGACTGTGCCCCGGTGCCTCGCAGGTGAAGACCGAGCAGAAGTATTCATTCAGTAGTTCTGCTTTATCGGAATCTGAATCTGCGCAGTTCCCATCTGGTTTTCTAAGGCGTACTATCCCGTCTGTTCTTTTTCCTATCACTAATATACCTGAAGAAGGATTTGTCCCCTTTCTTCATGTTTTTTTGCCAGAGTCTCTTCCACTTGAAGTTTGGCCTCCCTGACTGCCGTTTTGACCGCTGCAGACCTCGCCCTATGTTCTAGTTTAGCTTCCCTAGTCTCCGTTCGTTTGTAGGAAATAAATGCTTTTTTCTTCTCCTTGACAAGCTTTGTAGGTGATGGATGTGCTTTTCCAGAGGGCTTTGGTTTCTGAATTTGGGTGTTTGATCCAATTCCTTTCTGCTTTCCTCAGAGATCGTTTTATGGATCGGAGGTCACTGGTGTACCAGGGAGCAGGTGTTTTATTGGTGGTTATTCGAGTTGTTTTTGTCTGGGCAAGGCTGTTATAGAGGGATTGGATGTTGGAGTGCCACGTGGAGGCTGCTAGGTTGATGGAGTGGGGATGTTGGGTGCAGGTTTCATTCAGGGTGTGAATGCCTGCGGCCATGGCTGGAGGGCTGACTGAGTTAGGGAGTTGGCGTAGGGTGGGAGGGTTAGGGTCTTTACGCGGGGCTAGGGTAGTTTCGAGTGGGAGTTGGAATTCAATGAGGTGGTGGTCTGACCATGGGACAGGTGTGGTGGTGTAGATTACTTGTTGGTGCTCTGCAGTTGGGCCTCTGAGGGTGAAGATTAAGTCTAAGATGTTGCCTGCTGAGTGTGTAGGGGTGGTTATAGCTTGATGAAATCCCAGGTCAGTGAGGGAGGAGAGGAAGCTGTCTCTTTGTCCTGAGGTGTTAGGGTAGTCTGGGAAATTGAATCTCCCAGGATGGTCATGTGTTTGTGGGAGATGGACAGTTCGGTGATGAATTTGAGGAGGGTCTCTAGGGTATCTGTTGGAGAGTTGGGGGCTCTGTAGAGGAGTATGAGGGTGATTTTGTGTTTGTGGCCTATGGTGAAGGCAAGAGCTTCTAGGGAGGGAATGTTGATAGAGTTTATCAGTTTTGGTGTGGTGGAGATCTTGATGATGGTAGTCACTCCACCTCCTTTCCCAGAGGTACGTGAGCAGATTAGGGCCTGGTAGCCTGGAGGACATAGTTTGCCTAGTGCTATCCCATCATTGTCTTGGAGCCAGGTTTCAGTGATCATGAGGGCGTCCCAAGTCTTGTCACGGATGAGGTCGTGTAGGAGGAAGGTCTTATTGTTAACTGATCTTGCATTGATGAGTGCCAGTTTGAGAGTATTGCTGGTGGGGGCTGGTGGGGATGAGGTTGGCAGGATTCCTGATGTGGTTTTTTTTGTGCTGGGAGGTAAGATCACCGTATCTGCCTTGGCCTGTAATGATGGGGATGGTGAAGTATAGTGTCGTAAGGAGTGTTGGGGATGTGGTAAACATAGAAGCATAGAAGATGACGGCAGAAAAGGTCTACAGCCCATCAAGTCTGCCCACTCTGCTTACCCACCCCCTGTCTATGCCCTAATGACCCAATTTCCTTATCTTGACCCTCGTAGGGATCCCATATGGGTATCCCATTTATTCTTAAAGTCTGGCACACTGTCTGCCTCGATCACCTGCACTGGAAACTTGTTCCAATGATCAACCACTCTCTCTGTGAATGGAGGTGGGGAAGAGGGTGGTTTGAAACGTGGTGGGAAAGGGGGTGAGGAAGGGAGTGGCCTGGAGAGTTGGGGGCATGATAGGATAGGGGGATTGAGGAGCTGGGCTGGAAGAGTTTTGAGAGGGTCTCACTATCGGGTCCTGGCCAGTCCTACCGTTGCAGCTGGAGCCTAATTGGAGGGTCAAGTATGACAGAGCTAAGATGGGAGCTTGGTGCCAAATTACTACTAGTGAGACAACTGGAGGAGAGAGAAAAAAAAACCCCAGAAAACAAGCAAGCTGGGTTGGATGAAGACTGAGCACCAATTGCTGCTAGTGAGATAAGAGCAAAGAGGGGTTAGACAATTACTTTCAGTTTAACAGCTTAATAGGTGTTAGTTTCATGTGAAACTTGGTTAGAGGTAGACAATAGTTTCTAGTGAGGGATCGTATAGCATCAGAGTTCAGTCTTTTTTTTTTTTTTTCCCTTTTTTGTTCCAAGTGCTGCTGGGATGTCAGGAGGCAGAGTTCGTCTCCCACACCGTCCCGATTCAGATCCCTGCAGTGAGGAGGTGTGCTGAGGCATCGGGCAGCTCCCGTTGGTAGTGGAGCTGTCCTGAAGCAGGAGATTCAAGTTTAGAGCCCTGCTAGGGATGTCAGGAGGCAGAGTTCGTCTCCCACACCGTCCCGATTCAGATTCCTGCAGTGAGGAGGTGTGCTGAGGCGTCGGGCAGCTCCCGTTGGTAGTGGAGCTGTTCTGAAGCAGGAGATAAGTAGCAAACTCCTATATTTTCTATATCTCTTGGCAATTCAAGTATATTTAACTCACAGTAAAAAAAATGTTATAGTCATATACAATGATTGGAGAGTAAGCTCTGTGATGAGGACATTCCCCACAGAGCTTCATGTCTCTGAGCATATGTGAAGATTGAAATAAAGATTGCTTACTTTACCTCACTGGAGATCCATTGTGAAGGAACCCCCCCCCTAAGATTACATTGTATATTCCAAAGCAAATAACTTTTTATTCTGGTAATATGTATTATAGCAGCATAGATCAAGGGAGGTCATAATGCCGCTCTATAAAGCAATGGTCAGACCACACTTGGATACTGTGTCCAACACTGGTCTCCATACATGAAGAAGGATATAACACTGCTGGAGAGGGTGCAGAGGTGAGCAACGAAGCTAGTAAAAGATATGGAGAACTAGAGCTACAAAGATCGCCTCAGAAAACTGGGATTATTCACCCTTGAGAAGAGAAGACTGAGAGGGGATCTGATAGAGACTTTTAAAATACTAAAAGGAATTGACAAAATGGAGCAAGCTCACTCACCAGCAGGGGGAAAGGACGGTGAGCAAGAAACAGCGTTATTCACTTTGGCAAATGTGACTCAGACTCGGACCAGAGGTCATGGCCTCAAGCTGAGAGGGGACACGGCCAGGACAAATGTCAGAAAGTTCTGCTTCACACAGCGAGTGGTGAACGCCTGGAACTCTCTCCCGGAAGAGATGGTGGAGGAAACCACCATTCTAGGATTTAAAGGAAAATTGGACACACATCTTCTTGCAGGACACATTGAGGGATACGAGTGATTAAGGTATTCGCCAGGGTACGCCTGGCTGAGCCTCCGTGTGTGTGGATCACTGGACTAGATGGACCCCAGGTCTGATCCAGTGCAGGCATTTCTTATGTTCTTATTTGACAAATCAGAAATAAATCAGTTTGGACATATACAATGGAGAGAAGAAAAACCTCATACAAACAGTGCCAGCATATTTCGGTAAGTATGGCGCAGCTTCTCTAAAGAAACTCTGCCAAAACATGGGGGTTTATACAGAAAGTTCATTGTCATCCCCTGGCTGTGATTATGTACCACCCTATTGGAGCAGATATGCTGCCTATACAACCCACTCCTAGGCCATGCCTCCATTCTTCCCTGGGGGGCCCTGGACAGGTATAGCTTCTGGAACTTTCTTCTTGAAGTTTCCATTCTTCACACAGGTACATCAGTATTAGTGCCTCAGTGCATTAGCCTGGCATTTTTATCAGTTCTTAGGTTCCCGGATAGTGTCCTGCTGACTTGCATTTGCTTTCAGCACTGTCAAATAGCTCATTGTCTTTACAGCACTGTTTGGTGTCCTTGAGAAACTCTTCACAGCAATAAATCTACACACTCACATGCCACACATTAGCATCTCAGCAACTGAACTGAAACCAGTTTGTACAAGCCCATGACTTCAGCAACTCCAGCAAAATGCAGGAGTGGGTCTCACAACCTGTAAAAGTCTTCCATAGTCTCTATCTCAAGATAAATATATGAATGTGAAGACAAGTAACTTTTAAGTGGGAAAATATTGATTTTCATTTATGATATCTGAGTGAGATTATCATTATTTTTTCATAATTAGGTTTTAAGCTATTCTGAGCAGGAACCGTCTCTTGCATGTACAATCCGCAGCGCTGCATGCATCTGATATCACTATAGAAATAATAAATTGTTGTTGACTTAGGTTGTCCACTGTTGGAAACAGGAGACTAGGCTTGAACCTTTGGTCTCTCCCAGTCTGGCAATTCTTATGTCCTTACTATTAAGACTGCTTGTCCTGGGACTGGTAGCAAGGAATGTTGCTACTATTTGGCCACTGTGTAAACAGGATACTAGACTAGAAGGTCTGACCCAGTAGGCCCTGGGATCTTGTTATTGTCTGAGATTCTGGAATTTGGGTTTCTGCCAGGTACTTGTGACCTGAAACAAGATACTGAGCTAGATGGACCAATGCTCTGACGCAGTATGACTATTCTTATGTGTCTACGTCTAAGTCCTTGACCCTACCCATGTCCACCATCTCTTCTCTCTCATTCCTTCCTCTGGTGCCCCCCCTCTATGGTCTGGCATCTCTCTTTCTCCCCTAGTCCAGCTTTTCTCTCTTCCTCCCATGTGAGTCCAATATCCCTTCAACTACCCCACACCCCGCTTTTACATGGTGAGGGGGGAAATATTAAATCTTAATTTATTACACATAGAAGTCAGTCAATTGTTAAAGAAATTCCAGTTTAAATGAGCAACAAAAAGTATTAAATGGTTAGAAGTACATATTTCCCCATCTCCTAGAGATCTGTTTTAGCTGAACTTACCCCCCCCCCCTCTTGAAGGAAATGTTTCAAGAATTAGAAAGATGGGAGGGTTTGAATCTTTCTTGGATGGGATGTAGTTAAGCTCTGACAATGATTGTGTTGCCTAAATTACTATATTTCCACCCAGCCCCCCCTTTTACAAAGCCACATGGCAATAGTTCCAAAGCCCTTTAAATCCTTATGGGTTTCAGAGCAGTTACCGCAGTGGCCCAGAGTTAAATGGCTCTGAAAAGAGGCCCTTTGTTTGTCGCATTGCCTACTACTTTCCCACACTTTTTTTTTTTTTTTTTTTAAGAGGCTGGAGCTGAAAGTAAGGGAGGGAGGGAGAGGTACTTGGCCTATGGAGGGGAGAGCTAGAACTGAAGGGAAGGAAGAGAACTACAGGTCCTGCAGGAGGGGGAGCTGGAGGGAAGAGGTGCTGCATCTGTGGAAGGGAGGCTGTTGGGGAAGGGAGAGATGTGCTACATCTGTGGAGGCGGCAGCTTCTGGAGGGAAGAGAAGGGAAAAAGAGATGCCATACTAAGCAGATGAAGGAAGAGGGAATTAAATACTGAACACAGCAGAGAGAGGGAGAGACGCAGGGAGGTATCAGAAACAGAGGGGAATAGAGACAGGTGTAAGGAAATTCTACTTTATAGAGAGGGTGGTGGATACCTGGAATGTGCTCCAGAGAGAGGTGGTCGAGAGGAAAACGGTGACAGAGTTTAAAAAAGCATGGGAGGAACACAAAGGATCTAGAATAAGAAAATAATAGTAAATATTGAAGAACAAAGGCCAGTACTGGGCACATTTGCACGGTCTGTGTATGTTTATGGCCATTTGGTTGAGGATGGGCTGGGGAGGGCTTCAATGGGTGGGATGGTGTAGATGGGCTGGAGTGAGCTTTGATGGAGACTTCAGTAGTTGGAACCTTAGCACATTACTGGGCAGAGCTTTGGACTCTTGCCCAGAAATAGCTAAGAAAAAGAAAAAAATAATTTAAATTGAAGAAGAAAAAAATAATTACATTGAATCAGGTTGGGCAGACTGGATGGACCAAATGCTGAACCTGCAGCCGGCAAAGTTTTCAGCTTTCGGCAGTTTTGGGCTGGTTCTTCCACAGAACCTCTGCGGGCACCTACAGCTACAATTGGCAGCAAATTCAACTCGGGGACGGCTCCTCCATGGAGCCTCCAGTGAAACTGCCCCCTCCAATCTGGGCGTGTGAGCCAGCTCTGCCCCCCCTTCGGCGAAACCAAATAACTTGCCCTGAGAGAAGGGCGTGCAGCCCTTGCGAAGCGTCTGTGCGAAACGTTCAAACCCAGAACAAACGATAAGTACCCCTTAACTGTTTAATCTATAATTAGAATCTGCATGTATAGACTGCACGCATACCGCAAGAACAAAAAACTTATACTGCCTGTCCCGTACGTACAGCCTGATACTGCATGTATAACCTGTTATTCCAGGAACAGCCTGTGACTTTATGTATAACCTTTTACTGCTCGCATAACCAGTCACAAGCTGTTTTCCATATATTTAACCTGTACTGTATGTTTACCCTTCTACCCCAGGTATAATCTATCTCTACATATACACTGTAAGTTCTCCCTCAGTTATAACCCATAACCTATACCGTCTGCACATACAGTCCTTAAATCAACCGGTTTCAGACTATTTCTACCTATTTTTGTCGGTCTCTGACTGTTGCTACCTGCCACGTCCAACCAGGCAACCGTCCCTACTTCTCACATCTCATCACACAACATGGCAATCTTTAACAAACAACAACTACTTTTAGGGATACTAATATGCTCTAAATGTTGGGGCAATGAAGACAACCCCCCCCAACCTATGCACACCTATCCCTCCTGGCACAGACCAGTCGAACTAACTAAATCCACCAACCCCCTTCAACTCCTACAAAACTATCCAGAGCAAGACCTTCATCAAATCACAGTGCTAAACACCACCCGCAAACACTGCAAACCATACAGGAACAAGACCAACAACAGAAACATAAAAAAGCTAACATATTCTGAAACCCCTACACCCAACAGCTATGAAAAGATTAAGGGATACTACCTAAATACCCGCTCCGTGAGAAACAAAGCACACATAATAAATGACTGGATACTGCAAACAAAACCTGTTCTCCTGCTTCTAACGCCTCTATCAAAATAATTCACAAAGCTAAAAAATTCGACCATGTTTCACCCTTACTCAAGGAGGCACACTGGTTACCCATTGCACATCGCATTTTATTTAAAATATGTTTACTCACTTTTAAATCATTAATATTTCAAACCCCCGCCTTTATTTTTAGAGTTTTAATTCCTTATACTACTTCCAGAACACTGAGATCTCAGGATCAACATTTATTGACCATTCCCTCACCGAGAGTTGTTAATACGAGGCGTCATACTATGTTTTCAGTGACTGCTCCTCAGTCTTGGAATGATCTTCCACTCTATATAAGAGAGGAAAAGAATTTAGACAAATTCAAGACTAAACTTAAAAGTTTCCTTTTTAATGATGCTTTTAGTGAATAAATGATCCTTCAATCCATCTTTATCTTATATTTCTTTTTTTCATGTTTGTCTTCCCTCCTAATGTTTTTACCTTTATATATGAAATTTAATACAGATTGTAACCTTTAAATAATCTTCCTGTTGTTTCTATATTGTATTTATGAATTTTATTTTATTTTATTTTTTTAAACACTGTATGTCTATGTAATAATTTACCTATGTTTTTAGATATTTGTAAATATTTTGTATATCGCCTAGAATGTAGATTAGGCGATTAATCAAATTATATAATAAACTTGGAAACATGATCTCTGACACAGACACTATCATGAAAGAAATCCTACCTCAGGGATACAAAATTATCCCACTATCAAGAAGCTGGAAAAAAAAAGGAGGCCTAGCGATTATCCTAAAAGAACACTTTGACTACATCAAGACTGACTCCAAAACTTCAGAAAACCTTGAAATACTAACCTGCAAAATCACTAAGACCAGTTAGAAGAATCACTAACTACAACTCTATTTTATATCCCACCCAAAAAATGGTCAAACGCAAAAGAAGAATTCTTCGAATTCCTAACCGTAACTACCCTAAAAGGATCATACAACCTACTTCTGGGAGATATAAACATACACCTAGAACAAAAGACAAAACCAGAAGTAACTGAAATCGCCAACTTCCTAATGTCACTTGATTTTCCAAACCCAGACGCAGAAATAACCCATGAAAAAGGACACAAACTAGACATAATCACCTTCTCCCACAAAGAAACAATAGACCCTAAAATACAATATTACACAGGGTCCTGGGATAAATGCATTTGGTCAGATCACTACATTGGCAAGTTCAGCCTACACTGGCTAAAACAGAGTACTCAACAAAAACACAAAGGCGACAACATGAAAACAATGACCAGCCGTGGTACTATAAACCCAACCGAATTCTGGGATCACTATGAGCTACGTTCCACAACTAAAGAAATTCAGGACTTCCCAACAAAATGGGAAAATTACAGCAAAGATCTTCTAGACCAAATAGCCCCATAACAAACAAACAAAAAGAAAAATAGACCACCAAATGAATGGTTTGACTCTGAAGTTGAACTGCTAACCACTAAACAGGAACTAAGAAAATTGGAGAGAATCTGGCAAAAAAAACAAACAATGAGACAGACAAGACAAGCTGGAAACAAAAAATGAAAATATACAAAAATCTGATCAAAGAAAACGCACTAAGTACTATGCTCAAAAAATAGGTACTACAAAAATAAACAGTAAAGAATTTTTCAAACTAGTAAAAACACTAACCGATACAACACAAATCCTGATAAAGGACAATGAGCGCACTCCATCGGCACAAATCCTAGCCAACTTTTTAAAAAAATAAAATCGCTGATCTAAGAGCAACTCTACCCACACCCACAACAAATACCTCGAGCAAATACTTCACTACCTCGAACCCCATGACCAAGACTCCAGAGCAGACATGATCTGGGACCACTTCGAATTCCAAAACTGGCATCAGTTCCTAAATTTATTCAACAATTACACCAAATCTAACTGTCTACTTGACGCATGTCCCCCCAAAATCATAACAGTTGCCCCACCAGACTTCAAAAGGGATCTGTTTGCATGGCTAACAACTGCCCTTACAAACAGAACATTAAACAAGGAAATGGGACACATACTGATCACTCCTATCCCCAAAGATCAGAAAACCTCTACAGCACTGACATCCAATTACAGACCCATAGCAAGCATTCCCCTTTTCACAAAGATACAAGAAGGATTGGTCAATCTTCAACTAGTAAACTACCTAGACAAATTTAACATCCTTAGTGAACACCAATCATGATTCAGGAAAGGATACAACACAGAAACTGTCTTAGCCTCCATACTAAACCACCTTTATGATCTCTTTAGCAAAGGCAAAAGCGCACTGATCCTACAACTAGACCTCAGCAGTGCGTTCGACCTGGTAGACCATGAAATCATGCTACTGTGCCTTGACGTAATAGGAATCTCGGGAAAGGTAAAGAAATGGTTCCAAGAATTCCTAACAAACAGATCCTACCCAGTAACCAGCAATGGAAATTACTCCAACCCATGGAAAAACCCATCGGGCGTGCCTCAAGGCTCCCCCCTATCGCCCACTCTATTCAATATCTATATTGCATCCTTAGGTCACCTTCTACAAAAACTAAACTTAAAGCACTACATATATGCAGATGACATATCCATTTTAATCCCCTTAAATGACATCACAAATGAAATTGTAGAAAACCTCTCAAACATAATGACAGAAATCGAAAAATGGACCATCAATTTCAAACTGAAACTAAACGCAGAGAAAACAAAAGTCCTTTTTTGCAAGCCCTAATGACAAAATTACGATAACATCGATAAAAATAAACAATCACGAATACCCAATATCCAAAATCATAATAATACTTGGTATCACTCTAGATACTCACCTAACCATGACTGACCACACAAACTTACTGGTGAAAAAATGTTTTTTTTTTCACGCTGTGGAAACTAAGGACCATTAAAAAATACTTCAACCCAACATCCTTCAGGTTGCTGGTGCAATCGCTGATCCTATCCATCCTTGACTACTGCAACATCATCTACCTGGGTATCCCACAAAAAAACAGTAAAAAAACTGAGATTAGTACAAAACACTGCCTTTCGCCTAATCTTCGGACTGAGAAAAAATGACCTCATTAGCCCCTACTATAAAAAACTGCACTGGCTACCAATAGAAGAGCGAATACTATTCAAATTTGCATGTATCTGTTTCAAACAAGTCTGGGGATAAGCACCTTCCTACCTGCAAACTCATTTCATTCTACACAACCCCCCACACGAACCAGAAACAAAAACATCTTTGCATACCCAAGATCACGGGCTGTAGATACAAATCCTTCCTAGATAGAACCTTTAAGTTCCAAGCGAACAAACAGCAAGTCTGGCTGAGAAACTGCATACATGAACCCAATCTGACTTACAGTGCATTCCGAAAATAAATTAAAACCGCCCTGTTCAACAAATCCATTGACTAAAAGAGTCCTCTCCCTCTCACTAGGATATCCCCCTCTGTAAACGCCTTTTCTTTCTCTCAAGAAGCTCCTTTCATGTATTCTTTACCCATGGAACTTCAATTAGTATGTTAGCTTTCTTTTTAGACTTATTGTTATTCACTGACTGTCTAGCCTTCTTTCAATGTGAACCGCCTAGAAGTTGCTTGACTATGGCGGTATAGAAAAATAAAGTTATTATTATTTATTATTATTATTTATCTGCCGTCATCTACTATGTTACTATGTTCACACAAAGAGAGATGCTGCAAAAGCGGAAGGGTGGTGGTGATAGGGGACTTCAACTACCCTGGAATAGATTGGAGTATCAGCCACTCAAACTGCATGAGGGAGACCGAATTCCTGGAGGTTACGAGGGACTGTTTCATGGAACAGCTGGTCACGGAACCAACACGGGGTGATGCCACTCTTGACCTAATCCTCAACGGACTAGGGGGACCCGCTAAGGAGGTGGTGGTGCTAGCCCCACTAGGAAACAGCAATCACAACACGATTCAGTTCAGGATGGAAAGTGGATCATCAAAGGCGAAAAGAACTACGGCGACAGCACTCAACTTCAAAAAAGGGAACTATGATGCCATGAGGAAAATGGTGGGAAATAAACTCAACAACAACACAAAGAGGATAGAGTCTGTAGAAAAAACCTGGACTCTACTGAAGAGCACAGTGCACGAAGCACAGAACCTGTACGTTCCCAGGTTCAGGAAAGGGTGCAAAAAAATAGAACAAAAAACCCAGTGTGGATAACAAATGCAGTAACAAAGGCGATAAGTGACAAGAAAGCATCATTCAAAAAATGGAAAAAGGACAAAACTGAGGACAACCAAAAGGAACATAAAATACAACAAAAGGAGTGTCACCGAGTGGTTAGGAAAGCAAAAAGAGAATATGAAGAGAGACTGGCGAGGGAAGCAACAAACTTCAAATCGATCTTCAGGTACGTTAAGGGGAAGCAACCAGGGAGGGAGGAAGTGGGACCCTTGGATGATGGAGACAGAAAGGGAGCGGTAAAAGAGGAAAAACAGATAGCTGACAGGTTAAATGAGTTCTTCATGTCAGTTTTCACGAGGGAGGACACAACCAACATTCCGGAACCCGAGGAGATCGTAAAAGGAGAGCAGGATGAAAATCTGGTCCAACTAGAGGTGAGCAAGGGGGATGTCCTCAGGCAGATAGACAGGCTAAAGAGCGACAAATCACCAGGTCCGGAAGGCTTTCACCCAAGGGTACTCAAGGAACTAAAAAATGAAATAGCTGAGACACTCCGACAAATATGCAACCTATCCTTAAAAACTGGAGAGATTCCGGGGGACTGGAAAATAGCAAATGTCACGCCCATCTTCAAAAAAGGCTCAAGGGGAGACCCGGGAAACTACAGGCTGGTGAGCTTGACCTCGGTCCCGGGAAAGATGATGGAAGCGCTGATTAAAGACAGCATCTGGGAATACATCGAAAAAAATGGGCAGCTAAAGTCGAGCCAGCATGGCTTCTGCAAGGGCAGGTCATGCCTCACAAACTTATTATACTTCTTTGAGGGGGTAACAAGCCAGGTGGATAAAGGGGAATCCATTGACATCATTTACCTTGACTTCCAAAACGCCTTCGACAAGGTGCCACACGAAAGACTGCTAAGGAAGCTATGGAACCACGGGGTACAAGGGGAGGTCCACCGATGGATCAAAAACTGACTGGAGGACAGGAAACAGAGGGTTGGAGTAAAGGGCCATTACTCAGACTGGCAATGGGTCACAAGCGGAGTCCCGCAGGGGTCGGTACTGGGACCGCTCCTGTTCAATATATTTATCAACGACCTGGAGGCAGGAACGAAATGTGAGGTTATTAAATTTGCAGATGACACCAAGCTATATAGCAAGGTAAATAACGTGGAGGACTGCGAAGATCTCCAAAAAGATCTGACAACACTGGAAAAATGGGCCAAAAAGTGGCAAATGAGCTTCAACACAGGGAAATGCAAGATCATGCATATAGGGAAAAAGAACCCGATGTTCACTTACAAAATGGGGGGTTCACCGCTAGGGGTGAGCAACCTTGAAAGAGACCTGGGAGTGATGGTGGACACAACATTGAAGGCAACGGCGCAGTGCGCCTCAGCCTCAAGGAAAGCAAACAAAATGTTGGGTATCATTAAAAAGGTTATCATGACCAGGACGAAGGAAGTCATCCTGCCACTGTATCGTGCAATGGTGCGACCGCACCTGGAGTACTGTGTTCAGTACTGGTCGCCGCACCTCAAGAAGGACATGGCAGTACTTGAGAAAGTCCAGAGAAGAGCAACTAAACTAATAAAGGGCATGGAGGACCTCTCATATACTGACAGACTGAAAATGTTGGGGCTTTTCTCCCTGGAAAAGCGGAGACTTAGAGGAGACATGATAGAAACCTTCAAGATCATGAAGGGTATAGAAAAAATAGACAGGGACAGACTTTTCAAATTAAGGGGAACCACAAGTACAAGGGGGCACTCAGAGAAATTGAAAGGGGAGAGGTTTAGATCAAACGCCAGGAAGTTCTTCTTCACACAGAGGGTGGTGGATACATGGAATGCGCTGCCGGAGGATGTAGTAAGCAGGAACACGCTACAGGGCTTCAAAGAAGCTTTGGATAGATACTTGGAGGACAAAGGGATAGAAGGGTACAGAAAAGAATAGAGGTAGAGGTAAGTTATAAAATTAGTCTGGGAACACTGTTTCAGGCAATAGGCCTGATGGGCCGCCGCGGGTGCGGACCGCTGGGCAAGATGGACCTATGGTCTGCCCCAGCGGAGGCAACTCTTATGTTCTTATGTTCTAGTACATGGATAGAGAGGGACAATACCAGACATGGGAGGGGGTATATGGACACAGAAGCAAGAAGCAGCTCACAAGGATACTCTGGAAAGCAGATTATTTTATACCCACACAGGCCATCTCTTCTCTCACCATACTCATAAATTCTGCCCTATCATCGGGCCTCTTCTCCCCTGAAATGGGACGCATTGCACTGACCCCCCTACTGAAGAAAGCTGACCTAGACCCCTCCTCCCCATCCAATTATCGCCCAATAGCAAACATTCCGCTCCTAACCAAATTGCTAGAGTCCATCGTCTCCTCCCAACTCTCAGCCTACCTGGAAAGATTCTCTGTCCTCCTACCCTATCAATACGGCTTCAGACCCAACTTCAGTACCGAAACCCTCCTGGCCTCCCTAATCTCGAAGATCCAACAATTTCACTCTCACAAAAAATTTGCCGTTCTCCTTCAATTCGACCTCTCTGCTGCCTTTGACGTTGTCCACCATGACATTCTAATCTTCCTACTCTCCGAGATAGGCATTAGTTCTACAGTCCTTGACTGGTTCTCGAACTTCTTACGTTCTCGCTCTTACACCGTCACCAAACATGGTTCCTCTTCCTCCCCATGGAAACCGACTTGTGGAGTCCCACAAGGCTCCCCCCTTTCTCCCATCCTCTTCAACATTTATATGTCCTCCCTGAATCTTCTCCACCTATCCCCCCTAGAAACACTCTACACTTACGCCGACGATATCCTGGTCCTCATCGAGACCGACGCGAACCTCACCAATCTCGCAGCTAACATTTCTTCTTGCATAACCAAACTTCAATCCTGGGCTCACACTGTACAAATGAAATTGAACGAGTCCAAAACTAAACTACTTTGGCTCGGCCCTAAACTTGATCAATTACCCACTTCCATCCCACTGCCCACAGGCTCCTCTCTACAGCTGGAATTCTCTAGCAAAGTTCTGGGCATCACCATAGATTCATCATTATCCTTCAACGACCACCTCAACTCCCTGATAAAAAAATGCTTTTGCAGCCTTCACATGCTGAGGAAAGTGAGATCCTGCTTCCACCAAAAACACTTTGCCGTCCTCGTACAATCCATTATCCTCTCCAGATTGGATTATTGCAATTCCATTTACCTAAGCTTAACAAAGAAAAGCCTCCACAGACTCCAACTAATCCAGAACACCGCGGCCAAACTTATCTTCTCAAAAAGTAAATTTGACCATGTCACACCGCTCCTATCCAAACTCCACTGGCTTCCCGTTATTTCCAGGGTCTACTTTAAATGTGCCTGCCTAACCTTCAAGATCCTCCACGGTATCCTTCCTCCTTTTATCCCTCTATCCTGGAATTCCTCAAATCCAACCTCCACTAGATCCACTCAAAAATTAAAACTATCCTACCCCTCCTTAAAAGGCATCTCCCTTGTTGGTAAACTTGGCTCTTCCCTCCCTTTCAGAATCACTCAGCTCTGGAACAGTCTCCCTTCCCCTCTCCGTAATTTGAGCCCCCTTCTACCATTCCGTAAGCATCTGAAGACCTGGCTCTTCTCCAGAACGTAACCCCGTCCCGCTCCTGGCACTCTCACACCAACCTCTCTTCTCTCATACTTATATAATTCCACTGGAGTTCCGTTCCTTCCCTAACCATGTAAACCGTGTCGAGCTCCATCTGCGGAGATGATGCGATATATAAACCCAAGATTTAGATTAGATTAGATTATTTTATTTTCTCTCTGGCCAGACAGGGTGTGTCTCAATGCAAAAAGAGCAAAACTCAGTAGCATTATTCATTATACTAGTGTTTAAGCCCGTTACATTAACGGGTGCTAGTAAAGCCTCTTTCCCTCACATGTCCCCTATTTTCAGCCCCAGCTCCAAACCAATTTTACCCCTCAGCCCCCTTCTCCCCTGGCCCAGTAGCACCTCTTCCCTGCTCCCCCTGTCCCTCTTCCTTGCTCCCCCGGTCCAATAGCACCTCTTCCCTGCTCCCCGTCCCTCTTCCTTGCTCTCCCGGCCCAGTAGCACCTCTTCCCTGCTCCCCCTGTCCCTCTTCCTTGCTCTCCCGGCCCAGTAGCACCTCTTCCCTGCTCCCCCTGTCCCTCTTCCTTGCTCCCCTGGTCCAATAGCACCTCTTCCCTGCTCCCCCTGTCCCTCTTCTTTGCTCCCCTGGTCCAATAGCACCTCTTCCCTGCTCCCCCTGTCCCTCTTCCTTGTTCTCCCGGTCCAATAGCACCTCTTCCCTGCTCTCCGTCCCTCTTCCTTGCTCTCCTGACCCAGTAGCACCTTTTCCTTGCTCCAGCTGTTTCCCCAGTCCAGTATGCAGCGTTGTGAGCATCGCAGCCGGCTTTTGCGAACCTCGTAGGCCACTCTGCCCCTCAGAAGTGCGTTCCCTCTGACGCGATCGCGTACATCAGAGGAAACGTTCTACTGAGATGCTGTGCGGCCTGAGAAGTTTAGTAGGGCCGGCCACGATCCTCACTGGAGCAGCACCCGACCCTCAGCGGCTCAAAGCCCTCCTCCCAACAGCCGCCGCCAGCACCGCTGCACGAAGCCCTCCTCCCAGCAGCCGCAGTCAGCACTGCTCCGCACCACCTCTTCAAGCCGCCGAATATGGCTGGCTTCCTCCAGCGGTTGGTGAGTGAGGGCGGGAGGAGGGGAGTGGCCAGAATGTTCCCTGCCGCCGGGTTCTAAAATGGAACATGGCCACGGATCACACACCACAGCGGCAGGGATCATGCTGTTTTCAAAGCGCATGCGCCAGTAAGCTTTTATTATATAGGATAGTTAATCCACACATTTCTTAGTCCCTCCTGCCCGATGCTCATTGGTTAGAGCCAGTGGCGTACCTAGCATATGTGACACCCGGGGCTCATCATTTTTTGGTACCCCCCCCATCTGTACAAAAAAACATTTTAGTAACAAGCCACATGTCACACATGAGTACCTAGGAAAAGGCAGCATCTTACATATGCAGTGAGCAGTACAACATTAATACACCCATTGTAAAACTAAACAAGCCAAACTAGTACATATTAATAATAATAATAATAACTTTATTTTTCTATATCGCCATAATCTTACGACTTCTAGGCGGTTCAAAGTAAAGAGAGCTGTACAATTAGTGAATTACAATCTTAAAGACCAATGAATTACAATCTTAACAATCAGCGAACTACAATATAGTATTAACATGTTACAGTGAAGGGGCTGGATGGCCAGCGAATTACAGAATACAAATGGAGAGGAAGACACTGATCAGACAGAGAGTACAGAATACAATTGGAGAGGGAGCGTAGAATCAGCATGAAGAGTAATAGTTTTTGAAGGAGGGAGTATTTTGACTAGGAAATAAATCTATTGAACAGAGCAGTCTTAATTACTTTCCGAAAGGCACCGTAAGTCAATCTGGCTCTATCAATGAAGTCGCCTAGCCAGGTTTGCTGTCTGCTAGCTTGAAACTTAAATGTTCTTTCCAGGAAGGTTCTGTATTTGCAATCTGTGATCTTCGGGTAAGCAAAAAGATTGCAATTTCTGGTTGTCCTTGTGGGAGTGTATAGTTCGAAATGAGGTAAGAGGTAGTTGGGGGCCATTCCCCACACCAGTTTATAACAAAAACAAGAGAATTTGAATAAAATTTGTGCCTCAATTGGCAACCAGTGTAGAAGTTTGTAGTAGGGACTAATGTGATCACTTTTCTTTAGTCCGAATATTAAGCGGACAGCCGTGTTTTGCACTATTCTTAATTTTCTTATGGTTTTTTTAGGTATACCCACGTAAATGATATTGCAGTAGTCTAGGGTGGATAGTATCAATGACTATACCAGCAATCTGAAGGATAAGGGGTCGAAATATTTTTTGATGGTTTTTAATTTCCAAAGTGTGGAGAAGCACTTTTTTGTCACCAGGTATGTGTGATCGATCAAGGTCAGGTGGGTGTCTAAGGTGACTCCATGTCTTTCGAACACACAAAACACAGAATGCAGATGCTCAAGGCCCAGCAAAAGGAAGACAGCAGATCTTCGGGCACTGGCACCGGCATGTCCTGTGCATTGGTGCTGGTGCCAGTGCCAGATGGGGGTAAGCCAATGAGTTTGGGTGCGTGGGGGATGCCAGATCACGGTGGGGGGGATGCCGGATCGCAGGGGGGGATGTGGAGCAGCGCTGGTGGCCTCAGGGGGGAGGGGGGGGGAGTAAGGTGGACCAGCGCTGCTGGCCTCAGGGGGTGGGGGTGGGTGGGAACGTATCATAGAAACATAGAAAAAAGCAGCAGAAAAGGGCTATAGCCCACCAAGTCTGCCCATTCCAAGTATCCCCTCCCCTGAATTTACTCCCTTAAAGATCCCACGTGAGTATCCCATTTTCTCTTAAAATCTATCACGGTGCTGGCCTTTATCACCTGGAGTGGGAGTCTGTTCCAATGATCCACTACTCTTTCGGTGAAGAAGTACTTCCTGGAGTCGCCATGAAACTTCCCTCCCCTGATCTTCAGCAGATGCCCTCTGGTGGTCGAGGGTCCCATGAGCCAGAAGATATCATCTTCTGACTCGATGCGTCCCGTGATGTACTTATATGTTTCAATCATATCTCCCCGTTCTCTTCTTTCCTCAAGTGAGTACAGCCGCAATTTTTTAAATCTTTCTTCATACGTGAGATCCTTGAGCCCCAAGACCATCCTGGTGGCCGTTCGCTGAACCGACTCGATCCTCAGTACGTCCTTTCGGTAGTGTGGTCTCCAAAACTGAACACAGTACTCCAAGTGAGGCCTCACCATGGCTCTGTACAACGGCATCATAACTTCAGGTCTCCTGCTGACGAAACCTCTGCGGATACACCCCATCAATTGTCTTGCCCTGGAGGAAGCCTTCTCCACTTGATTGGCAACCTTCATGTCCTCACTAATGATCACCCCTAGGTCGCGTTCCACCGTGGTCCTAACCAAGGTCTCACCATTTAGTACATAAGTTCTACGTGGGTTTCTCTTACCCAGGTGCATTATCTTGCATTTTTTAGCATTGAAGCCTAGCTGCCAAGTAGTTGACCATTGTTCCAGCAACAGTAGGTCGTGTGTCATATTATCAGGCAATAAGCTTTTGCCTACTATGTTGCAAAGTTTGGTGTCGTCGGCGAACAGTGATATCCTTCCTCTAAGTCCTTGCGTCATATCTCTTATGAATAAGTTAAATAGAATCGGGCTCAGGACCGAGCCCTGCGGCACTCCACTGATCACGTCCGATGCTTCGGATGGGGTACCGTTCACCACCACCTTCTGAAGTCTACCGCTCAGCCAATCCCCAACCCATGTAGTTAGAGTGTCTCCTAATCCTATCGATTTCAGCTTGTTCAGTAATCTTCGATGAGGGACGCTATCAAATGCTTTACTGAAGTCCAAATATACCACGTCCAGTGACTCTCCGGCGTCCAGTTGTCTAGTAACCCAGTCAAAAAAGCTAATCAGATTAGATTGGCAGGATCTACCCTGGGTGAACCCGTGCTGGTGTGGATCACGCAGTTTTTCTTCATCTAGGATTGTGAAGACCTGCAAAGGGACCTAACGAGACTGGAAGAGTGGGCAAAAAAGTGGGAAATGAGTTTTAACATAGAGAAATGCAAGGTTATGCATGTAGGGAAAAAGAACCCGATGTTCAGCTACAAAATGGGGGGATCATTGCTAGAGGTGAGCAACCTTGAAAGGGACCTGGGGGTGATGGTGGACACAACACTGAAAGCATCAGCACAGTGTGCAACAGCCTCAAAGAAAGCAAACAGAATGCTGGGTATCATTAAAAAGGGTATCACAACCAGGACGAAGGAAGTCATCATGCCGCTGTATCGTGCAATGGTGCATCCACATCTGGAGTACTGTGTCCAGTACTGGTCGCCATACCTCAAAAAGGACATAGCAGTACTTGAGGGGGTCCAGAGAAGAGCGACTAAACTGATAAAAGGTATGGAAAACTTCTCATACGCTGACAGGTTGAAAATGCTGGGGCTGTTCTCCCTAGAAAAGCGGAGACTTAGAGGAGACATGATAGAAACCTTCAAAATCCTGAGGGGCATAGAGAAGGTAGACAGGGACAGATTCTTCAGACTGTGGGGAACCACAAGTACAAGGGGTCACTCAGAGAAACTGAGAGGGGACAGGTTTAGAACACATGCTAGGAAGTTCTTTTTTACCCAGAGGGTGGTTGACACATGGAACGCACTTCTGGAGGTTGTGATAGGCCAGAGCACATTACAGGGATTCAAGGAAGGTTTAGATAGGTTCCTAAAGGAGAAGGGGATTGAGGGGTACAGATAGAAGTAGAGGTAGGTTATAGAAATGGTCAGGAACCACTTCACAGATCATAGACCTGATGGGCCGCCGCGGGAGCGGACCGCTGGGCGCGATGGACCTCTGGTCTGACCCAGTGGAGGCAACTTCTTATGTTCTTATGTTCTTCTTATGTTTTTATTGTGTCAAGATTCTGTTTGATCAATGTTTCCATGAGTTTACACACTATAGACGTGAGACTCACTGGTCTGTAGTTTGCTGTCTCTGTCCTGCAGCCCTTTTTGTGGAGTGGGATTACGTTGGCGGTTTTCCAGTCCAAGGGGACCCTTCCTGTGCTTAGGGAAAGACTGAAAAGAACAGATAATGGTTCTGCCAGGACTTCCCTTAACTCCCTGAGCATTCTGGGGTGTAGGTTATCCGGTCCCATGGCTTTGTTTACTTTGAGTCTTGATAGTTTGTCATAGACGCTACTGGGCGTAAATTCGAAATCTTGAAACGGGTCTTTCTGGTTATCTCCTGTCTGCAGCTGTGGACCAGCTCCCGGTGCTTCGCGGGTGAACACTGAACAGAAGTATTTGTTTAGTAGTTCTGCCTTCTCAGAATCTGATTCCGCAAAGTTACCGTCCGATTGCTTCAGGCGTACTACCCCATCTTTGTTTCTTTTCCTGTCACTAATATAGCTGAAGAAAGATTTATCCTCTTTCTTAATTTTCCGTGCTAGCTCTTCCTCCATTCGGAGTTTGGCTTCTCTGACTGCTGTTTTGACAGCTTTAGATCTGTCTAGATAGTCCTCTTTCGCCCCCTCTCTGCCTAAATGTTTGTAGGTGATAAATGCGTCTTTTTTCTGTTTAACTAGGTCTGAAATTTCTTTACTGAACCATTGGGGTCTTTTGTTTCTCCTGCGTTTACTTACTGTCTTTATGTATCAGTCTGTTGCTTCGTGTAGGATGGACTTCAGAGACGACCACATATCCTCCACATTGTCAGATATTGCTTGTTTATGTAGCTCCTGATGGACAAAATCTCCCATGCGGTTGAAGTCTGTGCCTCTAAAGTTGAGAACCCTTGTTGCTATGTTTGTCTTAGGGAAACCTTTCTTGAGGTTGAGCCATACCATATTATGGTCGCTGGAGGCCAATGTGTCTCCTACTGAGACTTCCGTGACGCTATCTCCGTTGGTGAGAACTAGGTCTAGTAACGCCTGGTCCCTGGTGGGCTCCAATACCAATTGCTTGAGACGTGCACCCTTTATGGAGGTTAATATTCTTTTGCTGCTACCCGTAGTCGCAAAGAGTGTGTTCCAATCTGCATCTGGCATGTTGAAGTCTCCTAGCATTACTGTGTCTCCACGCAGTGTGATGTTCTCTATGTCCTCGATTAATTCCATGTCTTTGTCCTCCTGTTGCCTGGGAGGTCTATATATCACCCCAAGGTATAGGCATTTTTCATTCCCTCTAGCCAGGTTCACCCAGAGGGATTCCCCGGTGTATCTAACATCTGTGATTCTGGTGATTTTGATGCTTTCCTTAGTGTATAGCGCTACTCCTCCTCCCAATTTGCCCTCTCGGTCGCAACGAAGTAGGTTGTACCCTGGTATAACCATATCCTACCCATGCGATTCCGTGAACCAGGTTTTGGATATCGCTATCACGTCAAGATCGGCGTTTGTTATCTCAGTCTCTAATGCTAGAATTTTATTGCCCAAGCTGTGTGCATTAACATACATAGCCCTCCATATCTGTGAAGAGATTCCTTTACGAGCTAGTGTGGCTCCTAAATTATCAGTGATATTTCTCCCTGAATTATTGTGGATATCATTGGTACTTACCTTAGACTTGGTAGTGTGAGTGCGACTTGCCTCCTCGGGGTGGTTTCTTACTGCTCTGGGATATAAGTATGTACCCTCCCCCAACTTACCTAGTTTAAAGCCCTATGGAGTAGGCGGGCCAATCGATGTCCAAATACGTTTCTACCTCTTCTGGTTAGGTGGAGTCCGTCTGGTCCTTGTAGTCCCTGGAGCGTCTCGCCGTGGTTTAGGAATTCAAAGTTCATTTCTATGCACCATTCTCGGAGCCATTCGTTAGTCCATTGAATACGCTCTTCTCTAGCTCTGCCTTTGTTTCTTACTGGAAGAATTGATGAAAAGACCACCTGTGCTCCTATCTGCTTCAACTTCTTTCCCAGCACTCCAAAATCTCTGAGGATGTTCTCTGTGGCATTCCTAGCAGTGTCGTTTGTGCCTACATGGATGAGAAACATGGGAAAATGATCATTAGGTTTTAGAATTTTGTCTAGGCTAGTGGTAATATCCTGGATCCTGGCTCCAGGGAGACAGCAGACCTCTCTTGACTGCAAATTAGGCCTGCAAATTGGTCCCTCGGTGCCCCTTAGCATGGAATCACTAATGACTACCACTCTTCGTTCCTTCCGAGGGGGGCCGGTCTGCTTGCTCTGGATTTGACGTTGTGAGCTGGGTTTCCTCATGAGTCCCTTCTGCTATTTCCTCGGTGGTTCCATCCTGTAAGATCTGAAATCTATTTCTGAGAGTTAGCTGTGGTATTGATGAATGGCTATCCTGTTGAAGAGAAAAAGAAGAAGAAGAAGAGAGTGAGAATGAGGTGGGTTTACTTCGCTTGCCCATAGAGGATGTTACTAGTTGCCAGGGGCCAGCATCTCCAATCATCTCCTTTACTCCAATCGTTGTGTTTAGTGCTGTAGGTTTGGGCGTGTCGAGGATGGACCTGTCGTGGGTTCTCTCTGTGATGTGTGACAGTTCCAGGATGGCGTCATCGATGAAGGCCTCGTCATCCCTGATGCTCCTCAGGCGCTTTACCTCCTCCCTGAGGCTCAGTAGTTCCTGCAAGATATCCTCGCCTAAGTTTCCTAGCTCCTCTGTCTGCGTAGAGACTGTAGTGCACTTTGGGAGGGGGGGAAGGTCTCGGTCTGCACTGAGACCTCTGCCCTCTGATCCATGTCCCCATCTGCCTTTTGTGTACAGACCTTGACCATCCCCTGGATCCCTCCGGATGCTGGAGTGTCGATCTTGATAGTAGCTTGATAGGTAATCCGTGTCCTCCCTGCCATTTCCAAGTTAGAGGGATTTATTTCTGTAAAGAGAAAAGTTGAGATGTCAGAGAGTATGCAAGTTAGAGAGATTTATTTCTGTAAAGAGAAAGGTTGAGATGTCAGAGAGTATGCAAGGAGAAAGAGGAAGATAGAGATACTAGAGAGTTTGGGAGTGTGTTTGGTTGTATATGAGAATGAAAAGTTTAGATTAGGCCTTGTACAAACGAGTTTCCCTTAGTTCCTATGGGGAAACTTGCTTTGATATATGAGTACTTTGGTTTATGAGCATGCTTCTGGAACTAATTATGCTCGTAAACTAAGGTTCTACTGTACTTCCATTTTCCACGCCCTGGCTTTCTTCTCCTGTTTTCCTTATTCCAGGGATCACCAACTCTATTTTTGATTGCCCACGTATGCTCACCCCTCATACTATTGCTGTGTCCTTCAATTTGTTTCTTGAACAAAGCCCTTCTGTCTTATTGCTGGATCATCACACTTTACAATTCCTGGAGGCATTGTTTCTTTCAGGAATGTCTCATCCCCTTCCCACCCTGTCCTTCCTCAGCAATTTACCAGTTCTGTACTTTTTCTGCAGACCTCTGCAGTTTGCAATAATTAACACTGGTTTATCCAATTAGCATTACCACACATTATTAATGTATCAATGTGTTTGTGTGTATGTATTATGTTACCTTCCCTAAGTTATGTGTGAATACCTTTCTCTACTGTCTCTATATATATTATTACATCCTGAAATAATTAACACTATTATAAATATATTAGTAATTAATTATATTATGAATTTAAAATTTCTCACGAGGGAAAGTGCCAGATGTGGGAGAGAATAGGAACACAGATGAGTAATGTGAAACATAGAGTAGTGATGACAAATACAAGGACACAGAAGAGATACTGGATGGGACACAGAAAAGGGATCGATAGGTACACAAAGATGGATGGTGAGCACAGCGAAGAAAAAATATCAAATGAACAGAAGACCCTGACGAGTGAGTTACGAGAAGACAGAGGGAAACAGAGACCAGAACCGGGGACCAAATTGTCCAAAAAATAAAATGACCAGACAACAGGTAGACAAATGATTTTATTAGAACAGAAATGATTATCCTGCCAGTGCTGGTGTTAGACATGGATAGGGCCCAAGACAGAAATTTGGGAGACAACCCCAAAGTCCACTACGATCTTCAGTTTCCAGCAGGCTTAGGGCTTTCTCTAACCAGGGGGAGGTGCCCTAATTGAACTTCTTGGCCTAACACCATCCCTGGCATATATGATCTTATATTTTGCACAGTATAGGCGGAAATTGATCTTTTTATTTCTTTGGTGTTGTACAACATGAAAGGTGTGCCTTCTTGGGATTTTGGTTTATATTTATAAATTTTGGTCCGCTATTATGTATTTGGCATATGTGTTCTGTGTGTGTGACTGAGGTATTCTATTAGGATTAATTTTCTATTTAGCATTCAGTTTTCCTGATAGTGGAGGGGATATTGTGAAGGGAGACAAGTTTTGTTGATCCTTTTTCTGTATTTGTGATTTATAAAATGACAGTTGTACAGAATACTGTTTCTTGTTATACTTTTAATATAATGATTTAAATATAGAATCATAACTATTCAAGGCTTGTGCGGATGGGATCAGACAGTGCCCATGGGGACGGGGCGGGGACATTTTTTCCCCCCGTGTCATTCTCTACCCACTTCTTTGAATCTGCTTTCAATTCCAAATTCCAACCCACCTTCTAAGCACCAATATCTGCCTTATCCTTCCCTCTGTAATTCCACCTGACGTACCTTCTTGCCCAGTTTGTTTGCCTTGACTAGATTGTAAGCTCTATAGAGCAGGGACTGTCTACTCTGTTTATTGATTTATAGCACTGTATATGTCAAGGAGCGATATAGAAATAACTAGTAGGAGTAGTAGTATGGTCATTATGCAAGAGATGAAATGAATGCTGAGCTTTTTTATAGTTTTACTCTGGCTTTCTAATTAAACGTGACCATGATATAAAGTATTTTTCAATTTTAAAGATTTATGCTTATGTGGGATTTCATGTGATCTATTCTTTCTATTTACCTTGTTTAGAATTGTGATTGAACTGTTTTCAGTAGAAAAAGGGAATGTTATGAAGCTGATAAACTCAACATTAACTTTAAAACCAATGGTGGATGCATGGAACAGCCTTCCAATGCAGGTGCTGGAAATGAAAACACTAACAGAAGAATGTAAGAAGAGCCCAACTGGGTCAGACCAATGGTCCATCGAGCCCACTAACCCGTCTTCACTGTGGCCAATCTAGGTTACAAGTATCTGGTAAAAACCCAAATAGCAGCAACATTCCATGCTACCCACCCAGGGCAAGAAGGGGCTTCCCCCATGTCTGTCCAAACCTTTTATAACACCAGCTGTGTTATCTGCTCTTACCACATCCTCTGGCAACAAATACCAGAGCTTAACTATTTCTTGGTTTTAAAAGTCTCCCCTAACTCCTAAGGCTCGTAGTTATTTGTTGAACCCATGATATTGTTGGCACTCTGGACTATGGAATATTTCTGCAGTGTGTTCGGGTGGGTGGGTGGGATTTGTGAGGTTGGGTGTTACTTGTTTACTTGACTACTGTGTATTGTTGTTGAGGTGTTTGATTGTATGTTTCTTACCAATTCATCAATAAAAACATTTATATGATAAAAATAAAATAAAAGTATCCCCTAGTCTTTGTAATTTTTGATGGAGTAAAAAAATTGATCCACTATGGATTTTGTAGACTTTGATCATATTTTCCCTTGGTTGTCCTTTTTTCCCCAACAAAGCCTGGGACAAGCACAGAACACAGAATCCAATTCTGTGCCAGTCACCTGGGTCAGGAAAGGCATGTCCAAGCTGGGACATTTGTAATGTGCAGCAAATTTGATAAAAAGATCTCCTGACCATTTTTTAATTTATTGTTTTAGGGGGTGTGATATGGTTTTCATTTTTTTATGGTTTTAGAAAGTAAATTCTGGATGTAAACATTTTGTCCCTTAGAATAGTGATGTCATGGCTTATAAATTTTTAAATAAATGTGGAGTCTTTAGTAAGATACATTGAAGACTGCAGGATAAACTCAGATGTAATCCTTAGCAACTCAAAGAAATGTACAACCTACTCCCTAAATACTTCTAATCTCCGGACAATCCATTTGTAATCCGCCTTGAACCGCAAGGTAATGGCGGAATAGAAATCCCTAATCGACAAGAACAGACACAGCGGAGACGACCAACAAGCTGGAATCGCTATGGGTTAAAATACCAGGTAGAAAGGGACATGAAATAAAAATGGGCCTATACTATCGCCCATCCGGGCAAACCGGAGATATCGATAAGGAAATGGAAGCCGAGATGAAACAAGAATGCAAAAACGGTTGCACAGTTATTATGGGAGATTTCAACTACCCCGGGATAGACTGGAGTCTTGGAAACTCAAAATGCGCTAGGGAAACAGAATTCCTGGAGGCTACACAAGATTGCTTCATGGAGCAGCTTGTTAGAGAACCGACGAGAGGAAATGCCACTTTGGATCTAATCCTAAATGGGTTAATGGGACCAGCAAAGGAAGTGGAAGTAGTGGGACCGTTGGGAAACAGTGACCATAACATGATCAAGTTCAAGGTTGAAGCAGGAATACCAAAAGGAAAGAGAACCATGGCGACAACTTTCAACTTCAGAAAAGGAAACTATGAAGCAATGAGAAAAATGGTAAGGAATAAACTTAGGAACACTTCCAAGAAATGGAGGATGGTAGAACAGGCCTGGTCTTTTTTCAAGGACATGGTGAGTGAGGCACAAAATCTGTACATCCCCAGATTCAGAAAGGGGAGCAAAAAGAGTCGAATAAAGGACCCGATATGGATGACTAAAATAGTGAAGGAAGCGATAAGTAATAAGAAAAATTCATTCAGGAGATGGAAAAAGGACAAAACTGAAGGAAACTGGATAGAGCACAGGAAGTATCAAAAAGAATGTCACTGTGTGGTTCGAAAAGCTAAAAGAGAGTATGAAGAGAAGTTAGCCAGGGAGACTCGTAATTTCAAACCGTTCTTCAGATATGTTAAAGGGAAACAGCCAGCTAGGGAGGAGGTGGGACCGCTGAATGATGGAGTCAGGAAGGGAGTAGTGAAGGAGGAGAAAGAAGTCGCGGAAAGACTGAACATGTTCTTTTCGTCTGTATTTACAAACGAAGACACAACCAACATACCGGAACCTGAGCAATTCTTCAATGGAAATCAAGCAGAAAAATTAACATTCATGGAAGTGAGCCTTGAAGACATGCGCATGCAGATAGATAAACTAAAAATAGACAAATCTCCAGGTCCGGACGGAATCCATCCAAGGGTTCTGAAGGAACTAAAGGAGGAGATAGCAGAACTACTGCAGCAAATATGCAATCTATCCCTGAAAACAGGCGTGATCCCGGAGGATTGGAAGACGGCCAACATCATGCCCATCTTTAAAAAGGGATCAAGAGGTGACCCGGGAAACTACATACCGGTGAGTCTGACCTCGGTTCCCGGAAAAATGGCGGAAGCACTGATAAAAGAAAACATTGATGATCACTTGGAAAGAAACAAACTTCTGATAACCAGCCAACATGGTTTCTGCAGGGGGAGATCGTGCCTAACCAACTTACAACACTTCTTTGAAGGAATTAACAAACAGATGGACAGAGGTGACCCCATAGACATCATATACCTTGATTTCCAAAAAGCCTTTGACAAGGTGCCCCATGAACGACTACTCCGGAAACTGAAGAACCATGGGGTGGACGGAGACGTACATAGATGGATCAGAAACTGGTTGGCAGGTAGGAAACAAAGGGTAGGGTTGAAGGGACACTACTTTGACTGGAGGAGGGTCACGAGTGGTGTTCCACAGGGCTCGGTGCTCGGGCCGCTGTTATTTAATATATTCATAAATGATCTAGAAACAGGGACGAAGTGTGAGATAATAAAATTTGCAGATGACACCGAACGGTACCCCATCCGAAGCATCGGACGTGATCAGTGGAGTGCCGCAGGGATCGGTCCTGGGCCCGATTCTATTCAACTTATTCATAAGAGATATGACGCAAGGACTTAGAGGAAGGGTATCACTGTTCGCCGACGACGCCAAACTTTGCAACATAGTAGGCAGATGCTTATTACCTGATAATATGACACACGACCTACTGCTACTGGAACAATGGTCAAATATTTGGCAGCTAGGCTTCAATGCTAAAAAATGCAAGGTAATGCACCTGGGCAAAAGAAACCCGCGTAGAACTTATGTACTAAATGGTGAGACCTTGATCAGGACCACGGCGGAACGCGATCTAGGGGTGATCATTAGCGAGGACATGAAGGTTGCCAATCAAGTGGAGAAGGCTTCCTCCAGGGCAAGACAAATGATGGGGTGTATCCGCAGAAGTTTCGTCAGCAGGAGACCTGAAGTTATGATGCCGTTGTACAGAGCCATGGTGAGGCCCCACTTGGAGTACTGTGTTCAGTTTTGGAGACCACACTACCGAAAGGACGTACTGAGGATCGAGTCGGTTCAGCGAACGGCCACCAGGATGGTCATGGGGCTCAAGGATCTCACGTATGAAGAAAGACTAAAGAAATTGCGGCTGTACTCACTTGAGGAAAGAAGAGAACGGGGAGATATGATTGAAACGTATAAATACATCATGGGACGCATTGAGTCAGAAGATGATATCTTCTGGCTCATAGGACCCTCAACCACCAGAGGGCACCCGCTGAAAATCAGGGGAGGGAAGTTTCATGGCGACTCCAGGAAGTACTTCTTCACCGAAAGAGTGGTGGATCATTGGAACAGACTCCCACTCCAGGTGATAATGGCCAGCAGCGTGACGGATTTTAAGAAAAAATGGGATACTCACGTGGGATCTTTAAGGGGGGGGATACTTGGAATGGGCAGACTTGGTGGGCTATAGCCCTTTTCTGCCGCTTTTTTCTATGTTTCTATTTAGGGAAGCTTGGACTAAAGAGGACTGTGAGGAATTGCAAAGGGACTTGAACAAACTAGGAGAATGGGCGACAAAATGGCAAATGAAGTTCAACGTTGAGAAATGTAAAGTATTGCATGTGGGAAGCAGAAACCTGAGGTACAACTATACGATGGGAGGGATGTCATTGAATGAGAGTACCCAAGAGAGGGACTTGGGGGTAATGGTGGACAGGTCAATGAAGCCAACTGCACAGTGCGCAGCGGCCGCTAAGAGAGCGAATAGAATGCTAGGTATAATCAAGAAGGGTATTACAGCCAGGACGAAAGAAGTTATCCTGCTGCTGTATCGGGCGATGGTGCGCCCACACCTGGAATACTGTGTCCAGTTTTGGTCGCCATACCTTAAAAAGGATATGGTGTTACTCGAGAGAGTTCAGAGAAGAGCGACACGTCTGATAAAAGGGATGGAAAACCTTTCATACGCTGAGAGATTGGAGAAACTGGGTCTCTTTTCCCTGGAGAAGAGGAGACTTAGAGGGGATATGATAGAGACTTATAAGATCATGAGGGGCATAGAGAGAGTAGAGAGGGACAGATTCTTCAAACTTTCAAAAAATAAAAGAACAAGAGGCCATTCGGAAAAGTTGAAAGGGGACAGATTCAATACAAATGCCAGGAAGTTCTTCTTTACCCAACGTGTGGTGGACACTTGGAATGAGCTTCCAGAGGATGTTATAGGGCAGAATACAGTACTGGGATTTAAGAGAGGATTGGACATTTTCCTGCTGGAAAAGGGAATAGAAGGGTATAAATAGAGGATTACTGCTCAGGTCCTGGACCTGTTGGGCTGCCGCGTGAGCGGACTGCTGGGCAAGATGGACCTCAGGTCTGACCCAGCAGAGGCATTGCTTATGTTCTTATGTAATGTAATAAATACCTGATTAGGACATACAGCATGCACATCTATTTTATAAAACATTCCAAAAAAGAGCAGCTTTAGTCAGTGCTTTGTGCTTCTAACCACTGTCATTTACGGCTGGGAGAGGGAAGTTTTGCTACTTATAGTGTATATAAACTACACATTCTGGGGGGGAGGAGGGGACATTTAAGGAGCCTAGCTGTAAACCCCTTATTTTTTGCTCGTTTAGGTGGTCTGACTTACATAATACTTTACAGCTCTCCCTCTGTATTCGTGGGGGTTAGGTGCAGAGCCGGCCCATGAATAGGGAAAAATCATGAATAAGTTTTTGGCCAGCTCTGACCCACCCCGCCTCCCTCCTGCGTTCCCAGACCTTACCTGGTGGTCTAGAGGTGACTTAGGGCAGGGGCGATCTTCCTATGCTTCTGCCCCATGCAAAGCCATCATCAAAATGTCTACCATGAGTTCCCGTTGTAGTCTCGAGAAAACAATGGGAACTCATGGCAGCCATTTTGATGATGGCTCTGCACAGGGCAGGAGTGTAGGATAATTGATCTTACCCCGTGTTGTCGTTAGACCACCAGTAAGGTCCAGGGAGGTTTGGGCAGCCCACAACAAGATGAAAAAAAATAAGAAAAAAAATTGCCAATAATCAAATTGGCGAGTCCGGAAACCATGAGTCTGGAGGGAGAGCTGTAAGTTGCTTGCACCTAAAAGGCATTGTGACATGCTTATATACATCAGGTCAATGTGCCTGATGTTTAGGTGTGGCCAAGAAAGCAAACAGGATGCTAGGAATTATTAAAAAAGAGATAGTTAACAAGACTTTGAATGTTATAACGCCGCTCTATCGCTTCATGGTGAGACCTCATCTGGAGTATTGCATTCAATTCTGGTCGCAAAACAAAGAGTGGATATGTCCCTAATAAGATTGGTGAACACTATTTATTACATGAAAGTCCTTTATTCATCAAATATATAATTCAAACTCAATGACTTGACATGTACATGTTTTGGTCTCAACCGGCCTGCCTTAGGAGTCTTAAGAGTCTTATGGGTGAACAAACACCTACAATCACACGACCTTCCGGTGTAATGATAAATCTATTGATTTGTTAGGACCTAATACACACTGGGATTAAAACTTGTCCATAGTGTAAACTTTATGTTATCCTTAAGTGCCATCATCTTCTATGTTTCTGCTGGAACATTAGCAGTATAGTGCAGCCTTAGTGGCTATGGAGGGTGGGAGTAAGGCATAATGTAACATTTACAGCAGTTGCTTAATATGACATGGAAGACTGCCTGAATCACAAATAAGCTTGCTTAACTCACTGATCTTTTGTTTTGTTTCTCTTTATTTCAGGATGGTTCCTCCCTTGCCCATTAGCAAACATCATGCCTGCCTTTCCATTCTCATCATCATGACCAGTATGTTGTTGATGGATGCCTATCTTGTAGAGCAGAACCAGGGCTCCTATAAAGTTGGAATCTGCATCATGGTCTCTGTAGGTGACATTTGTTTCCTAATAGTCCTCAGATATATGGCCATCTGGTTAGGTGCTGAGTTGAGAACTTCCAAGCGAAGCTATGCCATGATTCTGTGGTTCCTCTATGTCTTTGTACTGGAGATCAAAGTCTATTTTATCTACCAGAACTATAAGGCTGACAACAAAAGTCTGGATATCACTTCTCGCAAGGCTCTTACCCTTCTTCTCTCCATTTGCATTCCAACTTTGTATCTTATCTTAGTTGCTGTTGAGCATATGGACTATGTGACAACCTTCAAAAAGAAGGAGGATCTAAGAAACCGTCTATTTTGGGTCATCATTGATATGTTAGATGTTTTAGATATTCAAGCTAATCTTTGGGAGTCTCAGAAGAAAGGGCTGCCCCTCTGGACAGAGGGTCTGTTATTTTTTTATTGCTACATTTTGCTGTTGATCTTGCCATGTGTGTCACTGAGTGAGATCAGCATGCAGGGGATTAATATCATGCCACATAAGATGATGTTATATCCAATGTTGAGTCTGTTCACCATCAACATGGCTACCATCTTTATCAGAGGCTGCTACTTAGTCTTCTTCCAAGATGCTCATTCCTCAGGTATCTTCATGGGCAAGAACATTCTGGCAATTTCATTGAAAATCTGCACATTTGTGCAGTATAAGCAGCAGCTGCAGGATATTCCAAGTGGATTAAACCTAGATTTACAGCACAGCTCAAGTCAACTCCAGCCCCAATCTGTTGTGCTGCACCCTCTGAAATCCCAAACTCAAACACTCGCCCCTGAGGAGCTAGCAAGAGAGAACACGTGATTTACTCTGATGGGTCCATAAGCTAATATAAAAGAAATCTTTCATAGCATTAATAGGTTTTGATCCACTATATGGAAACTAAAATATGCAGTCATACAGCAGTCCCCTCTTTTGTAGAGTATGGGATTACTTTTTGTAAAGTCTTTACAGTCTATTGTTCCATACCTAAGCAGAAAGCATGGGATTACTGAAAGCTGCTGTCAGTATTGGGAAGGGCAAGAGGCAGGAGGCTTTCCTATGATCTGGTTGCCAAGAGGACAACATTCAATTTTGCCTGGAACAGACTGAACCATTCAGAACATATCCTCAAACACTGTGGCTGTGGCATTACTAAGACTGAAATTATGACTAGAACAGCCTTGAGCTTTTTGACTGTGGCTCTGAAAATTTATAGCTAGTTGTTTGGAAGGTTTACCAAGTATTTTTAGAGCCATTTACAGTACAATTGAATCACCCAAAGCAGAGAAGCAAAGAGGAGTATACCTCATTGTTCACCTGAAGAACAACATCCGTGGAAACATGTCTTTCCTAACGCTGAGAAAAGTGGATAGAATTTGAATGGAGCATAACTCACTGAACAGTTGAAGGAATGTGCAGTCAGTTAAGCAGTATATCTCTTTAGCTACAGAGAGGAAGCATGCCTTGATAGCTGGTTAGAGAAGAATGCCTGTTTGACTGAATGAAGGGAACATGTCCTATTAGCTGGTTGAAGTGCTCCAGTTAGCTGGAGGAAGCATGCCTTGCTTGTTGATTGAAGAGTGACTCTACTTAGTCAGAGGAAAGGCACATGCTTTGCTATTCAGTGCCTACTTGGTTGGATGAAGGAAACATTTCTCATGGTTAAAATAGCATGCCTAACTGTTGATTGAGATCATATCTTGCTAGTTAGTTGGAGAAGAGTGCTTCTTGGTCTGACGAAAAGAGCATCTCTCACAGGTTAATTGCAAGAGTAGACTTTTCTAGTTTGTCAAAGTATCATGCCTCTTTAGTTGGCGGGGGAAAGTATGCATCTTTGGTGGAATGAAAGAAGTAGGTCTCATTGTTGGGTAACTTTTTGATGAGATAAAAGGAGCATGCTTCACTAGTTGGTTGGGAATAAAGAGACATCTCATTTGATGGCTTTTGTTTGTACTGCTATAAGCAAACTCTAACTAATTATTTGTCTTTTCACAAAGAATTTATATATTCTCTATGGAGGGGGGGAAGAGTGTGGCACAGTGGTTAAAGTTACAGTCTCAGAACCCTGAGGCTGTGGGTTCAAACACACACTGCTCCTTGTGACCCTGGGCAAGTCACTTAATTTCCCCATTGCCCTAGGTACTTTAGATAGATTGTGAGACTGCCGGGACAGACAGGGAAAAATGCTTGAGTACCTGAATAAATTCATGTAAACCATTCTGAGCTCCCCTGGGAGAATGGTATAAAAAACTGAATAAATAGGATATACTACAAACAAATTCATTTTATCAGCTCAGCTTGCAATATTTTGAAACGTGAGGATATCTTAATTCAGATGCACAAGCAAAAACAGAACATAAGAATTACATTACTGGGTCAGACCAAAAGTCTATCAAGCCCTAGCTCCTGTTTCCAACAGTGGCAAATCCAGGTCATACTTGGCAGGATCCCAAATAGTAATAGGATTCAAAATAAACAGCAAAGAATTGTTCAAACTAGTAAAAACACTAACAGACACAACAAGAATCCTGAAAAAGGACAATGAGAGCACTCCATCCTCCCAAGCCCTAGCCAACTTTTTTAAAAACAAAATCACAGAACTAAGAGCAACTCTACCCTCACCCACAAACTATATCCTTCACTATCTCAAACCCCACGACCAGAATACCAGAGCAGACATGATCTGGGACCACTTTGAATTCCCAAATTGGCATCAGTTCCTAAATTTATTCAACAAATACAACTGCCTACTCGACGAATGTCCCCCCAAAATCATGGTAACTGCCCCACTAGAATTCAAAATGGAACTATTCACTTGGCTAACAATGGCCCTTACAAACAGAACACTAAACAAAGACATGGGTCACATACTGATTACATCAATCCCCAAAGATCAGAAAACCTCTACAGCACTGACATCCAACTACAGACCCATAGCAAGCATTCCCCTCTTCACAAAACTACAGGAAGGATTGGTCAACCTCCAACTAGTAAACTACCTAGATAAATTTAACATCCTCAGCAAACATCAATCAGGTTTCAGGAAAGGATATAGCATAGAAACGGTCATAGCCTCCATACTAAACCACCTCTATGATCTCTTCAGCAAAAGCAAAAGCGCAATGATTCTGCAATTAGACCTTAGCAGTGCGTTCGACCTAGTAGACCACAAAATCATGCTACTGTGCCTTGATGTAATGGGAATCTCGGGAAAGGTAAAGAAATGGTTCCAAGAATTCCTAACAAACAGATCCTACCATGTAGCCAGCAATGGAAATCACTCCAACCCATGGAAAAACCCGTCAGGGATACCCCAAGGCTCCCCTCTATCACCTACATTATTCAACATCTACATAGCATCCTTAAGTCACCGACTACAAAAATTAAACTTAAAACACTACATATACGCAGACGACATCTCCACCCTAATCCCCTTAAATGACATCTCACCTGAAATTATAGACAACCTTTCACACACAATGATAGAAATCGAAAAATGGACCACCAACTTCAAACTGAAACTAAACACAGAGAAAACAAAAGTCTTCTTGGCAAGCCCCAACGACAAAATAACGAGAACATCATTAAAAATAAACGACCACGAATATCTGATTTCCAAAACCATAAAAATTCTGGGTATCACACTAGATACGCACTTGACCGTGGCTGACCACACAAACTTAACAGTGAAGAAATGCTTTTATACACTATGGAAGCTAAGGACTATTAAAAAATACTTTGACACAACATCCTTCAGGTTACTGGTGCAATCACTGATCCTATCCACCCTGGACTACTGCAACATCGTCTACCTGGGTATCCCACAAAAAACAATAAAGAAACTGAGATTAGTACAAAACACTGCAGTTCGCTTAATCTTCGGACTGAGAAAACATTAGCCCATACTACAAAAAACTGCACTGGCTACCAATGGAAGCGCGAATAAAGTTCAAATTCACATGCATCTATTTCAAACAAATCTGGGGCCTAGCACCTTCTTAACCTGCAAACACACTTCACTCTGCACAAGCCCACACAAACAACCAGAAATAAAAATATCTTTGCCTATCCTAAAATCACTGGCTGCAAATACAAATTCTTCTTTGATAGAACCTTCATGTTCCAAGCGAACAGACAACAATCCTGGCTGGGAAACTACATAAACAAACCAGACAGACCTACAATGCATTCCTAAAATCAATCAAAACCACTCTGTTTGACAAATTAATCACCTAAACAGACCGATCTACGCTCACTATGCTTTTTCCCCCTACAATCCTGAAGCAATCTCTCATGCAATTCCCACCCCTCTCACTTTCCCTCCCCTTACAACCCTTTTTCTTCTGTAACTTTCCCCTCATGCATTTGTTATTCGCTGAATGTCCACCCTTCTTTGATGTGAACCACCTAGAAGTCATCTGAGTATGGCGGTATGGAAAAATAAAATTATTATTATTAAATATGCTATTTTGTAACATCAATGCATATCCACAAGTCTTTGGGATATTTTTTGAGAGAGAGAGTAAATAATCAATTTGCATTTACCCATTCTGCTCCACTCAGCATTTTATAGATGTGTATCAAATCTCCCCATCAGCCATCTCCAAGCTGAAGAGCACTACACACTCTAGTCTTTCATCATAAAATGGTGGTTCTATCTCCTTTACAATTTTTGTCACCCTTCTCTGTACATTGTTTTTGAGATGCTGTGACCAAACATACATACAACACTCAAGGTGCCATCACAACCTGATAGTTCTTGCTTTATGCTGGAAGTTAGCTGTACAGCATCTTTATGAGGAACAACCCAGGGAGATGAAGACTAGCTGAAGACAGACCACTGTCAGTGCTTCAAGTTCTTTAGAGTTAGATTCAGCACATACATAGCAGGAAAACATGGACCACAGTCCATCTCTCTCACTCTTTACATGGCTATGCTGCAGTGTCACAAGGCCAAATGGCACTGCAGTAGAATCCATGTTGGTTTGGTTCTGGCAGCAGTATTACACAAAAGGTGATCAACCTATATCTAAATTTGAGTTCATCTTTCCTACCTAATTCAAGAACAGGTATGTATTTAGGAAACACCTAAAAACATACCAGTTCTTGAATTACCTAGGTAACGAATCTGTACAATTGCTCCCATCACAATCTCTCCCCTAAATCTGATCCCGTAAACTGTTAGCCACTAATCTCTAACTATGTATGTTCTGTTCAATTTGTAGCATCTTTCTAATCATTGTAAACCGCATAGAACTTCACGGTCCTGCGGTATATAAACTGTTGTTATTATTATTACCTCAATCATTATGCACTTATACAGTACACATTTAACGTCATCTGCTATTTGGATGCTAGGTCTTCCTCCAGCTTCTCAGTCTGCATGATATTTAAGAACTTTCAATAATTTTGTTGTAATCTGCAACTCTGATGACCTCAGTTATTGTTCCCATTTCCAGATCATTGTAAAAAGCACCAGTGGTAATAAATAACTCAGAGATACTTCTCTGTTTACTTTCCTTCATTAAGAAAATTGGCTATTTAATCCTACTCTCTCTCTTTTTTATCTTTTAACCATTTCTTCCTATCCCACAGCCTTTTCTCACATCAAGCAGCATTATGGGGTAAAGATTTGGAACAACTGCTCGTGCCTACTACTTATAGGGAATTCAGGAAACGCCTAAAAACACATCTGTTCCTGAAGTACTTAGGTAACTGACCTATACAATCTTAGCCCTCAACAAATGATCTTTAGAACTGTTATTCACTAACTCTGAACTTTGTTTATTCCACTCAATCTGTAATACCTTTTAATCATTGTAAACCACATAGAACTTCACGGTCCTGCGGTATATAAATTGTTATTATTAATGTCTGCAGCAGTCTTCATGCAAATACCTCAACAAAAGTGTTACAATCTTAAAATCAACCCAAATAGCTAATATGAACTGGTTCACGTTTATCCATATATTTATTTAAGCCCTCAAAAAATGGAGACTGGTGAGACAAGATTGCCTTTGGCTAAATCTATGTTCACTCTACCCCATTAAACCATGTCTATTTGAGAACATAAGAAGTGCCATCTCCGGATCAGACCTTCGGTCCAAGTCTGGTGATCCGCACACGCGGAGGCCCAGCCAGGTGTACACCTGGCGTAATTTTATTCACCCATATCCCTCTATGCCTCTCGTAAGGAGATGTGCATCTAGTTTGCTTTTAAATCCTAGAACGGTGGATTCCGCAATAACCTCCTCTGGGAGAGCATTCAAGGTGTCCACCACTCGTTGCGTGAAGCAGAATTTCCTGATATTTGTCCTGGACTTGTCCCCCCTTAGCTTCAGCCCATGTCCCCTTGTCCGTGTCACATTGGACATTGTAAATAATTTTTTCCCTGCTCTATTTTGTCGATTCCTTTCAGTATTTTGAAAGTCTCGATCATATCCCCTCGCAGTCTCCTTTTCTCAAGGGAGAACAATCCCAGTTTCTTAAGTCGTTCCTCATATTCCAAGTTCTCCATACCTTTTATTAGCTTCGTTGCTCGTCTCTGCACCCTCTCCAGCAGTTTTATATCCTTCTTTAGGTTGGGAGACCAATGTTGGACACAGTATTCCAAGTGTGGTCTGACCATTGCTCTATAAAGCGGCATTATAACTTTCTCCGATCTACTTGTGATTCCTTTCTTTATCATGCCTAACATTCTATTTGCTTTCTTTGCCGCTGCCGCGCGTTGTGTCGACGGTTTCATGGTCCTATCTATCAGTACACCCAGGTCCTTTACTTGTTCGCTCTTACCCAGAGTTGCACCTGATATTCTATACTCATGTTCCTTGTTCTTTCTGCCTAAATGCATTACTTTGCACTTTTCCACATTAAACTTCATCTGCCATTTCTCCGCCCATTTCTCTAACTGACACAAGTCACTCTGGAGTTCCTCGCTATCCTTCTGCGATCTGTTTGCCCAGCCTAGCTTTGTGTCGTCTGCAAACTTGATGTTCTCACTGCGCCTTCTTCTAGGTCATTGATGAAAATATTAAATAAGATGGGCCCAAGTACCAAGCCCTGGGGTACACTGCTAGTCACTTTCTCCCAGTCTGAGAACTTCCCATTTATGCCCACTCTGTTTTCTGTTCTCCAGCCATTTGCCTTTGCCTATCCATGAGATTATCAAGTTTCAAGTTTATTTAAAATATTTGATATAATCGCAATATCCAAATCCAATGCAATTTACAAAATTAAAGATAGAAAAAATAAAAAAAATTTCAACAAACAGGACATTAAAAACAATTATGACGTAAAAATACTGTTGAGAAGGAGGGGAAAAAAATTGGATTAAATACAATTTCAAAATAAATGAAAAGGATGGGTAAGGAGATAAAAGGTTAGGGGACAATATCCACTTAATTTCTACTTAACAGTGTTCCTTGTCCCGATAAGTTCCAGAAATAAGATAGGGTAATTATAAATAGGTAAGTTAAAGGCATCCTTAAACAGCCAACTTAGTATATCTCCCTCTATTCCATGGCTTTGTGGTTTCCTGAGAAGACTTTCATGTCGAACCTTGTCGAACGCTTTCTGGAAGTCCAAGTATATTATGTCCACCGGTTCTCCACTATCAATTTGTTTATTCACGGTCTCAAAAAATTGAAATAAATTTGTCAAACATGATTTCCCTTTCCTGAAGCCATGTTGACTGGCTCTCATCAGGTCGTGTGTATCCAAGTGCCGGACTATGCTATCTTTAATCAGTGCTTCAACCATCTTTCCAGGGACAGACGTAAGACTCACAGGTCTGTAGTTGCCCGGTTCTCCTCTTGATCCTTTTTTGAAAATTGGCGTTACATTTGCTATCTTCCAATTGTCCTGTATCTGTCCAGTTCTAATTGACAGATTGGTAAGTTTTTGCAAAAGCTCTCCGATTTCAACCTTCAGTTCTTTTAACCTTTTCCTATCATGTGTCCCGGATGACGGGACATTCCAAAAATTACATAGACAGTGGATAAACAGTCTGCATGGACTAATAAAAAGCCAGGAACACAAAATATTTGAATTTACAGACTTATGACTTATTTACATTATGTTTATAATAGCCGTAAATGATAACGGTGAATAATACAAAACTTTGCTAAAATAATTACGATTGGAACCAGCGTAACGTAAAATTTATTACGATAGGAAAAGGTTAAGACTCTCGGGTGAATTCCATCAGGTCCAGGAGATTTGTCGCTTTTAAGATAGTCAATCTGGTTGTATATCTGGTCCAAGTCCACTTCTACTGTGGTGAGGCTGTCCTCTATTACTCCTTTGAAAACTTTCACTGCTTCTGGTATTGTTGTGGTGTCCTCCTTTGTAAAGACAGAAGCAAAGAAGGAATTTAGTCTGTCTGCAATTTGTTTGTCTTTCTTGATGAACCCTTTTCTTCCCTGGTCATCCAGCGGTCCTCCCATTGTCTCTTTTGCAGGTTTTTTTCCTTTTACGTATCTAAAGAAGGGCTTGAAATTTTTGGCCTCTTGCGCTATTTTCTCCTCATAGTCCTTTTTGGTATCCCTCACTGCCTTGTGACACTTCTTCTGATCATCTTTGTGTTTGTTCCAAGCTTCGGTCGTTTTCGTGCGTTTCCATTTTTTAAAAGAGTCCTTCTTTTCTTTTATGGCTTCCTTCACCTCTCTAGTGAGCCATGCCGTTTCTCCTTTGCCTTTAGTTTTCCTTTCTTTGGAAATCTGCGGAATATGGATATTTTGTGCTTCTGTGATAGTATTTTTCAGTAGGGACCATGCCTGATCTACCGTTTTAACTTTGTCCATCTTTTTCTTGAGCCGTTGTTTCACCATGGCTCTCATGCTATTGTATCTTCCCTTTTTAAAGTTTAAGATCATGGTTAAGGTTTTGGTACGTTTCCCTTTCCCGATGTCAAGTTTAAAGTTGATCATGTTGTGATCGCTCGTCCCCAGTGGGACCGTGACTTCTACTTCTTTTGTCGGTCCCGTAATGCCATTTAGGATCAAGTCCAAGGTGGCGTTTCTTCTCGTCGGCTCTCCCACCATTTGTTCCAGGAAGCAGTCCCCTAGCACTTCCAGGAACTTGGCCTCCTTGCCGCAGTTCGAGGTGCCCAGGTTCCAGTCTATCCCCGGGAAATTGAAGTCTCCCATGATTATTACATTACCTATTTTACATTCTTTTTTAATTTCCTCTATCATTTCTGAGTCTGTCTCCTCTGTCTGTCCTGGTGGTCGATAGTAAAGGCCAAATTTTGTGTCTGCTCCATTGTGTCTAGGAATCTTGATCCAGAGGGACTCCAACTTCTCTGTCCTTTCCGTCGTAGCCTAACAGTTTTTACTCCATCCTGAACATATAGGGCAATACCTCCACCTTTCTGCCCTACTCTATCTCTTCTGTATAGCTTGTAACCCTGTAGTACTGTGTCCCATTTGTTTTCATCACTCCAACATGTTTCTGTTATGCCAATGATTTCCAGTTCATCGTGTCTTGCTATTGTCTCTAATTCTCCCATTTTGTTTCTCAGATTTCTAGCATTCGTATACATACATTTGAGTTCCCTTTGTGTTATCTTCTTGGACTTTCTAAGCTTAGCAATCTCTACTGTTTCTTTCACAGTATCCTTTTCTGCTCCTGCGTTGTGTTTAGTAATTTTACTCTTTATGCTTACAAAATGTTTTTATTACTGAAACCAAACACATCAAAGCAAAGATCTAAAAATATAATTTAGTACCTGTCAAAAATATGTAAAGCTCTTTAATTGTGTAAACCACACAGAAAAAAGCAGTATACTACTAAGTAAACATAGAAACATGATGGCAGATAAAGGCCAAATAGCCCATCCACAGTAACCATTATCTCTTTCTCTCTCTGAGAGATCCCACATGCCTATCCCAGGCCCTCTTGAATTCAGACACAGTCTCTGTCTCCACCACCTCTTCCGGGAGACTCTTCTACGCATCTACCACCCTTTCTGTAAATAAGTATTTCCTTAGATTACACTTGAGCTAATCACCTCTTAACTTCATCCTATGCCTTCTCATTGCAGTTTCCTTTCAAATGAAAGAGACTTGACTCGCGCATTTACATCACATAGGTATTTAAACATCTCTATCATATCTCCCCTTTCCTCCAAAGTATAGATTGAGATCTTTAAGTCTGTTCCCATACGCCTTATGACAAGTACCATCCCCTATCAATTCAGCAAAAAACAGCTTTTACATTTTTTCCTCCTCCCCTCTACCATAATTTGCCCCAACAAAGACCAAGTCAACATGCTCAGGTTTCTGCATACCATTTCCATCCCTTTAGACAACAACAAGGTTACACTTTAAGAGAATAAGGAGTCCATCCAATCAAAGAGATCAAATGTTCAACATTCTACTGCAGGCCAATGGTGGAAGTGTTGATTACAGATTACAACTGTATTCAGTTTGATATACTGCAAACTTACAATACAATCTAAGCCAGGGGTGCCCAACGCGTCGATCGCGATCGACCAGTAGCTCAGGAAGGCAACGTGAGTCGATCGCGGAGCCCATTCCGGGCTCTGTGATAGACTCGTGTTGCCGTCCTGATCTACGGGCCGATCAGCCTTCCTCTCCAGTGTTCTCCCTAGGGCCTTTTAGCTGGGCGATCCGCCCAGCTGTCACCTGCCGCTGCTGAACATTAAAATCCCCCCCAAAAAACCGGCTTGGAGATTTCAGCCCATAGCAAACTTATGCTCCAGGCTCTAACGTGTGCGTGCCGGCTTCTCTTCTCTTCCCTCCAAAACCGGAAGTTATGTCCGGGGGGGGGGGGGGGAGAAGGGAAGCCGGCACGCACATGTTGAGAGCCCTGAAGCAAGCGTTCACTACGGGCTAATGCGGGAGACAGGTTAGTGAAGCATTTGTTCTTCTTCCTGCCGGGTCCTGCCTACTTTCTGTTTCCGCGAAGGCAGGACCCGGCAGCATTTCCCCCAATAGGTTGATCACGATCTTGGGCTGATCAGCCTTCCTCTTCCCGACGGCAGAATTGACGTCGGGGAGAGGAATGCTTGTTGGCCGAAGCATGGAGAGCTTGGGGCCTGTTATTGGTGGCGTTTGGGTCCTGGTCCCCGATGGTAATGGCACTGGCAGTGGCTTGGGGGAGGGCAGGGAGAAAGAAAGAAAAAGGGCAGGCAGGGAGACAGAAGGAAAGAAGAGAAACAGAAAAAAATGAAAGGGAGGCAGAGAGAAAGAAAGGGCAGGGAAGAGGAAGGAAAAGTTGGGGGAAGGAATGAGGTCTGGAGGAGAGGAAGCATACAGGCTAAAAGAAGGGAAGAAAGATTGTATGCACAGTCAGAAGAAGAAAGTGCAACCAGAGACTCATGAAATCACTAGACAAGGTAGGGAAAATGATTTTATTTTAAATTTAGTGATCAAAATGTGTCTGAATTTATATCTGCTGTCTATATTTTACACTAAGGTCCCCTTTTACTAAACCGCAATAGAGGTTTTTAGCGCAGGGAGCCTATGAGTGTCGAGAGCAGCGCTGGGCATTCAGCGCAGCTCCCTGCGCTAAAAACTGCTAACGTGGTTTAGTAAAAAGGGAGGGGGGTATATTTGTCTATTTTTGTATGGTTGTTACTGAGGTGATAGTGCATAGAGTCATCTGCTTTGACCTCTTTGAAAAACCCTGGAATAGGAATGATGATTAACATTTTCTATGCGTACTGTGTGCTTTATGTTTTTTTTAAATTTTATTGTTGATAGATCATTTTGACTTGGTCATTTAAAAAGTAGCTCGCAAGCCCAAAAAGTGTGGGCACCCCTGCTCTATTCTGTTGCTGATGATGTCATTTGAAAGAGGAATTTCAGATAACTGAACTTCAGCCGCTTTTCCCAGCATGATATTCGCCATCTTCAACACAGCTGGTTTTATGAGTGTTTCACCAATGGTGTGTGGTTTGCCCTGCTTTGCGATCAGGTAAGCAACTTCGTACAATGCTGTGAGGATCGGTTTGTTGATAGGTACAAAGCCGAGAACAGGCAGAGTAGCCTTTTCATCGAATCTTGCTCTCTTCACCTTGAATTCAGCGAGCGTTGTGTTCTTGTATTTTCCATCTCCATGCAGCTTAAGGAAGTGTTCCCTTAGTTTTGCCGGAGCTAGGCTAGAATTACTCAACTTGGCATTGCAAATCATGCAATTAGGACGCTGACTCCCATCACGTTCCGTTATACATATGAATCCATATTGTACATATTCGTCCGACCACTTTCGTATTTTGCTCGACATAGTTAGTAAGGGATTAAAATATTAAGATAGGTATCACACGACGTACCATCACAACAGTTACAATTCGACTACTGTGCGCATCAAATCCCCTGCAGCACAGATAGGCCAAGCGATGTTGCGTGATCACCTGCAGCCAATTATGGACAAGCGGGGTGTATCATCATGAATCATAAGCGCTTCGGTCACGTTCAATCATCTATCAGTTAAATCACAAATTTTGATCAGGAATTGATTGATGTATATAAGGCGTTAGTTACAGATTGATAGATCAAGAAACCGAGTACACGATCAGTCTTGATCAAAATCACTGAATAACTGATAGATGATTGAACGTGACCGAAGCGCTATATGAGTCAGAGGTGTGTTTTGACCTCTGCCGAACCCGCGAAACTGACTCACCGAACCCCTGGGGTTCGGTTGAACCCAGGTTAAGAACCACTGGTCTAGAGTATGCATCTAATGCAGGTCCTTAATCCAAGCAGCTAATGATTGCGTTTGATGTAACAAACATGTGTGTCCTATGTATCTGGAACATGCGTTTAGCAATCACACACGTATCTAATACAAGCATCTAATAATTACACATGCATCTAACAATTATACATGTCTCTGACGGTTACTATGTTCCCTTTACCAGAATGTTGCCCAGTTCCTAACAAATCTAAATCCCTCATCCCTGAGTGTCTCCTTTTGATCCTGGATGAGAGCAAAGGTCCCCAATCTTTAAATCACCCAAACAGAGCAAAATAATTTTCACTTACTCAGAAAGCTTCAAAAAGTTTGGATTCTAAGGGGGCTGCTTCAAACTAGAGAGCTGCACGGGAACGGGGACGACGGGAATCCTGCGGGACCCGCGGGCATCCCGCGGGTTCCCCCTTTGGGTCACGGGGATCCCGTGGGGACGCCCCTAGGGTCGCGGGGATCCCGTGGGGACGCCCCCTAGGGTCGCGGGGATCCCGTGGGGACGCCCCCTAGGGTCGCGGGGTTCCTGCGGGGCTGGATGTACTCAGTCGCGCGGCTCTTCTCTCTACCTTCTCTGCTTGCAGCACAGAGCCGAACGGAAGTCTTCCCGACGTCAGCGCTGACGTCGGGAAGACTTCCGTTCGGCTCTGTGCTGCAAGCAGAGAAGGTAGAGAGAAGAGCCACGCGACTGAGTCGGGAAGACTTCCGTTTGGCTCTGTGCTGCAGGCAATGCAGGTAAGGAGGAGAGTAGCCTCGCGGTTCGAGTGGCTACCAAGGGACGGGGCGGTCCGCCCCGCCACACCCCGCCCCGGTTGCAGCACAGCCGGCCAGGTCCCCTTACTTTTGTGGCACTTCCCCGACCGACCGACAACAGCCCCGGTCCGACAATCCTCCCTGCCCTGTAGCCGCGAATCTAAATTATCTTCTTACAGCAGCTGTAATAAGGTAATTTAGATTCGCAGTTAAGGGCAGGGAGGTTTGTCGGACCGGGGCTGTTGTCAGTCGGTCGGGGAAGTGCCACAAAAGTAAGGGGACCTGGCCGGCTGTGCTGCACCCGGGGCGGTAGAGAAGGAGGGGGGGAGGGACTCTGAAAGCACTTGTGGAAGACAGCGGGGGGAGAAGGATGCTGAAAGCACATGGGGAAGACAAAGGGGTGGAGAAGGACGCTGAAAGGACATGGGGAAGACGGGGGGGGGAAGGACGCTGAAAGGCCATGGGGAAGACAGAGAGGGAGAAGGACGCTGAAAGGACATGGGGAAGCAGAGGGGGGAGAAGGACACTGAAAGCACATGTGGAAGACAGAGGGGGGAGAAGGACGCTGACAGGACATGGGGAAGATGGGGGGAGAAGGATGCTGAAAGGAAATGGGGAAGAGAGAGTAGGGAGAAGACGCTGGCAGGGAAGAAGACAGATGCCAGACTATGGGGGGAGCGGAGAGAAGAAGATGGGTGCCAGACCAATTTGGAAGGGGGAAGAAAGGGAGAAGCACAGTAACAGAGCAAATGGAAGATGCAGAAGGAAGAGAGACAGTGGATGGAAGGAATTGAATGAGAACATGAGGAAAGCAGAAACCAGGCAACAAAGGTAGGAAAAGAATTATATTTCTTTTTTTTTATTTTGCTTCAGGATAAAGTAGTATATTAGTTGTGTTGATAAAAATTTATAAACATTAGAGGCTCTGGTAGAAACCCATTTGCAAAGTATGTATTCTTCCCAATTAATATTTTCAAATTAATAAAGTCTTTTTGCTTATTTGTAAATGGTTTCTACCAGAGCCTTTAATTCAGTAGCATAATTAAATGAAATAACTATTTCTGAAGTTTATATGGACGGGTGGGGACGGAGGGGATTCCTCGCGGGGACGGGTGGGGACGGGTGGGATTCCTCACGGGGACGGGTGGGACTTTGGCGGGGACGGGTGGGATTTCTGTCCCCGCGCAACTCTCTACTTCAAACAGACCCTTTAAAAGTTAACACAGTAATCAGCTTACCCTGGTGACCTCTGACGCTTTTTCACCTTCTTCACAATACCTTAACACCTAATTCAGGTCAGTAGCACTGCTACCTCTCCTCCTGGCACAGAACAGAAAATAAAAGGACATAAAACATGAAGAGAAAAAACCCCACTGAAAATTGTCAAAAAGGAAAAACAGAGAAAAATATATCAAGAAAAAGTTAGTGTAAACTTTTTATTTATTGAACCTTCACAAAGAGTACACTGGTTTGGTTTTATTGGTTAAAACATATTGGAAATTCTTGATTTACTCTTGTGTTCCAGCAAATGCTATAAAAACTGTTTTCTCTTAATAGCTCTATATTTACTCCCATCTACTTCCTGATCAGCTGAATTTTTGGAGGTAGATCCTAGATCAGTAGCAGAATCCTCCAGGTCACCATGTGACATTTTGTTTCCATGTTTCACAGAAAGCTTCACTCTGTGGATTATTTCTGAGCTTAACACTTGCTGCCATCCATTGTATCCTATGTCTTGCTCAGACAACAGAATGCAAATATGAACCAACCTTTTACCAACTCCTGTGTTCTTTGCACCTATGATGGGATGGTCGTGCGCCATAGAAACAGTCTTGTGGTCGGTTGCATGCAGACACTCTTGTTCAAATAGGAACCTGGTGGTTGTACAATATACTTATAAGAAAAGAGAACCTGATACAAATTCTTGACTCTTTCACTCAGGATATGATAGGCAAAGTGGAAAGATTCTGTCCCATCTGATCTTAGTCCCTTATGACAAGGCATTCACAAATCTTTGCGGACTGGCATCTTGCGCTTGTCCTTGCTGGCATTTCTCTTCCGTTTCTTGCTCAAGAAACTCTCCAGCTTGCCACTTTTCTTCAATACCTCGTACTTCTCAGCCAGTTCCAGTTTTCGCTTCTCAGCTGTGGAATACAGAATTGGGAAAGAATTTTAGTTTAGCATGGTGCAAGCCTTCTAACTCAGAGCTCCTTCTTCAGTGTCTTCCCCCTATATCTCCCTACTGCCACAGAGCTCTTTTCAGTGCCGCCCCGTCCTCAGGATGCCTTTCCAAAATTCTCTTGGTGCCCCACATGCTGCTCAGTATGTCAAATAACTACACTCCAGGCTTTTTTCATCACTCATATTTCTGACCTTCAGATTAGATCCAAAATCTCACCAGCCCTAAAATATTTCCTAAAACTCTCCGTTGTCAATCAGCACCTTTCCTGCTAGAGTGTTTTAGGAGGCAAGAACCTGTGAACTGCTGACACATACTGCATGTTTTCACAAGGCCAGGCCTGGAGAACGATCATCTTCCTCCATCAGTTTATCACAGACTTTCTGAGGACTGTCTACCATGCACAGAAAATCGACCTACATTTCTTCAGATAGAATGGCTTTTTGCCCTCTTTTGCAAAGTTCCTCTGCTGGCATTTGAAGATCTGTAGTTGCTCCTGCTGCCTCTGCCAATTTCTTCCAGCTGTTTCCTGCTGTATCTGGAAAACAAAAAAAGTAAAAAGTGGAAAGAGTCCCTGTACCCTTCTCTAAAACTGGATTTGAGGCACTCTACTCAAGCCTCTGCCTTGGGGCAGTGTTTCTCAATTTCTTCAAGTCAAGTACCCCCCCAAGCCTAACAAATACCAACCGAGTACCCCTGCCCAAGCTCCGCCCCAGACCCCGCTCCCATAATAATAGTACTAATTGTCTAGTTTCTTCCATCCATTTTTCATATATACACACAATATAATCTTATTAATACATAATGATAACCACAAAATGTAAAAAACACAAAGCACATTGTATGCAGAAAAATTGTTAATTATCATTTATATTCAGGGTTTTTTTCAGAGGTGAAGGCAGATGACTTTAAAATATGCAATCAGAAACAAGTATAAAAGAACTAGACAAATATAGACAGCAGATTTAAATTCTCAAAATGGACACATTTTGATCACTAAATTGAAAATAAAATCATTTTTTCTACCTTTGCTGTCTGGTGATTTCATGAGTCTCTAGTTGCACTTCCTTCTTTCTTTCTGCCTCCTGCACACTTCCTTTCCTCCAGACCCCATTCCCTTCTCCAACCAACATCTCTCTCTTTGACCCTCCATGAGTCCAACTTTTCATTCTCTCTTTTCCATCCCTATTGGCAATATGTCTCCTCTCTCTCACTGTACATCTGTCTTGAGAGATCCAGAAATCTCTCCCCTCTACTGCCACATCCAACATTTCTTCCTCTCTCATCCCCTGATTCATGTGCAGCATTTTCACCACTGCCCAGTAGCCCCATGCCCATTTCTCCTTCTATCACACCTCTACAACACAATGCCACATCTCTCCCTCCATCAATAAGTCCAATATTCCTTCCCCATGCATCCCCTTCAATCTGTCCCTCTGTTCCCTCTCTACCACCATATCCAACATTTCTCCCTCTCATCCTTTTATTCTCCATGCACAGTACCGGGTAGAGCTTTGGATTCTTGCCCAGAAATAGCTAAGAAGAAAAAATTAAAAAAATTTAAATTGAATCAGGTTGGGCAGACTGGATGGACCATTCGGGTCTTTATCTGCCATCATCTACTATGCTACTATGTATGTTACATCTCTACCTCACTCCTCTCTCTATGCCCAATTTTCTTTCTTCCTTTCCCCATGTGCACCATCTCTCTCACACACACTCATGCCCATCAATTCTCCCTTTCTATTGCCTCCCATGTCCCAGGTTAGTGCCCCCATGTGTCGAGTTCGTGTCTCCTCCCCCCCCAAAGCTGATCCATCCATAGAAGCTGTAGGCGCCATCGGGGATCCTTGTCTGCCCTCCGCTGAAGCCAAAGCCACCGCTGCCGAGGATGCTTTTGTTTGCCCGTCTGCTGCACCAACCCCCACTCCCGACCCTGCCATCAAGCCAAAGTCGACATGCTCCATCCCCTCCACCAGGAGCAACTCTGCGCAGGGATGGGCCATTATGGTGCATGCAGCGACTCACAAACCTTCCCCCCAATTGGCTGTCCCAGAACCTTCTCTCCAAGGTCAGAACTGACGTCAGGGAGGGGGGAGGCTTCAGAGTCACTGCACACGCCATTGTGGCCCGTTCCTGTGCAGAGTTGCTGCTGGTGTGGGGGATGGAACGTGTCAGCTCCGGCTAGGTGGCAGGGTCAGCTTCGTGGGGTGGTGCAACGGCAGGCAGTCAGGGAAGGATCTCCGCCAGTGGTGGCTTCAGCAGGGGATAGATAGGGAAGGATCCCTGGCAGCGGCCAGGCCGCATACCCCTAAGGGTACAGTGTTAAGAAACACTGTACTAGAGCAAATAAGCAATATAAGTTCAGCTAGTCTGCACAGCTTCCTTCCTGCTACTAGCAAAGACCTTTGGTCCTCAACACCTATCCTTTCAATCTGGTTTTCAGTACCACCACAACTAACATGCATAAGAGATATTTATATAATGACAGCTTTGTAAATAAATATATCAATGTAAACCACTTAGGATATAAGTGGTATATAAATAAAATATATGTAATCATATTCAATGTGGCTATACCAAAATGAGGTTGGCTGAAAGAAACCTGAGGAGAGAGCAAGAACCACAGCCAACGGTTCCTTCTGACCTTGTTTTTATATTTCCTGTCCCCCTTCCGCTCCTCCTTCCACCCTAACCTTCTTCCTTTTCTTTCCTCAAGTCGCCTAGAGCCTGGTTAGGTGTACGCAACACACAAATATTAGATTAGATTTACAACTAGGAATATTCTGTACTTGTCCCACACTATGTTCATTTCCATTATCATTTTTGTTTCTCTTTATATAAGAATGTAAGAATAGCCATACTGGGTCAGATCAAAAGTCCATCAAGCCCAATAGCCCGTCCTCACGGTGGCCAATCCAGGTCACTAGTACCTGGCAAAAACCCAAAGGGTAGCAACATTCCATGCTACCGATCCAGGGCAAACAGTGGCTTCACCCATGTCTGTCTCAAAAGCAGACTATGGACTTTTTCTCCAAGAACTTTTGGGGAGGGTCCCAAGACCGATTTCTGTTCTTTACCATTATTTAAGGGGCTAAGAGTTGGTTAAATATGCTTACATGCAGAGGTTGGATCCGCTGGGAAACAGTGATCATAACATAATCAAATTTGAGCTGATACCAGGAGTAACATCGCAAAAGAAATCTACTGTAGGGGCATTTAATTTTCGAAAGGGTGACTATGATAAAATAAGGAAAATTGTTAAAAAGAAGCTAAAAGGATCAGTTGCAAAGATTAGGACTCGAATAATAAGAATAATAATGATAACTTTATTTATATCCCGTCATACTGAGATGGATAACCTGGACATACAGATGATCAACTGGACATACTGACCTCACTTGTGTATGCTGGACACTACAGACCTATATTTTCCCATAGCCAGGCCCAGCCTGTACCTTGCTGTCTGTGAACACATGTATCCTTTGAAATGCTAACCCAGCTGGCCTTTGTGCTGCAAAGTTCCTGTCTCCATTCCCTGCTGGGAGGATATTTCTCCAAGGTTCTGCTGAACTGTTATCAGTGCTGTATGACTTCATATGCCAGGCACCCTGGAAAGCCATAAAACATTTATAATGAGCAAGGATCCCTGCAGGACGATGTGGGTGTAGCGAGATGAGAGAACTTGGTACCAAAACATTTACTCCCTGTCTCTGAACCGAGTTATGGGAACCAAGCAGCTGGATTGTTGAAAGGTCACCTTTGCCAACTTTCAGCATACAAGGATGCCATCCTGAAGATGCACAGAATTGTAAAACCACTAATTAGCATCTGCAAAGTGATAAGGATCTCAGAGCTGGAGGAAGAAAGTTCATGAAAAATTCTCTGTTTCTGAACTGCTCGGGCTCCTCTCGTGAGAGGGGGGGGAGTAGAGAGGCGTGGACTGAGAGGAGGAATAGTTAGGTATACATTTTTTGTACCAATAGGGAGTCACATGACCAGAATTCGGGGATGTACTTTTTGGAACAAAGGAAGAATTTCTCTGTATAAAAAAAACACGTGCATCACAGATAGGGCCATAAAGATTCACTTACTTATGCTACGGGGAACTGCTAGCCCCCTGCTAAGCATATGGGTGCAAGTTCTTCTCTCCATTGCATATTCTGAACTGACAATACATTTTTCTGCTATGCCTTTGTTGCTGTAATTTTGTAAGTTTTTATACTAACAATAAACAAATATTGTCTGTTTTGGAAGATACAATGCCGTCTCTCCCAGTTCACTCCAGAGTCCTCTTTAAATGTGCCTGTTTAGCTTTCAAGATCCTACATGGCATCCTCCCTCCCGTTATCCCACTCTTCTGGAACTCCTCTAACCCTAATTCCACTAGATCCTCTCAAAAACTGAAACTATCATTCCCCTCTGCAAAAGGTATATCCCGCGTAGGAAAACTAGGAACATCCCTCCCCTTTAAAACCACAGAACTCTGGAACAACCTCACATCCCTGCTCAGAATTTCAAGCTCCCTTCAATCCTTCCGCAAACACCTGAAAACTTGGCTCTTTTCAAAAATCTAACACCTCCTGCTCTTTGGTACCCTGTCCCTCTTTATCTTCCTAGCTCCTTTCCTATAATCCCTTCATTGTAGTTCCTTTTCAATCTAACCCTGTAAACCGTGCCGAGCTCTACGCTTGTGGAGATGGCGCGGTATACAAACCTAAGGTTTAGTTTAGTTTAGTCTCGTAGTTAGTCCAATGAGGTAAACAAAGAAGCCTTTACTTCAATACCTTTCAATTTCACGAGAGCCAATCGAATGGCATGCAGTTCTAGCCTGTTGATTGACCACTTTTTCTGAGAGAGCTTTCAATGCCCCTGAATTGGATGATGGTTGCAATGGGCTTCCCAGCCCAGGAGAATGGCATCTGTCGTTACGACTTCCAAGGAAGCAATCCGCAGAGGCATTCTACTAGAGAGGGACTGAGGATGGAGCAACAATTGCAACATAAATTTGGTCTTAACAAATCACAAAGTTATAGATGGTTGCAGTTGAAGCAGGCCATTCAGGAGGGGGGTTCCCTGAATGGAAAAATCTTAATAGTCAGTATAGTTTGCCGGTGTTATGCTTCCAGTATCCAGGGCAGAGACTTCTCCACCTGTGAAGATCAGCATGAAAGTTAACGTGTTCTGGAGAGGATATGTGTGGGCTCTTGCCCAAGGCACCAAATCTATCAAAACCGCCATGGACCACAGGACTTGAAGACAGTCCTACACCGATGAAGCTGACTTGTCCAAGAGACATGAAATCTGAGCATAGCTTCTGTCTGTGTGCCTCTGGTAGATAGACTCAGCCAGCAGCCTTGTCGAACAAGACTCTAAGGTACTCCAGGGATTGAGTTGGCATCAAATTGCTCTTTCAGTAATTTACAATTCAACCAGATCCTTCAGTAGTCAGATCACCTGATCCACTATGTGCTGACCCTTAGAGAACGAGAGGGCTTTGATCATCCAGTCACCCAGGTAGGGATACACCTGCAGTCCCACCTTGCGCAGGTAAGCTGCTACAACAACCATCGTTTTGGTGAAGGTGTGAGGAGCTGTCGCCAGGTCTAAGGGAAGATCTGAAAATTGACAATGATTTTCCAGAACATGAAATCAGAGAAACTCTCTGTAGTCTGGGAAAATAGGGATATGCTAGTAGGCCTTTAAGATTTAGAGAGGCTAAGAACTCTCCAGGGGTCTCCGCTGCTATGACAGAGAAGTCAAGCAAATTGGTAAGGCAAGACCTCCCTTGGCTAAACTCATACTGACTCTTTCCCATTAAATCATATTTGTCTACATGTTCCACAACTTTACTTTTTATGTTTAAATCATGTTTATTGAGCAACAGAAAACAAGCACAGCCAACACGTGAACCAGCAATACAGAAAAAAGAGTATCAAAAACAGTAAATAGCAAGCTCAAACAATTTTCAATTTCTTCCTCCAACCCCAGCCCCACAAATCCACATCCCACCCACCCCATCCTCCCCCGCCCACCCATCCAACCACCCACCCCAAAGCAAGGGAGCAAAAGAAAAGAAGAAGAGAGAAAGAAAAGAAGAGAGAACGAGAGGAAGTAGCATAAACAGAAGATAACACTGCTTGACTCGCACAGTATGTCAGAAATTCAAAAGTCTACTCCTTGCGACTGGGGAAAAGGAATTCCAGACGGGCCCCCAAATGTGCATAAACCACCAGCCCCCTGAAGAATCCAGAGTTCTGAGCTGGGTGTGCTCCATTTTCAGCAAAGTGGTCATATGCTGTCTCCATTGTTGAAGAGTAGGGGCCTGCTGCTCCAGCCAAAGCAACAAAATAGTCTTTTTTCCTTGAAGCATCGCCCGTTGAAGAAAAGCAGGTTAGCCCTTCAGCATAGGGGATTGCAGAAAGAAAACATTGAAAAGGACGTTTGCCTCCAGCTTTACGCCACACTTCCAGAGAGAGGAGAGGGCCCGCAACAACAGGTCCCAAAAGCGCTGCACCGGAGGGCACTGCCAGAACATATGTCCCAAAGTGGCTTCCCGGTATCCACACTTAGGATAGCTGGAGGTCAGAACTATCACAGCCAAATAGGCCCGGCGAGGAGATATATGTAGATGAAGAGCAAATTTATAGTGGAGCTCCCAGCTGGCTACATTGATCGTAACCTTGCGAATAGCAAGAACAAAGGACTTGAAAGTAGCCTCCGACAAAGTAATGGAAAGATCCGACTCCCACACTGCTGCTTATGCTCGGTACACAAGAGTAGGAGAAGAGTCCAAAAGAGCTTGATGATGGTATCTTAGAGGAACTTTGAGTCCGCAAGGTAAATAAAAATCCCAATTTCTCCTGTACATCTTCAGACAGATCAGTCCAACAGAGACTCTGGATGTAATTACGTAGTTGTAGGTAAGGAAAGATATCCTGTGGAGAAAGAGAGAACTCCCTTTGCAATTCTGAAAAGGGCATCATCTTGCCCTCCTCTGTGAGCACATGAAAAAGATAATGAACGCCTTTCTGTGCCTAGTGTTGAAAGTCCAGAGAAGAAGTACCCACTAGAAAGTGTGGATTGTCTCTGATGGCCAGGTAAGGGGAAGCCTTAGCTGAAAAATGATGATGTCTGGAAATCCATCTCCATGCGGCAACAGCTGTAGGAAGCAGGTGAGACAGCATGGCAACGGGCGGGGGACGCAATCTCAGCACAAGGAGGTAACAGCTGAAGTGCACAGAGCCCAAGAGGGACAGTTCAAGGCTAGTAGCGGTGAAGTCCTCAGCAGATTAAAAACAATCACTGACATGCCTCATAGCACAAGCAACAGTAATAAATTTGACATTTAGAGTCCCAGGCCCCCCATGGAGAGCAGGGTACAAAGTGTAAGGGAGCCTTGCCCTCTTTTCCAGCCACAGATAGACCTATAAAGACCGTTGCAATCTCAGATCATCTCTAGCCCTCAAGAAGAAGGGTAGGATCTGGAAAGCAATGTTACTTACCGTAACAGTTGTTATCCAGGGACAGCAGGCAGCTATTCTCAGTAATGGGTGACGTGATCCAACGGAGCCCTGATGCGGATGCTTCACAAGCAATCTTGCTTGAAGAAAACTCGAAGTTTCGAGTCGCCTGCACTGCGCATGCACGAGTGCCTTCCCGCCCAGACCAGGGCGTGTCTCTTCAGTTCAGATAGCTAGCAGAGAAGCCAACCCAGGGGAGGTGGGTGGGACGTGAGAATAGCTGCCTGCTGTCCCTGGATAACAACTGTTACGGTAAGTAACATTGCTTTATCCCTGGACAAGCAGACAGGTATTCTCACTAATGGGTGACCTCCAAGCTAACCATAGTGGGATGGTGGGAGAGTTGGCACTTAGGAGAATAAATTTTGTAATACTGTTTGGCCAAACTGTCCATCCCGTCTGGAGAAAGTATCCAGGCAATAGTGAGAAGTGAAAGTATGAACTGAGGACCAAGTGTCAGCTTCACAAATCTCCTCAATCGGTGTCGATCTGAGGAAAGCTACAGAAGCTGCCATAGCTCTGACCTTATGGGCTGTGATTTTTTTGTCAAGGGACAATCCAGCCTGGGCATAGCAGAATGAGATGCAAGCCGCCATCCAGTTGGAGATGGTGTGCTTGGAAACGGGGCGTCCCAATTTGTTCAGATCGAAGGAGATGAAAAGTTGGGGAGCAGTTCTGTGAGGTTTGGTGCATTCTAGGTAGAAAGCCAAAGCACGCTTACAGTCCAGAGTATGAAGAGCAGAGTCTCCAGGGTGAGAGTGTGGCTTCGGAAAGAACACTGGCAGAACGATGGATTGGTTAAGATGAAATTCCGAGACAACTTTCGGGAGAAATTTCGGATGGGTGCGGAGAACCACCTTGTCATGATGGAAGACTATAAAAGGTGAGTCCGCGACCAAGGCTTGGAGCTCACTGACTCGTCGAGCGGAAGTGAGGCCAATGAGAAACACCACCTTCCAAGTGAGATACTTCAGGTGGATCTTGTGAAGAGGTTCAAATGGAGGTTTCATAAGCTGTGAGAGGACAACATTGAGGTCCCAAACCACAGGAGGCGGTTTGAGGGGAGGATTGACATGGAAAAGTCCTTTCATGAATCTGGAAACCACAGGATGAGCAGAGAGAGGTTTCCCTTGAAGAAGCTGATGGAAAGCAGCAATTGCACTGAGGTGGACTCGTATGGAGGAAGATTTGAGGCCAGACTGAGGCAGGTGCAAAAGGTAGTCCAAAACTGAAGGCAAGGAGGAATGTTGAGGCTCCTGACGCTGAGAAACACACCACACAGAGAATCTATTCCATTTTTGATGGTAGCACTGTCTGGTAGTAGGCTTCCTTGAAGCTTCTAAGACGTCCCTCACAGGTTGGGAAAACTGTAGAGGGGTTACGTTGAGAGGAACCAAGCTGTCAGGTGTAGAGACTGCAGGTTGGGGTGAAGTAGAGATCCCTGATGCTGTGTAAGCAGAGATGGAAAATCTGGTAGAGGGTATGGCTCCCTGCTGCTGAGTTGAAGTAGAAGGGAATACCAAGGTTGTCTGGGCCACCATGGAGCAATCAGGATCATGGTGGCATTGTCTGACTTCAACTTGACCAGAGTCTTTTGAATGAGAGGAAATGGCGGAAACGCATATAGAAAGCGATTCGTCCAGTCCAGGAGGAATGCATCTGCCTCGAGGCATTGAGGGGTGTAGATCCTGGAGCAGAAGTGAGGCAGTTTGAAGTTGTGGTGGGGCTGCAAAGAGGTCTATCTGAGGCGTTCCCCATAGGGAGAAGATGTGATGAAGGGGCGTGGAGTTGAGGGTCCACTCATGAGGTTGTAGTAGACGGCTCAGGCTGTCTGCTAAGGTATTGTCCGCCCCTTGAATGTAGACTGCTCTGAGGAAGGTGCTGTTGCAAGTTGCCCAATCCCACACTTTCAGAGCTTCTTGGCAGAGGGAGGCCGATCCCGTGCCTCGCTGCTTGTTCACATAGTACATGGCGACCTGGTTGTCTGTGCGAATGAGGACAACCTGGTCGCGAAGGAGATGTTGAAAGGTCTGGAGAGTGTTGAAGATCGCCCTGAGTTCTAGGAGACTGATGTGGCACTGGCGGTCCGTGCTGGTCCAGTGACCCTGGGTGTGGAGGTCGTCCAGATGAGCCCCCCCAAGCATAAGTCGACGAGTTGGTCGTGAGGACTTTCTGATGGCGGGGGGTTTGGAACAACAAGCCTCTGGAGAGATTAGAGGATAGCATCCACCAGCGAAGAGACTGTTGCAGAGCAGGAGTGACCTGGATGTGTTGAGTCATAGGGTCGGACGTCTGGGACCACTGAGACGCCAAGGTCCACTGAGGCGTCCTGAAGTGAAGTCTGGCAAACGGAGTCACATGTACTTAGAGGCCATGTGGCCTAGCAGGACCATCATCTGTCTCGCCGAGATGGAAGGGCGAGAGGACACTGAATGGTAGAGGTGAAGAAGAGCCTCCATGCGTTGGGGAGGGAGGAACGCTCGGCGTTGGGTAGTATCCAGGATCGCCCCGATGAAGGGGAGAGTCTGGGAGGGCTGTAAGTGGGATTTTGGGAAGTTTATCTCGAATCCCAGATGTTGTAATAACCATATTGTCTTCTGGGTTGCGAGGGCGACTCCCTGAGACGTGGAATCCTTGATGAGCCATTCGTCCAGGTAAGGGAACACCTGGAGGCCGAAGTTCCTGAGTGCTGCGGCTACCACTACCAGGCACTTGGTGAAGACTCTGGGGGATGAGGCCAGGCCGAAGGGAAGCACTCGGTATTGAAGATGAAGATGTCCCACCCGGAATCTGAGGAATCGGCGTGAGGCCGGGGGAATGTGAGTGTAGGCCTCCTTCAGGTCCAGAGAGCATAACCAGTCGTTCTGCTCGATGAGGGGATACAGGGAAGCCAAGGTCAACATGCAAAACTTTTCTCTGACCAGAAACTTGTTGAGCACCCTGAGGTCCAAAATGGGTCGCAGATCGCCGGTCTTCTTCGGGACAAGGAAGTACCGGGAGTAAAACCCTTGTTCTGTTGGTCCCGAGGGACCGGTTCGACAGCTCCGAGCTGCAGCAAGGCCTTGGCTTCCCGAAGAAGAAGGGTGGTCTGCGTCAAGTTGAAGGATACTCTCTTGGATGATGTTCCGGAGGAACCTGGTGGAATTGAAGGGAGTATCCCTCCTTGACGATGAAGAGGACCCAGAGGTCAGTGGTGATAGTCGTCCATTGATGGAAAAAATGGTGGAGGCGACCTCCGATAGGTGGAGCTGCTGAAAAAGTAGAACGACAGAGGTTATGCTCTCTTTGAGACAGTCAAAACGGCTGAGGAGCCTTAGGAACAGCAGATGGTTGAGGCTTTTGCTGATGTTTCTGCGGGTGCTGTCTCTTCACAGGCTGCCGGATGGGGGGAGCCTGTTTCAGAGGGTAACGCCGCTGGTAGATCAGCGGCAGGCGTGATTGACGAGGAGGAACAGGCTTGGGCTTCGGACGCAGGATGGACTGGAATGATTTCTCATGGTCCGAGAGCTTCTTGGACTCATCAAAGAGGTCGGTGCCAGCGCATGGAACATTGGCAAGCCTGTCCTGAAAGTTGGGGTCCATGTCAATTGTCCTCAGCCATGCCAGCCGGCGCATAGCCAACGAACAAGCTGCAGCCCAAGCCGCAAGCTCGAAAGCATCGTAGGAGGACTGCATAAGCTGCACCCGGAGCTGGGATAACGAAGCCAGCATCTCCTGATACTCGAATTGTGCCCTAGGATCCACATAGGGCATAAACTTCTGGAGTACGGACAAAAGGAACTCCAAATATGTTGTGAAGTGGAAGTTGTAATTCAGGACTCTCGAGGCCATCATGGAGTTCTGGTAAACTCTCCTGCCGAACCGGTTCATGGTCTTTCCCTCTCTAACAGGTGGGACGGAGGCGTAGACCTGGGAGGGGTGGGACTGCTTCAGTGAGGACTCCACTAGCAGGGATTGGTGGGAGAGCTGAGAGCTGTCGAACCCTTACGATGAACAGTGCGGTATCTGGTGTCCATCTTACCTGGCACCGCGGGGATCGAATAAGGTGTCTCGAGGCACCGTGCAAAGGTCTGGTCCAGTAGCTTGTGTAAGGGAAGCTTTAGAGACTCCGCGGTGGTTAAGGGAGGTGCATAGTCTCCAGGTATTCTTTTGAGAATTTGGACCCCGTATCCAGGGGAATGTCCATGTCATCAGCCATCTGTTGAAGGAACGAGGAAAAGGAAAGTTGGTCGGCCGTTTCAGGGCCTCGAGACGGGCTCGAAGAGGTCGAGGTCTCCGGATCCTTTGGGGACAGGGATCGAGATGGTGAGAGAGATCCCATTGTGTCCTCGAGCTCTGGCATCGGTGGAGGAGAAGTGGTCGGTGGTGAATACTGCAGGAATGCTTGCTTCCGATGAGGCGAGGCCTGCCTGGACGAGTGCCTCGAGGAGTGCCTCGATCGGTGATGCGAACTGTGTCGAGAGGTCGGCCTCGATGGGCGAGGAGAGTAGGTCTTCGCTGAGGCCCCCAGGTAGTGGATGGGGCTGGAAGCGGTTGATCGAAGCAGGGGTGGTTGCCGTAAAGGCTCGAACCCTGTCGGGGTGATCGGTTCCAATGGAGGCATTCGTAAAGACTCTGCTCCTTGTATCGAGTGAATCGGCTCCAACGGAGGCACTCGCAAAGACTCTGCTCCTTGCATCGAGTGTATCGGTACCAATGGAGGCATGGGCAAAGACTCTGCTCCTTGCGATGCATGCATTGTTGCCAGACCAGACACATGCAGAGACTCTGCTCCCTGTTGAGAGTGTGTTCCCCGCTGAGGCACTGGAGGGGGCTCGACCTCGCGGGAGGCCTCCATGTGCCCAGGCTGGATTTGGGAAAGAAGCTGAGGCCCCATTGTGGTAAAGAGCTCGATGAATTGCTTCTGTAGCATGGTCTGGAACGAGGCCAGCAAGGATGGGTCCGCATCTGAAATGGGACCACCTGCGTGGGCCTAGCGCTTCCTCGGAGCAGTGTGTGAGTGCTTGGACTTCGAGGTCTTGGGCACTTTCAACACTACTGGGGGAATGGGCTGCTGAGCTACCTGAACTGAGGAGGTTGACGAAGGCATCGCAGGAGGCACCGGAGTCTGAGCCGGGACGAATGAGGCGGGCTTGATGAGACTCGGCGCCATAGAGGTGGTAGGCTGTGGAGTCGCGGATGATGTCGAAGGCGAAGGTCCCTTCGAGGTCAACGGCTCCGTCGAGGACTCCATGAACAGCGATTCCCAAAAAACAAAACGGCGCTTGAAAGCACATGCGGTGTGGAGTAAGGCCGGTACGATTTCAGGAGATGTTCAGGCCCGAGACACCGAATACAGAGTCGATGAGGGTCCGTTAGCGAAATAGCGCGCTGGCACTTGGCACACTTTTAAAAACCGGTGATAGGCTGGGACATAGGCCGAAAAAGCTCCGCCGCAAGATCGAAGCCACAGGGCTGCGGCCACGTGGCCTGCTCGGTTGAACGGAACAAGGAAATTAAAAAAAAAACAACAAACAATAAAACATGACGAAAATCAGCGATTAAGATCAAATAAAACCAAAACCGCGGACTTAGAAGGCACAAGTGAAGAAAACTTCGCGCAGAGTCGAAGACGGACTTCTCGGCTCTGTGGAAAAGTAAGAACTGAGGAGACGTGCCCTGGTCTGGGCGGGAATGCACTCGCGCATGCGCGGTGCGGGCGACTCAAAACTTCGAGTTTTTTTCAAGAAAGACTGCTTGTGAAGCATCGCATCGGGGCTCCGTTGGATCACATCATCCATTAGTGAGAATACCTGCCTGCTTGTCCAATATCCACTTTGGAGCTAAAAGCATGTTAAACAAATGTATTCTACCGAGCAAGGAAAGAGGGTAGGCTCACCAAAGATTTAACTTCACAGCAGTATCTTGCTAGATTGTGAGCCTTCGGAACAGTTAGGGAAGTTCCAAGTATCTAATTTTATTGTAACCCGTTCTGGGCTCCTGGGGAGGACAGGCTATAAAAATGAACAAATAAATAAAGGGTGCACATTAAGAGCAAGGGGAACAGGAATTAAGACCCCTAAATATTTGATATGATCTACCGCCCATTGCAAAGGAAAGGGGCCCACCCACGAAGCTCTAACCTCGGGAAGCAGAGGAAGAGCCTGAGACTTATGATAATTTAATGTAAATCCAGAGAAGGCCCCAAAGCGAGAGATATAGTAACATAGTAACATAGTAGATGACGGCAGATAAAGACCCGAATGGTCCATCCAGTCTGCCCAACCTGATTCAATTTAAAATTTTATTTTTTTTTCTTCTTAGCTATTTCTGGGCAAGAATCCAAAGCTTTACCCGGTACTATGCTTGGGTTCCACCTGCTGAAATCTCTGTTAAGACTTACTCCAGCCCATCTACACCCTCCCAGCCATTGAAGCCCTCCCCTGCCCATCCTCTACCAAACGGCCATACACAGACACAGACTGTGCAAGTCTGCCCAGTAACTGGCCTTAGTTCAATATTTAATATTATTTTCTGATTCTAAATCTTCTGTATTCATCCCACGCTTCTTTGAACTCAGTCACAGTTTTACTCTCCACCACCTCTCTCGGGAGCGCATTCCAGGCATCCACTACCCTCTCCGTAAAGTAGAATTTCCTAACATTGCCCCTGAATCTACCACCCCTCAACCTCAAATTATGTCCTCTGGTTTTACCATTTTCCTTTCTCTGGAAAAGATTTTGTTCTACGTTAATACTCTTTAAGTATTTGAACTTCTGAATCATATCTCCCCTGTCTCTCCTTTCCTCTAGGGTATACATATTCAGGGCTTCCAGTCTCTCCTCATACGTCTTCTGGCGCAAGCCTCCTATCATTTTCGTCGCCCTCCTCTGGACCGCCTCAAGTCTTCTTACGTCTTTCGCCAGATACGGTCTCCAAAACTGAACACAATACTCCAAGTGGGGCCTCATCAATGACCTGTACAGGGGCATCAACACCTTCTTCCTTCTACTGACTACGCCTCTCTTTATACAGCCCAGAATCCTTCTGGCAGCAGCCACTGCCTTGTCACACTGTTTTTTCGCCTTTAGATCTTCGGACACTATCACCCCAAGGTCCCTCTCCCCGTCCGTGCATATCAGCTTCTCTCCTCCCAGCATATACGGTTCCTTCCTATTATTAATCCCCAAATGCATTACTCTGCATTTCTTTGCATTGAATTTTAGTTGCCAGGCATTAGACCATTCCTCTAACTTTTGCAGATCCTTTTTCATATTCTCCACTCCCTCTTCGGTGTCTACTCTGTTACAAATCTTGGTATCATCTGCAAAAAGGCACACTTTTCCTTCTAACCCTTCAGCAATGTCACTTACATACATATTGAACAGGATTGGCCCCAGCACCGAACCCTGAGGGACTCCACTAGTCACCTTTCCTTCCTTCGAGCGACTTCCATTAACCACCACCCTCTGGCGTCTGTCCGACAGCCAGTTTCTGACCCAGTTCACCACTTTGGGCCCTAACTTCAGCCCTTCAAGTTTGTTCAACAGCCTCCTATGAGGAACTGTATCAAAGGCTTTGCTGAAATCCAAGTAAATTACATCTAGCATATGTCCTCGACCCAGCTCTCTGGTTACCCAATCAAAAAATTCAATCAGGTTCGTTTGGCACGATTTACCTTTTGTAAAGCCATGTTGCCTCGGATCCTGTAACCCATTAGATTCAAGGAAATACACTATCCTTTCTTTCAGCAACACTTCCATTATTTTTCCAACAACTGAAGTGAGGCTCACCGGCCTATAGTTTCCTGCTTCATCCCTGTGACCACTTTTATGAATAGGGACCACATCCGCTCTCCTCCAATCCCCAGGAATCACTCAAGTCTCCAGAGATTTGTTGAACAAGTCTTTAATAGGACTCGCCAGAACCTCTCTGAGCTCCCTTAGTATCCTGGGATGGATCCCGTCTGGTCCCATCGCTTTGTCCACCTTCAGTTTTTCAAGTTGCTCATAAACACCCTCCTCTGTGAACGGCGCAGAATCTACTCCATTTTCTCGTGTAACTTTGCCAGACAATCTCGGTCCTTCTCCAGGATTTTCTTCTGTGAACACAGAACAGAAGTATTTGTTTAGCACATTTGCTTTCTCCTCATCACTCTCCACATATTTGTTTCCAGTATCTTTTAGCCTAGCAATTCCATTTTTTATCTTCCTCCTTTCACTAATATATCTGAAAAAAATTTTATCTCCCTTTTTTACATTTTTAGCCATTTGTTCTTCCGCCTGTGCCTTCGCCAAACGTATCTCTCTCTTGGCTTCTTTCAGTTTCACCCTGTAGTCCTTTCTGCTCTCCTCTTCTTGGGTTTTTTTATATTTCATGAACGCCAACTCTTTCGCCTTTATTTTCTCAGCCACTAGGTTGGAGAACCATGTCGGCTTCCTTTTTCTCTTGTTTTTATTGATTTTCTTCACATAAAGGTCCGTAGCCATTTTTATCGCTCCTTTCAGCTTAGACCACTGTCTTTCCACTTCTCTTATGTCCTCCCATCCTAACAGCTCTTTCTTCAGGTACTTTCCCATTGCATTAAAGTCCGTACGTTTGAAATCTAGGACTTTAAGTATCATGCGGCCGCTCTCCACTTTAGCCATTATATCAAACCAAACCATTTGATGATCGCTACTACCCAGGTGAGCACCCACTCGAACATTAGAGATACTCTCTCCATTTGTGAGGACCAGATCCAATATCGCTTTTTCCCTTGTGGGTTCCATCACCATTTGTCTGAGCAGAGCCTCTTGAAAGGCATCCACAATCTCCCTACTTCTTTCCGATTCCGCAGACGGAACATTCCAGTCCACATCCGGCAGGTTGAAATCTCCCAACAGCAGAACCTCCTCTTTCCTTTCAAACTTTTGGATATCCACAATCAAATCCTTATCAATTTGCTGCGATTGAGTCGGAGGTCTGTAGACTACACCCACGTAGATAGAAGTTCCATCTTCTCTTTTCAGAGCAATCCATATCGCTTCTTCCTCTCCCCAGGTCCCTTGCATTTCGGTCGCTTGGATATTGATCTTTACATAGAGAGCTACTCCTCCACCTTTATGACCATCTCTGTCCTTCCTAAAAAGATTATATCCCGGTATGTTTGCATCCCATCCATGTGATTCACTGAACCATGTCTCTGTGATAGCAACAATATCTAGATCTGCCTCTAATATCAGGGCTTGCAGATCATGAACTTTGTTGCTTAGACTGCGAGCATTTGTGGTCATCACTTTCCAGCTATTTTTCAGCAATAATCTCCTTTTTTGTATGGATTTTTGTGTCGTTTCACTTTCCGTTGCAATACTAAGAAATGAGTTGCTGATATTGCTTATGTTGCAGCCTTTACTACTATCACATCTTTTCTTTTGCCGGGGGTGGTCTCTATAATTGTCCTTCGTACATACACCACCCCCACCTTCTAGTTTAAATGCCTAGAAAAATATTGTCTAAATTTCTCTGCAAGGTTTCTTTTTCCTGCTGTAGTAATATGTAGCCCATCAGTGCAATATAGCTTCTTGTCCTTCCATGTATTTCCCCATCCTCCTATGTACCTGAAGCCTTCTTGATGACACCAGGCTCTGAGCCATCTATTAAAGTCCTCTGTGTTTTTCACTCTTTGCTCTCCTTTTCCATATGCAGGCAGTATCTCAGAAAAAGCTAAAGTCTTTACAAAAGGTTTCACGCCCTCACCAAGCTCCCGAAAAGCTTTCTGTGCTGCAAGTGTGGGGTTGTTGGCCAGGTCATTTGTTCCCAGATGGATAACAACATCAGTGTTAAAATCCTTAGTTTCTTCCTTAATTATAGTCAGTATTTGCCTGGAACTCCTGATAGCTGAGGATCCTGGAAGACATTTCACTATTTTGGTCTCCTCGCCCTGTGTTCCAAGGTTAATGCCTCTGATGATGGAATCCCCCAACAGTAATAGTTTTCTGTTTTTGGCTTTTTTATTTGTACTTAGAGTGCGCTTGTTCTCTTGAGTTACCTTCATTTGTTCCAGTCCCACCTCCCTTCTATTTTCCTGAATATCGCAGTGCACTAGTGGAGCGAAGGAATTCTGTAGAGGTAATATTAGTGAAGGTGGATGTTTCTGTGTTACATGTCGCAGTCTTCCTGAGCCTACTGTGACCCATTTATTCCTGGGCTGTTTTATTCTTTGAGGTAGAGGTGGTAAGTTAGTATGATTTTGTGGAGTGATGGAAACTGCTTTAATTGTATTCAATTCCTGTTTAAGTTTGCAGAGCTCCTCCTTGGTATCCAAAAGAGTAGGTAAAGACTCCTGAGGGTCAGTTAGCACCAGTAGAAGATCGTCAGCATAGGCAAGGGCCTTGACTGGGACATCGAACAGCAGGACCCCCCTTGATGTCTGGGGACAACCTAATCAGGGAAAGTAATGGCTCCAATGTTAAAAGAAAAAGTAATGGGGAAAGGGGACACACCTGCCTAGTTCCTCGAGTAATGAGAAAAGTAGGGGAACATACCCCGTTAACTAACACAGAAGCTGTCGGATTATGATAAAGAGCTTTAATAGCTTGTAAAAACATGCCCCGCATGCCCAGATGTGAAAGGACCTCAAACAAAAAGGGCCACAGCATTTTATCAAAAGCTTTTTCGGCATCCAGGCTGACCACCGTGGAGGGCACTTCATGATGTTGGCAGTAGGCTATGGACATAAGCAGTTTCCTGACATTCAAGACTGATTGATGGCTTCTAACAAAGCCCACCTGCTCCTCCCCAATCAATTCCGGAAGAATCGTGGCCAGCCCGGACGCCAAAAGAGTAGAAAGCAACTTGAGATCTACATTTATTAAGGAAATCAGGCAATATGCAGTCACAAGTTCAGCATCGGCCTTTGGCATAAGGAGCAAAGTGATCAATGCTGAATTAGCGTGGTCTGGAAACGCTCCCTCTTGCAAAGCCGTGTCATAATATGCAAAGAGGGGTCTCACTAAGGGAACCTGTAACATCCTATAGAACTCCACAAAAAACCCGTCAGGTCCCGGGGCTGAGCCCAATTTAAGTGAAGTAATGGCTTTCTGGAGTCCTTTGGCAGTGAAAGGAGAGTTCAAAGTGTCTAATTGGGTTTCAGATAGTAGAGGCAACTGGGACTGAAACAAGAAATCTCCAAGGGAAGCCTCCGAAGGAGAGGCTCCCCTATTATGTAAGGAGGAGAAAAATTCTACAAACAAGCGGGAGATTTGATAAGGCTTAGAGTGTAGTGTTCCCATAGAATCTTTAATGGCTAAAATGTGTCTGGGCCTCCCCCCCCCCAAGCCTTAACTATAGATGCCAACAACTTCACACTCTTGTTGCCATAACGAAAGAACTTGCCCTTCCTATATAGCAGCATATGTGTGGTGCACTCATGTATCATAGAATCCAAGGCCAATTGAGAGGTCAGCAAGGCCTCCTTGTTAGCCTGAGAGTGGACCCTAACATATTCCAAACCTGTTTCTCCAATCCCAAAATACCAGCTGCCAACCTCTTAAGCACTGACATATGTGATTATATCTCCTCTGAGCACCGCCTTCCCCGCCAACCAAAATAAAAATGGGTTAGTAAGATGTGAATTATTATGAGCATAATCCTCCCACCTGGTGTGAAGGTATTTCAAAAAAATGGGGATCCTTATACAAATAAGTGGGAAATCTCCACCCCCTCTGTTGATGATAAAAGTGTGGGGACTCCAATTCAATCCGTACCATGCAGTGATCAGACACCTCCCCAGGGCCCACTGCCGCCGAAGAAATGAAGGGAAACAACCCCCGCTGGACAAAAACATAATCCAGACGGGAATAAGTACCATGAGCCCCGGAGAGGTGTGTGTAATCTCGCTCCCTCGGGTGTAAAGAGCGCCACGTATCCACTAAATCCAGAGCTGTGGTAAAAGTCACCAAATCATTACCTGCCCCCTCACCACCAGATGGGAGACCCGTAGATCGATTCAAAAGAGGGTCAAGAACCAAGTTCATATCCCCCACCACCATCAAGTTATCTAGGTGAACAGTAGTGCAAAGGCACAGCAGATCTAGCCGGTTTACAATAAAAGTTAAAATCAGGATAAAATTATATTTATAGATTATAAAATTAATAAAAGAGAAAGAGTAAAGGGAAGAGTGAATATTAAAGACATTTGACAATGACAGACATAAAAGTGAGGTTAAAAAGGAGGGAAGGGGAAAACAAAGAAAGGACCTGGCCTCGTAAATTTAAATCAAGCAGTAAATAGCGGCCCTGAAAGTCTCTCTGACGGAGTGTAGCTGTGCATTGTAACGATTTGCGTATGAGAACCGCCACTCCCCCAGAGAAAGAAAAAATAGACAGCGCCGGCCCACAAATGTTGTAATTTGAGGTGCTCTGAATCTGAGAGGACTGTCTCTTGAAGGCACGCTATGCCAGCCCCTTGCCTCTGAAGGGCCTGTAAAATTTTGGTAAGTTTTATGGGAGAAGTGATACCCTCCACATTCCAAGAGACAATTTTAGTACTAGCCAGACTAAGTAAGGGTAAAGAGGAACAGTAGTAAAACTAAGGGGGGGAAGGCACTCAGCCCACACCCACGTGCAAGAGAAGCCATCCAGTCCCCTCATCAAGAACAGAATAGGAAAGCCACAAGAAACAGAAAAAAGAAGAACAGAAGAAAATAACTAAAGACCACCCCAAAACCTAGGCTGGAAGCCACCTCCAAACCCAAACCCAACAGAAACCCAACCCCACTAGAGCCACCTGGGTGCTAGTCCCACAAACAAAGTGCAAGGTGCTGGGGAGATTCACAAAACGCACAGGGCCCCACCCCACACCACCTGTGCAAGGCCCAATAGGGCCTGGGAGTGGACAGCCACAACTCTCAGAGCCCCACAGCAGGCCTACAAAGCTTACAAGGCTATGGAGCATTTAACAAGCTAACAGCCAAGTCACAGATTAAGGGAGTCCAGGAATACTTGTGCTTTGTCCGCCAAGTCGAACACTATCCATGAGCCATCCTAAAAAATCTTCAAGGTAGCCGGGTAGAGGAACAAAAATCAGATCTTTTTTTCAGCCAGAGCTGCGCAAAGAGGATGAAATTTTTTATGGCAGGACTGAAGTTCTGATTTGCGTTTAATCAAAAATTTTAATAAACTTAATAATAAACTTGAATAATCCTGGAAGATATGAACCCAGTGGTCTTCATTCCGATGGTCTCTGTATTTCCGCAGCAGTGCCACTTTGTGAAGATAGTTGTGTACCTTCACAATCACTGCTCGTGGTCTCTGTTGCCCGACCCAGGCGGTGTGCTCTCTCCAAACAAAGAGGTTTCAGATCCGCCAGCAAGGGGAGCTCCTTTTGGAGCCAGGAGGAGAGTAGAGTACCGAGCTGTTGCTCAGGCAATGATTCCGGCAGCCCCACAAATCTCAGGTTGCCCCGCCTGGAGCAATTCTCCAGGTCCTCCAGCTTAGCGGCCTGCTCTTCCACCTGGCATTCCAGCGCCGTGATTGTGGGGGCCCCAGCCAAATTTGTGTCTTCGAGTGCGGATACCCTGGATTCTAGTTCCCCTGTTCGGCGCATAGTGTCCACGAGCAAGACATCCACCTGTCCCAGCTGGTAAGATAGTTTTTCCAGCTGCGGTTCAAGGGCGTATTTTATAGCGCTAGAGAGCTGTCAGTTGGGATGGAGTGAACTCCTCCGTGGAAGCTGTCGGTGTCGGCACCATTTTCTCAGCCACCTCCCTGCCAGCCTCTCGTGGCTTTTTAGCTGATTTACCTGTCATCCCGGTACCAAAGTGCTGCACGAATCTGTCCATATGGGAGGCAAGACTAGGAGAACAGTTTGGCAGCTCCAATAAAGTTAGTAGCATGGTATATAGCAGTGGTCTCAAACTCAAACCCTTAGTGGGACCACATTTTGGATTTGTAGGTATTTGGAGGGCTGCAGAAAAAATAGTTAATGTCTTATTAAAGAAATGACAACTTTGCATGAGGTAAAACTCTTTATAGTTTATAAATCTTTCCTTTAACAGTTAAAGGAAAGATTTATATTCAAATATATTTTATTGAGCTCATCAAAAATACCAAACAGAGATACAAAACGAATTGCATACAAGCTCAACTTTTTATATTACATAATCCAGCCCCCACACTTCTCCTCCCCCACGAGCAACCCTACCCCACCCCCCCAAACCTCCCCCCGGTCCTCCTTCCAAGTACTACATTAACAAAGAGAAAATACAAAAGGAGACAGGCATACCAACTGAGACAGAAAACATGGATTTAACAGTTAAGCAAACGGCTGCGAGCCAAAAGAGTCATGGTAGTCCAAAAGGGTTCCCAAATACGTTGAAAGATGCGTCCTGGGAGAGAGGAAAAATCCGTCACATCTCTCTGTTCCCACATCAAGAGAGTAATCATCCGACAGTGCCAAATGGAGTAATCCGGTGCATCACCCTCAAGCCATTTCAGCAAGATACATTTCAAGGCAACGAGGACAGTCCACTTTAGGAAAGCAGCAGCCCCCCTTGTATGAGGGTAATAATGGGGAACAGCTCCAAATAAGAACAAAGGCGAGCGTTGAATTGTAATGTTCCAAATGCGCTCTACAAAAATAAAAATGGCATTCCAAAAATATTGAATATTAGGGCAAGTCCAGAACATATGTCCCAAGTCCGCTTCAGGAGCCTGGCATCTAAGACAGGCAGCGGTCTCACGAATGTACAAACGGAAGACCAACTTATAGTGTTGCTCCCAAAAGGTGGTATATTTTCGAAAGGTAGGCAACCTACGGACAGCCTGCAAAAGCACATCATCAGATAACTCTACTGCAAGGTCACGAGCCCAAGCATCCCGCAATTTAGAATGATCAAACAAGGGGGACTCATCCTTCAAATGGCGATGATGGAATTTAAGGGGAACAGGAAGTTGGGTACCAATTGTAAAAGCCATAGACAGCATCTCTTGGCAAGAGGCCAGCAAAGAACTAGAGGATAAAGAAGAAATGTAATGTTGAATTTGCATATAAGCAAAATAATCAGTGGGTGGGAGATCAAATTCGTCCTGCAGCTGTGCAAAAGACTTAATTTTGCCATCATCATCAACCAACTGAAACACATAATGAATGCCCCTTGTTTCCCACCGAACAAAACTCGGCCCATCTATCCCGGGTAGAAAGGATTTATTAAAGCGGATAGGCAGAAAAGGCATTATAGAAGCAGATAGAGTGATATTTGCAGACCCAGTGCCAAACCTTCCGCAAAGGACGGTGTAGCACCCTCGTAGAGAGGCTCAGGCAAAGAAGAAGGAATAGAATGAAGATATGCACTAAAGTGAGTAGTTCGAAAACAGGAAAGTTCCAAAGAGGTGTTGGTGAATGCAGAAGTACCCCTGAAAAAAATCATTGATGTGGCACATGCCACATCCAATAGCCAGATAATGAAGGTTCAACAAATCCAGTCCACCCTTCTACCACAGAGCCGCCGCCCATTTGTAAGGCAGGCGAAGCCGTTTCCCAGTCCAAAGAAAGCTCTGAACCAAGAGTTCCAGTCGGCGTTCATCTCAAGAAGTCAAATAAAGAGGAATGACCTGAAAGACATATAACCAACACGGGACAATGAGCATGTTATAAAGATGCACCTGACTCAAAAGTGAAAATGGAAGGGCTCCCCAAAGCTGTAGTTTGTTTTGAAGGGCCAGGAACAACGGTTCCACATTCAAACGATACAAACTAGATAAGTCCAAAGGAATAAAGACCCTCAAATATTTCAATGTAGTCGGCCCAATGAAGAGGAAAGATACCCCTCCATGTGGTGCGTAACTCAGGGGGAGAAGGTAAGGACTTATCCAGAATAAGAGAAAGACCAGAATAAAAGCCAAATTCAGAAATGAGGTCCAATGCCATTGGTAAGGAATCTTCAGGCCTAGTAAGAATCAAAAACATGTGATCTGCAAATGCTAAGGTCTTTAACTCTACCCCATCAACACGAAGGCCCTGTACCTCAGCAAACCCCCGAAGAGTACAAAGCAAAGATTCTAAAGAGAGTAGAAAAAGTAATGGGGAAAGGGGGCAGCCCTGCCGGATAGGGATAGGGAAGGAATCCGTTCGTGTCCCATTAACCAGAAGAGAAGCCCTCGGGTTAGAGTAGAGAGAACACATAGCATTAAGATAAAAGCCACCCAACCCAACATGTTCCAGGGTGCGAAACAAGAAGGACCAATGGATACTATCAAAGGCTTTAGAAGCATCTATGCTGACAAACAAAGCCAGAATGTGGTGAGATTGACAGTGGGCTAGTGCAAAGAGAACCCTACGAACATTAAAAACTGATTGTCGTCCCCGGACAAACCTCACTTGATCTTCATGAATGAGCTTCGGGAGATGTGTAGCGAGGCGGTCAGCCAACATGTGAGAGAGAAGCTTAAGATCCGCGTTGATCAAGGAGATAGGACGACAGGAACTCGGTGCGTCAGCCTCCTTTCCAGATTTCAGCAGTAATGAGATAAGGGCCTCATTAGCATAGCGCAGAAATGATCCCTTAGCAATAGCAGTGTTGAAGTAAGCCATCAAAGGACCACAGAGATGGGAAGAAAGAATACGATAAAAGTCTCCTGAAAATCCATCCGGACCCGGGGCCCTGCCGAAGCGAAGAGCTTTGATAGCGGATTTTAATTCTGCCACTCTAAATGGACTATTGAGGGAAGGCACTACATCCTCCGGCAGGCGAGGAAGTCCAGAGGACTGAAGATAGTCTGTCAGCAATTCCGGAGAGACAACATTGGGAGCATCGTATAAATGTCTAAAAAAATCAAAAAGGACTGCAGAGACATCAGCCGTACTGGTCACCGTACCCCCGCCCTGGGTCCGAAGAGACAAGATCGGTTTCTTGCAGGTCTCAACCTTTACCAATCGTGCCATAAGGCGCCCAGGTTTGTTTCCAAAACGTTGGAAACGATGTTTATGGAAAGCCACCCATTTTTGAGAACGGGAATGAATTAACGAATTAAGAGCCTCTTGAGTAGACAAATAGTATTCTCGAGCCTTCCTCGAGGGATTCGAATGAAATGACTGCTTAGCTACACGTAAGGCCCATTCTAAGGTAATGATACTTCTGTGAATACGTTTGTTGTGAGCACTCAGAAAGGAAATGATATGTCCCCAAATCACCGTCTTGGCGGCCTCCCAAAACAAAATAGGATCATCCATATGAGGAGCATTATTAGTAGAATAATCCTCCCATTGGGCCTGCAAAAAGGTTTGAAATTCCTTATCCTGAGCAAGATAAAACGGAAAACGCCAGAAAGATGTCTCAAGTTATGCTTCGTCCAGATAAACATCTACCCAAATCGGAGTATGGTCAGAAATATTCAGGGGACCAATCTCAGCCGAGATGACCGAAGAGAACAAAGTCGAAGACAGAAAAATATGGTCTATCTGAGACCAGGTATTGTGGGCCCGAGAAAAGTGAGTATAGTCACGAACTTCAAGATGGAGAAGACGCCAAGGGTGGTTTCGTGGCTTCCTTACATCCCGCACCTATCAGGTACGCTTCAATTATGAGCTTTCCGATACCTGGAGCAATCCATCCGGTGTGCCACAAGGGTCACCATTGTCTCCATTGTTATTTAACGTCTACATGTCCTCACTGAGCTTGCAATTAACTCAGCTGGGGATAAAACTATTCAGTTATGCAGATGACTTCACGATTATAATCCCATTTGCTGACTCTATCTCGGAAACTATTCCCAAGGCTTCAGAAGCCATAAACATGATGGAGCAATGGATGACAAACTTCAAGCTCAAACTTAATTCAGAAAAAACAAAATTCTTCATTGCTTTACCACATCCGTTTGACACCAAAACACCTCTATGCATCAATGAATTTAATCACCCCATCCAGCCCACCTTAAAGATACTAGGCGTAACTTTAGATCAATGCCTAACCATGAAAGACCAGGTGGACTCCTTAATCAGAAAGGGTTTCTTCACTCTCTGGAAACTCAGATCCATTAAAGCTTATTTCGATACGTCGGCATTCAGAACCCTGGTCCAATCCCTCGTACTAAGTCAACTTGACTACTGTAACATTGTCTACTTAGCCATTTCCCAAAAAAATATGCGACGTGTACAACTAATGCAAAATGCAGCGGTCAGATTAATCTTCGGACTAAAGAAATTCGATCATGTATCACTCTACTACCGGCAATTACATTGGCTACCGATGGAAGCACGCATAAAGTTTAAATTTGCCTGCTTCTGCTTTAAAGCACTAAACGGACTTGCCCCTAAATACATAATTGACCTTTTCTCCTTCTCTGCCAACAGACACAAGAGAAGCTCTCATTCCTACTTCGTTTCCCCCCCCAGTTAGAGGTTGTAAACTGAAAAAACACCATTAACACCTTCTTTCACATCAAGCAGCATTGTGGGGTAAAGACCTAGATCAACTGCTTTCGCCCACTTTTTATGAGGAATTCAGAAAACGTCTAAAAACTCAACTGTTCCTAAAGTATCTAGACAACTGACCCACTCATCTTCTTTCTCCTCCATAGTGATTCCTCTGTCCTATTAATCTCTTTCTCCTCAACAACGCATTTCCGGTCCTATTAACTCTCCTCTTCCCCCTCTTAAATTCAATCAATTTGTACCTCGCTTAATCTATTGTAAACCGCATAGAACTTTACGGTATTGCGGTATATAAACTGTTATTATTATTATTACCACTGAGAGAGTATCACAAAACTCAGAAAGAAGACGACCCTTAGCTCCCAAAGAGGCAATAGAGGTACCAGACTTATCTAAAGTAGGGTCCCGCACCAAATTAAAGTCTCCCAAGATAAGAAGTGGATCCCCAGAGAAACAAGAGCAAAGTTGAATCAACTTTTGCAAAAAAGCTGATTCTGACGAGTTAGGGCCGTAAACCACAAGTAATAGATAGGATCGATCACCCAATGTCAGACGCAAGAGCAGGATATCTACCATCAAAAGCTTTATCAAGAACCTGCACTCCAAGAGGCAAAGACTTATGGACCAACACAGTAATTCCACCATGTTGGCCCTTAGAGGAAGCAAAATATATCTCCCCACCCAGGAATTACCCAACTTAAGATGTTCCGCATCAGCCAGCCAAGTTTCCTGTAAGCAAGCAATGTCTGAGCGATAACGCTGCAGAGCAGCTAATATTTTAGGCCGCTTTATCGGTGACGCAATGCCCCCAACATTCCAAGAGGTAAGCCTAAAGGGAGTACTCAGGTCGGAAAGTCAGGAAAGAAGCAAAATAGAGAAGAAAGAAGAAAAAGTATGAGACTACCCCAGGAGCCCAGCCACCCCCCAGAGCAGTGTTGCCAAACATATGGCATAGCCTGAAAAATTGAACAAAAGCAACGCAAGATCCTAAGAAACTGAATATACATATGGAAGGAGGACCTCCCACCCCCCAAAATTCAATCCACTCCTACCCAAACATCACCCCCACCTTTCCAAACCAATCCCCCCATATTCCCAACCAGTCTCACACCCTGTCACACGAACGTGGAGCGGAGAGGGAGTCACGCTATGACAGAACAGGGCCCCCAGTCCCCCCAGCCCCACCCACCCCAGACACTCACTACCAGGATCAAATCTGAAACAAGAACCCCACACTCACACGTGCACCCAGCCAGCCACTCCATTCACTCACCCACCATGCCACCCAAGAACATCCCAAGACCTCAACAAAACAAAAACAAGTGAGGAGACCAAGGTGCATCGTCTCCAAAAGGCCACCAGAGATCACCAGAGCCCTCCATAAAACCCAGCCGGACACAATCTCCAGACCTCACATGCATCCACCCCTCAAAATCCACACACACACAGTGGCCAAGCATTCATTCCCAAGACTATACCTTCTAAAGCCAACCCAGACTCAAGAAAGTAACACTATTCAAGCAAGTAGATATTCCCCCCCAGGGGGAATCAAACCCCAACCTAGTATGCCCAAGCAATCAACCCCCAGACTCAACCTAAAACCCCGCATACACTCCACGAGCACTCTGAAAACAACAAATCCTCTAAACAAGTCAGTCCAGTGAGGGCTCCAGGAGTCCAAGGACGCCCTCACTCCACCAAGTTGGCAGGCTCCTACGTGACAGCATCCAGTTAATGCCGCTTCCATTAAAGCACACATCAACCACTCAGCTCCCAACCAGGCACAGAGGAGAAGGAAACAGCTCCCGCAAGGGAGCCAAGATTGAAGCTCATACGGGACCATGAGGTAGATCCCCCAAAAAGAAGGGCCAACGAGCAATCCAGGAGAGCAGAGCCATCAAGAGATCGGAAACACCAGTGACGAGGCCTGGAACATCATGGGGCCAAAGAAGGCCCAGACTCCCCTGGAAGAACATCCAAGTATGCCTGTGCGTCCTCCGCCGAGGTATAGCTCTTCCACCTGGTAGCCATCCAAATTTTGAATAGCGCAGGATAGAGTAGCTGGAAACGCTGTTTGAGGTCAAATAAGGCGGAGCACACTCAGGAAAAACGGTGCTGTCTCTCCTGTAGCACAGGGGAGTAGTCCTGGAACAGACGGGCCGGAGCTCCCTCATAGGCAAGAGCGTTACATTTCTGCCGAGAGTGTCGTATGAGTTCCGCCTTGTGAGCCGAGTTGTGCACCTTGAAAATGGTGACATGGGAGCGGGTATTGTTCTCGACATGCCTACCAAGGTGTTGAGCTCGCTTCAGCCTCAGAGGCCCCATGCCCACAGGGAGCGGCAACTCCGCCTGAAGCCAGGACTCCAGTGTAGAAAGCAGGCAAGAGTCTGGCACCGCCTCCAGCAGACCGATCAGACGCAAGTTATTGCGTCTCGATCGGTTCTCTAAATCTTCAATTTTATCCGCCTGGCGCTGAAGCTGTTCTTTAAGAGATACCAGATCCACCGCAGAGGCGGAATGGGCATTCTCCATGTGTGCTACTCTGGTCTCCAACTTGCTGGTGCGCCTGGTGGTTTCCATCAGTAGAGATTCGAGTGAGGTAAGTTGGCTGAATAACTGTTCAAAGCAGGCGTCCAAAGTCTGCACCACCGATACAGACAACGCCTCAATGTGAGCTTCCGACAAGGGAAGCGCGGAACCCAAGTCAGCCGCTGCTGCCGCCATATTAGTGTCAGGCCGCAAGGCTCTTGCCTCCTGATCTTTGGCGTTGCGGGTCGTCTTTCCGCTCATGGTCGGGCTACAAGGCATCAGAAACTTATCCATGCACCATAGGAACAAGAAACGCAGGTACAGAGGCGTCAACAAAAGTTAGGCAGGGCGCGGAGGGACCCGGGGCCCCGGAGCTTGAGCAAAGCACGTCTTGCTCGGCACAGCACAACACGTGACTCCCCAAATGAAAGATTTATAAACTATAAAGAGTTTTACCTTATGCAAAATTGTCATTAACTATTTTTTCTGCGGCTCTCCAAGTATCTTATTTTTTTCTGCAGCCCTCACATTTAAAGTTTAATATCTTTCCTTTCTCAAAACTGACACATTTCAATTACTATATTGAAAATAAAACCATTTTCCCTACCTTTGTTGGCTGGTGATTTTATTTTTCTGTGCTTTTAACTATGTTTCCAGGGCCTTCTTGTCCTTTGACTGTTTTTCTCTCCGTCTTCACTTTCTGCCTTGCATCCATCTTTGGCATTAACTTAATATTAAATTTTTCTGCTTTCTTTTCAAAATCTACGTTTCCATGTCTTCCCTTCCCTTCTATCTCTCTCTTCTTCCGTCCCTATTTCCATGGTCTGACATCTCTTTCTTTCCTTTCTCTCATCTCTTTCTTTCCTTTCTCTCCCTCCTTCCTTCCTTCCCCCTGGTCTGGCATCTGTCTCCTTCCCTCCCCCAACTCTTTATTTCTTTCACCCTGCCCCTCTTCTTTTTCTCTCTCTCTCTCTCCGTGCCCCCTTTCTTTCTTTTTCTTTCTCCATGCCCGCCCTTTCTTTCTTTCTCTCTCCATGCCCCTTTCTGTCTGTGTCCCGTCTCCCTTCTTTCTTTCTGTCTCCCTGTCCCCTCCTTTCTTTCTTTATTTCTACCTGCCCTCCCCCAAGCCACCACCATTGGGGAACAGGCCGCCACCGCTGCAATAGGGGAAAAGGCCAGCGCCGAGGTCTTAGCTCTCCCTGCTTATCTTCCCCAGCGTGAGACCAACCAATTCTCACCACCCAATGTCAATTCTGCCATCCGAGAGGAAGTTCTGGGCCAGCCAGGCAGCGATTGGCTGGCCCGGAACTTCCTTTCCGACGTTAGAATTGACGTTGGGTGGCGAGAATTGGTCGGCTCTGAGCTGGGGAAGATAAGCAGGGAGAGCTAAGACCTCGGCGCTGGCCTGTTCCCCGATTGCGGTGCCTTGCAGGAGGGCAGTGAGAAGGGAAGGGAAGCAGATTGGGGACCCCTGCTTTAGGTGAGCCACGAGCCATTTGTCGACATTCCTCCAGAGAGACGCAAGTCCAATTACAGCAGTCACGGTCTGTACGCGATTGTCCTCTCCACAATCGGAAAACTGGTGAAGAGGAGAGGACAGACTGCGGGCCGCAAAATAGTCCCTGGAGGGCCGCATGCGGCCTGTGGGCTGCGAGTTTGAGACTGCTGGTGTATAGCGATGTGAAGCGGGACCCGGGAGTAGAGCTAACCCATGTCCTGCTCTGCTCACATCATCATGTGATCCCTCCAACTTTACTTTTTATAATTGTTTCCACTATTTTGCCCGGCACCAAAGTCAGGCTTACCGGTCTTTAATTCCCCTTTTTAAAAAATCAGTGTAAAAAATCAGTGTAACATTGGCCACCCTCCAATCTTCAGGCAGTACAAATGATTTTAGTGACAGGTTACAGATTACTAACAGCAGATCAGCAATTTCATGTCTTGACACCAGGAAATTCTTTTTCACTGAAAGAGTGGTTGATCGCTGGAATAGTCTTCCACTACAGGTGATTGAGGCCAGCAGCGTGCCTGATTTTAAGGCCAAATGGGATCGGCACATGGGATCTATTCACAGGGCAAAGGTAGAGGAGGGACATTAAGGTGGGCAGACTGGATGGGCCGTGGGCCCTTATCTGCCGTCTATTTCTATGTTCTATGAGTTCTTTCAGTACTCTGGGATGTATATCATCCAGCCCATGTGATTTATCACTAACTTGTAGATTTGGCTTAGTACATCTTCCAGGTTCACTGAGATTTCTTTCAATTCCTTTGCCTCATTGGTTACCAATGAAATGTTTAGTTCTTTATTCAAAATTCTTGTGTTCATATGGAATGCACTGAAGCACAATACTTCCCACTAATTGTCAACTCTCGAGACTACGATGGGAACTCACGGCAGCCATTTTGGATGAGTGATCTGAACGGGGCAGGAGCATAGGAAGATCGCTCCTGCCCTGAAAGACCGCTAGACCACCAGGTATGATCGTGGGAGGTCTGGAAGCAGGTGGGGGTGATTCTGGTTTTAGGAAATCACGAACAAACGAAATCGCAAATCCTAAAACTGCAAATTGGGAGGGGGAAGTGTAATCCAACCAAATCTTTATGGCCGAGTTGGTCCTCAAACTGAAAAGTAATTTTTTTTACAATGAAAACAGGTCAAGGAGGCACTTTATTTAACATGCTCAATGGATGTCTCTTTCTAATCAGATATCGTCCACTTCATTCATATATTGCACCCACCCACCAGAAAATGGCATTCCTCCTCAATGTATCTAATATAATAAAGCCCTAAGCGCGCATGCGCACTCCCACTTGCGTGCTCCCGTTTTCCGTGCACTGTAAGGCACCGCAGGTAGGAGTGCGCATGCACGAGAATCCCCAAGGCAGATGTCGGCCGCGGCGGCTGTAGGCAGCTGCAGGCCGCGGCAGCTGTCGACAGCTGCAGGCCACGGCGGAAGATGAAGCGAAGGAAAGTGGCAGCGAGCCACAGTGTCTCCAGCGACCGTGTCCCTGCCTCTCTGTTTCCGGGCTGTGCTGGGAAAGGATGGGCTGAGGACAGGGCTAGAAGAGGAAAGAGAAGCGTCTGATCCAGCAAGTAACTCAACTGCTGAGGAAACTGCTCCCTCTAGCTGATGGAGAAGCCAGGGAGCCAGAAAGAAAGGTGGGGGGGGGGGGGGACGATACAGAGGATAAGAGAGAAAGAAAAAAAAGAGACTGAACTGAAGGATAAGAAGGGAAATTAAGATACAGAGGAAGGGATAGAGAGAACAGATAGAGAGAATATTGTAATCACATCATATATCATATCTAATATAATAAAGCCCTAAGCGCGCATGCGCACTCCCACCTGCGTGCTCCCGTTTTCCGTGCGCTGTAGGGACCCGCAGGTAGGAGTGCGCATGCGCACGGCGGCACGGAGCCTGTTGGCCGCGGCGGCTCTTGCTGTCTGAAGGATAAAAACCCAAAAACCCCCAGAACTCGCTTTGGGTCCGGCAAGGGCTGCGGGCAGTAGAAGGCCCCGAAGCAGCATGTGTAGAGTGCTGCAGACGCTGCTGGAATCGGAAGGTTTGTCGGGACCGCAGGAAGGGAAGGGGGGGGAAGGGACTAAGGGAGCCGGCCAGACCGCGGGAAGGGAAAGGGGGGGGGGTAGGGGAAATGCTGCTGCTGCATGGGGAAGTGGTGTGGGGGGAGGGAATGCTGCTGTGGCTGCTGCACAGGGTAGTGGTGGGAAAGAAATGCTGCTGCATAGGAGGCAGGGAGAGAGACAGATAGATAGAAAGAAAAGAAGAAAGACACAGGGGCAGGGAGAGACACAGAAAGACAGACAGACAAAGGGGGTCAGGGAGAGAGACAGACAGCGGGAGGGAGAGAGAGACAGAAATAAAGACACACAGACATATATTCTAGCACCCGTTAATGTAACGGGCTAAAATACTAGTATACAATAAAAGAATGGAGCCCAGCCAGTGATGCTTGAAGACCTCATCCATCAGTTTGTACTGGACAGATGGGTCACTGCAATAGTCAACTGATGTCAGGAAAAAGGACAGTGCATGGCCAAGATGAAAGAGAGTTTCTCCTATTTAGAATGATAATTCCTTTTAGAGAGGAGTTCAAAACAGGCCACCAAATATAAGAATGCTAAGCTCACCATTCTCTGTAGGAGCTGCTGTAATTTCTCCTTTTCTGCAGGATCCCGAGTTTTCTTCAGTGCCTTCTGAACAGCCTGTGAGAGACCACAATCATTTTTTTAATATTTCAACAATTTTAGTGATAACCACAAGTTTACTCTACAATGAGCATACATTAGCAATACCAAGGTCATCCATTTTTACAATTATACTGTTATCACAAGACACTTGTCAACTGTAAAGTTCTAGAATGTAATAAAAGTAAAGTTCTAGAATGGGTTAGTGCAATATATGCTCTAAGGGGCATATTCTATAAATGGCATCTCAATTGTAGGTGGTGGTAGGCGTCCTACCGTTGTCTAACCAGTCTGACTGGAAAGGAGTCACAAGTGGCGCCCCACAAGGGTCAGTGCTGGGACCGCTGCTATTCAATATATTTATTAATGACTTGGAAACAGGGACAAAGTGTGAAGTTATAAAATTTGCGGATGACACAAAACTCTCCGGTAAGGTTAGATCTGTAGAGGAATGTAAAAAACTCCAAAGGGACCTGGACAAACTGAGTGAGTGGGCAGATAAATGGCAGATGAGTTTTATGTGGAGAAATGTAAAGTTATGCACATAGGGAAAGGGAACCTGATGTACAACTACACGATGGGGGGGATGACATTGGGAAAAGGCAACCTAGAAAAGGACTTGGGGGTTTTGGTGGATAAAACAATGAAACCAGCAGCACAATGCGCAGCGGCCTCAAAAAAGGCGAACAGAATGTTGGGCATTATCAAAAAACGTATCACTACCAGAACCAAGGAAGTTATCCTCCCGCTGTACAGGGCAATGGTGCGACCGCATCTGGAGTACTGCGTCCAGTACTGGTCGCCGTACCTAAAGAAAGATATGGCGATACTCGAGAGGGTCCAGAGAAGAGCGACAAAAATGATATAAGGCATGGAAAACCTCTCGTATGCTGAGAGGCTGGAGAAGTTGGGGCTCTTTTCCCTGGAAAAGCGGAGACTTAGAGGGGATATGATAGAAAGGGGATATGCAAGACGAGCAAAACATTCGCAAAATTGGCGCCTTGGAAACTGAGCACGCCTCGATTTGTGAGCACCCCCCCCCCCCGCTAACCGGCACCCTCTCCCCGTGATCCGGCACCCCCCGCCACCATCGGGCACCCCTCGTCACCATCAGGCACCCCCCTGCTGCGACCTGAGGTCCCCCAACCTAGCCGAACCCTCTTCTTACTTCAGTGTAGCCTCCGCACCGGCACCAGCATGTCCTGCCGGTGCCCGAAGATCTGCCTCCTGTGCTGGGCCTTGAGCATGTGCGCCTGAGAGTTCACGTTCTCGTGGGGGATGAGCAACGCTGCTGGCCTCGGGGGGGGTGGAAGGGGGAACCTATCAAAGCGAGTTTCCATTATTTCCTATGGGGAAACTCGCTTTGATAAACGAGCATTTTGGATTACAAGCATGCTCCTGGAACGGATTATGCTCATAATCCAAGGTACCACTGTAGTTTGATTTATCGATTTATAGATTGGAATAGATGTTAAATTACTGACATATCGCAGTTTTCCATGTATCCATTAATATTCTGTTTTCATTATACAATCTAGACATTTTAATGCTAAGAACATGACATAAACGTAGAGGGAACATGAGTCGCCATTCCAACCACAACCAGTCTGAGGTATTATCAATGAGCTCTGGGAGGACCCAATACATACCCTGGCGCAAAATATAGGCTTGATGATACCTATAGAAATTTGGAAAATTTACCCCACCCTCCGCAATTGGTTTTTGTAAAGAACTTAAAGCGATTCTAAGAGTTTTGCCCAGCCAAACAAATTTTGTAAGAATACTGTTTAACTTTTTATAAAAGGACCCCTTAAAAAAAAACTGGTAACATTCCCATCTGATAACAAACCACAGACAATATCATCATTTTAATAGTTTGAACTCTCCCCCACCAAGACAGATGTAATGGATTCCATTGCTCACACATTTCTGTTACCTTCTGCAATAAAGATTTTTCATTCTCTTTCATTGTGTCTTCCAGCATATTTTTTATCCAAATTTCTAAGTATTTTAATCCACCTTCCTTCCATACAAAAGAAAATGAATCAAACAAGCCTTTTGTACAATACACGTTTAGTGGAAGAACTTCAGATTTATTCCAATTTATCTTATACCCTAAAAATTTTCCAAATTTCTCAATCAATTCAAGTAAGCATGGAATGGTTGTTTCTGGATTTCTCAAATGAAACAATATATCATCTGCATATGCAGAGACTTTGTATTCCTGATCTGAATAAGGAATACCCTGTATCTCCTTTACTTGCTGAATAGCTAATAATAAGGGTTCCAAAACAATATCAAAAAGCAAAGGACATAGAGGACAACCTTGTCTAACCCCCCTCCACAAATTAAAGCGTTCTGAAAATTTATTATTAATATACAATTTTGCAACAGGGGCGCTATACAATGTTTGTATCATTTGTATAAATCCTAAACCAATTCCAAACCATTCCATAGCTTGATACATGAAGGTCCATTCCACTCGATCAAAGGCTTTCTCTGCATCCAAGGACACAGAAAAAGCCGGATCTTTCATGGCTTTTGTTAAATTTAACATATGAAAAGCCAATCTTGTGTTATTAGATGAGTGTCTCCTAGCAACAAATCCAGTTTGGTGCATATCAATAATAAAAGGGAGAGCCTTAGCTAAGCGTAAAGCCAATGTCTTAGCCAAAAGTTTTCCATCTATGAGATAGGCCTGTAATTTGAAACCAATGTGGGATCTTTATTTGGCTTTGGCAAAACTATAGTCAATGATTCTGCCATAGTACCTGTAATGCAACCCTTAGTCAGTTGAGACTGATAAAAATTTAATAGATGAGGTAATAGGGTAACTTGAAATGATTTATAAAATTCTACTGTGAGACCATCACCTCCTGGAGCGGATCCATCTCTAAGAGATTTCAATGCTGATCCTAATTCTTTTAATGATATAGGCTCCTCTAAACTTCTTTTAATATGTTCAGGAACTTTCGGACCATTAATTAATTTCAAAAATTCTAATCCATCCTTTCTTCTATTATCATAAGGCTCAGAAGAGTATAAGTCTTGGTCACGCATGAAAACGGTCGGGTAGTGTGCTGACAGACTGTTTAAAGATTAATATGTTGCTTGAAAGTTTTTTCTTTTTGGTTGGTGAAGGGGTAAATGTAGAATGGCGTCAGGGAAATAAGCAAAAAATGATTCAACGTTTGGAAACACTGGAAGCGTAAAAAGAGCGAAGCCAGAGCCAGAAACCCCTCTGAAGACGCCATTACCAAAAGGAGCCAACAGCGAGGTTATGAAAGAATTGAAAGAAATAAAGGAGATTGTGCTGGCAAGCGCTAAAAAATTTAATGATCTGACGGATGAAGTAGCAAACCTAAATAAAAGAATGGAACTGATGGAAATTAAAGCACACCAGTTTGAAAAAAGAATGGAAGAAACGGAAATAGAATTATTTCAAACTAAACAGGATCGGGTGAAAATAGAGGCGCTTACCTGAGGGCTGGAGGACTGTTCAAATCGTGAGAGGAGGAGCAATTTGAGGATCTTGGGTATACCAGAAGGGGTGGAGAAGGGTAATCCTATCTCCTTCCTTGAGAACTTTATACCTAAAATATTGCCTATAAAAACGAAGTTCCCTCTAGAGATTGAGAGGGCACATAGAATACCAGTGAGAAGGTCAGATAAGCAAATGGGTCCGCGGCCATTAATATTTAAATTATTAAGACATCAACATGTGATTGAGATTTTTCAATTGGCAAAACAAAATAAGAATTTAAAGTGTCAAGATGCACGTATTCATATAGTGCCCGTTTTTGCCAAAAACATGGCAAATAAGAGGAAAAACTTTTTGGAACTCAGGCTACAATTAAGAGCTATGGGGGCTAAATACGGGCTTCTATACCCTGCAATCATGAAGGTTACTATTGAAAATAAAATAACCACATTCGACGATCCAGGAAAATTGCAGGATTTTATACATCAGAGAGAACAGCCAATGTCTCCATAAATCCTCCACCAGATGTTTGAATAAAGAATGAACGCACTAAGAGATGTTTTTTCTTTTGAATAGATGTTTTGACTTATTTCTAAAAGTTGTTATAAGAAAAATCAATTATAGAATCTTTGCTGCTATAGAAGTCTAATGAAAAACAGAAAAAAATGTTATGGACTCAATTTAAACTGTGTTATTTAACGGATCCTAGTATGAAAAACAGATTGGTCTTTTTAAAATCTGATTTGAATCATAATTTCGCTAGATGGAAAGGTAATGTCTCTAATAAGAGTTAAAGATATCACAATATGGGGTAAACGCTAACAGTACTGAGATTGATTGATGTGATAGATTGACAGCCTGCTTGCTTGCCTCAGTCAGAGCTTGTTAATTACAAGCGCGTGAGAGACTACTGCCTCAAAGTGCTGTAAAAGCAGAAAAGGAACTTTAGCAATATACAGGGCAGAGATTTCCTTTTAATAGATGGGAAACTTTGCTGGGCTGTTGTCTAGTGGGAGGGGGTCAGTGTTCTTATATGAAACGAATGGGAGGTGACAAAAACTGATCCTTAATTAAACGCTGATTCAAAAATGGCATCTGAGAGAAACAAACAGTGGAGCGGATGGTTTGTAGGTGATATTGATAATTCCTGTATTATGATGGATAAGCACATATGGACAGCTGATATTGAAGGAAGTAGAACTTATGCCAAGACTTTGGAAGAAGCGGGCCTGACCACCAGAACTAAATGGAGCGGATCATCAAAAGAATAGGAAAGATTTCAGAGGAGTGGTCAAAAAGAAGTTTTGTGATTACTAAAGGTGATGAAGAAATTCACACAGTCAATGAACCCAAGCTGAAGGAATTAATTAGTGAGGCAGACTGAAGTAGGAATCACTAGGTTGTAACAGATATGAGACTCAGGCTGCGAGATTCCTGCTCCACTTTGGCCACTCATCTCCTGGTTTTGAATAGAATGATGGTGAACCGGGCAGCAGTATGAATTGATGTTATTTTTCCCAGAAACGCACCTATAAGATGGAGTCAGTGGATACTCAGCTATGCTGTTGCATTATACAGAGACTTTGAGAGGTTGAGAGAAAATCGGAAAGGATTAATGTTTTATCATTGGGAAGTGGTACTCTACCTGGTAACCTGTTAACGGAATTATGATTTAACAGTACTGGGATGAGTTTGCTTTGCTTATTTAAAGATACTTTGTACACTTTGAGTGTATGCTTACCCAATTCTGGATATATATTTGTTACTTGTTTAGATTACAGTTAGAATCGCTACTGATTTTAATAATTAAAGTTACATAAAAATATGAGTTTCTTGAGGATAAATGGATTTGATAAAAGATAAGAATTTCTGGAATAAGAGAAATAAGTATATTAAGCTCAAGGTCTCTAGTATCTGTATGGATTCCGAGTGGATGAAATTCTGTGCGTATGATAATAGATAATTAAACAGAATTGAAATATGTCTTGAAATGTAGAATGACTATCAAAGGTTATTTTAAAGACTAGTGTTTAAGCCCGTTACATTAACGGGTGCTAGAATAGTTGTCTGTCTGTCTTTCTCTTGCCTCCCTGTCTCTTTCTTCCTTTCTTTCTGTCTCTCTCCCTACCCTGTCTATCTTTCTTTATTTCTTTCTATCTTTCTTTCTCCCTCCCGCTTTCTATCTTTATTTCTATCTTTTTTTCTTTCTGTCGCTTTCCCTGCCCAGACCCTCACTGAAGCCACCTTCCAGCGGTGCCAGCTAAGGGATCCCTTGCACTTTCCTCAATCCAGCTGTGGTCAGTTGCCCGCACACTCATGGCCTTTAGCTCTCGTTCGCTGAGGTGGTGGTGGTCCACCCCATCCATGCACTCTCTCTCTCCTACCTGCACTCCAAATGCCTGCTTCTCTCACCCGCCCAAAGCCTCTCTCTCTAGTGGCTATCCCATGTCTCTCTTCTACTCACCAACCCAGGCCCCAACTCCCAATCAGGCATCTCTTTCCGCCCCCACCCAACTATCATTCTCCTCCTTGTCCTCCACCCTCATCTCATGATTGATTCCCTTGCTCCTGCCCTCAGCTGACCGTCTAACCTGCCGGTTTCTTCTTCGGACAGATGGGAATGATCTCCCTCTCCCCCCTTGCTCCAGGGGAGTTTACTTTGGGGGGGTCACAGTCGCGGGCATCGGGAGTTTTTGTTGTTGCAAGCTCCCCTTTCCCCCTACATGCCAGCGATTGTTGGGATATTTTTGTTTTTTTTCGGCAGACAGAGAGAGGGCGGGAGGGTGGGGAGTGGCTGCTGTGGTGATCTGGCCGACTCCCTTGCCGGAGTTATTTTTCAGTTTAAAGGTGCCGCGGCGGCTCCTCTTACGATCCCCGTCTACATTAGAAGTCTTCTCTGAAGCAGGTGCGGCTCGTGACAGGAGCCGCGGCGGCACCTTTAAACTGAAAAATAACTCCGGCAAGGGAGCCGGCCAACTGGCAGTTTAAGTTGGAGCTTCGGTCTGGCCTGCTCACCTTGCCGTATTGTATTTTTTAGTTGAAAGACGCGGCAGCGGTTCCTCTCATGATCCCCACCTGCGTCGGAAGTCCGACAAGGCGAGCAGGGAGCAGGCCAGACCGAAAAACAGGATGAAAAACAGAACCCTAAGCGCGCATGCGCACTCCTACCTGCGGGTTCCTACAGCTCACAGAAAACAGGCGCACAGAGTGGGAGTGCGCATGCGCGGCTTAGGGTTTTATTATATTAGATAATACACAATATCATGAGATGAGTTTGTGGTGAAATATATAAACATGAATCTATGCAGATACAGGATACTCTTACATTAATTTGTCCTTCATTTAACTCATGATATTAACTTAATACATTTTAAGTTTAGTTATATACAAGTATTTTTACCAGAAAATGGAAGAGAGGCACGTACCCACTCAGATACCAGCACAGTAAGGAACTACCCTGCGGAGGAGAGTCGCAACTCCACTTCTGAGTCCGAGGTAAGTGCATACACTGATAACAATAACAATATTGATAACAATACTCTAGGAGCACCACTAACTCAGATGGGGGACCCCCTGAGGGACTTAGCAAACACAAGGTATGGAGGGCTATGTATGTTAATGCACACAATTTGGGCAATAAGATACTGGAACTGGAGACGAAGATAATGAACGCGATCTAGACGTGGTGGCGATATCCGAAACTTGGTTCACGGACTCACATGAGTGAGACATGGTTATAACAGGTTACAACTTACTTCATCGGGACAGAGAGGGCAAGTTAGGAGGAGGGATAGCACTATACACTAAAGAAGACATCAAAATTACCAGAATCACAGACGTCAGGTACACCGGGGAATCCCTCTGGGTGAACCTGGCCAGAGGAAACGAAAAATGCCTGTATCTTGGTGTGGTATACAGACCTCCAAGACAACAAGAAGATAAGGATATTGAATTAACCGAAGACATAGAGAACATCACTTTGCGTGGGGACACAGTTCTGATAGGGGATTTCAATATGCCCGATGCAGATTGGAACACACTTTCCGCGTCAACCAGCGGCAGCAGAAGGCTATTAACCTCCATAAAGGGAGCACGGCTCAAACAATTGGTAGTGGAGCGCACTAGGGACCAGGCTATACTGGACCTGGTACTCACCAATGAGGAAAACGTCTCGGAAGTTTCAGTAGGTGATACGCTAGCCTCCAGCTAGGTTTGGTTCTACCTGAGGAAAGGGTTCACGACAACAGATCGAGCACGACAACAAAGGTCTTCAACTTTCGGGGCACTGGCTTCAAGCGCATGGGTGAATTTGTTCATCGGGCACTACAAGACCAAGTTGAGACCAACAATGTGGAAACTATGTGGTCAACCCTGAAATCTACCTTCCACGAAGTGACAAACCGCTATATAAAAACAGTAAGCAAACAACGGAGAAACAATAGACCCCCAGTGGTTCACTGCGGAGATCTCGGACCTCGTTAAGGAAAAGAAAAGGGCATTTATTTTCTACAAACAATCAGGAAATGGGGAGGCTAGAAAAGACTATCTGGCCAGGTCCAAACAGCAGTCAGAGAGGCCAAGCTTCGAATAGAAGAGTATCTAGCAAAGAACATTAAGAAGGGGGATAAAGCAATGTTACTTACCGTAACAGTTGTTATCCAGGGACAGCATGCAGCTATTCTCACTAATGGGTGACATGATCCAACGGAGCCCCGATGCGGACGCCTCACAAGCAGTCTTGCTTGAAGAAACTCGAAGTTTCGAGTCGCCCGCACCGCGCACTCGCGAGTGCCTTCCCTTCCAGTGCAGGGCGCGTCTCCTCAGTTCAGATAGCTAGCAGAGAAGCCAACCCAGGGGAGGTGGGTGGGACATGAGAATAGCTGCCTGCTGTCCCTGGATAACAACTGTTACAGTAAGTAATATTACTTTATCCCAGGACAAGCAGGCATGTATTCTCACTAATGGGTGACCTCCAAGCTAACCATAATGAGATGGTGGGAGTGTTGGCAACTTAGGAGAATAAATTTTTCAATACTGTTTGACCAAACTGTCCATCCCGTCTGGAGAAAGTATCCAGACAATAATGAGAAGTGAAGGTATGAACCTAGGACCAAGTGGCAGCTTTATAAATCTCCTCGATCGGTGTTGATCTGAGGAAAGCTACAGAAGCTGCCATAGCTCTGACCTTATGGGCTGTGACTTTACTGTGAAGGGGCAATCCAGCCTGGGCATAACAGAATGAGATGCAAGCCACCATCCAGTTGGAGATGGTGCGCTTAGATATAGGACGTCCCAAGTTGTTGGGATCAAAGGAGATGAAAAGTTGAGGAGCAGTTCTGTGCGGTTTGGTGCGTTCCAGGTAGAAAGCCAAAGCACGCTTACAGTCCAGAGTATGAAGAGCTGATTCTGCAGGGTGAGAATGAGGCTTTGGAAAAAACACTGGGAGAACAATGGATTGGTTGAGATAAAATTCCGAAACAACTTTAGGAAGGAATTTGGGATGAGTGCGAAGCGCCACCTTGTCATGATGAAACACTGTAAAGGGTGGGTCAGCTACCAAGGCTTGGAGCTCACTGACTCGTCTAGCCGAAGTGAGACCAATGAGGAAGACAACTTTCCAAGTGAGATACTTCAGATGAGCCTTGTGAAGAAGTTCAAAGGGAGGTTTCATAAGTTGAGAAAGAACAACATTGAGGTCCCAAATCACTGGAGGCGGTTTGAGCGGAGGATTGACATGGAAAAGTCCTTTCATGAATCTGGAAACCACAGGATGAGCAAAGACAGGTTTCCCTTGAAGCGGCTGATGGAAAGCAGCAATTGCACTAAGATGGACTCGTATTGATGTAGATTTGAGACCAGAATGAGAGAGGTGCAAAAGATAGTCCAAAACCGAAGACAAGGAGGAGTGTTGTGGCTCATGATGATGAGAGAAACACCAAGTAGAGCAGGGGTGCCCAACGCATCGATCGCGATCGACCAGTAGCTCAGGAAGGCAACACGAGTCGATCGCAGAGCCCATCCCGGGCTCTGTGATAGACTCGTGTTGCCGTCCCGATCTACCGGGCCTATCAGCCTTCCTCTCCCCGACGTCAAAGACGCCGACGCCGGGCATTAGGCTGTTTTTTTGTCATTTCGGGGGGGGGGGGGGGGGGCGTGGCGGCGGCAGCAGCAACAGCCTGAAAAAGAAATCATCCTGGCCGGGGTCAGTGTCATGCTCCGGAGCTTCTATAGCCTTCCTATCTCCCTCTCCCTTCTACCTGCTTCCGGCCACACCCCCTGCTCCGCGGCTCTCTTCGGCAACTCAGCAGCAGCGATCGACACAAGCTTCTGACGTCGGGGCCTACCCTCTGCGAGTCCCGCTTGTTTCAACTTCCTTTTTCCACAAAGGCGGGACTCGTAGAGGGAAGGCCTCGATGTCGGCAGCTTGTCTTGATCACCGCTGCTGACGAATTGCTTAAGAGAGCCCCGGAGCCAGGGGGGTTTTGCCAGGTGCAGGTAGAAGGGAGAGGGCCAGATGCAGGACTCGTGGGTGAGGGAGCAGAAGAGAGAGAGAAAGAGAGAGGGGAGGGAAACAAAAGGAAATATTTCATACTGGGCTGGGCCGGAGTGGAGGGAGGGTGGAAAGATTCTGGCTACAGGGTGCATTAACAAAGGAAAAGGGGGGAAAGCTGAAAATGGAGATAGTGACACAAAGAAGAGAAAGAGTAAGCAGGACCTACTGAATAAGGATAGAGAAACAGAGGGGATATGAAGAGGAGGTGAAATAGAGACATAGAAGTAATGCTGAAAAAGTGTGTGTGGGGGGGGAGATAAAGACACTGAAAGGGTAAATGGTGAACATGGGGTAAAGACAAGGACAGAGACAAATGAAGATTCTGAAAAAGTGGTGAGATAGGGATATAGATGAGTTGGACACAAAGAACGGTGATGCTGGAAAATAGGTGGAATGGTAATTCTGACAGACACAGAAGGGAAATGCTGGATCAAGGAGAGATAGGGCTCAGGCTGGATGGAATAAGGAGAAATGCCTTGTTGGCCCGGAACTTCCTCTCCTACGTCAGAATTGACGTCAGGGGGCGGAATGCTGGTCAGCGCGACGCTTCTGCAGGGAAAGCTTGGGACAGCGGTGGCTTGGGGGCTGTTCCCCGATGGCGGTGGCAGCAAACCGAGTGGCTTGGGGGAGGGCACGGAGAAAGAAAGAAAGGGGGCAGACAGGGAGACAGAAAGAAAGGGGAACAGGGAGACAGAAAGAAAAAGTTGGGGGAGAGAATGAGGTCTGGAGGAGAGGAAACATACAGGAGGCTGAAAGAAAGGAAGAAAGATTGGATGCATAGTCAGAAGAAGAAAGTGCAACCAGAGACTCATGAAATCACCAAACAGCAAAGGTAGGAAAAATGATTTTATTCAAAATGTGTTGGTTTTGAGAATTTATATCTGCTGTCTATATTTTACACTATGGCTCCCTTTTACTAAACCGCAATAGCGTTTTTTAGTGCAGGGAGCCTATGAGCATTGAGAGCAGCACGAGGCATTCAGCGTAACTCCCTGTGCTAAAACCTACTATTGTGGTTTAGTAAAAAGGGAGGGGGTGTATTTGTCTATTTTTGTATTTTGTTACTGAGGTGACATTGCATAGAGTCATCTGCCGTGACCTCTTTGAAAAAACCCAGAATATGAATAATTAACATTTTCTCTGCCTTTCAGTGTGCTTTGTGTTTTTTTTTTAAATTTTATTGTTGGTAGATCATTTTAACTTAGTCATTATAAAAGTAGCTCGCAAGCCCATAAAGTGTGGGTACCCCTGAAGTAGAGAATCTGGTCCACTTCTGGTGGTAGCATTGTCGAGTGGCAGGCTTCCGTGAAGCTTCCAAGACGTCTCGCACAGGTTGGTAAAACTGGAGAGGAGTTATGTTGAGAGAAACCAAGCTGTCAGATGTAGGGACCGTCCATGAAGGGAGTACGGCTCAAACAAATGGTACTAGAGCCCACCAGGGCCCAGGCCATCCTGGACCTGGTACTTACGAATGGGGAAAGCGTCTCGGAGGTCTCGGTGGGAGAAACGCTAGCCACCAGTGATCATAACATGGTATGGTTTAACCTTAAGAAAGGCTTCCCTAGATCACAAACAAAAACAAGGGTACTCAATTTCCGGGGCACTGACTTCGCACGCATGGGAGATTTCGTCCATCAGAAGCTGCAGGTTCAAGAAGTAACTGATAATGTGGAAGCTATGTGGTCAACCTTGAAATCGACTCTTCACGAGGCAACTATCCGCTACATAAAATCGGTAACTAAACAACAAAGAAAAAAGAAACCCCAATGGTTCACTGATGAGGTCTTGTACCTCGTCAAGGAGAAGAAAAGAGCATTTCTCTCATACAAACGCACCGGGGAAAAGGAAGCAAACATTGAATACAGGACAAAGTCTACAGCGGTCAAAACAGCAGTCAGGGAGGAAACTCTAGTGGAAGAAACTCAAATGGAAGAAACTCTAGTGAAGAACATTAAGAAAGGGGACAAATCCTTCTTCAGGTACATTAGCGACAGGAAAAAGAACACAAACGGGATAACACGCCTTAGAACGCCAGACGGGGATTATGTGGAAACAGATTCCGATAAAGCCAAACTACTGAATGATTACTTCTGTTCAGTCTTTACCTGTGAGGCACCAGGGCACGGGCCACGGCTGGAAACAAAGCAAAGCATGGAAGACCCATTTCAGAATTTTGAGTTCACAACTGCTGATGTTTACAGAGAACTGTCAAGACTCAAGGTGAACAAAGCCATGGGACCGGACAATTTGCACCCAAGAGTGCTCAGAGAGCTATGCGATGTTCTGGCAAAACCGTTTGCCATGCTCTTCAATCTCTCCCTAAGTACGGGGAGAGTCCCCCTGGACTGGAAAACAGCTAACGTCGTTCCTCTGCACAAAAAGGGTTGCAGAGCAGAGCCTGCGAATTACAGACCGGTGAGTCTCACATCAATAGTGTGTAAACTCATGGAAACTCTACTTAAAGGTAAATTAGACACGGTATTGGATGAGGGGAATCTAAGGGATCCCTGCCAACATGGATTCACTAGGGGCAGGTCATGCCAATCCAATCTTATCAGCTTCTTTGATTGGGTGACAGGAAAGCTAGACTCGGGAAAGTCTCTGGACATAGTGTACTTGGATTTCAGTAAAGCTTTTGACAGTGTCCCACACCGTAGACTATTAAACAAGATGAAATCGATGGGGTTAGGTGAGAAACTAACTGCATGGGTCAATGATTGGCTGAGTGGAAGACTTCAGAGGGTGATGGTCAACGGCACCCTCTCTGAGACTTCGGAGGTGACCAGCAGAGTGCCGCAGGGCTCAGTCCTGGGACCATCCCTTTTCAACATATTCATAAGGGACTTGACCCGAGGGCTTCAGGGTAAAGTAGCACTGTTTGCCGACGATGCCAAACTGTGTAATACAGTAAGCGAAAGCAATCTCAAGGATAGCATGACGCATGATCTGATCACGTTGGAAAACTGGTTCTCGATATGGCAGCTGGGCTTCAATGCTAAGAAGTGTAAGGTCATGCATCTCGGCAGCAGAAATCCATGCAGAACATACACCTTGAATGGAGAAACACTAGCTAGGACTTCAGAAGAACGGGACTTGGGAGTAATCATCAGTGCAGACATGAAGGCTGCCAAACAGGTAGAGAAGGCCTCATCCAAGGCAAGGCAAATGATGGGATGTATCAATAGAAGCTTCGTTAGCCGCAAACCTGAAGTCATAATGCCACTTTACAGAACCATGGTGAGACCTCATCTGGAATACTGTGTGCAATTCTGGAGGCCACATTACCGTAAAGATGTGCTTCGAGCTGAGTCAGTCCAGCGGATGGCCACTAGGATGGTCTCCGGACTCAAGGGTCTCTCATACGAAGAAAGACTGGGCAAATTGCAGCTCTATACTCTCGAAGAGCGCAGGGAAAGGGGTGACATGATAGAGACATTTAAGTACGTCACAGGTCGTGTCGAGGTGGAAAATGACATATTCTTTCCCAAGGGACCCTCGGTCACAAGGGGGCACCCGCTCAAACTCAGAGGAGGGAAATTTAGTGGTGACACCAGGAAGTATTTCTTCACAGAAAGGGTGGTGGATCAGTGGAACAAACTTCCGGAGCAGGTGATCAGAGCCACCAGCGTGCTCGACTTTAAGAATAAATGGGACATCCACGTGGGATCCCTGTGAGGGTCGAGTTAAGGAGCTGGGTCATTAGCACTCAGACTTAATGGGGTGGGTCAGTAGAGTGGGCAGACTTGGTGGGCTGTAGCCCTTTTCTGCCGTCATCTTTCTATGTTTCTATGCAGGTTGGGATGAAGCAGAGATCCCTGATGCTATGTAAGTAGAGAGGGAAAAACAGGTAGAGGATATGGCTCCCTGGTGCTGAGTTGAAGGAGAAGGGAGTACCAGGGTTGTCTGGGCCACCGTGGGGCATTCAGAATCATGGTGGCCCGGTCTGACTTCAGTTTGACTAGAGTCTTCTGAATGAGAGGGAATGGAGGAAACGCATATAGGAATAGATTCGTCCAGTCCAGAAGAAAGGCATCTGCCTCAAGGCGCTGAGGAGTGTAGATCCTGGAGCAGAACTGAGGCAGTTTAAAGTTGTGGAGGGCCGCGAAGAGGTCTATCTGAGGCGTTCCCCACTGAGTGAAGATCTGATGAAGGGGCGTGGAGTGGAGAGTCCATTTGTGCAGTTGCAGAAGGCGACTCAAGTTGTCCGCTAAGGCATTGTCCGCCCCCTGAATGTAGACAGCTTTGAGGAAGGTGTTGTGGCGGATTGCCCAATCCCACACTTTCAAAGCTTCCTGGCAGAGGGAGGCCAATCCCGTCCCTCCCTGTTTGTTGATATAGTACATGGCGACTTGGTTGTCCATGTGAATGAGGTCCACACGGTCGCCAAATAGATGTTGGAAAGCATTGAGAGCATTGAAAATCGCCCTGAGTTCCAGGAGATTGATGTGGCACTGGCGGTCCACGCTGGTCCAATAACCCTGTGTGCGGAGACCAGCCAGATGAGCCCCCCAAGCATAAGTCGAAGAGTCGGTCGTGAGAACTTTCTGATGAGGGGGTGTGCGAAACAGCAAACCTCTGGATAGATTGGAAAAGAGCATCCACCAGCGAAGAGACTGCTGCAGAGCAGGAGTGATCTGGATGTGACGTGACAGAGGGTTGGAGACCTGCATCCACTGAGATGCCAGGGTCTACTGAGGAATCCGGAGGTGAAGTCTGGCAAAAGGAGTCACGTGAACTGTAGAGGCCATGTGACCCAGAAGAACCTTCATATGTCTCGCTGAGATGGACGGGCGAGAGGACATCGAGTGACAAAGCTGAAGGAGAGCTTCCAGACGCTGAGGAGGAAGGAACGCTCTGAGTTGAGTAGTATCCAGAACAGCTCCGATGAAGGGAAGAGTCTGGGAAGGTTGCAGACGGGATTTTGGAAAGTTGATCTCGAACCCCAGACTCTGCAGGAACCACATAGTCCTCTGGGTCGCCAGGACGACTCCCTGAGACGTGGAATCCTTGATGAGCCAGTCGTCCAGGTAGGGAAATACCTGAAGGCCATGGTTCCTGAGTGCTGCGGCCATCACAACCAGGCACTTGATGAAAACTCTGGGTGACGATGCCAGGCCGAAAGGGAGCACTCGATATTGTAGATGAAGATGTCCCACCCGAAATCTGAGGTATTGACGGGAGACCGGATGAATGGGAATGTGGGTGTAGGCCTCCTTCAGATCCAGAGAGCATAACCAGTCGTTCTGCTCGAGGAAGGGATACAGGGATGCCAGGGTCAACATGCAAAATTTTTCCTTGACCAGATATTTGTTGAGCACCCTGAGATCCAAAATTGGACGTAGATCGCCCGTCTTCTTGGGAACAAGGAAGTACCGGGAGTAAAAACCCTTGTTCCGTTGAGCCAGAGGAACCGGCTCGACAGCCCGGAGCTGCAACAAAGCTTGAGCTTCCTGAAGAAGAAGGGAGGTCTGGGTCAAGTTGGAAGGAGGATGTTCCCTTGGATGTACTTGGATGAAGGAGGATGTACTCTCTTGGAGGATGTTGGGATAAGGAAGTGGAGCTGGGATAAGGAAGTGAGAACCTCCTGGTACTCAAACTGTGCTCTAGAGTCCAGATAGGGCATGAACTTGTGCAGGACAGATAGGAAAAATTCAAAATAGGTGATGAAGTGGAAGTTATAATTAAGAACTCTGGATGTCATCATGGAGTTCTGATAAATTCTCCTGCCAAACCTATCCATGGTCTTGCCCTCCCTGCCAGGTGGAACGGTGGCATACACCTGGAAGGGGTGGTGAGACCGCTTCAATGAAGACTCCACCAAGAGAGATTTATGGGAGAGTTGGGCACCGTCAAACCCCTTATTGTGGACTGTGCGGTACCTGCAATCCAACTTGCCCAGCACAGCGGGGATGGAGTAGGGTTTTCAAGACACCGAACCAAAGTCTGATCCAGCAGCTTATGTAGAGGAATCTTGAGGGATTCAGCAGGTGGTTGAGGAAGATGCAAAGTCTCCAGATATTCCTTTGAAAACTTGGAACCGGTGTCCAGTTGAATGTCCAAATCAGCTGCCATCTGCCGAAGAAAGGAGGAGAAAGACAGCAGGTCAGCCAAAGCCGGGCCTCGAGAAGGACTCGATGAAGTCGAGGCCTCGGGATCCAATGAGGACGGGGATCGAGATGGAGAGAAGGACCCCAACGTGTCCTCGAGCTCCGGCATCGGAGGAGGGGAAGTAGCCAGTGGAGAATATTCCAGAAAAGGCTGTTTCCGATGAGGCGAGGTATGCCTGGACGAATGCCTCGAGCGATGATGCGAACTGTGTCGGGAAGCAGGCCTCGACACACGAGGCGAGTGGGTCTTCGCTGAAGCCCCCAGCGAGTGGATGGGGCTAGAAGCGGTGGATCGAAGCAGAGGTAGATGGCTGGAATCACCTCGAGGCACTCGCAAAGGCTTGAGCCCTTGCATCGAGTGAATCAGCTCCAACGGAGGCACTCGCAAAGACTCTACTCCTTGCATCGAGTGAATCGGTTCCAACGGAGGCATGGGCAAAGACTCTGCTCCTTGCGATGCATGCATCGATGCCAGACCAGACACTCGCAGAGACTCTGCTCCCTGTTGAGAGTGTGCGTACTGCTGATGCACCAGAGGCGGCTCGACCCTGCGGGAGACCTCCGCTTGCACAGGCTGGATTTGAGAGAGAAGCTTGGGCCCCATAGTGGTAAAGAGCTCAATGAATTGCTTCTCAAACAAGGTCTGGAACGAGGCTGGCAAGGATGGATCCGCATCAGCAATGGGACCACCTGCATGGGCCTCGCGCTCCTTAGAGGCAGTGTGAGAGTGCTTGGGCTTAGCAGCCTTGGGCACTTTTAGCACTACCGGGGGTATGGGCTGCTGTGCTACCTGACCTGAGGAGACAGAGGAAGGCATCGCAGCTGGCACCGAAGGCTAAGCCGGCACAAATGAAGCAGGCTTGAGGATGCTCGGGGCCGCAGAGGTGGAAGGCTGGAGAGCAGCGGTTGAGGTCAAAGGCGAAGCACCCTTCGATGAAGACAGCTCCGTTGAAGACTCCATGCTGAACAGCGACTCCCACAAGAAGCAACGACGCTTGAAAGCACGTGCAGTGAGTGTGGAGCAAGGCCCGCACGATTTCGGAAGGTGTTGAGGCCCGAGACACCGAAGACAGCGTCGATGAGGGTCCGTGAGCGAAATCGCACACTGGCACTTGACACACTTTTTGAAACCGGTAATAGGCTGGGACATAGGCCGGAAAAGCTCCGCCGCAAAATCAAAGCCGCGGGGCTGCGGCCACGTGGCCTGCCTGGTCGAACGGATGGAATTTTTTTTTTTCCCAAAAAACAAGAAAGCACGACGAAAAGCAACAATTCTGAGTAAAATAACCCAAAACCGCGGACTTTAAGAAGGCGCAAGTGAACTATCTTCACGCAGAGAGTCGAAGACGGACTTCTCGGCTCCGCGAAAAAGTAAGAACTGAGGAGACGTGCCCTACGCTGGGCGGGAAGGCACTCGCGCATGCGCGGTGCGGGCGACTCGAAACTTCGAGTTTCTTCAAGCAAGACTGCTTGTGAGGCGTCCGCATCGGGGCTTCAATGGATCATGTCACCCATTAGTGAGAATACCTGCCTGCTTGTCCTGGGATAACATCAGGTATAGAAAATTTTATATGATATATGTGACTGAATAGGTTATGGTAGGGATGGGAGGGAGAGGGTTAAATTTTATGATGTAATGTTGAATATGATAGAGATTCAAGTGATGTATTCAATTTCAATTGTCATTTATTGATACACATGTTGTAAGATGTAAAAATGAATAAAGATTTATTAAAAAAAAAAAAAAAAGCAGCAGCCGCAGCAGAGACCCCTGAGGAACCTCACTATTTACCTACTCTCTGTTTTCTTTCATAATAGGATATTACCTCCTATCCAATTACTTTCTAATTTCCTCAGATACACTATCAACCGGTTCACCTTTATATACATGTTCATTCACCCCTTCAAAGAAAAGCAGAAAATTGGTGAGGCAAGGTTTCCCTTGACTAAAACTATGTTGGCTTTCTCTCATTAATCCATGCTTATATGTTCTGTCATTTTGTTCTTTATAATAGTCTCTACCATTTTGCCCGGCACCGACATCACACTCACCAGTCTATAATTTCTTGGAACACCTCTGGAACCTTTTTAAAAATGTGGTTGACCCCAATCGATTTTCAGAGGATTGCATTCATCAGTAGCTAGCTAAACTATAGGTGGATAAAGCGATGGGGCTGGATGGTGTACTTCCGAGAGTACTGAAGGATTAACATAAGAACATAATAGCAGCCTTACTGGGTCAGACCAATGGTCCATCAAGCCCAATAACCCATACTCACGATGGCCAATCCAGGTCACTAGTACCTGGCCAAAATCCAAGGAATAGCAATATTCCATGCTACCGATCCAGGGCAAGCAGAAGCTTAACACACTATGGACTTTTCCTTCAGGAATGCATCCAAACTTTCTTAAAACCAGCTATGCTATAGCAATGTTACTTACCGTAACAGTTGTTATCCAGGGACAGCAGGAAGCTATTCTCACTAATGGGTGACGTGATCCAACGGAGCCCCAATGTGGACGCCTCACAAGCATTTTTGCTTGAAGAAACTCGAAGTTTCGAGTCGCCCGCACCGCGCATGCGTGAGTGCCTTCCCGCCCAGACCAGGGCGCATCTCCTCAGTTCAGATAGCTAGCAGAGAAGCCAACCAAGGGGAGGTGGGTGGGACGTGAGAATAGCTGCCTGCTGTCCCTGGATAACAACTGTTACGGTAAGTAACATTGCTTTATCCCAGGACAAGCAGGCAGGTATTCTCACTAATGGGTGACCTCCAAGCTAACCACAATGGGATGGTGGGAGAGTTGGCAACTTAGGAGAATAAATTTTGTAATACTGTTTGGTCAAACTGTCCATCCCGTCTGAAGAAGGTATCCAGACAATGAGAAGTGAAGGTGTGAACCGAGGACCAAGAAGCAGCCTTACAAATCTCAATCGGGGTCGATCTGAGGAAGGCTACAGAGGCTGCCATTGCTCTGACCTTATGGGCTGTGACTTTACTGGGAAGGGGTAATCCAGCCTGGGCATAGCAGAAGGAGATACAAGCCGCCATCCAGTTGGAGATGGTACGCTTAGAGATGGGACGTCCCAACTTGTTCGGATCAAAGGAGATGAAAAGTTGAGGAACAGTTCTGTGTGGCTTGGTGCGTTCCAGGTAGAAGGCCAAGGCACGTTTACAGTCCAGAGTATGAAGAACTGATTCTCCAGGGTGAGGATGAGGCTTTGGAAAGAACACTGGAAGAACAATGGAGTGATTTAGATGAAATTCCGAGACCACTTTGGGGAGGAATTTTGGATGAGTGCGAAGGACCACCTTGTCATGGTGGAACAATGTGAAAGGTGGGTCCGCAACCAATGCTTGAAGCTCACTAACTCGGCGGGCCGAAGTGAGGCCAATGAGAAACACCACTTTCCAAGTGAGATACTTCAGATGAGCCTTGTGAAGAGGTTCAAATGGAGGTTTCATAAGCTGAGAAAGAACCACATTGAGGTCCCAAACCACTGGAGGCGGTTTGAGGGGAGGATTGACATGGAAGAGTCCTTTCATGAATCTGGAAACCACCGGATGAGCAGAGAGGTTTCCCTTGAAGAGACTGATGGAAAGCAGCGATTGCACTAAAATGGACTCGTATCGATGTAGACTTGAGACCAGAATGAGAAAGGTGCAAAAGATAATCCAAAACTGAAGACAAGGAGGAGTGTTGTGGCTCATGATGATGAGAAAAACACCAAGCAGAAAACCTAGTCCACTTTTGGTGGTAGCATTGTCTAGTAGCGTGCTTCCTTGAAGCTTCTAGGACATCTCTCACAGGTTGGGAAAACTGGAGAGGGGTTATGTTGAGAGGAACCAAGCTGTCAGGTGTAGAGACTGCAGGTTGGGATGAAGTAGAGATCCCTGATGCTGTGTAAGCAGCGATGGAAACACTGGTAGAGGGAAGGGCTCCCTGCTCCAGAGTTGAAGTAGGAGGGAGTACCAAGGTTGTCTGGGCCACCGTGGAGCGATCAGGATCATGGTGGCATGGTCTGACTTGAGTTTGACTAGAGTCTTCTGGATGAGAGGGAAAGGAGGAAACGCATATAGGAAGAGATTCATCCAATCCAGAAGAAAAGCATCTGCCTCGAGGAGGTCAGGAGTGTAGATCCTGGAGCAGAACTGAGGCAGTTTGAAGAGGGGGGCAACAAAGAGGTCGATCTGAGGAGTTCCCCACTGAGAAAAGATGTGATGGAGGGGCGTTGAGTGGAGGGTCCACTCGTGAGGTTGCAGCAGACGACTCAAGTTGTCCGCCAAGGCATTGTCCGCCTCCTGAATGTAGACACTTTAAGGAAGGTGTTATGGCGAATCGCCCAATCCCAAACTTTCAGAGCTTCCTGGCAGAGGGAGGCTGATCCCGTGCCCCCCTGCTTGTTGACATAATACATGGCGACTTGGTTGTCCGTGCGAATGAGGACCACCTTGTCCTGAAGCAGGTGCTGGAAAGCGTTGAGGGCATTGAAAATCGCTCTGAGTTCCAGGAGATTGATGTGGCGCTGGCGGTCCGTGCTGGTCCAATAACCCTGAGTGCAGAGACCGTCCAGATGAGCCCCCCAGGCATAAGCGGACGAGTCGGTCTTGAGGACTTTCTGGTGGGGGGGGGGGCGTTTGCAACAACAAACCTCTGGATAGATTGGAGGATAGCATCCAACAGCGAAGAGACTGTTGCAGAGCAGGAGTGACCTGGATGTGTCGGGACAGAGGGTCGGATATCTGCGTCCACTGAGATGCCAGGGTCCACTGAGGAATCCTGAGGTGAAGTCTGGCAAAAGGAGTCACATGAACTGTAGAGGCCATGTGGCCCAGGAGGACCATCATGTGTCTCGCTGAGATGGACGGGCGAGAGGACACCAAGTGGCAAAGATGGAGGAGAGCTTACAGATGTTCGGGAGGGAGGATCGCTCTGAGTTGGGTAGTATCCAGAACAGCTCCGATGAAGGGAAGAGTCTGGGAAGGTTGTAGATGGGATTTCGGGAAGTTTATCTCGAACCCCAGATGTTGTAGTAGCCAGATCGTCTTCTGGGTCGCAAGGACGACTCCCTGAGACGTGGAATCCTTGATGAGCCAGTCGTCCAGGCAGGGGAACACCTGGAGGCCATGGTTCCTGAGCACTGCGGCCACCACTACCAGGCACTTGGTGAAGACTCTGGGTGACGAGGCTAGGCCGAAGGGGAGCACTCGGTATTGAAGATGAAGATGTCCCACCCTGAATCTGAGGTATTGACGTGAGGCCGGATGAATGGGAATGTGGGTGTAGGCCTCCTTGAGGTCCAGAGAGCATAACCAGTCGTTCTGCTCGAGGAGGGGATACAGGGATGCCAAGGTCAACATGCGAAACTTTTCTTTGACCAGAAACTTGTTGAGGGCCCTAAGATCCAAAATGGGGCGCAGATCACCCGTCTTCTTCAGCACAAGGAAGTACCGGGAGTAAAAACCCTTGTTCTGTTGGGCCAAAGGGACTGGCTCGACAGCCCCCAGCTGTAGTAGGGCCTGAGCTTCCTGAAGAAGAAGGGTGGTCTGGGTCAAGTTGGAAGGATACTCTCTTGGAGGATATTCCGGGGGAACTTGATGGAATTGCAGGGAGTATTCCTCCCTGACGATGGAGAGGACCCAGAGGTCAGAGGTAATCATCGTCCTTCGATGGTGAAAGTGATGGAGACGACTTCCAATTGGTGGTAAACTTGAAAACGACAGAACGACAGAAGTTATGCCCTCTTTGAGACAGTTAAAAGGGCTGAGCAGCCTTATGAGCAGCAGACGAATGTGGCTTCTACTGTTGCTTTTGAAGATGCGGTCTCTTAACAGGCTGACGGATGGGCGGAGCCTGTTTCGGTGGGTAATGCCGTTGGTAGATTAACGGTGGGCGGGATGGACGAGGAGGAGCAGGCTTGGGCTTCGGACGCAGGATGGACTGGAAGGACTTTTCGTGGTCCAAGAGCTTCTTGGTCGCCGCCTCGATGGATTCATCAAAGATATTGGTACCAGCGCATGGACATTGGCAAGCTCGTCCTGGAGATTGGGGTCCATGTCGATGGTCCTAAGCCACGCCAGCCGGCGCATAGCCACTGAGCATGCTGTGGCCCGAGCCGAGAGCTTGAAGGTATCGTAGGAGGATTGCATCAATTGAAGCCGGAGCTGGGACAATGAGGCCAGAACCTCCTGGTACTCAAACTGCGCTCTGGGGTCCAGATAGGGCATGAACTTCTGGAGTACAGACAGGAAGAATTCAAAGTATGTGATGAAGTGGAAGTTGCAATTCAGATCTCTGGAAGTCATCATGGAGTTCTGATAAATTCTCCTGCCAAATCGGTCCATGATCTTACCCTCCCTACCAGGTGGAACGGTGGCGTAGACCTGGGAGGGGTGAGACCGATTCAGTGAGGACTCTACCAAAAGGGATTGATGGGAGAGTTGGGAGCCATCGAACCCTTTGTGATGAACTGTGCGGTACCTGGCATCCAATTTTCCCGGCACGGCGGGGATGGAGTAAGGTGTTTCGAGGCACTGCACAAAGGTCTGGTCCAGCAGCTTGTGTAAGGGAAGCTTGAGGGATTCAGCCGGAGGTTGAGGAAGGTGTATAGTTTCTACATATTCCTTCGAAAATTTAGACCCTGTGTCCAGGTGTATGTCCAAATCAGTTGCCATCTGCCGGAGGAACGAGGAGAAGGTCAACTGATCAGCCAGAGCGGGGCCCGAGAAGGACTCGAGGACGTCGAGGCCTCTGTATCCAATGAGGACGGGGACCATGGAGGTGATAACGATCCCAGGGTGTCCTCGAGCTCCGGCATCGGAGGAGGTGAAGTAGCCGGTGGTGAATACTCGAGGAAAGGCTGCTTCCGATGAGGCGAGGCGTGCCTGGAAGAGTGCCTCGATGAATGCTTCGAACGATGGTGCAAGCTGTGCCTGGAAGTAGGCCTCGATGGGCGAGGCGAGCGGATCTTCGTTGAGGCCCCCAGATAATGGATGGGACTAGAAGCAGTTGATCGAAGCAGTGGTTGTTGGCTGTGCTCGCCCCGAAGGACTCGTAGGGGCTCAAGTCCCGGTATCGGGTGGATCGGCTCCAATGGAGGCACTCGCAAAGATTCTGCTCCTTGCATTGAGTGGATCGGTTCCAGTGGAGGCACTCGCAAAGATTCTGCTCCTTGCATCGAGTGGATCGGTTCCAGTGGAGGCACTCGAAAGACTCTACTCCTTGCATCGAGTGAATCAGTTCCAACGGAAGCATGGGCAAAAACTCTGCTCCTTGCAATGCATGCATCGATGCCAGACCAGACACTTGCAGAGACTCTGCTCCCTGTTGAGATTGTGTGTATCGCTGGGGCACCAGAGGCGGCTTGACCTCGCAGGAGGCCTCCGTGTGCCCAGGCTGGATTCGGGAGAGTAGCTTGGGCCCTATGGTGGTGAAGAACTCAATGAATTGCTTCTCTAACAAGGTCTGTAACGAGGCTGGCAAGGTCGGATCCGCATCTGCAATGGGACTGCCTGCACGGGCCTCGCGTCTTTGGGGGTAGTGTGTGAGTGCTTGGGCTTAGAAGCCTTGGGCACTTTAAGCACTACCGGTGGAATAGGCTGCTTTGCTACCTGATCTGAAGAGACTGAGGAAGGCATCGCAGCAGGCGCTGGAGTCGGGGCCTGCACAAACGATGCAGGCTTGATGAGACTCGGCACCGTAGAGGTGGAAGGCTGGGGAGCAGCAGATGAAGTCGAAGGTGAGGGGCCTTTCGATGAAGACTGCTCCGTCGAGGACTCTGTGCTGAACAGCAACTCCCACAATATGCAACGGCGCTTGAAAGCACGTGCGGTGAGTGTGGAGCAAGGCCAGCACGATTTCGGAAGATGTTCAGGCCCGAGACACCAAATACAGTGTCGATGAGGGTCCGTTAGTGAAATCGCGCACTGGCACTTGGCACACTTTTTAAAACTGGTGATAGGCCGGGACATAGGCCGGAAAAGCTCCGCCGCAAGATCGAACTGATGGAAGAAATTTTTTTTTTTTTTTTGAAAACAATAAAGAACGACGAAAATCAGCGATTAAGAGAAAAATAACCCAAAATCGCGGACTTTAGAAGGCACAAGTAAAAAATCTTCACGCAGAGAGTCGAAGACGGACTTCTCGGCTCCGCGGAAAAGTAAGAACTGAGGAGACGCGCCCTGGTCTGGGTGGGAAGGCACTCGTGCATGTGCAGTGCGGGCGACTCGAAACTTCGAGTTTGTTCAAGCAAGTTTCAAGTTTATTTATTAATTTGATGAATCGCTTATCCATAATTTACTAAGCAAATTATGAGTTATAATAAACATATTAAAAAACAAACAAATATTAAGTAAAAAAGGATAAAAAAACATCAGGGCTCCGTTGGATCACGTCACCTATTAGTGAGAATACCTGCCTGCTTGTCCTGGGATAACTGCTCTTACCACAACCTCTGGCAACGCATTCCAGAGCTTAACTATTCTCTGAGTGAAAAAATATTTCCTCCTATTGGTTTTAAAAGTATTTCTCTAACTTCATCGAGTGTTCCCCTAGTCTTTGTAATTTTTGACAGATCCACTTGTACCCTTTCTAGTCCACTCAGGATTTTGTGGACTTCAATCCTATCTCCCCTCAGCTGTCTCTTTTCCAAGCTGAAGAGCCCTAACAGTTTTAGTCTTTCCTCATACGAGAAGAATTCTATCCCCTTTATCATCTTGGTCACTGTTCTTTGAACATTTTCTATTGTTTATCATTTATTACTCTTGATATATTGCCTTAGTTGCAGCACAATTCAAGGCGGTTTACAATAAAAGTGCCGCTATATCTGTCTTAAGATAAGGAGACCAGAATTGAATGCTATACTCCAGATGCGGTCGCACCACAGAGGCATAATATTCTTAGTCTTGTTAACCATCCCTTTTTTAATAATTCCTAGCTTTTTGGGCAGCCGCCACACATTGTGCGGCAGATTTAATTGTATTGTCTACAATGACACCCAGATCTTAGGGAAGTTATGGTGGCTCTGCTAGCTGACCTTTTCAATGCTTCTCTAGAATCGGAAGTGGTATCATAGGACTTGAAAAGGCCAGATTTGGTCCCTTTCTACAAAAGTGGAAGGAAGCAGTAGGGAACTACAAGCTAGTAAGTCTGACTTCTGTGGTAAGTAAATTAATAGATAAATACCTTTAAAATATCCACCGCCATTGCTTGGTCCACCTTTAGTTTAGCTAGCTCCTCACGAATATCGTGCAGGGACCACCACATCTCCATTTCCAATGTTTCTGATTTTAAAATATGTCAGATAATCACATTTTTTCCAGCATAGAAAGTGATGAAATTATGTACCTTTCTGGAAAGTGTTTGTGCATACATACAGATTGATGATCATCCCTTTATATAATCCCTTACAACATTATGTAGGTTGAGAAATGTGAAATGGTTTGGACTAATTTCTAGAGAACAAATCCAGTAACTATAATTAGCCACATAAACTTGAGTGTTTACACCTATTGCTTCTGGAGACAACTATATGAAACAGACTTTCTTGTAGGGATCTGGGTATTACTAACTGGTCACAGTCAGAGATGAATTTGGGCTAGACAGACCACATATTTGACCTAGTGAGGCATCTTTTAAATTGTTCAAGTTTCAAGTTTATTCAAGATATCTGATTGAACGCTTTTCTAAATTACAAAGCGTTGTACAATAGGTAAAAATATGATTATTAAAGAAATCACAATATACATAATATATTAATGAGACCTACAGGGTAATTGACTTTTAAAACCACAGGAAACAATAGGATAGAGGGGTAGAAATACAATTTTTTTTTTGAAGAAAAAGTACATAAAAGGGAAGTACAATAGGTGTGTGGGGGGAAGAGTATTAATGATAGAAGAAGGATCAAAGGAAAAGGCTATTAGTGATCTAGTTTAAGGGGAAGATAGAATCATAAGGTATTACAGCTGCAATGAACTTTTTTTTTTTTTTTTTCAATTAAAGGCTTCTTTAAAAAGAAGACACTTTAAGCTACTTTTAAATTTTTGCAAGTCTGGTTCGAGTCTTAAGTATAATGGAAGAGAATTCCAAGTCATTGGGGCTGTTACAGAAAAAATAGCAGCACGGCGTGTTCCGATAATTTTTAAGGAGGGAACATTAAGGGTAAACTGGGAGGATGATCTAAGAATTCTTGATGAACTATATGGAATCAGGAACCTGTCTATGAATGCTGGTGTGTTGGTCTTTATTGTCTTGAAGACTAAAAGGGCTATTTTATATGTAATCCTATATATTATTGGCAACCAGTGAGCTTTTTTTCAGCAAAGGTGTAACGTGGTCAAATTTTTTTGAACCTGAAATTATTTTTATTGCTGTGTTTTGTATAAGTTGAAGACGCCTTATGTCCTTAAGATATGCCCCTTTTAATAAGGAATTACAATAATCTAGTTTTGATATTACTAAGGAGTGAACTAATGTGTTATGGGATAATTTATCGAGGAGGGGGAGAAGTGATCGAATCATCCTCAACCTATAGAAACAATTTTTGACCAATGAACAAATGTGTAAACGAAACGTAAGTTTATCATCTATTAAAACTCCCAAAATTTTTTTACTATTAGTTTGATTAAGTGGCTTGTTGTCGATTAAGACTGGGTTAATAAGTTGTGTCCCTTCTTTCCCTGAAAAGAGCACAGTAGTTGTTTTATTAATGCTTAGAGATAGCTGATTGACATTTAGCCAGTCATGGATTTTGGCTAGCTTTTGGTTAATGTTAGATATGTCCTGTGCACTTGTGGGGTCGATTGTATGCAGAAGTTGGAAATCATCTGCATAGGCATATACTGTGAAACCGATGGATTGACAGAGGGTTAGAAAAGGGGCCAGGTAGATGTTAAACAGTAATGGGGACAATATAGAACCTTGCGATAGTCCATAATTTGTTTGATAGGGTTCTGAGAAAGAATTTTTGAAATACACTATAGAAGATCTATCTGTAAAATACGATCTGAACCATTCAAGTACTTGGTCATTTAGACCGATGGAAGAGAGTCGTTGGAGTAGTAAATGGTGGTCAATTGTGTCAAAAGCTGCTGCTAAATCTAGGGAAATGAGAATGACAGATTTATGTTGGTCCAGGTAGTAGTGAATAGATGTGAAATGGACTTGAAACAGAAAACTTACGCTGGAGTCAAGTTTTCAGACTAGTGATAATGAATCAGCATGAGATCAATGGAAGAAGTATTGTGGATATGCCGAGGACTGGCTTGAGAAGCCCTCAAAGCCTGAAGGACTCCTTCATGATCAAAGATCTGGGTACTGCATAGGTTAAGTTTGAGAGGAGAGGAATGGATAGAGGGAGAGCAGACTTGAGGAATAGGCAAATAGATGCTCTAAAGAAGAGGGAAAGAGAGTTGAGCATGTCTCGTTTGTTCCTTTTACTGTGAAGGGCGCAGGTACCAAAAGGGAAGAGAGGCATTCTAGGGAACAGCTGGAAGGAAGGCAAGTGAAAAATAGGAAAACCCATTGATCCTAATATTGAAACTGTGCTTTCCACACCCATCACTATAGTGCACATGGGTACACTATATCCCCTCGTTTTAACTTGAATGTGTTACTTTTCATCAGTAAAGCAAAACAATTAAATGACCTTCTCCTCCACCTCCTTGATATCCTTCAGGAAGCTGTATGTTTTCTCAAATACATCTGGGTTGTATTCTCCTGAGAGGCTGTCAAACCGGGGATCCCTAAGCACCTGCAGAAAAAACACAAGCACTGCTCATCAACCACCGTCCTTCTATTCTCTCATCACAGAATTTACTACTACTGCCTTAGATTCAAGAAATACAACTCTGCAGAGGAAAGAAGTGAAATTTGCTCTCTCCAAAGGAGGTGATAAAACACAACCTGTGCACTGAAATCTGTGGAATGTGTGTGCGATCACACAAGAAGCCATCCAGGCGACTCCACTGCTGGGAATGTGAGGAAGAGAGGGTGATGGAGAAGAGATATATACATTGATTGAGTCATTTATTTAGCCCGTCTTCCCAAAGGAGCCCAGCATTCATAGAATGGGTAGGACAAACTTTAGTGAGAAATACAGACTTTACAGCATTTACAGCAGGGGTCTCAAAGTCCCTCCTTGAGGGCCGCAATCCAGTTGGGTTTTCAGGATTTCCCCAATGAATATGCATGAGATCTATGTGCATGCACTGCTTTCAATGCATATTCATTGAGAAAATCCTGAAAACCCGACTGGATTGCAGCCCTCAAGGAGGGACTTTGAGATCCCTGATTTATAGCATAGACAAGGTGGTTTAGATTACAGCATTTACAGTGAAGAAATAACATACAGACTTAGTAGACATAGGGTGGATTAAATTGCAGCATTTACAGTGTAGCTATAACATGGAGGTAACATAGCTTTTCAAGCAGGTGGATGCATCTTTGTTGTCAGAGAATGTGGTGGTAATTCAAGTTATATTTGTGGTGGCCTGCGAGTTTAATATTAGGCGGTGCCTTTGAGATCCATCTGTTAAGGGGCTGGGTTTGTAAAGAGGAAGGTTTTCACGGCCTTCCTGAAGTTCCAAAGACTTTCTAGTGATCTAATGGATGGGGGGATGATGTGCCATAATCTGGGTATGTAATGAGAATAAGAGCGGCTTGGGCTGTCTCAGATGTGAGCGAGCAGACAGGTGGCAGGATATCAGTGATTTGCATTTAGCTCATGCCTTTTTCAATGCTAGTTTAATGTCATGCGCACTAGGTATTTCCCTAAGTTTCTACATGGAGCAATGGAAGTATCAGAACTGGGATTAAAATCTAGCCCACTGCTCTAGTCCATTCCCAAACTAGCTTTATCACTGAAAAGACCTACCTTCTTTCTTACAGGAACGACCTGTCGTAGGAAAGGTACCGGCTTCTTAGCAGAGACCTCCACTGGCCTGAAAGGGACAAGCAAGACAGACATCTCCATCAGTCAAGGAAAGAGCCGGAAAGGCTCACAATGATCACATTCTATGACAACAAATTCCAGACTAATTATATACTTTCCTATTTCTTTCAGGATGCTTTTTGTCATATCTTCCACAGAACTCAGCTGATTCTTATGAAATTTAGTACATTATGTCCTGAATGAAGTTGATATAAAATGTTGTAAATATTTCCCACCACACCACAAAATTATCTTGTCAAAATGAATTGTTGCTATTTTCAAGTTTCCAAGTTTATTAGTTACTTAATATACCGTCTATCATACAACAACTATCCTGAACTACTGCAACATCGTCTACCTGGGTATCCCACAAAAAACAGTAAAAAAATTGAGATTACTACAGAACACTGCGGTCCGCTTAATCTTCGGACTGAGAAAAAAAGACCACATTAGCCCCTATTATAAGAAACTACACTGGCTACCAATGGAAGCGCGAAAACAGTTCAAATTTGTATGTATCTGTTTCAAACAAGTCTGGGGTCTAGAGCCTTCCTACTGCAAACACACTTCATTCTACACAACCCCACACGAACCACCAAAAAGAAAAACATCTTTTCATACCCAAAGATCACAGGCTGCAAATACAAATCCTTCCTGGACAGAACCTTCATGTACCAAGCAAACAGACAGCAATCCTGGCTGGGAAACTGCATAAATGAAGCCAAACAGCACTACAACGCATTCCGAAAATCAATTAAAACCACTCTATTCGACAAATTTATTGCCTAAACAGATGACCTTCTCTCACTATGTTATTTCCAGCTGCAATTCCTGATGAAATCTCTCAGGTATCTCCAACCTCTCATATTTTCCTTCCCCATATAACCTCTTCTCTTATGTAACTTTTCTCTCCATGCATCTGTAATTCTGTAACTCCAATCTCTTCTGTAACATTTCCTCTTAATGCATTCTGTAATTCGCTGATTGTCCAGCCTTCTTTCAATGTGAACCGCCTAGAAGTCGTTTGATTATGGTGGTATAGAAAAATAGTTATCGAAGTGTTGGATCGCCACGGAGACCACACGAATGGTGTAACAGCTCCTCTTACACACACCTAAATTCAAATAAAACTGTGCTTTTATACTTTATTATTTTTACATAGTCGGGTATATTTTGCTGCCAGAATCCTCAAATCCTTAAAGCGTCTCCGAAATTGGCGAAATCGGCAAAAAAAAAAAAAGACCTGAATTCTCCAGCGCTGCTCAGCAGTAAGAGGCCTGGGATCACGAGCGTCCCTGAGCTCTTTAGCCTGCCTAACGAATAAAATTATTCGGACTGTTTCTGCCTCACCTGTGGGTCTTTCTCGACGGTTGTGTATGTGTGGGGCCGTTTAAAAGTGCGCATCAGACAGGAATGCTGGTAAGATCGGCGAAAACGCCTAAACATAAATCAGCCTGCTCCATGCTCAAAATGGCGGCGGCGCCAACTCCCGCTCTAACCTCGGCGCACTGGGGTGAATGGGCCCAGGAAATTTCGAAAATGGTCACCGCGGCCCTGGAAGATAAACTTCTTAAATTACAGTCGGCTGTAGACTGTATTAATGATCGTTTTGAAGCACATGCTAGCCGTATTGCAGCAGTGGAGCAGAGGGTGTCTGAAGATGAGGATGCAGCACTGCAGGATCGCGAGAATGTGATTGCTTTGCAGACTCAAGTGGCAGCACTGAAAATACGATTGGATGATCAGGAGAACCGTCAACGCCGCAATAATCTACGAGTTGTGGGGCTACCTGAACTCCGGGCTGACCAAGATCTCTACCACTTTTTTCAGATTTGGCTCCCAAAGCAACTTGGCCTGGTGACCCCAGTGACTGGATTTTTATGCGAGCGTGCACACCGCTTGGGCCAATGTATGGAGGATAACAACCGCTCGCGAGCAGCAATTGCTAGATATATAAACTGGAAAGACAAAGCCTTTCGGAAATCTGGTCGGCTTGAATATGAAGGTCAAAAACTGCTACTATTCAATGACTATTCCTTACATGTATCCACCCTTCGCAAGCCGATGGTGCCGCTATGTTCCACGCTTCACCGTCGGGGAGTGCGGTTTGCACTTGTGTATCCGGCGTCTCTACGCATATGGAGTGATGGGAAATCACATACCTTCACAGACAGAGTAGCTGCACAACAATTTATAAACTCTATGCCTGTGATAGTGGCTAGTGGTACCCCAGTGATGGTTCCGGCTGTTTAATTCTACTTGACATCAGTCGTGCAATTTCCTTTGAGGTCTCTGCCTGTTCAAATCAATTCCAGACTTGGTACTCCACATTGTGTCAAGAAGCTTTTATCTCACCATGCTATGTAATGAAATACATATATTGCATAGTCTGCTAAGTTAAGCACATTAATCTCATGTTTTCTATTATTGATTAGGTGTGGATTTTGCTAGTTGTTCCATATGTGTTACTCTTCCGTGCTCACAGGAACACCCTTAAAATGTTTTAAAATATGCATGATAGTGTGGTCTATTTCTTTTCTGACCATACATTATGCTGATATTACTGATTTCTTTTCTCTTATTTTCATGCTCTTTCTATTTTTCTTCTTAGACAGGAGTGTCTGCCTGACCTTACAAATATATCAGTTATCTTTTCTAGACAGAGGAGATATACTCAATATATTTCACCACTGCATATCATATATTATGGCTGATTTACATGTCTTCTCCTTTAATGTGAATGGTCTGAACCATCCCATTAAAAGAAAAAAGATAGCTAATTATGTGTCCAACAAACACCCTGATGTAGTTTTCTTGCAAGAAACCCACTTTCGCCACGAAATTCCAACTAAAGGGATTTTCCACTCACTTATATTCCCCTGCAACTCATCAAAAGAAAAATGGTGTTTCAATATTTCTCAATGATAAACTTTCTCCCGTTATTCATTCTTTTAAAACAGACACGGAGGGAAGATGGTGTCTGGTACATGCTGCGGTGCACTCAGTGAATTTTGTTTTTCTCAATATATATGGCCCGGTTAAAGATCATCCGGATTTTTTCAAAGAGATTCAGCTGGCGCTGATTGAATTTGGTTCTTGTTCTCTGATATTGGGAGGGGATTTTAATCAAATCCAAGACTTATATATTGATAGATCTTCTTCTTGCAAACCCTCCAAATCCAAGTCTTTCACAGCTCTTCATGCTCTAAATCAGTGTTTTTCAACCTTTTTTGGGCAAAGGCACACTTGTTTCATGAAAAAAATCACGAGGCACACCACCATTAGAAAATGTTAAAAAATTTAACTCTGTGCCTATATTGACTATATATAAAGTAATTCTCTTGAATAGGAATCAAATAAACACAAAGAAAGTATTTTATAATGCTGCCACCGCCAACAACACCGTTGGCGGCGGTGGCACTAAAGTGGCTAAAGAGCCGCAGTTTGCCGGCCTAGGGACAACACTGGAGGGTGGCCAGCTGTGCACCCCCTTGGGACGTAAACCCGGGGTGGGGCAGACCGCCCCCCCCCTGGTATGCCACTATCTGTACCTCACCCCCTCCCTATGACCAAAAATTCTCCTTTCTTCTATTCCCCGTGTACACAACCATCTCTTTCCCTCCCTTCCTCTCTCCAAAGTCCATGCCTTCTGTGTCCAAAAACGCATTCCCTCCCCCACCTCAGCATCTCTTTCCCTCCCTCTCTCCCAAGTCCATGCCTTCTGTGTCCAAAAAAACCATTCCCTCTCCCACCTCAGCATCTCTTTCCCTCCCTTCCTCTCTCCCAAGTTCATGCCTTGTGTCCAAAACGCACTCCCTCCCCCCTTTTGTGTTCCGTGTTTGCCTCCCAGCCCATCTTTGCAACTTTCTCAGCAAAACGAAGCTCAAGCCGCAAGGCTTGTCTTCTGCTTCCTGCCTGCCCTGCCGCGCACAAATAGCCGAACTGAAGTATTCTCCGACGTCAGCGCTGACGTCGGAGGGCAGGCTTTGCTTAAGCCCTCCCTCCGACGTCAGCACTGACATCGGGGAACGCTTGCGATCGGCTATATGTTAGCTGCAGGGCAGGCAGGAACAGAAGACGAGCCTCGGGGCTCGAGATGTATTGAACTCCGCGTGTCCCCCGTCCAGCTCTCTCCCGTCCACGTGGGGCGGACCGCCCCTCTCCCTAGACTGGTGGTACTGCCCTGATGGCGGCCCTGACCGTACGGCACACCAGGCAACATCTCGCGGCACACTAGTGTGCCGCGGAACAGCGGTTGAAAAACACTGCTCTAAATGATGCCTTCTCCCTTGTGGATCCTTGGCGCTTACTTCACCCGAAAGGCAAAGAATACACACACTTTTCACCACCACATAATACCTACTCGAGAATTGATTTCTTTCTCCTATCCTCTTCTCTTATTCAAGATCTTACCAATACTATTATACATCCAATCTCTCTCACGGATCATGCTGCTGTCTCTTTATATATTTCCATCTCGGCTCCACGCAAAGAATCCCCCTCTTGGCGGCTGAACAACGCCTTACTCCTAGATGAGGAAACTGTTGAAAAAATCAATTCTTTCACAGCGGAATTTTTTGAAAATAACTCTAAAGATCCTGAAGTCTGTCCTTCCATTGTCTGGGAAGCATATAAAGCAACCCTTAGAGGTGAATTGATAAAAATTGCCTCTTGGAAAAAGAAACAGTCCATGATAATAATAATAATAATAATTTTATTCTTATATACCGCCATACCCAGCGAGTTCTAGGCGGTTTACAATAAATTAGATTAGGATCCGCATAGACTTGTAGATTTACAACAAATTTATCGGATTTACAACAACTGTCGCCAAACTTGGCAGATGAAAAAGGGAAATTTACAACAAATTTAGCCAACTTCGTAGATGAAGAGGGCAGAATTACAACAAAATTCTATTAAAACATTAGAATTACAACATATGTCTAATCACCTACATGACCCAGCTACTCTCCAACGTATCCAAAAACTTAAATATGAATATAATACTTTAGTTTCATGTACAGCCAGGCGTGATATCTTCATTTCCAATTCTGGTCATTATATGGGAGATAATCTTATGGGTCGCCCTTTGGCCAGATACCTTAAAATTAAATCCAAAAGACTACATATCACGGCTATTCAAGATCCATCAGGTCAATTAGTCAAAACCAGATCTTTAATTTCCTCTCAATTCGAAAATTTTTATGCCTCATTATACCAATCCGAATTTGCTGCTCCTGAATCAGATATAGACTCCTTTCTTTCCTCCTTAACTCATCCGACCATATCGGATTCTGTTAAATTGGAACTAGATTCTCCGATAACCATATCAGAAATAGAAGCTGCCATATCTTCCCTACCTGCTGGGAAAGCCCCCGGCCCGGACGGCTTTACTAACGAATTCTTTAAACAATTCCGCACCATCTTAGCTCCTCATCTCCTTACATATTATGATTTCCTCCATTCCACTCCGGACAAACAATTCAATTTTACTGATGCCACTATTGTAGTAATTCCTAAACCTGACAGAGACGCCACCTTGGTTAAAAACTTCCGCCCTATCTCTCTTCTTAACTTAGATTACAAGATAATGGCAAAATTACTTGCATTAAGACTTACCAAAGTGATTCCATCTCTTATACATAAAGATCAAACAGGGTTCATTAAACAAAGATATATAGGAGATAACCTGCGCCTCTTTCACCATATTAACGCTCACGCTAAAACAATGTCAGACCCTATAATAGGCCTAGCTATTGATGCTGAAAAAGCCTTTGACCGAGTGGAGTGGCCTTTTCTTTTCCGTGTCCTGAAATGGTATAATTTTGGCTCATTCTTCACGAATTGGATAGAAGCGTTATATCACCAACCCACAGCTCGTATTCTGATTAACAACTCTTTATCCAATAAATTTTCCCTTCACAGAGGCTCTCGACAGGGCTGTCCTCTCTCACCATTGCTATTTAATTTAGTGTTGGAGCCTCTTTCTGCTATTCGACAAAGCCCCTTAATTAACGGTATTCCCTCCTCTGATCGAGACTTCAAATTAGCAGCCTTTGCTGATGATGTTTTAATTTTTCTTAGGAACCCTCTATCCTCTCTTCCTCATCTTATACATATTGTCAAACAATATACCCTCCTCTCCGGATACTCTGTCAATTGGGAGAAATCAGAGATCTTCCCTCTGAATGATAACATTCTTCAATCAGATTTGGCTCATTTTCCATTTTCATGGTCACATGACGCTGTGAAATACTTGGGGATTTTAATACATAAGGATCCGGTTATTGCTCAAGATCTTAATATATCTAAAGTCAAAAATCTAGTTCTAAATACTACATCTCGATGGTCTCCACTTTTTTTGTCTTGGTGGGGTAGAATAGCATCCATTAAAATGATCCTAGCACCTCAAATTAATTACACTCTCTCTATGCTTCCTCTTCTATGCCGGAAGTCGTTTTTCCATTGGCTAAATAGGAAGCTATCTGAATTCATTTGGAACAAGAAAAAACCTCGAATTGCTCTCGCCAAGCTGAAAGCCTCTAAGATTAACGGTGGTCTTAACTTTCCGGATTTCTATCATTATTATATTGCTTCACTAGCTAAATATGGAGCTTACTGGGTTACTGACTCCTCTCCCCAAGATCCTCCTGCTTGGTTTGAAATGGAGTGCTTTTTATGCACGCCTTTACACATCTCCTGCTTACTAACGGTGTCAGTACCCAGACATTTGAGAAGGTACTCTTTGTTGGGTTCAACGCAGCATGCTCTTCATCTTTTAGATACATTAGCTGAGATCTCAGTTAATGTTAGCCCACTCATGTCTCTTTGGAATAATCCCAAAATCCAAAACCATGGCAAATCCCTCTCATGGAAACGGTGGCAGCGGGCAGGTATATGGTTTGTCTACTCTCACTGCGTCAGTTCCTTTTGATAGACTTTGCTCCACATACCTGTTGCCTTCTTCTGTTTATTCACAGTGGCTCTCACTCATTGGAGTGCTGTCTTCTGTGCATATACGTTTTGACTTCATGACTTCCAAAAATACTATCCGCCATTGGTCTTTATTGACTCTATCAAAAGGCAAGGCTATATCTTTTTTCTATAATATTTTGAGAGATCATTCCTTCATTTTTTCACCTCAATCTATGAAACACTGGGATATTATACTCACCACTCCGCTTTCTGACATTGATTGGGAACTCTTTTGGTCTTCAACAAACCGCCCGCTTTTATCTTCCAGAGTTTCACAATCAATGTTCTTTATTATGTGGAATGCAGTATGGACCCCACTTCGCATGTGGAAAGCCAACTTAAAGCAAGACTCTGTTTGCTGGAACTGTTTGAAAGAGGAGGGAACTCTTGATCATATGTTTTTTCATTGTACTTTGGTCCGCTCCTTTTGGACTCAAATTTGGAACACCATACAATCTATCACTAACTGCTCGGAAGAGATCTCTATGGACATTATAATCCTTCGCACAATCAACATCCCTGTTTCGCACAATCAAACTGTCCTCCTAAGCTCATCGATACCATGTTTGTGACTGCTCTCATGCACATTCTGAAAAATTGGAAATCATCTTCGCTACTAGACTATACTTTTTGGTGGAACTCTCTGTGTATGTATCATAGATTTGAATCCTATGCATATGAGAATAAAATTACAATCCGAACCTCCATGAATTTGAAGAGCAAAAAATCACCCTGGTCATTCCTGGATTCCTATGTACGCTCTGCTTCGTAGACACTCCTGTCTTCCCTTCCTTTTCTTCTCTCTTCTTCTTTCTTTCCTTTCTCTTTTAGTTTCTATTCCTGTTCTCCCTCATCTTTTTCTCATATAGTCTTCACAAGCAGTTCCAATACTTGGAGCTTTTCTTACTGCTATGGTCCTCTACAGTTAATTATATATTTGCAGATTCTTTATACACAAAGCTTTATTTTGTTTATATGTATTTGAACTGCTTCCTGTATTTTTCAAAATACTCAATAAAAATTATTGAACTAAAAAAAAAGGAGTCTACTTTATCTTCCAAAAGGACAATGGGCAAAGGATACTGTAGAGCTTCTACATCAGGAGACCCCAGACTTCATTGGTCTAGACCTCTGGCCTGCGAATTCACCAGACCTAAACCCAGTTGACTACCATCTACCAGACAATGATATCTGATGTCGAAGACCTTAAACAGCGCCTCATCTGTTTGGGCTGAGCTGAAACAAAGTGTCATTGATTAACAAGTCCATAAGTCAGTGGCGGCCAAGGCTGAGGGCGTGCCTTCATGCTAAGGGAGCACACTTCGGAACCTGCTTAATTTAAACATTACTTTTTGACTTTATATTTTTCTGCAAGATATGCCATAAAATTTTTATCAGATAAAGCAGCGGAAGAAAACAAAACAGAACACAGTGAAAAAAAATGAGAACATTAAGTACAGCGGTTCTGTAGTACCTCTCGCATATAATAAACAAAAAACTCCCCCCCTTAAACATCATATCTCAAACTGCAGAGTGTTTCTTCCAATTGTCAAATCTACTCTAAACTACGATTCTTACGAGCAGTGAGCATATACAAAGCATACCAGGTGTCCACTTTTTGAATCAACATTTCAGATGTTGGGGAGCATGGTTGTTTCCATAGAAGCGGGCCGCAGACAGTATACTAAATGTCACATCCTCTACCTCGAGATGCATAAATGTCAAAGTAAGCAAGCACTCAACTCGCCTGCCACATTTCCAAAATCCCTTTAGAGTAGGACAAGTCTACCACATATGAAAATAAGTACCCCTGTCCCCACAGCCTCACCAACAGAGATTGAGGCCCCCTGCCCACCCTGCAAAGCAGACAGGGGTATATTTTAAACCCATTTTCCACAATGAGCGAGACCATACCTAAGGACTTCACCTGACACCAGGTAACAGTCCAATCATCAATGGACAGAGTAATTCCCAAATCTTTTTCCCAGGCAACCATAAACGGAAGCGATGCATGCAGGCAAGCATTGATAAATCTGGGAAATAGTACCCTTCCGCAGGGTCAGGCCAAAAGGGCCTCAAATCTAGTCTTTCCATGAGCCAGATCCACCAGTATACCAGAGCTCTGCATGTAGTAGTGTTTAACCTGGCGATAGGGGTATAAATCTTTGGGGCAAGTTTATACTGGGCCTACAAGTCTCCAAACCCTTTAATTGGATGCCCCACTGGATCTATCAATCGGCCCACACACACCAACCCAAGTCAGAAAAATATGGCCCTCAAGTCCAGGTCTAAATTCCCAGTTACAAAGCAAAGGAGTATACCAAGAGTAAGTTCTCCCCTAACAACAACAACAACACCGTAGTCTGCCTCCAGACCCGAAGGGTAGTGCAGACTGAATCCAGAGTACCCCATTTAGGACCCCCCGGCCAAACCCAAGGGAAATGCAATAATGTGTCAGGAGCAAGTCCCCCTTGTTCAATTTCCACCCACAGCTTACATTCCTGTGCCTGCCATTCCCCTAGAGCTCGCAACTGCACGGCCTGGTAATATTTTTGTAACTGCTGTACTTAAGTAGAAGACTTGCCATCTAATCCTAGGGTATTTACCCCCCCTATATGAAACGCCAAAAGGCCCGTTGTACCCCATCAAGAACTTTTTTCTCTATCCAAATAGGCAATACTTGAACCAAAAAAAGAAAATGAGGCAGGACCATCATTTTAATGATCACTATCTGTCCCAATCATGAAAAACAGAGATCCTTCCAGGTGGATAGATCTCTATGCATCTGCTGGATAACAGTCAGATAGTTAAGATAAAATAAAGAAGTATCTGAAGGCCCCAAATGAACTCCCAATTAACGCATGGACCACCGCACTCAATGAAAAGGAAAAGCTGCCTGTAAAGATTGCACACAATCCTCTGGAATATAAATATTTAGAAACTCAGACTTCGTCATATTAATTTGGAATCCTGAGTGGCTACCACAGGCAACTAAATCCACCACCACCCGCAGTAGGGAAAGTTCCGGCTCCGTTAAAGTAAACAACGGATTCTTTATATATATAACAAGCTGACCTTATATTCGCATCCCGCCACTTGTACCCAATGAATATATTCATTCTGTCAAATCAATTGTGCTAAGGGCTCAATGATCAATGCAAATAGGATAGGCGAGAGGGGGCAACCCTGTTGCGTACGCCAGGATAACAGGAAGGCAGCCAAATAGCCCTCATTAACTCAGACACACCCCAAAGGATCAGTATACAAGACTTTAATCCAACTCAACAGACGAGGACCCAACCTAAACCGCTCGAGAGTAAGAAATAAAAACAGCCATGAGACCCTATCAAAGGCCTTTTCGGCATCTATTGAAAGCATCACCATGGGTCTACCCTGCTGGAACATTAACTTGCGCAGATTGATTACCCATCGAGTGCTATCACCCACCTGTCGTCCTGGGATAAAACCAGTTTAGTCCGGGTGAACCAAGCGAGGTAGCCAACTCAGCAATCTATTAGTCAAGATTTTAACAAAAAGCTTGGTGTCGACCCCCAAAAGGGAGATGGGCCGATAAAATGCACATGAGAGGGGATCCTTGCCCAACTTATGGATCACCGTAATTCCAGCCAATCGCATAAAATAAGGCAATTGGGAGCCCTCCTCCATAATGTTAAATACATGCAATTAAGATGGGAACAGAGTATCCTGAAACAATTTGTAAAACTTAATGGTGAATCCGTCAAGACTCAGGGACTAGCCAGAGTGCATAGACCGAAGAGCCTGCTGGGCCTCTATGAGGGTAATCGGACGAGCCAGCAATTGCGCATCAGAAGAGTCTACCTTAGTTAACTGTAAGAACTCATCTAAAGCTTCCACAGGGCATCTATAGCTGCATATAACTGTTGTTAATATTGAACAAAACAGTCTCGAATCCGCTCCTCCTCCCACACCAAGGCCCCCTCTCCCGTACGCAAGACCAAAATATTATTCTGCACTCTCTGGGCTTTCAATCTATGAGCAACTAAGCGACTGGCCTTATTGCCAAACTCAAAAAATCTTTGCTTTAGCAATTGCAGATGAAATTGCATTTGCTGGGCTTCATAATTCTACAGTTCTCTCTGAGCCTCCTGTAATTGAGCCCAAACAATGGCATTCCCCGAACAATGTTTATGGGTTCATTCCAGTCTAGAAATCAATTTATAAAGGGCTGCAAGTCGCAACTGTTGTTGCTTGCTCAGAAAAGAGGCCCAGGAAATAAGATGCCCCCAAACAACCGCTTTCAGTCCCTCCCACACCGCCCCTGATGACACTTCCCCATCTTTACCCGCATTGACATAAATATAATCTCCAAAAACTCCACACAGTTTATCCATCAAGTGTGGGTCGTCCGGCAAGCTGTCATTTAGTCTCCAAAACTTGTGCCCCGAAGTGCCTGAGGACCCCCTCAACAAAACTCAAATTGGGGCATGATCAGATCAAGAAGTAGGCATAGATCATGAAATATTGTTGAAATGCTTAGATACAATAGGGATTTCTGGAAGAGTTAGGAACTGGTTTCTTGACAAAAAGATCATATCGAGTGGGTTTGTGACGGTAATTATTCTCATTCTTGGAGTAATCCATTTAGGGTACCACAGGGCTACCCGCTGTCACCCACATTGTTCAATATTTATATTTCGTCCTTAGGACATCTTTTGCAAAGTTTGAATTTAAACTTTTATATATATGCAGATGACATTTCCATTTTAATTCCCTTAAATAATTTTACTACTGACATTTTACAACAAATATCTCATACCATGACTGTGATAGAGCAGTGGACAACTAATTTTAAACTGAAACGTAATACAGAAAAGACTAAACTTTTTTTGGCCAGTCCAAATGATAAAATAACTAAACCATTACTTCACTTGAATGGCTATGACTACCCAATTTTAAACTCTATAAAAATACTGGGAGTCATACTAGATTGCCATCTAACCATGACAGAACATACGAATTCAGTGATAAAAAAATGCTTTTTTGCACTATGGAAATTAAAGATCATAAAAAATTACTTCGATCCTTTAGACTATTGGTGCAGGCTTTGGTTTTATCTATACTGGATTATTGCAACATTGTCTATTTGGGAGCTCCAAAGAAAGTATTGAGAAAATTGAGAATAGTACAGAATACGGCTGTTCAACTAATATTTGGATTGAAGAAACACGATCATATCAGTCCTTACTATCGTTTGCTGCCGGTGGAGGCGCGAGTAATATTCAAATTTTCTTGTATCTGTTTTAAGTTGATTTGGGGATTGGCCATAACTTATCTTTTATCTCAAGTTTCAAGTTTATTATAAATTTGATTAATCGCTTATTCAAAATTCTAAGTGATGAACATATCAGTAAAATTACAAAATTGAGGGGGCAGCAAAACAAACAAAGAACTAAACCTTACAAAACATATTAAAGACTACCTTTACAACCATAATAAAACATGAGGAAAGGAAGGGAAAAGAAATACAATTTGATTGATAGAAAAGACGACAATTATGGTAAAAAACGAAAGGAAGGGAAAAAAAATGAATCTCAGATAAATTATGGAATTGGAATGAAGCTCCTTGTCGGGCTTTCTAATTATTAAATGCGTCTTTAAAAAGAAAGTTTTTTTAGTTTGCTCTTAAATTTATCCAAATTGTTTTCTTCCCTTAAGTAAATAGGGAGGGAATTCCATATTTGAGGAACTGTAACAGAAAAGATGAAGTGCCGCCATGTATTAATAATTTTGAGTGTCAAAAGAACCAGTAAATGTTGATCATTAGACCTCAGAAGTCTGGTTGAAGTATAGAGAATCAATGATTTGTAAATGAAAGCTGGAGTTTTGCATAGTCCTATAAGGAAAACTAGGAATTCACATTTATTTGCTTAGCCAAAAATTACTGGTTGCAGATACAAGACTTTTTTGGATAAGACCAATGTTCCCGCTAAGCTGCGCTGGGGTGCGCTGGCGCTCAAAATATTACCTCGCAGCGCACAAGTTTCTCGTCACAGCGCACACAGTGTATAGCACAGTTCTTCAACCGCCGGTCCGCAAACAAAATCTTGCCGGTCCGCGAAGGATTCGGTCCCCGCCGCAACGAAAGGCCGGCGTCAGCTGACTTGCAACTTCCTGTTGTAGTCGCTGTGCCGGGACTCCTGCCTTCGCCGGGACTCCTGCCTTCCACCGCGTTTGCCTCCTGCCTTGTCTCCGCACCTCCAGACCAGCAGCGGCAGCTGTGTATGCTTTTAACTTCGGCACAGAGCTGCCCCTAATCAATAGTTTAGTGCGGTTTCATAAGGCAGCCTCGGGGCCTTTGCTAGGCCGGCCCACATCGCATCATCGAAGCGGGCCGGCTATCAAAGGCCCCGAGGCTGCCTCATGAAACCGCGCTAAACTATTGATTAGGGGCAGCTCTGTGCCGAAGTTAAAAGCATACAGAAGTCGCATGCCGCTGCTGGTCTGAACTCTTGGGCCGCTGAAGGAGGGCAAAAAGCAGCTGTCCTGGAGGTTTCCCTTCCTCTCGCCTTTACAGGTTCCTTTTTTCCACCTTTTTTTTTTTCCTTCAAACGGCAACGGGCCCCAGCATCGACATCAATCAAGTAAGTTCCACTGTCAATCAAGCGGTTCTGCTCGGCCAAAGCTTCCCCTGTGACATGAGCCACCCTCAGGGGAAAGAAAGTGACCCACAAAGGTGAGGGGAAGGGGGGCAGATGATGGAAGTTGGGGGGGGGGGGAGAGAGAGAGAAGGGGCAGATGATGGAATGGAGGAGATGAGAGAGAGAGAGAAGGGGACAGATGATGGAAGTGAGAAGAAGGGAGAGAGAGCAGAAGGCAGATGGATGTCAGTTGAGAAGGGAGAGCAGATGCTGAATGGAAGTGGGGAAAGAACACATACTGGATGGAAGGAGGAGATAAATAAAGGGGGAAGAAAATAGTAAGATAATGGAGGGGTGAGGGAAAGGGGTGACAAGCTGTGTGTAGACACAGTGAAAAGAGGGAAACGGGACTAAATAGTAAGAAAGAATTTAATTTAGATGGAGGCAGAAAATAGAGAAGGAAGACCAGAGAAGAAAAGGGAAGAGAGAGTAGAGAATGATCAGATCTGAGTGGAGGAAATGAGAAGAGAGATATGCTAAAAACCACAGGGGGGAGGGAAGGATAGAGATGCCAGACCATGAGGGGAACAGAAGGAAGATGATGGATGCTAGACCAAATTGGGGGGTGGGGGGGGGCAGGAGGAGAGATGGCAGGGAAAGACAGACAGTGAATGGAAGGGGCAGATGCTGGACTGAAGAGACAGAGAAGGTTATCATGCTGCTGTACCGGGCCATGGTACGCCCTCACCTGGAGTACTGCGTCCAGCACTGGTACTTGAAGAAGGACACGGTACTACTCGAAAGGATCCAGAGAAGAGCAACTAAAATGGTTAAGGGGCTGGAGGAGTTGCCGTACAGCGAAAGATTAGAGAAACTGGGCCTCTTCTCCCTTGAGCAGAGGAGATTGAGAGGGGACATGATAGAAACATTCAAGGTACTGAAGGGAATAGACTTAGTAGCTAAGGCAGGGAGAACGAGAGGGCACTCTCTAAAGTTGAAAGGGGATAGATTCCATACAAACGTAAGGAAGTTCTGTGGTAGAAAGCAACATATTTATTTGGCTCATAACTTGCTGGCGCCCGATATTTTTAGCTCACAGTGAAAAAAGTTTGCTCACAACACCCGCCCGCTTAGAGGGAACACTGGATAAGACCCTCGCATTCAAAGCAGATAAACAGCAATTCTGGCTGGGTAAATACATTGGTGAAGCTATGTTGTCTTATGGTGCATTTCGTAAAGAAATTAAGTCAGCGCTGTTTGACAAATTTATTTCTTAAATGTGGGTACTATTGTTAGCAAAACTGTACTTTGAGTATATCTAAGTAACTGTTGTATTTTTAACTATTTGTATTTTGCTGATTGTCCAGCCTTCTTTTGTGTAAACCACCTAGAAATAGTTTGGTTATGGCGGTATAGAAGAATAAAGTTATGTTTATTACCTAAGAAATCCTTGTCAACTAAAAAGTAGTCAATGCAGGAATAGGAACAGTGCACAAGAGAATAATAGGAGTAATCCAGTACCCCTGGATGCAGTCAACGCCAGACATCCACCACTCCCAGATATCTCACAAAGCTCTTCAGCTTCTGGTGATCCCTGCGTCCATAAGCAATTCCACCTCCCAAATTATCAATAGAGGGTGCACAGGTTAGGTTAAAATCCCCCCCCCCCCCACAATGAGAGAACCCTCCTTTACCTGTAAAAGCTTAGGCACCAGAGCCTCAAAAACTCTCCCTAAAGTCAATTTCAGGTTCTGTAGTGTTACTACCAAAATAAGAAACCTCCCCTGTGGATCCCATACTACTTTGTGTACTTCCACTTCAAAGCTCTTGGAAAACAAAATCCCCACCCCACATTTCTTGGAGGCCCCCCACTCTCAAGGCCCACCATGCCCTAGGGAATCTAGGGTCTCTAAGTAGTCTCTCTGATGTTCTCGTAAAATGCGTTTCTTGAAAAAAGAAGATAGCTGCATGTTGCACTAATTCCCTTATCAATGCTTTCCTTTTATGAGGTGTATTAAGCCTCGCACATTGTAGGAAACCAATCTCAGATTTTCATTAGCCATACTCCCCCCGTCCAAAGATCATGTCAAAAGAACACTCCCCCTCCCCCCCAACCTGCCCCCCTCCCCTTCACCCCCATCAAAGCAGTGGGATCACAATGACCTCCCACCCTCAAAATGTAGGAAGAGTACGCCCCCAAAAGCCAGTCACACATCAACAGAACACAACACAAGTATCACCCAATCACAACATTCCAACAGTCACACATTGAAAGCCCTCATGTATTCTCACTCATATACCATATCGCATTGAAAAAACCCCAATCAGATCTCCCTCAAGAAGTAGGTTCCACCATCAAATGAAATGTGGATCCCCAAGTACTACCAAAGCTCTGAAAATAAGAGATTAAAATCAAATAATCATCAAACAATAAAAGGTTAGAGCCAAGACATACATGCAGTTCTCCACGGACCCTTTCCCCATATCATTGCACCTGGGCAACCACGAAGCATCAAATCCAAACACACTCACAAGTGGCATACCTCACAAACCAAATCAACAGCAAGAACCAAGGTCTCCAAGAGGAAAATCCCCAACAGTCCTACCCCCCCACAGAGCCATCCACCACCTTGGTCAATATTGGCACGCAAACACACAACCTACATCCAGCGAGCACAGCTTAGCCTGCTCAAGAGTAAATAAAACAGAGCTGGAGTGCCAAGACAGGAAACAAGAACTTGCAATACAGAATAGAAACACAGTTCAACTCAATCCCTGGATCATAAAAGGCATAAAGTACTCAAGTCCCCAACCCAGAGGCCACGACCCCCGCCGGTGTGGTCCGGTCGGGACCGCCTCTCCACTCTCTGCCAACAGAATGATGACGCTGTTGAATAGAACGGGCTGACCCTGCTGCCTCTGGAACCACCACCATCTTGATACCTTCCTTCTGTAGGATTTCTTTAACTTCATACAGAGTAACCACTTTCCTGTGGACTCAATTGATGGTGACCAACAACCCAAAGGGAAAAGTCCATCTGTAGCGTATATTAGCTCAGGTCAAGGATCTGGTCATTTCCATGAACGCACGCCTCTCCTGTAGCGTACTGGCAGCTAAATTTTGCTAAAGTTTCAGATGATTATTCTCCCAGGTGACCAAACCCAGTTCCCAGGCCCTCTGCAAAATCCGCTCTTTCAGTACAAAGTTCTGGAAGCAGACCACTATATCCTTGGGAAGATCCCCCAATTTCAGTCCCAGAGCACGATGAACCCGCTCAATGCCCAGGTCAAGGGTATCATCTTGCAAGAGCCACCGAGTCAAGTTTTCTATTATCACTCGAGCATCTTTATGGGGTGGCATATCTGGGACCCCCTGGACCCGGATGTTGTTGCGTCGGGCCCAGTTTTCCATATCTTCAACTTTATCAATTAAATCAGACAGTTCTCCATGTAGATCCTCCATGCCTCGCTGCGCGCCCACAACTTTTTACTCGCAGGCATCCACACACAATTCAACTGTATCAATTCTGCTGCTCATCTCTGCAAAATCCTGGTGAAGCTCTAACACAGCTTCCTTGATTTTTTTCAGCAACCCCCGATAACTCCGACTTAACAGGCACACGCAAAGCATGTAAGTCCGCCTTTGTAGGGGCTGCCATACTGTCTTCTCCCAGCTCAGATTCCTCTTCTAGCATTTTCGAGGCCCGCATTGTTCTCCACCAGGCGCGCTAACCCCATGCAGCGGCCTCATGGCCAATTTGTCAGTTGCACGGCCCATTTGCATCTCTGCTTCCACTTGCTGTTTAGATGCCATTGGGAGAGAAAGACCAGCCCAATTTCACTCAACTGCAAAATCACCGGTAGGGAGTCACAAAGCACCTTTTAAAGGGGATAAATCTATGGCAAAGGGACGGAGCCCCGACTCAGGCGCCCATCTCCTCCGGGTGACGTCACTTCCTCCATGCCATAAAACTTTTTAATGTGTTGTTATTCAGTTCACAATTCATTTTCATAAAGTAATGTTGTGGTGCAGTGGCAAATATTTACAACATTTTACATCAACTTCATTCAGGACACAACAGCTGAGTTCTGTGGAAGATACAACAAAAACCATTTTGGTGTTTTTTTTTCGGTTCACAGTGTTAGTTTTATAGAGTATTCCCTGGTCCTAGTGCTTCTCAGTAAATAACCACTCCCTAAGCAATAATTTCACCCCTCTATATAAAAGCAGCCATCCTGGGTCAGATCAATGGTCTATCTCAGTGGTTCTCAACCCTGTCCTGGAGGAACACCAGGCCAATTGGGTTTTCAGGCTAGCCCTAATGAATATGCATGAAGCAAATTTGCATGCCTATCACTTCCATCATATGCAAATCACTCTCATGCATATTCATTAGGGCTAGCCTGAAAACCCGATTGGCCTGGTGTTCCTCCAGGACAGGGTTGGGAATCACTGGTCTATCTGGTCAGTATCACAAGTATCTGGCAAAACCCTAAATTATCATATTCCCCTCAAGCTGAAGAGCCCTAGCCTAGTTAGTATCTCTTCATAACAGAAGTGTTCTATCCCCTTTTATCACTTTCTTTTAAATTTCATATCCATGACATCCTGTTTGTGTAGATTGTAAGCTCTTTCAAACAGGGACTGCTTTCTTCTTTGTGCTCTGTACAGCGCTGTGTGTGTCTGATAGCGTTATAGAAATAATTAACAATAGTAAATAAACACACACCTCTCTCTTGCCACCATAACGATTATAGTTATTTCAGGAGGCAGGCCCCTCTCCCCCCCCCCCCATGACATTATTGAGCACACACTCATACACTTCAGACAGTACTACTCGAAAGGGTCCAGACAAGAGTGACTAAAATAGTTAAGGGGCTGGAGGAGTTGCCATACAGTGAGAGATTAGAGAAACTGGGTCTCTTCTCCCTTGAAAAGAGGAGACTGAGAGGGGATGTGATCGAAAATTCAAAATACTGAAGGGAATAGACTTAGCAGATAAAGACAGATTGTTCACCCTCTCCAAGGTAGGGAGAATGAGAGGGCACTCTCTAAAGTTGAAAGGGGATAGATTCCGTACGAACGTACAGAAGTTCTTCTTCACCCAAAGAGTGGTAGAAAACTGGAACGCTCTTCCGGAGTCTGTCTTAGGGGAAAACACCCTCCAGGGATTCAAGATAAAGTTAGACAAGTTCCTGCTGAACCTGAATGTAGGCAGGTAGGGCTAGTCTGAGTTAGGTCACTGGTTTTTGACCTAAGGTCTGCCGTGGGAGCGGACTGCTGGGCATGATGGCCTACTGGTCTGACCCAGCAGTGGCAATTCTTATGTTCTTAATATGGAACAATCAAATAACAAATATGATACAAAAAGGTTTTTCAAAGACCATCAAGCCCACATTATAAACAGTAAAGGCAAATAAACAAGAAAAATTTCCCAAATGGAACAAACCATGGAATGGAATTTTCTTTAAACTCTCAGCACTGAAATAAAAATATTTAAAGACCCTCAGTCAGAATCAGAATAATCACTTCAAATTATTTCTCATTACCCTGTAAGAATAACTCTAATTGTATTGGTTCCAGAAAAATATCCTTATTTTGTGAGTGTATCAAATAATTACAGGGGACTTTAAAAAGAACGTAGCTCCCAGAGCTCTGGATTTTTAAGCCAAAAAGGCCTTCCTCTGGAGCTGCCACGTCGAGTAGCATCATAATCTTATCACCAGAAAATTTAGCCTCTATTTTTAAAATAAAGTTTCAAAATCAAGATTTTGTCCACTTCATTTAAGTGGACCTTTCCTGTATCTAGTCTTGAGAGTCCTCAAGAAATTCTGTCCAATTAAGATCAACAGACACAACTGGTCCATTCCATGCTCTCCTGCTACTTTTTTCTTTTGAGGTATATAATATATATTGGAAAAAACTAAAGAATCCGCGTTTGCCATACCCAATACTTCCTTAAGATACTTCCTAAGGAGTATCTCTGGGGAGATGAAATGTGTCTTAGGCTATTTTAATATGTTTTTTTGTTTCACTTTTCTACTTTGGATTGTTGGATTTATGGATTTTAGCTTTTCAAATGTTGAAAATGAACAAATAAATCCCTAGAAAACCTTTGGGGCTGGATTACCTGTTCTTGTTTAGTCGGGGCTCCATCTTGTGGCCGTCCATGGCTCCCTGCTCAGTCTTTGCTCCATACGCCACCTTGTTATACAGTTTTGTGCCCACCTTGTTCTGAAGCTGTAACAGTTCCTCAAAGGACATGCCAGAGAGCTCTGTGAAGCAGCGAGCGAGACATGTCATTACTGAGCACACACACATGCACTTCAGACAGTGAAACGACAGATGTGTTATGGATGCTCAAGGCCACTTGCTTTATTGTCTCCAGCAAATGGATTCCCACCTCCTTGTCATTCGTAATCTCATCCCATCACGTTCTATACCTTTAGATACTTTTGCCACCTTAAATCAGGTGTTTTCAATGAATTTCCATGAGATACATCTGCCTGCATTACTTCCACTCACGGAAAGCTCTTCATGGACAGAAGCTATCTGATTCATAAAGTCAGAGAATTCTTCCTTGCCTGACTGCTGATGATTTTGCATTACATTTTAGTACAAAATTGAGGGTCTTTTGTAACGTTTTAATACAGAAGTGCTCAGCTATTGCTGGTCTAAAGTTGGGTCAAATTCTGAACAGGGGTCAAGGAATTAAATTAGAAGATTTAAAAGCTCTAAATCCTTCCATTTGCTCTACAAGGGTTCTAAAAATGTTGCCTCATTATGTTCTTTGGAAAATTAATCATTAAAATTTAGCATTATGCCAAACAAAATGAAACAGCTACTGTACAGCCGTTACTGAAAGAAGTCTTTAGACCTGGCTGATTTAGGAAATTATAGACCAATTTTGACATTGCCAGTTTGGTCACAGATAAAAGGATTCTGAGGAAGAGCGTAACATTTGAACCCTTTTCAGTTTATTATGAAGAGAACCCACAGTGCTGAAACTGTTAAAGCACTGTAGATGTATATATCATAATCTGGGATGGAAAAAAGGTGCTTTTTTCGGTATCAGCATCTCCTGGTTCTAACAGGAGCTGCTTGTGCTGTCTGCTGAGCTTTCAAACATCAGCAAACAGCTGAAACTCACAGCCGCAGAGTTAAGGGGCTCCTGTAAGCAAAGCAGATTACAGAGTAACACCATAGGTAACAACAGACTGGTCAACAAAAAAACCCATCGATGAAGTTACAGAGTAATACTTTTAAAACCAATAGGAGGAACGCTCTGAAACACGTTGCTAGGGGATATGGTAAGAACGGTTAATGTAGCTAACTTTAAAAAAGTCCCTGGAGGAAAAGTCCATAGTCTGATGTTGAGGCAGACATGAGGGAAGCCACTGCTTGCCCTGGATTGGTGGCATGGAATGCTGCTACTATAGTGGTACCTTGATTTGCAAGCATAATTCATTCCAGAAGCATGCTCATAAACCAAAGTCCCCATAGGAAGTAAGGGAAACTCGCTTGATTGGTTCACCCCCTCCCGAGCCCACTGGCATAGCTCGCTTCCACCCCACCTCAAAAAGACCCCCCATGAGGTCACTGGCGCGCCCCTACCCCCCCCCCCCCCCCGAGAACCAGCCTCGCCCCCCCCCACCCGCGAACACCTCCCCAACCCCCAAGAACTGGTATTGCCCACCAAACCCTTACTCCAATCTGGCACTGGCACATAGCACCAACCCACAGGACGTGCCGATAACTGAAGATCCTGCTTCTTGCTGCTGGGCTGGGCCTTGAGCATCTGCGCATGCTTAAGGTCTTCTGGCTCCTGCTCTCTCCGAGATTTTCGGGGAAAGCGGGAGCCATATGGCCTTGAGCATGCACAGATGCTCAAGGCCCAGCAGCAAGAGGCAGGATCTTCAGGCACCGGCACGTCCTGTGGGTTGGTGCTGTGTGCCGGTGCCAGATTGGGGTAAGGGTTTGGGTGGAGGCGATGCCAGTTCGCGGGCGGGTGGGGGGCTTGCAAATTGAGTTAACACTTAGTTTGTGAGGCACGATTTGCTTGAGTGTTTTGCTCGTCTTGCAAAACACTCGCAAACCGAGGTTTGACTGTATTTGGGTTTTTACCAGATACTTGTGATTTGGATTGGCCTCCGTGAAGACGGGATACTGGGCTAAATGGACCATTGGTCTGACCCAGTAAGGCTATTCTTATGTTATATACAAACTCAACTAAATTCACTAACAGTGGTATAATAATTTAGAATTACTAAAAACACTCTGTCCACTGTGTCCAAACAATGCCACCCAAATCACAAAATTATAGACCTAGTCTACTTTTAACATTATACCCTCCTATTTAATCTTCTATTTTATGCCTCAGATCTGGAGCAAAAGCACCATCTGGTATCTGTATATGGTAGCTCACCATGCTCCTGATTTTAATCATTGGCAAAACCCACCTTCCTTTCAGTGCTATATAAGTGATTAGTAGTAGTAGCAGCAATATGACAAACTGAACAGTAGCAAATCGCCTGGATCAGATGGTATACAACCCAGAGTGCTGATAGAATTGAAAAATGAATTTGCAAAGCTATTATTATAATTTGTAATTTTTCTTTAAAATCCAGCATAGTACCAGAAGACCGGAGGGTGGCCAATGTGACACTGATTTTTAAAAAGGATTCTAGAGGTGAATCGGGAAATTATAGACTGGCGAGTCTGACGATTGTGATGGGCAAAATAGTAGAGACTATTATACGTGCTAAAGATTAGTGAGCGCTAAATTGGTTAGTGCACCTTAATATAAGGACCCCAAAATGACAGAACATAAAACATAAGCATGGATTAAAGAGGGTAAACCAACATGGATTTAGTCAAGGGAAATGTTGCCTCACCAATCTACTGCATTTCTTTGAAGGGGTGAATGAACATATGGATAAAGATGAGCCAGTCGATATTGTATATTTGGATTTTCAAAAGCCGTGTCACAAAGTACCTCACAAAAGACTTCAGAGAAAATTAAAAAGCATGGGATAAGAACTAATGTCCTATTATGGATTAAGAACTGGTTGAAAGACAGAAATGAGAGATTAGGTTTAAATGGTCAATATTCTCACTGGAGAAGGGTAAATAATGGGGTTCCTCAGGGGTCTGTGCTGGGACTGCTGCTTTTTAATATATTTATCAACTATCTAGAGATGGGAATAACTAGTGAGATAATTACATTTGCTGATGACACAAAGTTGTTCAATCACAATAGGATTTTGAAAAATTGCAAGAGGACCTTGTGAAACTGGAAGACGGAGTTAAAATGGTAGTTGACGTTTAATGTGAGCAAGTAAAAAGTGATGAACTTAGGAAAGAGCTATAGCTCCTCCAACATTAGAGGGAAGGCTTCTGGCTCAGCTGCAGGACGTATGTAGGAGCCGCTGCCCATGGCTTTGTGAAGAGAAACGACTGTGGCTGGAAGGAGGGAGCTGGCCAGAGGAAGGCACGTACTTGGGGAACAGAATGGAGGGAGGGAGAGTGAGAGAAGGGCGCATTGGGACATGGGAGGGAGGGAGGTGGCATTAGAATACCGAAGGTAGAACAGGAATCTGTTTGTAAGTATGAGTCCGACGTAAGTCGGATGTTCGTAAAACAGGGACTACTAGTATATCTTTTTGAAGGTGCTGTCTCCAGAACTGTACATAATATTCTAAATGAGGTCTCACCTGTCTTACATAGGGGCATCAATACTTCCTTTTTTCTACTGGCCATTCCGTTCCCTATGCATCCAAGTATCCTTCTAGCTTTCACCGTCACCTTTTCAACCTGTTTGGCCACCTTCAGATCATCACAAACTATTGCGCTCAAGCTCCACTCCACTTTTGTGCACAAAACTTCTTCAACCCCGCCTAAACTGTACAACTCCTTCAGGTTTTTGCAGTCCAAATGCATGACCTTGCACTTCTTAGCATTAAATCTTAGCAATCAAATTTCAGACCATTCCTCAAGCTTCACTAGGTCCTTCCTCATGTTATATACACCAGCGTTTCTTAACTCAGTTCTGGTATACCCCCTTGCCAGTCAGGTTTTCAAGATATCCACAATGAATATGCATGAAAGACATTTAATGGAGGCAGTGTATGCAAATCAAATTTATGCAAACTCAATGTGGATATCCTGAAAACCTGACTGGCAAGGGGGTACTCCAGGACTGAGTTGAGAAACACTGATCTACACTACCTATTGCCTACTCTACTGCAGATTTTGGTATCATCCGCAAAAAGGCAAATCTTACCTGACAGCCCTTTGGAAATTTTGCTTACAAAAAATGTTCAAAAGAACAAGCCCAAGATTTGAACCTTGAGGCACACCACTGGTAACATTGCTTTCCTTAGAGATCTCCATGGACCACTACCCTCTGTCGTCTTAACCAGTTCCTGACCCAGTCAGTCACTACGGGCCCATACTGAGGGCATTTAGTTTATTTTATTAGATGTTTGTGTAGAACATTGTCAAAGTCTTTGCTAATATCTAAATACACTACATCTTGCATTTCTGACTAAACCTGCCTCTAGTGAATCCATGTCATCTTGGGTCCTGTAATCCACTGGATTCCAGAAACGTCACTATTCTCTATTTTAAAAGCATTTCCATTAATTTTCTTACTACAGAAGTCAGTTTTACAGGCCTGTAGTGCCCTACTTCTTCCTTACTTCCACTTTTGTGGAGAGGGACTACATCTGTCCTCCTCCAGTACCACTCATGAGTCTAGAGAAGCACTGAAAAGGTCAGCCAGTGGAGCCGCCAGAACTTCACTAAGTTCCTTCGGTACCCTCAGATTACACTACCTGACCCCATTGCTTTGTCCACCTTCTGTTTAGCTAGCTCCTCACGAACACAATCCTCTGAAAATTGATCAGGGTCTACCACATCTCCTTCCCTATTTGCTTTTGTCTTCTGTGGTCCTGCTTCCAGTACTTCAGTTGTCAACACAGAACAGAAATATTTGTTAAGCAATTCAGCCTTTTCTTTGTCAGCTTAGACATATTTCTCTCCTTCACTTTTGAGTCTTTCAATGCCTATTTTGCACTTCCTTTACCATGTTGGCTGGTTTTTCTTCCATTTGTTATTTTTGCCTTCCTACTACTCAACCAGCCTCTCTTAATTTTTCCCTGTCTTCTTTCTGTGATCTTTTCTAGTTTAGGAAAGCTAACCTCTCTTTCCTTACCTTTCTTATATTTTTCTCTTTGTGCACTACTTAGATCATTTTTTAAGTGGTACATCAAACTTTAAATAAACTTGGAAACCTTTTCAGCTTCTATTTTTGAGAACCAAATTGGCCTTCTTTTCCTCTTTCTTTTACTTACTTTCCTTATAAAATGGTTTGTTGCTCTTACAATAGCTCTTTTCAGTTTTGCCCACTGCAAACAACAATTCCTGGACGTAATCCCCCATCTGAAGAAAGTTTTTTTTAAAAGACTAGAACTTTTACTTTTGAACGTGCAGAATACTACTTTATCAGCCCAAGATGTAGCTAATTTTTTCATCTGAAAAATAGAATCTCTGTGTCAGTCTTTTCCTGTTTTACCTCCTCCAATATCTTCACCAGATAATACTACTTGAATAAAACAACCTGTACTTTGGATCCAATTCCATCATCATAGATTCTCAAAAACAATCATGGTTTGTCACCTTTACTTTTAAATAAGATTGTAAAGAGTTTAGAAGGGGTCATTCTTGTAGATTGGAAAACTGCCGTAGTATACCCCATTTAAGAATCATTCACTTGATTTGTCACAAGCTTCAAACTTTAAACCAATTTCAAATCTTCCTTTTATTTCCAAAGTTTTGAAGCGCTTAGTTTTTCGCCAACTTTCTCAACATACAGAAACTTCATCCTTTTCAGTCAGGCTTCAGGAAATTTCATTCCAGAGACAATATTAGCCTCTCTATTAAATGATTGTTATACTGTGATTGATCAAGGCAAGGTAGGCAGTGCTACTGATTTCTCTTGATTTCACAGCAGCCTTTGACCTTGTCAGTCATTCTTTGTTATTATCCCAATTAGAATCATTAGGATTAACTGGGACAGTTCTTAAATGGTTTTGCTCATTTCTTACAGAACAGACAGCTTTAGAGGTGGAATCGCCAGCCATTGTCTGATCCAGCGCCCTCTATGAGCAGAAATTGGAAGACTGTGCGTCCAAGTTGCAGATGAAATTTAATGTGGACAAATGCAAAGTGAAGCACATTGGGAAGAATAACTTGAATCATAGTTACCGGATGCTAGAGGGTTAGCGCCCCAAAAAAGGATCTAGGTATCATTGTAGACAATACGATGAAACCTTCTGCCCAATGTGCGGCGGCTGCCAAAAAAGCAAACAGGATGCTAAGAATTATTTAAAAAGGGATGGTTAACAAGACTAAGAATGTCATAATGCCCCTGTATCGCTCCATGGTGTTACCTCATTTGGAGTATTGCGTTCAGTTCTGGTCTCCTTATCTCAAGAAAGATATAGTGGCGCTAGAAAAGGTTCAAAGAAGAGCGAACAAGATGGTAAAGGGGATGGAACTCCTCTCGTATGAGGAAAGACTAAAACAGTTAGGGCTCTTCAGCTTGGAAAAAAGATGGCTGAGGGAAGATATAATTGAAGTCTACAAAATCCTGAGTGGAGTAGAATAGATACAAGTGGATCGATTTTTCACTCTGTCAAAAATTACAAAGACTAGGGGACACTCGAAGTTACACGGAAATACTTTTAAAACCAATAGGAGGCTCGGTGCTCGGGCCGCTGCTATTTAATATCTTCATAAATGATCTAGAAACAGGAACGAAGTGCGAGATAATAAAATTTGCGGACGACACCAAACTATTTAATGGAGCTCGGACTACAGAGGACTGCGAAAAGTTGCAAAGGGACTTGAACAAATTAGAAGAATGGGCGGCGAAATGGCAGATGAAGTTCAACATTGAAAAATGTAAAGTATTACATGTGGGGAGCAGAAACTCGAGGTACAACTATACAATGGGAGGGATGTTATTGAATAAGAGTACCCAGGAAAGGGACTTGGGGGTAATGGTGGACATGACAATGAAGCCGTCGGCACAGTGTGCAGCGGCCGCTAAGAGAGCGAATAGAATGCTTGGTATAATCAAAAAGGGTATTACAGCCAGAACGAAAGAAGTTATCCTGCCGTTGTATCGGGCGATGGTGCGCCCGCATTTGGAGTACTGCGTCCAATATTGGTCGCCGTATCTTAAGAAGGATATGGCGTTAGTCGAGAGGGTTCAAAGGAGAGCAACACGTCTGATAATAGGTATGGAAAACCTGTCATATTCTGAGAGATTGGAGAAGCTGGGTCTCTTTTCCCTGGAGAAGAGGAGACTTAGAGGGGATATGATAGAGACTTACAAGATCATGAAGGGCATAGAGAGAGTAGAGAGGGACAGATTCTTTGAACTTTCGAAAAATAAGAGAACAAGAGGGCATTCGGAAAAGTTGAAAGGGGACAGATTCAAAACAAATGCTAGGAAGTTCTTCTTTACCCAACGTGTGGTGGACACCTGGAATGCGCTTCCAGAGGACGTTATAAGGCAGAGTACGGTACTGGGGTTCAAGAAAGGATTGGACAAATTCCTACTGGAAATGGGGATAGAGGTTTATAGATAGAAGATTACTGCACAGGTCCTGGACCTGTTGGGCCGCCGCGTGAGCGGACTGCTGGGCACGATGGACCTCGGGTCTGACCCAGCAGAGGCATTTCTTATGTTCTTATGTTCTAAATATTTTTTCACTCAGAGAATAGTTAAGCTCTGGAATGCATTGCCAGAGGATGTGGTAAGAGCAGATAGTGTAGCTGGTTTTAAGAAAGGTTTGGACAAGTTCCTGGAGGGAAAGTCCATAGACTGTTAAGCTTCTGCTTGCCCTGTATTGGTAGCATGGAATATTGCTACTCCTTGGGTTTTGGCCAGGTACTAGTGACCTAGATTGGCCACCATGAGAACGGGCTACTGGGCTTAATTGACCATTGGTTTGACCTAGTAAGGCTATTCTTATGTTCTTAAGTAACTGTGCTTTATCTGCCGTTATCTACTATGTTACTATGTAACACATCCGTTGGTCTGTGGGGATGGGGGAGCAGTCAGATGCCATGTTTGGCTGGCTACTCAAAGATCAGCTTGGAAGAAGCAATTTCAGCATGAGGCAGTGATTCTTCTCCTTTCCAGCTACTGTAAAGAGCTGAGGCAGGCTGCAGCACATTGTCAGAACAGGCTATAGTGAGTAAGACTATTAGAACCTATGAGATGAATCGAGGGGGGGGGTTCTGAAAATAAGTTGTTTTTTTTTTTTAAGGTTCCTGCATGTTCCCCTATTTCTCACCCCCTGATAAATCCTAAATTTGCTGTTTTTTGACTTCAGTTAGTAAGATCTTTTAGCAATTTTAGGCATGAAAATCTTGACAGCGGCCATCTTAGATTTTTAGCAATCTTTTTTTTTTTTTTTTTTTCAAACATTCCCTGCACTTCCAAAACTTAAAGTTTTGCCTCAAAACTGGTTGGGCTGGAGTCCTTGGACACATTTACCCCAGATTCAAGCCAGGGTTGTGCAAATTCTGCTCCTCAGGAGCATCCTTGCATCACATGCAGTGCTGCACGGACCAGAGAGATGGGAGCATCCAGCTTAACCTGTCCTCTGCGTTCTCGACTGACAAAAAGGGCAGCTAGCCCTCTGGAGTAGCATTTTCTGTTTTCGGTGCCTGGAAATAGTGATTGTTCCGTGCGAAAGGACGTGGACGTCCTGCAGCCCAAAAAATGCAAAGTAGAATCATCAACTCCTTGTTTCCTAGTTCAGCTTTCTCCGCAGAATTTAATAATCTATTGTAGATAGCCTTTCTGGAGAGCCATGCTCCTCCTGCGCACTCTCACTGCACTTTAGACTTGCTTTGTCAAGGCCTAGCCTCCCAAGGGACTTCTTCACACTTACTGTCCACGGTTGCACCTCTGCTGCCTTGCCGGGTCTCATTTAGGAGTCTCTGCATGAGCTGAATTTAGACACACAGCCAGCTCCTTCTACTGTGGTTTGTGAGGCATGATTTGAGGGAATGTTTTGCTCGTCTTGCAAAACACTCGCAAACCGCGTTTCTCGCAAACTGAGGTTTGACGGTAATTGTTTGATTTTGGAACATTGGGATTCTCCAGAAAGGGGTCTCAAAGTAGCGAGAGTAATGTCACAGCTATATCCTATAGCACAGGAGTGTCTGCAACTTTTTAGCCAGCCTAAAGTAGATTCCTTGGTTGCACAGGTTTCTAACCACACCTCCCTTCCAAGCAAAGCCAGTGTGGTGCTCAACAATATGCAGGATGGCCGAGTAGATAAGTCTGGGGCCTAGCACCTTCCTACCTGCAAACACACTTCACTCTACATGACCCCACACGAACAACCAGAAACAAAAACATCTTTGCATACCCAAAGATCACAGGCTGCAAATACAAATCCTTCCTAGACAGAACCTTCATGTTCCAAGCAAACAGACAGCAATCCTGGCTGGGAAACTACATAAATAAAGCCAGACAGACCTACAACGCATTCTGAAAATCAATTAAAACCACTCTATTTGACAAATTCTTGGCTTAAGCAATTGACCTTCTCCCACTTTATTACTGCCCCACTGCGATCCCTGATGTGTTTCTCAGGTAACCCCAATTTCTCATGTATTCTCTCCCTATGTAGCTCTCATCTCTCCCCTTGTATCTTCAATCTATTATGTATTCTCTCCCCATGTATTGCCAATCTATTATGTAATTTATCTCTTCAAGCACTCTGTAATTCGCAGTGTGACAAGGCAGTGGCTGCTGCCAGAAGGATTCTGGGCTGTATAAAGAGAGGCGTAGTCAGTAGAAGGAAGAAGGTGTTGATGCCCCTGTACAGGTCATTGGTGAGGCCCCACTTGGAGTATTGTGTTCAGTTTTGGAGACCGTATCTGGCGAAAGACGTAAGAAGACTTGAGGCGGTCCAGAGGAGGGCGACGAAAATGATAGGAGGCTTGCGCCAGAAGACGTATGAGGAGAGACTGGAAGCCCTGAATATGTATACCCTAGAGGAAAGGAGAGACAGGGGAGATATGATTCAGACGTTCAAATACTTAAAGGGTATTAACGTAGAACAAAATCTTTTCCAGAGAAAGGAAAATGGTAAAACCAGAGGACATAATTTGAGGTTGAGGGGTGGTAGATTCAGGGGCAATGTTAGGAAATTCTACTTTACGGAGAGGGTGGTGGATGCCTGGAATGCGCTCCCGAGAGAGGTGGTGGAGAGTAAAACTGTGACTGAGTTCAAAGAAGCGTGGGATGAACACAGAAGATTTAGAATCAGAAAATAATATTAAAGATTGAACTAGGCCAGTTACTGGGCAGACTTGTACGGTCTGTGTCTGTGCATGGCCGTTTGGAGTAGGATGGGCAGGGGAGGGCTTCAATGGCTGGGAGAGTGTAGATGGGCTGGAGTAAGTCTTAACACAGATTTCGGCAGTTGGAACCCAAGCACAGTACCGGGAAAAGCTTTGGATTCTCGCCCAGAAATAGCTAAGAAGAAAAAAAAAAAATTTAAATTGAATCAGGTTGGGCAGACTGGATGGACCATTCGGGTCTTTATCTGCCGTCATCTACTATGTTACTATGTTACTATGATTGTCCAGCCTTCTTTCAATGTGAACCGTCTAGAAGTCTTTTGACTAGGGCGGTATAGAAAAATATAGTTATTATTATTATTGTATAGTTCGCAGGAGATTTTTTGAGGCAGTGGCTTTAGGAGTCACAGCTGCCTCAGCAGTGTCCTTTGTCACATGTGCTTGTCTGTCCAGACTGCGCACTTTGGAGAGTGACAGCGATGAACCATCTTTTCAGCTACTTCTATATGCTACTCCCGGTTTTGGAGGGAAGAGAAGGGAAGCCAGCACGCACACGATAGAGCCCCGGAGGGAAGCTTACAACTTGCTGCTTTTACTTGCTTCGGGCCTTCCTCGCTGCCGGGTCCTGCCTTCGCGGAAACAGAAAATAGGCAGGATCCTGCAACGAGGAAGGCCCGAAGCAAGTAAAAGCATGCTGGCAAAAAAAAAAAAAAAAAAAGGCAGGCGTCAAACAAAATTTTCAGCGGCGAGTCAGCCCGGGAAGGAGCATCGGCGGCAGCAGCAGGATTAGCTGGGCGGTCATCTAAATCAGCCGGGCGCAGCGCCCGGCTGTAAGGCCCTGGGGAGAACACTGCCATTGTACAGAGCCATGGTGAGACCTCATCTGGAATACTGTGTGCAATTCTGGAGGCCACATTACTGTAAAGACGTGCTCAGAATTGAATCAGTTTAGCGGATGGCCACCAGGATGGTCTCGTGGCTCAGGGATCTCTCGTACGAAGAAAGACTGAACAAATTGCAGCTCTACACTCTCGAAGAACGTAGGGAGAGGGGAGACATGATTGAGACATTTAAGTACATCACAGGACGTGTCGAGGTGGAAGATGATATCTTTCTCCTCAAAGGACCCTCGACCACAAGAGGGCATCCGCTCAAACTCAGGGGAGGGAAGTTTCGTGGAGACACCAGGAAGTACTTCTTCACAGAAAGAGTGATTGAGCATTGGAGCAAGCTTCCAATGCAGGTGATCGAGGCCAGCAGCATCCCAGACTTTAAGAATAAATGGGATACCTATGTGGGATCCCTACGAGGGTCAAGTCAAGGAATAGGGTCACTAGGGTATAGACTTGAAGGAGTGGGTCAGTAGAGTGGCAGTATAATTAAGGGGGTCAGAAGACTTAAAGGGGTGGGTCAATAGAGTGGGCAGACTTGATGGGCTATAGCCCTTATCTGCCGTCATCTTTCTATGCTTCTATGTTGTGTCCTCCCTTAATAGTCCCTTTCGGGCTGCTGAGTTGGAATCTGCTATCAAATCTCTTCATTTTGATCGGGCCCTGGGCCAGGATGGATTCTCGGGAGACTTTTACCGTGTTCTATCTTCCCATCTTCGTGGCCCCCTGTTGGCCTATTTCAATGCAGCTATTGCTCAGGGCTCCTTTCCACGTTATGCTAATGATGCCCTTATCTCTTTGCTGTTGAAGCCGGGTAAGGAGGCTGACTCCCCGGGTTCCTATCGTCCCATCTCATTGATTAACATGGACCTCAAGCTATTTTCTCGTATGTTGGCAGACCGCCTTGCTCCACATCTTGTAACCGGGTCTGTGGCCTGAACGAGCCTCCACAGCACCTCACAGTGGTTACACACACAACAACACCTGCGTGTGACCCGGCCTGGAGTCACCCTGCAGGCAGGGACTGACACCAAGAGTAAAACCAAAAATAAATCACAATTCCTCAGAAAAAAAGAAGTAAATCAAAACTCAGGATTTATTTTCTTTTAGGTAGTAAAGTCAGGATTATTAGTAGTACTACCAGCAACAGGTGAGTAGAAGGTCTTCAGTTCAAATTCAAACAGCAGAATCATGAACAGTCCAAACATAAACTACAAAAAAAAAACTTTTTATTTTTTTTTTATTTTCACCTCACTGGGTTTTGTGCTTCCCTTAGCATTCAATTTAGCCTGCTCCTAAGCAGGGCATTTAGTTCATTACAAACCACAAAACACAACAGGGTTTAAGGCACAGGATACCCTATTGTTAGTGCTTCAAAAGGAAGCCTCTGGCAGCCATGAAATTGCACTGCCAGGAAAAGGAGAGTGCCTCAGGTTTGCTTTATTTTTCAGCATATAATAGCTTCAAATTTCCCTCCCAGATTATAGCAAACCTCTCCCTCAGTTCAGGCACTATCAGCTTCAACCAAAATGCAAAACAGTAAAAAAGAAAGTCCTCCAAGGTTCAGCTTCATTCAAACAGTCTCTCAAACAAAGAAAGCTGAACAAAATGCACTCACTGTTTCTTCAATGGTTAGCAGACACAGCTGGTGGACAAACCAACTTCCATGGCTTCCTCAGCCAAGCTCATTTCTTCTGGCAGGTTGTTAGTCTCCATTGGAAGTTCCAGCTCAGCTACAGATTCTTCCAGGATATCTCCAGCCTCTTGCACCTCCATGGGTGTAACTGGTTCGCTCTTGCCTGGCCCAAGGAGACTCTCAGGGAGGAAAGGTCCCAACCTTCTCCCTAACCTGCTTCCTTGCTTGTACACAGCTGCTGGTTTTATACTGATTGGGCTACGCCCTAGCCTGGCTGATTCAGCAGTCCTCAAGGCAGCTCTAGAGCTCCTCCTGTGGTGCCCTGGATATTGCTGGTCTAGGGAACTATTGGGAAACTCAGGCTCCCTCTGGTGGTCAACCTGAGAATCATCCAGATCCTCACTAGGACAGCTTTTACCTACTCTCTTCCGGGTTTTACTGGGAGTCTTAATAGGAACCCTATCTGGAACCAGGGCAGGCACGAAGTCTGTCTGGTTACAATCTCCCTACGCTTATTTAGTGAGAACATGAGGACTGCCAATCAAGTGGAGCAAGCTTCATCCAAGGCAAGGCAAATCATAGGTTGCATACGCAGGAGTTTCGTCAGCCGTAAGCCTGAAGTCATTATGCCATTGTATAGATCCATGGTGAGGCCCCACCTGGAATACTGTGTGCAATTCTGGAGGCCGCATTACTATAAGGATGTGCTGAGACTGGAGTCGGTCCAGAGAATGGCCACCCGGATGGTCTCGGGACTCAAGGATCTCCCGTACGAGGAACGGCTGGATAAGTTGCAGCTGTACTCACTCGAGGGACACAGAGAGAGGGGTGACATGATCGAGACATTCAAGTATCTCACGGGCCGCATCGAGGTGGAAGAAGATATCTTCTTTTTCAAGGATCCCGCGGCAACAAGGGGGCATCTGTGGAAAATCAGAGGCGGGAAACTGCACGGGGACACCAGGAAATTCTTTTTCACTGAAAGGGTGATTGATCGCTGGAATAGTCTTCCACTTCAGGTTATTGAGGCCAGCAGCGTGCCTGATTTTAAGGCCAAATGGGATAAACACGTGGGATCTATTCACAGAGAAAGGTAGGGGAGGGTCATTGGGGTGGGAGACTAGATGGGCCGTGGCCCTTATCCGCCGTCTATTTCTATGTTTCTATGAGGATCAGATCGGGTTCATACGGGGACGTCAATCGGTTCATAACGTTCGTAAGGTGCTCTACGCCCTCGCTCACTGTCACTCCCATCATATTATGGCTTTGTTTGTCAGTTTAGATGCATCCAAGGCCTTTGACAGTGTCCATTGGTCTTTCTTGTTACGAACTCTGGAGCATGTTGGGTTGGGGAGCTTTTATTTGGATGCCATACGTTCCCTTTACTCTAACCCTAGGGCTTCTCTCCTGGTCAATTGGACCTGCACGGATTCTTTTTCCATCCTCAGAGGCACCCGACAGGGTTGTCCCCTTTCCCTGTTGCTATTTTTGCTTTCTTTAGAATTGTTGCTTTGCACTCTTCGGGGGTTTGCGGCGGTGCAGGGCCTTCCTGTTGCTGGGATGGAGTTGAAGACATTGGCGTTTGCTGATGACATGTTCTTAATTCTAACTCGGCCTGAAGACTCTTTGCCGAAAGCCTTGGACCTTATTTCTGAATATGGATTTTATTCCGGTTTGTCGCTTAACTTGGATAAGTCTTTAGCCCTGCCCTTCCCTCCTGAACTCCGTGCTTCCTGGAGGGATGTCTTTCCTCTCCGCTGGGCGGATTCTACTTTGAAATACTTGGGGGTCATTATCCCTCAGGACTTACCGAGTCTATATCATTTAAATGTGGAACCGTTGTTTCAGGCCCTCCAGAATAAATTAAGGCTTTGGGGAACTCTTCCCTTTTTGCTTCTAGGTTGGGTTCATCTGTTTAACATGCTCATTGTCCCCTGTTGGCTATATGTTTTTCAGGTCCTTCCACTTTATTTGACTTCCCGTGATGAGTGCCGCTTGGAACGATTGGTTCAGGGATTTCTTTGGTCTGGGAAGCGGCTGCGACTGCCTTACAAGTGGGCGATGACTCTCTGGTACAAGGGTGGCCTGGGATTGTTGAATCTTCGCTATTTGACTGTTGGATGTGGAATGCGCCATATTAATGATTTTTTCAGGGGTACTTCAGCATTCACTAACACTTCCTTGGAACTTTCCTGTTTTCGCTCTCGCCACTTTAGTGGCTATCTTCACTCTCTTCCTTCTTCCTTGCCTGAGCCTCTCTCTTCAAAGGTGCTCCACCGTCCCTTGCGGAAGGTTTGGCGCTGGGTCTGCAAATTTCATGCTCTCTCTGCTTCTGTCACTCCCTTTTTGCCGATCCGTTTTAACGGTTCGTTTCCACCGGGGATAGATGGGCCAAGTTTTGCTCGTGGGAGACAAGGGGCATTCATTATGTGTTTCAATTGGTTGATGATGATGGAAAAATTTTGTCCTTTGCACGATTGCGGGACGTATTTGGTCTTCCCCCCAATGATTACTTTACTTATTTGCAAGTTCGCCATTACATTTCTTCTTTGCCCTCTAGTTCATTACAGGCCTCTTGCCAAGAGATGCTGTCCAAGGCATTCACCATGGGTTCTCAGCTTCCTGTTCCCCTTAAATTCCATCATTGCCATTTGAAGGATGAGTCCTCCATGTTTGATCACTCTAAATTACGGGATGCTTGGGCCCGTGACCTTGCCATTGCATTACCTGATGATGTGCTTCTACAGGCTGTCCGTAGGTTGCCTAACTTTAGAAAATATACTACCTTTTGGGAGCAACACTATAAGTTGATCTTCCGTTTATATATTTCTCCAAAGAGGGCCTATCTCTCTGGTTTTCGGGAGACTGCTACCTGTCTCCGCTGCCAGGCTCCTGAAGCGGGCCTGAGCCTATGTTTTGGAACTGTCCTATGGTTCAGACTTTTTGGAATGCTGTGTTTGTTTTTGTAGAACGCATATGGACCATTACTATTCAACGCTCGCCTTTGATCTTGTTTGGAGCTGTTCTTCATTATTACCCTCGTGTACGTGGGGCGGCTGCATTCCTCAAATGGACTGTCCTCATTGCCCTGAAATGTATTCTGCTGAAATGGCTTGAGGCTGATGCTCCAGATTATTCCATTTGGCGTTGTCGGATGATTACCCTTCTGATGTGGGAACGGCAAGATGTGACTGACTTCTCCTCTTGCCGAGGCCGTACCTTTCAAAGAATTTGGGAGCCATTTTGGACTACTATGACTCCTTTGGCTCGCAGCAGATTACTTAACTGTTGACCACTGTTTATGTTTTAGTTTCTTATTGCTAGAGTGTACGCTTTCCTTTGCACTCTGTATTTAGCTGCTATTGTACTTCAAAGAAGGACCCATGGGAAAGGGAAAGGGAAAGGGGGGGGGGGGCGGGGAAGTTTACAAGGGAGTTGGGGTGTGGGGATTGGATTTTATGCATTAAAATGTGGAGCATGTTTATAGTTCACTTAGTATCTTTGTTTGCTACTTTTATTATGTTCAATAAAATATATTTGAATATAACCTGGGGAAGGGGTTATGCTGCTGTCTCAACTTCTACAGGTTTGGTTTGAGTGCCGAGCAGACACGTATGACCGGCATGCGCAGCCGCGAACACGCCACCTGTTCCAGTCTCGGAAACTACAGAAGAAGGGAATGAATTATTCCTCATTCCCTCTTGCCACTAGCCATTCTAAAGCAAGGGAAAATGTTAGCACCTTGTGACAGAATACTGAATCATTCCCTCTCTTCCCCCTTATCTGTCTCACATTAACCCTTATCTTATCTAAGCTGTACTTATTTGGAAAGGACATCAGCTGACAGGCATTGCATTGCATATGTGTAATGATTCAGGTTATGTCCATGTGTTAATCAGGCCCTTGCCTAAGTGCTAAGTTGGAGGGTGATCACGAGGCAAAGGACAGGTGATCAAATGTAAAAGCATGTACCTGTGTTTCCACCAATATAAAAACATGTACTTTTGTATCCACCAATCATTATATGTGTAAACGAGGGAGTTACTATGATGTCATGTGCATAGAAGCATAATAAAAGGGACTCGGAGCTAGCCATTGGCAGTGCCTCCATCCCGTATGTATTTACTGTGGTCCATTCCTACACTTCTGCTTCCTAGGCTGAGAAGGAGCAGGCTTAGACGAAAACCGGCGCTGGTACGAAGAAGCTGGCTTGAAAGTACAGGGCGATTGAGGCTTCTTCTTTGGTTTAACCAAAGTGTCGCATCTGGTCTCATGAGCGGATATCGTCTGAGTAGTCGTATCCATTGATGGACCAAAAAGCTCATCTCCTGGACAAGGAGCATTGGCCAAGCAGTCCTGGTGATTTACATCAAGTTCAGAAACATGAAACCAGGCAAGCGCCTCATGGCCGCTGCTCGTGATGTAAGTTCAAAAGTATAAGTCATGCAAACCATATATTTCCGCAATTGAAAAGTCAAAGCAATGAGCTGTTGGAATCTTGATTGCTTACGAGATGGAATATACTTTTCAAAAGATGCAAGTTCCTTCCTTATAAATCAAAGTTGTGGCTGCTGAACTAGAGAAAGAGATAAGAACCTAAGAACATAAGCAATGCCTCCGCTGGGTCAGACCTGAGGTCCATCATGCCCAGCAGTCCGCTCACGCGGCGGCCCAACAGGTCCAGGACCTGCGCAGTAATCCTCTATCTGTACCCCTCTATCCCCTTTTCCAGCAGGAAATTGTCCAATCCTTTCTTAAACCCCAGTACCGTACTCTGCCCTATTACGTCCTCTGGAAGCGCATTCCAGGTGTCACCACACGTTGGGTAAAGAAGAACTTCCTAGCATTCGTTTTGAATCTGTCCCCCTTCAACTTTTCTGAATGCTCTCTTGTTTTTTATTGTTCGAAAGAATCTGTCCCTCTCTATTCTATCTATGCCCTTCATGATCTTGTAAGTCTCTATCATATTCCCTCTAAGTCTCCTCTTCTCCAGGGAATAGAGACCCAGTTTCTCCAATCTCTCAGCGTATGAAAGATTTTCCATACCCTTTATAAGACGTGTCACCCTCCTCTGAACCCTCTCGAGTAACGCCATATTCTTCTTAAGGTACGGCGATCAATATTGGACGCAGTACTCCAGATGCGGACGCACCATCGCCCGATACAACGGCAGGATAACTTCTTTCGTTCTGGTTGTAATACCCTTCTTGATTATACCTAGCATCCTATTCGCTCTCTTAGTGGCCGCTGCGCACTGTGCCGTCGGCTTCATTGTCATGTCCACCATTATCCCTAAGTCTCTTTCTTGGGTACTCTCATTCAATAACATCCCTCCCATCGTATAGTTGTACCTCAAATTTCTGCTTCCCACATGTAATACTTTACATTTCTCAACGTTGAACTTTGTTCAGCTGGCACTGCTTTGTTTATAAATTTTTATCAACACAACTAATGTACTACTTTATCCTAAAGCAAAAATAAATAAATAAATATAAATTTTTTTTTCTACCTTTGTTGTCTGGTTTCTGCTTTCCTCATCTTCTCCTCATTCAATTCATTCCATTCACTGTCTGCCTTCTCTCTGCATCTTCCATTTGCTCTGTTACTGTGCCTCTCCCTTCCATCTCTCCCTCTGCTCCCCCATAGTCCGGCATCTCTTTCTTCCCCATTTTCCTTCAGCGTCTTCTCCCCACTCTCTCTTCCTCATTTCCCTTTAGCATCTTCTTCCCACTCCCTCTTCCCCATTTCTCTTCAGCGTCTGTTCCTCTCCATCCCCTTCAGCATCTGTTCCATTCCTTTCCACCACCCTTCCCTCTTGCCACCCCTTCAGCGTCTGTTCCTTTCCACAGCTCTTCAGTACCCCTCGTGCGGTCTGACCATCTCCCTCCCTTTTACCTTTGTGGCACGTTACAATATAATTTGTTCAAGCCATCGGAGTCTGCCTGAAGTCGCGTGCATCTGCGGGTGGAAGCTTCTCCTCTGACGCAACTTCCGGTTGCGTCAGAGAAGCTTCCACCCACAGACGCATGCGACTTCAGGCAAGCTCCGGTGGCTTGAACAAATTACAGTCTAACTCGCCATAAAGATAAAGGGGAGGGAGGGAGATAGATGCGGCCGGTAGGAAGGAGGGAGGGGGCTGCGTGCAATCGATGATCGTGAATGTTCCCTCCCTTAACTGCGGAGACAAGGCTATTCACCACTCCACAGGGCGGTGGATGGCCTTGTCCCCGTACCCGTAGTGAGCACATTTTCCCCCCCACCATTTTGGCGGGTTACCCGTAGCTAGTCGCGGGTAACAGCCACCTTGTCATTTTCTAGCCAGCACTCTGGAAGACACCAACAAGCCTCCTACAGAAGCCTAACAGCCTGCACTCAAAGCAGTAGGTGAGGGATGTTAAGCAAGGATGGTCCTGAGCTCCAAAATATGTGTGCAGGCTTGCTAACAGGAACCACCACGGACTGGCCTGTCAGCTACAATTCACTTCTTCTCTAAGTAGACAGAGCCAACATTGAACTTGGTAAGCTCCAAGCACTTAAAACACCAAATAAAGAAAAAGTAAGAGCAGAACAGAAACACTCCTTCTGGCTGGCATGCAGCAGGGAAAAACTGTAGGTGGCAGTAGAGCTCCTGGTGAAGTAGGAGGAACACAGAAAAAAAATCCTTCTCTTTATCTTTCCTTTTGTTCATTTACTTTTACACATCCATGGAAGGAGGGGGGTTGGAGGGAGGGGAATAAATATTGATGGTGATATTTGGGTAACTTTATTCTTTATTTATACTATATATTTTGAATGATATTTATGTTACCTGTACAGATATTAGTGTAATGTATGTAATACCTACTGTTCTTTAATTTGTATGACACTGTTTTAGATTAAAAATCAATAAAGATTAAAAAAAAAAAAAAAATCCTTCTGCATATGGCTCACTACTATGAGGAGAAAATCCGCTTGTCCAGAATGACACACCTATTGCACTGGATGCATATACGAGTATATCTATAAAAATAATTCTCTAAGCGCGCATGCGCACTTAGGAGACTGTGGGTACCTGACATGTGATATGTCCGTCCGTGGCCGTATTCGGCGGCTTAAGTGCATGCGCCGGCTTGGTGCACCAGACGGTAGGATGAAGGCGGTGCGGAGCAGCGCTGGCAGCGGCAGTGTCCGGTAGGGAACACGTTGACGACTCCCCCCTCCCGCACCAACCACTGCCGCTCCTGTTTGAAGCGGCCTGCTGAGGTTCGTGGCTGGCTGTAGCAAACCTCGCAGGCCGCTCTCCACATGGAGCACGTTCCCTCTGATGCGATCGCGTCAGAGGGAACATGCTACCATATGGAGAGCGGCCTGCGAGGTTTGCTACAGCCGGCCGTGAACCTAAGCAGGCCGCTTTGAACAGGAACAGGAGCGGCAGCAGGAACCATGGATGGATGGAGGGAGGGGAAGAACGGGAGGGGAAGCAAAAAAAGAAGGGCTATGGAGCAGACAGGAAAGGAGGCTGTTTTGGTGGGAGGGTTGTGCTTAGTGCAGACAGCAATCATGGGGGGTGGGGGAAACAGAAGAGGGCCACGGAGCAGGCAGGCATGGCACAACAGGGGGCCAGAGGGAAAGGGGGCTGCTTTGTGGGGAGGGGTGTGCTGGGGGCAGACAGCAATCGGATGGGAGGAACAGAAGGTCGGAGGGGAGGAACAGAAGGGGGGCCATGAAGCAGGCAGGCATTGCACAACAAGGGGAGAGGGAAAGGGGGCTGCTTTGGGGGGATGGTTGTGCTGGGGGCAGACAGCAATCATGGGGGGAGGAATAGAAGGGGGCCACGGAGCAGGCAGGCATTGCACAACAGGGGGAAAGGGGCTGCTTTGGGGGGAGAGTTGTGCTGGGGGCAGACAGCAATCATGGGGGGGAACAGAAGGGGGCCATGGAGCAGGCAGGCATGGCACAACCGGGGGCCAGGGGGAGAGGGAAAGGGGGCTGCTTTGGGGGGGAGGGGTGTGCTGGGGGTAGACAGCAATCGGGGGGAGGAACAGAAGGGGGGCCACGAAGCAGGCAGGCATTGCACAACAGGGGGAGAGGGAAAGGGGGCTGCTTTGGCAAGCAGGGGGGCCAGGGAGACAGACAGAAAGAAAGATGCACAGACAGGGGACCAGGGAGAGACACAGACACAAAGAATGAAAGACAGACAGCGTCCAGGGAGAGAGACAAATTTTAAAAAAAACCAGACATACAGACATCTACTCTAGCACCCGTTAGTGTAACGGGCTTAAACACTAGTATATATATCTTAAATAATAAAATGCTAGCCCGCGCATGCGCACTAGCGACCCGTGTTCCCTGATCCCTTTTCTGTAGTGGTGTGGCCGCACGACTGCGCATGTGCACTTAGTACATCACTGGCAGAAGACGAACCGTCACAGATGGAGTGAACGCCGAGTCCTGTGGCACATCCGGATTGTGAGCACTCCTGCCTTCGGTCCTGTCCCTGTTAAACCAGCTGGCAATAACAAAGCCAGATGCCATGAGTTCTTCCCTTTTGCCAAATTGCTAAAGGCTCTGCCGGTCTCGATCCTGCCCATCTCTGAAGTTACTTCCTGATTTTGAGGGGCGGGATCGAGACCGGCAGAGCCTATAGCGATTTAGCAAGAGGGAAAGCCCCCGTGATGTCTGGCTTGGTTACTGCCAGCCGGTTTAGTGGGACCTAGACAGGACCGGGGGGGTGGGGTCTGGGAGGAGAGGGATCGCGGCCACTCAGCGCCCCCACCGAGGAGCCCAGCAACTTTCCGCTGCCTGGACCCGAGTTATTTGCCGCCCCCTCCCCCTTCCCGCGGGCCCGACTGGCGATTTAAGCAGCGTGTGCATGAGTCTTCACATGCTGCTTCGGGCCCTTCTACTGCCCTGATTTGCTCCGGACATGCCAGAGTAAATCAGGCCAGTAGAAGGACCCAAAGCAGCGTGTGAACACTGCTACACACGCTGCTTGAATCGCCATGTGTAGTCGGGCCCGCGGGAAGGGGAGGGGGCAGCAAAGGACTCGGGCCTGCGTTTGTAGTCGCGACTGTGGGAAGGGAAAGGGGGTAGAGGAAACGTTAATGCTGCTGCACAGGGAACTGGTGTGGGGGGAGGGAAATGGAAGGGGGAGGGAATGCTGCTTTGGACAGACAAACAGAGGGAGGAAGGGAGACAGAAAGCCAAGAACAAAGACACAGGGGCAGGTGCACAGGGAACTGGTGTGGGGGGAGGGAAATGGAGGGGGAGGGAATGCTGCTTCGGACAGACAGACAGAGAGAGGAAGGGAGACAGAAAGAAAAGAAGAAAGACACAGGGGCAGGGAGATATACAGAAAGACAAACAGACAAATGGGGCCATGGACAGAGACAGACATAAAGAAAGACAGCGGGAGTCGCGTCAGGAGGGGTGAGGGATGCTGCAGAGGGAACTTTTCCAATGGGTGCAACTGGGCGGCCGTCGGGAACCTCTGATCAGGGGCAGAGCAAGGTAAGTGTATCATAGGGATAAGAAGGAGGAGGGGGGAGAAAAAGGAAGGGACGCCTACTGCTGGACAGGGGGAGAAGGAAAGAGGTGCCGATGGACAGGGGGGGGTGAAGAAAAAGGAACGGAGCCCTAATGTTGGACAGGGGGAGAAGGAAGGTGCTGCTGGACAGGGGGGAGGTAAAACAAAGGGAGAAGGGCTGCTGCTGCATAAGGAGAGCTGTGAAGGGGTGGTGGTGGACAAAGGGGAGGTAAAAGGAAGGGACAATGGACAGGGGGAGCAGGCAAGGGGTGGTGATGGACAGCCAAGGAAAAAGAAAGACAGAAAGAAAGAAAGCGGCTAAGGAGAGAGAGAGAGAAAGAAATAAAGAGAGACACACACACATATATATTCTAGCACCCGTTAATGTAACGGGCTATAAGACTAGTATATATATAATATATTCAAATATATTTTATTGAGCACCAAGAAAAACAACAATCCAAAACAAGATCAAGGATCAACAAGGCAGCTCGAAGTTTCACACCATAAGCCAACAAACCCATCCCACAACCCAACCCACAACTCATTCCTCCCCCCACCCACTCTCACTGACGCCAAGCAAAAAAAAAAAAAAAAAACCCCACAATAAACTAAGGAAAAAAGACAAAAACCAAGGGGCTAGCAGTTCAAAAGGCGGCTTCGGGCCACCGGAGACAATGTGGTCCAAAAAGGTTCCCAAATTCGTTGAAAGGCTCGTCCGGGCAAGGAAGAAATATCTTGGACACCTTTCCATTCCCAAGACAGCAATGTAATCATGCAACTATGCCAAAGGGAACAGTCAGGTGCTTCGGCTTCCATCCATTTAAGCAAAATGCATTTGATAGCGATCACTGCCGTCCAACGCAGGAATACGGAGGCCCCGGGCCGACGGAGATGAAAGTGTAAGGAGGCTCCAAATAACACCAAGGCTGATCTCCGAACTGTAATGTTCCAGATGTCATCAACAAAAAGAAAAACAGTGTCCCAAAAGGTCTGAATGGATGGACAAGACCAAAACATGTGGCCAAGACCTGCGTCCGGAGCACCACAGCATCGGCAGTCGGGCAGAGCCCCGCCAGATAAGCCATATATATATATAATATATATATACATATACATATATACACACACACACACACATAAATTAACAAAATTAGAAATAAAGGTTATGAAGTAAAAATCATTGATCATTATTACCAGGGAATGAAAAGCATGTACTTTTTCCCATTTACTACTAAGGCAACTATTGCTAATGAAAGAATCCTGGAAAACAATTTCTCTATTTTCTACATTATGACCCAGATAAAAGATTTATTCTTCCAGTGACTTAAGAGCTACTAACGTCAGAAAGTCAAACAAAAATGTATCCTCCTCAGAAATGACTTCCACATAACATGTTTTAGTGTAAGGGGGGGGGGCTAAATGTAGAATATGCTTTATTTTATTCCCCTACTTCAGTCCACTTTTACCAGCAATTCCTTTCTGAAACTAGGCCAAAATATCTGTCATCCTGAGGGTTCCCCCTCCACCCTATCAACAGGGTTAAACATTGCATTCACCAGAGCGGAGGAGAAAGGAAGCCCAGGAGGGGGAGGGGAGCTCATCATCAATGGACACAGTGGGCTGAGTCCTGAGGAAACTGGGTTTGACTTTTCCTGCCACTCCTTGTGACTCTGGGCAAGACATTCAACCACCTTTACTCCAGGTACACATAACAAACCAATCAACCAATGTGAGCCCAGTAGGAACAGAAAAAGTATTTATATCTAACATGTAAACTGCCTTGGTTGTTTTATTGAAAGGTACCATACCAACAACCAAATTACAAAAGTGGAGAGATCAATACCTGTCTGTCGTGTGGAAGCAGAACCTCTCATCAATACAAGGATTCCCTCATCAAAGAAGGAAGAGGAGGATGATACAGAAGGGGATGATGGCAACCCTTTCCCCGTGGAGGGAAAGCCAAGTCCCATATCAGGTGTAAGCTATACACTTATCACAAAGAAGAGCTTGATTAGTGCTGCCCAATTTGTTCGACAAAAAGTAGGACTTGCTGATTCAGTAATCAACACCCCCCCCCCCCCGAGACCCGACATACCTCTGGGCCTCCCAAAGCAGCAGTGGCGGTGGCCAGCCGACAGACACAGTGCTCTGAACAGAAAGCTTGCGGCCTGTCTCACCAGGTCATTCCATCTGCTGCATCACTGATGACACGGCAGAGGAAATAACTGGAGGCCACAAGCTGCCTGTTCACAGCGCTGCCTCTGCCAACCAGCCATCGCCACTGGTGCTTTTGGAGGCCCAGTTATATCAGATCTCATAATTGGGGGGGGAGATTTGTCAAGCTGAAAAATGACTGCACAGGGGAATGAGAGGAAAACTGCAGCACATGGGGGGGGGGAGAGAGGACGAATTGTTGGACATGGGGATGGAAGAAAGGAAAGGAGAGGAAGAAATGTTGGGCATAATAATGGAGAGGAAGAAGGGAGAGATGCTGAGAGAGAGAGGGGACAGTGAAATGTTGGATATAGCAGCATTAGGAAGAAAAAATAATTTTATTTTCTAGTTTGTGATCAGATTATGCCAGATTTGAAATGTATATCCTGCCAGAGCGGGTGTTAGGTCCTAGCTCATGCTCACTGTCTAACATGGAAAGGAAAAGTCTTTTTTGTTTATTTTGTTTACATCAAAGCGTTAGCATGGGTTTGGAAAGGGCAAAGGGGGGGAAGGTGAAGAGGCCGCAAAATAAACAACGCATGATTGGGTGGGAAAAGCAAATCAAATTGAAAAAATTTTCTCTGACTCGGACAACACTAAGCCCGACCTCCTTCCAGGGAAAGGAGTTAGAGCCAACATGAAGCATGCAACAGAAGAATGCTGGTTATTAGGATTGAGCTTCAGTAGCAAGCAAGCAAGCTCTGGATAGATATAGTACCTTTTCTTAGCTTCTGCTCTGGCTTTCTTGTAATACCAGTGTGATAGGTCTGACCCTGGTCTGGCTCATCCTCATTGGACGTGCCCGCCAAGTTGCTCCCAGAGCAGCTGGCCTGCATCTTTTCCTCCTCCTCTTGCTCTGTGGATAACGGTTGCTTCTGAAGTCTGCTAGCTACACAAATTGTCTTTTTACAAGTTCTGGCTCCTCTTGCCCTGTACAGAGGTGGTCTCACACTGATTCTGCTGGGCCTCTGAACCTGTTCAGCACTGAGTGCCAAAGTATTCGATCTGGCTGAGGGGTGGTGCATCCTCCTCCTGGAGCCAAAAGTCTCTACAGTACCTGGAGAAACCAAAAAGAAAGAAATTACTGCTTTGGTTAAATCTGAATCCTAAACATCAAGAATGACACAAGTAAACACATGCATACTAAGCATATTACCCTTGCCATAAGTACACACACACACAAAGAAGGGCTATGCCTAATTGTTTGAGATACTGCCTCTTCATCCAGAGGTTGCGAGATCAAATCCTGGTGCTGCTCCTTGTGACCCTGGGCAAATTACTTAATTCCCAGAGCCCACTGCTTTGAATATCAGCTTTGAAATTCCAAAGCAACAGAAAGGCAGCATTTAAGTCCCCTTTCCCTCAGCATGCTGCCCTTAAGATCATGCACAGACACACAAGTGGGCTGAGAATAGCATATACATACATTAATGGATATATTCATCATGGAAGCATATGCATTAAGCATGGAGCACACCACATAAACAAGTATGATGAATGTACTGAAACAGAGCACTGGTCTTTGACCTGGGGGCCGCCGCGTGAGCGGACTGCTGGGCACGATGGATCACTGGTCTGACCCAGCAGTGGCAATTCTTATGTTCTTAATATATAATGGAATCCCATTCATTGGAAGGATGGCTAGATAGTTTGAGGTGGTCTCCTTGTCTCACAGCTAACCCATTAGCTGAATTAGGTGATAGGCATGAGCGGGGAGGAAGGTAGAGAGAGAACTGACGTTTCACTGATTGCGGTGAAAAAAAGCCACAGTACAATGGATGAAATGTTGATTTAATTTACTGACAACACCAAGAACCATGATGCCTGCTGTGGAAGCTCTGGAATTAATAATAACAACTTATATACCACAGGATCGTGAAGTTCTATGCGGTTTACAATGATTAAAAAAGCTACAAATTGAGTAGAAGTAACAAAATTAAAAACTAGTGACTAAGAGCTCTAGAGATCAGTTATTGTGGGAAAGATTGTAGAATAGGTGTCTCCTAAATTCCCCAGATCTTTACCCCATAATGCTGCCTGATGTTGATGATGTCTTTTAAATTTACATCCAGGTCAGTTATATATTTAGTACCAGAGGGGTTATGTTCAACTGTAGAGAACATCTACTTCATTCTGCGCCAGGACTAGTAGAACTCCATCTTGTTTAGCTGAAGAACATTAGCGTCATATCTTTATTATCTGTTCTAAAGATTTTCACTTGACCTCATTCATTGTATCTGTTTATATTGTCATTTTTCTCGGTTGAAACGTGAGGGAAAGAGCAGCACAACCGCACGCCACGACCCCTCACAAACCACCTCACCTGCCGCCACTTCAAGCGCTTAGAAGCAGAGTCACCCGGAACAACTTCCCCCAGCCACGTTCAAGCCTCGCTCCTGCTCTGCAGCTTCCGGCTCTCGTGACGCAGCCACGTTCAAGCCTCATACTGGCTCTCCCTGCGGTGCAAGCCTCGCTCCTGCTCTGCAGCTTCGGGCCAATGACAGTATAAGGGGAGAAAACAGGTCAAGCGCGCCCCTTCCGGCTTTTAACTAGGACGCTGTGCCGTCTCCACGAGCCGCTCTGAGGCCTCCAAAAGCGCGCGGAACGCTTTCCTCTGCCTTCAGAGCGAGAGAGAGGCGAGATGATTGTTGGACACTGAAAATAAGCCCTAATGCGTGTTATGCAAGAAAGGCTACCAGCCACAACCTAGCAATTCTTCCCCTAACTTTAGTCACAGAGCAGCATCTGAGCTTTACTTCCATTGAAAGGAAGGGAAGCCCAGATGTCTCAGCCATCTAAGAACTGCCAGTGCTCTAAATGCAAGAACTTGTCCAACTTTGTCTTGAATCCCTGGAGGGCGTTTTCCCCTATAACCGACTCCGGAAGAGTGTTCATGTCCTTCACTTTGCTACTACTAATAGTGCGACCAGACCCACATAGCATCAGCACTTCCTTTTTCCTGCTGGCTATACCTTTCTCTAGGCACTCAAGCATGTTTCTAGCTTTTGCCATCCCACCACCTTTTCAACCTATTTGGCCACCTTAAGGTCATCACATATTATGACTCCCAGAAAGCCTTTAAACCGATTTAAGACGTTTCCACCACTATCCAGTTGTGAAAGCAAATATAACAATATTTAATGATTCACTACATCAAATGCAGCAGACAGAGCAAATTGCAATAATACAGTCAAGTGTTTTCTACTAAAAATGTTTTGGATCTTAGATATAAGTGACATAAGCAATGTTTCTGTGCTATGACATGGCCTGAGCCCATGTTGATAGGTGTAATATAGAAAATTTATTCAGAAACTCAGAGTTGTTTTGAGATTCAGTATAATCCCTTTATAATGTACTTTAAGGGATCTGCCAAAACAGTCAGTTATATCCAGAATTGCATTCTAATACTCTACACTAAAAGATATTCTAAAGCATTGCTTACTGCATCCCTCCAGCTGCCAGGGTTGCCTGCCGACGCACAGCATGCCTGGTGATCAACAGCCACATAGACCAATCAGTGTTTCCTGCTGTTACGCCAGGCCTATTTTTAGCAACAAAACACACTCCAAAAAACTGCTGCCACAACCTGAACTCAACACAACAATGAGGCAGAAAAAGTCCAAAAAGGGTTCATAAAGGGAGCGCTCAGGAACCAGCACTGTGCACACCACGCAAACCGCGTGACTTTTCCTTGATATTTTAATTTGGCGCTGGGGTTTTTGGCTGGTAGGGTTCACTCAGGGGTTGCTCAGGTTCCACCTGTTATTCACTTAGTTAATTTATCTACTTGTGATTTGTGAACATTTGCTATTTGATTTATTGCACGCCCCAGGGTGCTCAGTGATGGTGTGCGGGTGGGGGTTCATTACCTCTACCTGAGTTATAAAGTATTGGAGCTAGTCTCCCCTTACTGCTTGCTCACACTGAGAGCACCCTTAACATTTGATATTATCTTGTTAGTCTTCACGCGGTTTGCGTGGTGTGCACAGTGCTGGTTCCTGAGTGCTCCCTTTATGAGGCCTATTTTTAGAGCATGACGTATCTGCACTAGATATCACCGGCACGGAAGGGATGGTAAACGCTGAACTAAATTCATATTTAGACAAATTCAACATACTGCACAACAACCAATCAGGCTTCAGACCTGGTCACAGCACAGAAACAATCATGGCCTCGCTACTAAACCATCTACACTCCCTCCTCACCCAAGGTACCAGCGCCATGATCCTGCAACTGGACCTAAGTAGCGCCTTTGACCTAGTAGATCACACCATCCTTTTGAACTGCCTAGAAGCCATAGGCATCACAGGAAACGCTCACAATTGGTTCCTCAGGAACAGATCCTACCAGGTATTCAAAGATGACAAACTTTCCCATAGCTGGAATAACAACTACGGATTACCCCAGGGTTCTCCCCCTATCCCCGACCCTCTTTAATATCTACCTAAGTTCATTAGGAAACCTACAAACCTACAAAGCCTAGGGCTCATCTTCTACATTTACGCAGACGACATTACTGTAGTGATTCCTCTAACCTCCCTAACGTCACAATACATCAACTCCTTAACCAACACCCTAAATCAGATAGAGTGCTGGATGATGGCCTTCAAACTGAAACTCAATACAGAAAAAATCAAATTCTTCCTGGCATCCCCCAACGAAAAGATAAAAGAAAATACTATTACTTACAGAGTTGAGAATACAAAATCGACCAAACCATAAAGATACTGGGGGTAACCCTTGACAAACACCTAACCCTGGAAAACCACACAAACCTATTGTTTAAAAAAAAGTATTTCGGTTCTATGGAAACTTCGCACTATTAAAAAATTCTTCGACAAAAAGTCCTTCCGTTTACTAGTACAATCATTCATCTTAAGCACTCTAGATTAGTGTAATGTCATATACCTAGGTGCTTATAAAAAGAACCTAAACAAACTGAGATTAATTCAGAACACAGCGATCCGACTAATCCACGGTTTAAAAAAAATGGGAACACAATACCCCTTAATATCAGAAACTCCACTGGTTACCCGTAGAATCCAGAATCATCTTCAAGTTTGCTTGTATTTGTTACAAAGCTCTTTTTGGGATGCTTCCAACTTACCTAATCTCTCAGTTCTTTCTCAACGGTTCCAACAAGAGCACTCGCAGAACAAACCTATTTCATTACCCCTCCCTGAAATCTTACCAATACAAAAAGTTTTTAGATAGAATGTTATCTTTCCAGGTAGCTAGGCTGAACACTTGGCTTGGAAAACCCATACTTGAGGCCACTACATACGCAGGCTTCAGAAAATCCCTGAAAACTCGATTGTATAACAAATTCTAAATGCCCAACCTCCTCTTCCTCGCTACGGCACTCCTCTCTACCTCACCTCCCCAATTCTAGATTTGAAACTAACTCTTACCCTCTCTCTCCTTGCATAACACATCCTGACAAAATTTATCTTTATTGTAAACCACTTGTATCCCATGTACTGACAAAATGTATCTTTATTGTAAACCGTTTGTATCCCTTGTACTGTAAAAGTATCTTTACTGTAAACCGCTTTGAACTTCACGGTATAGCGGTATATAAGAAATAAATTATTATTATTATTATTAAATTATTACCGCTCCCACCTACCTCCTGAAACACTTCACCCTACAGGACATACTCCGCTTCCCACACAGAACACTCCTGTTTACATTCCCCTCCCCCAAAGGATGTTGATTCAAAAGATTTATCAACAGGACTCTCACCTTCCAAGCAGGGATATGGAACAACACCCTAAGCGACCTAATCCTGAATTCACTAACATACCACATATTCAGAAAAATCACACCTATTCGACAATTTGTCTGAACCGCCAAAAAAGCTCAACACCTACTGCTTCTTACATGTTCCCCCTCCCACCCCCTTTGCTGCCCAACCACATAACCATCCACTTATCCCTCCCCAATTCCAACCGATGTTAACTCGCTATTATCAGCATGTCTTATTGTACACCGTCTTGAACTGAAAGGTATGACAGGATATAAATAAAGCTATTATTATTATTATTATCCATTATAGCTGAACAAAACTAAAGCTAAAAGCAGCTCTGGGGGACCAAATTGTTTGTCCGTTATATGCGAAATTCCGTTATATACGAGTCCATTATATGCGGTGCTTTTCTGCATGTTCATAAAGGCGCACGGCTGGGACCAGCAGACCTCGTCTGCTAAAGATGATAATCTATTATAAGCGAGTCCATTATAACAGGATTATACTGTAGATTCTAAAAGTTTATGTTCAATACTCCTATTTTAACTAAGAATATAAGAACTGCCATACTGGGACAGACCAAAAGTCCATTAAGCCCAGTTTCCAACAGTGGCCAATTCAGGTCAAGATCCCAAGGAGTAAAACAGATTCTATGCTGCTTATCCTAAGAATAAGCAGTGAATTTCCCCAAGCCATCTCAATAATGGTCTATGGAGTTCTCTTTTAGGAAATTATCCAAAACAAGTTTCAAGTTTATTTAAAATTTCTTATACCACCCAATCAACCTTCTAGGCAGTGTACAAAATCATAAAAACATACTTTAGCTAAAATACAAATTTAAGCTGAGAAAGCATCACCAAATAGTTATAATAACTTACAAAGACTTTTAAAAACAAAGACAAACAGGAATAAAAGGTAAAAAGGCAAGAACTACAATAGCCCGGTACATGAATTATTTAAAGAGGCTCTTTGCGGCGCATGCTACCTTCACCCGAAGCACTTGTAGCACTTTAGTTTCTACTGTATTGTTTTTTTAAAGCTGTTATTTTATATTTTTATGTTTCAGTTTCAATATTGTTGTTTTTTATCTTTACCCTGCTTTTAATTTGTTCCAGCTGACAATTGCCCGGTACATGAATTATTTAAACAGGCTCTTTGCGGCGCACGCCAAAGGAGTGTGCTTAAGGAGCATGTCCTGCTCCTTATTGCGCTCCTTTGTGCGCGACTAATATCAAACAATGACAAGGGACATTTAGCAAGGAAATTCTATAGTACACGTTTTTCGGTGAGTAAATTCTTTAAGAGACTGTTACCTTTTCTTGTGGTTTGTCTCTATTTTAACCCCAGTACTTTTTTGGCCATTCCTTGTTTAAAATCTTCTTTAGTTTTATTTCATAACTCCTGGTTAGAAACTTCGTTAGTTTTAGTTCATGACCTTAATATTTCTTGTCCCCTGGAGCAACACACCTTAAATATCCCAACCATTTGTGGTCATCGGCCACCTAAACCATTCCACAAATTAATTCCTTCTTCTATCAGTGATTGTGCCAATATTCCATTAATTGATCATCATTCTTCTCCGTCTAAGTTCCCCACCTGTTTTAAATCTATTAGAACTTCCCTTAAAATTGGTTTAATTAACGTCCGGTCTCTTAAAACTAAATATCATCTAATCAAAGATCTTATTATTCATCACTCATTTGATGTTTTATGTATTGTGGAAACATGGCTCACGGATGGAGAAGAGGCTTATCTTTCATATGCCTGTCCCACGGGCTTTTCATTTTTTTTTAACCATCGCTCCTACAAACGTGGTGGTGGCTTGGCAGTTTTTTTACGTGACTCATTAATACTTCATAAAGTCCACGTTTCCTCCAACTCTTCTATTGAGTCCTTACAATTCTCCTTAAGAACTAAACCTCAATTAGACATTCTACTAATCTATCTACCCCCGCCTATAAACATCGATAATCTTCACATATTAGAAACTTTGCTATTTGATTTTGGTTCATCTTCTAATAACTCCTTGATTCTGGGGGACTTTAATATACATTTTGATGACCTAAACAATAATTACACTAAAGATATTTCTACTCTCCTTAAGCAAATTGATTTTTGTACACTTATTTCTCAACCTACACATCAAGCAGGTCATACTATTGATATGGCCATTACATCAGCTGTCTCTACAGAAAATTTTTCAATAGGTTCTTCCTTATCAGTCCCATGGGCGGACCATCACTTAATTCCAATAACCTATTTTTCTCCTACCATTAAAAATGTGACTGTTAGTAAAATGATTAAATTTAGAGACTTCAATAAGCTATCTGCTGATCAACTTGCAGTCAACTTTCAATTTACTCCTTCAAACTCTAAATCTAGCAATTTAGATGATCACTTATCATTATGGAATGACACTATCCAACTTTTACTAGACAAAGTAGCTCCGTTTCAAACTAAATATATTTCAGCTAGAAAATGCTCTAATCCTTGGTTTACTGCAGAACTTACATTAATTAAAAAACAAATGAGATCCCTTGAGCGCTGTTGGAGGAAAAACAAAAATCAATCCACTTTAGAAAAATTTAAAATCCACTCCAATATGTACAAGGAAAAAATAAATCAAGCTAAAAGGAAATATTATTCTGATCAAATTTTAAAATCTAGAAATGTTTCTACTCTATACAAAATTTTAAAAGCAGTTACTCCATCCTCTAAAAAACTGGCCCATTCTTCCAGCCAGTTACCAACAGCACAAGAACTTGCAACCTATTTTGTTGAAAAAGTCAAGAATATTAGATAAAAGTTCAGGAAAAACGATGAGTTGCTGCCCGAACAAGTTGATACAGAGACTTCATCACTGCTATCTGCAAAATGCACACAATTCCATCTTCCCTCTCTTGAAGAATTTAAATCTTTAATCAAAACAATTAACAGTAAGGGTACGCAAAATGAGTCTATCCCTCCGTTTATCCTTAAACAGCATTTTGATTTTTTCGGACCATTAATACTTTTTTTGATTAATGAAAGTCTACAGCACAGTACTATGCCATTGGCTTGGAAAACCTCCATTATCCACCCCATAGTTAAAGACCACAAAATAAGTATCGAAGAGAAGTCAAATTATAGGCCAATTGCAAATATACCGTTTCTTGCAAAAATAACAGAGAAAATTGTTTTTAATCAAATATCAAACTTTATAGAACAAACAAATATTCTACACCCTAACCAAACAGGTTTCCAGCAACACCATTCCACCGAACATTCCCTGATAGGTATGACATCTTCAATACTCTACCATTTGGATCACCATTCTTCCGTTCTTCTGATTTCACTTGACCTTTCTGCAGCTTTTGACACAGTTGATCATAATCTTTTATTGAATAGATTACAATCCATAGGCATCTCTGAGCAGGTCCTTCTTTGGTTTAGATCCTACTTTGACAATCGTACCTCTATAGTTTCCTTTAATGATTCCACTTCTTCGAGTTTTTCCGTCTCCTATGGCATTCCACAAGGTTCTATTCTGTCTCCTCTCCTGTTTAATATTTTTCTTTCCCCTCTTATGACTCTCTGTCAATCTATTGGCTTCTCAGCATTTGCTTATGCTGATGACATACAACTTTTACATCCTCTCGACCCTAACAGTCCATCAGAAATTGCTGCTATCAATGAGAAACTTAATCAGATTCATCTATGGCTTGACAATAATAGATTGTCTTTAAACATTAATAAAACTAACACTTTACTTTTCCCCTGGAAAGATAATCATAAAATTGCGGTTCCCATTAATATCCAAGGGGTTGCGCTCAAACAAATAAACAAGATTCGGATTTTAGGTGTCATCCTAGATGAAAATCTAACCTGTCATGACCACGTCAGTCACGTGGTTAAGGCCACTTTTTATAGATTACGTCAAATACGATCTATCTCAAAATTCCTTTGTCCTAAATCTTTAAATATACTAATTCATTCAATGATTATCTCGAAAATTGACTATTGTAATGCTTTATTCAAGGGAATGGCTCAAAAAGAAATTAGAAGATTGCAGATTATCCAAAATGCTTCCATCAAATTAATTATGGGGGCCAAGAAGTGCGATCATGTCTCTCCATTACTCCAAAAGGCACATTGGCTCCCAGTTGCACACCGAATCTTATATAAATTATCCTTACTCACTTTTAAATCGTTACTATACAAAACCCCAGCTTTTATTTACAAAGTTTTAATTCCATATACTTCTCCTAAAATTTTAAGATCCAATGAACAGCTTTTATTAGTCATTCCCACTCTTAAAATCATAAATACTCGAAGACAATACATTTTTACTGTTACGGCACCACAGATATGGAATTCTCTTCCACTTTATTTAAGAGAGGAGAAGAATCTGGATAAATTCAAGAGCCAACTTAAGAGCTTTCTTTTTAAAGATGCTTTCAATATCTAATTGAAACGCTAATTGCTCTTTATATCTGCTCTCTATTTTACCTTTTTGTGTATTTTATTTCCAATAATTTTATGTTTTTCCCACTCCTTTTGCATTTTACCTTAATTGTTCTCTCTTTCCTATCATAAATTGTATTTCTTTCCCTTCTACCCCATTGTTTCCTTGTTATAGTTTTAATTACCTTGTTTTAATTTGTCTGTTTTTAATAATTTTTATATTGTTGTTAATGTTTACCTCGTATTTTTTGTATATTTTAGAAATTTATGTTATTATTTGTACATCGCTTAGTAATTGTGATAGGCGATTAATCAAATAACTAATAAACTTGAAACTTGAAAAGAGAACAATTAGGAAAAAAACAATAGGAGGAGCTGCTATAAATAATGTTGAACTCAATTGCCCTTAAAAGGACAGTTAGGTCTTGAAGGCATCAAGAAAAAGAAATGTCTTTAGCTTCGTCTTAAAATTATTAAGAATTGATTCTTTGCGTAAGTAATTTGGGATACTATTCCAGAGAGAAGGGGCGGTAACAGAGAAGATAGACCTCATTGTATTTATATACTTCAGTGACGGAATAGAAAAAAGGTTATTGGCTGTCAATCTTAGAAGAATTATAAGGGGTAAGAAGATTATTAATAAATTCGGGTTGATTGTTTTGTTTGGTCTTAAATGTTAGAATAATTTTGTAAGTGATTCAGTGTTCCACTGGCAACCAGTGGGCTTCTTGCAAGAGGGGGGTAACATGGTCGGATTTCTTTGCATTGAATATAATCTTTACAGCAGTGTTCTGTATTATCTAGAGTCATCTTATTTCTTTTTTTAGTTATGCCTTTATAAAGGGCATTACAATAGTCAATGCATTAAATCACAAGAGAATGAATCAAGATGTTCAAAGACGCAGCATCTAATAGTTTGGATAATGACCTGATCATACGTAGCCAATAAAAGCAACGTTGGACCACTGTACTAATATGAAGATGATAATTAAATTTACTATCAAAAGTGACTCCAAGTAATTTGATTGATGGTACGATTTTAATAGGTTGAGACTTGAATTTAAGAGGGGTCTGCATAGAAAGTCGTTCCTTTTTGGGAAAAATCATTACTTTGGACTTTTCAATGTTCAAAGAGAGCATATGTAGGTCCAGCCAGGAGTTAATCTTTTCCAAATTTTGGTTTATGAACTTTATTTCTGTTTGATTATTTAGATCTATCGGGTGAATTAGTTGGACATCATCTGCATAAGCAAACATTGTGAATCAGATAGATTACCCTAATGTTAAAAGAGGGGCCAGAAAAATATTGAAAAGTAGGGGAGATAAGATGGAACCCTGGGGATATCATAATCAGTTGTAAATGAATCAGACGATGTTGAGTTAAATACTACCTTGGAGGAACGATCTGTAAAAAAAAGATGAAAACCAGTCCAAGACCTGGTCTTTGATTCTGATTTCACACAGAAGAGACAAAAGAAGCTTATGATCTATTGTGTCAAATGCTGATGATAGATCTAAAGAAATAAGTAAGACGGACTGGTGATGGTCGAGATGATAAAGAATTTTTGTAGTCAACCCAATAAGTGAAAGTTCTGTGGAATGATATTGACGGAATTCGGTTTGGTATGGATGAAGCACTTTTGTTTTTCAACAAAATCTGAGATTGGGCAAAAAAACTCTTCTGTAAGCTTTGCCAAGAAAGGAATGTTTGAAATGGGTCGATAATTTGAAACCTCTTGTGAACTAATTGTACAGTCTTTGATTATGGGATGAATAATTGCTTCCTTCCATACTTTTGGAAGCGTTCCTGTACTTAAACTAGTGAAGATCAGATTTAAAATATCAGGTCCAAAAAATGAAAAAAACCCACATTTTAGAAAGATTGGTGGAATAGTCTCCAAGTTGGGACCTTTTATGTTTAGTGTGTTCAAAGTTCTCTGTAAATCTTGAAGTGTGGGTAGGGTAAATTTCGAACATTTAGAGAGAGGGAGATTTACAGTCTCAGACTTTTTGACAAAGTCCACTTTTCTTAAACCCTACTAAGCTGATTTAACTATGTTCTCCAGCAACCAATTCCAGGGTTTAATTACATGTTGTGTGAAGAAATATTTTCTCTGATTGGTTTTAAATCCACTACTTAGTAGCTTCATTGCATGCCCCTAATTCTAGTATTTTTTGAAAGACTAAACAAGCGACTCACATCTACCCTTTCCACTCCACTCATTATTTTTATAGACCTCTTATCATATCACCCCTAAGCTGTCTCTTCTCCAATCTTAAAAGCTCTAGCTCAGTGGTCTCAAACTCAAACCCTTAGTGGGGCCACATTTTGGATTTGTAGGTACTTGGAGGGCAGCAGAAAAAATAGTTAATGTCTTATTAAAGAAATGACAACTTTGCATGAGGTAAAACTCTTTATAGTTTATAAATCTTTCCTTTAACAGTTAAAGGAAAGATTTATAAACTATAAAGAGTTTTACCTTATACAAAATTGTCATTAACTATTTTTTCTGCAGCCCTCCAAGTACCCTATTTTTTTCTGCAGCCCTCACATTTAAAGTTTAATATCTTTCCTTTCTCAAAACTGACACATTTCAATCACTATATTGAAAATAAAATAATTTTCCCTACCTTTGTTGTCTGGTGACTTTATTTTTCTGTGCATTTAACTATGTTTCCAGGGTCTTCTTGTCCTTTGACTGGTTTTCTCTCCGTCTTCACTTTCTGCCTTGCATCCATCTTGGCATTAATATTCAATTTTTCTGCATTCTTTTCAAAATCTACATTTCCATGTCTTACCTTCCCTTCTATCTCTCTCTTCTTCTGTCCCTATTTTCATGGTCTGACATCTCTTTCTTTCCTTTCTCTCCCTCCCTCCCTCCTTCTTTCGGTCTGGCATCTGTCTCCTTCCCTCCCCCAACTTTTTATTTCTTTCACCCTGCCCCCTTCTTTCTTTCTCTCTCTATCCATGCCCCCATTCTTTCTATATGTCTGTCTTTCTCTCCGTGCCCCCTTTCTTTCTTTTTTTCTTTCTCCATGCCCTTTCTTTGTCTTTCTCTCTCCATGCCCCTTTCTGTCTGTGTCCCGTTTCCCTTCTTTCTTTCTATCTCCCTGTCCCCCCTTTCTTTCTTTACTTCTCCCTGCCCTCCCCAAGCCACCACCATTCGGGAACAGGCCGCCACCGTCGTAATCAGGGAACAGGCTGCCGCCGCCACAATCGGGGAACAGGCCAATGCCAAGGTCTTAACTCTCCCTGCTTATCTTCCCCAGCATGGGGCCGACCAATTCACGTCACCCGATGTCAATTCTAACGTCGGGGAGGAACTTCCAGGCCAGCCAGGCAGCGATTGTCTGGCCTGGAACTTCCTCCCCGACGTTAGAATTGACGTCGGGTGGCAAGAATAGGTCGGCTCCAAGCTGGGGAAGATAAGCAGGGAGAGTTAAGACCTTGGCGCTGGCCTGTTCCCCGATTGTGGCGGCGGCGGCGGCAGCCTGTTCCCCGATTGCGGCGGCTTGGGGGAGAGCAGTGGGAAGGGAAGCAGATTGGGGACCCCTGCTTTAGGCGAGGACAGATCGCAGGCCGCAAAATAATCCCTGGGGGGGTCGCATGCGGCCCGTGGGCCGCGTGTTTGAGACCGCTGCTCTAGCTGCTTTAGCCTTTCCTCATAGGGAAGTCATCCCATCCCTTTCATCATTTTCGTCTCCCTTCTCTATACTTTTTCTAATTCCACTATATCTTTTTTGCGAAATGGTGACCAGAACTGCACACAGTATTTGAGGTGTGGCTGTAGCATAGAGTGATAAAAGTACATTATAACATTTTCATTTTTGTTTTCCATTCCTTTCATGTTAATTTCTAACATACTATTTGCTTTCTTAGCTGTCACTACCACACATTGAGCTGAGGATTTCAACGTACCTAGATCCTTTTCCTGGATAGTGATTCCTAACGTAGAACCCAGCGTTACATGGCTATAGTTCAGGTTCCTCTTTCGCACATGCATCACTTTGCACTTGCTCACATTAAACATCACCTACCATTTTGACACCCAGTCTCCCAATCTTACAAGGTCCTCTTGCAATGTAACAACAACAGCAAATTTATCCTCCCCCCCTCTTTTACAAAACTATAGTGCAGTTTTTAGCTCTGCCATGGCGTTAACAGTTCTAACGCTCATTGGAGTTCTATGAGCATTGGAGATGTTACTGCCACGGCCAGAACTAAAAACCGTGCTACGGTTTAGTAAAAAGGAGGAGGGGGATTAATTATCTCACTAGTTATTCCCATCTCTAGATCATTGATAAATATAAAGCAGCAGTCCCAGCATAAATCCCTGGGAAACCCAACTATTTACATAGTAAATATGCCAACTCTATTCTCTTGAAAACTTAACAGTAATTCTGTACCTTGAACAGTCTTTAAATAAGGAGGAAAAAGCCTCAGAACCCCGTCTTCAGCCAGAACAAATCTTGCTGAAAGACTAGAAAGGGTATACACCTCACTGGCTTGTAAAAAACCTCCTTGTACCATGTTAGGTGTAATTTTAGATCTCTAAATTAGCGTTGGTCTGTAAGTCTGTTGGTCTTAACTATTGTTTTAAAATTTTTAAATGTTATTTTTTTTTTCTTTTTCAATGTTGTAACTCGCTTAGTAAAAATTAAATTAAGCGACTCATCAAATTAAAAATAAACTTGAAACTTGTTATAAGACATTAGCTTAGTTTAATGCACAGCTCAGCATTGCTAACATAGTCACTAATACGTGGCTTATGAAAGGGTAACAGCTACTTATCTTGTGCGTGCTGAACCCAAAAATTCCAAATCCATAAAGCTTTGGCTTGTGCAGGGCTGTGCTGAATGTCTGGGGTATCTTCCTCCCCCGATGGTGGTGACCAGCATTTCGCTATTAGTTGCGTCAAGGGGGATGGGAAGAAAGGACATGTTCTTCTGAAATGAATCAAAAAAATAAGCTCAGTGCTTATGGATGATTGACGCTATGCGCTCTGCTCCCAAACCATATCTAACAATGCATGTGGGAATTTTGGTTATGACCTCAGTAGATCTTTTACTGAAGAGCAGGGATTTGCGTCAATCTTCTGTAAACACTGGTCAACTATACATATACATCCCCTCTTTAAAGAACAAAGAAGTTAGGATTGCTTCCAGTCGCATGCAAAATTTAAAGGAACAGTTGTGCCCAGCAGGCATAAAAGATGGACTTAAGACAGAAGGTAGACACATCAAATGTGGAACATGTAAGACATGCGAGAACACATTGGAAGTTCATAGGAAGTTTGTCTATCCTACCATGAGGAAGGAATATACATTAAGACACGACACATCTTGTGAGACAACTTATGTGGTATACATTATTATGTGTCTATGCCCTAAAATGTACGTGGGTCAAACCTCCAGACTGTTTCGAGTACGGTTTGGTGAACACCGCAGTAGTTTATCTTGCATTAAAACGGCTGAACCAATAGTACCTCATTGCACATCGCACAACTATCCTCTCAATGTGCTAAGTAAGATGTGTCGTCATTGATCACATGCCACCGATGACGAGAGGGGGCAATAGGAAACTAGTCCTCCTCAAGAACAACAGTGGATATACCACTTACGTATAGAGGAATCTAATGGTTTGAACCTTAAGATTGAGTAGCATCTCTTTTAAAAAAAAAATTCAGAATGGAAGCCCCATGGGGATCAAGACTGTGTGTGCTTTGACTATTTCAACCCTTTTGCATACATTTTTCATCTTTTTGTGCTATTTTGAGTAGTCAGAGCTGTCTGTCAGCAGATTAGAAGAACAGCTGAACCAGAGACGTTACTGCTTCTGACATCACTGAAGTTTTAAACTGAGGCTTTGATGCTGTTGTGGCCATCTTTGCTGCTGAAATTGAGCATTGACGTTGTATTCCGATACGGAGTAAGTTAGACTTGTACCTAAGTGTGGTATTACGTCAGGATAGTCATTGAGCTTATTTTTTTGATTCATTTCAGAAGAACATGTCCTTTCTTCCCATCCCCCCTGACGCAACTAATAGCGAAATGTTGGTCACCATTGTCAGAGAAGGAAGACACCCCGGATGTTCAGCACAGCCCTGCACAAGCCAAAGCTTTATGGATTTGGAATTTTTGGGTTCAGCACGCACAAGATAAATAGCTGTTACCCTTTCATAAGCCACGTATTAGTGACTATGTTTGCAATGCTGAGCTGTGCATTAAACTAAGCTAATGTCTTATAACGCTAATTTAGAGAACTAAAATTACACCTAACATGGTACAAGGAGGTTTTTTACAAGCCAGTGAGGTGTATACCCTTTCTAGTCTTTCAGCAAGATTTGTTCTGGCTGAAGACGAGGATCCGAGGCTTTTTCCTACCTCCTTATTTAAAGACTGTTCAAGGTACAGAATTACTGTTAAGTTTTCAAGATTCCAAGAGAATAGAGTTGGTATATTTACTATGTGCATTGAATAGAACCTATTCTCCTACATTTTGTTTGATAGAACCCAACAATTTACCCTTCTCCATTGAGAATATTGACCATTTAAACCCACTCTCTGTTTTCTGTCTTTCAACCAGTTCTTAATCCATAATAGGACATTACCTCCTATCCCATTACATTACAGTATATTTATAGACCGCAAAACCTTCCATATTGATGCAGTTTACATAACCAAGAGACTGTACAAGACAGCAAATTACAAAATTTGTACCTTAGTCATTAGATTCCTAAAAATCTTTCAAACAAAGATGTTTTCGGAAATGCAAATATGAGCCCGAGGAAGCAAACAAGATACGTAACTCAGAATCCTGACTGGCTGCCTGGTATGCAATCATTCGATGTAAAAATTTCTCATATAGGCAACCACGCATGAACATTGAAGTGATCCGCAACACGTTCTACTTTAAAGAGCGTAAATTGTTCCAACAAATAATTGGGAGCTTAGCCATGTAAAGATTTATAACAGAGTCCCATAACTTTCTCATTTTCTCAGAAGTCTTTCATGAGGTACTTTATCAAATGCCTTTTGAAATTCCAAATACACAGTATCAACCGGCTCACCTTTATCCACATGTTCATTCACCTCTTCAAAGAAATGCAGTAGATTGGTGAGGCAATATTTCCCTTGCCTAAATCCATGTTGGCTTTTAATCCATGCTTATGTATATGTTCTGCCATTTTGCCTGGCACCAATGTCAGACTCACCTGCCTATATTTTCCTGGATCACCTCTGGAACCCTTTTTAAAAATTGGCCATCCTCTACTCTTCCAGTAGTATGCTGGATTTGGATTGGCTATTAGACGTTAACTTGCTGGTAAAGTGGAATCCAAAGAAGAGGATTTCAGAAGGGGAGTGAGCATAATCTGTCCCGTTGACTTGGAAAAAAACCCCCATGATCCAAAAAATTATTTAGTAAAATTGTTAACCAATCAACTGTGACTAAGGAGAGGTTTTGGAAAATAATTGTAGAATATGGATCTAAAGGAAAAAAATGGACCAACTTAATTTATTAAAAGTTGACATAATTTGAGCCTCATTAACATGAGAGTTGGGGGCACGTGATGCCGGGAGGGTGAACGGACGTGCCTCTGAGTAGCTCCGGGCCGCGGCACATATCCTGCTACTTTTCGCGGCTTTACTCTGGCCGGCGGTCATGCTTTAACAGCGGCTTCGGTGTCTCTCGGGCGGCCGTGTCTTTCTGTTACTTCCCCACCCTCGGGACGAGTCAATGGCCGCTAAAACCGTGCGAACTGTGAGAGACAGACAGAAGGGAACGGATACCAAAATGACGGACAGTCACGAGGCGCCTGTCTTTACTCTGGAGGCAGCGGCAGTTCAGGAGCTTACCCGATCCCTCACACTGGTCATGGAAGACAAGTTGGCCACCATCCATACCTTCATGGAAGGCATAAAGGAAAGCCTTGACTCTCAGGCTGGTTGGCTGCAAAGGGCTGAGGACCGCATTGCTCAGCAAGAAGACACAGTGGCTAACCATGAGGAACGCCTGCGCACACTGGAATCTGCGAACAAGACACTACTGGAGCGCCTCGAGGACCAGGAGAACAGGGGCCGGCATAATAATCTTCAGTTTGTGGGGATCCCTAACTCTGTCCGCGATGTGGACCTCAGACGATGGCTGGAAGATTGGCTGCCTAAGGCTGTTGCCCTGCCTAACAAGCCGGCACCGTTTTTTATTGAGCGCGCCCATAAATTGGGTTCTCGTCGAGACGGAGGCCAGACCCCGGCCGGTCATTGCACGGTTCCACAATTACGCTGTGAAAGAGAGGGTGCTGGCTGCCTACAGACGTAGAAAAGACCTGAACCTGCAATTTGAGGGGCACAAGATTCTTCTCTTCAAAGACTTTTCCCCTCAGGTCTCGTCTCGACGCCGGGCCATGGCGCCTCACTGCAGCGAGCTCTTCAAGCGCAACATCCGCTTTTCCCTCCTGTACCCAGCTAGGGTCCGAGTGTCTTACAACAATACTACCACTTTTTATGATACTCCGGAGGCGTTGGAGGGCTTCATCAAATCTCTCCCTGCTGCAGCACGTGGGGACCGGGGAGTCTCTTGAACTGTAGGGGATCCATTTCTGCACCGGTCCTCGGACCAGCCCCCCCTATGCCTTGTTCTGTTACCTTTTGGGCATGAAGATTGGTGGGGGGCTATTGATGTTGATGTGTGGATCCTTCAGTTTGGTGTGTTGTGCCAGGGGCGGCCCACTTATGCGTCCTGTGCAGGGTGGCTATAAGCTGGAGCTGCCTGTTCCTGGAATATGGAGGTCTTACAGCGGAGATTGGGCAGCTGTGCCCTGTCAGGGGCTGCTCCTGGGCCACATTCGGCTCTCTTGCTCTGGCTGAGCTGTCTGGCACACAGGAATCCCTGTTCTCATGTTTTGGATGTACTGTTGTGAACACGCTCTTGCTGACCCTCTCCAGTGGCATCTGTGCGCCATGTTTGCATTATGGCCATTATCAGTTACAGCTAATTTTTTCTTGGATTGCATGTTCTCTGCTTTTGAGGGGTTTCTTTCTTTTGGGAGCTTGCGTGTTTGGAAACTCGCTCCCACCTGAACTTTGTTATTTATAAATGGGTCTGGGCCATGTTTCTCTGTGTAGGGGTCGTGGCCGGGTTGGAGTGGCCTGCATCACTTAGTGCTGCGGCCCGGGGCTACCTGATGGTTTGTTTTAAGAGTTGGGGACTAGCGGGGATTTTCCTTGCTGTGATGATTTCTGGGTGGGCTGGGAGGGGGGGGCGGGTGAGTGTTCGGGTGCATGTGGAATGTGTGGTTGCTTGTATGGGTTTGTATGTTTGTTTTCTCTGCTGGACAGATGTATGGAGGTGGGGCTATTCCTTGGCTCTGTTTTTCCTTATGTGGTTGTGTCACTTGCCTTGGGTGGTATTTAACCGGGGCGTCCCATCCTTGTCTTATTGTATGCTGCATCTTTGGTTCTTGCTGCTGTACAATTTTCTATGACATGACTCAATTGACAGTGAAATCACTTAATGTAGATGGTATCCACTCACCCATACCAAAATCTTGGCATATCTTAAGCGGGAACACACAGACATTGCCTTTCTGCAGGAGACTCACTTGACTCCTCTAGAACATGATAAACTCCGCAGGGAGTGGGTGGGTGTGGTGTGTGACGCTTCCTTCACAGCCCAGAGGTGTGGGGTGGCCATACTCATACACAAAACCATACCTTTTCACTTGCACCGTCAGATTGCTGATCCCAATGGGCGGTATATTATCATGATTGGGGAATTGTGGGGGAAACCGCTAGTCTTGTGTAATGTCTATGCCCCTAACTTGTATACTCCTGCTTTTTTCACCACATTGGTGGGCCATCTTGCTCCGCTTCTGCCCTAGCAGATTATCATGGGTGGAGATTTCAATTTTGTAGCTCACCCCCAGTGGGACCATAAGCCAGCCAATCCAGTACCGAAGGGACACTTCACTAAGGGGGTGCACTTTCTCATGAAGGAATTGGGATTGCTGGATTCTTGGCGTACCCTGCACCCAGATGAACATGATTTCTCTTTCTATTCCCACCCCCACTCGACTTATTCTCGCATTGACTACATCCTTATATCTGCCTCTTTCTTTCCCTACCTGACGGCTGCCAGCATCTCAGCGCCTCTCGTTTCTGACCATGCTCTTGTGGGCCTTGTCTTACAGTTTGGCTCTCAGGCAGCGGGTCGTGTTTGGCGTATGTCACCCCCATCTCTTCACTAATGCTTCCTTTCGTGAGTTCTTTCAGAAGAGGTGGGATGACTTTGCTCAAACTAATTCAGTGGAGGATGCGGGCCCAGTTGTTTATTGGGAGGCCGCCAAGGTGGTCCTGTGGGGGCACATTCTTGCTTACTCCGCTTCCTTGAAAAAACGACGTGATGCAGAGCTCCTTGCTTTGTCCAAGGATCTTGCTGCTTATCGGACTATTCATATTTCTTGTCTCGATGATGCTACGAAACAGGCCATGGGTACCCTTAAGGCTAAAATTAACCTTCTGTTGGATCAACGAGCTAGTCGTAATATTTACTGTTACAAATATAAACTACATCGGTGGGGTGATAAAACGGGTCGGTTGTTAGCTAATTTAGTGCGCCCTCACAAAGCGCGTCATACTATTATTTCTATCAAAGACAAACAGGGAGCTACCCATGTTACCCATCAGGCTATTACGCAACAATTTGTGCAATTCTACTCCAACCTTTATGCCGCTCAGCCTTTTGATGCTGCCGCTAGTGACCAGTTCTTTCAGGGCATCTCTCTTCCTTCGCTGTCGGCTGACCAAAGTGCTGCTCTTGGTGGCCCCATTACAGGTGAGGAGTTGCAGGTGGCCATCAAAAAACTTAAACTAGCCAAAACACCGGGACCTGATGGTCTGGGTCCTGAGTTTTATAAGCTTTTGGATCCTTCGGCTTTATTTTCTTTAGGGAATTATTTTATGGGACTTCGTACTCCTCCTCCTCCAGGGGACTCCCATAATAGGGCACACATCATCATCCTCCCTAAGCCTGGGCGACCGCTTGATGCCTTGGGGTCTTATAGGCCTACATCCCTTTTAAATCAGGATATCAAGCTTTTGGCTAGTATTCTTGCGGCGCGACTTAACCAATTTTTGCCTTCTCTCATTCATGAAGACCAGGTAGGCTTTATACCGGGCAGGCATGCATCCATGAATCTGTTGAAAATCCTCGCGGTGTTGCAGTCTCCCCGTGCCGTCAATGATCGAGCGCTCATTACCAGCTTGGATGTCGAGAAGGCGTTTGACATGGTCTCCTGGCCACACCTTTTCGGGACACTCGAGCGTTTCGGTATTAGAGGCGATTTCATTGCTTGGCTGCTGGCGTTGTACCACAATCCTCAATCCCAGTTATTGGTGAATGGTGAAGTGTCGGATCCCTTTCCACTGGGGAGAGGTACGCGGCAGGGTTGTCCCCTTTCGCCGCTTCTCTTTCTTCTCTCTGTAGAACCTTTGGCTGCTCGTATCCGTCAAGACACCCAGTTGGAGGGTCTTTGGGTGGGCAGCCGGGAATACCGCATCAGTATGTTCGCTGATGATATGCTTCTCTATGTTAATCATGCTGACCGGACCATGCCCATCTTAATGTCCATTATTCGGTCTTATGGCATTTTTTCAGGCCTCAAAATTAATTTCGATAAGACGGAAGCCCTTTTGTTAGGAAACTCGACAGCGGAGCCTTGGGGTCAGGGCCTGGGCATCGGCATTGTTCCTGGGAAGCTGAAATATTTAGGTATCATGCTTTATTGGGATCTCCGCAAGCTGTACGATGCCAATATCACTGCTACCATTGGACGGATTAAAGCCCTTTGTCTTAAATGGCAATCGCTCCCTCTTTCCTTGCTGGGCCGAGTAGCGCTCGTGAAAATGGTGTTATTTCCGAAGCTGCTTTATACGTTGTAAACAATTCCTGTATATATCTCACGCGCGGACGAGCGCTCTTATCAATCTATTGTTCGCTCTTTCATTTGGCGAGGGAAGGTAGCCCACATCAATGCTCTTAAACTGTCACAGAGACGAGATAGGGGGGGGGTCTACAATTACCTGCTCTTCGTGTATATAATGTTGCAGCGCTTCTCCAATGGATTCATGAACAACTGGTATCTTCGCGCCGTTACTCTCCGGCAGCCTTGCTTGAAGATTGCTGCTTACCTTGGTCTTTTTCCTCCTTCCTTCATGGGGCGGGGGGGAAGAGGGTCTGGTACTCCTGCTTTTCCATTCCTCCTTCCTTTTCGTAGAGCATGGCGTTGGTGGAGTTTGCAGCAGGGTAGATTGCCTAATGTTTCCCCTTTTCTTTCTCTCCTTCATAACCCTGACTTTGCTCCTGGGGTGGAGGGCCTGGCGGGGCTAAGAGGCCGTCAAGACCGGGCTACGACTTTGGGTACTACACTGGCTTTGGGGGAAGGTGTGTTTCCCTCTTTCGCTCAAGTACAGACATCGTGGTCTTTACCCCCTGCCCACATTTATACTTACCTCCAGATCCATCACTACTACCACTCCCTGGTACGCGCTCATGGGGAGAGATGGGGTTATGGCACTTTAGATTCGATTTTCCTCTCCGCCCCACTGTGTCTAATAAAATTTCCACTTGGGATAGGGAGGGGAGGGATAGCCTTGGGGAGAGTTGTCTCCAGGTTCTGGTGGGTGAATGGACCATCGAACTTGAGATGGATGTTTCTATCCATGATATAAGGCTCCTCTTCCAAACGTTATACCACAACGTGAAAAGGGCGACCCTGCAGGAAACCCAATATAAAATTTTGCACCGCTCTTACCTCACCCGAGCCCGTGGCCATGTTATGGGGCTCTGGTCTGATGATAAATGTCTTAAATGTAAAGCTCATAGGGGTAATTCCATCCACTCCTTTTTTGCTTGTTTCAAACTGTCTTTTTGGGACTCGGTGAAGAGCTGTCTGGCTGTTCTCCTACATTGCACCCTGCCCTGGAATGCTCCGGCTCTGTTGTTAGGGAATGTTCAGGACCTGCAACAACATGGATTGGATTTCCCCTCCCAAAAATTTGTTCTCCATGTGATTCTTGTGGGGAAAAAGCTTATCCTGCAGTATTGGACTTCTGAGGAGGCACCATCCTATTCCTTATGGGTGACCATGATGAAACAGCAAGCCCGATTTGAACTGGACACCTATGCGTCTCGTCCACAGGACCACTGGAAATCTTATTGTTCTTTTTGGCTACAGATTTTGGATCTAGTTGTCTAGTCGATACAGCTAGTTTTGTATACCAACCTGTGTGGTTTATTGGACTTTCCTTCATTTATTGTTCACACTGCAGCCTTCTTCTGGCAGGGAACGTGCGCTTGTGGGTATGTGTGTTTGTGACGGAGTGCCTGTCTGGTTGAGTATTACGTGTCTGGGTATGTTTTGTAGGTTTGTGTGTGCTGTGTATGGCAGAGGTTTGCCTGTATGATTGTTTGGGGATTCTGGTTGTTTTCTACATTAAAATTGGATGAGGGACGCTGGGTTGCGAGTTGTTTCCACATTTCCCATGTTGCAGTCTTGTGGTATCCTATGTACATATTGTGAATTCTTTTGAGCCTTGTACCATTCTGCTACTGTACGATACCGTGTATGCTATGCCGATTTGTGGTTGGCTCTTGCTGTTCAGTTGCCTCCTGTCTCAATAAACATGATCTTTAAAAAAAAAAAACATGAGAGAGTTATCCATAATTTGTCTTTTGGAATGCAAATAATTCTGTTAAAATGAGAAAAAAGTTTAGGAAATTTAGCTGAAGAAAAAGTTACTAGAATATTATTTACTTTCCCCCCTTTTACAAAACTGTAGCTGAAAAAATTTGCTAAATCTTCAGTACTTGGAGAGTTGCCATGATGTTCAATTCCTGAATTAGTTACTAACACACTCCAGATCTTAAATATCGCGCCATAATTTTTCTTAGATCTATTAATCTTTTCCCCATAAAACTGTCAGTGTTTTATTTAGTTCATATTTATAAAGAGAGATTTTGGATCTCCACTCCAACTTATCCTGTGACAATTTACTCTTCCTCTAGCTGCGTTCTAATTTCCTACATTCACGTTTTAAGCCAAAATGTCTATCTGTAAACCAAGTATCAAGTGTTTTCCTTGACTGAGTGGTCCAACTATTTATTTTCATGGTCACAGTCAAAATTGATTTCAGGTAATAGTGATAAAATTTCTGTGTTAAATTTTGCTCTTGCAACTATTGTCCTGCTCTGGTCATAAAAAATGACAGATTAAAAGTACATAAATAATGATCAGACCATGGAACTAATATCCAGTCAGAATCAAATTCTTATTCCGGAATGCGTATCAACTCCACTTAAGATAAATGATGAAAGAGAACTGCTTTTAAGAAGCGACTCCCCCTCCCTTGTTTCTTTCCCCTTCCCCTCTTACTTTCCTCTTAAATTTTATTTTTACTTTGCCCCAACTCCAGTATCAAATTTGTCTATATCTAGTCAGTCATTTATGTTATATTTATAAAATTATCTCTTTTCTTTTAAAATTTTACCTTAATTTTAATATTGTAAACCAACCAGATAGTTGTTGATGGTCAGTATATCAAATATAGAATAAACTTGGAAACTTTTTTCCAGAATCTAAATAACTTATTAAATCCAGGGAATGTCCTTTCTCGTGTGTTAGCTTAATTTGTGAACTTTTATATTGTAATATCTGCAAAAATGATTTAAAAGCTGAAACATTGGTATCAGAATCATCAATGATCTTGAAAAGTGAGTGGACATATAAGCAATTGTCTCAGTCAAAATAACAGATGATTCAGACCAATTCACGGGAGGAGGATAAAATGACAATAACCCTCTCGTATATACATATAGGCCCAGATTCTGTATAAGGTGCCCATTCTCAGAAACCGCCTAAGCGGCTTTTGAGAATTGCACATGGGTGCCTATACAGAATCACCCTAAGCTGCCTAACCACCACTCTAACCAGCGCCCATGTTACAAGCGCTGATTAGAGAATCATGTTGCCCCTGAACTGATGGCATGAAGGGATCTCCCTGCCGCGATCAGTTTAGCAGCTGTGGCAACTCGCCCCCCCCTGTGAAGACTTCCGGCAGGAGGGATGCCCAGTCCCTCCAGCCGGATACCCCCACCCCCCAAAAGTTAGGCTGCTCGCCACTGGACCCCCCCAAGCCTACCCACACCCCAAGGTAGCGTAGAAAGTTGGTTGGCCTTCCCCTTCCTTAGCCAACTGGAATCTTAGGCCTGTCTCCCAGTGCATTCTGGGATACACTGGGCGTGGCCTAAGATTCCGATTGGCCAGATCCCTTAGGCCATCCCCCTAGGCATTTGAATGATCTTTGGTTCCGATTCTGCCATGTCAATCATACATCGGTGCTGGTTTCAGAATCACGCCTCTAGGAAAGAATGGTGCTGGAAACGTAGGCAGGGTTTTCCAGGCATATATTGCCAGCACCTATCTTTGCGCGAATCACACCTATGTAGGCGCTTTAGGGTCACACCTACTTTGGCATTACGTAGGCACAATTCTGGCACTGGTAGGTGCCTTAATCTTACCGGGTTTTTTTGCCATTTCTGACCATTCTCTTCAAGTAACTTAGATGCCGGTTTTAGAATTTCCCCCTTGTCTAGAATTCCTAGATGACAGAGAACACACAAGCCTTTCCACCGAGATGCTGCACAGTCCAGTGATCCTCAGGTCTAGGTCATTGCCGTCAGCTTCCATGTCCCTGCAAGTAGTGTGTGTCTGGATAGTAGAGGCCTGTTCTCATATCATCTGATTCCTGGAATGTCCAGATTTGTAAGAGAGACAAATTCATCCCCACTATATGCTGCCTACTAGGAAAAGTGATATCAGTGCTAAAGAGTTTTCTTCATAGTGAACTCAAGACAGCCTCTGTGACAGCACATTCCCAGAGCAAGACAACAGGAGGCACAAGAATGATATAAATAATGGAAGAAAGTGAACATTTTCCTAGTGTCATCTCTCTTACAATGGAACCTGCAAAACAAGGCTCTTTTTTTTCTCCCAACCCCTGAGCAGACAGCAAGAGGCCTTTCTCCCTTGTCCCTAGACAGACGGTGCTGAAGGAAGATACCTCCCCCCAAATCAGGCAAACTAACTATCACATAGGAGTTCTTCATATGATGTAGGGTTAAATCTTTCATCACAAACAAAAGACCAACAACAAACTGTTTTAAAACTGCACTTGTTGTTTAAATACATACAAAATATTTTTTTCAAAGGATTGTAGAGCCTGTGTTCCTTTCTGTAAGGGAAAGTATAATACGGTGGGACCTTGGCCAACCAGACTGCGAGAGCTCGGTTTCCTCCCTCCATGCAGAATGGTTAAGGGCATGGAGTGAGAGGTGCAGTTCTCTGCAGGCAGAGTTTGGATGGGCAAGGCCGTCTCTAAATAGAGTGAGGTATGGCAAGTCGATTCTGCTGCTATCCTTGCGAGGAGAGGTCTGGACGGCTGATGGTGCTGTTCGTTGTCATTGCTGTCAGCTCCCACCTGAAACGAGAACAAGGCGGTTTGTAAAAACACACCTCTCTCTTCACTGCCAACATTAATCAGGTCTGCATGTGTCTCCCTACATTTCCAAGTTCCTAAAGCACATAGAGCTCCTGTAATTTAACTAGCAAAGGACCTTCCTGGGAAGCAAACGGGAAAAGTCCCAAAGAGCAAGAGGTGCAAAGGAACTTTAACCCTGCTTGTAGTCAGACTTTAGGACAATTTCAAACAGTTTGATCTGGCATCAGAGCCACCAAACAAAGTGCAGGGATTTTGGTTTTCTGTTCAGGTACCTGAGATCATGTGGGAGACAGGACTGGTCCAGCTTGTGATGAATTACTGCTAACTTACACAAAGTCTTTAAGCTGGGATCTGAAAAACAAAATGAAGAAACTCAATGCTAAACAATAGAGCTAAATTCATATTATTCCTAAGACAAGACACACTAAGGTCCACTAAGCCCAACAGTGGCCAGTCTGGGTCACAAATTCCTCTAGGAATATATACAAATTTCTATTGAATCTAGCTCTCAGTCACCACATTCCACATTCTACCATTTATTTTCAGTTTGCTGGTTATTGGATTATTCTCGTGGTTTTGTGATATAGAAGGGAGGGTGATAAACTTTTTAAAAATGGATTATTGCAGAATATTAAGTGTTGTATCTAAGTTAATATGTTTTTGTTTTATTGTAAAATTTAAAATGAATAAAGAATTTAAACAAAAAAAACTTTTCCCTATTTAACCATCACACTTTGCACTTCAAGGATGGTGGGAGTAATAAGAGCCTTCTTTAGCCAAGTACAACATATCAAGCTTGGTCACACTATGCCATGTCCAGTAAGGCTCCTATATAATCCCTTTCTCAGGGTTTTCTGTTGTTCCATCACCGGTGTGCCCATGACATCATGATGGTTTTAAAGAAGATATTGAGTACGAGTAACAGGATAGCAATTTGTTTATTTATTTTAAAACACTTATATTCCGCTAATCACAAACATCTCTGCGGCTTACCAAAAACATACACATCACAAATAAAATTACAATGAACATCATAAATGCACTTTTGCTACACACAGTTCCTTTCATAGATTAACATAGGCTTCCTGAAAAAGAAATGCCTTTAGAGCTTTTCGAAAGGAAAGAAACAGGAATATGACATATTGCATTTCGGAGTGCATTCCACAGCCTAGGGCTCATGACACTGAAAACCCTGGAATGGATCATAACTTTGGTAATAGCAGGCAATGGTGGAACTTCCAAAAGATGCTGATACTGAGATCTCAACAGATGAGATGGAACATATCCTGAAGGGCTTTAAACACCAACACTAAGATTTTAAACTTAACTCGCCATAACACTGGCAGCCAGTGCAGCTTTATCAGCAATGGGATTATATGATTGGTGCACAGTTCTAGACAGCCCCATCGTCTGTAGCCGCTGCAAAAGTATGGAAGCCATCAAAAGCCATCGCCGATAAATTGAACACATTTTTTTGCGTCTGTATTTACCAAAGAGGATATATACAACATATCGGAACTTGACAGACTGGAAACTGACAAGGTTGACGGTCAGTCTACAAGAAGTACACACGCAGATTGATAGGCTTAAAAGTGACAAATCCCCGGGACCGAATGGCATCCATCCGAGGGTCATAAAGGAACTAAAAAGGACTATAGCTGAACTGCTTCAACTAATAGCCAATCTGTCAATAAAATCTGGAAAGATTCCGGAAGACTGGAAGGTTACACCGATCTTCAAAAAAGGTTAGAGGGGAGATCTTGGAAACTACAGACCGGCGAGTCTGACCTCTGTACCGGGAAAGATGGTATAGGGGCTGATAAAAGACCGCATCATTGATCACCTTGACGGACACAATCTGATGAGGACCAGTCAGCATGGCTTCAGCAAAGGATGATCTTGCTTGACGAACTTGCTGCACTTCGAGGGAGTAAACAGGCAGATACACAAGGGTGACCCGGTCGACACTGTATATCTGGATTTTCAGAAGGCGTTCGACAAGGTTCCGCATGAATGACTACTTCGGAAAATTGAGAGCCATGGAATACAAGGTGAAATACTCACGTGGATTAAAAACTGGCTAGCGGATAGGAAACAGAGGGTGGGGGTAAATGGACAATACTTGGACTGGAAGAACGTCACCAGTGGGGTGCCGCAGGGCTCGGTGTTTGGACCTGTGCTCTACAACATATTCATAAACGATCTGGAAATGGGTATAACGAGTGAGGTAATTAAATTTGCGGACGATATGAAGTTATTCAGAGTAGTGAAGATTCAGGGGGATTGTGAAGATCTGCAACGCGACATAACCACGCTCGAGAAATGGGCGACATGGCAAATGAGGTTCAACGTGGATAAGTGTAAGGTAATGCATGTCAGTATCAGAAATCCCATACACGAATACAAGACGTCTGGGGCAGTACTTGGAGAGACCCCCCCAGGATAGGGACTTGGGAGTACTGGTCGACAAGTCGATGAAGCCGTTCGCACAATGTGCAGCGGGGGCGAAAAGGGTGAACAGAATGCTAGGAATGATTAAGAAGGAGATCATGAACAGATTGGAGAAGGTTATCATGCCATGGTGCGCCCTCACCTGGAGTACTGTTCGCCGTACATGAAGAAGGACACGGTACTACTCGAAAGTGTCCAGAGAAGAGCGACTAAAATGGTTAAGGGGTTGGAGGAGTTGCTGTACAGTGAGAGATTAGAGAAGCTGGGCCTCTTCTCCCTTGAAAAGAGGAGACTGAGAGGGGACATGATTGAAACATTCAAGATAATGAAGGGAACAGACTTAGTAGATAAAGACAGGTTGTTCACCCTCTCCAAGATAAAGAGAACAAGAGGGCACTCTCTAAAGTTAAAAGGGGATAGATTCCGTACAAACATAAGAAAGTTCTTCTTCACCCAGAGAGTGGTAGAGAACTGGAATGCTCTTCCGGAATCTGTTCCGGATTCAAGACAAGGTTGGACATGTTCATGCTGAACTGGAACAAAAGCAGGTAGGGCTGGTCTCAGTTAGTGCACTGGTCTTTGACCTGGGGGCTGCCACGTGAGCGGACTGCAGGGCACGATGGACCACTGGTCTGACCCAGCAGCGACAATTCTTATGTTAACTGATTTGAATGCCTGGCTACATCAAGAGATACCAGGAGGAAACGCTTCCCCTTATCAAAACCTTTCTGAATTTCCTCACAGAATGGTAGCAAAAGCAGCTCAGTGTTATGGCCCTTCTGGAACCCAATCTGGAAGTCATCCAAAAAAAAAAACATGATATGTAGCAAAATCATCCAATTGCAAACATACTACCTTCTCCAAAACCTTTAGCTACAAACAAGAACTTAAGAAAAGCAATGCTAAGTTAGACTAAGGTCCACCAAGCTCAGCATGGTGGCCCAGATTCTAAAAATGGCGCCGTTAGGAAAGCGCGGTAGGAGCTTTACCGGCACCTAAGTTGTTTTAATTGGCTATTAATGGTGTGGTAATTGACTGCACAGTTAACATAAGAACATAAGAATAGCCTTACTGGGTCAGACCGATGGTCCATCAAGCCCAGTAGCCCAATCTCACAGTGGCCAATCCAGGTCACTAGTACCTGGTCAAAACCCAAAGAGCAGCAACATTCCATGCTACCGATCCAGGGCAAGCAGAGGCATCCCCCAACTCTTTCTCAATAATAGACTATGGACTTTTCCTCCAGGAATTTGTCCAAACTTTTCTTAAAACCAGCTATGCCATGAAGCACCTACAAAACACGGCACAAGAATCGCGTCTACACAGATGACTAGCAGCGCCGAATGTAAAAAAAGATGTGGCTATGGATGGGGTTAATGTTGGGCATCACTAAGCATGATTCTACATTGAAGGTAGGCCCTGGAAATGTAGGCCTTTAAAACCCTAGCCTACATTTCTGGCGCCTACCTTCAAAATAGGCTACGATTAAGAAAACAGCGCCATAATCTGAGTGACAAACAACTGGTGCTATTTTTTTCAGGTTGTTGTGTCTCCAACCAACAACCGATCTGAATCACAAATATCCAGTAGATTTCAAAAAGTATATCTCTCTCTCATAGCGCATTTCCAAGGAGAAACAGCAGCTCTCCTGAGTTTACCTGGCTAATGATTTATGGACTTTTCCTCTGGAAAATTGTCCTAACCTCTTTTGGCTGGCTTGACCACACCCTCCAGCAACAAATTCCAGGGTATAATTATATGATGCATGAAAAACAAAGCTTTCTATGACTTTTGAATCTGCTGGTTATTAGTTTCATATAGTGTTCTCTTGGATAAAAATAACCATTTCCTATTTAACTGTTTCACCCCCTACTCTTGGTATAATTCTGCGCACAATATTTCAAAATTCTGCATAGTTTTTTGTAGTAGAATTTTTTGCGTAGAATTGTCCTATCCTGAGGTCTGAAATTTCTTCCTACCTTTTCCTCTCTCAGGTTCCAGCCTCCTCAGTTTTCTCTCTCACTTCAACTGTAGTTCTGTCTCTCTCTAAATCCCTCCCTTGCTTGCACCCTGAATTCCTGGGTGGTGGGAGGGGGGGTCGGTGGCCACTGGGGGAGTAAGGGGGGGTCTTACCTTAATCCCTCTGGTGGCCAACTGGTTAGTTTGAGCACCTTTTTAGCATTTAGATATTTTTAAAACAGGTATAGCTCCCAGGACCCTTTGTTAAAGGTTTGATTATGCTTGAGGAGCATCCAAGTCCTAAGTCTGCCCAAAACACACCTCCTTAAGATTTGGATGCACCGGAGACAAAATAACCAGAAAGACAACTAGAAAGTCTGTTTTGAGAATGACCACTTGGACGTCTCTCTAGCCAGAGTATGGGTTCCAGATGGGTCAGGGCAGAGTCTGGGAGCTTCTGTCTGGCAGTAGCTCTGGGGGTTGCTACTGTAACCAGAGGGATGCTCTGAACATTTTAATTTTAGACATTTTGCTTTCACATACTGAAGTCCAGGATATATAGATCGGAGTGATCCATCAGGTCAAACTCATCCCCCATTCCTTCCTCTGGACATGGGCTGTAAAAGAAAAACCATGACATGTTAGTCTCCTCTCCTGAGAATACATATCCTATGACAAAATGCTCCGACACCTGGTGTATCCATCCTAAAGCCTAGCACACCTGAAACCTGAAGTGTTAGCTAATGGCTGGATCCTCTGGACACCTATGGAGGCCCGGCAGAGCAACAGTCCTGGGTCTGTGCTGGCAGCATACAATACAGAAGTGGTGCTCCAGGGAAGAAGAAGAGAGTTTCCAGTAGAGCTGTCATTGATAAGGCCTTGCTAAAAATGATCTTTCTAGGATCACATCACACATACAGATACAGCTCATCTCTTATTTATTTAAAAATGTATAACAATAAAAACACACATGTATTAAAGCAATGTGTCACAGGCACTAATTCTTAAATCATTATTGACTGATCACATGTTGGTGGAATTGCTGCTGCTATATCTTTGAAAAGGGGAGTGTCACAGGGATCAGCACTGTCAGCTTTGCTGTTTAATGTGTACATTGCGTCATTGGGGAAAACAAGTTCCTGCTGAACCAGAACATACGCAGGTAAGACTAGTCTCAGTTAGGACACTGGTCTTTGACCTAAGGACCACTGGTTTGACCCAGCAAATTTATGCACACAACATCTGTTTCTTCTTTTCAGCCAAAACAGGAATTGATTATGTGCAGCCAAAATTGACAGATTGTATGGAGAAGATTGGGAAATGAATGGATGAAAATAAGTTGATGTTAAATTTACAGAACAGAGAAGTAATGTTTGTTGGTAATGATGATCAGTGACTGCAATTGAAAGAGAACAATGAACAGACTGCAGATAATGTACAAGACGCAGGCGTTGTTTATTAGTAAATGCAGTAACATATTGTCACCCGCACTCTCAGTGCTAGGAGTCCAGGAATGCGGGGACAAGATTTTGGGGCCTTTGTAAGCTGCGAGAGGCTGCCCCAAGAGTTGTCAGAATACTGGCTTAACTTAAAGGAAAAAAATCAGAACAAAAATCTGGACTGGATTTATTGCATTCCACAGCAAAACAAGGAAAATAAACTTTGTTCCAGTTTCTCCAGATAAATCCAACAGTTCCCAAAAGTAAACTTAATGTTCATTCAAGATAGTCCAAAGAAAAATACCAAAACCTCAGCCCTTCTGAGTTTTTATCTTTAAAGTTCTTGGCTTCAATCAGCAGCCACACAAACAGTCCTTTCCATTCCAAGGAAAAAAAAACAAAGAACAAAATTTGGCTCAAAAAGCCAAGTGTAACTGCACTGCACTACTTTAGCAGATAGTAGTGCTGGCCAGGTGGTGGTGCTCCACGTGTTGACATGCGCTACATGAAGAGCCCTCTATCCCACCTCGAACGTGGGGCTAATTCCCCCCACCACACTGGTAAAACATACACCAGAAAAAGACAAGACAATTTAGTGTCCTTAAAGTAAAATGGAATTATGATACCTTTAGTCAGGCAGGGTGGCAATTGCCTTGGAGACGCCGATATCCATGGCTTGATCGTCCCAGGTTGCTTCACCTTCCAATTCCATGTCTTGCAGACTGTCTGAGCACTCAGGAGACAGCACAGTTTCACTTTCCTCAATCTCCATACTTTCAGCACATTGAGGATCCTGGCAAACTCTTAGCCCTGAGCTAGCCTGAGGGAGCTGTGTTTGAACCTCATCTCCTGCTCTCCAGCCCTGCTTCTCCCTCTCTAACCGTTCAGACCTTCGGTTAAGGAGCCTACAGCCCCGCCCAGCCTCCCCAGCTGAAGTGCATTTCCGGTTTGCAGCCTTGGGCAGAGATGGGGGAGGGGAAGTCTGAACTTCTACCCCCAAGCTCCCTCTGCTGGATTTGGAAGAAATGTCAGGCAGAAGGTTACTTTGGGGTTTAACTTGAGTGGCTGGGAAATTACCTGTTCTAACCTGGGGGTTTAGATCAGGGTCAACCCTAGCAGGCATACTCCGCATATCACATACCCCCCCCCTTAAATGACTGCTAGGGGTGGGCCTATGCTTGGGAGTATCTTCCTCTCCGATTCGAGAGAGAGCGTCCGCGTTAATATGTAACCGCCCTGGCCTATGTAAGGTCTTGTAACGGAAGGTTTGCAGAGCTAGATACCATCTAGTGAGTCTGGCATTATTGTTCCGCATTCGGTTAAGCCAAATCAAGGCTGCGTGATCAGTTACTAATGTAAACTCTTGCCCCTCTAGATAGTGCTCTAGACTCTGCATGGCCCATTTGGCCGCTAGGCATTCCAGTTCTACCGCCGAGTAATGTTTCTCATTATCATGTAACTTGCGACTTAAGTATAGAACTGGATGCTCTAGCCCTTCCACCTCCTGGCTGAGCACCGCTCCAAGTCCTGTTTGAGAAGCGTCCGTCTGTAATACAAACGGCTTCTGGAAGTTAACTGAAGCTAAGACTGGCTCTGAACATAAACAGGACTTTAGCTTTTTTATGGCTTCCCGGCCTTCCTCTCCCCACTGCAGTTTGTCTGGCTTCGTTTTTCTTAACATTTCTGTCAAAGGGGTAGCCTTGGTGGAAAAATGAGGAATGAACCGTCGGTAATATCCTACCAACCCGAGGAATCCCCTAAGTTGTTTTTTGGTTTCAGGTATCGGGTACTCCCGAACACATTGTATCTTATCCAGTAGGGGTTTCACTACGCCCTTCCCTACCTGGTACCCTAAATTTTTGTTTCAAGTCCTTCAAATAAGATATGATGTTGGTCTTGCATTCTGAAGGGGGGTCCCATTGGTCTTTCAAAATGTCCAGTAAACCTCTAGGTTTTCGCCCGAACAACATTTCAAAAGGGCTAACCCCCAGCGAGACCTGTACTTTTTCGCGACTAGCATATAGGACCCAGGGAATCAGGAGATCCCAATCAGTCAGCTCTTGGCCAGCGACCTTTTTAAGCATCAACTTAAGAGTCTGATTAAACCTCTCGACCAACCCGTTCCCCTGGGGGTGGTAGGCGGCAGTCCTTATATGGCGGATACCGAATTTCCGCCAAAATGCCTCCATCTCCCGGGAAACGAAGTTGCTGCCCTGGTCCGTGAGAACCTCTTTGGGGAACCCTACCGAGCAGAATAACTCAACTAATTCCCTGGTTATATTGTGGGATGTGGTTCTCCTCATGGGAAAAGCCCACGGGAAGCGAGTAGCGACATCCATCACTACCAGTATATATTGGTGACCCCGTGGTGTTTTCTCTAGGGGACCTATTATGTCCATAGCCCACCTCCCCAGTGGTTCCTCTACCCAGGGAATGGGAATAAGGGGTGCCCTTAAAGGTTTTTGAATAGACAATTTTTGACAAACAGGACAGGAGGCACAGAATTGAATTAACTCCTGCCGCAATCCGGGCCAGAAGAATCTTTGCAAAATCTGCGTCTCCGTGGCGTCCACCCCCTTATGCCCGGCCAACGGGTGATCGTGAGCCATCTGTAAGACTAACGCCCTGAAGCCTTGGGGAACCACTAATTGCTCACTCCTATCATCTCTACCTCCGTCCGACTTAACCCGATACAGCAACCCCCTCCTTACCTTCATATTACCGGCCCCCTTATGAGCTGTTCCCACTTGTTGCCATGCGGCTCGCAAGGTGGGATCTGCCTTCTGCTCGGCCTGGAAGGAAGGGAATGTTTGGATTACCTTATCGGGTATAGAGGGTACCTCCCTCTGATGCGCAGTGTGGGCGAGAGCCTGCCCTCTCTGCCACTTTTGCCGTTTTAATTGAGCCTTCGATGGCCGTGGCCCTCGGGCATTGCCTTCTTGGAAGATCTCTCCCAGGAAGGGGAACGTCTGCCCTAAATTCTCCCCGGAAGTTTCTTCTTTCTGACTCTGGGCACGGGTACTAACTAGGGCTTGCTCGGTGTTCCAGGCACCGGTCCAGCCTTCCCAGTCCCGTCCTAAGATCATGTCATAAGGGGCTCCCGGGACCACTGCTACAAGGAGGGGGTCTTCCCGGTCCTCAAACCGGACCCGCGTCCAGTGTGTAGTATATTCGTGGATATCCCCGTGGATGCACCGAATAGAGACCCTAGGCCCGTCTAGGCTCTCCCCCTTTTTCCCTCTCTGGATAGTGTCCCACACTTGAGCCCTTATCATAGATTGGGAAGCCCCACTATCCAGAAAAGCAACCACCATTTGTCCCTCAACCAGAACCCCTACCCGATATCCCTTACGGGTGTGGTCTGCGGGGCATTGCTCTCCTAAGAGATTTACCTGCCTACCCCCCTTACTGCCTGCGTCGGTAGGAGTCGGCTTCCCTTTACATTGTTTTTGTAGGTGCCCAGCCTTCCCACATCTAAAGCAGGTAGTGGGACTTTTCTCGGAGACTGGGGTATCGGGTACCTTCCTCAGGGGTGCCTTACTACCCTCATAGGCCTTATTCCAGGATTTCGCCTGATCTCCAGGGCCCCTACCTGACCCCCTATTCCCCTGGGCCTCCCTCCCAGGTGTAGTGGTATATAGGGAATCCAGATAAGCCTCTGCCAGGTCGATTACCTGCGATAAAGATCGACTACCCTGTCTCTGGACCCAGGCCTTCAAACCCTTAGGCACCGCTTCAAGAAATTGCTCATGAAGAATCTCGGTGAGTAAGGCCTGGGCATCCCCGAGACAGGGTTGTAGCCACCTCTCCGCCAATTTCCTTAGCCTATGAAAGAGAGCTTTGGGCCTTTCCTTTTCCCCCATTTGGGTGCCCCTAAACTCCTGGCGATAGTGCTCCCGGGTGAATCCCAGGTAATCTAGTATATGATTTTTTATAGCCCTATAATTACTGGCTAGCTCAGGACTAAGAGTCTGATAGGCGGCCAATGCTGATCCAGCAAGGCACGGTATCAGCCTCGTGGCCCATTGAAGCTCAGGCCAGCCTGCTGACACAGCCATCCTCTCAAATGCATGTAAAAAGTCATCGGGAGCGTCAGTGGGCCCCATCTTACATACTTGCATGGACTGTAGATTTTGTGATGCTACCGAAGCTCCCATAGTCGTAGGTGCTCCCGCAGTAGTCCCGCCCATCGCTCCTTGGAACAGCTGTGCCATAGTCCTAGTCTGGTCCGCCATAGACTTGACTAGCTCCTCATGCCGCCGTCCAGTCTCGGCTTGGCTCGCCCGCCAGAGTTCTTGATTACTCTGCAGCACGACTTTTAAATCCTCCGTCTGTTTTTGTCTCTCCGAAGACAGGAGGGTAAACAGTTGCTGGAGATCCATCGGGAGGCTGTAAAAGACAAACAAAAGAAAAGAAACCCAAGTGCGGAACCCTCAAACAGACTGGGTCAACCTTGCAGTTCCCCCCTCACCCTTGAGCCTAGGTACTCTTACCCGCAGCCTGGGTGAGTCTGCGCCTTTGGTTGTTAGGCCTCCTTGGCCTCCAGTCGTTCTCCGCAGGCTTGTTCCCTCGAACCTCGGGTCTGTTCCCTTATCGGCCACCTCCCGAAACAGGTCTGGTCCAGGTAAGCTCCGAACTCCACAGCTTTCTCCTCGGACGGCTTCCTTCCGGGGGTCCCGTTCCACGACCTAGAAGACTCGGCCCTTCCAGCAGCCACCTGAAGAGTCCTCTTGCCTAAACAATTCTTTAGTCAGGAACAACAAAACAAACTAAAAAAAAAAAATTCAAGCGTTTTTTTTTTTTCCAATCACCAAAGTTCACCAATACGTCCAGCAGGAGGCAGTAATAGCATCCCACTCCTGATACCAAGTTTGTCACCCGCACTCTCAGTGCTAGGAGTCCAGGAATGCGGGGACAAGATTTTGGGGCCTTTGTAAGCTGCGAGAGGCTGCCCCAAGAGTTGTCAGAATACTGGCTTAACTTAAAGGAAAAAAATCAGAACAAAAATCTGGACTGGATTTATTGCATTCCACAGCAAAACAAGGAAAATAAACTTTGTTCCAGTTTCTCCAGATAAATCCAACAGTTCCCAAAAGTAAACTTAATGTTCATTCAAGATAGTCCAAAGAAAAATACCAAAACCTCAGCCCTTCTGAGTTTTTATCTTTAAAGTTCTTGGCTTCAATCAGCAGCCACACAAACAGTCCTTTCCATTCCAAGGAAAAAAAAACAAAGAACAAAATTTGGCTCAAAAAGCCAAGTGTAACTGCACTGCACTACTTTAGCAGATAGTAGTGCTGGCCAGGTGGTGGTGCTCCACGTGTTGACATGCGCTACATGAAGAGCCCTCTATCCCACCTCGAACGTGGGGCTAATTCCCCCCACCACACTGGTAAAACATACACCAGAAAAAGACAAGACAATTTAGTGTCCTTAAAGTAAAATGGAATTATGATACCTTTAGTCAGGCAGGGTGGCAATTGCCTTGGAGACGCCGATATCCATGGCTTGATCGTCCCAGGTTGCTTCACCTTCCAATTCCATGTCTTGCAGACTGTCTGAGCACTCAGGAGACAGCACAGTTTCACTTTCCTCAATCTCCATACTTTCAGCACATTGAGGATCCTGGCAAACTCTTAGCCCTGAGCTAGCCTGAGGGAGCTGTGTTTGAACCTCATCTCCTGCTCTCCAGCCCTGCTTCTCCCTCTCTAACCGTTCAGACCTTCGGTTAAGGAGCCTACAGCCCCGCCCAGCCTCCCCAGCTGAAGTGCATTTCCGGTTTGCAGCCTTGGGCAGAGATGGGGGAGGGGAAGTCTGAACTTCTACCCCCAAGCTCCCTCTGCTGGATTTGGAAGAAATGTCAGGCAGAAGGTTACTTTGGGGTTTAACTTGAGTGGCTGGGAAATTACCTGTTCTAACCTGGGGGTTTAGATCAGGGTCAACCCTAGCAGGCATACTCCGCATATCACAATATACAACCTTATAGCCAACCAAGGGACCTGACACGGTCCGTGTTCAGATAACAAGCCTTCCTCAGAGGTCAAGTTTATTCAAATAAGTTTATTCAAATAATTTGATTAAACGCTTTTCAAATTACAAAGCGTTTTACAGAAATAAAATGAAATTTAAAAAAAAAAAAATCTCTAATACATAATCTTTATAATTAGACCAACAGGGGTAAATTGAACAAGGGAAACATTAGGAAAGGGGGAAAGAAATACAATTTTTTTTTAAAGAAAAGTACATAAAAGGGAAGTACATTAGGAGGGGGGGGAAAGAAAGATGGTAGTAGAGAGAGATCAAATGAGAGAAATACTGATGCTATAGTTTTATGAATGGGAAAGATCATAGGATGGTACCTCATAATGGATTTGGTGGATTCAGTTAAAGGCTTCTTTAAAGAGAAGACACTTTAAACTGCTCTTGAATTTCTGCAAATCTTGTTCGAGTCTTATGTATAAAGGGAGAGAATTCCAGATCGTTGGTGCTGTTACCAAAAAAATAGAGGCACGACGTGTTCTGATAATTTTCAAGGAAGGAACATTAAGGGTAGACTGAGAGGATGATCTAAGAACTCTCGATGAACTGTAAGGGATCAGGAGCCTATCTATAAAAGCCGGTGTATTGGTCTTAATTGTCTTAAAGACTAAAAGAGCTATTTTATAAGTTATCCTATGTATTATAGGCAACCAGTGAGCTTCTTGTAGCAAAGGTGTAACATGGTCGAATTTCTTTGAACCAGTAATTATCTTTATAGCTGTATTTTGAATCAATTGAAGTCAACGTATGTCTTTTAAAAAAGCCCCTTTTAATAAAGAATTACAATAGTCTAGCTTTGATATTACTAGAGAATGAACTAGTGTGTTAAGGGAAAATTTGTCAAGGAGGGGGGCGAGTGATCGAATCATCCTCAACCTGTAGAAACAATTTTTGACCAATGCACTGATGTGTGCACGGAACGTGAGTTTGTTATCTATTAAAACTCCCAAAATTTTTGTGGTGTTGGTTTGAATAAGAGGCATATTGTCAATTAAAATTGGATTAATAAGTGGTGATCCTTCTTTCCCTGAGAAGAGTACAGTAGTGGTCTTGTTAATGCTTAGGGTTAATTGATTGGTATTTAGCCAGTCATGAATTTTGGCTAACTTTTGATTAATGTCAGATATGTCATGTGAACTTGTAGGGTCAATGGTATGTAAAAGTTGAAAATCATCTGCATAAGCATATACTGTGAATCCAATTGATTGACAAAGGGTTAAAAGAGGGGCCAATTGATTAACAAAGGGTTAAAAGAGGGGCCATGATGGTTAAGGTATAAAGCAAACTGCATAAAAGATAACAAACACATGGCAATCACGATCAAATGAGGAAATGTTATCCGAAACAAGGACCGTGTCAAGTCCCTTGGTTGGCTATAAGGTTGTATATGTTACTGCATTTACTAATAAACAACGCCTGCATCTTGTACATTATCTGCAGTCTGTTCGTTGTTTTCTGGTTGCTGTTGTTTACTGCAGACTACGTTGGATTTTCTTTTTCCCTTTTGTACATTGCAATTGAAAGAGATAAATGTGCAGGATGTGAAATTGATAGTTTCTTCATGTATGAGATTGTTGGGTATCTATTTAGAGAGTCACTTATCAATGAAAAATTGTATTCTGCAAGTTATTAAGGGTGCATTTTTGCAGATGACAATACTCTCTAGAGTGAGGCCAATGTTATCAGCATTAGATTTTCAAATAGTAATCCAAAGTCTTGTTCTTGCTAAAATAGATTTTTGCAATGCATTATTCTTAGTTGTGACAAAATCTTGCAAGTGGTACAGAATACAGCTGTGAGGATGATTACTGGGGTTTCCGATTAGGATCATATATCCCCAGTACTGAAACAACTACATTGGTTGACCGTAATACATCATGTGCTCTAAGGAGAGGCACCACGGTATCTGATGCAAGCTTTGAGAAAGTGCATGCCAAATCATGCTTTATGATCACAATCGGCAATGAGGGTCTCTGGAACATACCCATGAAATATGTTATAATAAAACATGGATGGCAGCAATTTCTGTGGCAGCTCCAAGGTTATGAAATGCCATGAATAGTTCATTAAGATTATGTTCAGATCTTAAATCTTTCAGAAACTTTAAAAACTCATCTATTTGTCAGAGCTTTTTTGGGGGGGATTAAATTAGAAATGTGAGTTTGATGAGGTTCAATGTGGATAAGTGCAAGGTGATGCATGTCAGTAACAGAAATCATATGCATGAATACAGGACGTCCGGTGCTATACTTGGAGAGAGTCCCCAGGAAAGAGACTTGATGTGCAGTTATGCAGTGATAAGAAGAAACCTTCTTGCAAATTTGAATTAGCATATCGAATCTTTGTTGGGGTAGGAAAGCATGAATTAGAGTCATGTCTAAGAGGGCTCCAATGAATTCTAGTTTGAGTGGGTTCTAGATGGGATTTCTTGTAGTTGACTGCGAATCCTAGGAGCTCTAGTAGACGAACTGTTGGATTCATGGCTTGATTAGCCTATTGAGGTGTGGAGGCTTTGAGACATGTGAAAACTGTATGAGTGGAGAAGTGCAGCTACTACTACTAAGCACTTTGTGAATACTCTGCGTGCCAATGCCAGGCCAAATGGAAGCGACTTGTACTGAAAGTGGCATGTTCCCACTCAAAAGTGGAGATATTTCCTGTGAGCAGGTAGGATGGAAATATGAGTTACAGAGCCAGTCATTCTTCTCTAATAGCAGTAATTAGGTTCCCAGAGAGATCATGCAAAATTTCTCCTGCACCAAGTATTTGTTGAGAGCTCAGAGCTCTAAAATTGGACGGATGCCTCCAGTCTTTTTCAATATGAGGAAATATTTGGAGTGGAACTCTTGAGCCCTATCCTGCAGAGGAACTTGTTCTACTATGGCAATGAGGAGAAGGAAAAGGGCTGAGAGCTCTTGATGAAGGAGGGCTTTTTGCTGGGAGTTGAAAAGAGACTCTCTTTGGGGACAGTTCAAAGTTTTTTTCTGTAAATGAAGGGCATAGTCCTGACTCACCACCTGAAGGATCACCGTACATGAAAAAGGACATAGTACTACTCAAAAGGGTCCAGAGAAGAGCAACAAAAATGGTTAAGGGGCTGGAGGAGTTGCCGTACAATGAGAGGCTAGAGAAACTGGGCCTCTTCTCCCTTGAAAAGAGAAGACTGAGAGGGGACATGATCGAAACATTCAAGATATTGAAGGGAATTGACTTAGCAGAGAAAGAGAGATTGTTTACCCTCTCCAAGGTGGAGAGAACGAGAGGGCATTCTCTAAAGTTAAAAGGGGATAGACTCCGTACAAACATAAGGAAATTCTTCTTCACTCAGAGAGTGGTGGAAATCTGGAACGCTCTTCCAGAGGCTGTTATAGGGGAAAGCATCCTACAGGGATTCAAGAAAAGGTTAGATAAGTTCCTGCTGGACCAGAACATACACAAGTAAGGCTAGTCTCAACTAGGGCACTGGTCTTTGACCTAAGGGCTGCCGCGTGAGCTGACTGCTGGGCATGATGGACCACTGGTCTGACCCAGCAGTGGCAAATCTTATGTTCTTATGTAGATTTGTAGAATTTGTTCATTTGATATATTTATGTTTGATCTATTTACATATGTGGATATTGTAATCCATTTAGGCTATAAGCAGAATAGAAATGTTTTAAATAAATAAATTTATGTACACACTGAGTAGGGGAGGCTTCCTTTGCCACTTTTAAAACATGAGTTTGATCGACTGCTTTTTCCTGTACTGGGACTATGTTGAGAAATGAATTGCCAGGATTCATTGTGTGTTTAAAAGAACTTTTTAAAACTTCTTTTTAGTTTTGTTCCCTTGATAATCCAGGAGTTGTTGGATAAAGCTGGAAAACATTGTTTTGTTGGTCCTTTTCTGATAGTCTTTTATTATTTTCCAAAATGCAAATCATTTAGACCACAACTGGATTTAACTTCTTTTCTCTGTCCTTAGTGAGCTGACAATCTAGGAGGCTTAAGGGACTTTCCCAGGGTTCGAGGGAGATACAGTGGGAATTGGACCTGGTCCCCCTGGTTCTAAGGTTACTTATGATTACTTTCTCCACATCCATCCGTTGTGGTTTGTTCATTTCTTCAACATCTTTATAAACGATCTGGACATTGGTATGACAAGTGAGGTGATTAAATTTGCAAACGATACGAAGTTATTCAGAGTAGTGAAAACACAGGGGATTGCGAAGATCTACAAAGTGACATAATCAAGCTCGAGAAATGGGCATCGACATGGCAAATAAGGTTCAACGTGGATAAGTGTAAAGTGATGCATGTCGGTAACAAAAATCTCATGCACGAATACAGGATGTCTGGGGCGGTACTTGGGAGAGTCCTCCCAGGAAAGAGACTTGGGAGTTCTGATCGACAAGTCGATGAAGCCGTCCGCACAATGTGTGGCTGCAGCGAAAAGGGCGAACAGAATGCTAGGAATGATTAAGAAGGGGATCATGAACAGATCAGAGAAGGTTATCATGCTGCTGTACTGGGCCATGGTGCGCCCTCACCTGGAGTACTGCATCCAGCACTGGTTGCCGTACATGAAGAAGGACATGGTACTACTCGAAAGGATCCATTGAAGAGCGACTAAAATGGTTAAGTGGCCGGAGGAGTTGACGTAATTGGAGAAACTGGGCCTCTTCTCCCTTGAGAAGAGGAGACTGAGAGGGGACATGATCGAAATATTCAAGATAATGAAGGGAATAGACTTAGTAGATAAAGACAAGGTAAAGAGAACGAGAGGGCACTCTCTAAAGTTGAAAGGGGATAGATTCCATTCAAATGTAAGGAAGTTCTTCTTCACCCAGAGAGTGGTAGAAAACTGGAACGCTCTTCCGGAGTCTGTTATAGGGGAAAACACCCTCCAGGAATTCAAGGCAAAGTTGGACAAGTTCCTGCTAAACTGGAACATACGCAGGTGAGGCTGGACTCATTTAGAGCACTGGTCTTTGACCTGGGGGCCGCCGTGTGAGCAGACTGCTGGGCACGATGGACCACCGATCTGACCCAGCAGTGGCAACTCTTATGGTTCCTCTGTTTTCACTTATTGTATAATCTAATGTTATATAATCTTTTGGATGCTTAATTGTAAATGTTAATAAATAAATGCAGATGTTGTATAGATCAGTTCTGCCCGTTTTTGCACTGTAGGAGATGGGGGAGGAAAGGGATAAACTGAATACCAAATCACATTGTTAGCTAAGGGAAAGATGTGGCTAGTGATTGGAGCAGTAATTCTCAACCTGTGTCTCAAAATACAGTAGTTTAGATGGCTTTACGACCATTACTACCAAGCAATTTGGGGGCTCACGCCTTGCTAAAGACTGGATGGACCATGCATAGCTTTATCTGCTGTTATTGACTATGTTCCTGCTTCCCACTCCCCGCAAAAGTAACTGCTGCCTCCAGCCTCAACTGAACATGCTGGAGGTCTCCTGTTTGCTTTATCGTTTGTAGAATTTTTGCAGTTCTGCCAATGGAGGGATTTTGTGCTGCTGTTACTCAGGTAACACCAGAAGTTGTATGACAACAGAGAAATCTGGGACTAATGTGTTGCAAACGAGAACTATCTAGGCAAGTTTTGTTCCATCACAAAAGAAGAAAGGTTGTGATCCACTGGGTTAGAGTTATGAAAGGCGCACTAAGGAAGCCATAGTTCAAATCCCACTTCAGCTCCTGTCACTTGGGTACCTTTTGGGTAGGGATATGTAATACTGAATATTTACCTCCAGTATACAGCACTGTGAATCTACAGTAGCACTAGAAAGATGAAAATTATTATTCATGAGGCAGCCGCAGAAGGTGGGGGGGAGCACGAGAGTTTGATATATTTATTTATTTCGATTTATATCTCGTCCTCCCCAAAGAGCTCAGAACAGGCTGTCGCAATATATCTTCATATAGGATTACTTATAGCTGCTGAGGAAGGGTTGAGGGAGTGACTAGGCAAAGAGGTAGCTTTTGACAGCTTTTATATACATCAAAGTATACAAATCAGGTGAAAGAAAGCAAACAGCAATTACAATCTTCCTAAAAAGACAGACAAGGGTGAGAAGAGTGCAGCGGAAACATCATGCGAGACACCCCCTAGAAAGCCCCTCATTCAGGATGGATTCATCTCTGTAGGAGGGAGCTTGGCTTGGGAAGCACTCTTTCATTATTTCTTTCATCTTCTCCCAGGAGAGCTCAGAACAGTTGACAAGATATTTTCCTTTTTTAAAATTTGTCTCTCTCTGAGTAGGGATCCCTTGGATTTCTCTCTATCTACTCCCCCCCCCTGTGAACTCCCCTGTGAACTCTGTTGATAGGGTAAGTCCCTCTTATCTGTTTCCTTTGCCTCCACTGACAACTCCAGACTCCGTCCCTTCTTTCTTGCCACGCTGTATGCCTGGAACAAGTTGCCAGAGTCAATATGTCATGCTCTGCCTCTAGCAGTCTTCAAATCCTTACTAAAAGTCCACATTTTTGAAGCTGCTTTCAACTCTTAACTTCTACTCACTGTCAGCTACCTATCCTATTGTATCATTCCTTCTACCAAAAACTCCCTGACCCTGAGAAGCCCTGTCTGTCCATATTAGATTGTAAGCTCTTCTGAGCAGGGACTGTCTATTGAATATTAAATATACAGCACTGTGTATGCCTTTCAGTGCTATAGAAATACTAAATAGTAGTAATACTGTTCATAAGAGCAACCCCTTCTGTGATTGCTACTGGACAGACCAGAGTACATTATGAGGGGTCAATGAGATACAGCCCTTCATTAGTTGTTCTGTGCCTGTAAGGGTGGGGGAAGTTTGGAAAAGAGACGGCTGAGGGGAGATATGATTGAAGTCCACAAAATCCTGAGTGGAGTAGAACAGGTACAAGTGGATCGATTTTTCACTCCGTCAAAAATTACAAAGACTAGGGGACACTCAGAGTTATAGGGAAATACTTTTAAATCCAATAGGAGGAAATATTTTTTCATTCAGAGAATAGTTAAGCTCTGGAACGTGTTGCTAGAGATTGTGGTAAGAGCGGATAGCATAGCTGGTTTTAAGAAAGGTTTGGACAATTTCCTGCTACTCTTTGAGTTTTGGCAAGGTACTAGGGACCTGGATTGGCCACCGTAAGAACAGGCTACTGGGCTTGATGGACTATTGGTCTGACCTAGTAAAGCTATTCTTATGTTCTTAAGTTGGGATGAATCCTAGGCCTGTAAAGGTCCAGGAGGTGGGTTTTGATATACAGAAAAGTTGCATATATTGAGGGTTTGATTTAGTGAGCAACTCTCAAGAAATCAAAGAAGAATCAAGCCACAGTGTTCAAACTGCTAAGTTGCAGAAATGAATACAGTACTCCCCCGATATTCGTGGGGGTTCCATTCCAGGAACCCCTGCGAATCTTGAAAAACCGCGAATACGGTTTTTCATGGGGGAGACCGGAGAGGGCAACGGGAGAGGCAGGAGAGAACAGCTGGAGTGAAGAAAATCACTCACTGTATGCTCTGACCGCCTCTTCCTGCACTAAAGTCAGGCCTTACCAATCAGGAGGTGTGTGTCAATTCCACATCCCTTCTCACTACTGCTGCTGCTGTCACACCTACATCCTCCAGGGTCTGCCGGAAGATTCAAGGACCAAAGACACTGCCAGGTCCCCAGTGAAGTACTGATTTCTCCCCTTGCAGACTTCCTAATGTGGGAACCCTTTCATAGTAACATAGTAACATAGTAGATGACGGCAGATAAAGACCCGAATGGTCCATCCAGTCTGCCCAACCTGATTCAATTTAAATTTTTTTTTTTTCTTCTTAGCTATTTCTGGGCAAGAATCCAAAGCTTTACCCGGTACTATGCTTGGGTTCCAACTGCCGAAATCTCTGTTAAGACTTACTCTAGCCCATCTACACCCTCCCAGCCATTGAAGCCCTCCCCTGCCCATCCTCCACCAAACGGCCATACACAGACACAGACCGTGCAAGTCTGCCCAGTAACTGGCCTTAGTTCAATATTTAATATTATTTTCTGATTCTAAATCTTCTGTGTTCATCCCACGCTTCTTTGAACTCAGTCACCGTTTTACTCTCCACCACCTCTCTCGGGAGCGCATTCCAGGCATCCACTACCCTCTCCATAAAGTAGAATTTCCTTACATTGCCCCTGAATCTACCACCCCTCAACCTCAAATTATGTCCTCTGGTTTTACCATTTTCCTTTCTCTGGAAAAGATTTTGTTCTACGTTAATACCCTTTAAGTATTTGAACGTCTGAATCATATCTCCCCTGTCTCTCCTTTCCTCTAGGGTATACATATTCAGGGCTTCCAGTCTCTCCTCATACGTCTTCTGGCGCAAGCCTCCTATCATTTTCGTCGCCCTCCTCTAGACCGCCTCAAGTCTTCTTACGTCTTTCGCCAGATACGGTCTCCAAAACTGAACACAATACTCCAAGTGGGGCCTCACCAATGACCTGTACAGGGGCATCAACACCTTCTTCCTTCTACTGACTACGCCTCTCTTTATACAGCCCAGAATCCTTCTGGCAGCAGCCACTGCCTTGTCACACTGTTTTTTCGCCTTTAGATCTTCGGACACTATCACCCCAAGGTCCCTCTCCCCGTCTGTGCATATCAGCTTCTCTCCTCCCAGCATATACTGTTCCTTCCTATTATTAATCCCCAAATGCATTACTCTGCATTGAATTTTAGTTGCCAGGCATTAGATCATTCCTCTAACTTTTGCAGATCCTTTTTCATATTCTTCACTCCCTCTTCGGTGTCTACTCTGTTACAAATCTTGGTATCATCTGCAAAAAGGCACACTTTTCCTTCTAACCCTTCAGCAATGTCACTTACATACATATTGAACAGGACTGGCCCCAGCACCGAACCCTGAGGGACTCCACTAGTCACCTTTCCTTCCTTCGAGCGACTTCCATTAACCACCACCCTCTGGCGTCTGTCCGACAGCCAGTTTCTGACCCAGTTCACCACTTTGGGTCCTAACTTCAGCCCTTCAAGTTTGTTCAACAGCCTCCTATGAGGAACTGTATCAAAGGCTTTGCTGAAATCCAAGTAAATTACATCTAGCATATGTCCTCGATCCAGCTCTCTGGTTACCCAATCAAAAAATTCAATCAGGTTCGTTTGGCACGATTTACCTTTTGTAAAGCCATGTTGCCTCGGATCCTGTAACCCCTTAGATTCAAGGAAGTACACTATCCTTTCTTTCAGCAACACTTCCATTATTTTTCCAACAACTGAAGTGAGGCTCACCGGCCTGTAGTTTCCTGCTTCATCCCTGTGACCACTTTTATGAATAGGGACCACATCCGTTCTCCTCCAATCCCCAGGAATCACTCCCATCTCCAGAGATTTGTTGAACAAGTCTTTAATAGGACTCGCCAGAACCTCTCTGAGCTCCCTTAGTATCCTGCGATGGATCCCGTCTGGTCCCATCGCTTTGTCCACCTTCAGTTTTTCAAGTTGCTCATAAACACCCTCCTCCGTGAACGGCGCAGAATCTACTCCATTTTCTCGTGTAACTTTGCCAGACAATCTCGGTCCTTCTCCAGGATTTTCTTCTGTGAACACAGAACAGAAGTATTTGTTTAGCACATTTGCTTTCTCCTCATCACTCTCCACATATTTGTTCCCAGCATCTTTTAGCCTAGCAATTCCATTTTTTATCTTCCTCCTTTCACTAATATATCTGAAAAAATTTTTATCTCCCTTTTTTACATTTTTAGCCATTTGTTCTTCCGCCTGTGCCTTCGCCAAACGTATCTCTCTCTTGGCTTCTTTCAGTTTCACCCTGTAGTCCTTTCTGCTCTCCTCTTCTTGGGTTTTTTTATATTTCATGAACGCCAACTCTTTCGCCTTTATTTTCTCAGCCACTAGGTTGGAGAACCATATCGGCTTCCTTTTTCTCTTGTTTTTATTGATTTTCTTGACATAAAGGTCCGTAGCCATTTTTATCGCTCCTTTCAGCTTAGACCACTGTCTTTCCACTTCTCTTATGTCCTCCCATCCTAACAGCTCTTTCTTCAGGTACTTTCCCATTGCATTAAAGTCCGTACATTTGAAATCTAGGACTTTAAGTATCGTGCGGCCGCTCTCCACTTTAGCCGTTATATCAAACCAAACCGTTTGATGATCGCTACTACCCAGGTGAGCACCCACTCGAACATTAGAGATACTCTCTCCATTTGTGAGGACCAGATCCAATATCGCTTTTTCCCTTGTGGGTTCCATCACCATTTGTCTGAGCAGAGCCTCTTGAAAGGCATCCACAATCTCCCTACTTCTTTCCGATTCCGCAGACGGAACATTCCAGTCCGCATCCGGCAGGTTGAAATCTCCCAACAGCAGAACCTCCTCTTTCCTTCCAAACTTTTGGATATCCACAATCAAATCCTTATCAATTTGCTGCGATTGAGTCGGAGGTCTGTAGACTACACCCACGTAGATAGAAGTTCCATCTTCTCTTTTCAGAGCAATCCATATCGCTTCTTCCTCTCCCCAGGTCCCTTGCATTTCGGTCGCTTGGATATTGATCTTTACATAGAGAGCTACTCCTCCACCTTTATGACCATCTCTGTCCTTCCTAAAAAGATTATATCCCGGTATGTTTGCATCCCATCCATGTGATTCACTGAACCATGTCTCTGTGATATCAACAATATCTAGATCTGCCTCTAATATCAGGGCTTGCAGATCATGAACTTTGTTGCTTAGACTGCGAGCATTTGTGGTCATCGCTTTCCAGCTATTTTTCAGCAATAATCTCCTTTTTTGTATGGATTTTTGTGTCGTTTCACTTTCCGTTGCAATACTAAGAAATGAGTTGCTGATATTGCTTATGTTGCAGCCTTTACTACTATCACATCTTTTCTTTTGCCGGGGGTGGTCTCTATAATTGTCCTTCGTACATACACCACCCCCACCTTCTAGTTTAAATGCCTAGAAAAATATTGTCTAAATTTCTCTGCAAGGTTTCTTTTTCCTGCTGTAGTAATATGTAGCCCATCAGTGCAATATAGCTTCTTGTCCTTCCATGTATTTCCCCATCCTCCTATGTACCTGAAGCCTTCTTGATGACACCAGGCTCTGAGCCATCTATTAAAATCTTCTGTGTTTTTCACTCTTTGCTCTCCTTTTCCATATGCAGGCAGTATCTCAGAAAAAGCTAAAGTCTTTACAAAAGGTTTCACGCCCTCACCAAGCTCCCGAAAAGCTTTCTGTGCTGCAAGTGTGGAGTTGTTGGCCAGGTCATTTGTTCCCAGATGGATAACAACATCAGTGTTAAAATCCTTAGTTTCTTCCTTAATTATAGTCAGTATTTTCCTGGAACTCCTGGTAGCTGAGGATCCTGGAAGACATTTCACTATTTTGGTCTCCTCGCCCTGTGTTCCAAGGTTAATGCCTCTGATGATGGAATCCCCCAACAGTAATAGTTTTCTGTTTTTGGCTTTTTTATTTGTACTTAGGGTGCGCTTGTTCTCTTGAGTTACCTTCATTGGTTCCAGTCCCACCTCCCTTCTGTTTTCCTGAGTATCGCAGTGCACTAGTGGAGCGAAGGAATTCTGTAGAGGTAATATTAGTGAAGGTGGATATTTCTGTGTTACATGTCGCAATCTTCCTGAGCCTACTGTGACCCATTTATTCCTGGGCTGTTTTATTCTTTGAGGTAGAGGTGGTAAGTTGGTATGATTTTGTGGAGTGATGGAAGCTGCTTTAATTGTATTCAATTCCTGTTTAAGTTTGCAGAGCTCCTCCTTAATACTGGCAAGTTGAAGACAGATGGGGCAAGCCTTAAGCCTCCAAATAGTATGTCTTGGAATTAAAGCACCACAGTGATTGCATAGAATAAAGGTCATCTTGATTGGTTGTGAAGTGACTTGATTTGAGTAGTCCTGATTATATGGGTCTCTATATATGAATAGTGGTCCCTGGGGTTGGTGGGACTATAAGTAAGACTACTAGTAAGGCAGAAATATAGGCTCTATACCACCTAAAACACAGTATTTTAAACAAAACTGCAGGTTCTATCAGTGCTACCCTAAAACACAGGATTTATAACAGATTTTCCCTACTTTAGTCACCCTGAGCCACAGGCACCAGAAATATAGGCTCTATACCACCTAAAACACAGTATTTTAAACAAAACTGCAGGTTCTATCAGTGCTACCCGAGACAGAATTAGCTCTTAATGAGGGGCTGTGTCCCAGGGACTCTCCCAATATCCAACAGACAGGTTACTTTTTGTAATCAAAGAATTCATCTCAAGGACCACCCTTGAAGGAATTCACTCACCTGGTACCCCCAAAAAGGATGACTTTATCTCCCACCATACAGCAGCATTGTCTGCGACGAGGACATGGACCCTTCCCCTTTGGCTTTACCTTCTTCCAGGAAAATGACTCTGAAGAACAGCAACATTCATATTAGTGGTGAAACACAGAAAAATGGACACACAAGATAATGGCAGTTTGTTTCCTTGTCAATTGCAGCCCAGAGCAGACGATGCACTGCTGGAGCTGCAGTTTTAAGGGGGCTTTGTAGCTGCATTACACACATTCTTTAGGAGATATTTCCAGAGAAACTACTCCCACAATTGTAAGTGCATGGTAAACACACAGATCACTGAAGCTGTGTTCTCCCCAGAAATTTTTTCCAGCCGGGTGGCATGAAAAAGTAGCCGGGTGGAAGGGGATGGGGAAATTTGGTGGTGCGGAAATTTAACCCCCTCTTTTACTAAGGTGCTAGCATTTTTAGCGCACGCAAACCCCCTGCACTATGCGGGAAAATTAACGCCAGCTCAATGCTGGTATTAACGTCTAGTGTGCGTGGCAATTCTGCGCGCACTAAGCGCACGCTAAAACCGCTATCGCAGCTTAGTAAAAAGAGCCCTAAATGTGTACTGTTTTTATTAGTTAATTATTATTATTTTCCAATGCTCAATATGACTTCCTTTTTTAAGGTTTGACACTTATGCCAGAATATTTTTACTAAATTTAAGAAGTATCCAATTCTAGAAGGGAATAATTAGATATTCACCCTCTTTCAAATGGTATAGAGGTTTACAAAGGGAAATGCGTGAATGAAGTCATTAGGTTCAATCTAGCCATTTATTGCTGCATGAATTTAAACAACTAAAAAAAAAAAAAAGTTTAAATATAGCTCATCCAGTCATACAAGAAATGGCTCTACAGCAGGGGTGCCCACTCTTTTTGGGCTTGTGAGCTACTTTTAAAATGACCAAAATCAAAATGATCTACCAACAATAAAATTTTTAAAAATACACACACGGGGGGTGGGGGGCGTGGCTTGGCACATGCAGTGGATGGAAGTGTGATCGTGGAGCTCTGATAGCCAAGCAGCGGTTATTATAAATATATTATACATTTTTGCCAAAAAATTAAATTTTTGTCATCCGGGTGCTGTGAGAAGATGACCAGCACACACCAGGGGAAAATTGAGGCGGCTTTTGCGACATCCGGTAAGGCAAAGCGCCTCAAGCAAGATTTGGCGGCAGCGGCAAAAGCCCCACTTCCTGAGGAAGAAGAAATAGGGAAAAAAGACAATGGCTGAACTTAAAAAAATTTCAAAACAGATCCAGAAAAATGCAGAAAGCATTCAAGATGTAAAAGAAGAAATGTTAAACATTAACAGGTAGTTAGAGGCTGCTTCTCAAAGAATGACAGTTTTAGAATCCAGGATGGATCAGATGGAACTAACTGCTGTTGAAGCTAAGGAAGATAATAAAATCATCAAAGAGTTACAGAAAAGGCTGATGGACTATGAGAACCGTGGTAGAAGAAAGGACATTAAAATTTTTGGACTGGCAGAAAATTTGGAGGGGGGAAACCCGGTTCAGTTCCTGGAGAATTTGCTCCCAAAGCTGCTGCAGCTGAACACTAAGTACCCCCTAGAAATTGAACGAGCATACAGGATTCCTTTCCAACGGTCAGCAAATAACTCCAAGCCTAGACCTCTGATTTTCAAACTTCTGAGGTTCAGTCAAGCATTTTAAATATTGAGCTTAGCAAAAGCTGATAAAAATTTAAACTACAAAGGCTCTAAGCTCATATTCTTGCCGGATTTTGAAAAAAGTACTGTGGCTGTAAGGCAGCAGTTTCTTCAACTCAGAGCGCAGTTGAAAGAGAAAGGATACAAATATGGCTTATACTATCCTGCAAGAATGAGAATTTCCTCTGGAAATAAGTCACTTTACTTTGAGGATCCAGAAAAACTGAAAAGTTTCTTTGCCACCTCAGAGCCAATGTATTTGTGAAGTGTTTCCAAGAATAAAAGATAGAATAAATGAAAAAGATTGATTAATTTCCAGATATGTTATTTCAGGAAAAGAAGAAAGAAGATATAAAGAGGATTAACTGATTTCCAGATATATTATTTTAGAAATAGAAGAAAGAAGAAATGAAGAGGATGGACTGATTTCCAGATATATTATTTTAGAAATAGAAGAAGGAAGAAATGAAGAGGATTAACCGTTTTAAAGTTATATTATTATTGAGCTTTTGTTAAGTCTAAAGAGAGTCTATGCTTTTCTTGGATATTTCTGGTTTGAGTTTATTTATTTGTGTTCTTTTCAGTATTTTTCTTTTGAATGAAGGTCAGGATATGAGGATGGAAGGATGACATAAATGTTATGTGTCATTTGTTTAATGGAATCTTTTTAAGATTTGGTTGGATATTATTAATGAGACAGTGGATTTAATGAATTAGAGGAAATTGAGTATGAATTTAAGAATGTAAAGCGTGGTTTCTTGATTTTTTAAGATTTACGTTTATGAAAAAATCCACATCAACACACGACAGAAAATTAATCCTACTACATTTTGGGAGAAGGTAGATCCAGCATTCGACCACATCAACCCCAAAGAATTTGTAACTCACTGGCGTACCCTTAGCGAAGCTACTTTGAACGAGCTAGCACCAATAAAAACAAAAAACAAAATCTGTAGACCTTCAGACAAATGGTTCGACGCCGAACTACTCCATTTAAAAAGACAATGCAGACACCTCGAAAGAATATGGAAAAAACAGAAACAAGACCAAACAAAAGTAGCATGGAGAAACCAAATCAAACAATATAACATCAAACTAAAGGAAAAAAGGAAAGCATACTACTCCAAACTAATAGGCACTGAAAACCCAGACTCAAAAATACTCTTCAATATTGTAAGAAAACTCACGGACACCAAACCTTTCCTAGCTACTCAAGGAAACCAATCTCCTTCAGCCCACCAATTAGCAGACTACTTCAAGCACAAAATCACCAATATCAGATCCACATTCAACAATTCATTAACCCTCCTCGATGAGATTATAACAACACCAACAATAGATGAAGCCTTAGTAGCTGACAGAACGTGGACTAACTTCCCCAAAGTACAATGGAACGACATGACTCGACTATACAACAAATATAGTAAAACTTCTTGTGACCTAAACAGCTGCCCATCGTACCTGCTAACAACCGCATCCATCAAGTTCAAAGCTAACCTCATGAACTGGCTACAATCCACGCTCACAGATGGTCACTTCCCACCAGAACTAGGCGAGATTATTATCACCCCCATACCGAAAGATCCCAAAGCTCCAAACAATAATCCAGCCAACCACAGACCCATCGCTTCAATCCCATTATATATCAAACTACAAGAAGGTCTTGTAGCACAATACCTCACCAACTACCTAAAAGACCACAACATACTACACCCATCACAATCAGGATTCAGAAAAAACCACAGCACAGAGACACTACTTGTATCTCTAATGGATATAGCCCGCCAACACATCAGCAAAGGGAACAGGATACTACTTATCCAACTAGATCTCTCAGCAGCTTTCGACCTAGTGGATCACAACATACTACTCCAGATACTAGACGCCATAGGGATCTCAGGTTTGGTACTCAACTGGTTCCAAGGCTTCCTTAAAACTAGAACTTATAAAGTAAAGACAAAAGACCACATATCTGACCCTTGGTCAAACCCCTGTGGAGTACCGCAAGGATCTCCATTATCACCCATACTTTTCAACCTCTACGTATCCTCACTGGGCACCACTCTAGACTCCCTAAATATAGTCTCATTCAGCTACGCAGACGACATAACAATCCTTCTCCCCTTCAATACCCAAGACCCCAATTCATCAGGACGACTGAAAAAAACTCTGGAAACGGTAGAAACATGGATGACCAACCACAAACTGAAACTGAACACGGATAAAACCAAATTCCTGCTGCTAGAAAAAGACAAAGAACCTACCTTAACTGATCTGATGACAAATGCAATCACATACCCAATACAGCCAGCACTCAAAATCCTGGGAGTAACGATAGACAGGAGATGCACAATGCAGACTCATACTAACAAAACCATCCAAAAAGCCTTCTACACCATGCGCAACCTGCGAAAAATAAGAAAATTCTTTGACAAAATACAATACAGGATCTTAGTCCAATCACTTGTACTAGGACTTGTAGACTACTGCAACAGCCTTTATCTACCCTGCCCCGCTTACATGACCAAACAATTACAGACAGTACAGAACACAGCACTCAGACTTATCTACTCGCTAGGAAAATACGATCACATCACTAATGCCTATCTCGACTCACACTGGCTACCGATACAAGCAAGAACGCAATTCAAACTATACTGTCTATTATTCAAAGCACTAAACGGAACAGCACCTCTCTACCTAAACAGCCGCCTAATCCGAAACCTCTCAACTAGAGTAAGGAGAACCCAGACCCCATTCACCTACCCCTCACTCAAAGGCACAAAACGCAAAAAGCTATATGACAACCTACTTGCTACACAGGCCGCGAAAATTGACCCCATCATATCCAAGCTGCTGACCACAACTACGGACTACAAAGCGTTTCGAAAAGATATAAAAACTATACTATTCAAAAAACACATCCCAATATTATAATCTACCCTCATCTTCTCACCCTTCATAACCTCCTGCAACTCACAACCAACTGCAATTTCGTCCCCATAGGCAACATCTAATCTAGTTGCAACGGGCGATAAGCCAATTCATATCCAGAAACACTGTTTCCCCAAATACCGAAAAATCAGATATAACAACCTAGGAACAGACGATTTTTTGGTAACATAAGATTATGCTTTGTAATATTATGTAATGTAACATAAGGTTATGCTTTGTAATATAACATAAGGTTATGCTTTGTAATATTATGTAATGTAAGTTATGCAATGTACTGGAATAATAAGGTAAAATAACACAAAGTAACCCTACGTAAAGTCTTGTAAAGTTATGTAAGATAAATTATGTAAGATAAATTATGTAAACTTAATGCAAGCAATGCAAGCACGGTAAGGATAATGTAAAGTAACGCAAAGTAACTCCACGTAAAGTTATGTAAAGTTATGTACGAAAAGTTATGTAAAGTTAGGTATGCAAAGTTTGTAAAGTTATACAAATAAGTGTATTGTCATCGCCTGGAAATGACCAGCCATCTTCTAATGTAATCCGCTTAGAACCGCAAGGCACAAGCGGAATAGAAATCACTAATGTAATGTAATGTAATGTAATGAAATGTGATTTCATTAACTGTATAAGTGATTTCTTTGATTAATTTTTTTCTATTTACAATTATGAGTTAGGGAGCAATTATATTAAATATGATTGATTGATAATATAATTATAATGGGGTAAAGGACAGTATATGTGGGTAATTAATTGATTTTGAGTTAAGAATTGATCAAATATAAAGGTTTATGAATTTTACTTTAATAGGAGTATTTAATTTTTTAATTAAATGAATTAAGATAAGGCTATTTAAAAAAAAAAAAAACAAATATATTTTTATTATTCTGACAAAGATGACATGTTTTAAACGTTGCCTGGGGGGGAGTGTAGGGGTTACATATCCTATGTGCGTTACAAGTGTTACCAAATGGTGGGAGGGTTTGGGAGGGATGGGGTGGGGGGGTGTTTAATAATATGTTTAATGATTAATTTTGGGAATAAAGGGAATGGATATTTAATTTATTTATTATTAGAAATTAAGATAGTACTGGTGTCTAATCATTCTATAATAATTAAAAATGTATATTATTATTGGAATAAATTTTTAGTTGAATGATGGTTAAATTTTTTTCATTAAATGTAAATGGCCTCAATCATATGATCAAGAAAAAGAACATGTTAGATTTCCTTAAAAAGCAGAACTCTGATGTGTATTTCATTCAAGAGACACACCTGTCATTTAATGAATCTAGGAAGCTGGAAGGAGGATGGATTTCAAAATGTTTTTTTGCTCCAGCAAATGGGAAAAAGGCGGGGGTTGCTATATTAATAAGTAAGAAATGTTTAGCGAATTTTCAGATGGTTGCTGCTGACCCATTGGGTAGGTGGGTGCATGTCAAAATGAGCATGGGAAATAATACCCTTGATTTGTTTAATCTATATGCTCCTAATTCGAATCAAATGGAGTTTTTTAAAAGTATACAACAATTATTATTACCACTGGCTGCTTCCAATTTGGTAGTGGCTGGAGATTTCAATGCTGTAATGGACCCGATTGTGGATAAAAGTCCAAGTAAAATTATAAAATCATTAGGGTTAGATAATTTGGTTCAATCTTGTGATTAATAGATATATGGCGTATTCTTCATTTTAATGATCGGGAATTTTCTTTTTGTTCACAAGTTCATAAGTCTTTTTCAAGAATTGATTATATATTTGTTTCAAATAAATTAGCTCAGAAAGTGACTAAAGCCTTCATAGATCCTATCATTTTATCTGATCATGGTGGTGTTTGGATTGAATTACAATTAGATGAACAAGTTGAGGTAAAGCCGATTTGGAGGTTTGATAATACTTTGATTGCAGATTTAAATTTTATTTAAGAGTTTAAATCAAAAATGATTGAGTTTTTTCAATTTAATGATTCTGGTGATATTAATAGTGAGGTGTTATGGGATGCATTTAAAGCAACAATGAGAGGTCATATTATCTCATATTCAGCGCATGTTAGAAAACAAAATAAAAAACAATTTTATGATTTGGAAAAAGAAATTAAAATTCTAGAAAATAAATTAATTAATAAATGGGAACAAAGTACATTACAAATTTTGTTAAAAGATAAAGCCAAATATAATGAATTATCTTCAAAGCTTGTTAGGAATGATATATTTTATCAGCAAGCTCAGTATTATGGAAATTCAAATAAGGCTGGGAAATTATTAGCAAATTATCTTAAGGCAAAAAAAAGGAAAACAAAGATTGTTGTAATAAAAGATAACAAAGGAGAATCATATACTAAAAATGAGCATATTTTACAACAGTTTTTGGCTTTCTATAAGGAATTATATTCTTCAGAGACTTATAGAAAAAAGAACAAGATGGTAGACAATTTTAAAACTCAATTAATGGACCACAAATTCCTGAACATATAAAAGGAAGTTTAGAAGAACCTATATCTCTAAAAGAATTAGAAACAGCATTGAGGTCTCTTAGAGCTGGATCCGCTCCAGGTGGTGATGGTTATACAGTAAAATTTTATAAATCATTTCAAATTAACTTTTTACCACATTTGTTAAATTTATATCAATATCAACTGACTAAAGGTTGTATTTCAGGTACTATGGCAGATTCGTTGGTTATTGTTTTGCCGAAGCCAAACAGAGATCCTACTTTGGTTTCAAACTACAGGCCTATTTCATTAATAAATGTGGATGGGAAAATTATTGCTAAATTATTGGCTTTAAGATTGGCAAAAGCTCTCCCTTTTATTATTGATACTCACCAAACAGGATTTGTTGCAAGGAGACATTCTTCTCATAATACTAGATTGGCTTTTCATACTTTAAATTTAACAAAAAATATGAATGATCCAACTTTCTTGGTCTCTCTAGATGCAGAAAAGGCTTTTGATAGAGTGGAGTAGAATTTTATGTATCAAGCATTAGAATGGTTTGGGGTTGGATCTGGTTTTATTCAAATGATTCAGATGCTGTATAGCTCTCCTGGTGCAAGATTATACATTAATAATAGTTTATCAGACAGATTTGACTTGCGAAGGGGAGTTAGACAGGGTTGTCCCTTATCTCCATTGCTCTTTGATGTTGTTTTGGAGCCCCTGTTAATTGCTATTAATCAGGCAAGGGAGATACAGGGTATTCCTTATTCGAATTGGGAATATAAACTCTGTGCTTATGCGGATGATACTCTGCTTTATTTGAGAAATCCAGAGACCACCATTCCATGCTTACTTGAATTGATAGAGAGATTTGGAAAGTTTTCAGGATATAAGATTAATTGGAGTAAGTCTGAAGTTCTCCCGCATTGTGTCAAGGGATTATTTAATTCTTTTTCCTTTTGCTGGAAAGATGAGGGTTTAAAATATTTATGTATCTTTATTAAAAACAATATTGAAAACACAGTAAAGGAGAATGAAAAACTTTTATTGAAAAAAGTAACAGAATGACATTGCTCCTGCCCCGGCTGCACAAGAGGAAGCTAAATTAAGTGCTCCTTGCTGGAACCCTTGATAAAGCCAGTTTGGCGAAACGGGTCCCGTCGGGCATTTGAGCATTGGAGCAAGAATGATAAAAAAAAAGAAAAGTTTTTGAATAAATAAAATTGAAGAACGTCACAAGTTGGTCTGTTCTGTTTTGAATGGTTTATCCTGCTGAGTGAGGATTGCACACTGTATGTACTGGATCCTCCCAGAGCTCATGGAGAATGTCCCAGACTGGTTATATTTAGAATGGCGACTCCTGTTTCCTATACATCTGGTTCGTTTGCTTAGTATAAAAATACCTAGAAGATATAAAGAGAATAAAATATTGGTTGATACCTGGAAAACTTTACATTATATTAGTAATTTGACACCTATTCCAGTTTCTAAATCATTACATCAATCCATTTGGCTGAACTACAAGATAAAAATTGGCGGATGTCAATTCGGCTGGAAGCAATGGGTTATTGGAGGTATTCGTACTTTGAATGATATTATTTTAAATGGTTCGATGCTTAGTTTTTCACAATTGCAACATAAATATGGTTTAAATAAGACACAAAATTTTAGATGGTTGCAGTTGAAGCATGCTATTCAGGAGGGGTTCCCTGAATGGAAGAATCTTAACAATCAATATAGTTTGGAATTCCTTTGCTTTCAGGTGGATTTCTTGGGTCACCAAGCCGCACAGTGGTATAAATTACTTAATGAATATCTGAATAAAAAAAAAAGAAAACTGGGTTGAGGGATATTTGGAGCATTGAGATCAAGCACCAAATTTCTGCATCTCAATGGCCACAAATTTGGTCTTGGAGATTAAAGTCTACAATGTCGGCATCTATGAGGCAAACATGGTTGTTTTTATTGCAGAGTGTTTTGGACCCCAGTTCGTTTACAAAAAGTAGATACTTCTAGGTCTAATAGATGCTGGCATTGTAATAAGGATGCAGGAACTTTAGATCATTTAATTTATTTCTGTCCTTGTATTAATGCCTTTTGGAAATCAATTTGGCCCCAAATTAATTTGCTATTAGAAAACGTTGTTGCCTTGTCATATGACACAATTTTATTTGGTACTTCAATGAGGTTTAAAAGTCAAATTTCAATATCTAACAATAAATTATTATTATTAATATTGACAGGAGTTGCCATTCAACACATCACTAGAAATTGGAAAGACTATACAAGACTTAACTATACCTTTTGGTGGAATTCAGTATGTTATACATATAAAATGGAAAGAGTTCTTGATTTACAGAATGGGAATTATGAAAGGTTTAAAAAGATATGGGGGCCATTGATTGAATATTCAAATGATTAGACACCTTTAAATGTTTGAAATTTTATAATAAGAAGGGATATAATACATATATGAATGAATTTTATTGATATAGGGAGGGCTGGGAGGATGGGATGGGGGGTAATTTAAAGTATTTAAGATTTATGGTTAAGAATGTACAAGTGATTTTGTATATTATAAGATATCGTATTGTATACTTGTTAATTGAAGTGAAAATGAATAAAGAATTAAAAAAAAAACACAACACACTATAAGCAGAGAAAATGTTAATTATCATTTATATTCCGCGGGTTTTCAAAGAGGTCAAGGGAGATGACTTTATGCAATGTCACCTCAGGAACAACTTTACAAAAATAGACAAATATACCCCTCCCTTTTTACTAAACTGCGATAGCGTTTTTTAGCGGAGGGAGATGCACTGAATGCCCTGCGCTGCTCTCGATGCTCATAAGCTCCCTGCGCTAAAAACCATTATTGTGGTTTAGTAAAAGGGGGCCAATAGTGCAAAATATATAGATATAAATTCTCAAAACGGACACATTTTGATCCCTAAATTGAAAATAAAATTATTTTTCTTACCTTTTTCTCTGGTGATTTCATGAGTCTCTGGTTGCACTTCTTCTTCTGACTGTAAATCCAGTATTTCTTTCTTTCTGCCCCTCCCCTTTTCTTTCTGTCTCTCTTTCTCTCCCCCCCTGCCTGCCTTTCTTTCTCTCTCTCTCCCCCCTGCCTCCCTCTTTATTTCTGCCTTTCTTTCTCTCCCCCTACCTGCCTGTCTTTCTTTCTTTCTCTCTCCCCCTGCCCCAAGCCATCGCGCCAATTTCTTCACTTCCCCGATTCTTTCCCTACACTCTAAGCCACCACGCCAATTTCTCCCTGCTGCTTCCCCGAGCCAGGCCAGGCACATACAAGCGCCGGACTCACAAGACTTCACCTCCAACATCAATTCTAACATCGGTGAGGAAGTTCCAGGCCAGCCAGGCAGCGATTGGTTGGCCCAGAACTTCCTCTCTGACGTAAGAATTGACGTCGGAGATGAAGTCTTGTGAGTCCGGCACTTGTGGCCTGGCTCAGGGAGGCAGGAAGAAAAAGATCATAAAGGCAACGCGATCGACTCACATTACCTTTGCGATCTACTGGTCGATCGTGATCGACCATTTGGGCACCCCTGCTGTCATGGTATCCTATCCTGACCTGAGTAAAGGGATTTAGTCCCAAAAAAGTTCCTTATTTCCATTTCCTATTTATAAACTTTAATCAATACAGTTACAATACTACTTGATTCTATGTAAAGCAACAAAAAAATTTTTTCTACCTTTTGTCGTTTCTGCTTTAATCATCTCTTCGCTCTCTTTTTTCTATTCAGCGTTTGAACTCGCTCCCTTCCATGCAACATCTGTCCTCTCTTTGCCCCTTCCACCCAGCCTCTGCCCTCTCTCTCGCTACTCCTTCCATCTACTGTCCACCCTCTCTCTGCCCCTTGCATCCACGGTCCACCCTCTCTGCCCTTTCCATCCAGTGTCCGCCTTCTCTCTGTTCCATATGGCATCTTCCCTCTTTCTATGTCCCTTCAATAAACTGTATATCCTGTGCCCTTTCTCTCCTTTGTACATGATTCATTTCAGCTTCACCCCCTCCCCTATGCTCTGGCATCTCTCTCTTCTCCTTTCCTTCCTACTCCACCCCATGGTCTGGCATCTCTATCTCCTTCCCTTCTCTCTCCCCCATGCCCTGGCATCTTCCTCCCCCCCCTCCATGGTCTGGTAGCTCCTTTCCTTTCCCTCCTTTCCATGGTCTTGGCATCTCTTTCCTCTCCTGTCCCTTCCCTGGTCTTCCTTCTCCCCTCTCTCTCCCCAATTGGGTGCTGCAGCATCAGCACTTCTCTTCCCCTCCCCCATTGGGTGCAGCAGCATTTTTCTTCTCCTCCCTCATTGGGTGCAGCAACAGCACTTCTCTTCCCCTCCCCCTCCCCAATTGGGTGCAGCAGCAGCAGCATTTCTCTTCCCCTCCCCAATTGGCTGCAGCAGCTGCTTTTCTTTTCCCCACCCCAATTGGGTGTAGCAGCTTGTCTCTTCCTCCTCCCCCCCAAAAATGGGTGCAGCAGCAGAACATTTCTCTTCCCCCTCCCCTCCCCCATTCGGTGCAGCAGCAACATTTCTCTTCCCATCCTTCCCAGCTCATACACCCGTTGACAGAGTCGCTAGGCAAGTTGTAAGCTTCCCTCCATCTTCCATAGGTCAGCGACAGAGGGAAGCTTACAACTTGCTGCCCTTCCTTGCTTTGGGCCTTCCTCGTTGCCGGGTCCTGCTTTGCGGAAACATAAAGTAGGCAGGACCCGTCAGCCAGGAAGGCCCGAAGCAAGGAAGAGCAGCAAGGCAAATTTTAACTTCCCTCCGTCACTGATCTATCTCCCGCATGATCTGGGGCTCTAATGGTACCATTGTCAGTGCCGGCTTCCCTTCTCTACCCCCCCCGGTACGTAACTTCCAGTTGAGGAGGGAAGAGAAGGGAAGCCGGCACGGACAGTGGTACCATTAGAGCCCCAGAGCACGGGTTCAAGTCACTTGCTGCTGTTTTTAGTGTTTTGGGTTTTTTTAAAGTCAGGCGGGAACTTTTGGTGGCTGAACTTTCTGCGGCTCTTCAATGTTGAGCAGCGGTGGCAGCAGGATTTGCGGCAGATGATAGCCGGGCACTCACATAAATTAGCCGGGTGCAGCGCCCGGCTAAAAGGCGCTAGGGAGAACACTGACTGAAGTCTCATCACTGGCTACTGATGCAAGCAGCCGAGCTGAGGCAAATAGTGGCAATGAAATGAACAAACATTGCTTTCCTCCCCCTAACAAAAAACACACCTTAACAAAGAGCTAGTCTATGCTGAAATCTGGCAACTAAAATTCAATGCAAAGAAATGCAGAGTAATGCATTTGGGGATTAATAATTGGAAGGAGCCGAATATGCTGGGAGATGAGAGGTTGATATGCACAGATGGGGAGAGGGACCTTGGGGTGATAGTGTCCAAAGATCTAAAGGCGAAAAAACAGTGTGACAAGGCGGTGGCTGCTGCCAGAAAGTTCCTGGGCTGTATAAAGAGAGGCATAGCCAGTAGAAGAAAGAAGGTGTTGATGCCCCTGAACAGGTCATTGGTGAGGCCCTACTTGGAGTATTGTGTTCAGTTTTGGAGACCGTATCTGGCGAAGGACGTAAGAAGACTTGAAGCGGTCCAGAGGAGGGTGACGAAAATGATAGGAGATTTGTAACAAAAGACGTATGAGGAGAGACTGGAAGCCATGACTATTTATACCCTAGAAGAAAGGAGGGACAGGGGAGATATGATTCAGACGTTCAAATACTTGAAGGGTATTAATGTAAAACAAAATCTTTTCCAGAGAAAGGAAAAAGGTAAAACCAGAGGACATAATTTGAGGTTGAGGGGTGGGAGACTCAAGAGCAATGTAAGGAAATTCTTCTTTATGGAGAGGGTGGTGGATGCCTGGAATGCGCTCCCGAGAGAGGTGGTGGAGAGGAAAACGGTGACGGAGTTCAAAGAAGCATGGGATGAACACAGAGGATCTAGAATCAGAAAATAATAGTAAATATTGAAGAACTAAGGCCAGTACTGGGCAGACTTGCACGGTCTGTGTCTGTGTATGGCCGTTTGGTGGGGGATGGGCTGGGGAGAGCTTCAGTGGCTGGAAGGGTATAGATGAGCTGGAGTAGGTTTTAACGGAGATTTCGGCAGTTGGAACCCAAGCACAGTACCGGGTAGAGCTTTGGATTCCTGCCCAGAAATAGCTAGGAAGAAAAAGAAAAAAAAAAAATTTAAATTGAATCAGGTTGGGCAGACTGGATCGACCATTCGGGTCTTTATCTGCTGTCATCTACTATGTTACTATGATTGCAATTTCCTTTCTTCTGTTTTGTCCTCCATCTCTGGTTACTTATGCAGGCTATTTTATAGTTTGTATTGTAAACCACTGTGTTGGTATTTTCCAAACAGCAATATATCAAATTGTATTCCTTTGTATGTCGTCACTTCTCTGAGAAAAGCAATTTTGAAATGAACCATTCTAGCAGGATACATCCAGAAATCTTTCTAAATCTGAAACAGATCCTGCATCATCCTTGGAACCTTGGAAAAGCCCCAGAAGAGGTTAAGCAGAGGCTGCTGAGCAATAATCAGATGGAGCCCTCACTCTCGTCTATAGCACAGGGACAACAGGGGCGAAGAAATAGCCAGTGGTCACATTTATTTATTTGATTTTTTAGGCTGCCCTCCCAAAGGTACTCAAGTATTTTCCCCATCTGTCCCGGTGGGCTCACAGTCTGTCTAATGTACCTGGGGCAGTGGGGGATTAAGTGACTTATCCCGGGTCACAAGGAGCAGCACAGGATTTGAACCCACAACCTCAGGGTAGCAAGGCTGGTGAGAGAGGAGAGACAGTATTGGTCTAAGAAAATGGATATATTCATGCGTTTGATATAGTGCTTTTTTGTGGTTCAACTAAAATGGCTTATTTATTATACTTTCTCTGTCCCCAGTGGACTTACAATCTGCCTATGAAGGGGATCATTTCTTGATCCCAGCCAAAGTTCCTGCAATATAGCTTCCTGACAGAAGCAAAAACCAAACATTTGAAGAAGAAAATACAGATCACCACCATGCTGAAATTACAAGCAAACAACTTTGGATAATGTGAATCATAACAGCCCCGCAATCAGAGAAAAAAGAATTCACAATTCCCCACAGTTCTTGTGGGATCCGTAAACAAGGGAAGGGAAATGAAATATAATTAAAAGGCAAAGTAAGGCAACATCACTTTCAGCACAGACCCTGACATTTCCACACACAATGGCATGCGCCTTTCTCCCATCGCTATGCGAAGGGCTCATAAGCATAGCACAAGCTGTCACTTTCACTGTCTCCATCATCTTTAAGCCACAGAAAACTTGTATGCAAACAGAGAACTATGTGACCTCAGGCTCCCCTCTCCAAACATTTATCTGTTCCTCAAACTAGTTGGATCTGTAGGCTGTCCAAAGGCAATATAGAAGAGATAAATAGTCACTTGTAGCTTCAATCCCCCTATACCCACCTATGTTCAGAATCTCATCTTTCACCTTCCATGTCTCTCCAACTCTCCCCAGTTGTGAAGGAGTATCCTAGTGCTTCGAGCTGAATCAGCACTAATGCAAATTTTGTCTCATGTCAGCGACACATTCTAAAAACAACCACAATTTTCCAGATTTGCAAGTATTTTTGTGAACAACCATGTAACATCTGTGAGCAACAGTCCCAGAATGTTTGAGCGACTGCTCATGTGCTCAGAGGGAACATAGCTTAACACCCTGAGGTTGTGAGTTTGATTCCTACTCCAGCTCCTTGTGACTCTGGGCAAGTTACTTACTTATCACTTCTTTGTCCCATGTAAACCGCTTTGATTGTGTAAACCACCTGGAAAAAGCGATATATCAAGTCTTCCCCCCATTTCCTTCTCTGGTGTCCAGCATCTTCCCTCTGTATCCCTATATTCTCATCATTTACAGCATCTCCCTATACAACCCTACACCTCCCCTTTGATCCAGCAGCTGCCCTCCATGTACCTTTTATCTTGGGCACATTCATTCTGCCTATGGCTGTGGGGTCACCAGGGTTGAGAGGAACCAACCTATATTAATGAATTCCATACTCTAGTAACTTGGAACTCAAATGTCCTCATATGCAGACTATGTGGTCATTTCATTCCCTACTTCAGACAGCTTACAAAAGAACCTAGAAAGCTCTTGCAAATCATGGGCCCTAAATAAGCATCTGAAAGAAGACAATTATGATTTTACACAAAAAGTTAAAAAAAATCTCTGAACAAACAAGAAGTTGAACATTCAGAAGACTGTATACTTAGCACTGAGTACTCTATATTTGTAAGTTTTAAATTGGCCATAAAGATGCTGTTAGAAGAAGCCACCAGGAACTTTTGAGCATTCCGACCTGATCCTACCTGCCCTTTCAACTATCACCCCATCTGCATCATCCCTTTCTTATCCAAGCTACTGAACATGTTGTTCACAGCTATTGCCTTGATTTTCTATCAAGATATTCTTGATCCACTACATCTGGCTCTCGCCCTCTACATTCTACAGAAACAGCCCTTGCTAAAGTCTGCTGAACAAGTCTCAGTTTCTGACATTATTGCTTGAATGCGTCACTGCCATATGAAACTAAACAAGGCCTACAGGATTACAGGACCAGAGGCAACATGGATTCACTAGAGGTAGGTCTTGTCAGACAAATTTGATCAATTTCTTTGACTGGGTGACCAGAGAATTGGATAGAGGATGTGCGCTAGATGTGGTGTATTTAGATTTTAGCAAAGGTTTTGACAGTATTCCACCCTGCTTTGGTAACATCGTGGCGCAGGGACTGCATTTCATTACGAATGTCCAGCAGCAAATCTCTCAGGGAGTCCGGTGCCTCCATGGGGCCCCCCTGCACACCACTGTCTGGCCGATCCTGGTGTTCCACGCTGCCCCCCACAGCAGCCTCCGACATCGCCATCTTGGTCGCCTGTGTCGGGCTTGTTCCTGCTGCCTTCGGGTCTCCTTGCTTCTTTCCCGCAAACCCATAACTGTCCAACTTTCTCCTCGTGGACATCCTATGTGTCCGGCAGCTGGTTGTGGGAGTTCGGGGGTTGCAGGTGCTGCTCGTGGGGCGGGTGAGGCAATAGTCTCTGCAGCTCCACCAGATCTCCTGTCAGGATCTCCTCCGCTGTAGCCAATCTCCCGGGCACTCTTCACTCTGGGGCTCTCTGCTAACAAGCCAGGTCGGCTATGTCCACTTTTAGGCAGGAAGGTAGGACACCATGGGGCTCCAAGCAAGGAACCAGCTCCCATCGTGTGCCAAACTTCTGCTCCTCCAAAAGCTGAGCCGTTCACCTCCAGAGCACAGTTGCTTGCCACTTACTAAGCTTTCCCCCATAGGCCACTGACCAGCACCTGATTCTCTCCCGTCTGGCCCTGCAATCACCAGATTGCACCTTTTACATCTCACCACCGATTTCCGCGGTCCAGGCCTTCCACTCTGGCATGTTCGGCGGCTTGCGCACAGAGGGCCGCTCCTAGCATTCTCGCTGTTCTCTTCTCTGGATGTTTGCCGGGAAGAGGTTAGCCCGGGGGCTGGTTAGAAACATAGAAACATAGAATATGACGGCAGAAAAGGGCTGTAGCCCATCAAGTCTGCCCACGCTAATGACCCACCCCCAGACTTCACCCAGCTAGAGATCCCACATACATATCCCATTTCTTTTTGAAATCGAGCACGCTGTTGGCGTTAATCACCTGCAATGGAAGTTCATTCCAATGATCGACTACCCTTTCGGTGAAGAAATACTTCCTGGTGTCGCCATGAAATTGCCCACCTTTGATTTTCAGCGGAAGACCTCTTGTGGTTGAAGGTCCTTTAAGAAGGAAGATATCGTCTTCCACCTCGATGCGGCCCGTGATATATTTAAAAGTCTCAATCATGTCCCCCCTCTCTCTACGTTCCTCGAGCGAGTATAGTTGCTCCATGTGATGAGCGGGCTGACAATCCACCACCCGAATGCCAGTCAGAAGTTTCCCGTTTTTGGAGATCTGGAATCCCGACGAGTTTGCCCTCCCCGAGCACCAGTATAAGAGGCTTTGAGCCACCGCGTGCAGGAGTGAGATTGGGGTAGTGAGCGGCTGAAGATGGAGCCTCTGTTCTAGGCTGCCATCTTCGTCGATGACGTCACTTCCCTCTTTGAATATAATTTAAAGATTAAAAGCATCTTTAAAAAGGAAACTCTTTAAGTTACTTTTAAAACGACTCAAATCATTTTCCTCTCTTACATGCTGGATTGGCCACAAACAACAACACTGGCTAGACAACTATATTAATGGAGCTAGACTGACCTACGACGCTTTTAGAAAAGTCATAAAAACTGCCTTATTCGACAGATATATCACCTAAACAGTAATTACACCAAACACTTTTGACATTGATATTTTTTCATAATCTGTCCACTCTGGAATTCTTAACAAACTGTATTTTGTAATTTGCTGCATTTTTTTAGATTCTACTTACTATAATTTCACTGACTATCTACATATTGTAACTCGTTGATTGTCCAGCTCTCTTTGATGTGAACCGCCTAGAAGTCACAAGATTATGGCAGTATAGAAGAATAAAGTTATTATTATTATTATTACTGGGCTTGATGGACCATTGGTCTGACCCAGTAAGGCTATTATTATGTTCTTGGGCATGTTCTTTTTAACATTTTTTATAAATGATATTGCTGAAGGGTTGTCAGGTAAGATTTGCCTCTTTGCAGATGATACCAAAATCTGCTCTGCCCCCAAGGACTGCTCAGCTGTTCTTCAGCCCTTTAAAAAGGGTTGTGTTGGTTTTTTTTTTTGATAAGCATATTTTATTAAATTTTCAAGAATAACACAAAACGGCAACGTAGTGTACAACTGAATGAAATGAGTGAGTACAATAGGTCAGCCCAGTTTCACTCCCGTACCTGTCTCCCCACCCCCCCAACCCTCAACAACAGGAAGCCACAAAATGCAATAGAAATATTCCAGTCCAGCGTGTCTTAAACCAGTGGAGATCAGACGTTCAGTAAATGACTACGGGCTCTGGGTGTCAAAGTATTCCAGAATGGCTAGGGTTTTTACTTTTAATGATGTTTTACTGTGCCTCTGGATCCATCTAACTCAACTATTCTATAATTTGTTATCTAGTAGTTCCAGACTTGTCCCTGTGGCTTCCATTAATTTTTGTCATGAAGCCCCCATTTTGGTCTCTTTTTCTCTTACTCTTGCTCATTTATCAATACTACTCATTGTACGAAATCTCTTTCCCCCCAGTGTATCTGGCTTTACTAGTGTTTGTGAGACCTGCTCTGGCCTTAGAATCCCCGTACTGGTGCGCACCAGAAACTATTCTTCTAAAAAAAAACAACAACAACAACAAAAAAAATCTCCTTGGGTTGTTAATTACACATCTGTAAAGCCTGTACCTACTACCAATCTGCCCAGTCTTGCCTCTGACTCTCTCACTCTAGTCCCAATATTATATTGCAATGTTAGATCGGCATGCAACAAGACTCAAGTATTAAATGATTTACTAGGGGATTTCGATCCTGGATTCCTGTGCATTACTGAATCCTGGATTCCAAAAGATGATTTATTTACACAAAATGAGCACTGCTCCCTTGGTTATCAAGGTCTTTTCTCTTCCAGAAACTGCCGGAAAGGAGGTGGCCTGGCACTCATCTTTAAAACATTTTTTGATGTTCAGCTTCTCGAAAAGGGTAGTGATACATCATTAGAATATATGCTATCTACTGTCAGCGATGAGCTCCATCATCACCCATTGGGTATTTTGTTATTATGTCATCCTCCAATTCCGTAGAACAAATCCTCTGAATTTGTTTTTCAGATCATAACAAGCGCTTTCCTAAAATTTCAAAGATTACTGATTATTGGTGATATCAATCTCCATCTATACGACAACGCTAGCAAGGATGTGACTGAATTCAGCAGTTTTCTCACCTCCCTAGATTTCCCCTCTCTTAAGGCCTCTCTAACCCATGAAAAGGGGCACTCTTGATATCATTAGCTTTCTCGACCTTACTGACTACAATACCTTAGTCGAAGATGTACGTTGGGAACAAGTCCCCTGGTCCGACCACTTTTTAGGTGCCTTCTGTCTTCATATATCACCTTGGAGTTCAATCAAGCCTCAAAATCAAGAAAATTGCAAGTGAACAGTTCTGGACCCAATTTCTTAATCAGCTCATATTCTGTCCCAAGCCTGATGCCTCAGAAGTCAACTGGCATAATTGGGTAAACCTTTCTGAGACTACCTATTGCTCCTCTATCTACTAAGATTGTTTCCTACTCCTGTAAGGCCCCCTGGTATCTTCCTTATCATAGAGAACTGAAGCAGAAATGCTGAGTACTGGAGCGCAAATGGAAAAAATCTAAATCTCCCACGGATAGACAGTCTTGGAGGGTCAGTATTAAGGTTCTATAATACAGCATTAAAAAAAGCTAGGAAAAATTTTTACGGTGATAACATTATCAGATCCAATAATCAAACCAATACTCTGTTCAACATCTGGCACACTTTAACTTCTAATAGTGATTCATCTATACATCCTTCCTCTCCAGCAGCGGACGATCTAGCAAAATTTTTTGAATGAAAAGGTCGCTGTTATAAGAAACTCTTTTCCTTCATTAGTCTATTACAATTCTCTGGTGACCAGCGACACTAATCTTATCCCAGTAGACAGAACCTGGACAGTCTTTGAGTATGTATCTGAGGCTCAGGTTTCAAAACTGTGCCACAAACTAAGATCTTGTAAATGTGTCTTGGATATGTTTCTTTCATACCTATATGAGAAAATTCCCACTCAGGCTATTTCATCTCTTACTAGACTTATAAATTCTGCCTTACTCTCAGTTAGCACCGGCGAAGACACAGGAGGAGGCGGAGGAAGAGAGGGGAGGCAGAGAATCGATGGACAGCGTGGGATAGCGACAAGAGGAAGCTCCGCCCACCCCAACACGTCATCAGCTGCGCGCCCGGACTCCCCCTTAAAAGGAGGAGACCGCGGCGCAGGAACAACAACTTCGGCCGGTGCAGGAAGCAGTTAGCACCGACGAAGACACAGGAGGAGGCGGAGGAAGAGAGGGGAGGCAGAGAAGCGGTGGACAGCGTGGGGTAGCGGCGAGAGGAAGCTCCGCCCACCCCAACACATCATCAGCTGCGCGCCTGGACTCCCCCTTAAAAGGAGGGGAGCCAATGGCGCGCAGCGAAGGTGAGCGGCAAAGGCGCTCGCCTTAGCGAGAGCGCCTTTGCGAAGGAGCCAGGAAGTTAGGCTGATTCACAGAGAGCCCCAAAAAAACGTTAAGTTACAATCTTTTCTTTTTTGTTTTGTTTTGTTCTTTACCTAGCCACAACACACATCTAGAACAAGCAGTGTGTTGGCGCAGTGGTTGGATCTACAGCCTCAGCACCCTGCGGTTGTGGGTTCAAACCCCGCCGCTGCTCCTTGTGACCCTGGGCAAGTCACTTAATCCTCCATAGCCCCAGGTACGTTAGATAGATTGTGAGCCCGCCGGGACAGATAGGGAAAATGCTTGAGTACCTGATTGTGAAAACCGCTTAGATAACCTTGATAGGCGGTATATAAAATCCTAATAAACTTGAAACTTGAAACCGCAGGAAATTCAGCACCAGAACAACTCACAACTAACAGAAGGATAGCGAACAGGAGTCAGGTCACACACAGCCGCTCGGGGCAGAAGGCTCATATAAAGCTCAGACAATTCAGAAGAGGAACAGGAGATGATTGTCCACGGAAGTCAGAAGATGAGCTTTCCAGTCTTCTGCACCGGCTGCAAAATATATGACTATCTCCCCTCCGGGACTAGGGCATATGTTTGCAGTCGATGCAAGGAGCTGGAAAGCCTGAAACAGCAAGTCCGGCTGCTGGAAGGAACTGTGATGGAACTAGAAGAACTCCTCGCCATGAAAGAAGATAACCGCAAGCAGGAGAAGTTACTAGGAGAATCCAGTACCAGTGAAGTGATAGAGGAATTGGAGAGATTCATTGAGGAAGCCCACCAGCAACATGTGGAGGTCCCAGGCTTGGAGATAAGGGCTTGACAAACAACCAACGAAATAGGCCCGGATGATATGGAAAGAGGCTCCACTACAATGGACGAGGAGACCAAAGTGGAGGTAGAGGATGACCACACACTTGGCAGAAATGGGAGCCCATCTGAAGAAGCACCGCAGAAGGAGGAAGACAGGTCCTACACCAGGGATACGGACCTACAACCCCCTAAGAATCCCCAAATAGAAAAGATAGGGATCATCGTTGGAGATTCCACAATACGCAATGTGGACAGTCACATCGCAGGAGGAAGAGAAGATAGACTGGTCACCTGCCTGCCTGGTGCAAGAGTGAAGGATGTGGCCAGCAGGATCAACAGGATCATTGATAACGCAGGAGGAGTGGACACTGCTGTGCTTATCCACATTGGAACAAACGATGTGAGCGGACGGAAGTATGACAGGGAAGAACTGAAAGATCAACTCCGCTCACTCGGAAGAAAACTGAAGGTCAGGGAGGTGAAAGTGGCCTTCTCTGAGATCCTCCCAGTACCGAGAGTGGATGGAAAAGACGATGAATTGCGAGCAATCAATGCCTGGATGAGACGATGGTGCGATGAGGAGGGGTTCGACTTTGTGCGCAATTGGATGGCATTTTGGGGAAATGGCAGATACTATAGAAGGGACGGCCTACACCTCACTAAGCAAGGAGCAAGAGTCTTGGCTGAAAACATGAAGAAAACCATTGAAAGGGCTTTAAACTAAGGACCAGGGGAAAGCTGACAGTCGACAACCAGTCGATGGCCTGGGCATCAGTAGATCCCAAAGTAGGAACTACAAGCAACTGCTCAGATAAAGGTGAAGAGCATGCTGAAATCAAAAGTATTAGAGAAAAAGCGCAAATAGATATAAGATGTGACGTGAAGACTAAAAAGTTCAGGAAGGTACCACCAAAGGAGCTCAAATGTATGTACACGAATGCCAGAAGCTTGAGAAACAAAATGGGGAAACTGGAGGCACTAGCAAAACGAGAAGAACTGGATATCATCGGAATAACAGAAACATGGTGGAACGAGGAAAACGAATGGGACATAGTACTACAGGGATACAAACTATATAGAAGAGATAGAATAGGGCAAAAAGGGGGAGGTATTGCCTTGTATGCCCAAGAAGGAATAGAGTCTATCAGAGAAGGAAAGACGGAAGAAAAAGAAAAACTGGAATCCCTCTGGATAAAGATTCCTAGGCAAAATGAAGCAGACATAAAAATAGGCCTCTACTATCGACCCCCAGGATATACGGAAGAAACAGACGTAGAAATGATAGAGGAAATCAACTATGGATGTAGAACAGGTAATGTAACGATCATGGGAGACTTCAACTTTCCGGGGATAAACTGGAGCCGAGGAACCTCAAACTGCAGCAGGGAATCAATGTTCCTGGAAATGATAGGGTACTGCTTCCTAGAACAAATGGTGGGAGAATTGCAACCTTGGACTTGGTCCTAAATGGCTTAACTGGAAGGACAACAGATGTAGAGGTCACGGTCCTGTTGAGGACGAGCGATCACAGCGTGATCAATTTTAAAATTGGCATAGGGAAGGGGAAACGAACCAAGACTCAAACCACAACCCTTAACTATAGAAAAGGGAAATACGACAACATGAGTTATGGTTAAAAAACGGCTCAAAAACAGGACAGCCAAAATCAAAACGGTCGATCAAGCATGGTCTCTACTAAAAAATACCATCACTGAAGCGCAGAATCTCTACATTCTGCAGATCTCCAAAGGAAGGAAAAATAAGAAAAAAGGAGAACCAGCTTGGCTAACTAAAGAGGTGAAGGATGCAGTAAGGGAAAAGAAGAACTCGTTTAAAAAATGGAAACGTGAACACACAATGGAGGCCTGGAACAGTCACAAGGTTGACCAGAAGAAGTGTCACAAGGCAGTAAGAGACGCCAAAAAGGCTTATGAGGAAAAGATAGCGCAAGAAGCTAAAAACTTTAAGCCCTTTTTTAGATACATAAAAGGGAAGAAATCAGCAAAGGAGGCAGTAGGCCCTCTCGACGACCAAGGAAGAAAAGGATGCATAAAGGAAGACAAACAGATTGCAGATAGGCTAAACTCATTCTTTGCATCTGTCTTTACCAAAGAGGACACTGCAACAATACCTGAAACAGGGAAAGTATTCAAGGGAGAAATAGAGGAAAGCCTCATCACTGTGAATGTGGATTTGGACATGATATACTATCAGATCGACAAACTAAAAAGTGACAAATCCCCTGGACCAGATGGAATTCATCCAAGAGTGCTAAAGGAGCTTAAAGTAGAAATCGGAGAACTATTACAATCCCTAGCTAACTTGTCAATCAGAACCGGGCGAATACCAGATGACTGGAAGATAGCGAATGTCATCCTAATCTTCAAAAAAGGATCGAGAGGAGAACCGGGCAACTATAGACCTGTGAGTCTTACGTCGGTTCCAGGGAAGATGGTTGAAGAACTAATAAAGGATAGCATAGTGCACACCTGGAAAATTACGACCTGATGAGAGCTAGTCAACATGGCTTCCGGAAGGGGAAGTCATGTTTGACAAATTTACTTCAATTTTTTGAGAAGGTGAACAAACAAATTGATAACGGTGAACCGGTGGATATAATATACCTGGACTTCCAGAAAGCATTCAACAAGGTTCCAAATGCAAGGCTTCTGAAGAAACTACAAAGCCATGGAATAGAAGGGGATATACTAAGATGGATAGGCGGATGGTTGGAAAACAGATTGCAGAGGGTGGGCATAAATGGGAAGTTCTCGGATTGGGAAAAAGTGATAAGCGGTGTGCCCCAGGGTTCAGTTCTTGGGCCAATCTTGTTCAATATCTTCATAAACGACTTAGAAGAAGATACAACAAGTAATTTAATCAAGTTTGCGGATGACACAAAACTGTGTAGGGCAGTTGGGTCACAAGAGGACAGAGAAGAACTCCAGAGAGATTTGAACCGGCTAGAGAAATGGGCGGAAAAGTGGCAGATGAAGTTTAATATAGAAAAATGCAAAGTGATGCACCTGGGTAAGAAGAACAAGGAACATGAATACAAAATGTTAGGTACAGCATTGGGAAAGAGCGATCAAGAAAGGGATCTGGGGGTACTGATAGACAAGACCCTGAAGCCGTCGGCTCAATGCGCAGCGGCGGCTAAGAAAGCAAACAGGATGTTGGGCATGATAAAGAAGGGAATCACAAGCAGATCGGCGGACGTCATAATGCCGCTTTATAGAGCTATGGTCAGACCACACTTGGAATACTGTATTCCAGTGATTCCCAACCCTGTCCTGGAGGAACACCAGGCCAATCGGGTTTTCAGGCTAGCCCTAATGAATATGCATGAGAGAGATTTGCATATGATGGAAGTGATAGGCATGCAAATTTGCTTCATGCATATTCATTAGGGCTAGCCTGAAAACCCAATTGGCCTGGTGTTCCTCCAGGACAGGGTTGGGAACCACTGCTGTATCCAACATTGGTCTCCCAACCTGAAGAAGGATATAACCCGGTTGGTGAGGGTGCAGAGGCGAGCCACGAAGCTAGTAAAAGGCTTCGAGAATTTGAGCTACAATGAACACCTCGGAAAACTGGGATTATTCACCCTCGAGAAGAGAAGGCTGCGAGGGGACATGATAGAGACTTTCAAAATACTAAATGGATTCGACAAAATAGAGCAAAAAAACATCGTTATTCACATTGTCAAATGTGACTTGGACAAGGGGTCATGGACTGAAACTGAGGGGCACCAGGCCCAGGACAAATATCAGAAAGTTCTGTTTCTCTCAGCGAGTGGTGGACGCTTGGAATGCTCTCCCGGAGGAGGTTGTGTCGGAGACAAGGGCAAGTTGAATGCACACCTTCTTGCAAAACATATTGAGGGGTATGGGTAAACAGGGTCTTTGGCAGGGAACATTGGGATTGGCCTCCGCATGTGCGGGTCGCCGGACAGGATGGACCTAGGGTCTGATCCGGTGAATGGCATTTCTTATATTCTTATGATCTATTTACTGCAGAGATGGGCCACATTGCTCTGACCCCACTACTGAAAAAAAACTGATCTAGACCCATCCTAACTGTCCAGTTATCGACCCATAGCGAATACTCCTCTCCTGACAAAAATATTAGAGTCTATCATATCTGCTCAGCTGTCATCATACTTAGAGAGATTCTCCATTTTTCTACCTTGCTAATATTGTTTCAATTTTATCTATCTGCGGCCTTTGACGTCGTTCACCACGATATCTTGATCTACCAACTTTCTGAGATAGGCATTGATTCTACAGTCTTAGACTGGTTCTCGAAATTCCTACGATCTCGCTCATATACTGTTAATATGAATGGCACCATGTCATCTTCTTGGAAGCCTCTATGCGGAGTTCCACAGGGATCACCTCTATCCCCTATCCTCTTCAACATCTATGTGTCTACTTTAAAACTTTTCCATCTATCTCCCTTTGAAACATTATACACATATGCAGATAACATCTTGGTCCTTCTTGAGATAGATTTGAATCTCACAAACCTCGCTGAAAATATAATAGCATGCATAATGAAATCTTGAGCCCTTACTGTGCAAATGAAGCTGAATGAGTCTAAAACCAAACTACTGTGGCTTGGCCCTAAACTAGATCAACTACCATCGTCCATTTCATTGCCATTTGGATCTTAACTGCAGATTGAATTCTCAAGTAAAGTTATGGGTGTCATTATAGACTTAACACTTTCATTCAATGACCATCTTAATTCTCTGATAAAAAAATGATTCTTTAGTCTCCATATGCTGAGGAAAGTGAGATCCTGCTTCCACCAACAACATTTTGCTGTCCTCGTACAATCAATCATTCTTTCGAGGTTGGATTATTGTAATTCGATCTATCTAAGTGTAACCAAGAAAAGTCTTCAAAGACTTCAACAGATCCAGAATACTGCAGCTAGGTTGACCTTTGAAAAAGCAAATATGATCATGTTTCCCCGCTTTTGTTAAAACTTCACAAGCTCCCAGTAATCTCTAGGGTTTACTTTAAATGTGCCTGCCTAACATTTAAGATCTTGCATGGCACTCTTCTCCCTTTAATTCCTCTATCCTGGAACTCTGTGAGACCTGATATTACCAGATCTATCCAAAAGCTTAAATTATCTTTCCCCTCATTAAAAGGCGTTATCTATATTGGAAAATTAGGGAAATCTCTCTACTTTAAAATTACTGAGCTTTGGAATAACTTTCCTGTCCAGCTGCGTAATTTGGGCTCTTTCCAATTATTTCGAAAACATCTGAAAACGTGGCTATTTTCAAAAATGTAATTTCCGCTACTCTTTATATAACCACTAATTCTTATTATATTTTCCTTTCTTAAACTCTTGTAAACCATGTCAAGCTCTATCCTTATAGAGAAACATAGAAACATAGAAATAGACAGCAGATAAGGGCCACGGCCCATCTAGTCTGCCCACCCCAATGACCCTCCCCTACTTTTCTCTGTGAATAGATCCCACGTGTCTATCCCATTTGGCCTTAAAATCAGGCATGCTGCTGGCCTCAATAACCTGAAGTGGAAGACTATTCCAGCGATCAACCACCCTTTCAGTGAAAAAGAATTTCCTGGTGTCCCCGTGCAGTTTCCCGCCCCTGATTTTCCACGGATGCCCCCTTGTTGCCGCGGGACCCTTGAAAAAGAAGATATCTTCTTCCACCTCAATGCGGCACATGAGATACTTGAACGTCTCGATCATGTCACCCCTCTCTCTGCGTTCCTCGAGTGAGTACAGCTGCAACTTATCCAGCCGTTCCTCGTACGGGAGATCCTTGAGTCCCGAGACCATCCGGGTGGCCATTCTCTGGACCGACTCCAGTCTCAGCACATCCTTACGGTAATGCGGCCTCCAGAATTGCACACAGTATTCCAGGTGGGGCCTCACCATGGATCTATACAATGGCATAATGACTTCAGGCTTACGGCTGACGAAACTCCTGCGTATGCAACCTATGATTTGCCTTGCCTTGGATGAAGCTTGCTCCACTTGATTGGCAGTCTTCATGTTCTCACTGACGATCACCCCTAAGTCTCGTTCTGCTTCAGTTCTTGTTAGGATCTCACCATTAAGGATGTAAGTCTTGCATGGATTTTGGCTGCCCAGGTGCATGACTTTGCATTTTTTGGCATTGAAGCTGAGTTGCCAGGACCTAGACCAGCACTCCAGTAGGAGTAGGTCGTGCATCATGTTGTCAGACATTGAATTTATGTCTGTTGTGCTTTTGCCCACTACATTGCTTAGTTTGGCGTCATCAGCGAATAATGTTATTTTACCTCGCAGCCCTTCTGCCAAGTCTCTTATAAAGATGTTGAATAGGATCGGGCCCAGGACCGAGCCCTGCGGCACTCCACTGATTACCTCCGTCATTTCGGAGGGGGTGCCGTTCACCACTACCCTCTGAAGCCTACATCCAAGCCAGTTCCCAACCCATTTCGTCAATGTGTCGCCCAATCCTATAGAACTCATCTTGCTCAGCAACCTGCGGTGTGGTACACTATCGAATGCTTTACTGAAGTCCAGGTATATGATGTCCAGGAACTCCCCAACATCCAGCTTCCTCGTCACCCAGTCAAAGAAGCTGATCAGGTTGGATTGGCTGGATCTCCCCTTAGTAAATCCATGTTGACGGGGATCCCGTAGATTCTCCTCGTTCAGGATCGTATCCAATTGGCGTTTGATTAGAGTTTCCATTAGTTTGCCCACTATTGATGTGAGACTCACCGGTCTGTAGTTTGCTTTCTCCATCTTGGATCCTTTCTTGTGGAATGGAATGACGTTAGCCATCTTCCAGTCCAACGGGACGTTACCCGTACTAAGGGAGAGATTGAAGAGCGCGGATAGCGGTTCCGCCAAGACATCACACAACTCCATGAGCACCCTGGGGTGTAGGTTGTCAGGCCCCATTGCCTTGTTAACCTTAAGCTTTGACAGCTCGCAGTAGACACCGCTGGGTGTAAACTCGAAATTACTAAACGGGTCATCTGCGTCAACCCGTCTGTAGCTGAGGGCCGAGTCCTGGCGCCTCGCGGGTGAAGACTGAGCAGAAATATTCATTTAACAGTTGGGCTTTTTCCGAGTCCGCTTCTACATAGTCTCCGTCTGGTTTCCTAAGACGTACTATCCCATCTGAGTTCTTATTTCTGTCACTGATATACCTGAAGAAGGCTTTATCTCCTTTCTGGAAGTTCTTCGCTAGAGACTCCTCCATGCGGAATTTGGCCTCCCTAACTGCTGTTTTGACGGCTTTTGACTTGGCCAGATAGACTTCCCTAGAGTCCTGTTTCCCTGATTGTTCGTAAGAGATGAATGCTTTTTTCTTCTCCTTGATGAGGTCCGAAATCTCCGCAGAGAACCACTGAGGTTTATTGTTTCTCCGCCATTTGCTTACTGTTTTTACATAGCTGTTAGTTGCTTCGTGTAGGGTAGATTTCAGACTTGACCACATAGCCTCTACATTATCGGTTTCAGCTTGGTTTTGCAGCGCCTGGTGGACGAAATCTCCCATGATTTTGAAGTCAGTGCCTCGAAAGTTGAGGACCTTTGTTGCTGTGTTTGATCTAGTGAAACCTTTCCTGAGGTTGAACCATACCATGTTGTGGTCACTGGAGGCCAGCGTATCACCTACCAAAACCTCTGAGACGCTTTCTCCGTTGGTGAGTACCAGGTCCAGTATCGCCTGATCCCTAGTGGGCTCCAATACCATTTGTTTGAGTTGTGCTCCCTTTATGGAGGTTAATAGCCTTCTGCTGCCGCTGGTCGTAGCGGAAAGTGTGTTCCAATCTGCATCAGGCATATTGAAGTCCCCTAACAATACCGTGTCCCCTTGCAAAGTGATGTTCTCCATGTCTTCGATTAATTCTATATCCTTGTCTTCCTGTTGTCTTGTGTATGTTCTGTTCCAGTAGGAACTTATCCAATCTTGTCTTGAATTCCTGAAGGGTGCTTTCCTCTATAACAGCCTCCGGAAGAGCGTTCCAGAATTCTATCACTCTCTGGGTGAAGAAGAACTTCCTTATGTTTGTACGGAATCTTTTCCCTTCTAACTTTAGTGAGTGCCCTCTCGTTCTCTTCACCTTGGAGAGGGTGAACAATCTCTCTTGCTCTAAGTCAATTCCCTTCAATATCTTGAATGTTTCAATCATGTCCCCTCTCAGCCTTCTCTTCTCAAGGGAGAAGAGGCTCAGTTTCTCTAGCCTCTCGTTGTACAGCAACTCTCCCATTTTTGTCCTTTTTAATGTACGGCAACCAGTGTTGGACACAGTATTCCAGGTGGGGGCGTACCATGCCCCTGTATAATGGCATGATAACCTTTTCAGATCTGTTTTGTGATCTCCTTCTTAATCATTCCCAGCATTCTGTTTGCCCTTTTCACCATCGCCGCCTTGCATTGTGCAGACGGTTTCATTGTCTTGTCTACAAGTACTCCAAAGTCTCTTTCCTGGGGGCTCTATCCGAGTATAGCACTGGATATCCTGTATTTGGGCATATGATTTTTGTTACTGACATGCATCACCTTGCACTTATCCACGTTGAATCTCATTTGCCATTTCGAAGCCCATTCCTCAAGCGTATTTATGTCTTGTTGTAGGTCTTCGCAATCCTTCTGTGTCCTCACTACTCTGAAAGCATAAGAACATAAGAACATAAGCAGTGCCTCCGCCGGGTCAGACCATAGGTCCATCCTGCCCAGCAGTCCGCTCCCGCGGCGGCCCGAACAGGTCACGGCCTGTCTGAGTCACCAGAAGGGGCCCCCTTGCCACCTTGGTTTCCCATTGAGTCCTATCTTCCCATCGAAGTCCTAACCCTCCGGTCTTGCACATGCACGACCTGGTTGGATTTCTATACTTATTACCTAGTTAGCTTTCTATACCTGTGTTACATCCCAGCACCTCTCTCAGTATCCCACGATCCCCCTATCCCTCAGGAATCCGTCCAATCCCTGTTTGAATCCTTGTACTGTACTCTGCCTGATCACTTCCTCCGGTAGCGCATTCCAAGTGTCCACGACCCTTTGTGTGAAAAAAAACTTCCTTGCATTTGTTCTGAACCTATCTCCCTTCAGTTTTTCCGAATGCCCCCTCGTGCCTGTTGACCCCTTCAGCCTGAAGAATCTGTCCCTATCCACCCTCTCTATGCCCCTCATGATCTTGAAGGTCTCTATCATATCTCCCCTGAGCCTCCTTTTTTCCAGAGAGAAGAGCCCCAGCCTATCCAACCTCTCGGCGTACGGGCAGTGTTCCAGCCCTCTTACCAGTTTTGTTGCTCTCCTTTGGACTCTCTCAAGTACCGCCATGTCCTTCTTGAGGTACGGCGACCAATATTGAACGCAGTATTCCAACAGTTGTTATCCAGGGACAGCAGGTAGATATTCAATAGGTGGGTGACGTCACCGATGGAGCCCCACAGCGGACAGCCTTGTAAGCAGACTTGCTTGAAGATCTTTGTAAGAGCTTACGAGTGCTGCACTGCGCATGCTCGAGTGCCTTCCCACCTGAGTCAGGACGTGCGTCTCCTGTGAGGTACCTCAGTTCAGATAACTAGCTAAGAAGCCAACCAGGGGAGGAGGGTGGGTTGTGAGAATATCTGCCTGCTGTCCCTGGCTAACAACTGTTACGGTAAGTAACTGTGCTTTATCCCAGGACAAGCAGGCAGCATGTTCTTAACTGGCGGGTGACCTCCAAGCTAAGCATAATGGGATGGAGGAAGAGTTGGCAAGTTAAGAAAAGAGATTTTGTAAAACAGACTGGCCAAAATGGCCATCCCTTCTGGAGAAAGTATCCAGATAGTAATGAGAGGTGAAAGTATGAACCGAGGACCAAGTGGCAGCCTTGCAGATTTCCTCAATAGGAGTTGATCTGAGGAAAGCCTCAGATGCCGCTATTGCTCTAACTCTGTGGCCCATGACTCGACCCTGCAGAGGGAGACCAGCCTGAGCATGGCAGAAAGAGATGCAAGCAGCCATCCAGTTGGATATGGTTCACTTCGAAACAGGATGCCCCAACTTATTTGGATCGAAGGAGATGAAAAGTTGTGGGGCTGTTCTGTGAGGTTGAGTGCGTTGCAAGTAGAAAGCCAAGGCATGTTTACAGTCCAAAGTATGGAGCGCCACTTCTCCAGGGTGAGAATGAGGCTTTGGAAAAAATACTGGAAGAACATTAGATTGATTAATGTGAAATTCTGAGACTTTAGGCAAGAATTTTGGATGAGTACGGAGGACCACTTTGTCATGGTTGAAGACTGTGAAAGGTGGATCCACAACAAAGGCTTGTAACTCACTGACTCTTCGAGCAGACGTGAGGGCAATGAGGAACACCACTTTCCAAGTAAGATACTTGAGATGAGCCTTATCAATTGGTTCAAATGGAAGCTTCATCAATTGAGCCAGGATGACATTGAGATCCCAGACCACTGGAGGTGGTTTGAGCGGAGGATGAACATTAAAAAGTCCTTTCATGAAGTGGGAAACCAGAGGGTGTGCAGACAGAGGTTTCTCATCAAGAGACTGATGAAAAGCAGCAATCGCACTGAGATGGACTTGGATAGATGTAGACTGGAGGCCAGATTGTGATAAGTGAAGTAAATAATCCAAAACCGAAGCCAAGGAGGTAGACATTGGCTCCATTTGGCGAGTAGAACACCAAGTAGAAAATCTAGTCCATTTCTGACCATAACACTGCCTAGTGGATGGCTTTCTGGAAGCTACCAAAATGTCCTGTACAGATTGAGAAAACTGTAGAGAGTCAGTTAGGTTGAAAGGTACCAAGCTGTTAAATGTAGAGACTGCAGATTGGGATGAACTGAAGGAAAAACTGGTAGAAGCAGAGGCTCCCTGGTGCTGAGTTGAAGTAGAAGGGAGTACCACGGTTGTCTGGGCCACCGAGGAGCTATCAGAATCATGGTGGCATGTTCTGTCTTGAGTTTGACAAGAGTCTTGAGAATCAGAGGGAATGGAGGGAAGGTATAGAGAAACTGACCTGTCCAGTCCAGAAGGAAAGCATCTGCCTCGAGATGCTGAGAAAGTAAATCCGGGAGCAGAACTGAGGCAACTTGTTGGTGAGGGGAGACACAAAGAGGTCTATCTGAGGGGTCCCCCACTGAGCAAACACCTGACGGAAAGGTGAGGAATTGAGTGCCCATTCGTGAGGTTGCAGAAGATGACTCAATTTGTCCGCCAGACAGTTGTGCTGACCTTGAATGTATACAGCTCTGAGAAAGATGTTTTGATGGATTGCCCAATCCCACAGCTTCAGAGCCTCTTGATAAAGGGAGTGAGATCTCGTACCTCCCTGTTTGTTGACATAGTACATGGTGACTTGGTTGTCCGTCCAGACAAAGACTACGTTGTCGTGAAGAAGGTGTTGAAAAGCTTTGAGAGCGTTAAAAATCGCTCTGAGTTCCAACAGATTGATATGACAAAGATGGTCTGCGGGAGACCAATGGCCTTGGGTACGGAGACCGTCTAGATGGGCTCCCCATGCGTAGGTTGACAAGTCTGTTGTGAGAACCTTCTGATGAGGGAGAATGTGGAACAGCAAACCTCTGGAAAGATTGGAAGAGAGCATCCACCAGTGGAGAGACTGCCTCAACAAAGGAGTTACTGTAATTTGTTGAGAAAGTGGGTCGGTAGCTTGTTGCCACTGTGATGCCTGGGTCCACTGAGGTATGCGAAGGTGAAGTCTGGCAAAAGGAGTCACGTGAAATGTAGAAGCCATGTGACCGAGGAGAATCATAATTTGTCTCATTGAAATTAATGTGAGGTGAGATACTTGATGGCAAAGTCGAATGAGAGCATCTTGGTGTGGTTGAGGCAGGAACGCACTGAGCTGGACTGTGTCCAGAGTGGTCCCGATGAACTGAAGAGACTGAGATGGGTTCAACTGGGATTTTGGAAAGTTGATTTCGAACCCCAGACATTGGAGGAACATAATAGCCTGTCGGGTCGCTGCAATAACCCCTTGTTGAGAGGAGGCTTTGATGAGCCAGTCGTCCAGGTATAGAAAAACTTCAAGACCCTGGGTACAGAGAGCTGCAGCCACCACCACCAGACACTTCGTGAAGACTCTGGGGGATGAGGCAAGTCTGAAAGGAAGAACTCTGTATTGTAGATGAAGATTCCCCGGAATCTTAAATATTTGCGAGAGGCTGGATGAATTGGGATACGAGTGTAAGCCTCTTTGAGCTCCAGAAAGCATTGCCAATCTCCCTGATTCATCAGGGAATAGAGTTGGTAAAGAAAGCACCCGGAACTTCTCTTTGACTAGAAACTTGTTGAGGGCTCTGAGGTCCAGAATGGGTCATAAGTCCCCCATCTTCTTTGGGACTAGAAAATAACGGGAGTAAAAGCCCATGTCCCGTTGATTCAAGGGAACCGCCTCATGGTCTCGGGGATCCCGCGGGGTTCGATCCAACTCGAGCCGCGAGGCTCGTCTTCTTTTCCTACCTGCCCTGCAACAGTACACATAGCCGACCGGAAGTCTTCCCCAATGTCAGCACTTTCGGAGGGAGGGCTTAAGCAAAGCCCTCCCTCCAATGTCAGCACTGACATCAGGGAAGACTTCCGGTCGGCTATGTGTGCTGCTGCAGGGCAGGCAGGAAATAGAAGACAAGCCCCACGGCTCCAGCTACCTCTCAGAGCTCCATTTGGATGAGAAAGTTGCTGATAAGGTTGCTGGCAGATGAGCGCTGGACACGAACGTGGGAGGCAAAAGCAGGACACAGAAGGGGTCGAATGTGGGAGGCAAATGCGGGTCAGGAGGAGGTCATGGGAGGCAAACATGGAACACAAAAGGGGGGGGAGGGAGTGCGTTTTTGGACACAAGGCATGAACTTGGGAGAGAGGATGGAGGAAGGGAGGAAAAGAGATGCTGAGGTGGGGGAGGGAATGCGTTTTTGGACACAGAAGGCATGAACTTGGGAGAGAGGAAGGGAGGGAAAGAGATGCTGAGGTGGGGGAGGGAATGCGTTTTTGGACACAGAAGGCATGAACTTGGGAGAGAGGAAGGGAGGGAAAGAGATGGCTGTGTACATGGGGAATGGAAGAAAGGAGAATTTTTGGTCATAGGGAGGGAGTGAGATACAGATAAGAGGGAGAAATATTGTGGTGGAAAGGGAACAGTGGGACAGATTGAAATGGATGCAAGAGGGAGGAATGTTGGACATAGTGGTGACGGGGAATGGAGGGAGAGATGTGGAATGGTACTGGAGAGGGGTGATAGAAGGAGAAATGTTGGGCATGGGGCTGGTGGGCAGGGGCGAAAGATGAGAAAGGGATAAATTATGGATTATGGTAGGAAGAACCAATAGACAGCAACAAAATAATTTACAGAAGATGGGAAAACAGAAAAAAGAAACTGGGCCCAACTTTATGGAAAAATAAGTCTCCAGACAACAAAGGTAAAAACCAGAATCTATTGACTAAAATATGTTAGCTTTGGGAAATGTATATAGCAGATGTCTTTGTATTGTATTGTGTTCAAAAGAAAAGGAAATGCATTTCTGGTTTTATTTCTACAGTGTTGAAGTACTTGCTGACCCTTACTGTGACTGGTGGTGATCCCCAAGCACTACCAGCAGAGGACCTCCTCTAGACATGGCCAGAACTCCCCTCCACCAAGCACAGCAGTCGCTGGCAACATCCATGAGCCACTGAGGTGCCAGCATCGGTGACTCAGGGACGCTACTGCTGCCTGCCAAGCTTGGCAAAAGGGACCCCCGGCCAACTGCAAAGGAAGTCCTCAGCTGACAGATTGGGGGTTCTCATCAGCTGAGTATTTATATTTTATATTTACATTAGAGGCTCTGGTAGAAACCCGTTTACAAAGTATGTATTCTTCCCAATTAAAATTTCCAAATTAATAAAGTGTTTTTGCTTATTTGTAAATGGGTCTCTACCAGAGCCTTTAATTCAGTAGCATAATTAAATGAAATTACTATTTCTGAAGTTTCTAGAGACGGGCGGGGACAGAGGGGATTCCTCACAAGGACAGGTAGGGACAGAGGGATTCCTCGCGGGGACGCAAAAACGTTAAGGCACGCGTGCATGAGGAGACTGAGAGGTCACTTGATTGAAACGTTCAAAATACTGAAGGGAATAGACAGCAGATAAAGACAGATTGTTCACCCTCTCCAAGGTAGGGAGAACGAGAGGGCACTCTCTAAAGTTGACAGGGGTTAGATTCCGTACAAATGTAAGGAAGTTCTTCTTCACCCCTAGAGTGGTAGAAAACTGGAACGCTCTTCCGGAGTCTGTTATAGGTGAAAACTCCCTCCAGGGATTCAAGACAAAGTTGGACAAGTTCCTGCTGAACCAGAACGTACGAAGGTAAGGCTAGACTCAGGGCACTTGTCTTTGACCTAAGGGCCACCGCGTGAGCGGACTGCTGGGCATGATGGACCACTGGTCTGACCCAGCAGCGGCAATTCTTATGCTCTTATGTTCATTGAAGACATGGAACTCCCACATTGTGTGGTAAATATGGTATGAGAGATGGTAGCATGGTAGGATGACAGAGTGTGGTAGAACATTGTATGACATAGGACAAAGCACAGCACTGTCTCATCTCAAATGCTGATAAGTTGGGGCCCTTTCTCAGAAGGTCCCAGGAATTTGGATTGGCACATTTTCATTTGTTCCATGTACCTGTTGTGCAGGGATCGTCTCTTATGTGTACTGTGCTATGCACCTTTAACAGCATGATTGAAATGATAAATAATGGTGAAGCAGGACATGATAAGAGGATGAGCTATTTTAGACTGAATCCTTAGTGGAATGAAGAAAAGGAAGCAGTGGTCATGGCATGATCAAATCTGGGCCAATATTTGGAGGAAATCTACTGTAGCAGCTTTTAATTTTCAAAATGAAGAGAATAGTCAAAAGGGCTCCAGGAAATTACAGACTGGCACGCCTGATGTTGGTGCTTTCCAAAATGGTAGAGACTATTGTAACAAACAAAATAAATACCTGGGTTGAACTTCCAGAGATCGTGGAAATGTCGGATCAAGTGTGCATTGTACCCTCCAAACACATAGAGCTCTCCATGCAGGGCAACTGGGAAAGAAAGAGAAAACCAGAGATTACATTTAGCCGACATATGAGTATTTGAATTCAAGAAACCATATGAGAACTACTAACGACCTCTGGGGGAGAGAAACAGAAATGGATGTAGAGCCGAGTAGTTGGTGTGGATTCGCAGACAAGGCAGGCCTTATGGTCTTTTCCTGCAATCATGTGGGAAAAGTATGCGGAGCACAGCTCATAGAAAATTCTTGATATCGCTTCTGCATGTGCATGTATGCATGTCTGTGTGTCTGGGAGGGTTGATTTGAATGGAGCAGCTCACAAACATTCCAGTGATTTGGAAAAAAAACTAAAACGAAACCCTAAGATGGCTACGTCAACATGATTCAAAGAATGGACTGTAGAGTCTAAGACCTCAGGTTTTATTGTGCTTCTCTACCACGTTTAAACTAGTTCAGTCATTTTTCATTTTTCTGTTTCACTCTACATACCAACAACTAAGAAAGCCATATAATTCAGTCACTAGGCTTCACATATGGGCATATTTTATTTATTAATTAAATTTATACTCACACATTGCTACACTTCTGAACAATTTATAGATTCACATGCAATCAATCCAACATCTATTAAATTTAAAATCAACAGACTGTTCCACAAATTAAAAAATTGATTACAGCCATAGCAAACAAATTCTTTTTTTTTTTAGGCTGTTGGGAGTTGAAATCCCATCATGTGTCTGTGTATATGTATGCTTTATTTGTGTGCAGGGGGGGTGCGTGTGTGTTTTCATTATGTTGGCTCTGCTTCTATTTTGAGAGAAGGGAGAGGTAATATGAAAGGAGCAATAGATATAACCTGTAGGTAACAAAAATCTCATTCACAAATACAGAATGTCCGGGGTGGTACTTGGAGAAACCTCCCAGGAAAGAGACTTGGGAGTTATGATCAACAAGTCGATGAAGCTGTCCATGCAATGTGCGGCAGTGGCGAAAAGGGTGAACAGAATGCTAGGAATGATAAAGAAGGGGATCACGAACAGAGCAGAGAAGGTTATCATGCTGCTGTACTGGGTCATGGTGTGCCCTCACCTGGAGTACTGCGTCCAGCACTGGTCACTGTACATGAAGAAGGACATGGTACTACTCGAAAGGGTCCAGAGAAGAGCAACTAAGATGGTTAAAGGTCTGGAGGAGTTGCCGTACAGTGAAAGATTAGAGAAAATGGGCCTCTTTTCCCTCGAACAGAGGAGATTGAGAGGGGACATGATCGAAACATTCAAGGTATTGAAGGGAACAGAGTTAATAGATAAGGACAGGTTGTTCACCGTCTCCAAGGTAGGGAGAACGAGAAGGCACTCTCTAAAATTGAAAGGTGATAGATTCCGTACGAATGTAAGGAAGTTCTTCTTCACCCAGAGAGTGGTAGAAAACTGGAACGCTCTTCTGGAGTCTGTCACAGGGGAAAACATCCTCCAGGGATTCAAGACAAAGTTAGACAAGTTCCTGCTGAACCAGAACGTACACAGGTAGGGCTAGTCTCAGTTAGAGTGCTGGTCTTTGACCAGAGGGCCGCCGCGTGAGCGGATTACTGGGCACGATGGACCACTGGTCTGACCCAGCAGCGGCAATTCTTATGTTCTTATGGGACTTTCGGGAAGAGTTTGGAACTGGTTTCGGGGTTTTTTGATGAAAAGATCATATCCAGTGGTTTGTGATGGAAAATACTCTCATTCTTGGAGAAATCCATCTGGAGTACCTCAGGGTTTCTCATTGTCACCCACGCTATTTAATATTTATATTTCGTCTTTAGGACATTTACTGCAAAAGCTGAATTTAAATTTTTATATATACGCAGATGATATCTCTATTTTAATTCCTTTAAATAACATAACTAATTAAATTCTAGAACAAATCTCTCATATCATGACTGAGATAGAAAAATGGATGATCAATTTTAAATTGAAACTTAATACAGAAAAGACAAAATTTTTCTAGCAAGCCCAAAGATAAAATAACTAGATCATCACTTCATCTAAATGGTCATGACTACCCGATCTCAAAATCTATAAAAAATATTAGGAATCACACTAGACTCTAATTTAACTATGGTAGAACATATGAGTTTAGTGGTGAAGAAGTGCTTTTATGCACTATGGAAACTAAAGACCATTAAAAATACTTTGGTCCTCTATCCTTTAGATTATTGGTGCAGGCATTAGTCTTATCTATACTGGATTATTGCAACATTGTTTATTTGGGAGTTCCTAAGAAAATCCTGAGAAAATTAAGAATAGTACAGAACATGGCTGTCCAACTAATATTTGGGTTGAAGAAAAATGATCATATTAGTTCTTACTATCGACTGTTGCATTGGCTACCGGTGGAAGCACGAGTAATATTTAAATTCTCTTGTATTTGCTTTAAGCTGGTTTGGGGATTGGCCCCAACCTACCTTCTATCCCTACAAGGATAACTAGGAGTTGCAATTTATTCGCCTATCCAAAAATTACTGGCTGCAGATATGGGTTTTTTTTGGATAGGACTCTTGCATTTCAAGCAAGTAAGTAGCAGTCCTGGTTAGGTAGTTACATTAATGGAGCCATGCTGTCAAAAAGAAATTAAGACTGTACTGTTTGATAAATTCATCTCCTAATTGAAGTTTCACTGATAACAAAAATTTTATATTGTGTATACATAGGAAACATGTTGTATTTTTAACTATTTGTACTTCGCTGATTGTCCACAGGGCTCGGTCTTGGGCCCGACCCTATTCAACATCTTTATAAGAGATTTGGTGGAACGGCTTCAAGGTAAAATAGCATTATTTGCCGATGACGCCAAACTAAGTAATGTAGTGGGCAAATGCACAACGGCCGAAGATTCAATGCCCGACAACATGATGCACGACCTACTCCTACTGGAGTGCTGGTCTAGGACCTGGCAACTTAGTTTCAATGCCAAAAAATGCAAAGTCATGCACCTAGGCAACCATAATCCATACAAGACTTATACCCTTAATGGTGAGATCCTAACAAGAACGGTAGCAGAACGAGACTTGGGGGTGATCCTCAGGGAGGACATGAAAGCTGCCAGTCAGGTAGAGCAGGCCTCATCCAAGGCAAGACAGATCCTAGGTTGCATACGCAGGGGTTTTGTCAGCCGTAAGCCGGAAGTCATTATGCCATTGTATAGATCCATGGTGAGGCCCTACCTGGAATACTGTGTGCAATTCTGGAGGCCACATTATCTCAAAGATGTGCTGAGATTGGAGTCGGTTCAGAGAATGGCCACCCAGATGGTCTCGGGACTCAAAGATCTCCCATACGAAGAACGGTTAGACAAACTGCAGCTATACTCGCTCGAGGAGCGCAGAGAGAGGGGGGACATGATCGAGACGTTCAAGTATCTCACGGGCCGCATCGATGCGGAAGAAGATATCTTCTTTTTTAAGGGACCCACGGCAACAAGAGGGCATCCGTGAAGAATCAGAGGCGGGAAACTACGAGGTGACACCAGGAAATTCTTTTTCACTGAAAGAGTGGTTGATCGTTGGAATAGTCTTCCACTGCAGGTGATTGAGGCCAGCAGCGTGCCTGATTTTAAGGCCAAATGGGATCGGCACATGGGATCTATTCACTAGGCAAAGGTAGGGGAGGGTCATTAGGGTGGGCAGACTAGATGGGCCGTGGCCCTTATCTGCCATCTATTTCTATGTTTCTATGTCCAGCTCTCTTCTGTGTAAACCGCCTAGAAATCATTTGATTGTGGCGGTATAGAAGAATAAAGTTATGTTATGTTATGCAGCTCTCTACTATTCACCCTCCTCCATTGAGAAAAATGGCTATTTTATCCTACCCTCTGTTTTCTGTCCAATAACCAATTCCTAATCCACAACAAAACATTGTTTCCTATCCTATCCCATAACTCTAATCTCAGGAGTCTCTCATGAAGAACTTTATCAAAAGCTTTCTGAAATTCTAGATACACTATGCCAACTGGCTCACCTTTATTCACGTTTATTCGATTCGCCGTCAGAAGCACAGAGGACATTGGCGCGTTGACAATCCCACCCCAACATTTGCGCGCAGGACAAATGTGCGCTGTTCTATTTCCTTTGGTTCGGGGCCAAATTGTAAGTGGAGTGGGGGAATGTTTGAGGCAATGGTGCACGTCAGTATTCCCCTCATTGTAGTGTGTGGGGGGGGCCTCCCCCCACACCCCCTCAGAGGAGACCAGGAGTTTAAAATCCCCCCTCAGAGCGCAAACGGGAAGGCCAAATAGAAAGAAATAGGATGGCGCACCAATGTCCTCCGCACTTTTGAAGGGTCACCGTTTATTCACACCTTCAAAGAAGTAAAACAAATTGGTGAGGCAAGATTTCCCTTGGCTAAACCCATGCTGACTTTGAACTATTAAACTATGCTTGTCCACATGTTCTATAATTTTGTTCTTTATAATGTTTCAACTATCTTGCCCAAAAGTGAAATCAGGATTACCTTTCACCCTTAAAAAAACCAAACCTAGCGTTACATCGGACACTCGCCAATCTTCTAGTATTATAGCCTATTTTAACAGGTTAGAGATCACCAACAGCAGATCTGCAATTTCATGCTGTAATCCCTCCGAGGTCTTCTTGATCCCCTCACTCTCTCCCTCTGGGCTAGGAGAAGCTGTTGACATGCTGACTCACATGCAGAGTGGCTCCTTCTGCCTTCTGGAAGATATAGTGTTGGGGGGATGTCCAGCCAGCAGTTTGTCTCTGTGTCATATACTTTAATTTTGTTGCAGTAAATTTCATGGTTTGAATGGAAAGGGCCATAGCGATCAGCTCTGCCTCCAAATACATACATCTTGGTACCAATGATGGTTGCAGAGTGGAAGTCTCTCCAACGAGCTGGCATACCCTGAAAAAAGAGCAAAGAGCACAGGATATAAGACTGTGCCAGGAATGAAAACAGAGTGCAAGGCATGAGTGTGAGAGAGCGCATGTATACTTGGGGGAGTAGGGAGAGGAGACGAGAACACAGCTAGAAGAAACAGTGTTATTACTCCTGTATTGTCCTTAATATTTAGCAGAACCATTGGTGGCAAGCCAAAGCAGACCAGTAACTACAGCAGATATAAGAGATCCAAACTATCTGCTGCAACTCATGAAGATCTACTGGCTATATGGTAAATTATCTTCAATTGCTCTGTTATGACAGCTGGTAAAAGGTAAATACTTATTTACATAATTCCTTTTCCAATAATTGCTTGTGTGGAGTGTACTATAGTGGTACCTAATTATAATGTCTAAAAAAGGAATCTCATTTTTATGACAGTCCATTTTGAATTTGAAGTTAGGGTTTCTGGCATTAAGCTAAATTTGAAATAAATTTCTGTTCATTATCTTTCCATATCAAAAAATATAATCTATGTAGAGCTGAGACCTGGACCATTATTTAACGTCCGTACATCTAGGGAAAGTTACGGAGGAAAATGTGAGGAGGCTGGATAAACCCATTACACTTATTGAGATTCAGCAGGCATTGCACACTATGATGCTGGGGAAGTCCCCTGGACTGGATAGCTTCATGGATCATTTTATAAACATTTCCAATAATTACTTATCCCTCCACTGCTAAGTTTTGTTAATTCTCTGGGTGAGGGCTCTCGCTTGCTGTATTTTATGCAGTTGGTGGGAACTATGGTACTATTGAAGGAGGGCAGGGATCAGGTTAATTGTGCTTCATATAGCCCAATTTCATTGTTGGGAGTGGACACCAAGATTTTCATGAGAGTGTTGGTAGACAGAGTGATGAGTTGGCTTCCCCATTTGATTCCTTCAGATCAGTTGGGTTTGATAAAACGGAAGCAGTTGGAGGATAATATCCAGAGAGTGTCCAATTTGAAGGAGAGGGCTCAGGTTTCTAGACAGGAGATGGTCACAGGACCGCCATCAGGGCAGTACTACCAGTCCTGCATTCAGGGGCCCGGAGCTGACAGGGGGCCCGGGCTCCCCCAGGGTCCTAGGCCACCATAGCACAAATTCCTGTATTATGCTTCTGCTGTGCACAACAATAAACATTGCTGTCATACTTTTTTTTGTCCCCTGCCGATTTCCTGATAGCACCCCCCCCCCCCCCGGACAAAAGTGGATCCGTCTACCTGGCCCGCGGCCGCAGCTGGCGATATACTAGGTGCGTGCCTCTCGTCTTCTGACTCCTTCACCAAGGCCCGCCCTGTCTCCACTACGACTGGCTTGGGCTTAGGGTGCCTAGCCAATCAGGAGACACATCACTTGCCTGCCACTGAATCTGCGAGAGCGGGTCGGCCGGATGACGTCACCACGTCTCTAGGAGGACAGGACGAGAGGAGCAGCACGAGGAGCTGCAGAACTAGTAAGGCAGTGATCAATTTAAACATGCACCTTTCTTCCTCCATCCCATAACACACACAGCCTGGTGGTGATGATTATCAGATTGATTCATGAATATATAATGATGTTATGAATGTGCACCTCTTCCTTCCCAACCTCCTTAGCAAGTCACATACAGCATGTTACATTACACAAAGTCTATGGGGGGGCGTTAGCTCCGCCCCCCCACCACGTCAGAGGCAGAGGCAGCATCAGCGCCCGGGCTCCCCCTTAAAGGAGTTGAGCCGGAACGCGACCTGCATCTCGGACCGCGTGCAGGCAGGCAGGAGAGCGGCAACGAGCAGGAGAGGCCCAGAGGAGCAGGAGAGGGGAGCGCTGAAGGAGGCAGAAGGCGGACAGGCAGGCTAGCAGCAGGGGTAAGCGGCGAGAGTTAGCTCCGCCCCCCCACCGCGTCAGAGGCAGCGTCAGCGCCCGGGCTCCCCCTTAAAGGAGTTGAGCCGGAGCGCGACCTGCATCTCGGACCGCGTGCAGGCAGGCAGGAGAGCGGCAACGAGCAGGAGAGGCCCAGAGGAGCAGGAGAGGGGAGCGCTGAAGGAGGCAGAAGGCGGACAGGCAGGCTAGCAGCAGGGGTAAGCGGCGAGAGTTAGCTCCGCCCCCCCACCGCGTCAGAGGCAGCGTCAGCGCCCGGGCTCCCCCTTAAAGGAGTTGAGCCGGAGCGCGACCTGCATCTCGGACCGCGTGCAGGCAGGCAGGAGAGCGGCAACGAGCAGGAGAGGCCCGGAGGAGCAGGAGAGGGGAGCGCCGAAGGAGGCAGAAGGCGGGCAGGCAGGCTAGCAGCAGGGGTAAGTGGCGAGAGTTAGCTCCGCCCCCCCACCGCGTCAGAGGCAGAGGCAGCGTCAGCGCCCGGGCTCCCCCTTAAAAGGGGGCGTGCCAACGGCGCGCGGCCGTTCGGCGCGAGGCAAAGGTGAGCGGCAAAGGCGCTCGCCTTAGCGAGAGCGCCTTTGCGAAGGGCCTAGGCACTATAGGGTCAGCACACACCAGAGGGGAGTCGGGGAGAGGACACCAGCAGCAGACAGAGAGTGAGGGAGAGAGGACGCAGCAGCAGCAGGCAGAGTGAGAGACACCAGCAGGCAGAGAGAGAGGACACCAGTAGCAGGAGGGAGCGGAGACCAGAGTAGGAGAGCTGAGAAAGACCAGAGAGCAGAGCAGATAGACTGAAATGGAGGCAGCCGGATCACAGCAGAGCTTTCCAGTGTACTGCATGGACTGCCATATGTACGACTACCTCCCCTCGGGAAGGCGGGAGTACATATGCAGTCGGTGTCGGGAACTGGAGAGCCTGAAAAAGGAGGTCGGGAGACTGCAGGCCAGGGTCCAGGAGCTGGAAGGGCTGTACGCCCTAGAAGAGCCAGGCCAGGCGTCTGAGGAACCAGACACAGCAAGCTCCATCGAGGATCAGGTGAGGGACCTTGAGAGATACATCGAAGAAGCCTACAGGAGGGTGGAGGAGAAGGACCAGCAGCATCACGGACAGGCGTCCCTAGATGATGAGAGCCACAACCCACCGGAGGATGGACCCAGTGGAGAGGCCGAACAAACAGAGGGGGCCGAGGCGAACCAGGACCCCGAGGGAGGAGCACCAAGATACACCAAGGATACGGACCTGAGGCAGAGGAGGCTACTGAGAAAGGGGAAGACTGCAATTGTTGTAGGAGACTCGATCCTGAGGGAGGTGGACAGTCATGTGGCTGGAGGGAGAGAGGACCGGCTAGTGACATGTCTCCCAGGGGCCAAGACAAAGGACATCACCGACAGAATCGAGAGGATCCTGGACGGAGCCGAAACAGAGGAGACAGCAGTAATTATCCACGTCGGAACAAATGATGTGAGCCGGAGGAACTTCAGCATGCCTGCGCTAACGGACCAGTTCAGGGTCCTGGGAAGGAAGCTGAAACGGAGGACACAAAGGATAGCCTTCTCGGAGATCCTGCCGGTCCCGAGGGCAGATGCAAGGAGGCAGGCCGAGCTCCAGGATGTAAATGCGTGGCTGAGAAAATGGTGCGAAGATGAGGGCTTCCACTTTGTGAGGAACTGGTCATCCTTCTGGGGAAAGAGCAAGCTCTACAGGCGGGAATGCCTGCACCTGAGCACGGTGGGAACAAGAATACTGGCAACCAACATGAAGAAGGAGATCGAGAGGGCTTTAAACTAAGGAGAGGGGGAAAGCCGACAGCAGACCTGATGACGCTTCGGACAACGGTATCCAGAAAGGATGCTGAATGGGAAGACTACTACAGGGAAGAGGACGGGGAACCGATGGAGCTCGAGATCAGACAGCGAGGGAAGCACCAGGTAACAGCAACTTGCTGTGAGGGACTTAAATGGCAGGGGGATTCAGGGGGGCGGGGTGGAACCAAAATGCAAGCAGAAGGCAATAAGGAGGAGCCACAAGGCAAGAGGGATCAAACCAAGGCCCAGGGGACAAGAACATGGGAGGGGGCTGGCAGGGCAGGAAATTTCCGATGAAAAGCGGGGAAGGGGGGTGGAGGGGACACGAGGAGGCAGAAATTTGCGAGGGTAAAGGATGAGGGTAAAGCAGAGGCACAGTTAACGGGTGAACAGCCCGAAACTCAAGGGAAGGAGGTCCAGGTAAAAGCAGAGGTGGGGGACAAACGCCGGGACCTACAGTGCTTATACACGAATGCAAGAAGCCTCAGGGCCAAGATGGGTGAACTGGAAGTCATGGCCAAAGGGGAGGACCTGGATGTAATTGGAATTATGGAAATTTGGTGGACAGAGGACAATAAATGGGACGTGGCGCTGCCAGGGTACAAGCTCTACAGGAGGGACAGGACCCACAAGAAGGGGGGAGGCATAGCACTATACATAAAGGACTCTATCTACTCGGTCAGGATGGATACGGCGACAAAGGCAGAGGGGCTGGAATCACTATGGGTCAAACTGCCGGGAACCAAAGGTGCAGACATAAAACTGGGGCTGTATTATCGTCCACCTGGTACGCCGGATGCAGTTGGACACGACTTGGAAGCGGAACTGAAGCAGGAATGCAGTACTGGAAATGTAACAGTGATGGGGGACTTCAACTACCCGGGGATAGACTGGAGTACGGGTCACTCCAACTGCACCAGGGAAGCTGTGAAGGACTGCTTCATGGAACAACTAGTCAAGGAACCGACGCGAGGGGGAACTACTCTTGACCTCATCCTTAACGGATTAGGGGGGCCTGCAAGAGGGGTAGAAGTGGGAGGACCACTAGGCAACAGTGATCACAACGCAATCAGATTCACATTAGAAAGAGGGACACCCATAGTGAGGAGGACCGCATCGACTGCGCTCAACTTCAGGAAAGGGAACTATGTTGCCATGAGGGAAATGGTGGGGAGGAAGCTCAAGAACAGCTTTAGGATGGAGACTGTAGGAAGCGCCTGGACCCTATTCAGGGACACCCTGCAGGAAGCACAAAACCTGTACATCCCCAGTTTCAGGAAAGGCTGTAAGAACAAGCGGTCAAAAAGCCCGGTTTGGATGACAACTGAAGTAAAGAGGGCAATAAGTGACAAGAAAGTGTCCTTCCGGAGATGGAAAAAGGACCCAACGGAGGAAAATCACCAGAAGCACAGGAATTGCCAAAAGGAATGTCACCGAGAGGTTAGAAAAGCAAAAAGGGAATACGAGGAGGGGCTGGCCAGGGAGGCGAAAAACTTCAAGTCATTCTTCAGTTACGTAAAGGGGAAGCAACCAGCGAGAGAGGAGGTGGGGCCGTTGGATGATGGGGATAGGAAAGGAGTGATTAAGGAGGACAAAGAGGTAGCTGAGAGGTTGAACACGTTCTTCTCGTCGGTCTTCACGTGCGAAGACACATCCAATATACCGGACTCAAAGGAGCTCATGAGGGGGGAACAGGCCGAAAAATTGGAGCATATAGAGGTAAGTCAGGAGAATGTCATCAAACAGATAGACAGGCTAAAAAGCGGCAAATCACCGGGACCGGACGGGATCCACCCAAGGGTTCTAAAGGAACTAAGACAGGAAATAGCGGGCACAATCCAGCATGTTTGCAACCTATCCCTGAGAACAGGAGAGGTGCCAGATGACTGGAAACTGGCGAATGTCACACCTATCTTTAAGAAGGGATCGAGAGGTGACCCCGGGAACTACAGGCCGGTGAGCCTGACTTCAGTTATAGGGAAGATGGTGGAAGCGATGATCAAGGACAACATTTGCGAACACATCGAGAAAAATGACTTACTGCGAACAAGCCAGCACGGATTCTGTAAGGGAAGGTCATGCCTTATGAACCTACTGTACTTCTTTGAGGGAATAAGCAGTCAGGTGGACAAAGGGGAACCCATGGACATCATTTACCTTGATTTTCAAAAGGCTTTTGATAAGGTGCCACATGAAAGGCTGCTTAAGAAGCTGTGGAACCACGGGGTGGGCGGGGATGTACACAGATGGATCAAGCACTGGCTGTCAGGTAGACTGCAGAGGGTCGGAGTGAAGGGCCAATATTCAGACTGGCGGGGAGTCACGAGCGGTGTACCGCAGGGATCGGTGCTAGGGCCGCTACTCTTCAACATATTTATCAATGACCTGGAAACGGAGGCAAAATGCGAGGTTATAAAATTTGCGGACGATACCAAACTCTGAGGAAGAGTTAGGACCAGGGAGGAGTGTGAGGACCTGCAAAGGGACCTGGACAAGCTGGAAGACTGGGCAAACAAATGGCAAATGCGCTTTAACGTTGAGAAATGCAAGGTCATGCATATAGGAAATAAGAACCCGTTGTTCAACTACAAAATGGGGGGGGCACTGCTGGGAGACAGCGGACTTGAGAGAGACTTGGGTGTGCTAGTGGATGCATCAATGAAGCCATCCGCACAGTGTGCAGCAGCGGCAAAAAAAGCCAACAGGATGCTGGGCATCATAAAGAAGGGTATCACAATCAGGACGCGGGAAGTCATCATGCCATTATATCGGGTGATGGTGCGCCCGCATCTGGAATACTGCGTTCAGTATTGGTCGCCGCACCTCAAGAAGGACATGGCGGTACTTGAGAGAGTCCAAAGAAGAGCAACGAAGCTGGTAAGAGGGCTGGAAAACTGCCCATACGCTGAGAGGCTGGATAAGCTGGGTCTCTTCTCTCTGGAAAAGAGGAGGCTCAGGGGAGATATGATAGAGACCTTCAAAATCCTGAGAGGCATAGAGAGGGTGGATAGGGACAGGTTCTTCAGACTGAGAGGGACAACGGGTACGAGGGGGCACTCGGAGAAACTGAAGGGGGATAGGTTCAAGACAAATGCAAGGAAGTTTTTCTTCACCCAAAGGGTCGTGGACACATGGAATGCGCTCCCGGAGGAAGTGATCAGGCAGAATACAGTACAGGGATTCAAACAGGGATTGGACAGATTCCTGAGGGACAAAGGGATCATAGGGTACTGAAAGGGGTGCGGGGACAAAGGGTCAAGAATTTGATGGGAAGATAGGACTTCGATGAGAAACCAAGGGGTGATTCAGACAGGTCATGACCTGTTGGGCCGCCGCGGGAGCGGACTGCTGGGCGTGATGGACCTGTGGTCTGACCCAGCAGAGGCACTACTTATGTTCTTATGTTCTTATCCATAGCTGCATGTTAATGATGTGCTCATATGCACTTATTTATCATCATAACATATACATCATCATTAACTTGCAGCTGTGGATATGTAAGGACAGGCTGAGTAGGATGAATGGGAAGGAAGGAAGGTGCACATATCAACATATTGTACATTTTTAACATGCATGATGCAGCTATAGGCAAGCTGAGGAGGATGTGATCATATAGATATGTATGTTTAGATATGCGCTCACATATACGGTCAGATGTGTATGTTCAGATATGAAAGGAGCAAGCCTCAGGCAACTGGTGTTGGAACCGACAAGGGATCAGGCAATACTGGACCTGATACTTACCAATGGAGAAAGTGTCACAGAGGTCTCGGTGGGCGACACATTGGCCTCCAGTGACCACAACATGGTATGGTTCAATATCAGGAAAGGTTTCACTAAATCTACTACACTAACCAAAGTCCTCAAATTCAAGGACACAAATTTCAAAGAAATGGGAGACTTCGTTCACCAGGCGCTACAAAGCCAAGAAGAAACCGATAACGTGGAAGACATGTGGTCGACTTTGAAAGCAACCAAACAAGAAACAACAAACCGCTATGTAAAATCAGTAAGTAAACGGCGAAGGAACAATAAGCCACAGTGGTTTACTGTGGAGATCTCAGACCTGATCAAGGAGAAGAAAAAAGCATTCATTTCTTACAAACAATCAGGGAAGCAGGACTCTAGAGCAGACTACCTGGCCAAATCAAAAGCCGTCAAAACAGCAGTCAGGGAGGCTAAATTCCTCATGGAGGAGTCTCTAGCAAAGAACATCCAAAAGGGAGATAAATCCTTCTTCAGGTATATCAGTGATAGAAGAAAAAACTCAGGTGGGATTGTACGTCTTAGGAAACCAGACGGAGACTATGTGGAAAAGGATTCGGAAAAAGCCCAACTATTAAATGAATACTTCTGCTCAGTCTTCACCCGAGAAGCGCCAGGGCTCGGCCCTCAGCTACAGCCAAGGGTTGGCTCAGTTGACCCGTTTAGTAACTTTGAGTTTACGCCCAGCAGTGTCTACAGTGAGCTGTCAAAGCTCAAGGTTAACAAAGCAATGGGGCCGGACAACCTGCACCCCAGGGTGCTTAGGGAGCTGAGTGATGTCTTGGTGGAGCCACTGTCCGCGCTCTTCAACCTCTCCCTTAGTACAGGCAGCGTCCCGTTGGACTGGAGGACGGCTAACGTCATTCCACTCCACAAGAAAGGCTCAAAGATGGAGACAGCAAACTACAGACCAGTGAGTCTAACATCGATAGTGAGCAAACTAATGGAAACTCTAATCAAACACCAATTAGATAAGATCCTGGATGAGGAGAATCTACGGGATCCCCGACAACATGGAAACATGGATTTACTAAGGGGAGATCCTGCCAATCCAACCTGATCAGCTTCTTTGACTGGGTAACGGGGAAGCTGGATATAGGGGAGTCCCTGGACATCGTGTACCTGGACTTTAGCAAAGCATTCGATAGCGTACCACACCGCAGGTTACTGAGCAAGATGAGTTCTATAGGATTAGGTAACACATTGACGAAATGGGTTGGGAGCTGGCTTGGAGGTAGGCTCCAAAGGGTGGTGGTGAACGGCACCCCCTCCGAAATGACGGAGGTGATTAGTGGAGTACCACAGGGCTCAGTCTTGGGCCCAATCCTATTCAACATCTTTATAAGAGACTTGGCAGAAGAGCTTCGAGGTAAAATAACATTATTCGCCGATGACGCCAAACTGAGTAATGTAGTGGGCAAATGCACAACAGACGAAGATTCAGTGCCCGACAACATGATGCACGACCTACTCCTACTGGAGCGATGGTCTAGGACATGGCAACTCAACTTCAATGCCAAAAAATGCGAAGTTATGCACCTGGGCAGCCAGAATCCATGCAAGTCTTATACCCTTAATGGCGAGATCCTAGCAAAAACGGTAGCAGAACGAGACTTGGGGGTAATCGTCAGTGAGGACATGAAGTCTGCCAATCAAGTGGAGCAGACTTCGTCCAAGGCAAGACAAATCATGGGCTGCACACGAAGGGGTTTCGTCAGTCGTAAGGCGGAAGTCATTATGCCATTGTATAGATCCATGGTGAGGCCCCACCTGGAATACTGTGTGCAATTCTGGAGGCCGCATTATCGCAAGGATGTGCTGAGACTGGAGTCGGTGCAAAGAATGGCCACCCGGATGGTCTCGGGACTCAAGGATCTACCATACGAAAAACGGCTTGACAAATTACAGCTATACTCGCTCGAGGAGTGCAGAGAGAGGGGGGACATGATCGAGACGTTCAAGTATCTTACGGGCCGCATCGAGGCGGAGGAAGATATCTTCTTTTTCAAGGGTCCCACGACAACAAGAGGGCATCCGTTGAAAATCAGGGGCGGGAAACTACGAGGTGACACCAGGAAATTCTTTTTCACTGAAAGAGTGGTTGATCGCTGGAATAGTCTTCCACTACAGGTGATTGAGGCCAGCAGCATGCCTGATTTTAAGGCCAAATGGGATCGGCACATGGGATCTATTCACAGGGCAAAGGTAGGGGAGGGACATTATATTACATTACATTACATTAGTGATTTTTTTATTCCGCTTGTACCTTGCGGTTCAAAGCGGATTACATAAGAAGAGAACTGGACATTTCCAGGAGGCTACTTGACAATAGAGAATACAGATTGAGGATATAGACTTAATAACAGAATGATGGTAAAGACTTAATAACATCGGAAGATGTTTTGAACGGCAGTGTTTTGATTTCTTGGGGGATGGGGTGAGGGAGATTAGGTAGATTGTATATACTTTTTGAACAGCAGTGTTTTGATTTCTTTACGGAATGTCTTGAGGTCGGGTGTTGTGGTTAACAATCTGGTGATGGAAGGTTCGAGTTTTGCTGCATGTGTTGCCAGGAGGCTATCATAGAGCTTTTTGCGATGAGTACCCTTGAGTGGTGGGTATGAGAATGATGTCAGTGTTCTTCTTGTTCTGGGTGGAAGGTTACAGTTTAGGCGGTCATTTAGATAGGTAGGTGCAGTATCGTTAATTACTTTGAAGAGTAGATAGTATAGTTTGAATTGAATTCTGGCTCGAATCGGTAGCCAATGTGAGTCTAGGTAGGCATTGGTGATGTGGTCAAATTTTCCGAGTGAGTAAATCAGTCTGAGGGCTGTGTTCTGAACGGTTTGAAGTTTTTTGATCATGTTTGTAGGGCATGGTAGATATAGGATATTGCAGTAGTCCACGAGTCCTAGTACCAGGGATTGTACAATGATCCTGTAGTGTTCTTTGTCAAAGAATTTCCTTATTTTTCTTAAGTTGCGCATTGTGAAGAATGCTTTTTGGGTAGTTTTGTTGATTTGGGTCTGCATAGTGCAGCATCTGTCTATCAGTACTCCCAAGATTCTGAGTGAGGTCTGGATTGGGTATTTGGTTGCTTTAATTTCTAGGTCTGTTATGGATGGGTTTTTGTCCGTTTCAAGCATTAGGAATTTGGTTTTGTCCGAGTTTAGTTTCAGTTTGTGGTTTGTCATCCATTTTTCTACTTCATCCAGAATTATTTCCAGGTGTCCTGTTGAGGTGTGGTCTTGGATTTTGAAGGGGAGGAGAATAGTTATGTCATCTGCGTAGCTGAATGATGTTACATTTAGGTTGTCTAAAGTGGTACTGAGGGAGGAGATGAAGAGATTGAATAGAATGGGTGATAGTGGTGACCCCTGCGGGACTCCGCATGGATTTGACCATGGGTTAGATTTCGTGTTGTTTGTCATAACTCTGTACGTTCTTGTTTTAAGGAATCCTTGGAACCAGTTGTAAACCACCCCTGAGATCCCGATTGCATCAAGTATCTGGAGTAATATGGTGTGATCAACTAGATCGAAGGCGGCGGAAAGATCTAGTTGGATAATTAGGATCCTGTGTCCTTTACTGAGGTATTGTCGGGCTATGTCTAGTAGTGTTGCTAGCAGTGTTTCCGTGCTGTGGTGAGATCTAAATCCTGATTGAGAGGAATGAAGTATATTATGGTCTACTAGGTAGTTGGTGAGGTATTGAGCCACAAGTCCTTCAGTCAGCTTGACATATAATGGGATCGAAGCGATAGGTCTATAGTTGGTAGGAGCGTCTATAGGGCCTTTTTGATCTTTCAGTAGGGGTGTGATTATGATCTCTCCAAGATCTTGTGGGAATTGACCTTCTATGAGAGTGCTTTGAATCCATTGCATGAGGCTGGTTTTGAATTTAAGGGAGGCATTTGTAAGCAGATACGATGGGCAGTAGTTCAAGTCGCATGAGGTGTGGCTGTATTTTTTGTATAGTCGGTTCAAATCAGGCCATTGTAGGGTTGGGAATGTGGTCCATGTTCTGTCTGCAGATATGGCTTCTTCCGTTGTGGGGGTTATTATCTCGTAGAGTTTGGTAGTTGAGTTGTTGAAGGTAGTTCTGATTGTAATGATCTTATGTTTGAAATGGTCTGCTAGTTGAGAAGCTGTTGGTGGTTTATTGCCTTGAGTGGCAAGGAATGGGTTTGTGTCCGTAAGTTTTTTTACTAAGTTGAAAGAGTGTTTTTGTGTCAGAGGTGTTTGTGCCAATTAGTTTAGAGTAGTATGTTTTGCGTTTTTTCTTAAGTTTGATGTTATATAGTTTGATTTGGGTTCTCCAAGCGGATTTGGTTTGATAATTTTTCTTTTTTCTCCAAGATCTTTCAAGTTGTCTGCAATGCCTTTTTTGTAGGAGGAGTTCGGAGTCGAACCACTTGTCTGAGGATCTGCAGGTTCTATGTTTGGTCCTTTCAGGGGCTAACTCGTTCAAGGTTGTTTCACTCAGGGTGCGCCAGTGGTTTACGAAGTCAGTTGGGTCGATGGGGGTGATTACAGGGTCCACTTTATCCCAGAATGTGGCAGGTTCAATTTTCTGTCTAGATTTGTAGGTTGTTTTTTGTGGCTTGGTTTTTGTGTTATTTTGAGGCCAGTTGATGGTGAAAGTGTATTTGTGGTGGTCTGACCAAAGAGAGGGATGCCAGGTACCATTGGTGATATGAATTTTTGGGGTGTGGAGGTTATGAGACGTGAATGCTGCTATATCAAGTTGGTGGCCTTTTTCGTGCGTGGGTTCAGGATTGAGGATCTGGTAGGATAGGGCGTCGAGGTATGAGAGTATATCGTCTACTTGTTTGGATGTGTGGTCCTCGAGGTGGAGATTGATGTCTCCTAGGAGCAAATTGTATGTGGAGGTTAGAGAGTTCTGGAATATGAATTCTTCGAGTTCAAGTTTTGAGGTGTTCCATTTTCCTGGAGTGATGTAGCATAATAGACAGTTCAAGGTGCCTGTGAGTGTATTGTCGGAGAGTTGGCATGCAAGAAGGTCTAAGTGAGGGGTTGAGTGTTTGTGTAGAACTTTTAGGTTGAGGTTGTTTTTTACTAGAATAGCTAGTCCTCCCCCTCGTTTGTTTTCTCGACAAACCAGCTCTAATTTGTACCCTTTGGGGCAGAATTCGGTTATGCATGGGTCCGAGTTGGATGTTAGCCAGGTTTCGGCTAGGAAGAGACAGCTTAGTTGTTCTTCAGTCAGCCAGTCTTTGATTAGGTTTGCTTTTGGGCTAATTGATCTTATATTCATGTAGGCACAGGTTAACGAGGTATATTTTGTGTTGGAATTAGGATTGCAATTAAGGTAGAGGATATTTTTTGGTGGTGTGAGTTGTTTTTGAGTAGTAGTCTTGTGCTTTGGTGGAGGTCTTTTTCCCCAGATGGTGGGAATGTGGTCTTGGCTGGTCAGTGTGCAGGATGTTAGGGTTCTCGTGGTGTGGATTTTTCTGGGTGGTTGTGGTTGTCTGTAGGTTGCTGTCAGAATTGGGATATAGGTTGCTGTCAGAATTGGAGATAGGTGATATCCTGTGGTTTGCCTGTTGGAAATGAGTAGTGAAAGTATTAGGAGGGCAAGTGTGATTTTGTATGTGTAATTTTCCATTTTGTTTGTGGAGTGGAAGATTTTTTGGTTCTGGTATGTCTCTGGTTGAGCTGTGGTAATGGTGTTGGTGATTTCGAGAATATTTTTTTTTTTTTTAAATATTATTCGGTAGTTGCCTTTGTGTTTAATCTCTGGCTATGGCTCCCGAAGGGGCGATTCTTTAAAGAAAGTAAATCCCTGACTCGGGGAGGGGCGGAGCGGGGCTCACAAGCGCGCCTCGCTGCTGCGTGCTGGGCTGGCTTGGTCGGCGAAAGCTCCCGCTGCTGGAGTTCCCGAAGCAAAATCAAGAAAATAAGAAAAATAACTGAAAAAAGTCTCCTCTCCCGTCTGGCAATGGGGAGGAGGCGGATCGGGGCTTGAGTGGCCTGTTTGCAGGTCCGATGATCTCCTTCTCTGGCGGCGTGGGCTGGCTCCCGCTGCTGGAGTTCCCGAAGCAAAATCAAGGTGGGCAGACTAGATGGGCCGTGGGCCCTTATCTGCCGTCTATTTCTATGTTTCTATGTTTCTATATGCGCTCGGTCAGATATGTAAGGGCTAGCAGACACATTAATTATTTTGTCAGATCAATCAGTTCTGATCATTAAATAATCGATTGTAAATAATTTTGTACATTTTTATTAATCCGGTTGATCAATATCTATCGGAATTTTTTTTCTGTTCGATGGTATCCAATTAGAGCAGCTGATCCTGCAACAGAGACCTCCAGTGCAATTGAGATCTACTTCTGGCCTACAAAGGTCAAAAGAAATCCTTAACTGAGATTTTACATTCAAAAGTGAATTATAGCTACTAGCACTATTATTTATTAGTTATTTATTATGCAGATGTTTGTTAGTTTGTTATTAGTTCAGTACTAGACATATGTTAGTTTAGAATAGATAGGTATAGATTAGTTTAGGTTAGGTTAGGGCCCTGCTGAAAGAGTCTACCTTGACGTGGTTGCAGGCTTACAAATCTTTTGGTCAAAGAGTGCGGCGACAGAGAAAAGTATGTGTGTATTCGGCCCATGGAAGAAGGGGGGATCGGGGGGGGGGGGAAGGGCTGTTTGGGGGGCCCAATAGGATTGCTCAGTAAGGGGCCCAGAAATTTCTGATGGCGGCCCTGGATGGTCATCCTGGGGATAGATGCCAAGAAGGCCTTCAACAGGGTGGCCTGGCCATTTATGTTCATTTTGCTGTAAAAAGTAGGGTTTGGCCTTAGATTGCAAGGATGGATACAAGCTATTTATAGCATGTATTGAAATTAATGGGGGTTTCTTGGCTTTGTTTCATTGGGGGGACAGGGCAGGGGTGCCCTCTCTCTCCGCTTTTGTTTGCATCCATAACAGAGCCATTGGCACAGTGAGTGTGGGATCAGAGCTTGATTAAAGGGGTGGTAAGGCGAGTGAGGTGATTAAATTTGCGGACGATACGAAGTTGTTTAGAGTAGTGAAGACACAGGGGGATTGCGAAGATCTGCAACATGACATAATCAGACTCGAGGAATGGGCATCGACATGGCCAATGAGGTTCAACGTAGATAAGTGTAAAGTGATGCATGTCGGTAACAAAAATCTCATGCACGAATACAGGATGTCCGTGGCGGTACTTGGAGAGACTTACCAGAAAAGAGACTTGGGAGTTCTGATCGACAAGTCAATGAAGCTGTCCACGCAATGTGCGGTGACGGCGAAAAGGGCGAACAGAATGCTAGGAATGATTAAGAAGGGGATCACAAATAGATCAGAGAAGGTTATCATGCCGCTGTACCGGGCCATGGTGCGCCCTCACCTGGAGTACTGCGTCCAGCACTGGTCGCTGTACATGAAGAAGGACACGATGCTACTTGAAAGGGTCCAGAGAAGGGCGAATAAGATGGTTAAGGGCTGGAGGAGTTGCCGTATAGTGAAAGATTAGAAAAACTGGGCCTTTTCTCCCTCGAACAGAGGAGATTGAGAGGGGACATGATTGAAACATTCAAGATACTGAAGGAATAGACTTAGTGGATAGGGACCGGTTGTTCGCCCTCTCCAAGGTAAGGAGAACGAGAGGGCACTCTCTAAAATTGAAAGGGGATAGATTCCGTAAGAATGTAAGGAACTTCTTCTTCACCCAGAGAGTGGTAGAGAACTGGAACGCTCTTCCAGAGTCTGTCATAGGGGAAAACACCCTCCAGGGATTCAAGACAAAGTTAGACAAGTTCCTGCTGAACCAGAACGTACTCAGATAGGGCTGATCTCAGTTAGGGTGCTGGTCTTTGACCTGATGGCCACCACGTGAGCGGACTGCTGGGCAAGATGGACCACTGGTTTGACCCAGCAGCGGCAATTCTTATGTTCTTATGTTATGGTAGTGACTGTTAGGGAGTATAAATTGTGTATTTTTGTGGATGATGTTCTCTTCATGCTGACAGATCCTAGGGTATCCTTGGAAGTGGTTGTGGGAGAATTACAGGAATATGGGAGACTGTCAGGCTTTCAGTCTAATGTGAACAAGTCCAAGCTTCTGAATGTGTCTTTGATGGAAGAGATTGAGTAGGAAGTACAGGCTGTTTTTCTTTCCGGTGGGTATGTGTGTCTTTATGCTATCTAGGGGTTCAGTTGGGGCCACTGGGTTCCAGTTTGTATGCTTTGAATTACGGACTACTTTTTAGCAGGAATAAGCAAGAGATGGAAGGTTGAGCCTTTCATGGGTAGGGCAGATTGAAGTGGTCTGAATGATGATGTTGCTTCAGGCTTTCTTTCTATTTCAGGTCTTGCCTGCATGGTTGGGGAGCGGCACTTTTAGGTGCATGGAGGCTCAGGTATCATATGGGGTAGCAGGTATCCCAGACTAGAATGGAGGGTGATGAGCTTAGGGAGAATGGAGGAGGACTTGGCAGTTCCAGATTTTGGGAAATATTTTCAAGCAGCTCAGTTGCGGGCCCTCTTCGAATGGCAAGACTGGGACAGTAAATCCTGGGTGGACATGGAGCAAGAACAGGTTGGGGATATTCCACTGTCAAAAGAAGTGGGAGAAGGATTGGGAAATATTTTTAGGCAGCTCAGTTGCGGGCCCTCTTCGAATGGCAAGATTGGGACAATAAATCCTGGGTAGACATGGAACAGGAACAGGTTGGGGATACCTGTCAAAACCTATCGCTCTCAGATCATGTATCAAAATTAGTGTCTTCATGTTTCTATTACCTATGCCAGCTAAAGTGCATCCGTGATTACTTCTCAGAGAATGATTTTGCCCAGCTACTATATGCGTTTGTGTTATCCTGCTTAGACTATTGCAACACGCTACTAGTAGGCTTACCCGCAAAAACTGTCTCCCGTCTCCAAGGTGTGCAAAACGCTGCAATCCGACTCCTGAAAAACCTGGGCTTCCACGACCACGTCATCCCTGCACTAAGATCCAGGCACTGGATGCCTATCCAAAAATGATGCGTCTTTAAAGCCCTGGTTCTAGCTTTCAAGACATTCCACAAGATGACTCCAAATGCGGGCGCACCATTGCCCGATACAACAGAGGTTATCCTGCCGTTGTATCGGGCAATGGTGCGCCCGCATTTGGAGTACTGCGTCCAATATTGGTCGCCGTACCTTAAGAAGGATATGGCGTTAGTCGAGAGGGTTCAGAGGAGAGCGACGCGTCTGATAAAAGGGATGGAAAACCTGTCATATGCTGAGAGATTGGAGAAGCTGGGTCTCTTTTCCCTGGAGAAGAGGAGACTTAGAGGGGATATGATAGAGACTTATAAGATCATGAAGGGCATAGAGAGAGTAGAGAGGGACAGATTCTTCAAACTTTCGAATAATAAAAGAACTGCAATTCCTTATTAAAGGGGGCTTATCTCAAGGATATAAGGCGCCTCCAAATCATACAAAACACTGCTATAAAGGTAATTTCAGGTTCAAATAAATTCGATCATGTCACGCCTCTGCTTCAAAACGCTCATTGGTTGCCAATTTCATACAGGATAACATATAAAATAGCTCTTTTAGTCTTTAAGACAATTAAAAATAATACTCCTGCATTTATAGATAGGCTCCTGATTCCTTATAGTTCGTCAAGAGTTCTTAGATCTTCCTCACAAGCTACCCTTTATGTTCCCTCATTAAAAATCATTGGTACTCGCCGTGACCTGATCTTTTCAGTTACTGCCCCATCTATTTGGAACTCTCTCCCTCTATATTTACGGCTTGAACAAGACTTGAAAAAATTTAAGAATAGTTTAAAATGTCTTCTCTTTAAAGAAGCCTTTAACTAAAAGTTTAATTTTCCAATTAATTCCGAATTTTTTTTCTTCCTTCATTAAATTCAGATTATATCTCCTTTCTCTTTAGATTTTTTAGTTCTAAAAGATTTTTTTTTTTTCCTTTTTTTTCCTTCTCTTCATACCTTCCCTATGTACTAACCCGACCTGCTTATTTTTTTTTTAAATTGTATTTTTTTTCTTTCTTCCCCCTTTCCTATTGTTTCATGTGGATTGTTTACCCCAGTTTATTTTTATTTTTAATTTAAAGTAGTTAATTTTAATTACAATGTATTTGTGATTTTAGAAATTTAATTTTATTTCTTTGTAAAACGCTTTGTATTCTGAAAAGCGTTTAATCAAATAATATAATAAACTTGAAACTTGAAACTTAAAACTTGAGGGCACTCGGAAAAGTTGATAGGAGACAGATTCAAAACAAATACTAGGAAGTTCTTTTTTACCCAACGTGTGGTGGACACCTGGAATGCGCTTCCAGAGGACGTGATTGGGCAGAGTACGGTACTGGGGTTCAAGAAAGGATTAGACAAATTCCTACTGGAAAAGAGGATAGAGGGGTATAGATAGATTACTGCACAGGTCCTGGACCTGCTGGGCCACCGCGTGAGCGGACTGCTGGGCACGATGGACCTAGGGTCTGACCCAGCAGAGGCATTTCTTATGTTCTTATGACACCAAGCTACATAGCATCATAACTACAAATTTATGTCCCCAACTGATCACAGAGATCCCAAGCAGAAAAACAGCTAGCCATTCCACCCGCTTGCTCACTCACATCTGAAACAGCCCAGAAATGCTCTTATTCCCATTTCATACCCAGATTATGGCACATCATCCCCCCATCTGTCAGATCTTTTTTTTTTTAAGTTTATGTTTAAATGATTTTTATTATTCCAGCAGTAAGAAGCAAATACAAACAGTAGTACCATTCAGGAAATAACATTTTCAACAATATAATCAGTTCCCCTCCCATCCTCCCCTCCCCAAGAATCCATGGCCAGTCCAACAGCTGAGAGTGGGAATAAAATCTTAAAGATTCAAAAGTCTACTACGAGCACGCGGTGTGAGGTCCTGCCAGAAGTGCTCCCAAACCTGACAAAATTTGCGGTCCGGGCCAAGAGTCAAGTCTCCCACCATGCGTCTCTCCAGTGTTGCGTGCACTATCATTAGGGATCTCCATTGTGCATATGATAGGGGATCACGGGAGAGCCAGTTAGTGAGGATGGCTTTTTTCCCCATCAAAAGGGCTCTGGAGATAAATGCTGACATTCCCCTGGGTTTGGGTGAGGCTATATTATAAAATCCAAATAACGCCCTCGGTTGCGGAAGCCATCGCCGTCCCCAAAGCGATGTGGTATATAGGCCAAGATGTCTCCAAAACTGTTGGATTGCGGGGCAGGCCCAAAACATGTGACTCAAAGATGCGTGAGCCTGATTGCATTTCGGGCAAGATGCGACGCAGTAATCCCCATCCGGGCTGCACGTTCCGGTGGAATGTAAAGTCTAAGAACAATTTTCAATTGCATTTCCCAGTGAGTAATATTGGGTGACACCTTCTGAATGTTCTTCAGGACCCGTTGTAACTGTTGAGCAGTCAACTGGCAATGCAAGTCCTCAGCCCACGCTGTCGCTAATATATCCAGATTCGTACTTGGTTAGCAATCCCGGATCCCCACAATATGAAATCGTAGAGGAATCCTCTGTTGGGCTGAAAGGCTGAAGAGTTCTGAAAGCGCCTCCCTGCAGACTTCAGTAAGGGCAGCCACTGGGAGGGACTGAACATAGTGACGGATCTGGAAATAGGCGAAGAGATCATTAGCCTTTAGGTCAAAAGTTCGTTGCAGTTCGGCAAATGTGACCAGGCTCCCCTCCTCCGAAAACAGGTGAAAAAGATATTGTAGACCTTGTGCTTGCCACCTAAGAAAGGTGGCATTTTGCATGCCCGGCTGAAAAGCCATTTGTCAGATCTTTAAACAGTCTATGGAACTTCAGGAAGGCCGTGAAAACCTTCCTCTTTACAAACCCAGCTCCTTAGCTTACATCTGCATCCCTGACTGACCTTTACGTCGGACCACCGGACCAAAAACCCACCATACTTCAATGATGCACAAACCTTCAAAGCTATTTTACCTTATGTTAGGCTATGTCCATACAGAAAATGATGTAATTTAAACCACCATAGGATATGTCTTCTCAGAAAATGCTGCAATTTTTAAAACACCCTATGTCCACTGTCTATATCTCCAAATCTGTATTTTATGACTATACTGTAAAAGATGAAATTTATACCTCTATGTACACCAAGTTTGTTTTCTCACTAAAGTTTGTCTTACTTATACTGTGAATGTAATCTTGTAACCTGTTCTGGGCTCCTTTGGGAGGACGGGCTAAATAAATAAGTGTGTCACTCCTTTTTGTGGATATTCTACTATTATACTGCCATGGCTTCCTGGGGGAAAGATAGCACCCAGGGGGAGGGAGGGACTTATGGGGTGTGACATTGAGGGTATGGAACCATACAAGGTGATGGGTTTTAGAGGGTAGAAGGTATTCTTGTGGTATAAGCCCCTACGCTTTAATCCAGAGTTTGATCCAGGGAGGGATCCTGTTTTTTTTCAGGGTTGTGAAGAAAAGGAGTTGGTCTGTGTAGGGAATGTTGTGATGTAGCTACCAAGCGGCTAAAAACTTTTGAGGAAGTGCACAAACATTATGGTTTGTCTTTTTGGAACCAATTTCCCTTTTCAGAGGTTCGTCACTACATTCAGAGCTCTGGGATCTTGGGGAGTATCACAGGGGAAAACTGCCTTTGAAATGCTTCTAGGCCCTAGTGTGGTGAAAGGGATCATTTCCCATATTTATAAGTGTCTTAATAGTTGGAGGGGAGAAAAGTAGGCTATGTAGCAATGTGGGAATTAGATTTGGGTCAGGACCTTTGATGACGAATGGATGGAAATTTGTGATAGAACAAAATCTTTGGGGATGAGCAGGAAAATATGTTTCATCCTATCACCAGACCAAAAATAACCTGATCAGCAGCAGATCCTGGAATTGCCCAGTTCTCTTTTGTACTTGTAATTCTTTCCTTTCACCACTTTAATAGCATGTGTACACAAAGATTTTTTAAATTTCAAAGAAAATTTCTCTGACCTCCACCCTATCAGCAGCATTATTTAACACTGTTGCAGGATCTTAATGTGGCATATAGGGTATACGCTGATAATCTACTGTTCTTCCTTCCTAAGGAAGGATCGGTAGCTTTGACACATCAGAAGGTGGATCTAGGCTTATGCTAAATGTGCAGAAGATCAAAAGTGATGCACCTGGCCAGAACTCCTACACCCTCATCAGTCAGGATACCGTATATACTCGAATATAAACCTATCCGAATATAAACCGAGATAAGCTTTTTCCCCCTGAAAAAGAGAGAAAAGAGGTTGACTCGAAAATAAACCAAACTCACGGTAGTCTCACAAGGTTACTATGGGAACTTGTGGCAGCCATTTTGAGTAGTAAGACTTCACGGGGCAGGAGCATAGGAGGATTGTTCTTGCCTTAGCTCACCACTGGACCAGCAGAGTTTAAGGTAGGCCTGGAGAGAGGCCTGAGATGGGTCCATGTCTGTTTTATCATTCCCTCTGTGAGAATTTCCCTAACCGCTATTTGTTCTGTTTGTCTGTCTTAATTAGATTATAAGCTCTATTGAGCAGGGATCGTTTCTTACATGTTTAATGTACAGTGCTGTGTATCTATCAATTCTGTAAGCTCCCTGGGAATGCCCAGGCCAACTCTTTTTGTAAACCGCCTAGAACTGAAAGGTATTGGCAGGATAGAAAACACTAATGTAATGTAATGTAATATCTAGCAGCACTATAGAAATGCTAAGTAGTAAGACTCAAATATAAACTGAGACACCCTTTTTTGGGCCTTTTTTTTGCCCAAATATCTAGGTTTATATTCGAGTATATACAGTACTTGACACTGTTGTGCAGTTATTCTCAGAATTTCAGTACCTCGGGGTGGTCATTGATTCGCAATTAACATTTAGGCAGCATGTTTTAAGGTTGATTAGGAAGGTGTATTTTAAGTTGCACTTAAGTAAACAAACTTCATCATTATGTATCATGGGAGGATTATAAAAACATACTCCAAACATTAGTGTTGTCAGTATTTGACTATTGTAATGTACTGCTAGGTGTTCCTGTAGGCTTTGCAGGTAGCACAAAACTGTTATTAGAGTGTTGTTTTGACTTCAGAAGAACAACACGTAACGGAGTAACCATCTTAAACTCTATTGGTTGAAGACTGAATTCAGGATTAAATATAAAATGCTATTGTTAATTTATCAAATTGTACAAGGCTGTGTCCCACAATATCCGACTGATTGAGTGACCCCCCACATTGTGCTCCAAAAGCTGCGTTAGCAAAACAGCATTTGGCTATATCATTGAGTAAAGAGTTAAAACTGCAAACTGTGAGGGTGGAGGCTTTTTCATGTTTAGGGCTGGAAGAGTGGAATAAACTCCCATCTTATATTAAACAACAAAACAGGGGGCGTGGCCATGCAGTGAGCAGGGAAGCTGTGTTTTTCCTGAGCTCCTTAGCTCTCCTTCTTAACTGCTCGTTTTGATCGAAATTCTGCAGCAAGTCTTGACCCGTTCTTTCATTCTATTGTTCTGCCTCCTCGTATGGACAAGTTTGTCCAAAAAACAATTCAGATATGGCCACAAAGGGTGGAAAAAAAGGAGGGGGCCCGCGGTAAGGCCCAGGCGAATGTGGAGGGGAAAATGGTGGGCCCTGCCGAGGAGCCAGATGCAGTCAGTGACGCGTTGGTGGTGAAGATCACAGAGGCTGTGGTTCTGGCACTAGGATCGTGGCTGGATAAAGTGCATGAGACTCTGACTACTTTATCTACTATGGTGACTGAGTTTGCCTCCCGGGTTACCGAGGTGGAGAACCGAGTGAGTTCGACAGAAGACTCCCTGACTAATGTACACGCGTCGTGGAGCTCACTAGGCTGCAGTGGAAACCTGACACCTCTGAAGACAAGCTGAAGGATTTTGAAAACCGTTCCCGGCGGAAAAATCTTTGACTATTGGGCATACCCGAGGTTGTTCCGGTCACTGACTTAGCTGCCATTCTGGAGAAATGGTTCTCGGCCGAGCTCCTTGTCACTTCCACCCTGGGTCCCCTGCAGATCGAGAGGGCTCATAGGCTGGGCAGGAAACAGGCTAGAGCAGCTCAACCCCAAATTGTGATCCTGCTTATTCTGAACTTTGCTATTAAGGATTTGATCATGAAAACATACTGGCAGAAGAAAGACCTAACCTTTCAGAATCAGAAAATACTCATCTTCCAGGATTATTCTACGCAGGTGGCCTCTCTCAGGCAGGGGTTTTCACTGATTTGCAAACAACTTGTGGAAAAGAACTTGCCCTTTACCCTGCAATTCCCGGCTAAGTTGTGGGTGCTCTATAATGGCCAACCTTTTGTGTTTGAAACGAGTGAGGGGACCCAAGCGCAACTGAGGCAGTGGTTTCCAGCCCAGAAGGCGCCTGCCTGAGCTGTCTTCTTGTACAGACTAATTGGAGTAATTATCTTGACTGTTGGTCAGGGGAACTCAGTGAATGGAGCCAGTGCAGTATTCAGAGAACCTTGTTATTTTTTCTTTGGGCTTTTTGCCCTTGGACCTAAGCTTTGCTGGTTTGCGTCCCTGTACGCCCAGAGGTTTGGCGTAGCTTGGGTCTGGCTACGTTTTTGATATTTGAGCGAGCCTCTCTGTTTTGAGGCAATGGACTTGTTGGTTTGAATTATGCTATTATTATTTTTGGTTAGTTATGGATTTTGTTATCATGGATCTGGTTATTTGGGCAGGGGGTGTTACTGGCATGAGGGAACCCTTTGATGGTTTGTGGCATTCAAGAGGGGAAGGTGGGGGAATGCTGGGTGTGGGAGGAAGGTTGGGATTCAAAGGGGTTTGTGTGGCCTGGAGTGGATATGACTGTGACCAGTATGAGTATGAAGAATGTCTGTCAGGGTGAGGGCGGGGCACCCTGGCAGTGGTTATTGATTGGAGTAGATTCTGCGCCTTTCACGGAGGAGGGTGTTTATGAGCAACTTGAAAAACTGAAGGTGGACAAAGCGATGGGACCAGACGGGATCTATCCCAGGATACTAAGGGAGCTCAGAGAGTCCTATTAAAGACTTGTTCAACAAATCTCTGGAGACGGGAGTGATTCCTGGGGACTGGAGGAGAGTGGATGTGGTCCCTATTCATAAAAGATGAAGCAGGAAACTACAGGCCGGTGAGCCTCACTTCAGTTGTTGGTAAAATAATGGAAGTTTTGCTGAAAGAAAGAATAGTGTACTTCCTTGAATCTAATGGGTTACAGGATCCGAGGCAACATGACTTTACAAAAGGTAAATCATGCCAAACGAACCTGATTGAATTTTTTGATTGGGTGACCAGAGAGCTGAATCGAGGACATATGCTAGATGTAATTTACTTGGATTTCAGCAAAGCCTTTGATACAGTTCCTCATAGGAGGCTGTTGAACAAACTTGAAGGGCTGAAGTTAGGACCCAAAGTGGTGAACTGGGTCAGAAACTGGCTGTTGGACAGACGCCAGAGGGTGGTGATTATTGGAAGTTGCTCGAAGGAAGGAAAGGTGAGTAGTGGAGTCCCTCAGAGATCGGTGCTGGGGCCAATTCTGTTCAATATGTTTGTGAGTGACATTGCTGAAGGGTTAGAAGGAAAAGTGTGCCTTTTTGCAGATGATACCAAGATTTGTAACAGAGTAGACACCAAAGAGGGAGTGGAAAATATGAAAAAGGATCTGCAAAAGTTAGAGGAATGGTCCAATGCCTGGCAACTAAAATTCAATGCAAAGAAATGCAGAGTAATGCATTTGGGGATTAATAATAGGAAGGAACCGTATATGCTGGGAGGAGAGAAGCTGATATGCATGGACGGGGAGAGGGACCTTGGGGTGATAGTGTCCGAAGATTTAAAGGCGAAAAAACAGTGTGACAAGGCAGTGGCTGCTGCCAGAAGGATGCTGGGCTGTATAAAGAGAGGCGTAGTCAGTAGAAGGAAGAAGGTGTTGATGCCCCTGTACAGGTCATTGGTAAGGCCCCACTTGGAGTATTGTGTTCAGTTTTGGAGACCGTATCTGGCGAAGGACGTAAGAAGACTTAAGGCGGTCCAGAGAAGGGCGACGAAAATGATAGGAGGCTTGCGCCAGAAGACATATGAGGAGAGACTGGAAGCCCTGAATATGTATAACCTAGAGGAAAGGAGAGACAGGGGAGATATGATTCAGACGTTCAAATACTTGAAGGGTTTTAACGTAGAACAAAATCTTTTCCAGAGAAAGGAAAATGGTAAAACCAGAGGACATAATGTGAGGTCGAGGGGTAGTAGATTCAGGAGCAATGTTAGGAAATTCTACTTTACAGAGAGGGTAGTGGATGCCTGGAATGCGCTCCCGAGAGAGGTGGTGGAGAGTAAAACTGTGACTGAGTTCAAAGAAGTGTGGGATGAACACAGAGGATTTAGAATCAGAAAATAATATTAAATATTGAACTAAGGCCAGTACTGGGCAGACTTGCACGGTCTGTGTCTGTATATGGCCGTTTGGTGGAGGATGGGCTGGGGAAGGCTTCAATGGCTGGGAGGGTGTAGATGGGCTGGAGTAAGTCTTAACAGAGATTTCGGCAGTTGGAACCCAAGCATAGTACAGGGTAAAGCTTTGGATTCTTGCTCAGAAATAGCTAAGAAGAAAAAATTAAAAAATTTAAATTGAATCAGGTTGGGCAGACTTGATGGACCATTCGGGTCTTTATCTGCCATCATCTACTATGTTACTATGTTACTATGTTCTGCAAGTACTCTATTTTTGCATGGTTCTATGACACCTAAGAGAGGTCTTCTGGAATGTCTCGGGGATTAACTCTCCGATTAAAAGAACTAAGATCCTTCAGTGTTTGGCTCATCATAAGGCTGACATTGTGGGACTGCAGGAGACTAAATTTTCTGCGCTTGAGCATGACAAACTGAGACGCTCATGGGTTGGGCAATGCTATTCTGCCTCCTCATCCAGAGCTAAAGCAGGGGTGGCTCTGCTTATATTTAAATCAGTCCCATTTCAAATGACCAATGTTATTTCTGATCATGATGGGTGTTATGTGGTGGTACAGGACACATTATATCAGAAAAAGCTAGTTCTGGCCTCTATCTATGCTCCTAACACTGCACAGCGCTCTTTTTTGAAGAAGCTCTTGGGTATTCTCCTGCCCTTACAAGGTGTTTCCCTAGCCCATAAGATTTTTTGGGGGGATTTTAATTCAGTCATGCATCTTGGCCTTGATTGTTTGGGTGGGTCCTCCCACATCTCCACCTGTTCAGATAATGGATTACATGCTTTTCTCCAAGTGCTCAATCTGGTGGACGTGTGGCGCACATTACACCCCGGGAAATGTGACTATACTCATATTTCTACGGTTCATTTTACTTCCTCAAGGATTGATTATATCTTTCTCACTAGCTCCTCTTTTCAAGATGTTTCTGGGACAGACATTGGAGTATTAGTTATTTCAGATCACACGCCCATATGGTTGGATTTGGCTGTGGGAGGTGGAAACTTTGGAGGAGGAGGGAGATGGAGATTCTCTATAGCCTTATATCACGATCTTGATTTTGCGACCTATGTAGTACAGCAATGGCAGGAGTATGTATTCTTTAATAATGTGCATATGGGGGAGGGCGAGCTCTTCTGGAGTGCAGTTAAAGCTGTATTGCAGGGAGCCATCATGGGTTATTTCTTAGATCCCCCACGCTACAGCACAAGCACGATTTTCACACTTCTCAGGTAGCCTATAATGCCCTATTGCACAAACAAGCGCATTGTCCTATTTTCTATTGTAAGTATAGACTGCATCGGTTTGGCAATAGGCCTGGCAGATTGCTGGCACGTTTGACTAAAAACTGGATGGGCCCCTCTTATATCCTCTCCTTGCGAAATTCTGCGGGGAGGGTGGTTACTCAGCAGGCTCACCTGGAAAATCTTTTTATGCAGTACTATCAACATCTTTATACAGCCGAGGTGGTGAATCAGGAGACGTTAATTGATGGCTTTCTTGATTCTTTGGGTCTGCCTCAGTTATCTGCTACTGCTGTTGCATCATTGAGTCTACCTATATCACGGGAAGAGGTTCATCGGGTCATAAAACAGTTACCTCTATGTAAATCACCAGGCCCTGATGGTTTTAGTGGTGAGTTTTTTCGACTCCTTCAGGGACATATGGCTGACCTGCTCTGTCAGTTTTATCAGCAGGCTATTGAGAAGGGTCAGTTTCCTGCCATAGCTAATCAGGCTTTAATCACTGTTTTGCCCAAACCAGGCAAAAATCACGGCTAATATATTGGCGGATCGCCTGGCTCCTCTTATTCCAGCACTGGTGAGAGTATAAAGCTGGTTTAGTGAAGGGCCAACAAGCGGGACATAATGTTCTTAAGTTGTTATTGGCTATGGCCCATTGTGATTTCCACCGCATACCTTCTCTGGTCATTAGTTTTGACTCAGAGAAGGCCTTTGACTGGGTCGAGTGGGCCTTTCTTTTCTCTTTGTTAGAACGTTATGGGATATTGGGATATTTTCTGCGTGCCATGCAAACCTTATATTTTAATCCCGCAGCTGTGGTCCTGATCAATGGTCATGCTTCCCCAGTGTTTCCCTTGGGGAGGGGGATGCGGTAAGGTTGCCCGCTCTCCCCTTCATTGTATATTTTGGTTTTGGAACCCTTATCGATACAGATTAGACAGCATCCGGACTAGAGGTCTGCACGGGAACGGGGATTACGGGAATCCCGCGGGTCCTGCGGGAGTCCCTTGGGAATCCTCCCTAACCCATTGGACTCCCACGGGGACCCCCCTCTAGCCAACGGGACTCCCACGGGGATGGAAGGCTTTGGAAGCAGGGTTCATCCACATAAAACCCCAGCGTTTATTTACAAATTATTGATACCATATTCTCCAATAAGAACCCTGAGATCTAATGAACAGAATCTACTAACTATTCCATCTCTTAAGGTCATCAATACAAGACGACAATTTATTTTTTCTGTTACGGCACCTCAGTTATGGAACGCCCTTCCAATTTATTTAAGGGAAGAGCAGAATCTTGAGAAATTCAAAAGTAACTTAAAAACATTTCTCTTTAAAGACGCTTTTGATAATTAACGAAACTTACTGCAGCTCAGAATATTTTATTGTACTTTATTACACTGTTTTTCTGTTATTCATTTTGTATTTTTCCTTTTTTGTTCTACTTTCCTATAATGATTTGTATTTCATCTCCCCCTTTCCTTGCGTTTTTAAGTTTGTAATCGTAATTTTTTTAATATTGTTAGTTAATATGTATTGTTCTGTTTTGTATTATCTCCCAGAAATTGTAATTTTAATTTGTTCATCGCTTTGAAATATGATTAAGCGATTAATCAAAACAATTATTAAACTTGAAACTTGATAATATAATGGACACGTCAGCCTTAGTAAAAGAGGGGGTTTGTAAGTTAATTACCTGAAAAGAAAACAAAAAAAGGTTTCCACCAAAGAGTTTCCACAAGGAAAACAGCAGTGCAAACACAAAAGAAACTGTGGAATTGATGATCCTGTCAGAAGAAATTGCCATTTTTTATGGGGATGGAGGTAATTCCTTGCAGGGATGGGTGGGGACGGAGAGGATCCTGGCGGGGACAGGTGGGGACGGAGAGGATCCTGGTGGGGACAGAAAGAGTCCTGGTGGGGACGGGCGGGGATGGGTGGGATTTCTGTCCCCGTGCAACTCTCTAATCCGGACTTGTTGGGGTGGTGGTGGGTGAATCTTCAATCTGTTGTTTGGCCTTCGCAGACGATATAATAGTGCTTCTTACTTGACCAGAGGGTGCCTTGTCAATTTTACTGGATCTGTTCCATAGCTTTGGCGTGGTCTCTGGTTTAAAGCTTAATGTTTCCAAATCGGAAGCTATGGCTTTGCACCTTACTATATCCTCAGTCTGGCCTAAGTAAACACTGCATTGGGTCACATTACAATTCTGGGTCTAAGGGGAGTACACGTAGCAATTCTAGGTCTAGAGGGAGTACACACTGTAATTCTGGGACCTGCGAGAGTGCACACGCTGCAAATTGCACTAAAGGAGCTCAAGTAGCCCAAACGGGAATACCCCCACAGGGTACACACATTACCAAGTCTCTGATAGGAGCGCACTGCAGTTATGGGGAGTCCGGGATAGGTACAAGCTGTAGCTCTGGGTCTAGGGAGTGTAAGAGACAAGCGAAAAATACTAATGGTGGTCTAGTTGATATAGAGGGATTGTCCCCACTGAGATACAACAAGCACACAACATGGAGGGCTATGTACGTCAACGCCCACAGTCTGGGAAACAAGATCCTAGATTTGGAGACAGAAATGAGGAATGCCGACCTGGATGTGGTGGCGATATCTGAGACCTGGCTCACAGACTCCCACGCGTGGGACATGGTCATACCAGGTTACAACTTGCTTCGTCGGGACAGGGAGGGCAAAATGGGAGGTGGGGTAGCATTATATACTAAAGATGACATTAAGGTCACCAGAATCACAGATGTACAGTACACTGGGGAATCCCTTTGGGTAAATTTGGCCAGAGGGAAGGACAAATGCCTATATCTTGGCGTGGTATACAGACCCCCAAAACATCAAGAAGACCTAGATTTGGAATTAATCGGAGATATAGAGAATATCACCTTGCGGGGGAACACAGTATTGGTAGGTGACTTCAACATGCCCGATGTGGATTGGGTCACGCTTTCCTCTGCTTCCGGCAGCAGCAGGAAGCTATTAAACTCTTTGAATGGAGCAGGACTCAGGCAACTGGTAATTGAGCCAACAAGGGATCAGGCAATTTTGGACCTGGTACTTACCAACGGAGAAAGTATCACAGAGGTCTCGGTGGGTGAAACTTTGGCCTCCAGTGACCACAATATGATTTGGTTCAATCTCAGGAAAGGTTTCACGAAATCTACCACATTGACCAAGGTTCTCAAGTTCAAGGACACAAATTTCCAGGACATGGGAGACTTCGTTCACCAGGCGCTACAAACCCAAGCAGATACCGACAGCGTGGAAGAAATGTGGTCAACTTTGAAAACCACCATACAGGAAGCAACAAACCGCTATGTTAAATCAGTAAGCAAACGAAGTAGGAACAACAAGCCACAGTGGTTCTCTATGGAGATCTCAGACCTCATCAAAGAGAAGAAAAAAGCATTCATCTCTTACAAACAATCAGGGACACAGGACTCCAGAGTAGATTATCTGACCAAATCAAGAGCCGTCAAAGCGGCAGTTAGAGAGGCCAAATTCCGCATGGAGGAGTCTCTAGCAAAGAATATCCAGAAGGGAGATAAATCCTTCTTCAGGTATATTAGTGACAGGAAAAAGAACTCAGGCGGGATAGTACGACTCAGAAAACCAGACGGAGACCATGTGGAGACGGACTCGGAAAAGGCCCAACTGTTAAATGAATACTTCTGTTCAGTCTTCACCCGCGAGGTGCCGGGAATCGGCCCTCAACCACATACAAGGATTAAATCAGTAGACCCGTTTAGTAATTTCAAATTTACACCCAGCAGCGTCTACTGCGAGCTGTCAAAAATCAAGGTCAACAAGGCAATGGGGCCTGACAACCTACACCCTAGGGTACTCAGGGAGTTGGGAGATGTCTTGGCGGAACCACTATCCGCGCTCTTTAATCTCTCCCTTAGTACAGGTAACGTCCCGATGGACTGGAAGACGGCTAACGTCATTCCACTACACAAGAAAGGCTCCAGGGTGGATATGGCAAACTACAGACCAGTGAGTCTCACTTCAATAGTGAGCAAACTAATGGAAACCCTAATCAAACACCAAATGGATAGGATCATGGACGAGGAGAATCTGCGGGATCCCCGCCAACATGGATTTACTAAGGGGAGATCGTGCCAATCCAACCTGATCGGCTTCTTTGACTGGGTGACGAGGAAGCTGGATGTTGGTGAGTCCCTGGACATCGTCTATCTGGATTTCAGCAAAGCATTTGATAGCGTGCCACACCGCAGGTTGCTGAATAAGATGAGTTCTTTAGGTTTGGGCGACACTTTAACAAAATGGGTTGGGAACTGGCTTGGAGGTAGGCTTCAGAGGGTGATGGTGAATGGCACTCCCTCCGAGATGTCGGAGGTGATAAGTGGAGTGCCACAGGGCTCCGTCCTAGGCCCGATCTTGTTCAACATCTATATAAGAGACCTGACAGAAGGGCTTCGAGGTAAAATAACATTGTTTGCCGATGATGCCAAACTGTGCAATGTAGTGAGCAAAAGCACAACAGACAAAAAAGCAATGACAGACGATATGGTGCATGACTTACTTCTGCTGGAGCACTGGTCTAGGTCCTGGCAACTCAGTTTCAATGCCAAAAAATGCAAAGTCATGCACCTGGGAAGCCAGAATCCATGCAAGATCTACACCCTAAATGGCGAGATCCTGACAAGAACTGTAGCAGAAAGAGACTTGGGAGTGATTGTCAGGGAAGACATGAAGTCAGCAAACCAAGTGGAGCAAGCTTCATCCAAAGCAAGGCAAATCATAGGTTGCATACGCAGGAGTTTCATCAGCCGTAAACCTGAAGTCATTATGCCACTATATAGATCCATGGTGAGACCGCACCTGGAGTACTGTGTGCAATTCTGGAGGCCGCATTACCGCAAGGATGTGCTGAGACTGGAGTCGGTCCAGAGAATGGCCACCAGGATGGTCTCGGGACTCAGGGAGCTCCCGTACGAGGAGCGGTTGGGGAATTTGCAGCTCTACTCACTCGAGGAGCGTCGAGAGAGGGGAGACATGATCGAGACATTCAAATATCTCACGGGCCGCATCAAGGTGGAAGAAGACATCTTCTTCTTCAAGGGTCCCGCGGCAACAAGGGGGCATTCGTGGAAAATCAGGGGCGGGAAACTGCATAGTGACACTAGGAAGTTCTTCTTCACTGAAAGGGTGGTTGATCGCTGGAATAGTCTTCCACTTCGGGTTATTGAGGCCACCAGTGTGGCGGATTTTAAGGCCAGATGGGATAGACATGTGGGATCTATCCGCAAAGATAGATAGTGAGGATCACTGGGGTGGGCAGACTTGATGGGCCTTGGCCCTTATCTGCCGTCTATTTCTATGTTTCTATGTTACCTTCCCTCTGAAGGAAGCACCAGTTCAGGTTAAATATTTGGGTGTTCACATTCCTTCAGCCTTGGGGAAGTTGTACGAGTATAATGTGGGACCATTACTCAAGAAATCTATAGAGAACATGAGGCTTTGTGGCTCTCTTCCTATAACGTTGGCAGGGCGTATTTATCTCGTAATATGATGCTGGTTCCCCGTTGGTTGTACCTATTGCAGTCCTTGCCTGTATGGCTGAAGCGACGTGATCTGGATGTATTATATAAAGAGCTTTGTGTGTTCCTATGGGAGGGTAAACGGCCCCAGTTGTGTTTACTGGTGCTGATGTTCCCTGTGTCTAAGGGAGGGTTCGGTCTTTTAGACCTTCAGATCTATAATTTAGCCTGTGGACTGCAGGTGTTGCGAGATTGGTGCCTTGAAACGTCTGTGGCTCTGAATTTCTCGTTTGAAAGGGATTTGTTGGAGCCACTTCTTACAGCAGGGGGAAGATAGGAGGTGCTGTGCCGAGCTGAAACCCGAGCACGTGGCAGGCAGTGGAGGAAGCTGAGGGGTATCGGAGAGCGGACAGGTAGAGAGAGGAGAGCTGAGGGCTGAGAGCAGAGCGGCAGACCGAGAGAGGAAAGGAGAGCTGAAAGCAGGCGAAGAGAGCTAAGGAGAGGCGGATAGCAGACCAAGCGGAGTCGAGGGGAAGAGGTGAGAAATATCTCCGCCCACCCCCCAACGTCACCAGCCGAACTCCCCCATAAAAGGGGAGGAGCCAACAAAGGAGCCTTGAGAAGGAGCCAGGAGCCCAGGCAGCCCAGCAGCTAATTCTAAATTCTGAAAAATAAACCACAGGTACTTTTCTTATCTTCTCATTCTTCTCTTCTCTCTACTCTTTCAGCTAGCTGCACGTCGGACATCACTCCCACATACCGAGGGACTATAGGAACGAGAAAAGAGAAATGGAGGCAGCAGGAACCCAGCGGAGCTTCCCAGTATACTGCACCGAGTGTCATATGTACGATTACCTCTCCTCCAGGAGGCAAGCATACATATGCGGTTGGTGTCAGGAACTGGAAAGCCTGAAGAAGGAGGTCGGGAGACTGCAGGTCAGGGTCCAGGAGCTGGAGGGACTCCGCACCTCAGAGGAACCGTGCTGGGTAACTGAGGATACCACCAGAGACAGCCACATCAAGGAGCAAGTTAGAGAGCTCGAGAGATTCATCGAGGAGGCCTGCAGGATGGTGGAGGCACAGGATCACCAGCAATTCAGAAGGGAACCAACAGATGGAGGACAGAATCCACCAGACGCCGGGGGACAGGAACCAATATATGGAGGACAGAATACACCAGACGCCAGGGGAGAAGGACCTTGCGGAGGAACTGAGCAGACAGGAGGTGGAGACCCACCAGAACCCGGAGGGAGGATTAGCGGACCGCATCACTGATACAGACCTGAGACCAAATTGGAAGCTGAAGAAGGGGAAATCTGCAATCATGGTGGGAGACTCAATCCTGAGGGAAGTGGTCACATAGCAGGAGGGAGAGAAGACCGACTAGTGACATGCCTCCCGGAGGCAAGAATGAAGGACATCACCGACAGAATCGAGAGTATCCTGGAAGGAGCTGAGACGGAGGAGACAGCAGTGATAATCCACGTTGGAACCAACGATGTCATTAGAAGGAACTACAACAGGACTATACTAACTGAGCAGTTCAAGATCCTGGGGAGGAAACTGAAGCTGAGGACAAGGAAGATAGCCTTCTCAGAGATCCTGCCAGTACCGAGGGCGGATGCAAGGAGGCAAACCGAGCTGCAAGCAATAAACGGTTGGCTGAGGAGATGGTGCGAAGAGGAAGGTTTCCACTTTGTATGGAACTGGACAACTTTTTGGGGGAAGAACAAGCTCTACAGGAGGGACGGACTGCACCTGAGCACGGCTGGAACGAGGATGCTGGCAAAGAACGTCAAGAATGGCATAGATAAGGCTTTAAACTGAGGAGAAGGGGAAAGCCGACAGTCGATTTGACATCGACCCATCGGACAAGAGTATCAAACAAGGATACTGAGCGGGGAAAATGTAAAAAAGGACTCGAGACCGAGCAGGAAATTTGGGAAAAAGGACCCAAAGATGAAATACAGGGGCCCTAGGAACAAGTGAAACTAAAGAGCAGGAAGAAGAGAGAACAGCAGGAGCCAGAGGGACATCCAAAAATGGGGAAGCAGGCTGAGGACGAAAAAGACACACCACAGGAGGAGGAAGAACGAAACGAAACTCAGGTACTGGCAGTCCATGAGGGGGTCGGCAGGAGCACCAAACAACAAGGAAAACCAACAGGGAAGGTAAACAACCGGGACTTAAATTGCCTATACACTAATGCAAGGAGCCTAAGAGCCAAAATGGGAGAGCGAGAAGTCATAGCCAGTAAGGAGGACCTAGACATAATTGGAGTCACAGAAACATGGTGGTCCGAGGACAACAAATGGGATGTGGTCCTACCAGGGTACAAACTCTATAGGACGTACAAGAAGGGTGGAGGAATAGCGCTATATATAAAGGACTCCATTCCCTCGACCAGGAAACAGCAGTAAGGGCGGACGGCTTGGAATCACTATGGGTCAAGCTACCAGGAGGAAATGGAGCAGACATAAAATTGGGACTGTACTATCGCCCACAAGGACAACCAGAAGCAAACGACCAAGACCTGGAGGCTGAATTGAGGCAGGAATGCAAAAGCGGAAGTGTGGTGGTGATGGGGGATTTCAACTACCTTGGAATAGATTGGAGTATTGGACACTCAAACTGCGTGAGGGAAACAAAATTCCTGGAGGCTGTGAGGGACTGTTTCATGGAACAGTTGGTCACGGAACCAACACGAGGAGATGCCACTCTCGACCTAATCCTCAACGGGCTAGGGGGACCTGCAAAGGAGGTGGTAGTAATAGCGCCACTAGGAAACAGCAATCACAACATGATCCAGTGCAAGCTAGAAATAGGAACATCAAAGGTGAAAAGAACCACAACGACAGCGTTCAACTTCAGAAAAGGGAACTATGAGGCCATGAGGAAAATGGTGGGAAAAAAACTCAGAAGCAGCTCAGGGAAGATGGAGACTGTAGAAAAAGCCTGGTCCCTACTCAAGGACACGGTGCACAAAGCACAGAACCTGTACGTTCCCAGGTTTAGGAAAGGGTTTAGGAAAAAGAATCAAACAAAAAACCCGGTGTGGATAACAAATGCAGTGAAAAAGGTGATAAGTGACAAGAGAATATCGTTCAGAAAATGGAAAAAGGACCAAACTAAGGACAAACAGAAGGAGCACAAAAGACACCAAAAGGAATGTCACCGAGTGGTTAGGAAAGCAAAAAGAGAATATGAAGAGAGGCTGGCGGGGGAAGCAAGAAACTTCAAACCATTCTTCAGGTACGTGAAGGGGAAGCAACCAGCGAGGGAGGAAGTGGGACCATTGGATGATGGAGACAGGAAGGGAGTGGTAAAGGAGGAAAAAGAGGTAGCTGACAGGTTAAACAAGTTCTTCTCATCAGTCTTCACGAGTGAGGACACATACAATATTCCAGAACCCGAGGAGATCATAAGTGGGGATCAGGATGAAAAGCTGGTACAACTAGAGGTAAGCCAAGAGGATGTCCTCTGACAGATAGACAGACTGAAGAGCGACAAATCACCAGGCCCGGACGGCATCCACCCAAGGGTACTAAAAGAACTGAGAAACGAAATAGCAGAAACACTTCACCACATATGTAACCTATCCTTAAAAACTGGGGAGAGCCTGGAGGACTGAAAAATAGCAAATGTTACCCCCATCTTTAAGAAGGGATCAAGGGGTGACCCGGGAAACTACAGGCCGGTGAGCTTGACCTCGGTTCCGGGTAAGATGATGGAAGCATTGGTTAAGGACAGCATCTGCGAGCACATAAAAAACAATGGACAGCTGAGGGCGAGCCAGCACGGCTAGGAATGATAAAGAAGGGGATCATGAACAGATCAGAGAAGGTTATCATGCCGCTGTACCGGGCCATGGTATGCCCTCACCTGGAGTACTGCATCCAGCACTGGTCGCCGTACCTGAAGAAGGACACAGTACTACTCGAAAGGGTCCAGAGAAGAGCGACTAAGATGGTTAAGGGGCTGGAGGAGCAGCCGTACAGCGAAAGATTAGAGAAACTGGACCTCTTCTCTCTCGAACAGAGGATATTGAGAGGGGACATGATCGAAACATTCAAGGTACTGTAAGGGATAGACTTAGTAGATAAGGACAGGTTGTTCACCCTCTTCAAGGTAGGGAGAACAAGAGGGCACTCTCTAAAGTTGAAAGGGGATAGATTCCGTACAAACGTAAGGAAGTTCTTTTTCACCCAGAGAGTGGTAGAAAGCTGGAACGCCCTTCCAGAGGCTGTTATAGAGGAAAACACCCTCCAAGGATTCAAGACAAATTTAGACAAGTTTCTGTTGAACAAGAACGTGCGCTGGTAGGGCTAGTCTCAGTTAGGGTGCTGGACTTAGACCAGAGGGCCACCACGTGAGCGGACTGCTGGGCATGATGGACCACTGGTCTGACTCAGCAGTGGCAATTCTTATGTTCTTATGTTCTTAAGAGTGGGCAAAGAAGTGGCAAATGAGCTTTAACATAGAGAAATGCAAGGTCATGCATGTAGGGAAACAGAACCCGATGTTCAGCTACAAAATGGGGGGATCATTGCTAGGGGTAAGTAACCTTGAAAGAGACCTGGGGGTGATGGTGGACACAACAATGAAAGCATCGGCACAGTGTGCGACAGCCTCAAAGAAAGCGAACAGAATGTTGGGTATCATCTTAAATCTTTATTCATTTTTTTTTTGTGTTACAACAAGTGTTACAAATAAACTCAATAGAAACTTAAATACACACTTGACTAACTCATATATTAATATCAAGTTTAACATTAATATAATAATCCCCTGTCCCACCCTCCTTCCCAACCAATAATACATAAATCAATTTTATTGTACATTCTTTAAATATTAATTTAGTATGTAATATTCAAAATTGAAAAGCCCACCCCATTCCCTTCTTTACAATTATCTTATCATGGGAAAAGTTCATTAGAGAAATTATGTTAACGGTCTTCAGAAATTTCCAAGTTTTATTTATAGGAAAAATTATCCTTCTTTACAAAAATCGGTTAATGGTCCCCATATTTTTTTAAATTTATTCATGTATCCTTTGTGTGTTGCAATAGCGAGTTCCATTTTATATATGTGGCATACCGAATTCCACCAGAACATATAATTCAATCTATCATGTTGTTTCCAATTAAATGTAATTTGTTGTATTGCAATTCCAGTTAAAATAAATAAAAGTTTGTTATTACTGGATGAAATTTGGCTTTTTGCTCTCATAGTTGTTCCAAATAATATAGTATCATATGTCAAGGCTACTGGATTTTCTAACATTCTGTTAATTTGGGGCCAAATTGATTTCCAGAATGATAGGATAAATGGACAAAAGAATAAAAGATGATCTAATGTCCCAATTTCAATATGACAGTGCCAGCATCTATTAGATCTTGAACTATCTATTTTTTGTAAACGAGTAGGGGTCCAAAAAGCTCTATGAAGAAGAAAAAACCAAGTTTGTCTCATAGATGCTGACACCGTACATTTTAGCCTCCAAGACCAAAGTCGTGGCCATTGAGATGCACTAATTTGGTGTTTTATCTCAATGCTCCAAATGTCTCTAAGACCATTTTTTGGTTTTTTATTTATATATCCGGATATTAATTTATACCACTGTGCGGCTTTGTGACCTATTGAGTCCATCTGGAAACATAAGAATTCCAAACTGTGATATTTAGCGAGATCTTTCCATTCAGGGAACCCTTTCTGAATAGATTGCTTCAATTGCAACCATTTAAAATATTGTGTTTTATTGAGACCAAATTTTTGTTGCAATTGTGAAAACTCCAGCAATTTATCATTTTTAATTACATCATCCAAAGTACGAATGCCTGCTAACATCCAATGTTTCCAGATGACTTTAAAACCGCCAATTTTGATCTTGGGGTTTAGCCATATAGTTTGGTTGGTTGATTTACTAATTGGAATTTGAGTAAGATTACTTATGTATTTTAGAGTTTTCCAGGTATCCATAAAGATTTTATGATCTTTGTATAACCTTGGCATTTTGATACTAATTACATGATTAAGACGTAATGGAAACATAAGCCTCCATTCTAGCCAAAACCAGTCTGGAATATTATCTGTGGGTTCTGGGAGGATCCAATACATACCATGACGTAAGATATAGGCTTGATGATACCTATAAAAGTTGGGAAAATTTACCCCTCCCTCCTTAATTGGTCTTTGTAATGACGCTAGAGCAATTCTTGGTTTTTTATTAAGCCATATAAATTTTGTCAAAGTCCTATTTATTTTTGTATAAAACGAATCTTGAAAAAAAACTGGTATCATCCCCATTTGGTAACATACTACCGGTAAAATCATCATTTTTACAGTTTGTACTCTTCCCCACCAAGATAAATGCAAAGGATTCCATTGCTCACACATTTCTATTATTTTTTGTAATAAGCATTTTTCATTAATTTTCATTGTTTCATCTACTGTTTTTGTTATCAAAATTCCAAGATATTTAATATATTCTTCCTTCCAAATAAAAGGGAATGTTTTAAATAAACCTTTTGTACAATGTATATTTAATGGAAGAATCTCTGATTTATTCCAATTAATTTTATATCCTGAAAAATTTCCAAATTTCTCAATCAATTCAAGTAGATGTGGAATGGTGGATTCTGGATTCTTCAGATATAGTAATAAATCATCTGCATAAGCAGATATCTTATATTCCTTATCTGAATGAGGTATACCCTGTATCTCCTTAGCTTGTTGGATGGCTAATATTAAGGGTTCTAAAACAATATCAAACAGCAAAGGGGATAAGGGACATCCTTGTCTAACTCCTCTCTGTAGATTAAATTTTTCTGAAAAAGTATTATTAATATATAGTCTAGCAGAGGGGGAGCTATACATTGTTTGTATCATTTGTATAAATCCAGGACCTATACCAAACCATTCCATTGCTTGATACATAAAAGGCCATTCTACTCTATCAAAGGCCTTTTCTGCATCTAATGAAATTGCAAAAGTAGGTTCATTCATTTTCTTTGTTAAATATAACATATGGAATGTTAATCTGGTATTGTGAGATGAATGTCTTTGAGCAACGAATCCTGTTTGATGCATACCTATTATATGGGGGAGAGCTTTAGCTAATCTTAGCGCAAGTATTTTTGCTAATAATTTTCCATCTACATTTATTAAAGATATTGGTCTATAGTTTGAGACCAAAGTGGGATCTTTATTGGACTTTGGCAAAACAATAGTCAAAGATTCTGCTATAGTGCCTTTAATACAACCTTTATTGAGCTGATATTGATAAAGATTTAATAAATAGGGTAATAAAAAATTTTGAAATGTTTTATAAAATTCCACTGTATATCCATCACCACCTGGAGCGGATCCAACTCTAAGGGACTTCAAAGCTGTTCCTAATTCTTTTAGTGATATTGGTTCTTCCAAACTTCGTTTTATATGTTCAGGAATTTTTGGACCCTCTAACATTTTTAAAAATTCAAAACCATCTTTTTCTTTATTTAGATAATTTTCGGAAGAATAAAGAGATTTATAAAATTTTAAGAATTGATTTAAAATAGGTTCAATTTGTGTATATGTATTTCCATTTTCATCTTTTATTGCTATTAATTTTGTTTTTCTTTTTTTCGCTTTAAGATAATTTGCCAATATTCTTCCTGATTTGTTTGAATTACCATAATACAATGTTTGTTGAGAAAATAAATCTTTCCTAATCATCTTAGATGAGATCTCATTATATTTACCTTTTAATTTTAATAATTCTTGTTGAATAGAATATTCCCATTTTTCTATAAGTTTTGATTCTAAATTTTTAATCTCTTTTTCTAAGATTAAAAATTGTTTTTTAATTTGTTTTTTTAGAAAAGCCGAATAAGAAATTATTTGTCCTCTAATTGATGCCTTAAAAGCATCCCATAAAATTTCTCTGTTAATGTCATCATTATCATTTATTTGAAAAAATTCTTTCATTTTTGTTAGGAGATTTTCACAAAAGTTTTGGTCAACCAACAGTGTATTATCCATTTTCCAAATTGGTCTATTATTATTTTGATCTGTAGTTTTAATTTTGATCCACACTCCACCATGGTCAGATAGAATAATTGGATCAATGGCTGCTTGTGTCACTTGATGTGCAAGATGATTTGAAGTAAAGATATAATCTATTCTTGAAAAGGAATTGTGAACATGAGAACAGAAAGAAAATTCCCGACCATCAAAATGAAGTATTCTCCATATATCTATTAAATCACAAGATTGAATCAAATTATCTAAACCCATAGATTTCATAACTCTACTTGGGTTTTTATCTAATAAAGGATCCATTACAGCATTGAAGTCCCCTGCTACTATAAGATTTGAAGTAGCCAGTGGTATGATCAGTTGTTGAAGAGTTTTAAAGAATTCATTTTGGTTCGAATTAGGGGCGTATATATTGATTAACGTCATGGTAGTATTTCCCATATTCATTTCCACCATTATCCATCTTCCATGAATATCTGAAGCTTTTAGTTTAAATGAAGCAGAGCATTTTTTATTAATTAAAATAGCAACACCTGCTTTTTTCCCTATAGCTGGTGAGAAAAAACACTGTTTGACCCAGCCTCCTTCTAGCTTACTAGATTCTATATGTGAGAGGTGGGTCTCTTGTATAAGGCATATATCTGCATCTTGCCTTTTTAAAAATGATAGTGCTTTTTTCCTTTTTATCATATGATTTAGACCGTTAACATTTAAAGACATAATTTTAATATCCATTTATTTTTAAATTTTCAGGTATTAAAATATGTATATTTTCCCAATGTTTTAAGTATTTCATTTCTCTTTTTTCCTTTACACCCATGATTACCTTATATATTTCCCTTTTATTCCCTCCCATCCCTCTTATCCCTCCCTTCCCCCCCTCATTAATTACGAAAACTTGGATACGCAGGTTGAGGTTAGATTTAGATAACTCCCACAAGCTATTAATAATTATCTAAAGTACTACCATTTTTTCTCTATTTCTGTATATTTCTCTTATTTTATTATTAATTATAAGAATAAGTAAAAAGTTTTCATTCTTATATATTGAAAGATTATTTTCTATATTTGCATATCTTTAAATCCATAAGAATGATATATTACATTACTTATATCTAAGAACATTTCAATTACAATTCATTTCTTTTCAGGTGGAATATTATTTTTACTTTAAAAAGATTTCATACCTACTTTTCAGGCAATTTTTGCGTTTCAGATATATTCTTTTCATATATATCGTATTTGAAACGCATTTTAGTATATTTGGAACGCAAAATTAAACCTGAATTACCGCCTTCAACAGGAATTATAACAAACCAATCAATTCGTCTTTTTTTATAATCTTTTTTGTGATTACTCCACCTTCAAAATTTCTCAACCAATCAGTACATCTTTAAGTTTGTTGAAAAAACTTTCTTCATCATCATTTGAGTTCGGAGATGTGTTTCAATTCATTTTCGTTCCTGCCAGTAAGTTTATTCTATTTATTCTGAGTAGAATTCTAGAATTTTTGTATTTTTTCAGTTTTCTTGTTTTCCATGGAGAATGTTGCAAGTTGTTTAAGTCTTTAATTCGATCCTTGTGTGTTCTTTTTCCATTGCTTTCCGTTCCGATCTATCTTTAACCAATGTTCTTTTATTGAAGTTCATTATCATATAAGTCAAAGTTTTCTAAAATTGGTCAATAATCTTTAGTATGAACCCATTAAATGTTCTTTAGATTGTCATAGGTTGCTCCAGTTGATTCATAAATTCTTGTAGTTTTTTTGGATCCGTAAAGTTTTGCGTTTTGTTAGCAATGGTTACCTTCATAATCGCCGGGTAGAGGAGCCCAAATCTAGCTCCTAGAGATCTTAGCTGTGGTCTCATGTCTAAGAATTGTTTTCTTCTTGTTGCTGTTTCTTTTGCAAAGTCCGGGACTATGTATATTTTTGAATCTTGGCATTTAAGATTTTTGATTTCCTTAGCTATTTGGCATATTTCAATTGCTTGTTGATGTCTTAAAAGTTTGAAAATTAAAGTTCTTGGACCTGTTTGAGTGTTATTTCTTTGTGTTGGAATCCTATGAGCTCTTTCAATTTCCAGTTCCGTTTTAAATTTCAATGGTAGTATTTTAGGTAGAAATTTTTCAAGAAATGCAATCGGATCATTCTTTTCCACTCCTTCAGGTAATCCGATTATTCTTAAATTATTCCGTCTTTCACGATTCCGGCTGTCTTCAAGATTTTTTTTTATCTCCGTTATTTCTTTCCATATGATTTTGCTGTGATTCATATCTGTATTTAATTGTTCTGTAATATCTTCTAATGTTGAAATTCTATTTTCTGTGATGTCCACTCTTTTAGTTAGGATTGCAGCGTCTTCCATTGCTTTTTGTAGTTTTTTGTTACTATCTAAGACAATTTCTTTTATTTGTCTTAGTTCTTCCATAACATCCAGATTTTTTTCTGTTGGTAATGGGATTTTAGAGGGTGTACCTGGCTCTGGTTTCGACCTCTTATTGCTTCCCGATGTTCCAGCTCCCAAGTCAGCTTTATTTTGTTTAGTTGAAGTCATATTTCAATATATATTTTAGTTTCTTTAAGAATATTTGGTAGTAATTATTTTAATATATTTGCATATAAGGAACTGTTTGTTTATCCAACCCTCCGTCTAGGCCAATCTCCTTTTTTTTTTTTTACAGTATTCTTAAAGCAACTGTAAGTTTTTTGTCTTAGGTTCTATTGCTGTGAAAAAAAAATATCGGTAGTCTTTCTTTTTCTTCTCTTTCAAGCCCAATCTCAGTCTCTATGAAGGCAATAAAATTCAAATTAGTAGCCTTTCTTTTCCTTAGATCTTTTTTAGATATGGCTGTTTATTCTTTTATAGATTTAATTTATCAAACTCGTTGTTGACATCTAGCTTCAGCGCTGAAAAAAAAAAAAAATTGTAGTCTTCTTTTCTGGCTCTCCTCTTATAAGCCCAATCGCAGCCTCTACAGAGGAGAGTAATATTCCATCCAGTATATTTACTTTAGTCTTTCAATATATATATTTTCAGCGTCTCTCAATTGCCTCAATGTCACTTTTCTTCAGGTTAAAGAAATCATTAATCCTTTTATTTGTCCTTTTCTCACAGCCCAAATGCTGAAAAAACCTACAATCTCCTATATCTACTCTTTTCAATTATAGCAGCAGAGATTGATATTTATATTGATATTTATCCTTCACAATTTTTTTCGAAGTTAGCAGCCAGGAAATGGTTAAAAAAACCGTTGCCAAGTAGATTTTATTGCAAACCTTGCTTCATCTCCAGCAGAGGACAGATATTTCAAAACAACTTATTTCCCTAATTATGACAGGCATCAGGTATTTCAAAAAACTTTTATCCCTGTCGTTAGGCAGTTCAGACTTTGTCAATTTTTTTTTTTTTTTTCTAAGATGGCCGCGGTCGTGGTGCACTGAGCAACCGCCTTCAAACCCCCACCTTCGGGAAACTTTTTCTCTGGCGCTTTACGCTGCTGTAATTTGATCCTGCCAAAGAGGAGGAAGGGAGCCTCTTCGGGGCTACGGCATCTAGGATTAGCCTCTTTGGTAATAATAAAGAGCCGCTGAGACGGATAAATTCAGCCCTCCACACCTCGCCTCCCAGGAAACAAAAACGGCACCTTTATCTCCCGATTATCGCCTTTTAAAACATCTCTCCGACTCAGTTAAGGAGGTAGACTTTAATTTATTATGCCTAGAAACATACCATCAAGAACGAAAAAAAAATTTTTTGTAGTTTTATCTGAAATATCTGCTTGTTTATACGGAGCTTTTTCTTCACCCAACCGTCATCATTCGCGTCCAAGCCACGCCCCTCTGTTGGGTATCATCAAAAAGGGTATCACGACCAGGACGAAGGAAGTGATCATGCTGCTATATCATGCAATGGTGCGCCCGCATCTGGAGTACTGTGTCCAGTACTGGTCGCCGTACCTCAAGAAGGACATGGCAGTACTTGAGGGAATCCAGAGAAGAGCGACTAAATTGATAAGAGGTATGGAAAGCTTTTCAAACGCTGACAGGTTGGAAAAGCTGGGGCTATTCTCCCTGGAAAAGCGGAGACTTAGAGGGGACATGATAGAAACATTCAAAATCCTGAATGACACAGAGAAGGTAGACAGGGACAGATTCTTCAGACTGTGGGGAACCACAAGTACAAGGGGGCACTCGGAGAAATTGAAAGGGGACAGATTTAGAATAGAGAATGACACGGTGACAAAATTCATCACCGTTCCCGTCCCCGCGGATAACCGCGGGAAACCATCTTCATGTCATTCTTCAAGGAGAGAGGGAAGAATCAGAGTATGAATGGCCACAACCACTGACCCGCAAGCTTTGCTTTGAAGAATGCTGGTGTAGAAGGACTGAGGTTGAAACAGACACTACAGAATGACAGTCTCTGGTATCCAGAGCAGATATTGTGATGTCATAATGCCTCATTCCACCAGTGCCTAAGAGCCAATCACATCAGTGATGTCACAAAGGCTTCATTATCCTTGGCTCACATAAGAATCAGAGTATGAATGGCCACAACCACTGACCCGCAAGCTTTGCTTTGAAGAATGCTGGTGTAGAAGGACCGAGGTTGAAATAGACACTAGAAAATGACATGGGATTATTTCCCGCGGTTATCCGCGGGGACGGGAACGGTGATGAATTTTGTCACCGTGTCATTCTCTAATTTAGAACAAACGCTAGGAAGTTCTTCTTTACTCAGAAGGTGGTGGACACATGGAACGCGCTTCTGGAAGTTGTGATAGGCCAAAGCACGCTACAGGGGTTCAAGGAAGGTTTAGATAGGTTCCTAAAGGAGAAGAGGATTGAGGGGTACAGATAGAAGTAGAGATAGGTTATAGGCATAGTCAGGGACCACTTCACAGGTCACAGACCTGATGGGCCGCTGCGGGAGCGGACCGCTGGGCACGATGGACCTCTGCTCTGACCCAGTGGAGGCAACTTCTTATGTTCTTATGATAATACATTCTTCATGCTCCATCTTCCCGTTTGCCCGCCTTTCTGAAAGACCATGTTGTTTGGGCGTATATGCATTGGGGTTGGAAATTACTGTGTAAGACATTACAAGTGAATTTTAGTGTGACCCCTTTCTTACCTCTTGTGGGGAACCCGGATTTTGTCCCTGGGAGTGAGACTCTTACTTTTCAAGTTTGGCATTAAACGGGTATTAAACATGTGGGAGATATCCTACATGAATATGGTCGTATTTTCACCCCTTCAGAGTTTATGTCCATGTATGATCTGGATTCACTGGATATGTTTGGATATCTACAGCTTCAACATTATGTGTCTGGTTTAGATAATTCTGCTTTGACGGCCGCTATTTTGAATGGTTGGGACAATGTTTGGCGATGTGGGAGCTGGCTGCCCTTTGGTTGGGATATTATACTTCTTTTCTTTTGACCCTTAGTCCTGATATTCAGACCTGTAGGTTGGCATGGGCATGGAGTGTGGATCTGAAGGTTGCTGTAGAGCCAGCTGCTATTTCCCATGGGTTTGTATCATAATATTTCATGTTTAATTTCTTAACTGAGTCCTTTATATTCATAATTTGATGATGTACTTTTATCTGCTTTGTATGTACTAGCTTTATTTGCTATGAACCGCCTAGAACCATTTTGGTCTGGCAGTATATAAGAATAAAATTATTATTATTACATACGGCAGTGGTGTCCTGTAGTATGGCTCACCGGGAGCAGGAATATAAGTTTTTCCATAAAGCTTTTATCTCACCTTGGCGGGCGTTTCGAGCTGGGTTTGCTGAGCGGGATGCTTCTCCTAAGTGTGGTCAAAGTGGTGCCACGTTGGGGCATATGTTCTGTGCCTGTCCTAAAATACAATTTTTCTGGAATGGGTATGGGTTTTCTTGGGTCTTTCTTGCCCTCTTTGTCTGTCTGTTCACCTCAGCTTGCTCTTTTTTATGTCGAGAGTGACCTGGATGGTTTACCTGGTGGTCACTGACTTTTGGTGTTCAAGGCCTTGCTGTTGGCTAAAAGGGTGATCTTGGTGTACTGGAGGGTGGCAGCTACTCCTTCTGTAGGCCAATGGAAACAGTTTCTTTTTGAATTGGCTTTGCTAGAGCGTAAGGCGGTCTCGGATAGGGTGAAGTGTGGATGGGAGAAATTCCAGGATATCTGGGAGGTGTACTGGGCTTCTTTACCCCCTAGGGTGAGGAGTCTGCTTCTTAATTCGTAACTATGGTCCGAGTGCTGTTCTTGGACTCGTTTTTCTTCTCCTCTGCCCTCTTTTTCCTCTTCTTTTTCTATTTTCTTCTTTCCTTGTTACTAGATTAGGCCTCACACTGTCTTTGCGCATTAATTAACTTTCAGTGTCACACACTCTGGGGGGGAGCTGGGTTGGGATGGGGAGTATGAGGGGATTCAGGTGGAAAAGTGAAAAACTTGATGTTGGGCAATTATTGTTCTGCATTTCGCTTTTGTTTTTGTCTGCACACTTGTGTCTGTGGAACAGTGATGCTCATACCTGTTATGTTTCCATGATGTAGTGCGCTTTACTGATGTATCTTTATTGTGTATTACTTCTTGAGCCTTGTGTGCTTATACTGCTTATTATTCTACTTTTGCACAATAAAGAGATTATACAAAAAAAACCAACAAAACAGTTTGGGTGCATTTAAAAAACTGCTAAACGCCACTTGTTTTGCTGTATGAAATATGCCGGTTGAGTTGGTGGGTGGAGCAGAGTTGACTTGTTCAGTGATTATTGGGGTAGGCAACAGTAGGAAAAGATTGGTGCTTGGGTAATATTATCGTTGTCAAGTTTGTATTTTTCATGTTAAATGATTATGTAAAATTTTAATTTTTGCACAATGATTGAAATGTTTGTGCAGATTTATTGTGTGTGATGCTGTGCTCCGCCTTGTGACCCATAAACTATAAACCATAAGAAGCATGCATTTCAAAGTGGAAGACTACACACTCACTTTTGCATTAATTAGTGTCCAGGTCATGGTACTGGAATCCAGTTTATGAATGTCATTAGAGAAGCAGTCTGCCTAGAAGTCAAAAGAAAGGAGAAAAAAAAGGCTCACTGCCTGAACAAAAATAAAATACAGACAAGAGTGAGGGGGCCAACTCCTTTGTCACTCTAAGGCAGTGTATTGCAAACCATGTGCCATGGCACACCAGTGTGCCTCCTGAGATTTCAGTTGTGCTGCGACATACTGGGGAGGAGAGACGCCATGCCGGCTGATTGCCTACAGGATGTACCTCTTGCGGCAAGCGGTATGGCGAGAGGCAAGTCCTGTAAGCAGTCAGCTGGCATGGACGACTCTCCTCCTCTCCCCGCACCTCCCCTCCTCTAGGATCCCCCAACCAAAGCGGATCGCAGCCAGATGGGCCTCCGCGCATGTGTCGATCCAAGCGATTCTGGGTGCCTTACGGCTGGGGCACTGAGTTTGGTGTGCAGCTGGTCGAAGGATTGCGAGACACTGCTAGTAATGATTGCTCTGGGAACCTGTATGATAATTATTTCCAAAATTTGTGTTATGAGTTAGCGAAATAGATTCAATCCATACTTCCTTTGCTTCTACTGCGGGATACTAAACTCCATTTACGCTAGCAGATAAGCCAGATGGGTTAAAAGTGTGACAGAGGGAAGTTACCAAGCTATGTTAGGACAATTGCTGGAGTTAGGGCTCTTTAAGTCACATTAAAGGGCTAACAACACTATGCTAAATAATTTATGAGATATAAACGTACAAACACATAAAGCAGGTCATTAGCATGTACTCGAGGGCCCCTAGGCACACAAGTACACTGGGCCCCCACCCCCATTTCTCTGTTATCTTATTTACTTCTTTATTTCCACTTGTATTTCTTTCTTTTTTTTTTTATATTCAAAACAAAGTTTAGCACACCAGTGCACAGTTTTTCTTTTATGCAACCCCCAAACATCTCTAAACAATCCTTCCTTCCCTTCCCACCTACTTACCCAGGCCTTTAACTCTGAACCCTTTCCATACATAATAAAAGTGTTCAAATGCATTGTAAATTAGTAATACTATGTGAAATATAAATCTATATTTATAACCAAGTTTACAATGCCTACAACTGACTCACTCTATGTCAGTGGTCTCAAACGCAAACCCTTTGCAGGGCCACATTTTGGATTTGTAGGTACTTGGAGGGCCACAGAAAAAAATAGTTAATGTCTTATTAAAGAAATGACAATTTTGCATGAGGTAAATAAAACTCTTTATAGTTTATAAATCTTCCTCCTCCCCCCCCCCCCCCCCGAAAGCCTGCATATTCCCCTCCTTCTTTGCAGCGTCCTCCAGCTTCCCCCTGGCCTCCCGTAATTAGTTTCAGCTAATTACCGCAGCCTGCAGAGAATATTGCCGGTTCTGTAGCATTCCTTGCAGGCTGCTATTGGCCTCCACAGCATGTTCCTTCTGCTGTGGTCCAGCCCCTCCTCTGACATCAAGGGCAGGAGCGCAGCAGAGGGAACATGCTGCTGAGGATGACGGCAGCCCGCAAGGAACACTACAGCACCGGCAATCCTCTCTGCAGGCTGTGGTAATTAGCTGAAAGTAAGAGCGGGAGGCCAGGGGGGAAGCCGGAGCACGCTGCAAAGAGCGGGCCGCGAGTTTGAGACCACTGCTCTATGTCAACCAACTGTAACCCATATGTATATATAAACAACCAAACAACTCCTCTAGTACATTCCACTCCATGTAAGTTAACTTGTAACGAAACAACAAGGCAAGCAGTCCACCAAAGAATCCAACATGAAACAAAAGAAGATCGGCAGAAAAAGCACAGTTACTTACTGTAACAGGTGTTATCCAGGGAAAGCAGGCACATGTGGGCGACGTCATCCATGGAGCCCGGATGCGGACAACTTGTTTGTAAAACTTTAAGAAAGTTCACGAATGCCATACCGCACATGTGCGAGTCCTGCACCGCCCGACATAGGGCGCGCGTTTCCTCAGTTCAGATAGCTACCTAAGAAGCCAACCAGGGGAGGTGGGTGGGGTCGTGAGAATATCTGCCTGCTGTCCCTGGATAATACCTGTTTTATCCTAGGATAAGCAGATAACATATTCTTACATGTGGGTGATTTCCAAGCTAACCAGAATGGGATGGTGGGAATGTTGGCAATTTAGGAGAATAAATTTTGTAAAACTGCCTGGCCAAAATGGCCATCCCGTCTGGAAAAAGAATCCAGACAACAATGAGAGGTGAAATTATGAACCGAGGACCAAGTGGCAGCTTTGCAGATTTCCTCAATAGGAGGAAATCTAAAGAAAGGCATTCTTCTAACAACACTAGGCTTGCATGTCATATGCTGAATTTGTCAAAAGCCTTAAATGATCCGGCTTTTTCTGTATCTCTTGATGCAGAGAAGGCCTTTGATCGTGTTGAATGGACCTTCATGTATCAAACGTTGGCATGGTTTGGTATTGGCCCAGGATTTATACAAATGGTTCAAACATTGTATAGTTCTCCTGTTGCTAAATTGTATATTAATAACAATTTTTCAGAAGGATTTAGGTTGCAATGGGGGGGTTAGACAAGGTTGTCCCTTATCTCCTTTGCTTTTTGATATTGTTTTGGAACCCTTGTTATTAGCTATTCAGCAAGCAGAGGAGATTCAGGGTATTCCTCATAAGGTTCGACAATATAAGATCTCGGCTTATGCGGATGATATTTTGCTCTATTTAAGAAATCCTGAGACAACCATTCCATGTTTACTTAAAATAGAAACATAGAAACATAGAAAGATGACGGCAGAAAAGGGCTATAGCCCATCAAGTCTGCCCACTCTACTGACCCACCCCATTACGTCTGAGTACTAATGACCTAGTTCCTTAACTCGACCCTCGTAGGGATCCCACTAGAACGTCCCATTTATTCTTAAAGTCAAGCACGCTGGTGGCCTTGATCACCTACTCTGGAAGCTTGTTCCAGTGATCTACAATTCAAAATACCAAGCATAAAGGAGATTGAAGTTACTCTAAAAACTCTGAATATGAAAGGTTTGAAAGTTGATCAAATACCACCACTATTTCTCAAACAATATTTTGACATCTTTGGACCTTTGATTCACGTATTAGTTACAGAAAGTTTAAACCAACACACAGTGCCCTTAGACTGGAAAAAATCATATATCAAACCACTTATAAAAGAGAAAAATATTAGTCAAACTGACCTGTCTAATTATAGACCAATTTCTAACATTCCATTTTTGGCAAAGTTAACTGAAAAAATTGTTTTTAACCAAATTTCAGAGTTTGTAGAACCAACCAATGTGTTACATCCAAATCAAACAGGTTTTAGACAGCACCATAGTACGGAACACTCTCTTATCGGTATGACAACTTCTATTCAATACTTCTTAGATCATCATCAATCGGTGCTGTTAACCTCACTAGATCTTTCAGCAGCATTTGATACGATCGATCACCAATTACTCCTTGCTAGACTTCATTCAATAGGGGTTACAGATGAGGTCCTAGCTTGGTTTACATCTTACTTTAGTGATCGCACATCCACAGTTATCTTCAATGAATCTTCATCTTTACCTTCACATATTTCACATGGGGTTCCACAAAGATCTATTCTTTCACCTTTGCTTTTTAATATTTTTTTGGTTCCGCTGTTGACATTATGCCAATCCATTGGATTTCATGTTTTTGCCTATGCCGATGATATACAATTATTGCACCCATTAAATGATAACAACATAAATGAAATTTCAGCAATAAATGAGAAACTAGATCAAGTTCATCATTGGCTGGACAAAAACAGACTGGCTCTCAATATCAAAAAAACAAATGTTATGCTTTTTCCCTGGGAGGATAGTTTTTCTCTTGTTACTCCTATTACAATTCTAAATGTTCCCCTTCAATTAATTAAAAATATAAAAATTTTAGGAGTAATCTTTGATAATAAACTTAATTATCATGATCATATCAGTAGTATTGTGAAAACTACCTTTTACAGACTGCGTAAAATTCGTTCCATTTCTAAGTTTCTCTGTCCTAAAGCACTTAATATACTGATTCATTCTCTGGTGATGTCTAAAATCGACTATTGCAATTCCCTTTTTAAAGGAATTGCTTTACAAGAGATAAAACGATTACAAATTATTCAAAATGCATCAATTAAATTGATAACTAAATCCAAAAAGTTTGATCATGTAACACCACTCCTCAAAAAGGCTCATTGGCTTCCAGTCATATATAGAATTACTCATAAATTATGTACAGTTATTTTTAAAACTTTATATAATAAGACCCCAGCATTTCTATTTAGATTACTTATCCCTTATTCTGCAAAGAGAATATTACGATCTAGCGAACAAAATCTTTTATCTATTCCCTCACTAAAAATTATTAATACAAGGAGACAATTTATTTTTTCTTGTACAGCACCGCAAACTTGGAACGCCCTCCCTATGTTTTTACGGGAGGAGAAGGAGTTCGCGAAATTTAAAAATGAGTTGAAAACTTTTCTTTTTAAAGATGCATTCGTAAGTTAATCTTTTATCTTATTGTTTTGGTTTATTTTATTCCCCCTGTATGTCTTATTTCCCTTTTGTATTTTCCCTTGATGTCTCTTCTTTTCTTTACGAATTGTATTTCATCCCTCCTTACCTATTGTTTAGTAATGTTAATTTTTATCATAATAATTTTATTTATTAATTGTATGGACTGTTTTGTTCCCTAACATATGTAAATTTTAAGTGTACACCGCTTAGAAATTTGGTTTAAGCGGTTAATCAAGTCATCTAATAAACTTGAAACTTGAACCCTTTCTGTGAAGAAATACTTCCTTACGTCACTATCAAATTTCCCTCCTCTGAGTTTGAGCGGGTGCCCCCTTGTGACTGAGGGTCCTTTGAGAAAGAAGATGTCTTCTTCCACCTCGACACGTCCCGTGATGTATTTAAATGTCTCAATCATGTCCCCCCTTTCCCTGCGTTCCTCTAGAGCAGGGGTGCCCAACGCGTCGATCGCGATCGACAGGTCGCTCGCTCAGGCGACCCCAGTCGATCGCAGAACGGGTTCCCTTCTTCCCTTCTCTTTTTTCCCCTCCTGACTGGCCCGCTCCTGAATTCTGCTGCTGCCTCCGCTGCTCAACATTTTAAAAAAAAACCAAAAAAAGGCTTGGAGAACTTATGCTCCGGGGGCTAACATGTGCTTGTACCGGCTTCCCTTCGCTTCCCTCTGAAACCGGAAGTTATGTCCGGGGAGGGGGAGGGGGTAAGAAGGGAAGCTGGCACGCACATGTTAGAGTCCTGTTCGCGGGCTAAAGCGGGAGACAGGTCAGTGAAGCTTGCGATTTGCTCTTCTTGCTGCCAGGTCCTGCCTACTTTCTGTTTCCTCAAAGGCAGGACCCGGCAGCATTTTTCCCAAAATGTCGATCTTGGGCCGATCAGCCTTCCTCTTCCCGACCTCAATTGTGCCGTCGGAGAGGAAGTTCTGGCCAGGGGAACTTCCTCTCCGACGGCAAAATTGACGTCGGGGAGAGGAATGCTGGTGGGCCCGAAGCAAGGAGAGCTTGGCCGGCGGCGGGCGGCTTTGGGGGCCTGTTATCCGATGGCAGCGGCAGAAGCAGTGGCTTGTGGGTGGGCAGGGAGGGAGAAAGAGGGCAGGCAGGGAGACAGAAGGAAAGAAGAGAAACAGAAAAAAAGAATGGGGGCATGAAGAGAGAAAGAAAGAGAGGGCAAGGAGAGAAGAAGAAAACATTGGGGGGGGGGGAATGAGGTCAGGAAGAGAGGAAGCATACAGGCTAAAAGAAGGGAAGAAAGATTGGATGCACAGTCAGAAGAAGAAAGTGCAACCAGAGACTCATGAAATCACCAGACAAGGTAGAAAAAATGATTTTATTTTAAATTTAGTGATCAAAATGTGTCTGAATTTATATCTGCTCTCTATATTTTACAATATGGTCCCCTTTTACTAAACCGCAATAGAGGTTTTTAGCGCAGGGAGCCTATGAGCGTCGAGAGCAGCGCTGGGCATTCAGCGCAGCTCCCTGCGCTAAAAACTGCTATCGTGGTTTAGTAAAAAGGGAGGAGGTGGGTATTTGTCTATTTTTGTATGGTTGTTACTGAGGTGACAGTGCATAGAGTCATCTCCTTTGACCTCTTTGAAAAAACCCCAGAATAGGAATGATAATTAACAATTGTATGCGTACAGTGTGCGTTGTGGTTTTTTTTTAAATTTTATTGTTGGTAGATCATTTTGACTTGGTCATTTTAAAAGTAGTTCGCAAGCCCAAAAAGTGTGGGCACCCCTGCTCTAGAGTGTAGAACTGCAATTTGTTTAGTCTTTCTTCGTACGAGAGACCCTTGAGCCCTGAGATCATCCTAGTGGCCATCCGCTGAACCGACTCAACTCTAAGCACGTCTTTATGGTAATGTGGCCTCCAGAATTGCACACAGTATTCCAGATGAGGTCTCACCATGGTTCTGTACAGTGGCATTATGACTTCAGGTTTGCGGCTAACGAAGCTTCTATTGATACATCCCATAAGTTGCCTTGCTTTGGATGAGGCCTTCTCTACTTGTTTGGCGGCCTTCATGTCTGCACTGATGATTACTCCCAAGCCTCTTTCTTCTGAAGTCCTAGCTAGTGTTTCTTCATTTAAGGTGTAAGGTTTGCATGGATTTCTGCTACCGAGATGCATAACCTTACATTTCTTAGCGTTGAAGCCCAGCTGCCATGTCGAGGACCAGTTTTCCAACGTAAGCAGATCCTGCGTCATACTATCCTGCAGATTGCTTTCACTTACTATATTACATAGTTTGGCATCATCAGCGAATAGTGTTACTTTACCCTGAAGCCCTCGGGTCAAGTCCCTTATGAATATGTTAAAAAGGAGTGGACCCAGGACCGAGCCCTGTGGCACTCCGCTGGTCACCTCCGATGTCTCAGAGAGGGTGCCGTTGACCACCACCCTCTGACATCTTCCACTCAGCCAATCATTGACCCATGCAATTAGTGTCTCTCCTAACCCCATAGATTTCATCTTGTTTAATAGTCTACGGTGTGGGACGCTGTCAAAAGCCTTACTGAAATCCAAGTACACTATGTCCAGAGACTCGCCCGAGTCTAGCTATAAGATAAATTGGTCTAAATCAGAAATTCTTCCACTCAATGTACATTGTACAAAAGGTTTGTTTGATTCATTTCCTTTTCTTTGGAAGGATGATGGAATAAAATATTTAGGCATTTGGATTAAAAATACATTGGATGAAACAATGAAAATAAATGAAAAATCGTTATTGCAGAAGGTTACGGAAATGTGTGAGCAATGGAATCCTTTATACCTTTCTTGGTGGGGGAGAGTCCAAACTATTAAGATGATGATCTTGCCTGTGGTTTGTTACCAGATGGGTATGTTACCGGTATATTTTCAAGGGTCCTTTTATAAAAAATTAAATAGTATTCTGTTAAAATTTATTTGGCTGGGTAAAACTCCTAGAGTGGCTTTGGTATCCTTACAAAGATCAATTTTAGAGGGAGGGGTAAATTTTCCAAATTTTTTATAGGTACCATCAAGCCTATATTTTGCGCCAAGGTATGTATTGGATCCTCCCAGAACTCATGGAAAAACTCCCAGACTGGTTATGGATAGAATGGCAACTCATGTCTCCATTGCGTCTGTGCCATGTGCTCAGTATCAAAATGCCTAGCTACAGTAAAGACAACAGAATACTAGCCGATACATGGAAAACTTTACGGTATGTAAGCAATTTAACAACTATTCCAATTTACAAATCAACAAATCAATCTATATGGGTAAACTCCAAGATTCAAATTGGTGGAGAAAGGCTAGTCTGGAAGCATTGGATGGTAGCAGGAGTACGTATATTGGATGATGTTATTTCTAATGGTGCTATGCTTGAATTTTCACAGTTGCAGCATAAGTTTGGACTTAATAAATCAGAAAATTTTAGATGGTTGCAACTAAAGCATGCCATTCAGGCGGGGTTCCCTGATTGGAAAAACCTTAATAATCATTATAGTATCATCATTCTTTGTTTTCAGACAGACTTCTTGGGTCACCAGGCCGCCTAGTGGTATAAAATATTAAGTGGATTTACTAAAAAGAAATTAAAAACTGGTTTAAAAGATATTTGGAGGAGGTCACGTGACGCTATGAGCTGCTGAGGACGCGTTCCTGCTCAGCTCCGGGGCCCCGATCCATCTCCACGAGCTTCGATCTGTTTCACAGCACCCTGGCCGCCCCGATTTGTGGCACGACGGATCCGGAACTAATGGATCAATATCTGACCCGCTCGCAAGAAGCGGCTCGCCCTCCCTCCACCCGAAAAACTCCGGCGTGCATGCAGCCTGGGGACAAGAAAATGACGGCGGCCTCGGCCGCGGCGGTGTCTGTGCTGGCCGACACTGCTATTGCAGACATCCAAAAGGCAGTGGCACAGGTGCTCGGGCCGCAGCTTGAGACTTTAACAGCCCAAATGAATCGTTTGGAGCACCTCTTCACAGACACTGCGGCGCGCACTACAGAGTTGGAGCAGCGGGTGTCTGCAGCGGAAAACTCTGTTAATTCCCATGAACTGGACTTAGCGGCCCTGCAGGAAACGGTACGCCTACAGGCTGACAAGCTGGACGACCTGGAAAATCGGTCGCGCCGGAATAATTTACGGTTTTTGGGTGTACCCGAAATAATTCCAGACGCGCGCCTTTTGGCTGAATTGGAGGGTTGGCTCGAGCTGGAATTTTCTGATGCTGTGGCGCCTGGCTTTTTCTGTTTGGAACGGGCCCATCGCTTAGGCGCGCGACCTACCCGTGAATCCAGACCACGTGTGGTAATTGCAAAATTTCTAAACTACCGACACAAGATGGATATATTGCGGCACTCCCGGGTCAAGAAGGACTCCTTAAAATTACGGGGTTCTGTTATACGACTTAGCCAAGACTACTCATCTGCACTTACTGACCGGCGAAAGGCATTCTATCCTCTATGCTCCAGATTGGGGGAGCTTAAGCAGCGCTTCCTCTTTGTCTATCCAGCTCTGCTGAAGATCCAGCATGATGGTACTTGGCACTCCTTCTCAGTGGCTTCGGAAGCAGCGGACTTTATTAACCAACATCTTGGCTCTCCCTCGGCCCCACCTTGACTTTTTCCATCATAGTCTGGTTACTTCAGGGCCAGGGTGGACTTTTCTGACTCTTGATAGTTCCTGTTCACTGTGTTGAAGCTCGAGTTATGCTTCCATGTTTTCTTTTGTGGTTGGGTGGATTGGGGCCCCGTAAGGTGTCTTCACGGTCCTCTTGCATATTCCTCGGGATATGCTGTTTGGGTTTTTTGGGGGATGGGGGGGAGTTGGATGTTTGGATGGGAACAGTATACAGGATTGCTTGTTTGGTTGTTGTTCTTTTTCTGGCCTCCTTTGCTTTACTGTTTTCTGTTCTTGCTATTTTTTCTTTTGTTGCTTGCAGGGTGCTACCAGGGGTATCAGATGAAGAGCACTTGGGTGAGGCTGGGCGCCTGGGTGCGGAACTTGCTTCTTATTTGTTGTATGTTACCTATGTCAGTGGACCCAGGGTGACAGCTCACTCCGTATTGTTTCCTGGAACGTGTCCGGGATTACGTCCCCGGTGAAGCGTACGAAGCTGCTAAAACAGTTGAAACACCATCGTGCTGATTTAGCTTGCTTGCAGGAAACTAAACTGACGGTAGAGGAGCATAAGAAACTACAACGAGGATGGGTTGGCTCAGTGTTTTATGCTTCTTCTTTGGGCAAAAGGGCTGGGGTATGCTTGCTGATCCGTAAGGGTCTGAAGTATGCTGTCACAGTGTGTCACCAAGACACTCAGGGTAGAAATTTATTGTTGCATATATCCTTGCAGAGTACAGAATTTCGCTTATTGATTACTTATGGGCCTAATTTCTATTCTCACTCTTATTTCACTACTTTGATTTCTCTAGGCCTCTTGGATTCTTCCTTTCCTCTTATTGTGGCTGGGGACCTTAACCAAGTTTTAGATTTCTCTATGGATCGATCTACTGTCTCCACTCCGCCAACCAATGCATCCACAAAGGGAGTATCATTTCTCTGTAAGTCCCTGGGATTGGTCGATCCCTGGCGGCTTCTCCACCCTTTTGAAAGGGACAGAGGAAACAGCAGTGATAATCCACGTCGGAACCAATGACGTCAGCAGAAGAAATTTCAACATGACTACACTGACCGAGCAGTTTAAGATCCTGGGGAGGAAGCTGAAGCTGAAGACAGGGAAGATAGCCTTTTCAGAGATCCTGCCAGTGCCAAGGGCAGATGCGAGGAGGCAGACCGAGCTGCAAGCAACAAATGGATGGCTGAGGCGATGGTGTGACGAGGAAGGTTTCCTCTTTGTACGGAACTGGTCAACCTTCCTGGGGAAAAACAAGCTCTACAGGAGAGATGGACTGCATTTGAGCACGGCTGGGACGAGGATGCTGGCACGTAACATCCAGACCTGCATAGACATGACTTTAAACTGATAACAAGGGGAAAGCCGAGAGTCGATCTGACCTCGACACATCAGACCACAGTATCGAGCAAGGATACTGAAACAGGAAAGGAAGATAGTGGACTAGAGGCAAAATGGACACTTTATGGACATAAACCCAAGGATACAATACAGGGACCCGAGAGGAAAGTAGAGCTAAAGAGCAAGACATGGAGGACACAGCCGGAACCAGAGGGCTATCAAAGATCAAAGAAGCGGGCGACCAGCAGGAGCATCAAATCAAGAGTAGACCCAAAAGAAAAGGTAACTAACCGGGGCTTAAATTGCCTATATACAAATGCTAGGAGCCTAAGGACTAAAATGGGGGAGCTAGAAGTTATAGCCAGAAATAAGGACCTAGACATAATAGGAATCACAGAGACATGGTGGTCAGAGGACAACAAATGGGATGTAGCCCTGCCAGGGTACAAACTCTACAGGAGGGACAGGGCGCACAAGAAGGGGGGAGGAATAGCACTGTAAATAAAGGACTACATTCCTTCATCCAGATCAGAAACAACAATAAGGGCAGACAGTCTGGAGTCACTATGGGTTAAGCTAACAGGAGGGGAAGGAGCTGACATCAAATTGGGACTTTACTATCGCCCACCAGGACAGCCAGAAGCAAACGACCTGGACCTGGAGGCCGAACTGAGGCAGGTGTGCAAAAGTGGAAGGGTGGTGGTTATGGGGGATTTCAACTATCCGGGAATAGATTGGGACATTGGGCACTCAAATTGCACGAGAGAAACTAAATTCATAGAGGTGATAAGAGACTGTTTCATGGAGCAGCTGGTCACGGAACCAACGCAAGGGGATGCCACTCTAGACCTAATCCTCAACGGGCTAGAAGGACCCGCAAAGGAAGTGGTGGTACTAGCACCGTTAGGGAACAGCGATCACAACATGATCCAGTACAAATTAAACATGGGAACATCTAAGGTGAAAAGAACCACAACGACAGCACTCAACTTCAGAAAAGGAAACTACAAAGACATGAGGAAAATGGTAGGAAAAAAGCACAGCAACAGCTCAGGGAAGATGAAGACCGTAAAGGAAGCCTGGACACTGCTTAAAGGCACAGTGCTCGAGGCACAAGACCTGTGCGTCCCAAGGTTCAGGAAAGGGTGCAAAAAAAATCGAACTAGAAACCCAGCATGGATAACAACTGCAGTTAATAAGGTGATAAGCGACAAGAAATCATCCTTCAAGAAATGGAAAAAGGAACCAACAAGGGAGAACCAGGAAGAGCACAAAAGGTACCAGAAAGAATGCCATCGAGAGGTCAGGAAAGCAAAGAGAGATTATGAGGAAAGACTGGCAGGAGAAGCAAGAAACTTCAAACCCTTCTTCAGGTATGTGAAAGGGAAACAACCAGCCAGAGAGGAAGTGGGACCACTGGACGACGGAGACAGGAAAGGAGCGATAAAGGAGGAAAAAGAGATAGCTGACAGGTTAAACAAATTCTTCTCGTCAGTCTTCACCAGAGAGGACACATCCAATATCCCAGAACCCGAAGTGATTATAAACGGGGAACACGACGAAAAGCTGGTACAAATAGAGGTAAGCAAAGAGGATGTCCTCAGACTGATAGATAGACTGAAGAGCGACAAATCACCAGGCCCGGACGGCATCAACCCAAGGGTACTAAAAGAACTGAGAAACGAAATAGCAGAGACACTTCGCCAAATATGTAACCTCTCCCTAAAAACTGGAGAGATCCCAGAGGACTGGAAAATAGCAAATGTCACGCCCATCTTTAAGAAGGGATCAAGGGGTGACCCGGGAAACTACAGGCCTGTGAGCTTGACTTCGGTTCCGGGAAAGATGATGGAAGCAATGGTAAAGGACACAATCTGCGAACACATAGAAAAAAATGGACAACTGAAGGCGAGCCAGCATGGCTTCTGCAAGGGAAGGTCGTGCCTCACAAACTTGCTGTACTTCTTCGAGGGAATAAACAGCCAGATGGATAAGGGGGAATCCATAGACATCATTTACCTTGACTTCCAAAAAGCCTTCGACAAGGTACCTCACGAACGGCTACTAAAAAAGCTGTGGAACCACGGGGTGCAAGGGGATATCTACCGATAGATCAAACACTGGTTGGCAGGCAGGGAAACAGAGGGTTGGAGTAAAGGGCCAATACTCAGACTGGCAATGGGTCACGAGCGGAGTTCCCACAGGGGTCGGTGCTAGGACCTCTATTGTTCAATATATTTATTGACGATCTGGAGACGGGGACAAAATGTGAGATTATCAAATTTGCTGATGACACCAAACTCTGCAGCAGGGTTAGGAACACGGAAGACTGTGAAAACCTGCAAGACTGGAGACTGGAACGAGACTGGAAGACTGGGCAAATAAGTGGCAAATGAGTTTTAACGTAGAGAAATGCAAAGTCATGCATGTAGGGAAAAAGAACCCGATGTTCAACTACAAAATGGGGGGAACACCGCTAGGGGTGAGTAACCTTGAAAGGGATCTGGGGGTGATGGTTGACACATCACTGAAACCATCGGCACAATGTGCGACAGCCTCAAAGAAAGCAAACAGAATGCTGGGCATCATCAAAAAGGGTATCACAACCAGGACGAAGGAAGTCATCATGCCGCTGTATCGCGCAATGGTGCGCCCGCACCTGGAGTACTGTGTTCAATACTGGTCGCCGTACCTCAGAAAGGACATGGCGGTACTCGAGGGAGTGCAGAGGAGGGCGACTAAACTGATAAAAGGTATGGAAAATTTCTCTTACGCTGACAGGTTAAAAACGCTGGGGCTGTTCTCTCTGGAGAAGAGGAGACTTAGAGGGGACATGATAGAAACCTTCAAAATCCTAAAGGGCATAGAGAAAGTGAATAAGAACAGACTCTTCAAACTGTGGGGAGCCACAAGCACTAGGGGTCACTCGGAGAAATTGAAAGGGGACAGGTTTAGAACAAATGCTAGGAAGTTCTTTTTTACCCAGAGGGTGGTGGACACATGGAACAAGCTTCCGGAGGAGGTGATAAGCCAGAACTCTGTACAGGGGTTCAAGGAAGGTTTGGATAGGTTCCTGGAGGATAAGGGGATAGAGGGGATAGAGGGATACAGATAGAACTTGAGGTAGGTTATAGAAGTGGTCAGTAACCACTTCACAGGTCGCGGACCTGATGGACCGCCGCGGGAGCGGACCGCTGGGCAGGATGGACCTCTGGTCTGACCCAGTGGAGGCAACTTCTTATGTTCTTATGACTATACTCACCAGTCTAGAGCGCATGGGTCCTTCTCCCGCTTAGATTATCTTTTGGTCTCGGAACATCTCTTTTCTCGTGTCACTGAGGCCGCTATCGGACCCTTGGAGGTATCTGATCATTGCCCTATATGGATAAATGTGGCCTGGAGTGCTCCTCCCCAGGGATCCCTCCGGTGGCGCTTTCCCTCCTATTTACAGGATGATCCGGACTTCTTGACTTACTTACATAAACGATGGGATGATTTTCTTCTTACTAATGGTCAGCATCAATCTACCCCTGCCCTCTTTTGGGAGACGGCCAAAGCAGTTCTTCGGGGGGAAATTATATCGTATGTTTCTGCTCGTAAATGGATTTCGTCTGGCATCCTTAGATTGGAAAAACAATATTCCCAATTGAAAGCTAAATTTCTTTGTCATCCCACAAACACACTGAGGGAGGAACTTCACGCGGCTCAGGTGGCCCTCAACGCTTTATTGCATGATCGAACCAAGCGCTCTCTTTTTTATAGGAAATATCGTTTCTACCGATATGGTAACCGGACAGGAAAAATGTTAGCTACCCTGACTAAGAATTGGCAGGATGATCGCTATATCTCTAAACTTAAGGCGGACAATGGTTCTTATCAAACCAAGACAGCGGATATAGCGGATGCCTTTTACCGGCATTTCTCTACCTTCTATGCCAGTCCTGGGCCCTATAGTGGTCCCGATGTTCTTGATTACTTAGAGGACGCTGGTATGCCTCGGTTTACTGATCTGCAGAGGTCTGTATTGAACGGACCCTTTCGGGGCACGGAGATCCAAAAGGCGATCAAAAACTTACGCTCTTGCACGGCCGCTATTTTGAATGGTTGGGACAATGTTTGGCGATGTGGGAGCTGGCTGCCCTTTGGTTGGGATATTATACTTCTTTTCTTTTGACCCTTAGTCCTGATATTCAGACCTGTAGGTTGGCATGGGCATGGAGTGTGGATCTGAAGGTTTCCAAGCGAAAATGTTTTAATAGGTCAATGTTAAAACACTATGCAAATTACCCTTCCCTGCTCACGGTGAAGGAGTAGGAGCGGGGAAGGGGTGATTTGCATAGCCTGCTAAGGCGTTGGACCAATCGAAATACAACCCCTTGGCACGCTATGCAAATTACCCCTTCCCCGCCCATACTCCACCGTGAGCAGTGGCGTAATTCATGGAAAATCCTTTGGTCGCTAATGCTGGTTCTTCTGCTCATGCTCAGTTAGACCTGATCTGAGCATGTGCGGAAGAACAGGCATTATCCGAAGTTTGCGTGCTGAATTAAATGCTGCTGAAGTTGTGGTTCAGGTAGGAAAGGTCTGTTCACCTTCAAGTACAGGGTGCAGGCAAACTGGAAGAAGCAGGCGCTTGACAATTCATGCGCGAACCACCGCTGAGTCGCGAGTCCGATGTCAGATCCCGGAACCGGTCTGGCACGGTCTCTGCAGCTGCAAAATGGCAGCCGGGCGCTCACTTAAAGTAGCTGGGCGATGCGCCCGGCTGGAACACGCTAGGGAGAACACTGAAACTGATGCCCTATTCATTTAATTCACTATGGCAAAATGTTGTGATTAATTGAATGTCTATCTATATATTAAATGCATCTTTAAAAAGAAAGCCTTTTAAGCCGTGCTTAAACTTGTCTAATGAAGGTTCGCTGCGTAGATAAATTGGCAAATTATTCCACTGTTGGGGAGCTAGTACTGAAAAAATGGTTGCTCTTCTGGTCCCAATTATTTTCAAAGAAGGGATAGTTAGTAAATTTTGTTATGTTGATCTGAGTGTCCTAAATGGAGAATAAGGTATTAATAGTCGATCCAAAAATATCAGCTTGTGCGACTGTTGAATCATAGAGCATGATACCTAAATATTTCAACTTCCCTGGGGCAATGCCGACGCCCAGTCCCTGACACCAAGGTTCCACAGCTGAGGCTCCTAACAGAAGAGTATCCGTCTTATCGAACTTAATTTTGAGGCCGATAAAAACACCATAAGAGCGAATGATGGACATTAATGCAGGCATGGTCCGGTCAGCATGATTAACATAGAGAAGCATATCATCAGCGAACATGCTGATGCGGAACTCCCGGCTGCCCACCCAAAGTCCCTCTAAATGGAGGTCCTGACGGATCCGAACGGCCAAAGGCTCTAAAGAGAGAAGAAAGAGAAGCGGCGAGAGGGGACAACCCTGCCTGGTAACCCTTCCGAAACTCCACCATTCACCAACAACTGGGAGTGAGGGTTATGGTACAACGCCAACAGCCAAGCAATGAAGTCGCCTCTGATACCAAAGCGATCAAGTGTCCCGAAGAGGTGGGGCCAGGAGACCATGTCAAACGCCTTCTCGACATCCAAGCTGGTAATGAGCGCTCGATCATTGACGGCACGGGGAGACTGCAACACTGCGAGGACCTTCAAAAGATTCATGGAGGCGTGCCTGCCCACCTGGTCTTCATGAATGAGAGAAGGCAAAAATTCATTGAGTTGCGCTGCAAGAATACTAGCCAAAATTTTAATATCCTGATTGAGAAGGGAGATAGGCTTATAAGACCCCAAGGCATCAAGCGGTCACCCAGGCTTGGGAAGAATGATCATTTGTGCCCTATTACGGGAGTCCCCTGGGGGAGTAGTAGCGTGAAGTCCCATAAAATAATTCCCTAAAGACAATAAAGCCGAAGGGTCCAAAAGTTTATAAAACTCAGGGCCAAGACCATCAGGCCCCGGTGTTTTGGCTAGTTTAAGCTTTGTGATGGCCACCTGCAGCTCCTCATCTGTAATTGGGCCATTAAGAGCGGCACATTGGTCAGCAGGCAGCGTAGGAAGAGAGATGCCCTGGAAGAATTGATCGCTAGCAGCCGCATCAAAAGGTTGAGCAGCGTAAAGATCAGAGTAAAATTTCACAAATTGCTGCGTAATAGCCTGTTGGTCTTTGATAGAAGTAATGGTATGCCGCGCTTTGTGAGGGCGCACCAAATTAGCCAACAACCGACCCGTTTTATCACCCCACCAATGTAGTTTATATTTGTAACAATATAAATTACAACTAGCGCGTTGATCCAAGAGAAGATTAATTTTAGATTTAAGAATACCCATGGCCTTTTTCGTAGTATCATCGAGACGAGATATAAGAAGAGTCCGATAAGCAGCAAGATCCCTAGACAAAGCAAGGAGCTCCGCATCATGTCGTTTTTTCAAGGAAGCGGAATAAGCAAGACTATGTCCCCGCATGACCGCCTTAGCGGCCTCCCAATATATAACTGGGCCTGCGTCCTCCACCGAATTAGTGTGAGCAAAATCATCCCACTTCTTTTGAAAGAATTCATGGAATGAAGCATCTGTGAAGAGATGTGGTGACATACACCAAACACGCTGCTTGGGAGCCAAATTGTAAGGCAAGGCCCAGAAGAGCATGGTCAGAAACAAGAGGGACTGAGATGCTGGCAGTCGTCAGATACGGAAAGAAAGAAGCAGAAATAAGAATGTAGTCAATGCGAGAGTAAGTCGAATGAGGGTGGGAGTAAAAAGAGACATCTTGCTCATCTGGGTGCAGAGTACGCCAAGAGTCCAGCAGGCCCAATTCCTTCATGAGAAAGTACACACCCTTGTTGAAATGTCCCTTCGGTACCGGTTTAGCGGGTTTATGGTCCCATTGTGGATGAGCTACAAAATTAAAATCTCCACCCAATATAATCTGCTGGGGCAAAAGCGGAGCAAGGTGGCCCACCAAGGAAGTGAAAAAGGCATGGGTATACGAGTTAGGGGCATAGACATTACACAAGACTAAAGGTTTGCCCCATAGTTCCCCAATCATAATATACCTCCCATTGGGATCAGCAATCTGGCGATGAAGGTGAAAGGGAATGTTTTTGTGTATGAGTATAGCCATCCCACACCTCCGAGTTGTGAAGGAAGCATGACCCACCACTCTCACCCACTCTCTGCGGAGTTTATCATGTTCTAGAGGAGTTAAATGCGTCTCCTGCAGAAAGGCAATGTCAGTGCGTTCCCGCTTAAGATAAGCTAGGATTTTGGTACGTTTGATGGGGCAGTGTATCCCATCCACATTAAGTGATTTCACATTCAATTGAGTCATGTCATATAAAAGTGCACAGCATCAGTAACCAAATATGCAGCAAACAATAATACAAGGGTGGGACGTCCCAGCAAAATCTCACCCAAGGCAAATGACGCAACTGTATAAGGAGAAACATAGTCAAAGAAAAGCCCCAACTCCATACATCCGTCCAGCAGAGAAAGCAAACATACAAACCGAGACATACTACCACACATTCCACAAGCACCCTAACATTTGCCCTCCCCACCTCCCAACCCGACAGAAAATCATGCACAGCGAGGAGAATCCCTGCTATTCCCCAACCCTTAGAACAAACCATCAAGTAGCCCCGGGCCGCACTACTAAATGTTGTAGTCCAGGGGTCTCAAATCCCTCCATGAATGGCCGCAATCCAGTTGGGTTTTCAGGATTTCCCCAATGAATATGCATGAAATCTATGTGCATGCACTGCTTTCAATGCATATTCATTGGGGAAATCCTGAAAACCCGACTGGATTGTGGCCCTCAAGGAGGGACTTTGAGATCCCTGTTGTAGTCTCACCCAACCTGATAAAATGGAAGCGAGAGACCATATTTGCAATCACAAAATGGAAAACAGCACAAAGGCACAGAAACAGTTAGCCCAACAGAAAAGAAGGCATAGGAGTTGACAAAGGCCATAGAAGCGAGCATGTCACATGGATGTAACTGACGAAGGTCACTCAGAGCTCGCTCAGGAACAGGACATCCAAGCAAGAAAGAGGGGTCCTTGCGTTCAAAGTAGCACAGCCAGACCAAGAGAGCCGAGAACAGCCAAGGAGCAGCCGCTGATGAGTTGCAGCCAGACAAAGGCCCAGCTGCCCAATCTCCACTGTGAGACCTCCATGCCCTGAGGACAGACAACTCCAGCAAACTTTCACCCTGCACAGAGTGCCCAATGAGCCGCCCCCGGGTTCAACATCCGGCAGGGCAAAGGGTCAGAACTCGGCAAACTGCAGGTACCATTCAGCAACAGCCCCCCAACAGCCAACTCGCCGAAATAGAACAAAACAACTGGGCAGAGGGGGGGGGCCGGATCTACTACATTCAAGAGACTCCACGGTCCCCACATGCCAGAGCAGGGAGTGATTTGAGGAAGCCCTCCAATACCTTTTTTAGACTATGCCAAATTCGCTCAATATCCAAATTTTTATGTCCAAAATCATTGAATATACGAATTCATTCAATGATTATCTCAAAAATTGATTATTGCAATGCGTTATTTAAGGGAATGGCTCAAAAGGAAATTAGGAGGTTGCAGATAATCCAGAATGCTTCCATTAAACTGATTATGAAAGCAAAGAAGTTTGATCATGTGACACCTTTACTTCAAAAAGCTCATTGACTTCTAGTGTCTCATCGTATTCTATATAAATTATGTTTGTTTACATTCAAATCTCTCTTATTTAAAACTCCAGCTTTTATTTATAAAGCATTGATATCATATAATTCTAGATTATTGAGATCAAATGACCAACATTTATTGGTCATTCCTTCACTTAAAATTATCAATACTCGACGGCAATTTATCTTTACTATTACGGCGCCTCAGACTCGGAATTCACTCCCACTTTACCTAAGAGAAGAAAAGAACTTGGAAAAGTTTAAGAGCAAACTTAAGAGTTTTCTTTTTAAAGATGCATTCAATATTTAATTGATTTGCCAACTACTCTTCTGTTTATTTTTAAACCTTCAATTCAGTTTTGTCTTTCACTTCCTGTTGTGCTTAACCTCTAATTGTTGACTCCTACATTACTTAGATTGTATTTCTTTCCTTGCCTTACCTATTGTTTCATTGTGTTCGTAAATGAATTTTTTTATTATGTTTTGCAAACTTAGTCCCTTTGTTAGTTATGTATGTTTATTTTATGTATATTTTAACTATGTATTTTGCTGATTTGTTCATCGCTTAGAATTTGGAAAAGGCGATTAATCAAATTATAAATAAACTTGAAACTTGTGACATTATTGTAAGTCACTCGGGCCCTAGCTGGATACAGGAGGGAAAATTGGATGCTGCGCCTGTAGAGCTCGCTGCAGTGGGGCGCCATGGCCCGACGTCGAGATGAGACCTGTGGTGAAAAGTCTTGGAAGATAAGAACCTTGGTGCCCCTCAACTTGCAGGTTCAGGTCTTTTCCACGCAGCCAGCACTCTCTCCTTCACTGCAAAATTTAGGAACCGAGCAATGACCGGCCGAAGTCTGGTCTCCTCGTCTCGACGGGGTCCCAATCTATGGGCGCATACAATGAAAAATGGTACAGGCAGGTCAGACAAGGCGACAGCCCGAGGCAACCAGTCCTCCAGCCACTGACGGAGATCAACATCCCGGATGGAGTTAGGGAGCCCCACAAAGCGCAAGTTATTACGCCTGCCCCTATTTTCATGGTCCTCAAGGCGCTCCGCCATGGATTTATTGGCCGATTCTAAGGTACGAAGATGCTCTTCAAAGTTAGAAGAAATGTCCTCTTGCTGGGCTATCCGGTCCTCCGCTCGCTGAAGCCTGCCTGCCTGGGAGTCCAAGCTCTCCCGAATGTCTGCCAGAAAGGTGTGAATGGTGGCAAGCTTATCCTCCATCACCAGGGTGAGCGAGCGAGTAAGTTCCTGGACTGCTGCTGCTTCCAGCGTAAATACAGGTGCCTCATGCGCCTCCGCCATCTTGCCATCCTGCAGCCGCGGTCTGTCCTTCGTGGATCTCATGGACTTCCCTGCCATCGGTACTCCCCACACGGATGAGAAATCGCGTGTGCGAGGCAGAAAGAGGAGAGCTGCCGACTCCACTAAATGTAACGCCGTGCCGATGGATGTAAACAGGATTTCATATAAAGAAGAGTTGGCGCGGCCCGGAGCTACGCAGAGGCACGTCCGTTCAGCAACCCAGCATCACGTGCCCCCTCCTTCAGGAAATTATCTAATCCTTTCTTGAACCCCGATATCGTGCTCTGTCCTATCACACTCTCTGGAAGCTCATTCCAGGTATCCACCACCCTTTGGGTGAAGAAGAACTTCCTAGCGTTGGTTCTGAATCTGTCCCCTTTTAATTTTTCTGAGTGCCCTTTCGTTCTTGTAGTTTTCGAAAGTTTGAAGAATATGTCCCTCTCCATTTTCTCTATGCCCTTCATGATCTTGTAAGTCTCTATCATGTCCCCTCTAAGTCTCCGCTTTTCCAGTGAAAAGAGCCCCAGTTTCTCTAGTCTTTCAGCATATGAAAGGTTTTCCATACCTTTTATCAATCGCGTCGCTCTTTTCTGAACCCTCTCGAGTAATGCCATATTCTTCTTAAGGTATGGCGACCAATATTGGATGCAGTACTCCAGATGCAGGCGCACCATCGTCCGATACAACGGCAGGATAACCTCTTTCGTTATGGCTGTAATACCTAGCATTCTATTCGCCTTCTTTGAGGCCGCTGCGCACTGTGCCGACGGCTTCATTGTCTTGTCCACCATTACCCCCAAGTCCTTTTCTAGGGTGCTCTCACCCATTTCTGGCCCTCCCATCATATAGCTATACTTCGGGTTTCTGTTTCCCACATGTAAGACTTTACATTTTTCTACATTAAATTTTATCTACCATCTTGCCGCCCACTCTTCTAGTTTGTTCAGGTCCCTTTGTAAATCTTCACAGTCCTCTTTTGTCCCAACTCCACTAAATAGTTTGGTGTCTTCTGCGAATTTTATTACCTCGCACTTCGTCCCTGTTTCTAGATCGTTTATGAATACATTGAACAGCAGCGGTCCGAGGATAGACCCCTACGGAACACCACTCGTGACCCTCCTCCAGTCAGAGTAGTGGCCCTTCACTCCTACCCTCTGCTTCCTACCCGCCAAACAATTTTTGATCCATCTATGTATGTCTCCTTACACCCCATGGCTCTTCAGTTTCCGTAGTAGGCGTTCATGGGGTACTTGTCAAAGGCTTTTTGGAAATCCAAGTATACGATGTCTATGGGGTCCCCTTTGTCCATTCGTTTGTTAATTCCTTCGAAGAAGTGTAACAAGTTCATTAGGCACGATCTTCCCTTGCAGAAGCCATGTTGGCTTGTTTTCATCAGTTTATTTCTTTCTAGATGCTCTTCGATGCTGTCTTTTATCAGCATTTCCGCCATCTTCCCCGCAACCGAGATCAGACTTACCGGTCTGTAGTTCCCCGGGTCACCTCTTGATCCCTTTCTGAAGATGGGTGAAACATTTGTTATCTTCCAATCCTCCAGGATCACACCTGTACTCAGGGATAGGTTACAAACCTGCTGTAGTAGTTCCGCTATTTCCTCCTTTAGTTCCTTCAAAACCCTGGGGTGGATTCCGTCTGGGCCCAGAGATTTGTCACTTTTTAATCTATCTATTTGCCTATGTACGTCTTCGAGGCTTACCTCCATTGATGTTAATTTCTCTACCTGGTCCCCTGTGAAGATTTTTTCAGGTTCCGGCACGTTGGATGTGTCCTCCTTTGTAAATACTGACAAAAAGAACATGTTTAGTTTATCCACCACCTCTTTTTCCTCCTTCATCACTCCTTTTCTATCTCTGTCAACCAGCGGTCCTCCCTAGCCAGCTGCTTCCCTTTAACATATCTGAAGAACGGCTTGAAATTTCCTGCTTCCCTGGCTAGCCTCTCTTCATATTCTCTTTTTGCTCTTCTAACCACGCAGTGACATTCTTTTTGATTCTTCCTGTGCTCTTTCCAGTTCTCCCCGGTTTTGTCCTTTTTCCATTTCTGGAATGAATGTTTCTTGTCTCCTATTGCTTTCTTCACTTCTTTGGTTTCCACGCCGGGTCTCTAGTTCGGTTCTTTTTGCATCCTTTTCTAAATCTGGGGATGTACAGATTTTGCGCTTCGTTCACCGTGTCCTTGAATAGTGACCAGGCTTGCTCTACAGTCTGGGATTTCTTTGAGTTGTTCCTAAGTTTCTTTCTTACCATTACTCTCATCGCTTCGTAGTTACCTTTCTTGAAGTTTAACGTTGTCACTGCAGTTCTCTTCCCTTTCGATATTCCTACTTCAACTTTGAACTTAATCACGTTGTGATCGCTGTTACCCAACAGTCCCACTACTTCCACTTCCTTTGCAGATCCTCTCAGCCCATTGAGGATAAGGTTCAGAGTGGCATTTCTTCTCGTCAGTTGTCTGACAAGCTGCTCCATGAAGCAGTCCTGTATAGCCTCCAGAAATCCGGTCTCCCTAGCACATTTTGAGTTTCCAAGACTCCAGTCTATCCCGGGATAGTTGAAGTCTCCCATAACAATCGTGTTACCGCATTTGCATTCTCGCCTATCTCGGCTTTCATTTCTTCGTTGCTTGCTTCGGATTGCCCAGGTGAACAATAGTACAGGCCTATCTTTATCTCAGGCCCATTTCTTCCTGGTATTTTAACCCATAGTGATTCCAATTTGTCGGTCGTCGCTGCTGTGTCCACTCTGGTCGAGTGCATATTATCCTTTATGTATAGGGCTATTTCTCCTCCTTTCTGACCTGATCTGTCTTCGTGATAAAGTTTGTACCCCAGTAGTACTATGTCCCATTTGTGTTCTTCATTCCACCATGTTTCAGACTCTCCAATGATGTCTAGGTTCTCATTTTTGGCCATGACTTCTAATTCTCCCATTTTGTTCCTTAGGCTCCTGCTGTTACATTATACTGTCCTGACCTGAGAAAGGGGGTTTTGGTCTCTAAAAGTTAGTAAAAAATGTATTAAAATTAGTCCAATAAAAATATTACCTTATTTTCTGTTTATAAAAGTTTTATCAATACAACTTCAATACTATTTTATTCTAAAGCAAAAAAAAATATTTTTCAACCTTTTGTCGTTTCTGCTTTAATCATCTTGTCTTCACTCTCTCTGTCCTCCATGCAGCATCAGTCCCTTCCATCCACTGTCTGCCCTCTCTCTCTCTGATCCTTCCATCCACTGTCTGCCCTCTCTCTCTGCCCCTTCCATCCACTGTGCGCCCTCTCTCTCTCTGCCCCTTCCATCCTCTGTCCGCCCTCTCTCTCTGCCCCTTCCATCCACTGTCTGCCCTCTCTCTCTCAGCCCCTTCCATCCACTGTCTGCCCTCTCTCTCTCAGCCCCTTCCATCCACTGTCTTCCCTCTCTCTCTCTAAGCCCCTTCCATCCACTGTCTTCCCCCTCTCTCTCTCTCTCTCTGCCCCTTCCATCCACTGTCTGCCCTCTCTCTCTCTGCCCCTTCCATCCACTGTCCGCCCTCTCTCTCTGCCCCTTCCATCCACTGTCCGCCCTCTCTCTTTGCCCCTTCCATCCACTGCCTGCCTTCTCTCTCTCAGCCCCTTCCATCCACTGTCCGCCCTCTCTCTCTCAGCCCCTTCCATCCAGTCCGCCCTCTCTCTCTCAGCCCCTTCCATCCACTGTCTTCCCTCTCTCTCTCTGCCCCTTCTATCCATTGTCCTACCTCTCTCTCTCAGCCCCTTCCATCCACTGTCTTCCTTCTCTCTCTCTCTGCCCCTTCCATCCACTGTCTGCCCTCTCTCTCTGCCCCTTCCATCCACTGTCCGCCCTCTCCCCATTCCATATAGCATCTTCCCTCTTTCTATTCTAGGTGTTTTGACTTCCACCATTTCTTCGTTTTAGTCGTTTCTCTACATTTTTTTGGTGGTGTTTCTCCTACATATATATTTTTGATATGTAGCCCCAGTCATTCTATTCCCAATCTGGCTAACAAATGAAATCTTAATAAATGGAGCTCTGGCCTAAAATAGTATACCTCCACTAACTTTTTCCAGTCTCCTCACTCCTTTTCACACCCTTCATCCTCTGCTCCTGCTTTTAGATTTACAAGAGGCAGGAATGACCCCCACATCCTTTTGTTCCAGCCTTATCAGCACTTTTCTCCAATTTGATGCTGGTTAACACAAAGTTCTTCTTTTCCCTATACTTTTGAAAGCTGGGGATCGAAGTTGGTGACTGGAATACCAGGCTCAGAGTAGAGGGGTTAATGGGACAGACAGTTGATGCTTCTTTAGTCATTCTTTAATTGGAGCATGAGTGATATGTCTCCGACTCTTAGCTTTTATAATCTGCAATGAACTGCTGTATTTGCAGAAAATAAGTATCTGTGTAATGCAGGGCTGTGGAGTCGGTAGATAAATGTTCCAACTCCGACTCCTCAGTTTTTGTACTTCAGACTCCGACTCTGACTCCAGGTACCCGAAATTTCCTCCGACTCCGACTCCACAGCACTGGTTAATTTTCAGATCGTTAAAATGGAATGTCAAGTTGAGAGAAATGAGCATTTTCGACACCACCTTCTTTTTACTTTTAATCAAGGTTCTAAGGCCGCAGAAGCTGCTCGCAACATTTGTGCTGTGTATATAGTTGGTGCTATAGCTGAAAGAATCGCTTGTGATTGGTATGCCAAGTTCAAAAATGGAGTCGGTAGATAAATGTTCCGACTCCGACTCCTCAGTTTTTTGTACTTCTGACTCCGACTCCAGGTACCCGAAATTTCCTCCGACTCCAACTCCTCGACTCCGACTCCACAGCCCTGGTGTAATGTAATGTGATGTGATGCAGTAGAGGGGGCGTTAACAGAGCCTTGCAGCATATCTGGATTCTGTATGCTTGGTTAGATATCATCAGTGCCCTATATAGAGGCCTTATTTTTCTACTGGTCTACTGGTCTCTTTTCAGTGCTTTTGGTTACTCTGGCATATTAGTTGGACCAAGTGACCCCTGAGGCAGGCGTTCCTCAGACGCCGAAACACAGTGCTAAGTCAGGTTCACAGCTTCTGCTTGTGTCCTTTTCTGAAATAAACAAGTTGGTTTTATATCAGTGATCTTCAGTGGAGTGTTCATTGTCTGTTCCCACTTCCTTTTGTACTGTTTTATACCCGTGGGTTCTCTGTCCTGTTGGACTTTTTGGTGTTTACTCTAAATTAGTTGAACACAAGTATCTCCCCTGTAGTCCTTTTAGATAAAAGTGGTCAATGAGAGCAGATAGGAAACTACATTGATTTATCTATAATCCAGTGGGCTGCAGGATCCAAGGCAGCATGACCTTCTAGAGGCTGGATGTATAGGGTTTGTCACTTGGGTAATCCTCAGAATGGCAGAGTGCTGGTGGCAAATCTGGTGCACCTGCACTTAGTGAAGCCTTGTACGCAGGGAGGGGTTAGTTTCTGGTGTCACTGCTCCAGCAAGAATGCTCCAAGACTGAGTTTCCAAGAAACTCTGAACCAGTGATTGATGAATTTTCAAGGTAAGTGTCAAGGTTGGTAGGGGCAACCGCACCCTTCTTTCCTCTTCGGCATGCTTTTAGAAGTAGGGCTGAAGTAGTAACAGAGGAAAAATGCTAGTAAGAAATGGACACGGGAAGGAGGCACTGGGGGCACCATGGACACGAGAAGGAGGCACTAGGGGCACTAAGGACATGGGAAGGAAGGAGGGAGGGAATAGAAAGGACAATTGTTGGGCCTGAGTGCAGAAAGAAAGAAATGAAAGAAAGGATATACAGTCAATTAATAGATGTCCCCTTTCGATGAAAAAAATAAATGGTCACGTTACCTCTGACTTACTTTCTCTGCAGCAGAGTCGGCAGCCGCGCTGAGGTGCGGGAAGGTCCCGCGATGACTCGTCTGCCGGCTCTGCTCCGGAAGAAGTAAGTTACGTCGGAGGGGATGGACCCGGCAGACGCCGTCATTGCGAGACTTTGCCACAACTCCCTGCGTCTGCCGGAGCAGAGCCAGCAGATGAGTCATCGCGGGACCTTCCAGCAGGCGACTGCTGAGTCCGCTCCAGGGCAAGTATATCTGAGTGGGGTGGACTGGAAGCCAGCAGCTACAGTCATCGTGGGACTTTGTTGCATGAAGGGAGAGAAAGGAGCAGGATTGCTGGAATGGAAGAGTGGTGGAGGGAAAGAAAGGGGGCAGGGTGCTATGGAAGGGTGGTGCTGATAAAATTGATGTACAGAGAAAGGGGAGAGACGTAAAGGGGAAGGATATTGGAAGGAAAGAAAGGGGGCAGATGCTGATTGAAGAGGGGTGGATGGCGAGAGAAAGGGCAGACATTGGATGGTAGTGGGGAGCCTATGCTGGATGGAAGTGCAGATGGAAGAGATAAGGGAGCAAATGCAGGAAGGAAATGGGAGAAGAGAAAGAGGGGAGCAGACGCTGAATGGAAGTGGACAGAGAGAGGAGAAGGTACTAGATAGAAGGGTTGGAGAAAGAGGGTACATGATGGAAGGAGGGGATAAATAAAAGGAGGGCACATGATGGGGAGAAAAGGATTGAGTTAGGGAAACACTGGAGGGGTGAGGGAAAGAGGTGGCAAGCTTTAGGTAGACAGTAAAAAAGGACATTGATGAGAGGGTAGTAAGAACGTAATCTAGACATATGCAGAAAATAAATTGAAAAGGAAAATGAGGGAAAAAAGGAAAAGGGATTGCAGAAGAAAGGTGTGGGAGAAGGAAGGAGAGGAGAGAGATGCCAGACCAATGGGGGTGAAAGGAGAGATGGAAGGGGGAGGCATACAGTTTCTGGAAGGTGCATAGAAGGAGAGAAGATGCCATATAGGGGAAGAGAGACGGCAGACAGTGGATGGAAGGAAGAGAGTTACAAGAAGATAAGGAAAGCAGAAACCACAGAAGACAAAGGTAGAAAAAAATTTTATATTTATTTATTGCTTTAGGAGCCATGTGTCACTGTTTCTGTGGTGCACTATATGCAGAGTCCAGCTTCTTACTGGTTCAATTTAATCTTTGTCTATGTATTTCTATTTTATCCCCCCTTTTACAAAACTGTGGAGCGTTTTTTAGCGCAAGCCGTGGTGGTAGCAGCTCAGAATTCTATGAGCATCAGAGCTGTTACCACCGTGGCTAAAATCCACACTACAGTTTTGTAAAAGGGGGAGGGGTTAGTTTGTGATGACATATTCCATACTAGGCGAAGGTGTTTTCTGTGTGTTCGAAAGACATGGTTTTTTGTTAGGCTTGACTGCAGGATTGATCTGTACTAGTCTGGCTTGTTTAGTTTTGCAATGGGTGTATTGATGTTGTACTGCTCACTGCAGTATGTAAGATGCTGCCTTTTCCTAGGTACTCATGTGTGACATGTGGCTTGTTACTAAAAATCATGTTTTTCGTACAGATGGGGGGTGTCAAAAAATGATGGGCCCCGGGTGTCACATATGTTAGGTCCGCCACTGGAAAGAACTAGGCAAACAAGTGGAAAAAGTGAAGCTGAGGGTGGTGGAGAAGATACATAGAAACATGACAGCAAATAAAGGCCAAATAGCCCATCCAGTCTGCCCATTTGCAGCATCCACTATATCTCCTCCTTCCTGTAGCTGAACTACCAACTGTCAAGGGTCTTATGGGTTGTATTTGAGAGGAGGACAGGCGGGAGAGGGGAGATATGATAGAGACGTTTAAATACCTACGTGAGGTAAATGCGCACAAGTTGAGTCTCTTTCATTTGAAAGAAAGCTCTGGAATGAGAGGGCATAGAATGAAGTTAAATGGTCATAAGCTCAGGAGTAATCTAAGGAAATACTTTTTTTACAGAAAGGGTGGTACATGTATGGAACAGTCTCCCCGAAGAGGTAGTGTCTGAATTCACAAGGGCCTGGGATAGGCACGTAGGATCTCTTGGAGAGAGAAAGAGATAATGGTTACTGTGGATGAGCCATTTGGCCTTTATCTGCCATCAAACAGTATTTCTATGTTTCTAATTACAGCATTGATTAACTGGGCAATGATCTAACGACTGGACAAAGCAGATACAAAATTCAGTTGTCCTGTTAGAAAAGCTGTGTTAGGATTAACGCAAAGTTGAAATCCGTGTGAGAATAAGCCAGCAAAGATCTTGTCAGGTACTTGTGGCCTGGGTTGGCCACTGTGGGAAACAGGGTACTGGGCCTGATACTGGGTTTTGGTCTGTCCCAGTATGGCAGCTCTTATGTAAATTTTCCCCAGAAGTTAAGGGAAGAATTGTCTGTTTGGTTTAAAAATCATTTGAAAGCTTATTATTCTCAGTTGGCTTTTGGGAATGAAGTGGATTAGATCAGTGTTCTTCAACCACTGGTCCATGGACCAGTGCCGGTCCACAGAAATTTCCTGCCAGTCCACAGAGCCAGCACGTGCATCAGGACCAAAACAGTGTTCTTCAACTGCCGGTCCACGGTGCGATCAATGTAGCGTTATCTTCGAGCCAGCTCCCTCTTCCTAACTGATTCAGTGCACAAAGCCACGGGCAGTGGCTCCTACGGGCATCCTGCGCCTGAACCGGAAGCCTTCTCTCTGACGTTGCAACGTCAGAGGGAAGGCTTCCAGATGAGGCACGGGACGTGCAAGGTGCAATTAGTACTATTATGGGGGTGGGTTCTGGGGTGGAGATTGGGTAGAGATGGGCGGGGTCTGGCCCACGATTAAGCCCAGTGTTCTTCAACCGCCAGTCCACGGACCGATGCCGGTCCACAGAATAATTCTTTTATTTCTGCCGGTCCATAGGTGTAAAAAGGTTGAAAAACACTGGATTAGATGGCTTGAGTGATACATGATGAAATCTGTGAAGGCAGAAAATACATATATTGAATAACTATATTGGAATGTTAGGGTATGTATCTATGGAGTAGGCTCTAGGCTTTTATTTATGTAGTTCCTTTCTGGGGTTTTACTGTTTTTATTATGTAAACCACTGAATGAGTTTGATCTTAACTGTAAATTTCTATGGGCAGAGCAAAACTGGAGAAGCTTGGACACACTGATGGACATACTTTGTGAATGCAGTGCAGAGAAGAAGCTGAGCTGGCCTTTAGAAAAGGTCAGAAAGTTGGGAGTGTTGGACCTCATCAGATTGGACCAGTCGGCCTCCCTGAGATCAGAAAGACAAGAACTACAGAAGTAAAGGCAGGCAAAAAGGAGGAGGATGAAAAAACGCGGAGAATTAAGAGTGAAAAAGAATAGAAGAGTAAGAGATGGAGGAGAGATCTGTGCTCAAAGTGGAAGAGTAGATGTCTGGGGCCTTGTGTCCAATTCTATTTATTTTTATATTGAACCAGTTTTCCAAGTAAAAAGACTTCTTAGCACCAGAGGACTACTACCTAACAAATATACTCTCCCATCCTCATATCGATTCCTCATGGATCCACCACCTATCACAACCACTGTTCACGTCTCTCCCAGATTCGATTTATATCAATTACTTTTACTCCTTAGAGAATCTCTCCTCTTGTTTGTACCATGGGTAAATGTTGATGTTTCCTTCCAAAAAGTGGTGATTATATTCAGTACCTGCTCAACACTCTCTGGGAAGATTCATATCCCGAGACCAAAAAAGATGCAAAAGGGGTGTACCTAGTACCTGCCTGATCTCTGTGCTCACCTGTCTCCATAAGGAGGCCATCTTCAGACATGTGAATAGATTCCATAACCACTGCAACTATGTCAACATAGGCCTGAAGCAGCTCCTACACACCACACATAAAAAATAGGGGGCATTTATACACATAGCATAATAATCTAATTGTTAAGTCCATCCACAGATCAAATGAGTCCACTGCCAAAGTGCAAGTCATCTAAAGACTCTTCAACTCCACATTCTAAGGAGCTATAATCTTCCAAATTTTTGATGGGGCTGAGTCACTATCTGTAAAGGATACAATACAGCCTGGAAATCTATTTTTTCTCCAGACCAGGATGAATAGGTAATTGACCTGTATGTGTGTGTGTGTATATATATATATATATATATATATATTTTTTTTTTTTTTTAATGTGTGAATGAGTAAGTGTATCTTGAATAGAGTGAGTTTAGATATTTTCTGTACATAATGGAGTTCCTTTTTAGTTTATTTTTATGCATTTAAGTCAGGGATCTCAAAGTTCCTCCTTGAGGGCTGCAATCCAGTCGGGTTTTCAGGATTTCCGCAATTAATATGCATTGAAAGCAGTGCATGCACATAAATCTCATGCATATTCATTGGGGAAATCCTGAAAACCTGACTGGATTGCGGCCCTCAAGGAGGAACTTTGAGATTCCTGATTTAAGTCATTTTAACATGTAACTTGCATTTTTATGTAATCCGCTGAGAACTTGTGAAAGATTTATCGGAATATCAAATCTTAGTAAACATAAACATACATATGAACATTTCTGAGGGGGGTCAGCTTTCTACCCACCAAACCCTCCCTCCCTCTAAAAGCTTCAGGACTTCTTTAACCTGAAAATATTGGTACTACATTCTAGCCTCAATCTTAAATTCACTCATTAGAATTTTAAATTCCTTCAACTTTCTTCCCTCCTGCTCAGCAAGTGCCACAAATCTCAGTTCCCACTCAATGACAGTTATTTCCTCTCAAATACCCAATACACTATATGAACAGCCATACTGGGTCTGGCCAATGGTCCATCTAAACCAGTATTCCGTCCTCACGGTGGCCAATCCAGGGCAAGCAGGAATACATTTCATTGGCAACTCCCTGGATTAGAGAGGGAAAAGCATTCACTTGTACCTCCTCCAAATGAACCCAACTCAGCATATCCAGCCCCCTGCAACCATTAGTTGTTGAGTCCTGTACTCACTGTATCTTTAGACCCTTTCATCTATTTACTTCCACATTTGGTGGCTCATTCTTATAATCACAAAAAGTAACATCTTTCACAGTCCCAAAATCCCTCTCCAGGTATTTGTCACCCAAGAATTGGTGAGAAGTCGTGCTATTCAACCATCAGTCCCAAAATTTGGTGCTATTCAACCATCAATCCCAGACTCTCTCCCCCTCTACTGCTGAAAGCATCTGCACCTACCAGCTGCTCATATCCTCCAAAGATGTACATGTTTTTTCCTAGGACACACGCCGAGTGTCCATCTCGAGGCTCCTGGGAATCGTACCAGACACCTTTGGAGTGAACCACTTGTGAGAAGCTGAAATGGAGAGGGAGGGAAAGTAGTTCTCATAAGACTCCAAAGACACAAAGCATCACCCCAAGTTACAGACTAGTGAAGGGCCCAGACGATGCTTCACTTACTGACGTCAAAGGCATACAACACATTGCAGGCACCTTCCATGTCATTACGGCCACCCCAAATATAGATGAGATCATCAATGAGGACAGCGGTGTGACCATATCGCATGTATGGAACCTCCCTTAATGGGTCCCAGCCACTGGAGCGCACTGAGGGGAGCTTCGTCCAGCGAAGAGAAACTGTGGAAGAGACACACATTAATGAAGCTTATCACCTTCTCTTGTGGTATATTACATTTTAAAGAAATCATAAGCCAGAGTGGAAGAACTTCAGCTCCATCTATTCTCTAAGAGAACCATGTTTGGCCTATATTGCTAACTCCCGCTTCCTGCCCCTCCTCCCTGAGAAGAGTGCCAAGCTCCTCTCCTTATCAGCAATCCCTTGCTCGATCTGTCCCTAGTTCTGCAGCCTGCTGCTGCTTGGACACGTGTTCCTATGTGGGATGGACAACCATGGACTGTTTCTGCTACCCTCGATTGAATTCCTCCTCTTCTTACAGGACTTTGAAGTAGAGACTTTTCTTCTCTCTGGTGTTGTAACATAACATAATAGATTCTTATATACGGTTTTGTGCGGTTTACAAATCACAAAATACTAACATAGGAATCACAATGAATTAATCAAGATATTTGCCAAAAGAAATAGGTTTTCAGCATTTTTCTAAAAATTAAATAAGAGGTGGAAAATGATATGTAAACACCAACTTGTTTTTCCCACAAAGCCGTCTGATATGCTAACATTTTACCAAAGAATCATTTATAAACACATTCCTTTCCTGATGGAAAGTCAAAGAACTGCAGTGTACGTAGATGTTTCCTATTTACAAATTTAAAATGATCAAGAAGATAACTTGGCAATAGTTCATTCAGAGCTTGAAAACATATACAGCCAAACTTGAAAATTATTCTAGCTTCCATAGCCAGCCAGTGTAATCTGTGATATGTCTTAGGGACAAATGGATTTGTTCTGTACATACAGAAATTAAAGCATTTAAACCCCTGTAAATTAACATAACATAGAAACCTAGAGAAGGATGGAAGATAAAGAGCTGAACCCCTCCCCCCGACACTCTAGGTGCTTCACTGCTGCTCCATGCTTTTCTACCGTCTTATCCATCCCCTGCTTTTTTCAGTTCCCTCAGGAGTCCATTCCATGAATGCAAGGCCCTTCCCCTGATGGTCTTCCTTAGTCCTCTGTTGTGCAGTAGAAAATGACACGGTGGCTTTTTCCCTTGGTGGGGGGGAGGGGAGTGCTCACTGCGGGCACAAGGACAAGGCCATCCACCGCCTCGTGGAGCGGTGAATGGCCTTGTCCCCACAGTTAAGAGTGGGAACGCACGCGGTCAACGATCCCGCGCAGTTCCTCCTTCCTACTGAATCTATCTCTCTCTCTCTCTCCCTCCCTCCCCTTTACCTTTGCGCTGACAGAGACAATGGTCATGGGAACAGGGCGGCGATGGGGACAAATTTTTTCCCCGTGTCATTCTCAATAATGTGCCCCTCCTCCTTTCTCCTTGGTCAAGGCTAATTTGTTATATCACTTTGCCCTATCCAGTCTGTTAGACACCATCACCCCTAAGGTCAGACTCTGCTCCCTATCACACTAGATCCTTAGGATTTCTGCACCACAGATGCCTCACTTTGCACTTTTCTACAGTGAGTTTTACCTGCAAGTGTTCCGCGTTTTTCTAAAGGTCTCTTCTCATTCTCTCTACTCTCTCCCTTGTGCCCACTCTGTTGCAGATCTTGTGTCAATGCAAAAAGAAACTTTTCTTCTTATCCTTCCACAACATCACTCACAAAGGCACTGAACAGATTCGGCCCCAGGACCAGTTCCAAAGGCACTTCACTAATCACCATTCTCTCTTCTGAATGCATTGCATGTACCACCATTCTTTGGCATCAAATCCAAATTATTACCTTTGGATTCACTCTCAGGTTGCTTAATTTATGAGCTTCCTGTGCAGCACAGTGTCAAAAGCTTTGGGTAGGGTTAAAAGGTAATTTTTCTCAATGGAGGAAAGTAAACAGTGGAGTGCTGCAGGGGTCTGTACTGGGACCGGTGCTATTTAACTTATTTAGTATAAATCATGTTTTATTGGCACATCATCAGTAAATACACAAGACAACTCGACCATACAACAAGGTCGCGAACATCAAATGTACCATCAAACACATTTTCACCCCAACCAAAGGATCCCCCCAATCCCCACCCACTCCAAATCCCAAACCCCCACCCCAACCCAAACCCACACCATGAGACCCAATCCATACCCAAAAAAAACCCCCCCAGCAAGAAAAGATTATGCTGAGCAAGCTGTTTGCTTATGCCGCTCAGCACAGATCAAACAAAACAAGAGAACCAATTCCCATCCTCCCACCCACAATGTGTAATCCCACCCTACCCCCTGAACTCCACATACGTCCAACCACTCATACCCACCTTTCACACTCTCCCAAACATCCACCCACCAACCCGGGGAAAACAGCTGAGAGCATAAGGTATCAACAACAGAGTGAATTCAAGACCAGACTTCTGGCCCTAGGGGAAAGCGAGGAAATGTAGGGGTCCCAGGTCTGCAGGAAAAGCTTCGACCGCCGGACAGATAATCGAGCATGGCGTTGCTCCAAGAGCATCAAATTATGAAAACGATTCCTCCAAGCCCAGTAAGCAGGCGCTATGTCTTGCGTCCAAACGCTAAGAATGATCTTCTTTCCTATAACAGCACCCTTCCGGATCAGCAACCGATGTCTCCGAGCAGGCACTCGCAAAGATTCATATCTATCTAAAAGCAAGCCTACCGGAGACATCGGAATAGCGTGACCAACCAGCCGCTCCAAAAAGCGGAGTATGGCTCTCCAAAAGACTTTCACTCGAGGGCATCCCCAAAACGCATGAAAAAAGGAGTTGCAACCCAGTGTACACTTAGGGCAGATTGGAGAAGAAATGCCCCCAACCTTGTGGACCCGCTCTTGGGAAAAATACGCCCTATACACCACTTGAAATTGGCATTCCTCAGTTCTGCACTAATAGAAATAGAAGAGATACGACCAATAAGGGAAGGAAAGTTCAAGGACTCACCAGGTATGCCCAGATCTCTACCCCAGCGGCTCTCCAGAGCCGTATAAGACTTCTGAGGAGTAAGCCGCCGCAAAGCCCCATGCAACGCAGACACCGTCAAGCCACAAGCATAAAATTGGGCAAAAAATAGACGAAATTGGTTACCCAATCGAAACCGTAAGCCCGGGCGCGCCAAGGATCCCACATAATGATGAATTTGCCGGTACGCAAACAGACCTCCCACACCCAAAGAATGAAGCATGGGAAAATCTCCCCAAGGTCTCATCGCCCCATCCTCATCCAATAAATGCTCAAGAAGAAGAAACCCCTCTCCAGTCCATCGCACAAAGACCGAGTTATCACAGCCAGGCAGAAACTGCGGATTCCCCCGTATAGACAACTGATCCGAAACTTGATGGTCCCCCCCCAGTAACCCTACCAATGCCTTCCAAGAAAAACGCCACGACCTAAGGATGAAACTAGATCGGAACGCGGGAGGCAAGAGGCGAACAGGTAACTGAGACAGCGAAAACAAGTGCCAAGGAGAGAAAAGAGCATGCTCAAAGTCCCGAAAAAGATAGTCATCACTCTGTAAGCACCAGTCTCCCAAAAATCGCAACAAGCAAGCCAGATTATAGAGGCCAATATCCGGGAGCCCCACACCATATTTAACTTATTTATAAAGGATCTGGAAATTGGGACGATGAGTGAGGTGATTACATTTGCAGATGACACTAAACTGTTCACCGGTATTAAAACGCATGCAAATTGCAGGCAGACCTTAGGAAACTGGAAGACTGGGCGTTGGGCATTGGGGAACTTACTGCAAAACTTAAAAGTTAAATTCTATATCTATGCAGACAATATCACTATAGTTATTCCCCTTACCACCCTGACTTCTGAGACAATGAATCAACTATCATCCATTCAAAAGCAAATCAAATTATGGATGACAGAATTCAAATTGAAACTCAACTCAGACAAAACCAAATTTTTCCTGGCAAGCCCAAACGATAAAATTAAAGACGCATCAATCTTCTTGAATGGTCAGGTCTTCCCTATTGACCATTCCATAAAAATTCTGGGAGTGACTCTGGACCGCCACCTCACTCTAAAACGCTCACAGCAGATTTACTGGTATAGAAAATGCTTCTTGATACTATGGGAAACTCAGAACCATCAGAAAATACTTTGATGCAGCACCATTCCCGCCTATTTGGTTCAATCTTCCATCTTGAGCATGCTCGACTATTGCAACACCATTTACTTAGGATCTTTCAAAAAAAACCATTCTAAGACTCAGAGTATATCAGAATTCAGCAGTTCGACTGATTTTGGGGCTGAAGAAAAAGGGATCACATTAGTCCCTATTATCAAAAACTTCATTGGCTGCCCCTGGAAGCAAGAGTTCTGTTTAAATTTTTCTGTCTTTGTTACAAATCAATATTTGGTCTGGCCCCCACGTACCTGGTTTCCCAATTTAATCTGGATAGTTCTATTAGGCTCACACGTAGAATTCATCTGTTCACCTTTCCAACAATTAAGGCCTGCCACTACAAAGGATTCCTAGACAGAACGCTCGCCTTCCAGGCAGGCAAATGGAACGACTGGCTGGGTAAAATCATCACGCATTCCTCATCCTACCTCAATTTTAGAAAATCTGTAAAAATGAATCTGTTTAATCGAATTGTAACCTAAGAAATTTTTACAAACTTCCTTTCTTCCTTTCTGTAAACTTGTATGTGATATCTTTGTATTGTGACCTTCACTGTTTGTTCAGCTCCTTTGGTTGTAAACTGCCTTGAATCATCATGGTTTATATTTGATAACAATGTAGTGTAAACTCTTCGCTGATTGTCCAGCACATCTTGATGTAAACCGCCTCGAACTTTCATGGCTTTGGCAGTATATAAGAATAAAATTATTATTATTATAATATGGCAGATGAAATTTAATGTGGACAAATGCAAAGTGATGCACATTGGGAAAAATAACCCAAATCACAGTTACTAGATGCTATGGTCCTTGGGGGTTAGTGCCCAAGAAAAAAATCTGGGTATCATTGTAGACAAAACGATGAAGCTTTCCGTCCAATGTGCGGCCGCAGGGAAATACTTTTAAAACTAATAGGAGGAAATATTTTTTCACTCAAAGAATAGTTAACCTCTGGATCACATTGACAGAGATTGTGGTAAGAACGGATAGCATAGCTGCTTTTAAGAAAGGTTTGGACAAATTGCTGGAGGAAAAGTCCATAGTCTGTTATTAAGACATGGGGATAGCCTCTGCTTGCCCTGGATCGGTAGCATGGAATATTGCTACTCCTTGGGTTTTAGCCAGTTTCTAGGGACCTAGATTGGCCACCGTGACAACGGGCTACTGGGTTTGATGGACCATTGGTCTGACCCAGGAAGGATATTATGATGAAATCTAATGCCTGTGCTCAATTATTTTTCTAGTCACTCAAAGAAATCAGATCTGTAGGGACAAAACCTGCTTTTTTAATTAATGCATTGTCTACTGTCTTATCTTTCTTATTTAATTTGGAGTTCCATTCGATATACTTTTACAGTGGTACCTTGGTTTACGAGCATAATTCGTTCCAGAAGCATGCTTGTAAACCAAAATACTCGTATATCAAAGCGAGTTTCCCCATAGGAAATAATGGAATCTCGCTTTGATATGTTCCCACCCCCCGAGGCCAGCGGTACTTGCTCTATCCCCCCCCCCACTACGAGAACCGTCAATTGCTCCCCCGAAGGCCCCCCCCGCAACCCGGCACCCCCCTCCGCCGCGACCTGAAGTCCCCCAGACCCACCCGAACCCACTTCTTACTTTCAGCTCAGCATCAGCACTGGCATGTCCTGTGCGTTGGTGCCGATGCCCGAAGATCGGCCTCCTCTTCTGTGCTGGGCCTTGAGCATCTGCGCATTGGAGATCTCGGAGAGAACGTGAACTCGAAGGCCTTGAGCATGCGCAGATGCTCAAGACCCAGCACAGAAGAGGAGGAGGCCCATCTTTGGGCACCGGCACCAACGCACAGGATATGCCAGTACCGGTGCCAAGGCCGAGCTGAAAGTAAGAAGCGGGTTTGGATGGGTCTGGGGGACTTCAGGTCGCGGCGGGGGGGGGGGGGGTGGTGCGCTTGTAAATCGAGCCACGCTTGGTTTCCAAGGCGCCGATTTTGCGAATGTTTTGCTCGTCTTACAAAACAATCGCAAACCGGTGCACTCGTAAACTGAGGTACCACTGTATTTGTAAAGCACTTTGATTGTCAAATGAGGGATGGTATATAAATGTTTAATAAACTATAAACCATCCATAAACCATACTGTCTCAGATTTTACAACCCACAGAATGTAAATAGTTCATTACCCTTTCCTTCACTACTGTCTTTACTAATTTGTCTATTACCAACCTGCAGTTTCCAGCTTCTTCTCTCTTCCTATTCTTGAAAACAGAGAGTGTGTGGCGCAGGGATCAGAGCTACAGCCTCAGCACCAAATCTCTCGCTGCTCATTGTGACCCTGGGAAAGTCACTTAATCCCCTCATTGCCCCAGGTACACTAGAGTTTGAGCCAACCGGGACAGATAGGGAAATATGATAAAGTACCTGAATGTAAACCACTTAGGATATAAGGGGGAGTAGCGTTATATGTTAAAGATCATATTAAAGCTACACAATTGCAGGATCTGCAGGGCAAGGAAGAGGCATTGTGGAACAATTTGGAAAGAGGGAATGGTGAATATATTTACACTGGTGCAGTGTTCTCCCTAGGGCCTTTTAGCTGGGCGGTCCGCCCAGCTAATTTAGACGAGCGCCCGGCTATCATCTGCTGCTGCCGCCCCTGCTGAACATTTAAAAAAAACCTGGCTTGGAGAATTCAGCCCGTAGTGAATTTATGCTCTGGGGCACTAACGTGTGTATGCCGGCTTCCCTTCTCTTCCCTCCGAAACCGGAAGTTATGTCCGGGGGGGGGAGAGAAGGGAAGCCGGCACGCACATGTTGAGAGCCCTAAAGCAAGCGTTCGCTAAGGGCTAATGCAGGAGACAGGTTAGTGAAGCATTTGCTCTTCTTGCTGCCGGGTCCTGCCTACTTTCTATTTCCGCGAAGGCAGGACATTTCCCCCAATAGGTCGATCGCGATCTTGGGCTGATCAGCCTTCCTCTCCCCGACGGCAGAATTCACGTCGGGGAGAGGAATGCTGGTCGGCCGAAGCAGGGAGAGCTTGGGGCGGCATCGGCTTTCAGGCCTGTTATTGGTGGCGATTTGGGTCCTGATCCCCAATGGCATTGGCTTGGGGGAGGGCAGGGAGAAAGAAAGAAAAAGGGCAGGCAGGGAGATAGAAGGAAAGAAGAGAAACAGAAAAAAAAGAAAGGGAGGCAGAGAGAAAGAAAAGGCAGGGAGAGAGGAAGGAAAAGTTGGGGGAGGGAATAAGGTCTGGAGGAGAGGAAGCATACAGGCTAAAAGAAGGGAAGAAAGATTGGATGCACAGTCAGAAGAAGAAAGTGCAACCAGAGACTCATGAAATCACCAGACAAGGTAGGAAAAATGATTTAATTTTAAATTTAGTGTCTGAATTTATATCTGCTGTCTATATTTTACACTATGGTCCCCTTTTACTAAACCGCAATAGAGGTTTTTAGCGCAGGGAGCCTATGAGCGTCGAGAGCAGCGCTGGACATTCAGCGCAGCTCCCTGCGCTAAAAACTGCTATCATGGTTTAGTAAAAAGGGAGGAGGTATATTTGTCTATTTTTGTATGATTGTTACTGAGGTGACAGGCATAGAGTCATCTGCTTTGACCTCTTTGAAAAACCCTGGAATAGGAATGATGATTAACATTTTCTATGCGTACAGTGTGCTTTGTGCCCCTCCTAATGTACTTCCCTTTTATGTACTTTTCTTTAAAAAAAAAATTGTATTTCTTCCCCCCTTTCCTAATGTTTCCCTTGTTCAATTTACCCCTGTTGGTCTAATTATAAAGATTATGTATTAGTGATTTTTTTTTTTTTTTAATTTCATTTTATTTCTGTAAAACGCTTTGTAATTTGAAAAGCGTTTAATCAAATTATTTGAATAAACTTGAAACTTGTTGGTAGATCATTTTGACTTGGTCATTTTAAAAGTAGCTCGCTCCTTAGTTTTATCAAGTGGTGCAGTGAGGGGCCAGCATTTTACATCTTATCACCTCATTCTTTCTTTTTTCTCTTCATGTACAGCACGGTTCTTTATTCTAAGCAGCTCTGGCACTAACAGTACTACGGGTGCCTTATGCTACTTTCACTACCACTTGCAGTCAGGTTCTTTTTATCATTTTATCATGGTTTTAGTTTATTATTTAGTTTTTCACCAGTATTTTCATTTATTTATTAAAGCAGCCTTTTTTAACAGCCCGATGCCCCTGCCTTATCAGTGTGCATTCAATCCACTGCCGATACTTTTTTGGCGCCTCTTTCAACAGATCAAATATCATAGCCCCAATGTCGCATGTTCACATTTATTCTGCGTACGAGTTTATCTCATCAATGCAGAGACCTTTTCGTTAAGTCCATTTTACACTCCCTTTTTTACTTTCCCAAGTGCTGTGGTTTTATTCTTTGGTTTTAATAGAAGCTCATTTGAACAATAATTTAGATCTTTCCCAGGTTTCACTTTTCATCTACCTGGTCTTTTCTGGTTTCCTTTCTAGAGTCTGCTTTTCGTCTGGAGTCTTTTGAGTTTAGAATTACATTTTATGACATATTTTTGAGGTTATAATTGTATGACATGTCTAAATCCATTCTTTTTATTATTTTTTTGTCACCTCATACAGTGGCAGACCGCCCCGGGTGCCAGCCTTAGGGGGGTACACAGCCGGCTGAATCCAGAACCTTTCGAGCTGCTCTAAATGGCACCTGCACCTCAGTGCGGCTGCCGTACTTATTCCGAAGCAGAGTCAGCAGCCACACTGAAGTGCAGGTAGGTCCTGCGATGACTGCATTTGCCGCCTCTGCCTCCGGAAGATGTAAGTGGCGTCGGAAGGGGTGGACTGGAAGCTGCAGTCATTGTGGAACCTTGCCACAACTCCCTGCGTCTTCCACCCCCTCCAACATCACTTACATCTTCCAGAGGCAGAGGCAACAGAAGCAGTCATGGGACCTTGCTGGTTTGGAGGGAGAGAGGAGCATAGAAGGGTGGTAGAGGGAGAAAAAGGGGGTCAGGGTGGTATGGAATGGTGGTGGAGGGAGAGAAAGGGGGCAGATGCTGATGGAATTAGTGTGCAGGGAAAGGAGAGAGAGACATAAGGGGGAAGGATACTGGATGGAATTGGGTTGGAGGGAAAGAAAGGGGGCAGATGCTGATGGAAGTGGGGGGAAGGCAGAGGAGAGAGTGAAATAGCAGACCATGGGCATATGGGAGAGGGAAGGGAAGAACAGGAGAGAGATGCCAGACCATTGGAGGAGGGAAGGGAAGAAGATGGATGCCAGAATAATAGGGGTGAAGGGAGAGATGGAAGGGGAATACAAGGAGAGAAGATGCCATATAGAAGGGGCAGAGAGAGGGTAGACAGTGGATGAAAGGAAGAGAGCGACAAGACTATGAAGAAAGCAGAAACCAGAGAAGACAATGTAGAAAAAAATTCCATTTATTTTTTTGCTTTAGGGGAGATGCATCGCTGTTTCTATGGTGTTGCATTGTATACAGAGTCCAGCTTCTTGGTGGTTCAATTTAACCTTTGTCTACATTTTTCTATTTTATCCACCCTTTTACATTTTTTTAGCACCGGCCATGGTGGCAATTGCTCAGAATTCTATGAGAGTCTGAGCTGTTACCACCATGGCTAAAAACCACATTATAGTTTTGAAAAAAGGGAGAGGGGTTAGTTTGTGAGTACATATTCCATATTAGGCGAAGGTGTTTTCTGTGTTCTGTGTGTTCGAAAGACATGGTTTTCAGTTAGGATTGACTGTGTAGGATTGATCTGTACTAGACTGGCTTGTTTAATTTTACAATGGGTGTATTGATGTTGTACTACTCACTGCAGTATGTAAGATGCTGCCTTTTCCTAGGTACACTCTTATGTGATGTGTGGATTGTTATAAAAATCATGTTTTTCATACAGATGGGGGGGGGTGTAAAAAAATGATGGGCCTCGGGTGTCACATATGCTAGGTACACCACTGTCTTCATAGTTTATATCTAATTCACAAGCCTGCTTTTAGGATCTACAGGGTATGTATCCCTCTGATTCATGACAATTTCACTTCTCATGTTATCTTATCCATTCTTTTGATTATACAACTGCCCAGATAAGCATCAGTCTTTGACGTGATTGGACCTTGAAAACTAACGGCAACAGTGTTCTCCCCAGAAATTTTTTCCAGCCATGAAAACTATTTGCTGCATTTAGTGTGCCACAAAAAACATTTGCTCCGTTTAGTGTGCCGGAGTTAAAAAAGTTTGAGAGACGCTGCTCTATACTATTTGAAAGAGGGCAAATATCTAATTATTCACTTCTAGAATTGGATACTTCTTAAATTTAATAAAAAATTATGGAACAAGTGTCAAACCTTAAGAAAGGCAGTCATATTGAGCATTAGAAAATAACTAGTAATAATTAACTAATACAAATAGTACACATTTAGGGCTCCTTTTACTAAGCTGCGCTAGTGGTTTTACCACGCGCTTAGCTCACGCAGAATTGCCGCACATGCTAGATGCCAATGCCAACATTGAGCTGGCGTTAGTTCTAGCCGTGTAGTGCGGCAATTCTGCACACGCTAAAAACGCTATTGCAGCTTAATATAAAAGGAGCCCTTAATTTTCCCCACCACCAAATTTCTCCGTCCCGCCCCACCCGGCTACTTTTCCCGGCTGGAAAAAATTTCTGTGGAGAACACTGCAACAGCCTTTACCTACCTTGCCCAATCAACACAATAAAAAAACTACAGACCGTCCAGAACACAGCCCTCAGACTCATATACTCACTCAGCAAATACGACCACATTACCAAAGCATACACAGAATCTCACTGGCTACCAATAAAAGCAAGAATACAATTCAAACTCTACTGTCTCCTATTCAAAGTAACCCACGGCGTGGCACCCAGCTACCTAAACAACCACTTTCACTACTATCTCTTATCCAGAAGAAGGAGAACACAGAACATTTTCACCTACCCTCCTCTCAATGGTACCCGACGTAAGAAACTTTATGACAACCTACTAGGGACACAGGCAGCTAATATTGACTCCGACATCTCAAAATTACTGATCGAAACTACAGACATAAAAGAGTTCCGAAAAGAAATAAAAACACTACTGTTCAAAAAATATCTCCCATCAATATAAACCGCCATCTAATGAGTTCCCAACCAATTCCTTTGGGAACAGAATCTCTTTATCCAAGCCAAACTAAATACCCCCTCTGTCCATTTCATCAACATTAATTAACCAACATCATGCAATCATCAAAACAATAAATACACTTCCACTTATAGGCATATGATGCTACTCTCCATCCGAAGAAACTTGACTCATCTCAAGTAACATCTTTTGTAATCTAGAATATATTGTAATTCTTATTCTCCACCAGTTATAAATTGACTCAGTTGCTATGTAACATCTCCTGTGATATTGAATGTACTGTAATTCTTCACTATTACCTGTAATTAACACTTCTCCTGTAATGTAATTCTACTGGAAATGCCCAGATATCTTCCTTATTGTAATCCGAGACTATGTTATATCTGCTGCGATGTTGAATGTATTATAACTCTTCACTGTTACTTGTAATCTACTCTTCTCCTGTAATGTAATTCTACTGGAAATGTCCAGATTCATCTTTATTGTAATCCGCCTAGAACCGCAAGGCACAGGCGGAATAGAAATCCCTAATGTAATGTAATGTAATGTGTGATATACAAGCCTCCTTCACAGACAGAAGAAGTAGATAGAGATTTAATAGTAGACATTTAGAATACAGTGGAACCTTGGTTTACAAGAATAATTTGTTCCAGAAGCATGCTCGTAAACCAAATTACTCATATATCAAAGCCAGTTTCCCCATAGGAAGTAAGGGAAACTCGCTTGATTTGTTCCCACCCACCCCCACCCCTCGAGGCCAGCGGCACTGCTCCACCCCCCCCCCCCCGAGAACCGGCATAGCTCCCTCCCACCAGCCCGAACAAAAGCCTTAGCCCATCTGGCACCGGCACGCAGCCCCAGGAAATGCTGATGCACAAAGATCCTTCCTGTTGCCTGGGCCTTGAGCATCTGCGCATGCTCAAGGCCTTCTGGCTTCCTTGAGCATGCGCAGATGCTCAAGGCCCAGGCAACAGGAAGGATCTTCATTCACTGGCACGTCCTGTGGGGTAAGGCTTCTGTTCGGGCGGGCGGGTGGAGGGTGCTCGCAAATCGAGTCAATGCTCGGTTTGCAAGTCACGATTTGCGAGAATGTTTTTGCTCATCTTGCAAAACACTCGCAAACTGCGTTACTCGCAAACCAGGTTTGACTGTATATCTAAAAAAGGGGAAGTTTTACTAATAGGTGATTTTAACATGCCAAATGTTGACTGGGGTATCCTTATTGCAGGGTCTTCTAGAAGTAGGGAGATTCTGGATTCTCTACAAGGAGAACTGTTCTAATGGAACCCACGTGGGATGGGATCATACTGGACTTAGTGCTTACAAACAGAGAAAGTGTTTCTGATGTTACAGTGGATGATCATCTGGCATCCAGTGATCACTGCATGGTACGGTTTAATATTAAGATTGGTATAGAGAGGGCTCATTGAAAAGCAAAGGTTCTAGACTTAAAAAAAAAAAACTAACTTTGTTCGGATAGGGGTTGACTGGGTGGGAACATCTGGAAGGAGTGGAAATGCAGTGGGCAAAACTTAAATGAGGGATTATAAGGGCAACAAACCTTTTTGCAAGACAAGTAAGTAAAAGTAAGAGGTAAAGAAGGCCGCTTTGGTTCTCAAAAGTAGTAGCTGAGAAGGTAAGGAATAAAAGGTTAGCTTTCATAAACTATAAAAGATCACAGAAAAGGAAAACAGGCAAAATATCTGGAAAAGAGGAAGACAGGCAAAAATATCTGGAAAAGTTAAGAGAGGCTGGTCTTGTAGATAGGAAAGCAAAGATGCAAATGGAAGAGAAAATAGCTGACACGATAAAACGGGGAGAGAAGACATTTTTTAGATATATTAGTGATAGGAAGAAGTGCAAAAGTGACATTGTGAGACTCAAAGGTGAAGGGGAGGAATATGTAGAAGCTGATAAAGAAAAGGCCGAAATGCTTAACAAATATTTCTGTTCTGTGTTCACGGCTGAAGCACCGGGAGTGGGACCGTAGAAGACGTGAATAGGGATGGAGGAGTAATAGACCCTGATCGATTTTCAGAGGGTTGTGTTCATGAGGATCTAGCTAAAATAAAGGTAGACAAAGCAATGGGGCCAGATGGTGTACATCCTAGGGTGCTGAAGGAACTTAAGGAAGTTCTGGTGGCTCTGCTGACTGACCTTTTCAACGAGTCTCTAGAGTCAGGAGTGGTACCGGAGGACTGACAAAGGGTGGATGTGGTCCGTCTCCACAAAAGTGGAAGTAAGGAAGAAGTAGGGAATTACAGGCCAGTACGTCTGATCATTAGTGAAGACACGAAAACTGCCAATCAAGTGGAGAAAGCTTCATCCAAGGCTAGACAAATGATGGGTTGTATCCGTAGAAGTTTCGTCAGCCGGAAGCCCGAAGTCATAATGCCTTTGTACAGATCCATGGTGAGACCTCATCTGGAATACTGTGTACAATTCTGGAGGCCATATTACCGTAAAGATGTGCTGAGAATTGAGTCGGTTCAACGAATGGCCACCAGAATGGTCTCGGGGCTCAAGAATCTACCATATGAGGAAAGGCTGAACAAATTGCAGCTATACTCACTCGAGGAACGTAGAGAGAGGGGGGACATGATTGAGACGTTTAAATATATCACAGGCCGTATCGAAGTGGAAGACGATATCTTCTCTCTTAAAGGACCCTCGACCACAAGAGGGCATCCGCTGAAAATCAAGGGCAGGCAATTTCATGGCGACACCAGGAAGTATTTCTTCACCGAAAGGGTGGTCAATCATTGGAATGAACTTCCACTACAGGCGATCAAGGCCAGCAGCGTGCCAGATTTTAAGAAAAAATGGGATACGCATGTGGGATCTCTAGTGGGACGAAGTTAAGAGGGTGGGTCAATAGGGTGGGCAGACTTGATGGGCTATGGCCCTTTTCTGCCGTCATTTTCTATGTTTCTATATTTCAAATTAATGGAAACACTTTTAAAACAGAGAATGGTCAAGTTTCTGGAATCCTGTGGATTACACGACCAGAGGCAACATGGATTCACTAGAGGTAGGTCTTGTCATACAAATCTGATCAATTTCTTTGACTGAGTGACAGAGAGGATGTGCACTAGATGTGGTATATTTAGATTTTGGCAAAGCCTTTGACAGTGTTCCACACAGATGTCTAATAAATAAACTGAGTACCCTCGGGATGGGTCCCAAAGTGATGGGCTGGGTCAAAAACTGGTTGAGTGGAAGGCGACAGAGGGTAGTGATCAATGGAGATTGCTCTGAGGAAAGGGATGTTACCAGTGGTGTGCCTCAAGGTTCTGTTCTTGGGCCTGTTCTTTTTAACATTTTTATAAACAATATTGCTGAAGGGTTGTCGGGTAAGCTTTGTCTCTTTGTGGATGATACCGAAATCTGTAATAGAGTAAACACGCCAGATGCATTTGGGCTGCAAAAACCCGAGGGAACAGTACAGATTAGGGAGAGAAGAGCTTATGTGCCTGATAGAAGAGCGGGACTTGGGTGTGATTGTATGTGATGATCTTAAGGTGGCCATACAGGTTGAAAAGGTGACGATGAGAGCTAGAAGGATGCTAGGTTGCATAGGGAGAGGTATGGCCAATAGAAAAAAGGAGTTAATAATACCTCTGTATAAGACTCTGGTGAGACCTCATTTAGAATACTGTGTACAATTCTGGAGGCCACACCTTCAAAAAGATATAAAAAGGATGGAGTCGGTGCAGAGGAAAGCTACAACAGGTAATTGAGGCCAGTAGCATGCCAGATTTTAAGAAAAGATGGGATTGGCATGTGGGATCTCTTCATGGAGGTAGTCAGGGGGTGGGCCATTAGTGTGGGCAGACTAGATGGGCTTCAACGCTAAGAAATGCAAGAACATGCACTTTGGCAGCAGAAATCCGTGCAGAACTTACACCTTGAATGGTGAGACCTTAGCTAGAACTTCAACAGAATGAGACTTGAGAGTGATCATCAGCGCAGACATGAAAACTGCTGATCATGTGGAGAAGGCTTCATCTAAGGCAAGACAGTTGTTAGATTGCATCCGCAGGAGTTTCGTAAGCCGGAAGCCTGAAGTCATAATGCCATTATACAGAACCATGGTGAGGCCTCATTTGGAATACTGTGTGCAATTCTGGAGGCCACACTACCGAAAAGATGTGCTGAGAGTAGAGTCGGTGCAACGGATGACCACCAGGATGGTCTCGGGACTCAAGGATCTATCGTTCGAGGAAAGGCTGAAAAATTTGCGGCTGTACTCACTCGAGGAACGTAGGGAGAGAGGAGACATGATCGAGACGTTTAAGTATATTACCGGCAGTATCAAGATGGAAGAAGAGATTCTCTTTCTCAAAGGACCCTTAGCCACAAGAGGGCATCCGCTCAAACTCAGAGGCGGGAAATTTCATGGCGACACCAGGAAATATTTCTTCACCGAGAGAGTGGTTGATCCTTGGAACGAGCTCCCGGTGCAGGTGATCGAGGCAAACAGCATGCAAGAATTTTAAGAGCAAATGGGATGCCCATGTAGGATCCCTTAGAGCAGTGGTTCCCAACCCTGTCCTGGAGGAACACCAGGCCAATCGGGTTTTCAGGCTAGCCCTAATGAATATGCATGAAGCAAATTTGCATGCCTATCACTTCCATCATATGCAAATCTCTCTCATGCATATTCATTAGGGCTAGCCTGAAAACCCGATTGGCCTGGTGTTCCTCCAGGACAGGGTTGGGAATCACTGCCTTAGAGAGTTAAGCCAAGGGAACCTGTCACCAGGAGTGGGATCCCTAGGATAGTAGACTTGGGGGTGGGTCAGTAGAGTGGGCAGACCTGATGGGCTATGGCCCTTATCTGCCGTCATCTTCTATGTTTCTATGGCCCTTTTCTACCGTCATGTTCTATGTTACTAAAATGGTGTGTGGTCTTCGTGATAAGGCATATGGGAGCAGACTTAAAGATCTCATAGAAACATAGAAGATGACGGCAGAAAAGGGCTACAACCCATCAAGTCTGCCCACTCTGCTTACCCACCCCCTGTCTATGCCCTGACGACCCAATTTCCTTATCTTGACCCTTGTAGGGTCAATCTGTATACTTTCACAATCTGTATACTTTGGAGGAAAGGCGGAAGAGGGGAGATATGATTGAGACGTTTAAATACCTATATAATATAAAATATGCATGAGTCGAGTCTCTTTCATTTAAAAGGAAACTCTGCAATTAGAGGGCATAAGATGAAGTGAAGAGGTGATAGGCTCCAGAGTAATTTGAGGAAATACAAAAAGGGTGGTAGATGCGTGGAACAGTCTCCTGGAAGAGGTGGTGGAAATGGAGACTGTGTCTGAATTCAAGAAGGCTTGGGATAGGCTCGTGGGATCTCTTAGAGAGAGGAAGAGATAATAGTTACTGTGGATGGGCAAACTAGATGGGCCATTTGGCCTTTATCTTCCATCATGTTTCTATATAAATATTAAAATAAATTTTTTAAAAAACAATCAATCACAATCCCTGTCCTAAAGATCCATTTAACACATAATTTTAGTGGACCTGCCAAAATTTACACAAGTATTCTGAAAATATATCTTGTCTAGCCATACAGCTTTGTCCAGTTTCAGCATTGCACAAATACTCTTTTGTAAATGAAGTGGTCCTATTTGTTTCCTTGCCAATCTTCAGTACCTGACCAGATCCCAAAACAGTAATACAGATTTTATGCTGCTTATCCTAGAAATAAAGAAAAGTGGATTTTCCTAAGTCCATCCTAATAATAGCTCATGGACTTTTCTTTTAGGAAATTAGCCAAACCTTTTTTAAACCCTGCTATGCTAACTGCTTTTACCACATTCTCTGGCAACAAATTCCAGAGTTTAATTACATATTGAGTGAAGAAATATTTTTTCCAGTTTGTTTTAAATTTACTACTTAGTACCTTTAATTCGTATCCTCAGTCCTAGTATTTTTGGAAAGAGTAAACAATCAATTTAAGTCTACCCGTTCCACTGCACTCTGTATTTTATAGACTGCTATCATATCACCCTAAGCCATCTTCTCCAAGCTGGAGAGCCCTAACCACTTTAGCCTTTTCCTAATAGGAAAGCCATCCCATCCCTTTTATCATTTTTGTTCCCTTTTCTACTTTTTCTAATTCCGCTAATTCTCTTTGAGGTGTGGTAACCAGAATTGCATACAGTATTTGAGGTGCGATCACACCATAGAGCAATTCAAAGGTATTATAATAGTCTCATTTTTGTTTTCCATTCCTTTCCTGATATTTTCTGACAGTGGATACAAACAATGGATGCAATGGATACAAACCACGCTTACTAACAGCCTCTTCCCAACTGAACTCAGTGAAATCATCATCACCCCGATCCTAAAAGACCCAAAAGGACCAACAGACCAACCATCCAACTACAGACCCATTGCCTCTATACCACTCTATGTCAAAATAATAGAAGGGCTAGTAGCTAAACTCCTCACCAATTATCTAGAAGACCACAACATACTTCACCCCATGCAATCTAGCTTCAGATCCAACTTCAGCACAGAGACACTACTAGGATCCCTCATGGACACAGCAAGACAACACCTCAGCACAGGAAAAAAAATGATGCTCATACAACTGGACCTGATCGAAGCATTCGACTTGGTGGACCATACCATCCTACTACAAATTTTGGACACAATAGGTATCACAGATAAAGTGTACTCATAGTTTGAAGGATTCCTGAAATCTAGAACCTACAGAGTAAAACTGGATAAAGAAAAATCATATCCTTGGGCCAACCCCTGCGGTGTACCCCAAGGATCCCCACTATCCCCTACTCTAATCAACCTCTACACTGCCTCCTTCGGTACCCACCTGGACAAACAAGGCATCATGTCCTACAGCTATGCAGATGACATTACAATTCTCATACCTTTCGATAAAACCACAGCCCTCCATGACAGCAACACTACTTCGAACGCTTGAAACAGTGGTGACTTGGATGAAAGACCACAAACTGAAATTGAACCCAGACAAAAAAAAATTCATTCTCCTCGAAAACAACAAAATTCCAACCATAACCAACATAGAAATCAATGCAAATAACTACCCCATACAACCCACCCTAAAACTACTAGGAATGGCAATAGACAGATGCTGCACCATGCAACCGCAAATCAATAAAACTATACAGAAATCGTTCACAGTCATGAGAAACTTAAGACATTCTTCGAGAAATTCTTCGAGATTACACAATTCCAGCTCATAGTACAATCCCTAATACTAGGTTCTCTAGACCAGTGGTTCCCAACCCTGTCCTGGAGGACCACCAGGCCAGTCGGGTTTTGAGGATAGCCCTAATGAATATGCATGGAGATTTGCATGCCTGTCACCTCCATTATATGCAAATCTCTCTCATGCATATTCATTAGGGCTATCCCCAAAACCCGACTGGCCTGGTGGTCCTCCAGGACAGGGTTGGGAACCACTGTACTAGACTATTGCAACATCCTCTATCTCCCCTGCCCTGCAACAATAACAAAACAATTCAAAAACACAGCCCTGAGACTCATCTACTCATTGAGGAAAACACGACCACATTACAGAGGCTTACCTCAATTCACACTGGCTTCCAATTCCAGCAAGAATACTATTCAAATTCTATTGTCTACTACTTAAAACTATAAACGGAGACAGCCCAACCTACCTGAACAACCGCCTCATCCAAACCACTTCAACCAGACACAGGAAAACTCACACCCCATTCACACACCCTCCAATCAAAGAAGTTAAAAGGAAAAAACTATATGATGGCCTCCTGGCCACTCAAGCAGCAAAACTTGACAATCAAATCTCCAATCTACTGATAGTGACCCAGACTACAAAAACATTCAGAAAAAAAATAAAGACTATACTGTTGAAGAAATTCCTGAACACGACCTAACTCCACAAGTCCTCTTCCTTCCCTCCACTAACTCCCCAACCCCCCGAAATAACCTACCGTACTCTACTCTTATTTTCCCGGAAAATGACCAGACATCTTTTGTAATCCGCCTTGAACCACAAGGTAATGGCGGAATAGAAATCCGTAATGTAATGTAATAATTCCTAACCTTCTATTTTGTTTCTTTGCTGCCACTGTACACTGAACAGAGGATTCCAACTTATCAATGATGACACCTTGATTCTCTTTTTGGATGGCGACTTCAAATGTACACAAAACAGTGGAGATCATAGGCGTCGGAACGGGAGAGGCAACAGGGGCCGTGGCCTCCCCATAAATTTCCAGTTTTATGTGCCACTTTTATCCCTGGTGGTCCAGAGGTGCAGCAGGCAGGAGCAAGCTTTCCGCACTCCTGCCCGCTGCTAACCCGTTCGGTCACGGCTGATTTCTTCTGCCGCTGAGTGGCAATGAGTGGGAGCGCGCTTTGCTTTTGCTTGGCGCTCCGCAGCTTCTTTGATTGGCTCCTGTGAATTCTCGCAAATCATGATAATTTGTGGGAGCTAGTCAAAGAAGCCACTGAACGCCGAGCATGAGTAACAAAGCATGCTCCTGCTCATTGCCGCTCAGCGGCAGAAGAAACCAGCCATGACCGACTGGGTTAGCAGCAGGCAGGCGTGTGGAAAGTTTGCTTCTTCCTGCTGTACCTCTGGACCACCAGGCCAGAGGAGGTAGGAGGATGGGGTAGGGTGCAGAAAGAGCAAGGGAGGGAGGGTGCAGAGTCTAACGGGAGTGAGGAAGTGTGCAGAGTCTGACAGGGAGTGGTGGATGGGTGCAGAGTCCGAAAGGGGGGTGGGGTGACTAGGTGCAGAGTCTGACAGGAGGCTGGATGCAGAGTGATGGGAAAAGGTGGCTGGGTGCAGAGTCTGATGGAGGGGAGGGAAGGGGGCTGGGTGCATAGTCTGACAGGGAGGGAGGGAGGGTGCAGAGTCTGATGGGGAAGGGAGGATGCAGATTCTGACAGGGGGGTGGCTGGGTGCAGAGTCTGACGGGGGAGGGAAGGGGACTGGATGCAGAGTCTGACAAGGGAGGGAGGGAAGGGGGCTGGGTGCAGAGTCTGACAAAGAAGGGGGCTGGATGCAGGGATGGAGGGAGGGGAATGGGGATGGGTGCAGAGTCTAATGGGGAGGGAGGGAGGGTGCAGAGTCTGAAGGGGAAGGGAGGGAGGGTGCATAGTCTGACAGGGATGGGGATGGGTGCAGAGTCTAATAGGGAGGGAGGGAGGGTGCAGAGTCTGATGGGGAAGAGAGGGAGGGTGCAGAGTCTGACAGGGAGGTGGCTGGGTGCAGAGTCTGACGGGGAGGAAAGGGGGCTGGGTGCAGAGTCTACAAGGGAGGGAGGGAAGGGGGCTGAGTGCAGAGTCTGATGGAGGGAGGGGAAGGAGGCTGGGTGCAGAGTCTAATGGGGGAGAGAGGGTGCAGAGTCTGATGGGGAGGGAGGGAGGGTGCAGAGTTTGACAGGGGGTGGCTGGGTCAGAGTCTGACAAGGAAGGGGGCTGTGTGCAGAGTCTGATGGAGGGGAGGGAAGGGGTCTGGGTGCTGAGTCTGATAAGGAAGGGGGCTGGGTGCAGAGTCTGACTGGGATGGAGGGAGGGTGCAGAGTCTGATGGGGGAAGGGAGATAGGGTGCAGAGTCAGACAGGAGGGTTGGGTGCAGAGTCTTGACGGGGAGGGAAGGGGGCTGGGTGCAGAGTCTAACAAGGGAGGGAAGGAAGGGAGCTGGGTGCAGAGTCTGAAAGGGGGGTGGCTGGGTGCAGAGTCTGACAGGGAGGGGCTGGGTTCAGAGTCTGATGGGGGGGGGGGTGGATGGGTGCAGAGCCTGGCAGGGAGAGGCTGGGAGTAGGGAGTTGGGAAGGCAGGGAGGATAGATGCTCAGGGGGTTGGGAAAAACAGATACTGCACTTAGTAGAAGAGGATTGGAAAGGACAAATGCACGGGCTGGGGGGTTAGGAAAGGAGGAAAAGAAAAATGCTGCACAGGTAGAATAGTTGGAAGGGAGAGAAACAAATGCTGCTGGTGGGGAAGGGAAAAGGAATGGAGAATTGTTGGACATAGGTGTGTGGCATGAAAGGGAAAGAGAGAGGATGTATATGAGGAAAGGAAGAAAGAGAGAGAAGTAGTGGACATGATAGTGGTGGAGAGGAAGGAGGGAGGAGAGATGACCCAAAGAAGGGAGGGATGTCAGACCACTAGAATGGGAAGGAGAGAGAGAGAGATGCCAGACCACAGAATGGAAGGGAAGGAGGGGAGAGAGAGATGCCAGACCGCAAAAAGGAGAGGAGAGAGATGTTAGACCTCGGGAAGAGGAGAGAGATGCCAAACCATGGGAGAGGAGAGAGATTCCAGGCTATGGGAAGGAGATGAGGATGCCAGACCAGATAATAATAACAATAATAACAATTTATATATCGCAGGACCGTGAAGTTCTATGCGGTTTACAATGATTAAAGATGTTACAGATTGAGTGGAATAAACAAAGTACAGACTTAGTGATTAACAATTCTAGAGATCGTTTGATGAGGACTAAGATTGTATAGGTTGGTTTCCTAAGTATTTCAGGAACAGATATGTTTTTAGGCGTTTCCTGAATTCCCTATAAGTAGTAGGCATGAGTAATTGTTCTAGATCTTTACCCCATAGTGCTGCTTGATGTGAGAAAAGATGTTGGTGATGACTTTTAAATTTACAACCTCTAACCAGTTGAGAAACAAAGTTTGGGTGTGAGCTTTGCCTATGTCTGTTGGTTGTGAAAGAGAAAAGGTCTGTTATATATTTAGGGGCTAAGCCATAAAGTACCTTGAAGCAAAAACAACCAAACTTGAATTTCACACGTGCCTCCATTGGCAGCCAGTGTAGAAGTCGATAGGAAGGTGTTACATGATCAAACTTCTTCAGTCCACAAAGTAGTCTAACCGCTGCATTTTGTACCAGTTGCAATTGCCGCATATTCTTCCGGGGGAGTGCCAAGTAGGCGATGTTACAATAATCGAATTGACTCAGTATAAGGGATTGTACCAGAATTCGAAATGATGAGACATCAAAGTAAGCTCTGATGGATCGTAGCTTCCAGAGAGTGAGAAAGATTTTTCTAATCAAGGAGTCTACCTGGTCTTTCATGGTCAGGCTCTGGTCCAGTGTTACTCCCAATACCTTCATAGTGGGTTGAATGGGATAACTAAGATTATTGATGCACATTGATGCTTTAGTGTCAAGTGGGTGTGGCGATGCTATGAAAAATTTTGTTTTCTCTGAGTTTAGTTTTAGTCTGAATTCAGTCATCCATTGCTCCATCCGATTTAGTACTTCTGTTGCTTTGGGGATGACTTCTGAGACAGAGTTAGTTAATGTTATGGCTCTACAAAAGCTGTTTAACAGTAGACCACTTATCTGAAAAGGTCAGTTCACAGCTCCAACACAGTCTGTGTTTCGCTAAGCTACATCAGGAAGCCGGAAGGATAAGCTTTTTAGCGAAACACAGACTGTGTTGGAGCCGTGAACTGACCTTTTCAGATAAGTGGTCTACTGTTAAACAGCTTTTGTAGAGCCATAACATTTGCCACTCCTGTAGAAGCGAGAATCCTTGCTCCATGCAATGTGTTATGATTAAAATTCAAGCACCTTTCCAGCAACATTGTACCGCTGCTGTGGCGCCTTGCTGAAGAGCTTATGAGCACATTTAAATATGTAAAAGCCTTTAAATGTTACATGATTTGAGAAACTTGCCCAGTATTGATGAGAGGGGGTCTTTTGTGTTTTGTTCTATTTTGAAAGTATTGTCCCCTCAAGTGGACTGTAATTCAAAATTCCCAGTCTGTTTGAAAGATGGATGTATAGCAGAACGTGAAGGAGAGAAAAACAGCAAATGGATAAGGTGGCCCTGGATACACAGCTAAGAGCACAGACCGAAGGAAGTGCAGGCAGACTGGGAAAGATGGTTTGAAAACCAAAATCACCAAGCAACACAGGTAGGGAAAATGATTTTATTTTCAATTTAGTGATTGAATTGTGTCAGTTATGAGAAATTACATTTGCTGTCTATATTTTGCACTGTTCAGGAAGAAATGCATTTGTTTATATTTCTCTGGGGTTGTACTACATGCAGAGTCTTGCATCTTAGGGTTTTGTTTGTATATATTAGTACTTTTAGCTTGTGGTCCTGTAGGGGTTATCTGCATGTATGACGAAGGCCAGGTGTTCTGGTAGGAATGAATGTTGAGAAACATACAGTGTGCTTTGTGTAGTTTAATTATGTGGTTAACCATTATGTATTGTTAAGATTATATTGTGTGTATATATGAAAAATGAATGGAAAAATGGTATTACAATTAGTACTATTATGGGGGCGGGGTCTGGGGTGGAGCTTTCAGGCTCCCCCCCAACAAAAAAGTGTTCCGCTGTCTATGGTGGAGACGACCAGGAAGCAGCATGCAACCAAGAAGTTTCCTCAGACATTATTATTGACGGCATTACACAATAAAAGCACTCTTGTTAAAGAACCTGAAATGGACCATGTTTTGGCTATGTTGTCTGTATCCAGAGTCCTAACAAATCTATATGGGGACCAAGGTGACAAACTCTCAGAAACAGCTGTAGTCATCAAAAACAGGATTCATCAGCACTTCTCCTCCACAGAGGAGACTCCTGACTCAACAAAAATGATAAAGGGGAGTGAAGGAGTGGCCTAGTGATTAAAGCAGATGCCTCAGCATCCTGAGGTTGTGAGTTCGATTCCTACTGCAGCTCCTTGTGACTCTGGGCAAGTCACTTAACACTTCATTGCCCAATATAAACCACACAGAAAAAGGTGGTATATCAAGTCCCAAACCTTTTAACCTTTACTCTGCGGAGGAGAAGTGCTGCTGAATCCTTTTACTGATTACTACAACTGTTTCTGTTTCAGTGCCAGGCAAATAGTGGAAGCTATTATCAAAAATAAAATTACAGAACACATAGACAAATGTGGTGTAGGGACAGAGTCAGCATGGGTTCAGCCGAGGGAGATCTTGCCTCACCAATTTGCTGCACTTCTTTTAAGGTGTGAATAAACATGTGGATAAAGGTGAGCCGGTTTACATAGCATATCAAGACTTTCAGAAAGCTTTTGACAAAGTTCCTCATTGGAGATTCCTGAGAAAATTATAAAGAGCCATGAATACCTTTACACCAGTGGTCTCAAACTCAAACCCTTTGCAGGGCCTCATTTTGGATTTGTAGGTACTTGGAGGGCCGCAGAAAAAATAGTTAATGTCTTATTAAAGAAATGACAATTTTGCATGAGGTAAAACTCTTTATCCTCTATAATAAAACCCTAAGCGTGTATGCGCACTTAGGGTTTTGTGATCCCTGCCACCATGCTGTGTCCCTCTGTGCCGAATTCCATTTCAGGCGCGTGGGGCAGCTTGCGACGGCGATTTCAGCGGCGGTTTGACTCCTGCGCTGCTGAGACGCCTCTTCTCACCTCCCGACCAGCAAATGCAGCAGCCGCGGGGCATTTGCTAGGCCCCGAGGCTGCCCGGGCTAGCGGATGCTGGACAGGGGGAGCAGGGAAAGGAGAATAATAATAATAATTTATTTTCTTGTATACCTCCCTGCCAGTAGTTCACAACAATATAATTAAAAAACATATCAATTAATAAATACAAATCACATATACAGTTCAATGTGCAAATTTATACATCATGGTTAAAAATCTATTTCAAACATACAGCTATTGATATCTCAATTAAATACAACCTAGTTAGGGGGAAAAGGTACAAACACTACCTGATAAAAGAACTTTAAAAATCAACATTCTTGTTTATCAAATAAATGAGTTTTTAATAGTTTCCTAAATATAGGGTAAGAATGAGCCTGAGCAATCAGCGGGCCTATCCAGGAATTCACTTTCCCTGCCTGGTATTCTAGAGTCCTGTCAAAGAATGTTTTATAATGACATGCCCTTGGGATAGGGAAGAAAAACATGCCCAAATTTCTACTGCTGGACAAGGGGATCAGGTAAGAGGTGCTGTTGGAAAGGGGGAGGGTAAAAGGAAGGGAGAAGGTCTATTGCTGGACAGGGGGAGCAGGGAAGAGGTGCTGCTGGACAGGGAGGTAAAAGGAAGGGAGAAGGCCTAATGCTGGACAGGGGGAGCAGGGAAGAGGTGCTGCTGGATAGGGGGGAGGTAAAAGGAAGGGAGAAGGCCTACTGCTGGACAAGGGGAGCAGGGAAGAGGTGCTGCTGGACAGGGAGGGAGGTAAAAGGAAGGGAGAAGGCCTACTGCTTGACAGGGAGGGAGGTAAAAGGAAGGGAAAAGACCTACTGCTGGACAGGGGGAGCAGGGAAGAGGTGCTGCTGGACAGGGGGAAAGGGAGAAGGCCAACTGCTGGACAAGGAGATCAGGGAAGAGATGCTGCTGGACAGGGAGGGAGGTAAAAGAAGGGAGAAGGCCTACTGCTGGACAGGGGTTGCAGGGAAGAGGTGCTGCTGGACAGGGAGGGAGGTAAAAGGAAGGGAGGCCTACTGCTGGACAGGGGGAGCAGGGAAGAGGTGCTGCTGGACAGGGGGGAGGTAAAAGGAAGGGAAAAGGCCTACTGCTGGACAGGGGGAGCAGGGAAGAGGTGCTGCTGGACAGGGGGGGAGGTAAAAGGAAGGGAGAAGGCCTACTGCTGGACAGGGGGATCAGGGAAGAGGTGCTGCTGGACAGGGGGAGCAGGGAAAGGCTGCTGCTGGACAGGGGGAGCAGGGAAGGAGTGCTGCTGGACAGTGGGGAGGTAAAGGAAGGGAGAAGGGCTACTGCTGGACAGGGGGAGCAGACAAGGGGTGGTGGTGGAAAGTCAAGGAAAGAGAGAGAAAGAAAGAAAGAAAGAAAGACAGGCAGACAGGCAGCAGCCAAGGAGAGAGAGAGAGAGAAAGAAAACTAGGACAACTAGGAGTAGATACAGATCGAATCATAAAACAAGGGCATAAAGAAGTAGCAACCAGACACAGAACAATACACACACTCACACAAGCAGAAAGAACCAGTAAAGTAAAAAGAGCACTTCCAAAAGGACAGACACAAATGGAAGCAGAGGGAATCCAGAAGATGAGCTTTCCAGTGTTCTGCACTGTCTGTCATATGTACGACTACCTCCCCTCGGGGAGACAGTCGTATGTATGCGGTCGGTGTCAGGAGCTGGAAAGCTTGAAGAAAGAAGTCAAGCAACTGAAGGACAAGATACAGGAATTGGAAGGACTGCACATCACAGAGGACCCAAACAGGACACCTGAGATCTTCATGAGAGAGAGACACATCGAGGAAGAAGTCAGGGAGCTTGAGGACTTCATTGAGGAAGCCTACAGGAGACGGGTGCAAGAGAACGAACTTCAGAATGCAGATGAAGTTACACCAACACCATCATGGAAGGTAGAACAAGCAGATGACCTCATAGAAGACACCTTCAGAGGAACATCACATGATAGGGAGAACAGGGCTAGTCGATGCCCAGGTGAGGAAGCAGCGAAGCACCCCGAAGACATTGATTTGAGACCGAAGAGAAACCTAAAGAAGGGAAAGTCAGTGATCCTAGTGGGAGACTCGATCCTGAGATGTGGACAGCCACATAGCAGGAGGGAGAGAGGATCGACTGGTGACCTGCCTTCCAGGAGCAAGAACCAAGGACATCGTGGACAAAATTGGAAGGATCCTGGAAGGAGCGGAGATGGAGGAGACCACAGTAATGATCCACATCGGGACGAACGATGTCAGCAGGAAAGACTACAGGAGAAGCACGCTGATAGAACAATTCAAGATTCTGGGAAGGAAGCTGAAGATGAGGACTCAGAAGATAGCGTTCTCAGAGATCCTACCGGTACCCAGGGCAGATGTGAAAAGACAGGAGGAACTACAATCAATAAATGCGTGGATGAGGAAATGGTGTGAGGAAGAAGGATTCCACTTCATGAGGAACTGGACAACGTTCTGGGGCAAGAGCAAGCTCTACAGGAGAGATGGACTACATCTGAGCGCGGCGGGATCAATACTTCTAGCGAACAACGTCAAGAGAGGAATAGAACAGGCTTTAAACTAAGAAGAAGGGGAAAGCCGACAGTCGACCAAGCGTCGATGATTCGGAAGACGGTATCCCGTGAAGATACCGAGGGGAAAAAAGGCTGGGAAGAAACAATGGACAAATCACAGGAGTTGACAAACCCAGAAGAGGAGGTTATAAGGATTGTAACAACAGAGAAGAAACTAAAGATCGAAGCACAGGGAAAGGAAATAAAGACAAGGATATACAAGGATCTAAATTGCATATATACAAATGCAAGGAGCCTAAGAAACAAAATGGGGGAATTAGAAGCCATGACCAATGCAGAGGACATAGACATCATTGGAGTCTCTGAAACATGGTGGAATGAAGAAAACAAATGGGATACAGCACTGCCGGGGTACAAGCTCTATCGCCAGGACAGGTCAGGACAAAAAGGAGGTGGAATAGCCCTTTACATAAAAGAAAGCATACAATCGACAAAAATGGACACAGCAGAAACGACCAACAAGCTAGAATCGCTATGGGTTAAAATACATGGAAGGAAAGGGCCTGAAATAAAGATGGGCTTATACTATCGTCCGCCCGGACGATATCAGGAGATATTGATGAAGAAATGGAAGCCGAGATGAAGCGAGAATCCAAAAGCGGTAACGCGGTTATTATGGGAGACTTCAACTACCCCGGAATAGACTGGAGTCTTGGAAGCTCAAATTGCACTAGGGAGACAGAGGGTGGTGGACACATGGAACACCCTTCCGGAGGCCGTGATAAGAAATAGCACAGTACAGGGTTTCAAGGATGACCTGGATAGGTTCCTGGAAGACAAAGGGATTGAGGGGTACAGATAAGAGCAGTGGAAGGTTTAGAGATAACTGTAGAGGTAGGCAATAAAATTAGTCAGGGACCGCTGACCAGGCAATATGCCTGATGGGCCGCCGCGTGAGCGGACCGCTGGGCTGGATGGACCTCTGGTCTGCCCCGGCGGAGGCGACTACTTATGTACTTATGTACTTATACAAGATTGTTTCATGGAGCAGCTTGTCAGAGAACCGACGAGAGGAAATGCCACTCTGGATCTAATCCTAAATGGGTTAAGGGGACCTGCTAAAGAAGTAGAGGTAGTGGGACCGTTGGGAAACAGCGATCATAATGTGATCAAGTTCAAGGTTGAGGTAGGAATACCGAAAGGAAAGAGAACCATAGCGACAACTTTAAACTTCAGGAAAGGAAACTACGAAGCAATGAGGGAAATGGTAAGGAAGAAACTTAGGAACACTTCAAAAAAATGGCAAAAGGTAGAACTTGCCTGGTCTTTTCTCAAGAACACGGTGAGCGAGGCGCAAAATCTATATATCCCCAGATTCAGAAAGGGGTGCAAAAAGAGTCATATAAAGGACGCGGCGTGGATAACCAAAACAGTGAAGGAAGCGATAGGCAATAAGAAAAATTCATTCAGGAAATGGAAAAAGGACAAAACTGAGGGGAACTGGAAAGAGAACAGGAAGTATCAAAAAGAATGTCACCGAGTGGTTCGAAAAGCCAAAAGAGAGTATGAAGAGAGGCTAGCCAGGGAAGCAAAAAATTTCAAACCGTTCTTTAGATATGTTAAAGGGAAGCAACCGGCTAGGGAGGATGTGGGACCGCTGGACGATGGTGACAAGAAGGGAGTGGTGAAGGAGGAGAAAGAAGTGGCAGAAAGACTTAACGCGTTCTTTTCATCTGTACAGTGGTGCCTCGCATAACGGACGCCTCGCACAGCGAACGCTGCGCATAACGAACTTTTTGTCTTGCTCCCTATAACGAACTTCGTTTCACACAACGAAGTCGCCCGAGGGGCCCGGGGGGGGGGCGGAACTACTCTCGCCGCTTCCTAATGTGAGCCGGGAACAGCAGCACTCTCCTGTCTGAATGCAGTGTTCCATCATCTCCCTCCACCTTACCTTAGATGCCGAGTTTTCCGGCTTTCTTTTTCGGCCAGCCACACACTTTCAAAGAGCAGCACATGCGCGCATGCTCTGTTGTTCAATCTTCTCCTCTGACGCAACCGGAAACCGGAAGTTGCAGGAGAGGAGAACATTGATCAACTCCAGCAGCTGCGCGTGCACAGCTTTTTGAAAGCGTGCGGCTGGGTGAAAAAGAAAGCTGGCAAACTCTGCATATAAGGTGAGGTGGAGGGAGGGAAATGTAGGGCTGCAGAACGAATTATTTTGTTTTACATGTATTCTTATGGGAAAACAGGGCTGCAGAACGAATTATTTTGTTTTACATGTATTCTTATGGGAAAACGCGTTTCACACAACGAACTTTTCGCATAACAAACTTGCTCCTGGAACGAATTAAATTCGTTGTGTGAGGCACCACTGTATTTACAAACGAAGTCACATCCAACATTCCGGAACCTGAACAATTCTTCAATGGAAATCAGGCAGAAAAATTAACAACCATGAAAGTGAGCCTTGAAGATGTACACAGGCAGATAGATAAATTAAAAACAGACAAATCCCCGGGTCCGGACGGAATCCATCCAAGGGTTCTGAAGGAATTAAAGGAGGAGATAGCGGAACTACTGCAACAAATTTGCAATCTATCCCTGAAAACAGGCGTGATCCCGGAGGACTGGAAGATAGCCAATGTTACACCCATCTTTAAAAAGGGATCAAAAGGTGACCCAGGAAATTACAGACCGGTGAGTCTGACCTCGGTACCGGGGAAAATGGCAGAAATACTGATAAAAGAAAAAATTGATGAACATTTTGAAAAAAACGAACTTCTGATAACCAGCCAACACGGTTTCTGCAAGGGAAGATCTTGCCTAACTAACTTATTGCACTTCTTCGAAGGAATTAACAAACGGATGGACAATGGAGACCCCATAGACATCATATATCTTGATTTCCAAAAAGCCTTTGACAAGGTGCCCCATGAACGCCTACTCCGGAAACTGAAGAACCATGGTGTGGAAGGAGATGTACATAGATGGATCAGAAGCTGGTTGGCGGGTAGGAGACAGAGGGTGGGAGTGAAGGGCCACTACTCGGACTGGAGGAAGGTCACGAGTGGGGTCCCGCAGGGCTCAGTACTAGGGCCGCTGCTATTTAATGTATTCATAAATGATCTGGAAACAGGGACGAAGTGTGAGATAATAAAATTTGCAGATGACACTAAACTATTTAGTAGAGCTCGGACTAAAGAAGATTGTGAAAAACTGCAAAGGGACTTGAACAAACTAGGGGAATGGGCAACGAGATGGCAGATGAAGTTCAATGTTGAGAAATGTAAAGTATTACATGTGGGAAACAGAAACCCGAGGTACAACTATACGATGGGAGGGATGTTTTTAAATGAGAGTACCCAAGAAAGGGACCTGGGGGTGATGGTGGACTTGACAATGAAGCCGTCGGCACAGTGCGCAGCGGCTGCTAAGAAGGCAAATAGAATGCTAGGCATCATCAAAAAGGGTATTACAACCAGAACGAAAGAAGTTATCTTACCATTGTATCGAGCGATGGTGCGTCCGCATCTGGAGTACTGCGTCCAGTATTGGTCGCCGTACCTTAAGAAGGATATGGCGATACTCGAAAGGGTTCAGAGGAGAGCGACACGTCTGATAAAAGGGATGGAAAACCTTTCATACGCTGAGAGATTGGAAAAACTGGGACTTTTTTCCCTGGAGAAGAGAAGACTTAGAGGGGATATGATAGAGACTTACAAGATCATGAAGGGCATAGAGAGAGTAGAGAGGGACAGATTCTTCACACTTTCAAAAAATAAAAGAACAAGAGGGCATTCAGAAAAGTTGAAAGGGGACAGATTCAGAACGAATGCTAGGAAGTTCTTCTTTACCCAGCGTGTGGTGGACACCTGGAATGCGCTTCCAGAGGGCGTGATAGGGCAGAGTACGGTACTGGGGTTCAAGAGGGAATTTGACAACTTTCTGCTGGAAAAGGGAATAGAGGGGTATAGATAGAGGATTACTGCACAGGTCCTAGACCTGTTGGTCCACCGCGTGAGCGGACTGCTGGGCACTATGGACCTCAGGTCTGACCCAGTAGAGGCATTTCTTATGTTCTTATGTAAAAAGACAGACATATACATCTATTCTAGCACCTGTTAATATAACGGGCTTAAAGACTAGTAGTTTATAAATCTTTCTTTTATCCGGCAGATACATGAAGGCAGGAGTCCCAGCATATGTAACAGCAGCAGGAAGTTGCAAGTCAGCTGACCCCGGCACCTCTCTTCCTGCTGAGAGATCGGGTACAAGACTGTGGGCCACAAAATAGCACCCGGGGGACTGCGAGTTTGAGACCGCTGCTTTACATGGATGGAAAAAGGGGACAATGTCTGGAAAGCAGTATATACTAATGCTTCAAGTATGGGAAACAAGATTCTGGATCTAGAAGCTGTGATTGAAGAAGAGTTGGATATAGTGGTGGTCACAGAGACGTGGAATCTCCCTGCTGTGATCAGTTTAGTGGCCGTGGCAGGAAACTCTTCCCCCTCATTTCACAAAGGCAATGAACAGAAGGGATGCCCAATCCCTGTTGCCGGGACCCCAAAGTCAGCCCCCTCACCCCCGAATGTCTGCGGGAGGAGGAGTGCCCAATACCTCTTGCCACTACCACCCCCCAAGACATCCCCCGGCAGGAGGGATGCCCACTTCCTCCTACCGGAACCCGCCAAGATCATCGGCAGGAGGGATGCACTGTGGGATGCACCAGGGAGGGGGCCTAAGGCCCTCTTTGGCCCAGGTGCTTAAGGCCCCCCCCTTAGGAGGGGCCTTAGGCACCTGGGCCAGCCGGAATCTTAGGCCTCTCTTCCAGTTCATTCTGGGATGCGCTGGGAGTGGCCTAAGATTCCGATTGGTTAGATCCCTTAGGCCCTGGCATTCAGAAAGCTAAAGGAGGTGCACCAGAGGAGGAGAGAGAATGATAATAAGCACAGCTCTGGAAAGAAACCTTTGGATGATGATGTCTGAGGATTTCAAGGTGATGAAACAGTGTTTCAAGGTGGTGGCTACAGCCAGAAGAATGTTAGGTGGCATAGATTGGGATATAACTAGCAAAAGAAAGGAGGTTTTGATTCCCCTCAGAGTTGATGGCAGGGCCCCACTTGAAGTACTGTGTTCACTTTTGGAGGCCATATCTTGCTAAGGATTTAAAAAGACATGTTGTTCAGAGAAAAGTGATAACGGCATGGGGTTTAAGCCACAAGAAACCTGAAGATGCATACCCTGGAGGAAAGAAGAAACAGGTACAGACATTCAAAGATTTGAAAAGTACTAAATCTACAACAAATCTTTCCTGAGACAGGAGAATCTGTTATCCGGCACCCATGGGGCTTGGTGGATGGTGGAGAACTGTACATAAGAACATAAGATTTGCCACTGCTGGGTCAGACCAGTGGTCCATCGTGCCCAGCAGTCTAGTTATTTGAGAATTAATGTAAAAATAGTTGCGTCTCCCTTCCCACCTCACTCTATCATTCCCCACCCCCACTTGAAGCTCCAGCATCTTCTTCTCTTCCCCTTTCTCCCTCCACAGGTAGCTTCTAGTCATTCCCAGCAGGGCCTTTCCTCTGCCATGTCAAAAGTGATGTGGCAGAGGAAAGGCCTGCCGGCCCCTGGCCAAAAGCTGCCTGTGTACCAGCGCTTCCTTTGCCGCTACAGCATCGGGTGAGTGAGGGAGTGACGGGGGTTGTCAGGACCAGCTTTGCTGCTTTGGGAACAGAGGGAGGGGATTGACAGAACCGGCTCTACTGCTTCAGGAACAGAGGGAGGGAAGGAGGGAGATTGGTGGCTGCCATGATGCTTTGGGAGCTGAAGGAAGGAGGGAGGGAGATAGTGGCTGCTGCGTTGCTTCAGGAGCTGGAGGGTGGAAGATTTGTAGTTGTTTCTGATGCCTCTGGGGATGGAGGGAGGGGAGGTTATTGGGTCAGGAGCACCACTTTGGACATTGTCTTAGGAGCGCAGGAGACAATTTTTTGCCAGTTAGTTGAGTGCTGGTTATTTGAATACCGATTAACTGAGATTCTACTGTATTGTTTAAGAATGAATTTAAGAGATTTCTTCTTTTTCAAAATACAGCAGTTAGATTGATTTTCCAAGTAAGTCAGTTTGAGAGGGCTATTCCTATATTGCAGTGTTTCTCAGCTCGATCCTGGATACTCCCTTGCCAGTCAGGTTTTCAGGATATCCACAATTAATATGCATGAAAGAAATTTGCATATAATGGAGGCAGTATATGCAGGGTAACCTAACAATTACAACATTACAAATAATAAAAATTAAACATTACCATAAGAACATAGAACATAAGAACATAAGCAATGCCTCTGCCGGGTCAGACCTGAGGTCCATCATGCCCAGCAGTCCGCTCACGCGGCGGCCCAACAGGTCCAGGACCTGTGCAGTAATCCTCTATTTATACCCCTCTATCCCCTTTTCCAGCAGGAAATTGTCCAATCCTTTCTTAAACCCCTGTACTGTACTCTGCCCTATTACTCCCTCTGGAAGCGCATTCCAGGTGTCCACCACTCGTTGGGTAAAGAAGAACTTCCTAGCATTCGTTTTAAATCTGTCCCCTTTCAACTTTTCCAAGTGTCCTCTTGTTCTTTTATTTTTCGAAAGTTTGAAGAATCTGTCCTTCTCTACTCTCTCTATGCCCTTCATGATCTTATAAGTCTCTATCATATCCCCTCTAAGTCTCCTCTTCTCCAGGGAAAAGAGACCCAGGGGTAGGCCATTCCAGTCCTCGAGAGCCAGAGCCAGGTCAGGTTTTCAAGATATCCACAATGAATATGTACGAGATGGATTTGCATGCACTGCCTCCTTGAGATGCAAATCTATCTCATGCATATTTATTGTGGATATCCTGAAAACCTGACCTGGCTCCGGCTCTCGAGGACTGGAATTGCCTACCCCTGCCACAGCCTAACATATAACTAGCATCTTGGGAGACCTTAGTGTACATACTCCAACTCCCTTAGAGAAAGAAATCACCAATATTAAGATGCAGGCAGCAGTAAGATGGGGGCTAGTCCGTCTTTTGCACTGAGTGTCACATGTTTAATTATTTCCCAGTTGGTGAAAGATTTTATGTGTGCGCTTGGTGCAAAGAGCTCCTAGCACTTAAGGAACATGTCTGATATCTTGAGGCTAGAGTAGCAGACTTGGGAGGAGCTGAGGGAGAGAGAGAGGTACATAGAGGAGACCTATAGGGATGCTGTAGAAAGTCCTATCTCCAGTCTGGCAGCCTCTGTGCTGACTCAGAGGAGGGAGGTCTTCTTAAATGAAATCATCACCTTGGTAAAGTGGAAGGCAATTCTGTAGCCAAGACTTGCCCACCAGAGGATGCAATGCTATCTCATGCTGAGGATGTGTCTCCAGGGGCTTCTGCCTAGGAGGGAAGAGTTAGGACGGAAGTTATAGTGGGAGATTTGATCATTAGGCATATAGATAGCTGGGTGTTTGGTGGACGTGAGGATCACTTGGTCACTTGCCTGCCTGGTGTGAAGGTGGCAACCACACACATCACCTAGATTTTAGACAGTGCTGAGGATAAGTCTGCTGTCTTGGTACACGTGGGTACCAATGACATAGAAAAATGTGGTAGGGAGGTTCTGGAAGCCAAATTTAGGCTCTTAGGTAGGAAGTTACAATCCAAAAACTCCAGGGTAGCATTTTCAGAAGTGCTCCTTGTTCCATGCGCAGGACCCAAGAGACAAGCAGAGCTCTGGAGTCTCAATGCATGGATGAAGCGATGGTGCAGGGAAGAAGGTTTTAGATTTGTTAGGAAGTGGGCGATACTGGGGAAGGGGAGTCTATTCTGCAAAGATGGGCTCCACCTTAACCAGGGTGACACTAGGTTTCTGGCATCAACATTTAAACTGGAGATAGAGCAGTTTTTAAACTAGAAACTGGGAAAAGGCAGGTCGCTCAAAAGAGTATGGTTCAGAACAAGGTATCTTTAAAAGATATCATCATAAAAGGGAAGACAGAGCATCGTGATAGCGAGATTGGAATACAGGGCACAGTAGACCAAGTTTCCTTAAATACAGGCAGGCTATTTTAAAGATTGCAACTTATCCATGCTAACTGCGGAGCAAATTGTAAATAGAGAATATGAATTGAGATTGCAAGGAGGGTGACTCAGGAATAATATCACAAAGTACTTTTTCACAGAGAGGGTGCTAGATGCCTAGAATGCTCTCCTGTGGGAGGTGGTGGTGATGAAAACTAACAGAATTAAAAAATGAATCCTCTGTGGAAGGCATGGAATCAAATAAGCTTTGCAATGATTAGATAGCAACAACAGTAATTGAGAAGAAATGCCAGTGCTGGGCAGACTTCTTGATTTGTCCTTGCCATTTTCAGAGTAGAAATCCTAGATCAACTATGTTCTAACTGCTTATATGGTATTTCCTTTTGAAGTCCAGAACGATACAGATAAAGGTGCACCCAAATCTTTTAAATCAGATAATTGGCACAACTTCCGTATCTTTTTTTGCCATACTTCCTTGATCACTAACTGCACTCTCTGGTACACGAAGATTCTCTCTGTCTGTCATTCTTCTGTGTCCCTCATTTATCACTATGTCTGGTTTAGAATGAGTCCCAGGCAATTCTCCACCATTCTGGTACATCAAGCCTGAGAATGAATAAATAAGAGTGCTTCACCTTCACTCCATGTGCTGAACTCTTTACTATGCCTCAGGAGCTGAAGGGGAAAGAGCACAGGACAAATTTGAGAGAATGAATTAGCCTGTATTTTATAATGAGAGGCTCATTCGCATAAGATCAGCTTATTTTGTAGCTCTGGATTTTTAAAAATCCAAGCTAATTTGTTTACTTGGCTCTTTCTTTAACATTGTCTTATTAAGTCAGCCCATAGGAGGCGAGTCAGAGCATGATGCTGAATTACTGAGTTGAAGATGGCTCACAAAGTTTCTGAGAGTTAAGGGTGGCAGGTGAAGACCACATGGACTATTGATTCTGCATATTTCCACAGTGCCAGGGTAAAGATGTGTTTTCTAAGGCAACACTCAAGTATTTGAGCTGAACTCAGGGTAGACTTGCTTCTGCACTGATTAAACAACTTACTGTCCACTCAACTCTACCTCCCACTAGGTATGAACTGGGACACTCAAATAAAAAAACGACAAGGCTGCCTTTCCGAAATCAAAGACTGGATAACAACGAACAAGCTCCAACTTAATGCATCCAAACTGAACTACTCTGGATTCACAAGAAAAACTGCTCCCACCCTCGCCCAGTCTTCTCCTGGGATAATACAACCCTCAAAGCTAAGGATCAAGAACGTAGCCTTGGAATCACCCTACATGCAGACCTATCGCTAACGAGTCATGTCTCACAGGTAGTAGCAACCTCCTTCTACCACCTACGACAGCTACGGAAAATTCATCCATACTTCTCAGAAGGAAAATTCACCCAACTGCTCTTTGCCTATGTCTTATCACGCATGGACTACTACAACACACTGCTAGTTGGACTATCTACAATGAACCTACAAAGATTGCAACATGTACAAAAAGCAGCAGTTCGCCTTTTGAAGAACCTGTCTTTTCGCGACTGTCACTCCAGCTCTGGCTGCTGTATACTGCCTACCTATTCGGAAACGTTGCATTTTTAAAGCTCTTACACTAGCTTTCAAATTCTTCAACAGAATGGTCCCATCCTACATGGCAAAAAAAATCTAACAATATACATCCTCAACTGACCCCTGCGATCACAAGCCGAAAGAAGATTGTCCACCCCACCGGCACAAACCCTCCTACTAGAAAGTGCCCCAAAACACTTCTACTCACACTTCCTACCCAAATTATGGAACAGAATCCCACCAACCATTAGATCACCGACAGGCTTACTAAACTTCAGGAAAATGGTAAAAACCCACCTTTTTACCTGACTCTTGCAAACACACTTCTAACCTCTATTTCTACCTCAGCAAAATTATTCTGTCACACTGAATGTGCCCTACACACTTGACTTGCCCTGTATCGGTAGCATGGAATATTGCTACTCCTTGGGTTTTGGCCAGGTACTAATGACCTGGGTTGGCCACCTAGAGAACGGGCTACTGGGCTTGATGGACCATTGTTCTGATCCAGTAAGGCTAGTCTTATGTTTTTACAGGCAGAACTAAGTCTCAAGGTGCACAATCGGTGCGAAACTATGCAAGATCTTATCTCCCTATTACATGTACCCAAATCCATTAATAATAATAACTTTATTTTTGTATACCACAACAGTTCAGAGCGGTTTACAGAGGAAGAGACTGTACACAGACAGCGATGTTACATACAAGACATTCAGATTAGTTGTCCTATACTTCGAATGTATTGCAATTCTAGCTGCTTTATTTATAGGGCCTATCGGTTGCATGCTACTGAGCTCAGCCCCCAAATCTTGTATTCATTCCTCCATACTAGTGCTGCCTGATTCAGGAAAAAAAATTTCAATTTGATTCAGCCTACTAGGATTTAACAGAGAAGGGAAAAGTCTTTTTTTTGTTTGTTTATTTTGGATAGGAGAGGGCAAAGGGGGTGAAGAGGCTATAAAATAAACCCACCAGGATGTTTAAAAAAAAACAAAACAAAACCCAAAACACCCAATTGGGCAGGAAAATCGAATCAAAATCGATTCAATAGGCTGAATCAAATTGAAATTTTTTTTCCTGAATCAGGCAGCACTAGTATGGAGGAATGAATACAAGATTTGGGGGCTGAGCTCAGTAGCATGCAACCGCTCACATTCGCGGTCTAACACCAGCTCTGACAGGATACACATTTCAAATTTGACATACTGTAATCACAAAACAGAAAATAAAATTATTTTTTCTACCTTTTGTTGTTTGGTCAGTTCCTTCCTCACTGTCAGGTGAACATCATACATCACATCTTCATCCTACTCTCTATTTAGCCCTTTTTCAGTCTCTATAGCATGATTCATATTCTCATAGCACAGCCGCTCCAACACCTCAATGGTCTTCTACATCTTATTTTCACCCACTGCCCGACATCCTATTTCTGAAAACTCATCATTGAGTTTTTGTAACCCAAACATATCCATATCATCTAAGTGTTCTCTGCCATTTCCAAAATGTTGATGTAGCCATATTCTGCAAGCTCTGGACTGGAGCAATGAATGTAGTTTCTGGGTCGAGAATACAATACTTCCTTAACTTTTTCAGCAATCACCCGGAGAGAAGGTTGCAGGATTATATCTGGACTGGCTGGGATTTGAACACACTTCTCCAATTCTATAATAGTCATCAAGATTAATGTGCTGAGAATCTGGAATTTTCATGGCACTTATTAGGTCTTTCCGGAATACCTCTGCGGGTCTCTTTTGTTCATTTCCTGAGGGTTTTGACTCGCTCCTGTATTTAGCGCAGGAAGAAAAAGAAGAAAATTATTTCCCCTTTTACTAAACTGCGTTAGCAGTTTTTAGCGCTGGGAGCCGCGCTGAATGATCCTGATGCTCATAGAGTTCCTATGAGCGTTGGGAGCAGTATAGGACATTCAGTGCGGCTCCCGGCGCTAAAAGGAGGCAGCGCTAAACTGTCACTGTTGCTGAAATTCTGGTGGCGTTTCATCCTGATGCATCCTGGGCTCTTAGCAGGACAGAGCATGGGAGTGATAATCTCCACCACATCCGGGCCACAGCAAGGGCCAGAGCAAGAGGCCATGGTGACGGTAGAACAAAAGGTAGCAGGGTGTGCACAGAAATCTCCACCACATCCGGGCCACAGTAGGGGCCGGAGTGAGAGGCCACGGTGGCGGCAGAACAAATAGCAGCAGGGTACGCACAGAAATCTCCACCACATCCAGGCCACAGCAGGGGCCGGAGTGAGAGGCCACAGTGGCGGCAGAACAAATAGCAGCAGGATACGCACAGAAATCTCCACCACATCCGGGCCACAGCAGGGGCCGGAGTGAGAGGCCACGGTGGCGGCAGAACAAATAGCAGCAGGGCACTCAGAAATCTCCACCACATCTGGGCCACAGCAGGGGCCACAGCGAGAAGCCACGGTGACAGCAGAACAAATGGCTGCAGGGCATGCATAGAAAACACCTGTTTCAGTTATTCTGAGCCAGTGGCGGTGAACAAGAGTCTGTTCCTGGTCTAGGCAGAGGCCTAACCAGCAGCGGGAGATATGTTAAAAATAAAAGTAATCCAAAAACCAGCGACAGTGAAAGAAGGAGAAAAGCCCCCTTGCAATCTGAAGGCATGGGGAGGAGGGTCGGTCACTGAATCGGCCAGGCTGATTTTTTTTTTAAACTAATCGATTCAAATCAATTCACCCAGTGAATCGATTTGAATCAAAAATCAGGCAGCACTACTTCATACATTTCATATGAATTATCCCTCTGCTGCTGTTCTTCCTTTTAATCTGTTGCTCTGAATATCTTATATGTGAATTTGCATCCTTGTTGCCCATCGTTTGCCATGCTATTGTGCTAAGTTCCCAAAACATGTACATAAGAATTTCTATTACTGCTCTTCATCCTTTCAATTTGTTGTTCTGTTTATCTGCTGTATATGTAGTTGTAACCTTGTTGCTAACCCTTCTACTGTGTATGTAAACTTGTAATCCATTCTGGGTTCATCTGGGAGGACGGGATAGAAATGCAAATAAATACATAAATAATTCAGGACAGAAGTCGGAGGAGTGATCAATGATGAAGTAGCCAGAAGGATCCATGGTGGGAAACAGTAAAAATGAGACAAGACAAAACCACCATGTAGAAACATAGGGGCAGGCTATTTAATGTCAATTTTTTTTCTATTATGTTTTGCTATACTTTAAGGTAAAATCATGTTCATATCTTGCTTTTCTCTCTGAAAAAATTAAAAGGCAGATTACAAAAAAATAGAAACAAAACAGGATAAAGACATTTTAAAAATGCAAAACTGTGTGTGTAAAATTATGAGGCTCATTTTCAAAGCACCTAGATTCATAAAATACCAGAAATTACTATGGGCTCCTTTTACTAAGCCGCGTTAGGGCTTAACGCGTGAATATTGAGTTGGCGTTAGTTCTAGAATCGTAGCGCGTGGTAATTTCCTGTGTGCGCTAAAAACGCTAGCGCACCTTAGTAAAAGGAGCCCTGTGTGTCTAAGTGCTTTGAAAATGAGCTCAACTATATCCCTTCTGAAATAACTGAAGTTCATAGGATCCCCCATTCCCCACCCCTCTTCTCCATCAACTAGTCACTAGAAAGGGCTGACTTATAAGTAATACTGTACATTTAAAATGAAATCAGTAACTGTGTCAGGCTCCCAATCCTAATTCTCTTCTAGATCGTATGCTGAAGATCAAATCTAAAAAACATGAATTTGATCAAAACAAAAGAGGAAACCCATCAATGCAAATGAAAAGGCCTCTTGGCAAACACTCACCTGCATTAAATATGTGCACATCTATCTGTCGTAATGTCTCATAATCTTCTCCAGAGCAATAGCCTCCAAAGGAATAAATCTTGTGTCCAACAGCCACAGCAGCATGATTGACTCTCCGTGGACCTCCTTCCAAGTGCACACTCCACCGCAACATTCCCATCCACCCTTGGCACACTGCGTACACCAAAATCCGCTATCACAGTCCCATTGCCATGTTTAACTGCAAGAAAGAGGGCAGGGTGAAATATTCAGAAGCAAATTCTACTCCTTCTATTATTTGCTTGATAAATATATTTGTTCTGTATCTCAATTGCACTATTATATTGTCTGCTAAATGCATTGTTTCTCTGTTGCCTTCTCATTCAACTGTTCTGCTATAGTGCACCCCTGTGTTCTATACACCATGTTCTCAATCATGTATATTTTCTAACTGGACACACATACCTTCTAGCACAGGAACAAAGTTTCTTCTAAAGTCCTGAGACCCCTCCCCCATCTCTCATCCTATGAGATTTCAATTTTCCAATCATTTGGACACTATCAGCAACGACCTCCACGGATTGTCCACACAAGCAAATCCTGCTCACCACAGGAACTCCCGACTGCACCACCAATCCAGTACCCTGGTCTGATCACCATTTGATCACATTCAACCAAGCCTACACAACAAATCAACCATCAGCCAGGAAACAAACCCAACATAAGAAGATACATGACAATGATGATATTAACTTAGAGGATCAGATGGTAGCTGATATGGACTCTAACTGAGGCTCCCTTTATATCCGGTGCTGGATACCTTTTTGTTCAACTTTGTCACCTACTGTGCGCAGTAGACTACTGAACTAACCCATATGGCTTGCTAATGTTCATGATGTGAGGGACCCTGGTGTGGCTGTTCCCTTGGATGGGTGGGTAGGGGGGTGGGCGAGGGGGGGTTGTTTTGTATTCATGTTCTGGATTGAAGTTTTTGTTGGTGTATTTCTTCAAATTAATAAAACAGATTTAAACATAACTTAGAGGATCTCTCCACAGGCTTTTCCAACCTAGTGGGAACATTAAAGTGGAGAGATCACATGATGCCGAAGAGAGAGGCGGTGCCGAAGAGAGAGGAGAGAAGGAGAGCAGGAAGCAGAGGAGACAGGCAGCATTGGTGCCGAGCACCGAAGAAAGCAGGAGGACAGTAGGCTCGGGGTAGCGGCGAGAGTTCGCTCCGCCCCCCCCCCCACGCGTCACAGGCAGCGCCGGACTCCCCCTTGAAAAGGGGAGGAGCCAACGGCGCCCAGCCGTTCGGCGCGCGGCGAAGGCGCGCGGTAAAGGCGCTCGCCTTAGCGAGAGCGCCTTTGCGAAGGGCCTTGCAAGGGACGAGCGCTACTCTCAAGAACACCAGAGGAGAACAGACCGGTAAGGAACCGACAAGCACAGAAGATAAGGAAGAGACAGACACAAAAGAAACCAACCCGCACATACAATCAAGGTGAGGTAGAGCAGAGACAGCACACACGAGAGAGACAACAAGGCAAGAAACACAAGGAAGCAGCAGGCAAGGGACACAAGCACACAAAGGCACAGACAGACTCACTCAAATAGGAAGACTGCAGTCAGGAAGTCAGAAGGTAAGGGGGAGGTAGGATCAGTAGGAAAAAGAGCAGCAGTAGGTCACAACAAATCACTCAGACAACCCACGAGTGACGCACGAAATGGAAGCCCAAGGAAGTCAGAAGATGAGCTTTCCTGTCTTCTGTATCGACTGCAATATGTATGACTACCTCCCTTCGGGGATCCAGGCATACATTTGCGATCGATGCATGGAGATGGATAACTTGAAATGTCAGGTAAGACTATTGGAGGGAACAGTGATGGAACTCGAAGACAGAATCCGAGCACAGGAGAAGATTCTAGTGGAGCACAGCCCAAACGACGAGGTCAAGGATCTAGAAATGTTCATAGAGGAAGCCCATCAGCACCACGTAGAGATCCCAGGGCTGGAAAACTGTACTCAGGAAACCCAAGTGAGGAGAGAAGACACCCATGCAAACACAGAAGAAAACGAAAACGAGGTAGGAGACAACCGCACACCAGGAGGAATAGTGAGAGCACAGGAAGATGTCCCCCCACCCAAAGAACAGGAAACAATTTCAAGAGTATCATTGGAGGAAGATGACAGGCCCTACTCCAAGGACGTGGACCTACGCCCCCCAAGGAACTCCCGAATAAAGAAGATGGGGATCATCGTAGGTGACTCCATTATACGACACGTGGACAGCCACACCGCAGGAGGAAGAGAGGACAGAGTCGTCACCTGTCTGCCTGGAGCAAGAGTAAAGGATGTGACCAACAGGATCTCCAGGATCATAGATGGCGCACGGGGAGTGGACACCGCTGTGCTTATCCACGTGGGAACAAATGATGTGAGCGGGCGGAAGTATGACAGGGAAGAGATGAAGGGCCAGCTCCGCTCACTCGGAAGACAACTGAAGATCAGGGAGGTGAAGGTGGCCTTCTCTGAAATCCTCCCTGTACCAAGAGCAGATGGAAAGAGACAAGGGGAATTGCAAGTGATCAACGCCTGGATGAGACGATGGTGCGAAGACGAAGGCTTCGACTTCGTGCGCAACTGGACGGCGTTCTGGGGAAAAAGCAAGTACTACAGAAGGGATGGACTACACCTCAACAAGGAAGGAGCAAGAGTTTTGGCAGGCAACATGAAGAAAGCAATAGAGAAGGCTTTAAACTGAAGGACAGGGGAAAGCCGACAGTCGACCACCGGTCGATGGCACGGACAACAGGATGCCCCGACGTAGGAACAAAGGACTACTACTCATACACAAGAGAGGTCGACCTCACAGCCAACAAAGGAGAACAAGCAGGAAGGGACAACTCAGACACAGGAGGGGATGACCACACAGCAAACATGGGAGATAACACAGGAGCAGTAAAGGATACCGTAAATGAAACTGTAAGGACAGCCAAGAGTAGAAGGTCCAAAAAGGTAACACGAAGGGAACTTAGATGTATGTATACAAATGCTAGAAGTCTAGGAAACAAAATGGGAGAACTAGAGACGATAGCAAGACATGAGAACATGGATATCATTGGCATAACAGAAACATGGTGGAATGAAGAAAACAAATAGGACACAGTACTACAGGGATACAAACTATATAGAAGGGATCGAGAAGGGCAGAAAGGTGGAGGTATTGCCCTATATGTTAAGGAAGGAATAGATTCTGTTGGAATGATTGCAACAGACAGGAAAGAGAAGCTGGAGTCCCTCTGGATCAAAATTCCTGGTCACAATGGCGCAGATACAAAAATTGGCCTTTACTATCGTCCCCCAGGACAGGCGGAGGTCACTGACTCAGAAATGATGGAGGAAATCAAACAAGTATGCAAGACAGGCAATGTAGTTATATTGGGAGACTTCAATTTCCCAGGAATAGACTGGAAACTAGGAGCCTCCAACTGCGGCAAGGAGGCCAAGTTCCTGGAGGTACTAGGGGATTGCTTCCTGGAGCCGACTAAACGAGCCGACAAGAGGCGACGCCACCTTGGACTTGGTCCTAAATGGTCTCACCGGACCGATAACAGAAGTAGAAGTCATGGTTCCACTGGGAACGAGTGATCACAATGTAATCAACTTTAAACTTGACATCGGGAAAGGGAAACATGCCAAAACCTTAACCACCACCTTAAACTTTAAAAAGGGTAAATACGATTGCATGAGAGCCATGGTAACAAAACGACTCGAGAAGATGGTGGACAAACTTGAAACAGTAGATCAGGCATGGTGCCTATTGAAAAATACTATTGCAGAAGCACAAGATCTCTACATTCCAAGGATTTCCAAAGATCGGAGAACTAAAGGCAAAGGAGAACGGGCATGGCTTACCATACAGGTAAAAGAAGGACTCTTTCAAAAAATGGAAATGCATGAAGACAACCGAAGCCTGGAACAAACATAAAGATGAACAGAAGAAATGTCACAAGGCGGTGAGGGATGCAAAACAGGACTATGAGGAAAAAATAGCCCAGGAGGCCAAAAACTTCAAGCCCTTCTTTAGATACGTGAAAGGGAAAAAACCTGCAAAAGAGGCAGTGGGACCCCTGGACGACAAGGGAAGAAAAGGGTACATCAAGGAAGATAAACAAATCGCAGACAAACTAAATTCCTTCTTTGCGTCCGTCTTTACGAAGGAGGACACCTCAACAATACCTGAAGCGGAGAAACTGTTTACAGGAGAAATAGAGGACAGCCTCACCACAGTTGAAGTGAACTTAGATCAGATATACTACCAGATCGACAAACTTAAAAGTGACAAATCCCCTGGACCGGATGAAATTCACCCGAGAGTCTTGAAGGAATTGAAGGTTGAAATCGGAGAGTTATTGCAAAAACTTGCAAACCTGTCAATCAGAACTGGTCAGATACCAGACGACTGGAGGAAAGCGAACGTCACGCCAATTTTCAAAAAAGGATCGAGAGGAGAACCGGGCAACTATAGACCTGTGAGTCTTACGTCTGTCCCCGGCAAGATGATTGAATCACTGATCAAGGATAGCATAGTTCAGCACTTGGACACACACGACTTGATGAAACCCAGTCAACATGGATTCAGGAAAGGGAAATCGTGTTTGACGAATTTACTCCAATTCTTTGAGACCGTGAACAAGCAAATTGATAGTGGAAAGCCGGTGGACATAATATACTTGGACTTCCAGAAAGCATTTGACAAAGTTCCACACAAAAGACTTCTCAGGAAACTACAAAGCCATGGCATAGAGGGAGATATACAAAGATGGATAGGCAAATGGCTGGAAAACAGGAAGCAGAGAGTAGGCATAAATGGGAAGTTCTCAGACTGGGAGAAAGTGACTAGTGGTGTACCCCAGGGCTCGGTACTTGGGCCGATCCTTTTTAATATTTATATCAATGACCGGGAAAACGGAACATCCAGTGAGATCATCAAGTTTGCAGACGACACAAAACTCTGCCGGGCAATCAGATCGCAGGAGGACAGTGAGGAACTCCAGAGCGATTTGTGTCAGTTAGAAAAATGGGCGGAGAAATGGCAGATGAAGTTCAACGTGGAGAAATGCAAGGTAATGCATTTAGGCAGTAAAAATAAGGAATACGAGTACAGAATGTCAGGTGCAACTCTGGGAAAAAGTGAACAGGAAAGGGATCTGGGTGTACTGATAGATAGGACCCTGAAGCCGTCGGCACAATGCGCGGCAGCGGCAAATAAGGCAAATAGAATGTTGGGCATGATAAAGAAAGGAATCTCGAGTAGATCGGAGAAAGTTATAATGCCGCTTTATAGGGCAATGGTCAGACCCCATTTGGAATACTGCGTCCAACATTGGTCTCCCTACCTAAAGAAGGATATAAAACTGCTGGAGAGGGTGCAGAGATGAGCAACTAAACTAGTGAAGGGTATGGAGAAACTGGAATATGAGGATCGACTTAAAACACTGGGATTGTTCTTCCTTGAGAAAAGGAGACTGCGTGGGGATATGATCGAGACCTTCAAAATACTGAAAGGAATCGACAAAATAGAGCAGAGAAGATTATTTACATTGTCCAATTTGACACGGATAAGAGGACATGAAATGAAGCTAAGGGGGGGCAAGTTCAGGACTAATATCAGGAAGTTCTGCTTCACACAGAGAGTGGTTGACATCTGGAATACTCTCCCAGGGGAGATTATTGCGGAATCGACAGTCCTAGGCTTCAAAAGCAAACTAGATGCATATCTCCTTGAGAGAGGCATATAAAGATATGGTTGGATATAAAATAAATCTTCACACAAAAAATTATTCCAATATGTATCCACTACTACAGAGGAGTGAAATGTGAGATAAGTATAAATTTATAAAAGGAGAAAAGACCTCAGTTTCTTCCAGGGAAAGAAAAACGTTCACCTGGAGGACCTCTATGTCAGCCACGTTCAGCTATAGGCAGCATAGGAAAAAACATCCCTGGTCAAAAAACTCCTTTATAAGATTATATCTGAAAAACTGTTAATCTGCAGTCCAGAATATCAAAAATCACTTATCTCTTTGATTCACTGTCCTCCAGGTGGGAACTGAATCCAAACAGTTCAATTGATATTCCACCACGTTGACTTTCTTGCAAACATGGGAAAGGATATATATATAAGACTCCCGACAGGCCCTGTTTCGCTAAAAGAACGCTGCATCAGGGGAGGTCTCTAAAAAGATACAATATCACCATATAAATATTTTTCAAAATATTTCAATGCAATAAAAAAGTAATTCACAGTTACTTACATAGAAATATCGAGCTACCGCTTCACAGATTCTCTAAAAAGAAATGGCTGCCCGGCGTTCTAGGCAGGGTTTAAAAGGAGGGTCATACTGATTTTTGAACCAATCCTCTTAAAGGGGCGTAACTTCTGAAGAAAAACAATTTCATTTCAAAAAAAGGCACGCCATTCAATTCTAGTATTTAAACCTGTGGGTGTGTATGATTTTAATTTAAACACCCATTTTTGTTCACGTTGTCGAAGGAATGTATGAAAATCACCACCTTTTTTCCAAGGAGATAACTTTTCAATAATCCAACATTGCATATCGGTAAACGAATGATTGTGGTCTAAGCAATGTTGTACCATTGGTGCCTCAGTTTTTTTACAGCTTAAGCAGGATCTATGTTCGATCACACGGGTCTTAAATAAACGAGAGGTTTGTCCTATATAAATTTTCTTACAAGGGCATTGAATTGCATAAATGACACCTTTGGAATCGCACGTTGTAGATGTTTTAAGTTTGTACATTTTCTGATCTACTGGGTTAATAAAATGATCACAATTTAACGTGATCTGACATATTGAACAATGTCCACATTGAACATGACCAACTCTCTCATCACCATTAGTAACCATAGGTGGATCTAGGGTTCCTCTACTCGTTGGACAAATAGTTTCTTGAAAATTTTTATTACGAGAGTAAGCTGTCAGTACTTTAATATCCCTAAAACAGGGGTGAACAGCTAAGCAATTCCAGTATTTTTTAATAACTTTCCCAAATTTTCTTGCTTGTTGAGAATGGTGTAACACACAGACTAGTTGATCTTGTTCTGATTCAGGTTCCGTGTATCGTAGTAAATATTCTCTATGGTTGTTCAGTGCTCTAGTATAAGATGTTTTAATACATTGCTCAGGATACCCACGATCTGCTAATTTTTTACCTAAAATATGCGCTTGTTCTTTAAATTCATGTTTGGTTGAACATAATCTCCGATAGCGCAAAAACTGCGAATTAGGCAAACTTTCTTTTAAATGTTGAGGGTGAGAGCTGGAAAATTCTAGGAAAGTATTCCTATCCGTTTCTTTCCGGTGTACTGAGGTATGGATATAAAATAAGCCAGGTGTATACCTAGCAGGGCCTCCGCGTGTGCGGATCGCCGGACTTGATGGACCGAAGGTCTGATCCGGAGATGGCGCTTCTTATGTTCTTATGTTCTTATGCCGTGAGCAGGTAAGCAGCTTGACTTGCCATCTCCGGAACTTCATCCCCTCACAAAAGTGGGAATTCGAGTTCTACTATCAGCTTCTTGGAGCTCATATTTGTTGGACACTTTATGGACAGATTTTTAGCTAAAAACACCCTAATGATGTCTACGAAAACGGTGAAAAAAAGATCGGGACAAAGTGAAAATCGGCAAGGAGAAAATGGCGGATCTGCTCCGTGGTGAGCCTACACAGTTTACGGCCGAGACCTTGGCGGAATTAAAACAGCTGATATCACAGGCTCTGAGTCCCAGTATGGAGCAGCTCTCGACTCAGTTGACCAAATTAGTCCCTTTTGGAAGATAACTCCATGAGGGTTCGGAACTTGAAAATAGAGTATCTACGGTGGAGGATGGTGCGCATGTCATGGAAGCTGAGGTGGAGCTCATTAAAACTCAGTTGCACAGTCACCAAGAAAAGCTGGAGGATCTAGAGCAGTGGTTCCCAACCCTGTCCTGGAGGAACACCAGGCCAATTGGGTTTTCAGGCTAGCCCTAATGAATATGCATGAAGCAAATTTGCATGCCTATCACTTCCATCATATGCAAATCTCTCTCATGCATATTCATTAGGGCTAGCCTGAAAACCCGATTGGCCTGGTGTTCCTCCAGGACAGGGTTGGGAATCACTGATCTAGAGAACAGATCCCACCGAGGAAATTTATGATTTATGGGCTTTCCTGAAACCATCGTGGACTCGGTCCTCCTTTCAGTGGTACAGTCTTGGATCGCTAGTGAGCTGCCCATGCCTTCCTCTCTAGGCCCAGCTAGATTTGAACGCATGCACAGAGTGGGGCCTCGTAGAGGAAAAGATCAGCGTCCATGAGTGGTTATCGGCAAACTGTATAACTACCGCCACAAAGTTGAACTCCTTCAGGACTATCGATTGAGCAAGGAGCCCCTACACTATGATTCTGTTCCCATCCGGATCAGCCAGGACTATTTGGCAGCTTTGACTGACAAATTAAAAGTTTTTTATCCTATGTGCTCAAAGTTGGTGGAACAGAAGTGCCGTTTTCTGTTTCTCTACCCTGCACTTTTGAAGATTCAGCATGAAGGAAAATGGCATGTTTTTGATTCTGTGACCCTTGCAGAGGAGTTTATTAACATGCTGGAAGTACCGACAACTTCACAACTTGAGGTTTATGAGGACAGTTTCTACTCTGTACAGCAGGGATGATGCCAGATTGCCGAAATATAACAGGCAAGCAAAGACCCATCTTATGTTAATAACAGCTTAAGTGCCAGGTGCCCATCAAGGACAATTCCACAGTAGTCGCCAAAAAGTCTTGAGAAGATCTGTACCAGTCATTAATATGTCTCATAATACATGCAACCGTTAGGTACCTGACATTCAACAGATCCAGGCCCTCAAAGCGCCTAGGTGTCTGTACAATGTGAATGGGAAGATGTGCCCACTTACCCTGCCACAGGTATGTCTGCAGGAGAGAATACTGTTTCTTCTCATTCTTCACTTTAAAGAATAAGGGAAGCAATTGAAATATATAAAGCCATTTTGGCACCAGAATCATGCTAAATAAGTGAACTCGGCCCAAAATGGACAGCGGGTAAGCTCTCTATTACTGCAGTTTAACATTGGTCTCAGACATTAAACTAGACACATTCACATTATACAGTACAGATAAATTAACAGGAATCTGAACGCCCAGATATTTCACTGCTACAGTCTCCCACTACAATGGAAACGGTCCCACCCAGCGATTTTTAACCTCCAGCAGCAAAGGCAAAGCCTTAGATTTGAAAACATTTAAGAGAGAAACCTGACAGAGTACCATAAACAGCAGTGACATCCAACAACACAGGTAAGCAAGTGGTAGGTTGGGTTAAGAGAATCATGAGTTCATCTGCATATACCATGACCTTCACTCGAAGGGGATGATCATCCACCCTGGTAATGCGAGCATCTGCCAACAGGGTCCACAACAGGGATTCCAAAGATATTACAAACAACAAAGGAGATAACGGACACCCCTGCTGCGTACCCCTAGTGATTGCAAAAAGGGCCTTGCGCATTCCATTTATCAGTATGTAGGCCAGAGGTCCAGAATACAAAGCCCTTACAGCTGTTAGAAATGGGCCCCCAAAACCCATATGCTCAAGTGTAGTGAACAAGAAAGCCCAGCACACTGACTGGCTTAATGTTACATCAGGGAGTGCTAAGGAGGTAAAATTCCTAGACGTCATAAATGACTGCTTCTTGGAGCAACTGGTCCGGGAACTGACAAGAGAGGGAGCTATTTTAGATTTGATCCTTAGTGGAATGCAAGACATAGTACAGGAGTTAACTGTGTTGGGTTCACTGGGAAATAGTGATAAAATTTGAGCTGACACCAGGAGTAATGTTGCAAAAGAAATCTACTGTAGAGGCGTTTAATTTTTGAAAGGGCGACTATGATAAAATGAGGAAAATGTTTAAAAAGAAGCTAAAAGGATTAGTTGCAAAGGTTAGGACTGTAAACCAGGCAAGGATGTTATTTAAAAATACCATCATGGAAGCCCAGACCAGATGTATTCCACATATCAGCAAAGGTGGAAAGAAGAGAAAACGAGAGCCGGCGTGATTAAAAGGTGACGTGAAAGAGGCTATTAGAGCCAAAAAAATCATCCTTTAAAGAATGGAAAAAGGATCCGAATAAAGAAAATAAGAAGAAACACAAGCACTGGCAAGTTATAGGGGGAAAACACCCTCCAGGGATTCAAGACAAAGTTAGACAAGTTCCTGCTGAACCGGAATGTGCGCAGGTAGGGCTAGTCTCAGTTAAGGAACTGATCTTTGACCAGAGAACCGCTGCGTGAGCGGACTGCTGGGCACGATGGACCAATGGTCTGACCCAGCAGCGGCAATTCTTATGTTCTTATGTCAGATGCAAAGCATTCATAAAGACAGCTAAGAAAAAATATGAAGAGAAACTTGCCAAAGAGGCAAAAACTCATAACAATTTCTTTAGGTACATCAGAAGCTGAAAACCTGTGAGGGAATCTGTGGGACCACTGGATGACCAAAGAGCGAAAGGGGTGCTCAGGGAGGATAAGGATATAGCGGAGAGACTGAATGAATTATTTACAAAAGAAGATGTAAGAGATCTACTTGGAGTATTGTGTTCAATTTTGGAGACCGTATCTGGCAAAGGACATAAAAAGACTTGAAGCAGTCCAGAGGAAAGCGACGAAAATGGTAGGAGGTTTGTGCCAGAAGACGTATGAAGACAGACTGCAAGCCCTGAATATGTATAGGAGGGACAGGGGAGATATGATTCAGACGTTCAAAAACTTAAAAGATATTAACATAGAACAAAATCTATTCCAGAGAAAGGAAAATGGTAAAAACCAGAGGGCATAATTTGAGGTTGAGGGTGGAAGATTCAAGAGTAATATTAGGGAATTCTTCTTTACGAAGAGGGTGGTTGATGCGTGGAATGCGCTCTTGAGGGAGGTGGTGGAGAGGAAAACGGTGACAGAGTTCAAACAAGCATGAGATGAACAAAAAGGATCTCTAATTAGAAAATAATGGGTATACATTGAAAGAACTAAAGCCAGTATTGGGCAGGTTTGCACTGCCTGTGTCCCATATATGGACATTCAGTTGAAGACAGGCTGGGGAGGGTTTTGATGGCTGGGATGGTTAAGATGGGCTGGAGTGAGCTTTGATGGAGACTCCAGTAGATGGAACCTAAGCACACTACTGGGCAGGGCTTTGGGTTTCTGGCCCAGAAATATCTAAGAAAAAGGACCATTTAAATTAAATTAATTTTTGGAGCATGTATGGTTGTGCAGACTGGATGGACCATTCGGATCTTTATCTGCCATCATTTACTATGTTACTATGAACAGGAAATGGTTTTCAAGGGTGATGATGCGGAGGAACTAAAAGAAATCTCGGTGAATCTGGAAGATGTACTAAGCCAAATCTACAAGTTAAAAAGTGATAATCACCGAACCGGATAGTATACATCCCAAGGTACTAAAAGAACTCAAACATTAAATTGCTGACCTGCTGTTAGTGATCTGTAACCTGTTGCTAAAATCGTCTGTAGTACCTGATGATTGGAGGGTGGCCAATGTTACACCGATTTTTAAAAAGGGTTTCAGGGGAGATCTGGGAAATTACAGTCCAGTAAGCCTGACTTCAGTACCGGACAAAATGGTGGAAACAATTATAAACAAGAAAGACCTGAGGGCTGCCGCATGAGCGGACTGCTGGGCAGGATGGACCACTGGTCTGACCCAGCAGTGGCAATTCTTATGTTCTTATGCTCTTACTGTGGGGTGGTCTGCGCCACAAAGGCGGTCCTACCTTCCACAGCAAAGGACCTAGGCATCACAAAAGTCAATGGATATGAAACAAACAGAGGAACCAGGTCTTGGACTCCAGGAGTTAAAATGTCACAATTTATTGGTGTTCAAAACAAATCAATAACACAATAAAATCAAAATCCAACAGATGCCAGCAAAATAAAAACATCAAAATTGTACTGTGTTTGAGGTAAACAGACCCTACATGGTCCATGTTTCGGCAAAGCATTGCCTTCCTCAGGAGTCCTAGAAAATAATTAATAAGAATTACAACCACACAAAAAAGCAGAAAAAGAAAACCAATCAGAATTTGAATATAAACAATCCAATATAACAAAAACAAGAATGTTAAAGATGCAGTGGGTCAAAATATGTACATCCATAATCCTACATAAAATATTAGTGTTTTAAAACAGCTGACTCCAAAAATGACTATGCTTTGACCATTTCTTAAATAAGAATACGGGAGATCACTAATATACTCTTCCATTGCCCCCTCCACTATGTTGTGGTTGCCGACCCCCACAGAACACAATTTATTTTCTCACAATCTGTTGTATAAGAGTTCCTTTTGGCAGTAGCCACCATATCTGTTCTGGTATAGAGTGAGCATATATTTTTCTATTCTTTTTTCATTACAAGGTTATACAATCTGATGCCTGTAGGCCTGTTCCAGCACACTACCGTCTGTCTGAACACTAGCCTACTGTGTTAAGGTTTGTCCCTGTCTATCTGAATGCTTGTTCATTGTCTTAAGGTCAGTGGGGATCTTTACTGTTTTTATGTCTGTCCTATTTCTTGCGGCCTCATTGTAGCATTGCATGCAATTTTTTCTGCTTTTATGTCTGTTAAAATAATTTTTTGAGGCTTCATTGCAGCAATGTATGCAAATTTTGATTCTATTGGCTGCCTGTTTGTTAGTGACCATGTTACATGTAGTGGTGGCACTTCTCATGTACTTCTGTGGTTTTATTGCAGTATTAAGATATGGCATTTTATGATATAGCCACAATGATTTATAACATACAGCCAAAGCATAGTAGTTTTTGGAGTCAGCTGTTTTAAAACACTAATATTTTATGTAAGTTTATGTAGGATTATGGATGTACATATTTTGACCCACTGCATCTTTAACATTCTTGGTTTTGTTATATTGGATTGTTTATATTAAAATTCTGATTGGGGTTTTTTTTTTGTGTGGTTGTAATTCTTATTAATTATTTTCTAGGACCCCTGAGGAAGACAATTCTTTGCCGAAACACAGACCGTGTGGGATCTGTTTACCTCAAACACAGTACAATTTTGATGTTTTTATTTTGCTGGCATGTGTCGGATTTTGATTTTATTGTGTTATTGATTTGTTTTAAACACCAATAAATTGTGACATTTTAACTCCTAAAGTCCAGGACCTAGTCCACTGTTTTGTTTCATATCGGAAACAATTATAAAAAAATAAAATTGTGAAACATGTAGACAAACATGATTTAATGAGCCAGACTCAGCATGGGTTCAGCCAAGGGAGATCTTGGTGCGCTAGCGTTTTTAGCACGTGCTAACTATGCACTAAACAAAAAATACTAGCGCAAGCTCTATGGAGGCATTAGCGTTTAGTGCATGCGGTATTGTAGTGCGCGCTAAAACCGCTAGCGCACCTTAGTAAAAGGAGCCTGTAGTGTATTTAGATTTTCAGAAAGCTTTTGACAATGTTACTCATGAGAGACTCCTGAGAAAATTAGAGTCATGGGATAGGTGGCAAAGTTCAGTTGTGGATAAGGAATTGGTTATTGGATAGAAAACAGAGAGAAGGGTTAAATGGTCATTTTTCTCAATGGAGAAGAGTAAACAGTGGAGTGCCACAGGCATTTGTATTAGGACTGGTGCCATTTATTTATAAATGATCTGGAAATTGGAACGAGTTAGGTGATTCAATTTGCAGATGACAAAACTGTTCAAAGTTGTTAAAACGCATGCGGATTGTGAAAAATTACAGGTAGACCTTAGGAAATTGGAAGACTGGGCATCCAAGTGGCAGATGAAATTTAATGTGGACAAATGCAAAACAATGTATATTGGGAAATCACAATTACCGGATGCTAAAGTCCACCTTGGGGGTTAGCACCCAATAAAGGGATCTGGGTGTCATTGTAGACAATACGATGAAACCTTCCACCCAATATGTGGCGGTAGCCAAAAAAACAAACAAGATGCTACGAATTATTTAAAAAAAGGGATGGTTAACAAGACTAAGAATATTATAATGCCTCTGTATCGCTCCATGGTGCGACATCACCTGGAGTATTGCATTCAATTCTGGTCTCCTTATCTCAAGATACAGCGGCACTAGAAAAGGTTCAAAGAAGAGTGACCAAGATTTTAAATTTCAGCAGCGGGGAAGTGGTACTTGGGAGAATTGGGAACTGAGGATAGGTCTTACCATAGGATCCAGCTGAGCAAGGAGGACTGCAGTTGGGAATAAGGGAAGGACATGCTGCACAGGCTGGGAGGGAGTTGAGAAGGACAGAGGCTTCATGGGCTGGGGGTTAGGAAGGAAGGGAAATAGAGATGCTGCTGGTGGGTGAGGGAAGAGAAAAATAAAATTCTTGGACATAGGTGTGTGGAGTGGGCGGGAAATCGAGAAAGTATGCATGGGGAAAGGCAGAAAGAGGGAGAATTGTTGGACATGATAGTGGTGAAGAGGAGGGAGGAAAAAATGTTACATTGGGAGGGAGGAGAGATGACTCAAAGAAGAGAGAGATGTCAGATTCCTGAATGGGAATGAGGGGAGCGAGAGATGCCAGACTGTAGAAAGGAGAGAAGGAGAGAGATGTTACACCTTGGGAAGAGGGAGGGAAGGAGAAAGAGATGCTAGGCTATGGGAAGGAGAGGAGATAGAAACATAGAAATAGACGGCAGATAAGGGCCCACGGCCCATCTAGTCTGCCCACCTTAATGTCCCTCCCCTACCTTTGCCCTGTGAATAGATCCCATGTGCCGATCCCATTTGGCCTTAAAATCAGGCACGCTGCTGGCCTCAATCACCTGTAGTGGAAGACTATTCCAGCGATCAACCACTCTTTCAGTGAAAAAGAATTTCCTGGTGTCACCTCGTAGTTTCCCGCCCCTGATTTTCAACGGATGCCCTCTTGTTGTCATGGGACCCTTGAAAAAGAAGATATCTTCCTCCGCCTCGATGCGGCCCGTAAGATACTTGAACGTCTCGATCATGTCCCCCCTCTCTCTGTGCTCCTCGAGCGAGTATAGCTGTAATTTGTCAAGCCGTTTTTCGTATGGTAGATCCTTGAGTCCCGAGACCATCCGGGTGGCCATTCTTTGCACCGACTCCAGTCTCAGCACATCCTTGCGATAATGCGGCCTCCAGAATTGCACACAGTATTCCAGGTGGGGCCTCACCATGGATCTATACAATGGCATAATGACTTCCGCCTTACGACTGACGAAACCCCTTCGTATGCAGCCCATGATTTGTCTTGCCTTGGACGAAGCCTGCTCCACTTGATTGGCAGACTTCATGTCCTCAATGACGATTACCCCCAAGTCTCGTTCTGCTACCGTTTTTGCTAGGATCTCGCCATTAAGGGTATAAGACTTGCATGGGTTCTGGCTGCCCAGGTGCATAACTTTGCATTTTTTGGCATTGAAGTTGAGTTGCCATGTCCTAGACCATCGCTCCAGTAGGAGTAGGTCGTGCATCATGTTGTCGGGCACTGAATCTTCGTCTGTTGTGCATTTGCCCACTACATTACTCAGTTTGGCGTCATCGGCGAATAATGTTATTTTACCTCGAAGCCCTTCTGCCAAGTCTCTTATAAAGATGTTGAATAGGATTGGGCCCAAGACTGAGCCCTGTGGTACTCCACTAATCACCTCCGTCATTTCGGAGGGGGTGCCGTTCACCACCACCCTTTGGAGCCTTCCTCCAAGCCAGCTCCCAACCCATTTCGTCAATGTGTTACCTAATCCTATAGAACTCATCTTGCTCAGTAACCTGCGGTGTGGTACACTATCGAATGCTTTGCTAAAGTCCAGGTACACGATGTCCAGGGATTCCCCAATATCCAGCTTCCCCGTTACCCAGTCAAAGAAGCTGATCAGGTTGGATTGGCAGGATCTCCCCTTAGTAAATCCATGTTGTCGGGGATCCCGTAGATTCTCCTCATCCAGGATCTTATCTAATTGGTGTTTGATTAGAGTTTCCATATGATGCCATATGAGGGGGGGAAGGGGGAAGACAGAGATATCTGACCATGGGAGAGGGGTGAGATGGTGCACAGGGATGGAGGGGAAGGGGAGAGAAGGAGATGGTACATAGCAGTGGGTGCTGCAGGGAAGAGATAAGAAGAAATGCTTCTTATTGAAAGATGGGAATAGGGGAGAAGAAAGAGGAAGAAGATGGTACACATGGATAGATTGGAAGGGAAGACATAGAAAGTAGATAGATTTTGAGAAGAAAGCAGAAAAATGGAAGAAAGTTGAATGTTAAAAGTTAATGCTAAAGATGGACATAAGGAAGTTCTTCTTCACCCAGAGAGTGATAGAAAAATGGAACGCTCTTCCGGAGTCTGTTATAGGGGAAAACACCCTCCAGGGATTCAAGACAAAGTTGGACAAGTTCCTGCTAAACTGGAACATACGCAGGTAAGGCTGAACTCATTTAGAGCACTGGTCTTTGACCTGGGGGCCGCCGTGTGAGCAGACTTCTGGGCACGATGGACCACTGGTCTGACCCAGCAGTGGCAATTCTTATGTTCTTATGTATGGCAGAAATTGAAGGAGAGAAAAACAGCAAATGGATAAGGTGGTTCTGGATACACAAACAGAAGGAAATGCAGCCAGAGACTGGGAAAAGATGGTTTAAAAACAAAATCACCAGACAACAAAGGTAGGGGAAATGATTTTATTTTCAATTTAATGATTGAATTGTGTCAGTTTTGAGAATTTACTTCTGCTGTCTATAGTTTGCACTGTTCAGGAAGAAATGCATTTGTTTCTATTTCTCTGGGTTTGTGCTGCATGCAGTGCCTTGTATCTTAGGGTTTCATTTGTATATATCCGTACTTTTAGTTTGTGGTACCATATTTGCATAGGGGTTATCTGTTTTCTGCAGTTACAATTATTTTATTTTTAACAAACAGTCAAATCAAAGTGGTGTACAATAAATAAAAAACAATGGGCAATATTAAAATAAAAACATAACAATGGAAGAATACACAAACAAATTAACCAAACTAGACACAAAAGGACAAAAGGGCAGGAAAGGTTTACAATATCTTAAGGCAAAAAACAAACAGGATAGAAATAAGAGGGTAGGATACAGAAAGAATAAGGAAACTAAAAGTAAAGCATAAGATAATGACTCCCTGATCACAAGTAATATGAAAAAGTTACAAGGAAATTAACTACCTAGTCAGAATTATGGGAAAATATTGCAAATATAAAGACTCCCTAGTCTCGAGTCATGGCAAAAGTTGCAAAGTAACAAACTATTAGGAACTAGGTTCAAATGCCATTTTGAAATAAGAAGCCTTCATAGAAACATAGAAACATAGAAATAGACGGCAGATAAGGGCCACGGCCCATCCAGTCTGCCCACCGCAATGACCCTTCCCCACCTAACTCAGTGAATAGATCCCACGTATCTATCCCATTTGGCCTTAAAATCAGGCACGCTGCTGGCCTCAGTGACCTGAAGTGGAAGATTATTCCAGCGGTCAACCACTCTCTCAGTGAAAAAGAATTTCCTGGTGTCACTGTGCAGTTTCCCTCCCCTGATTTTCCACGGGTGCCCCCTGGTTGCCGTGGGACCCATGAGAAGGAAGATATCTTCTTCCACTTCGATGCGACCCGTGAGATACTTGAACGTCTCTATCATGTCTCCCCTCTCTCTGCGTTCCTCGAGTGAGTAGAGCTGTAACTTATCCAGCCTTTCCTCGTAAGGGAGATCCTTGAGCCCAGCGATCATCCGGGTTGCCATTCTCTGCACCGACTCTAGTCTCAGCACATCTTTTCGGTAATGCGGCCTCCAAAATTGCACACAGTACTCCAGGTGTGGTCTCACCATGGATCTATACAATGGCATAATGACTTCAGGCTTACGGCTGACGAAACTCCTGCGTATGCAACCTATGATTTGCCTTGCTTTGGAGGAAGCTTGCTCCACTTGATTGGCAGCCTTCATGTCCTCACTGACGATCACCCCTAGGTCACGCTCTGCATTAGTTCTTGTTAGGATCTCGCCATTTAGGGTGTAAGTCTTGCATGGATTATGGCTGCCCAGGTGCATGACTTTGCATTTTTTGGCATTGAAGCTGAGTTGCCAGGACCTAGACCAGCGCTCCAGTAGTAGTAGGTTGTGCATCATGTTGTCGGGCATTGAGTTTTTGTCTGTTGTACTCTTGGCCACTACATTGCTTAGTTTGGCGTCATCAGCGAATAATGTTATTTTACCTCGGAGACCTTCTGCCAAGTCTCTTATGTAGATGTTGAACAGGATCGGGCCCAGGACGGAGCCCTGTGGCACTCCACTGATCACCTCCGTCGTTTCGGAGGGGGTGCCATTCACCATTACCCTCTGAAGCCTACCCTCAAGCCAGTTCCCAATCCATTTCGTCAGCGTGTCGCCCAATCCTATAGAACTCATTTTGCTCAGCAATCTGCGGTGTGGTACGCTATCGAATGCTTTGCTGAAGTCCAGGTATACGATGTCCAGGGACTCCCCAACATCCAGCTTTCTCGTCACCCAGTCAAAGAAGCCGATCAGGTTGGATTGGCAGGATCTCCCCTTAGTAAATCCATGTTGACGGGGATCACGTAGATTCTCCTCGTTCATGATCGTATCCAATTGGCATTTGATTAGAGTTTCCATTAGTTTGCTCACTATTGATGTGAGACTCACCGGTCTGTAGTTTGCTGTTTCCATCTTGGAGCCTTTCTTATGAAGTGGAATGACGTTAGCCATTTTCCAGTCCAACGGGACGTCACCTGTACTAAGGGAGAGATTGACTTCAGGGATTTTTCTGTTCGCAGATATAATGGGAGGGAGTTCCGGAGAGTTGGAGTCATTACAGAGAAAGTTGAGTCTCTTAAGTATCCAAAAACAGCTGCAAAAGCTCCACTGGCTATTAGTACAATACAGGGCTAAATAGAAAACTCTGTCTGATCTTAACAACAGAAGAATTGCCATACTGTTTCCAGCAGTGGCCAAGCGAGGTCCCAAGTAGTAAAACAGATTTCATGCTGCTTATCCTAGGAAGAAGCAGTGGATTTCCCCCAAACATCTCAATAATGGCTTATGGACTTCTCTTTTATGAAATTATCCAAACCTTTTTTTAACCCTGCTAAGCTAACCGATTTCACCACATTCTCCGGCAACAAATTCCAGAGTTTAATTACACATTGTGTTCAAGAAATATTTTATTCGGTTTGTTTAAATGTACTACTTAGTAGCTTCATCGCATGCCCCCTAGTCTTAGGATTTTTGGAAAGCATGAACAAGAGATTCATATCTATCCTTTCTACTCTACTTAGTATTTTATAGACCTCTATCATATCACCTCTGAACTGTCTCTTCTCCAAGCTGCTTTAGCCTTTCCTCATAGGGAAGTCATCCCATCCCTTTTATCACATCGCCCTTCTCTGTACCTTTTCTAATTCTACTATACGAGAGATATGTCTATGATTCGCCCTCTACACACCTTCAAGGTCACTACGGTCCTCCTAAAGAGTATCTCTAGCTCTACCCTGTCCAAAACACATAACATGATGCAACATTCACCAATCAGCCTTCTCTGGATTAGCCCCACTCTGGAATGCTTCACTCAACATAAGAATCTCAAGGATCAATATAATACAGGTGCTTGAATACCACCATTACCAAATTATTATTTAAATTTTTTTATACTGCTTCTATTCAAAGCGGTTTACATTTAGGTATTTAAGTATTTTTCCCTATCTTTCCAAGAAGGGATGTGGGAATATCAACTCTAGCTTCAATGTATAAAACTTACAATCCTAGATATTACCAAGAGCAGCACTGCTCTCTATTCAAGCCCAGTCTGCCCCAATGATTACCAGGTGGAGAAACCCAGGAACAAGGTGGATTTGATTTAATGTTCAAACTATTTTTATTGATGACCATATACACACAAAGCAGTACCACACAACAATGCCATCAAGTTTTACATTATACAAAGAACCCAAAACCAAAAGAAGAAATAGCCCTCCCCCCAGAAGCATCCCATCCCTCCCACCCAGGAACCCAGCCCAAAATACTCCAAACGAGTAATTTGATTTAAATCACTCGTCATAAAGACTCGATTTAAATCATGGTTTTCTACAGAAGGACTCATTATTGCTGGTATAATCTTAATATTTATAATCAGATTAATGTTTGTATTGTTCAAATATTCCCAGAATGGATCTATTTTATGGCCTGCTGCCATTATAGGGTTTCTCCTCTAATGAGAGAATAATATGATAAACTTCAGGCTATATACACATAAAATTCCCAAGAGTTGTGGAATATTTTGCTAAAAAAATTTCACTTTCATTTTTACTCCTTGCCCCTCCCTCCTCACACTTATCTCTTTGAGAAGATATATAAACTTAGAGGAGCATAATCGAAAGGAACGTCTAAGTCCGTTTTTGTCTAAATCGCAAGTCGTCCAAAGTAAAAAAACAGCTTTGGACACATTTTCGAAAAACACGTCCAAATTTTTTTCGTTTCAAAAATCGTCTAAGTATACATCCTGCTGATCTGATCATCCAAGTCACTAAATCATCCATCTTTATACCACATTTTCGTCCAAGTCAAAAACGTTTAGAACAAGCCCTGTTGGATGTGGGAGGGGTCTGCAAAGTGATAGACTGAACACCAAGACATGGCACCTAAATAGTGAGGTACCTTACAGGGCATGGCTGTGAACTTTACAAAAAGGGTGCCATGTTTTCATCTCACTACAGCTCCCTTATAGGTCATGGTAAGCCCCCCAAACCACCTCCAGAATCCCCTAGACCCACTTATCTACCACCCTAGGAGCCCTTATGGCTGCAGGAGCCACTTATATACCAGTGCAAAAGGGTTTTGAGGGTGTATAGGGGAGTGCACTTTTCAGCATCAATGCAATGATTACAGAGGCTTATGGGCATGGGTCTTCCTCTCCATGGGTCCCTAACCAACCCTCAAGATGGCTTAAGATACCTCTGTGCAGTACGACTAGGCTTTCTTAAGCCAGGCTGCCACGTGATGATGTTCTGGAGGCACAATTTTCAAGTTGTGATTAATATTTTTAGGGGTGGGGTCGGTGATCACTGGGGTAGTGTGTGGGGATCTGTATTATGTATTTACAGTGCTTATCTGGTGACTTTTGTGACTTAGACCTTGTTTTAAATGGTCTAAGTCACAATGTCCAAGTTCCGTCGATCCTGTGCTGTATAACTTTCGGTTATACATGCAGTACAACTAAGTCTAAGCCTGCCCACGTCCCGCCCAAATCCCACCCTCGACACTCCTCCTGAAATGCCCCGTTTAGCTATGGCCATTCAGCGGCACTGTGAAGCCTAGGTCATTTTTAAATACATTAAAAACCCGGTTTTATTACCGGCACTTGGACGTTTTTGACTGGTGATCGTCCAAGTGCTGACTTAGGCTGGTTTTTGGACGTTTTTCTCTTTCGATTATGAGCCCCTTAACATTTAAGAGGTCAGAGTTGATTCTGTGAATGTCGATTTGCAAAGGAACAATGGAGCTAAGGTCTTTTTCTCATCTCTGTATATTTTTGGTGTGAAGAAGCATGTTATCTCTGCAGACACAAATTCACAGTTTTGAGAAATGCAAAATCAAGCATATGTGATATCTTCAAGACAGAAAAATTCCAACAGTGGCACATCCAGGTCACAGTACTTGGCAGAAACCCAAATAGTAGCAACATTCCATGCTATCGATCCAGGACAAGCAGTGAATTTCCTCATGTCTGACTCAATAAGCAGTGGATTTTCTCCAAGTCCATCTTAATAATGGCTTAGGAACATTTATTTTAAGGAAATTATCCAAATCATTTTTAAACCCTGCTAAGCTATTAACTGTAAGCAGTTGAGAAAATCTCACTATTCTACTTCAGACAAAAGAAAACCTATGTAATAAAAGCATTGGTCCCAGCACAAAGCCTTGGAACACCCTGTAGTCACTTTTTAAAAGCTGATGTTATATTGGCCAGACTCTAATCTTCAGGTACTGTAGCTGATTTGAACGATAGATTATAGATTATTAGAAACAAGTCTGCAAACTCTTATTCAAGTTCTTTAAAACTCTGAAACAAAGATGTGAGAGAGATACGGGTGCCAGAAATAGTATCTAATGCTGATGAGGCAGAGAAACTGAAAAAATCTCTCACAGGAAGATGTTATGGGGCAATTTGACAAATTGAGAGTAGCAAATTGCCTAGACTAGATGGAATACATGCCAGAGCACTGATAGAACTGAAAAATTAACTTAAGAATAGCCTTACTGAGTTAGGCTAGTGATCTATACAGCCCAGTAGTCCAAAATCACCGATTCAGAGCAAGCAGTGGCTTCCCCCTGTCTGTCTCAGCAGAAAGGGTGGTAGATGCACGGAACAGTCTCCCGGAAGTGGTGGAGACAGAGACTGTGTCTGAATTCAAGAAGGTGTGGGATAGGCATATGGGATCTCTTAGAGAGAGAAAAGGATAATGGTTACTGTGGATGGGCAGACTAGATGGTCCATTTGGCCTTTATCTGCCATCATGTTTCTATGTTTAATACACTATGGACCTTTCCTCCAGGAAATTGTCTAAATCTTTCTTAAAACCAGCTATGTTAACTGCTCTTACTACAACCTTTGGCAAAGTGTTCCAGAGCTTAACTATTCTTTGAGTGAGAAAAGATTTCCTCCTATTGGTTTTAAAAATATTTCCCTGTAACTACATCGAATGTTCCCTAGTCTATGTAACTTTTGACGGAATGAAAAATCGATCTACTTGTACCCGTTCTACTCCACTTAGGATTTTGTAGATTTCAATCATATCTCCCCTCAGCCATCTATTTTTCAAGCTGAAGAGCCCTAGGAGTTCCATCCCCTTTCTCATCTTGGTTGCTCTTCTTTGAACCTTTTTTAGTTCCGCTATTTGTTAGCAATTTGCAATTTATCTTTAAATTCCAGTATGCTAGCAGAGGACTGGGGGGTGGCTAATGCAACGCTAATTTTTAAAAAGGGTTCCAGAGGTGATCTAGGAAATTATAGACTGGTGAGTCTGATGTCAGTGTCGAGCAAAATCATATAAACTATTATAAAGAACAAAATTACAGAGTATAGTAACATAGTAGATGACAGCAGATAAAGACCCCGAATGGTCCATCCAGTCTGCCCAACCTGATTCAATTTAAATTTTTAAATTTTTTCTTCTTAGCTATTTTTGGGCAAGAATCCAAAGCTTTAACCTGTACTGTGCTTGGGTTCCAACTGCCGAAATCTCTGTTAAGACTTACTCTAGCCCATCTACACCCTCCCAGCCATTGAAGCCCTCCCTAGCCCATCCTCCACCAAACGGCCATATACAGACACAGACCGTGCAAGTCTGCCCAGTACTGGCCTTAGTTCAATATTTAATCTTATTTTCTGATTCTAGATCCTTTGTGTTCATCCCACACTTCTTTGAACTCAGTCACAATTTTACTCTCCACCACCTCTCTCGGGAGCGAATTCCAGGCATCCACCACCCTCTCCGTAAAGTAGAATTTCCTAACATTACCTTTGAATCTACCACCCCTCAACCTCAAATTATGTCCTCTGGTTTTACCATTTTCCTTTCTCTGAAAAAGATTTTGTTCTACGTTAATACCCTTCAAGTATCTGAACGTCTGAATCATATCTCCCCTGTCTCTCCTTTCCTCTAGGGTATACATATTCAGGGCTTCCAGTCTCTCCTCATATGTCTTCTGGCGCAAGCCTCCTATCATTTTCGTCGCCCTCCTCTGGACCGCCTCAAGTCTTCTTACGTCCTTCGCCAGATACGGTCTCCAAAATTGAACACAATACTCCAAGTGGGGCCTTACCAATGACCTGTACAGGGGCATCAACACCTTCTTCCTTCTACTGACTACACCTCTCTTTATACAGCCCAGCATCCTTCTGGCAGCAGCCACTGCCTTGTCACACTGTTTTTTTCACCTTTAGATTTTCGGACACTATTACCCCAAGGTCCCTCTCCCCGTCCGTGCATTCAGCTTCTCTCCTCCCAGCATATACGGTTCCTTCCTATTATTAATCCCCAAATGCATTACTCTGCATTTCTTTGCATTGAATTTTAGTTGCCAGGCATTAGACCATTCCTCTAACTTTTGCAGATCCTTTTTCATATTTTCCACTCCCTCTTCGGTGTCTACTCTGTTACAAATCTTGGTATCATCTGCATAAAGGCACACTTTTCCTTCTAACCCTTCAGCAATGTCACTCACAAACATATTGAACAGGATCGGCCCCAGCATCGAACCCTGAGGGACTCAACTACTCACATTTCCTTCCTTCGAGCGACTTCCATTAACCACCACCCTCTGGCGTCTGTCCGACAGCCAGTTTCTGACCCAGTTCATCACTTTGGGTCCTAACTTCAGCCCTTCAAGTTTGTTCAACAGCCTCCTATGAGGAACTGTATCAAAGGCTTTGCTGAAATCTAAGTAAATTACATCTAGCATATGTCCTTGATCCAGCTCTCTGGTCACCCAATCAAAAAATTCAATCAGTTTCGTTTGGCACGATTTACCTTTTGTAAAGCCATGTTGCCTTGGATCCTGTAACCCATTAGATTCAAGGAAGTACACTATCCTTTCTTTCAGCAAAACTTCTATTATTTTTCCAACAACTGAAGTGAGGCTCACCGACCTGTAGTTTCCTGCTTTATTCTTGTGACCACTTTTATGAATAGGGACCACATCGGCTCTCCTCCAATCCCCAGGAATCACTCCTGTCTCCAGAGATTTGTTGAACAAGTCTTTAATAGGACTCATCAGAACCTCTCTGAACTCCCTTAGTATCCTGGGATGGATCCCGTCTGGTCCCGCTTTGTCCACCTTCAGTTTTTCAAGTTGCTCATAAACACCCTCCTCCGTGAACGGCACAGAATCTACTCTATTTTCTCGTGTAACTTTGCTAGACAATCTCGGTCCTTCTCCAGGATTTTCTTCAGTGAACACAGAACAGAAGTATTTATTTAGCACATTGGCTTTCTCCTCATCACTTTCCACATATTGGTTCCCAGCATCTTTTAGCCTAGCAATTCCATTTTTCATCTTCCTCCTTTCACTAATATATCTGAAAAAATTTTTGTCTCCCTTTTTTACATTTTTAGCCATTTGTTCTTCCGCTTGTGCTTTCGCCAGACATATCTCTCTCTTGGCTTCTTTCAGTTTCACCCTGTAGTCCTTTCTGCTCTCCTCTTCTTGTTTTTTTTTTATATTTCACGAACGCCAACTCTTTCACCTTTATTTTCTCAGCCACTAGGTTGGAGAACCATATCGGCTTCCTTTTTCTCTTGTTTTTTATTGATTTTCTTCACATAAAGGTCCGTAGCCATTTTTATTGCTCCTTTCAGCTTAGTGCATAAGCATGGATTAATGAGACAAAGCCAACATGGATTTAGTCAAGAAAAATTGTGCCTCACTAATGTACTACATTACTTTGAAGGGGTGAATAAACATGTGGATAAAGGATTTTCAAAAAGCATTTGACAAGGAAATCAGAATGGCATGGGATAGGAGGTAATGTCCTATTATGGATCAAGAACTGGTTGAAAGATAGAAAACAGAGTACGGTTAGATGGTCAATACTGTAAATAGTGGGGTTCCCCAGGGGTCTGTGCTGGGACCGCTGCTTTTTAACATATTTATCAATGATCTAGGGATGGGAATAACCAGCGAAATCATCAAATTTGCTGATGACTCAAAGTTGTTAAATCACAAGAGGAGTGTGGAAAAACTGCAAGAGGACATTGCAAGACCGGGCATCAAAATGGATGATGACATTTAATGCGAGCAAGTGTCAAGTAATGAATATGGAAAAGAGGAATCTAACTATAGCTACATGATGCAAGGTTCCATAGGGGTCACTGCTCAGGGAAAAAAATCTAGGGGTCATAATTGAGAATACGATGAAACCCTCAGCTCAGTACTTGGCAGTGGTGACAGCTAAAAAGGCAAATAAAATGTTAGGAATTATCAGGAAAGGAATGGAAAAGAAAAATGAAAATGTTACAATGCCTTTGTATTGCTCCATGGTGCAGTTGCACCTCAAATCTGTATATAATTCTGGTCACCGCATCTCAAAAAAGATATAGCAAAATTAGAAAAGATACAGAGAAGGGCAACAAAAATGATCAAAGGGATGGGACAATTTCCCTATGAGGAAAGGCTAAAGCGGCTAGGCCTCTTCAGCATGAAGAAAAGATGTCTCAAGTGAGATATGATAGAGGTCTATAAAATACTGAGTGAAGGGATAAGATGCGAGTCACTCGTTCACTGTTTTCAAAAATACTAGAACTAGGGTGCATAAAATGAAGCTACTAAGTAGTAGATTTAAAACAAACAGGAAAAATATTTCTTCACTCAATATGTAATAAACTCTGGAATTTGTTGGAAAATGTGGTGAAAGCAGTTAGCTTAGCAGAGTTTAAAAAAGGTTTGGATAACTTCCTAAAAAAATAAGAAGTCAATAAGCAATTATTAAGATGGATGGGGGAAATCTACTGTTTATTCCTAGGATAAGCAGTATCTACTGGAGTGCTATACATCCCTACACAGCAACTAAATTACACTCAGAACACAGATCCTCATCCAACAAAGAACAAAAGACCACCAGATCTGCAGCCAAAAACTGAACTGAAAACCTCAAGAAGCCAGACTTTGCAGCAGTTATAATACCAATCAAAGAGAGACAGAAATACATTTCCTCCCAAACCAAAGAAAATACAAACATCAGACTATGTATGTTTCTAAAAACTAAGAGAAAAACCAAAGACATCCCATAAAGGAAAAATATAAATTCAATATAATTCTGGGGAAAGAAGAGAAGCTGCAAGTAGGGCAGTAGTCTAGTGCAATGTTTCCCAAACTGTGTGACGAAACAAACTCACAGGAGTGCCAAGGAAGAAGTCACAAATGAGCTGCCAGTCTGGCATCCCATCTCCCTTCCCCATGCTGCAGCTTACAATATTTGGGTCACTGGCAGCTTAAACACAACCCAGAAGCTCTCTCTCTATTTCAGCTCTTGCCACTGCAGGGACAGGAGTTGAAACAGAAGGGAAAGCTCTGGGGCTGATGAAGGCAGTGCGTTTAAGTTGCTGGTGGCCCAAAGATTGCAAGCTGCAGCATGGGAAAGGGAGAGAGAGGTACTGGAGGTGGAAAGAGAAATGCCATACTCGATTGGGAAGGAGGGACGGGTGGGTAAGAAAGAAAACTGCCAAATTGGGTGGGGGGGAGGAGATGGGACAAGAAAGATGAAGACAGATGCCAGATCAGGGAAGGGAAGTAGAGAAGAGGAGAAAAATGGTAGATCACAGAGGAAGGGAAGGGACAGGAAAGAGATACTAATTGGGGAGAGGGAGAGATGCCAGACCGTGGGGAAAGGGAACTGTTAGAGGCAGTTATCACACCTCTTCACCTAGAGAAAAGAAGCAGCAGAAATTGTCTAGTTCCTTTTTTGTGCTTTGTATTTCTTCTTTTTATTATCTTATATATTACTTTGGCCAACCCCTAGGAGCACTACAGAAATAAGTAGCACTTGGGTTGATAGCTCTTCTCTACTGGGTACATTAAACCTCTTACTTCATTCCTTCCATTTCAACATGCGTCACTCTTTTTTCCTTCCTCTTATTTACCAATCGGTACCAAACTTCCATTTTCCAAGCATGGTCCTCATCCTTGAGTCTTATTTCCCTGGATCTCCACCATACTGACAAAATCACATCCCTCCCCAAACCTTAGGTTCGCTCAACCTATTCATTTGTATTACTAGGATTAGGCTCACAGCTTTTTTACTTATTACATAAGGCAAATTACATTCATGTATGTTACGCATTCCCCAAGATTGGTTCTACCCCAGGATTATTTTCCTCCTACCTCTAACCCCTGACAAGTTTCAAGTTTCAAGTTTATTAAGTCTTGATGAATCGCCTATATAATTTGCTAGGCGATGTACAATAAAAATAAATACCCTTGATCTTTAATCAACTTCTCCCCCCACCCGCCACTCCCTTCCCTTCATCAAAGTAACTTCCTTTTGTGTCCCTCACTTATCCCACTCTCTTGGGTCACCTCCCTGCACCGATTACTCTCCCCACACCTTGGGGTAACCTCCTCCTCCTCCCCACTCTTTCTTTCACCCCTCTTCCCTACACTCAGTTCTATCTCGCTGGGGTTACTTCTTTTCACCCTCTTCCCGTTCTCTCCTCCCCCCCTGCTCTCTCTCCCCACCCCTGGGGTTGCTTCTCCTCTTCTTCTTCCTCCTCGCTCTCTCTAGTCATTTTTCCTCTTCCTCCATCCAACACCCTCTTATGTAACATCTCCCTTTCACTCTCTTGCCTGTACTCTTCTCTCTCTGGTGTCACTACTTCTCTTCATCCTGCTTCCTGCATTATTCTCTCTCCCCCCTCTCTGGGGTAACTTTTCTCTTTCACCTTCCTCCCTGCACTCTACTAGCTCACTCTCTGAGGTAACATCACTTCTTTCCCATCCACCCTACATTCTGCTCTCTCTCTCTCTGGGGTAACTTATTTATTTATTTCAGGATTTATACACCACTTGTAAAGTTTACATTCAGGTACTCAAATATTTCTCCCTATCTGTTCCAGTGGGCTCGCAATCTTTTACCCCTTCTCCCTCTTTCTGGAATCATTTTATCCTCTTCCACCCCCACCCTGTACACTTCTCTCCTCCCACATCTCTGAGGTAATTTTTCCTCCCCCTCCACCCTACATTATGCTCTCTCCCCAGGCTAACTTCTCCTTTCCACCCTCCTCCATGCACTCTGTTTTCTCCCCATCTGAGATCACTTCGCCTCTTCTTCCTTCTATCTGCCCTCTTCTCTCTCTAGGGTAATCTCTTCTTCCCCTTCCACTCTGAATTCCGCACCTCTCACCCATTCACTCCCTCCCTATGATAACTTATCCTTTTTATTCTTCTCCCTGCATGCTGCTCTCTGGGGTCACTTCTCCTTTTCACCCTCCACCCTGAACTTTTCCTTTTCACTTTTCTCCTTGCATGCTGCTCTCTCTCTCTCTCTGGGGTCACTTTTCACCCTCTTCCCAGCCCTCTTTCTGTGTCTCTGGGGTCACTTCTTTTCACTCTCCTTCCATAGTAATATAGTAAATCCAGTCTGCCCAACCATACATGCTCCATAAATTAATTTAGTTTAAATGGTCCTTATTCTTAGATATTTCTGGGCAAGAAACCCAGAGCCCTGCCCAGTAGTATGCTTAGGTTCAATCTACTGGAGTCTCCATCAAAGCTCATTTGAGCCCTTCCTCAAATGAATGTCCATATATGGGACACAGGCTGTGCAAGCCTGCCCAGTAATGGCCTTAGTTCCTTCAATGTATACCCATTATTGTCTGATTAGAGATCCTCTATGTTCATCCCACACTTGTTTGAACTCTGTCACCGTTTTCTTCTCCACCACCTCCCTCAGGAGCTCAACCACACTCTCCGTAAAGAAGAATTTCCTAACATTACTCTTGAATCTACCACCCCTCAACCTCAAATTATGTCCTCTGGTTTTACCATTTTCCTTTCTCTGAAATAGATTTTGTATCTTCTCACTCTCTCTGGGGTAACTTCTTTTTTTCTATCCCCCTCCCTGCACTTTTCTCTCTTCCTGGGGTAACTACTCCTTTTCACCCTCCTCCCTACTCTCTCTGATCTCTCTTTCAACCTCCTCCCCGCACTTCTCTCACTCTCTCTCCACTCCCTTTCCAGCGTCACTTCTCTTCCTCGCTGCATTCCTCTCTTTCTCCCCTTTTCCTGGGGTTGTGTTTTCTCTTCTTCCTCCTCCTCTCTGCACTATGCTTGCTCTCGCTCATCACTTCACCTCTGCCTCCTCCTCCTCCTGTTTGCACTCTCTCTCTCTCTCTGATGCAATATCTCTCTTTCACCGTCCTCCATACCCTCTTATCCATACTGTCCAACTACAGACCAATCGCAAGTATCCCGCTATTCACCAAAATAGCAGAAGGGGTGGTAAACGCCGAACTTACCACATACCTAGAAAAATTCAATATCCTAAACGACAATCAATCAGGCTTTCGCTCCCACCACAGCACCAAAACCATCATAGCCTCTCTCCTAGATCACCTACATACACTCTTCAGCCAGGGCTCCAGCGCCTTGATTGTACAACTTGATCTGAGCAGTACATTCGACCTAGTTGACCACAACATTCTCCTAGACTGCCTCGCCTACATAGGCATCTCCGGCCAGGTCCTCAACTGGTTCCACGGATTCTTACGGAACAGATTATACAGGGTATTTAAGAACGACACTTTCTCATACAGCTGGGATAACTCCTGTGGCGTACCACAGGGCTCCTCCCTGTCCCCCACCCTGTTTAATGTCTACCTCTCATCCCTAGGAATCCTTCTGCAAAGCCTCAAGCTAAAATTCTTCATCTACGCAGATGACATCACTATAGTCATCCCGCTAACCAGTTTCACACCAGAGCTCCTCACCTCCCTTTCAAGCATACTCAACCAAATAGAACACTGGATGCTAGCCTACAGACTAAAACTAAACCCGGACAAAACAAAATTCTTCCTAGCGACCCCCAAAGACAAAATCAAAGACACCACAATTCAAGTAAAAGGATCCGTTTTCCCCCTCGAACAAACCTTAAAAATACTGGGAGTAACACTGGACAAACATCTATCCTTTGATAAGCACACTGATATCACAGTCAGAAAAAGTATCTTGGTGCTCTGGAAACTCCGCACCATAAAAAAATACTTTGACGACACCTCATTCCGCCTGTTAGTACAATCCTCCATCCTCAGCTTACTAGACTACTGCAATATTATCTACTTGAGTTCCACAAAAAAAACCATCAAGAGACTCAAAATGATCCAAAACACCGCGGTCCGCCTCATATTCGGCCTGAAAAAATGGGAACACATCTCCCCTTTCTATCACAAACTCCACTGGCTACCACTGGAATCCAGAGTGCTATTCAAATTCGCCTGCTTTTGCTATAAAACAATGTTTGGTTTATCCCCAAGCTACATCATCCCTCACTTCCTCCTGAATCACATCATCAAGAACACCCGCAGAATTCAACTTTTCGCCTACCCCTCCCTAAAACTATGCCACTCTAAAAAAATTCCTTGACAAAATCTTCGCCTTCCAAGCTACCAAGCTAAACCCATGGCTAATCCAAATGGCCCTCAAGGCCCCCAACTACCTCGGCTTCAGAAAAATGCTCAAAACCCACCTCTTCCAAGACCAGGATCCTTAATGCCCCTTCCTAACTAAGCAAACCTCCCCCCTCACCACTTTCCCCTCCCCACCTGGCAACCCTGATCAAGCTGATCTTGAACCGCTGTTACTCTGTCTAATTGATGTGAACCACTTGTAACCCTATTTAATTGATGTGAACCGCCAAGAACTCTTCGGGGTATGGCGGTATACAAAAATAAAGTTATTATTATTATCTCTCCTCTTTCCCTCTTTATTCCCCCCCCCCCACTCTCTCTGGGATCATCACTTCTCTTCAGCCTGCTCCCTGCACTCTCTCTGATGCAATGTTTGTCACACTCCTGCCTGGGGCTGCTTCTCCCTGCACTCTGCTATCTCACTCTCAAGGGTAAATTCTCCTTTTCACCCTGCACTCTTCTCTGTCTCTGGTTACATCTTTGCTCCCATTCCTCCTTGAACTCCTCTCTCACTTTCTTCACTCCCTGGGGTAACCTCCTTTTCCCCCTCCTCTCTACACCTCTCTCCCACTTTCTCTGGGGTATCTTCTTCTTTATCTCACATTCCTCCCAGTGCTTTCTCCAAGAACCTTCGCATCTTCCCATTCCTCTGTAGACATTTCACTCTCAACTCCACTCTCTTTTTATCTCTCACTTTTTCTGTCTCCGTGGGTAACTTATCCTTTTCCTCCCTTGTCTCTCTCTTTCTGTCTCTAGGGATACGGTGCCCACTTTTTCCTTTTCTCTTTCTGTCTCTGGGTATAAATTGTCCTTTTCCTCTCTCATCTCTTTTCTCTTTCTATCTCTGGGTGTACCTTGTCCTCTTCCTCCCTCGTCTCTTTTCTCTCTCTTTCTATCTCTGGGTGTAACTAGTCTTCTTCCTCCCTCGTCTCTTTTCTCTCTCTTTGTTTCTGGGGTTACCTTGTCCTCTTCCTCCCTCGTCTCTTTTCTCTCTCTTTCTATCTCTGGGGTTACCTTGTCCTCTTCCTCCCTCGTCTCTTTTCTCTCTCTTTCTGTCTCTGGGATTACTTTGTCCTCTTCATCCCTCGTCTCTTTTCTCTCTCTTTCTATCTCTGGTTGTACTTGTCCTCTTCCTTCCTCATCTCTTTTCTCTCTCTTTCTGTCTCTGGGGTTACCTTGTCCTCTTCCTCCCTCGTCTCTTCTCTCTCTCTTTCTGTCTCTGGGGTTATCTTGTCCTCTTCCTCCCTCGTCTCTTCTCTCTCTCTTTCTCTGGCGATACATTGTCCTCTTCCTCCCTCATCTCTTTTCTCTTTCTGTCTCTGGATGTACCTTGTCCTCTTCCTCCCTCGTTTCTTCTCTCTCTCTTTCTGTCTCTGGGGTTACCTTGTCCTTTTCCTCCCTCGTCTCTTCTCTCTCTCTTTCTGTCTCTGAGGTTACCTTGTCCTCTTCCTCCCTCATCTCTTTTCTCTCTCTTTCTGTCAGTGGGGTTATCTTGTCCTCTTCCTCTCTCGTCTCTTCTCTCTCTCTTTCTGTCTCTGGGGTTACCTTGTCCTCTTCCTCCCTCGTCTCTTCTCTCTCTCTCTTTCTGTCTCTGGGGTTACCTTGTCCTCTTCCTCCCTCATCTCTTTTCTCTCTCTTTCTCTCTGGGGTTACCTTGTCCTCTTCCTTCCTCATCTCTTTTCTCTCTCTTTTTGTCTCTGGGGTTACCTTGTCCTCTTCCTCCCTCGTCTCTTTTCTCTCTCTTTCTGTCTCTGGGGTTACCTTGTCCTCTTCCTCCCTCGTCTCTTTTCTCTCTCTTTTTGTCTCTGGGGTTACCTTGTCCTCTTCCTTCCTCATCTCTTTTCTCTCTCTTTCTCTCTGGGGTTACCTTGTCCTCTTCCTCCCTCGTCTCTTCTCTCTCTCTTTCTGTCTCTGGGGTTACCTTGTCCTCTTCCTCCCTCATCTCTTCTCTCTCTCTTTCTCTGGGGATACATTGTCCTCTTCCTCCCTCCTCTCTTTTCTCTCTCTTTCTGTCTCTAGGGGTACCGTGCCCTCTTTTTACTTTTCTCTTTCTGTCTCTGGGGTTACCTTGTCCTCTTCCTCCCTCATCTCTTTTCTCTCTCTTTCTCTCTGGGGTTACCTTGTCCTCTTCCTTCCTCATCTCTTTTCTCTCTCTTTTTGTCTCTGGGGTTACCTTGTCCTCTTCCTCCCTCGTCTCTTTTCTCTCTCTTTTTGTCTCTGGGGTTACCTTGTCCTCTTCCTCCCTCATCTTTTTTCTCTCTCTTTCTGTCTCTGGTTTACCTTGTCCTCGTCTCTTTTCTCTCTCTTTCTGTCTCTGGGGTTACCTTGTCCTCTTCCTCCCTAGTCTCTTCTGTCTCTCTTTCTCTCTATGGGGTTACCTTGTCCTCTTCCTCCCTCGTCTCTTTTCTCTCTCTTTCTGTCTCTGGGGTTACATTGTCCTCTTCCTCCCTCATCTTTTTTCTCTCTCTTTCTGTCTCTGGTTTACCTTGTCCTCTTCCTCCCTCGTCTCTTTTCTCTCTCTTTTTGTCTCTGGGGTTACCTTGTCCTCTTCCTCCCTCATCTTTTTTCTCTCTCTTTCTGTCTCTGGTTTACCTTGTCCTCTTCCTCCCTCATCTTTTTTCTCTCTCTTTCTGTCTCTGGTTTACCTTGTCCTCGTCTCTTTTCTCTCTCTTTCTGTCTCTGGGGTTACCTTATCCTCTTCCTCCCTAGTCTCTTCTGTCTCTCTTTCTCTCTATGGGGTTACCTTGTCCTCTTCCTCCCTCGTCTCTTTTCTCTCTCTTTCTGTCTCTGGGGTTACCTTGTCCTCTTCCTTCCTCATCTTTTTTCTCTCTCTTTCTGTCTCTGGTTTACCTTGTCCTCTTCCTCCCTCGTCTCTTTTCTCTCTCTTTCTGTCACTGGGGTTACCTTGTCCTCGTCTCTTTTCTCTCTCTTTCTGTCTCTGGGGTTACCTTGTCCTCTTCCTCCCTCATCTTTTTTCTCTCTCTTTTTGTCTCTGGGGTTACCTTGTCCTCTTCCTCCCTCGTCTCTTTTCTCTCTCTTTCTGTCTCTGGGGTTACCTTGTCCTCTTCCTCCCTCGTCTCTTTTCTCTCTCTTTCTGTCTCTGGGGTTACCTTGTCCTCTTCCTCCCTCGTCTCTTTTCTCTCTCTTTCTGTCTCTGGTTTACCTTGTCCTCGTCTCTTTTCTCTCTCTTTCTGTCACTGGGGTTACCTTGTCCTCGTCTCTTTTCTCTCTCTTTCTGTCTCTGGGGTTACCTTGTCCTCGTCTCTTTTCTCTCTCTTTCTGTCTCTGGGGTTACCTTGTCCTCTTCCTCCCTCATCTTTTTTCTCTCTCTTTTTGTCTCTGGGGTTACCTTGTCCTCTTCCTCCCTCGTCTCTTTTCTCTCTCTTTCTGTCTCTGGTTTACCTTGTCCTCGTCTCTTTTCTCTCTCTTTCTGTCTCTGGTTTACCTTGTCCTCGTCTCTTTTCTCTCTCTTTCTGTCACTGGGGTTACCTTGTCCTCGTCTCTTTTCTCTCTCTTTCTGTCTCTGGGGTTACCTTGTCCTCGTCTCTTTTCTCTCTCTTTCTGTCACTGGGGTTACCTTGTCCTCGTCTCTTTTCTCTCTCTTTCTGTCTCTGGGGTTATCTTGTCCTCTTCCTCCCTCATCTTTTTTCTCTCTCTTTTTGTCTCTGGGGTTACCTTGTCCTCTTCCTCCCTCGTCTCTTTTCTCTCTCTTTCTGTCTCTGGGGTTACCTTGTCCTCTTCCTCCCTCGTCTCTTTTCTCTCTCTTTCTGTCTCTGGGGTTACCTTGTCCTCTTCCTCCCTCGTCTCTTTTCTCTCTCTTTCTGTCTCTGGTTTACCTTGTCCTCGTCTCTTTTCTCTCTCTTTCTGTCTCTGGTTTACCTTGTCCTCGTCTCTTTTCTCTCTCTTTCTGTCACTGGGGTTACCTTGGTTTCTTCCTCCCTCCTCTCTTTTCTCTCTCTTTCTGTCTCTAGGGGTACCGTGCCCTCTTTTTACTTTTCTCTTTCTGTCTCTGGGGTTACCTTGTCCTCTTCCTCCCTCATCTCTTTTCTCTCTCTTTCTCTCTGGGGTTACCTTGTCCTCTTCCTTCCTCATCTCTTTTCTCTCTCTTTTTGTCTCTGGGGTTACCTTGTCCTCTTCCTCCCTCGTCTCTTTTCTCTCTCTTTTTGTCTCTGGGGTTACCTTGTCCTCTTCCTCCCTCATCTTTTTTCTCTCTCTTTCTGTCTCTGGTTTACCTTGTCCTCGTCTCTTTTCTCTCTCTTTCTGTCTCTGGGGTTACCTTGTCCTCTTCCTCCCTAGTCTCTTCTGTCTCTCTTTCTCTCTATGGGGTTACCTTGTCCTCTTCCTCCCTTGTCTCTTTTCTCTCTCTTTCTGTCTCTGGGGTTACATTGTCCTCTTCCTCCCTCATCTTTTTTCTCTCTCTTTCTGTCTCTGGTTTACCTTGTCCTCTTCCTCCCTCGTCTCTTTTCTCTCTCTTTTTGTCTCTGGGGTTACCTTGTCCTCTTCCTCCCTCATCTTTTTTCTCTCTCTTTCTGTCTCTGGTTTACCTTGTCCTCTTCCTCCCTCATCTTTTTTCTCTCTCTTTCTGTCTCTGGTTTACCTTGTCCTCGTCTCTTTTCTCTCTCTTTCTGTCTCTGGGGTTACCTTATCCTCTTCCTCCCTAGTCTCTTCTGTCTCTCTTTCTCTCTATGGGGTTACCTTGTCCTCTTCCTCCCTCGTCTCTTTTCTCTCTCTTTCTGTCTCTGGGGTTACCTTGTCCTCTTCCTTCCTCATCTTTTTTCTCTCTCTTTCTGTCTCTGGTTTACCTTGTCCTCTTCCTCCCTCGTCTCTTTTCTCTCTCTTTCTGTCACTGGGGTTACCTTGTCCTCGTCTCTTTTCTCTCTCTTTCTGTCTCTGGGGTTACCTTGTCCTCTTCCTCCCTCATCTTTTTTCTCTCTCTTTTTGTCTCTGGGGTTACCTTGTCCTCTTCCTCCCTCGTCTCTTTTCTCTCTCTTTCTGTCTCTGGGGTTACCTTGTCCTCTTCCTCCCTCGTCTCTTTTCTCTCTCTTTCTGTCTCTGGGGTTACCTTGTCCTCTTCCTCCCTCGTCTCTTTTCTCTCTCTTTCTGTCTCTGGTTTACCTTGTCCTCGTCTCTTTTCTCTCTCTTTCTGTCACTGGGGTTACCTTGTCCTCGTCTCTTTTCTCTCTCTTTCTGTCTCTGGGGTTACCTTGTCCTCGTCTCTTTTCTCTCTCTTTCTGTCTCTGGGGTTACCTTGTCCTCTTCCTCCCTCATCTTTTTTCTCTCTCTTTTTGTCTCTGGGGTTACCTTGTCCTCTTCCTCCCTCGTCTCTTTTCTCTCTCTTTCTGTCTCTGGTTTACCTTGTCCTCGTCTCTTTTCTCTCTCTTTCTGTCTCTGGTTTACCTTGTCCTCGTCTCTTTTCTCTCTCTTTCTGTCACTGGGGTTACCTTGTCCTCGTCTCTTTTCTCTCTCTTTCTGTCTCTGGGGTTACCTTGTCCTCGTCTCTTTTCTCTCTCTTTCTGTCACTGGGGTTACCTTGTCCTCGTCTCTTTTCTCTCTCTTTCTGTCTCTGGGGTTACCTTGTCCTCTTCCTCCCTCATCTTTTTTCTCTCTCTTTTTGTCTCTGGGGTTACCTTGTCCTCTTCCTCCCTTGTCTCTTTTCTCTCTCTTTCTGTCTCTCGGGTTACCTTGTCCTCTTCCTCCCTCGTCTCTTTTCTCTCTCTTTCTGTCTCTGGGGTTACCTTGTCCTCTTCCTCCCTCGTCTCTTTTCTCTCTCTTTCTGTCTCTGGTTTACCTTGTCCTCGTCTCTTTTCTCTCTCTTTCTGTCTCTGGTTTACCTTGTCCTCGTCTCTTTTCTCTCTCTTTCTGTCACTGGGGTTACCTTGTCCTCGTCTCTTTTCTCTCTCTTTCTGTCTCTGGGGTTACCTTGTCCTCGTCTCTTTTCTCTCTCTTTCTGTCTCTGGGGTTACCTTGTCCTCTTCCTCCCTCATCTTTTTTCTCTCTCTTTTTGTCTCTGGGGTTACCTTGTCCTCTTCCTCCCTCATCTTTTTTCTCTCTCTTTCTGTCTCTGGTTTACCTTGTCCTCGTCTCTTTTCTCTCTCTTTCTGTCTCTGGGGTTACCTTGTCCTCTTCCTTCCTCATCTCTTTTCTCTCTCTTTTTGTCTCTGGGGTTACCTTGTCCTCTTCCTCCCTCGTCTCTTTTCTCTCTCTTTTTGTCTCTGGGGTTACCTTGTCCTCTTCCTCCCTCGTCTCTTTTCTCTCTCTTTCTGTCACTGGGGTTACCTTGTCCTCGTCTCTTTTCTCTCTCTTTCTGTCTCTGGGGTTACCTTGGTTTATTCCTCCCTCCTCTCTTTTTTCTTCCCCGTTTCTTTCTCTCTCTTTTTCTGCGCCTGGGCTGTCTCGTCCTCTGCTCTCAGGATCACTCACCAGGCCTCCTGCACCCTCTGGGTCTCTCACTCCTCTCCCCTTCCAGTTTGCCCCTTAGCGCTGCCTCCGTTATCACCGGAAGGCATTAGAAATAGCAGCAGCGGCACAGCGAATTCCGCCACACTTCGCCGGAAGCGGGTGCCGCGGCTTCCCGTGACGTCATTGTAAGGCGACGCGGAAGTGACGGTGAGTGAAGAGGAGCGCTCTGTGAGGTGAGTCGGGGCCGGTCGGTTTCTCTGGCCTGAGGGTGGCGGGTTGGGTCTAGGTGGCCTGTGAGGGGCTCCAGAGCGCCCCCTGTCGCTTGAAAAGCCAAGTCCGCTGCTGCGCTTTAGGCCTTTCTATGGCGTCCTGGCAGCGCGGGAAAACCAGGTGAGGTGGAGCCGTTTGGGAAGCTGGAGCCGGAAGAGCGGCCGATGTTGGTTAAGACTTTCACCGTTATCCTCTGGAAGAAAGTGGTAGGAATGGATTGGGACATCCGGATTTTACGAGGAGAGTGAAAACCGGATGTCTCAATCCAGAGCCATATGCGTGGGACGGTCTGCGTTGAAGAAAGCCCCGCACCTGCCTTCAGTCAACCGCATAGACTTTCCACGTTGAGCTAATAGTATTTAATAACCCCCCCTCCCACCGTAGTGAATAACACGGGAACACACTTTTCCCATCCACTTACCCCCCAGTAGAGAATAACACGGGAACACACTTTTCCCATCCACTTACCCCCCCCCGTAGAGAATAACACGGGAACACACTTTTCCCATCCAATTACCCCCCGTAGAGAATAACACGGAAACACACTTTTCCCATCCAATTACCCCCCGTAGGGAATAACACGGAAACACACTTTTCCCATCCAATTACCCCCCGTAGAGAATAACACGGAAACACACTTTTCCCATCCACTTACCCCCCCCGTAGAGAATAACACGGGAACACACTTTTCCCATCCAATTACCCCCCGTAGAGAATAACACGGGAACACACTTTTCCCATCCACTTACCCCCCAGTAGAGAATAACACGGGAACACACTTTTCCCATCCACTTACCCCCCAGTAGAGAATAACACGGGAACACACTTTTCCCATCCATTTACCCCCCAGTAGAGAATAACATGGGAACACACTTTTCCCATCCACTTACCCCCCAGTAGAGAATAACATGGGAACACACTTTTCCCATCCAATTACCCCCCGTAGAGAATAACACGGAAACACACTTTTCCCATCCAATTACCCCCCGTAGAGAATAACACAGGAACACACTTTTCCCATCCACTTACCCCCCAGTAGAGAATAACACGGGAACACACTTTTCCCATCCACTTACCCCCCCCCCCGTAGAGAATAACACGGGATCACACTTTTCCCATCCAATTACCCCCCGTAGAGAATAACACGGAAACACACTTTTCCCATCCACTTACCCCTCCCCCCCCGTAGAGAATAACACGGAAACACACTTTTCCCATCCAATTACCCCCCGTAGAGAATAACACGGAAACACACTTTTCCCATCCACTTACCCCCCCCGTAGAGAATAACACGGGAACACACTTTTCCCATCCAATTACCCCCCGTAGAGAATAACACGGAAACACACTTTTCCCATCCAATTACCCCCCGTAGAGAATAACACGGAAACACACTTTTCCCATCCAATTACCCCCCGTAGAGAATAACACGGAAACACACTTTTCCCATCCACTTACCCCCCCCCGTAGAGAATAACACGGGAACACACTTTTCCCATCCAATTACCCCCCGTAGAGAATAACACGGGAACACACTTTTCCCATCCACTTACCCCCCAGTAGAGAATAACACGGGAACACACTTTTCCCATCCACTTACCCCCCAGTAGAGAATAACACGGGAACACACTTTTCCCATCCATTTACCCCCCAGTAGAGAATAACATGGGAACACACTTTTCCCATCCACTTACCCCCCAGTAGAGAATAACATGGGAACACACTTTTCCCATCCAATTACCCCCCGTAGAGAATAACACGGAAACACACTTTTCCCATCCAATTACCCCCCGTAGAGAATAACACAGGAACACACTTTTCCCATCCACTTACCCCCCAGTAGAGAATAACACGGGAACACACTTTTCCCATCCACTTACCCCCCCCCCCCCGTAGAGAATAACACGGGATCACACTTTTCCCATCCAATTACCCCCCGTAGAGAATAACACGGAAACACACTTTTCCCATCCACTTACCCCTCCCCCCCCGTAGAGAATAACACGGAAACACACTTTTCCCATCCAATTACCCCCCGTAGAGAATAACACGGAAACACACTTTTCCCATCCACTTACCCCCCCCGTAGAGAATAACACGGGAACACACTTTTCCCATCCAATTACCCCCCGTAGAGAATAACACGGAAACACACTTTTCCCATCCAATTACCCCCCGTAGAGAATAACACGGAAACACACTTTTCCCATCCAATTACCCCCCGTAGAGAATAACACGGAAACACACTTTTCCCATCCACTTACCCCCCCCGTAGAGAATAACACGGGAACACACTTTTCCCATCCAATTACCCCCCGTAGAGAATAACACGGGAACACACTTTTCCCATCCACTTACCCCCCAGTAGAGAATAACACGGGAACACACTTTTCCCATCCACTTACCCCCCAGTAGAGAATAACACGGGAACACACTTTTCCCATCCATTTACCCCCCAGTAGAGAATAACATGGGAACACACTTTTCCCATCCACTTACCCCCCAGTAGAGAATAACATGGGAACACACTTTTCCCATCCAATTACCCCCCGTAGAGAATAACACGGAAACACACTTTTCCCATCCAATTACCCCCCGTAGAGAATAACACAGGAACACACTTTTCCCATCCACTTACCCCCCAGTAGAGAATAACACGGGAACACACTTTTCCCATCCACTTACCCCCCCCCCCGTAGAGAATAACACGGGATCACACTTTTCCCATCCAATTACCCCCCGTAGAGAATAACACGGAAACACACTTTTCCCATCCACTTACCCCTCCCCCCCCGTAGAGAATAACACGGAAACACACTTTTCCCATCCAATTACCCCCCGTAGAGAATAACACGGAAACACACTTTTCCCATCCACTTACCCCCCCCGTAGAGAATAACACGGGAACACACTTTTCCCATCCAATTACCCCCCGTAGAGAATAACACGGAAACACACTTTTCCCATCCAATTACCCCCCGTAGAGAATAACACGGAAACACACTTTTCCCATCCAATTACCCCCCGTAGAGAATAACACGGAAACACACTTTTCCCATCCACTTACCCCCCCCCTTAGAGAATAACACGGGAACACACTTTTCCCATCCAATTACCCCCCGTAGAGAATAACACGGGAACACACTTTTCCCATCCACTTACCCCCCAGTAGAGAATAACACGGGAACACACTTTTCCCATCCATTTACCCCCCAGTAGAGAATAACATGGGAACACACTTTTCCCATCCACTTACCCCCCAGTAGAGAATAACATGGGAACACACTTTTCCCATCCAATTACCCCCCGTAGAGAATAACACGGAAACACACTTTTCCCATCCAATTACCCCCCGTAGAGAATAACACAGGAACACACTTTTCCCATCCACTTACCCCCCCCCCCCCCCCGTAGAGAATAACACGGGATCACACTTTTCCCATCCAATTACCCCCCGTAGAGAATAACACGGAAACACACTTTTCCCATCCACTTACCCCTCCCCCCCCGTAGAGAATAACACGGAAACACACTTTTCCCATCCAATTACCCCCCGTAGAGAATAACACGGAAACACACTTTTCCCATCCACTTACCCCCCCCGTAGAGAATAACACGGGAACACACTTTTCCCATCCAATTACCCCCCGTAGAGAATAACACGGAAACACACTTTTCCCATCCAATTACCCCCCGTAGGGAATAACACGGAAACACACTTTTCCCATCCAATTACCCCCCGTAGAGAATAACACGGAAACACACTTTTCCCATCCACTTACCCCCCCCGTAGAGAATAACACGGGAACACACTTTTCCCATCCAATTACCCCCCGTAGAGAATAACACGGGAACACACTTTTCCCATCCACTTACCCCCCAGTAGAGAATAACACGGGAACACACTTTTCCCATCCACTTACCCCCCAGTAGAGAATAACACGGGAACACACTTTTCCCATCCATTTACCCCCCAGTAGAGAATAACATGGGAACACACTTTTCCCATCCACTTACCCCCCAGTAGAGAATAACATGGGAACACACTTTTCCCATCCAATTACCCCCCGTAGAGAATAACACGGAAACACACTTTTCCCATCCAATTACCCCCCGTAGAGAATAACACAGGAACACACTTTTCCCATCCACTTACCCCCCAGTAGAGAATAACACGGGAACACACTTTTCCCATCCACTTACCCCCCCCCCCCCCCGTAGAGAATAACACGGGATCACACTTTTCCCATCCAATTACCCCCCGTAGAGAATAACACGGAAACACACTTTTCCCATCCACTTACCCCTCCCCCCCCCCCGTAGAGAATAACACGGAAACACACTTTTCCCATCCATTTACCCCCCAGTAGAGAATAACATGGGAACACACTTTTCCCATCCACTTACCCCCCAGTAGAGAATAACATGGGAACACACTTTTCCCATCCAATTACCCCCCGTAGAGAATAACACGGAAACACACTTTTCCCATCCAATTACCCCCCGTAGAGAATAACACGGAAACACACTTTTCCCATCCACTTACCCCCCCCGTAGAGAATAACACGGGAACACACTTTTCCCATCCAATTACCCCCCGTAGAGAATAACACGGGAACACACTTTTCCCATCCACTTACCCCCCAGTAGAGAATAACACGGGAACACACTTTTCCCATCCACTTACCCCCCAGTAGAGAATAACACGGGAACACACTTTTCCCATCCATTTACCCCCCAGTAGAGAATAACATGGGAACACACTTTTCCCATCCACTTACCCCCCAGTAGAGAATAACATGGGAACACACTTTATCCCAGGACAAGCAGGCAGCATATTCCCATACATGGGTGACGTCACCGACGGAGCCCCGCAGCAGACAGCCTCGAAAGCAAACTTGCTTGAAGATCTCGATCTTTCGAGTACTGTAGCGCGCATGCGCGCGTGCCTTCCCGCCCGAACTAGGGGGCGCATCTCCTGTGAGGATCCTCAGTTCATTTAATTCCGCGGAGACAAGAAGACACGTTTTTCTTCATTTCTGCAGCAAATTGCCTTCTTTTCACCGCGGCTGTTTCTTTTTTTCGAATTAGTTCGGTCGCTGTGCTCTTCAATTTCTCCTTTTCTTTTTTCTTTTTAAAAAAAACAACAAAAAAAACAAATTTTTTTTGTTGTTTCTTTTCTTTCTTGTCCGGCCGGTGAGCCTTGGGCCTAGGCCCAATTGCTCCTTCCGTTCGACACGGACTTTATTTTTTCTATGTCCCGGCCCCTTACCGGGTTTAAACGTTGTCGTCAGTGCAATCGGGTGATTTCAGTCACCGATCCCCACTGCCGCTGTCTTCAGTGCCTGGGTCCTTCCCATTCTCCAGAAGAAATGTCACAAGGCGGTGAGGGATGCCAAACAGGAATATGAGGAAAAAATAGCCCAGGAGGCCAAAAACTTCAAGCCCTTCTTTAGATACGTGAAAGGGAAAAAACCTGCAAAAGAGGCAGTGGGACCCCTGGACGACCAGGGAAGAAAAGGGTACATCAAGGAAGATAAACAAATCGCAGACAAACTAAATTCCTTCTTTGCATCCGTCTTTACGATGGAGGACACCTCAACAATACCTGAAGCGGAGAAAGTGTTTGCAGGAGAAATAGAAGACAGCCTCACCACAGTTGAAGTGGACTTAGACCAGATATACTATCAGATCGACAAACTTAAAAGTGACAAATCCCCTGGACCGGATGGAATTCACCCGAGAGTCTTAAAGGAATTGAAGGTTGAAATCGGAGAGTTATTGCACAAACTTGCAAACCTGACAATCAGAACTGGACAGATACCGGACGACTGGAGGATAGCGAACGTCACGCCAATTTTCAAAAAAGGATCGAGAGGGGAACCGGGCAACTATGGGCCTGTGAGTCTTACGTCGGTCCCCGGCAAGATGGTTGAAGCACTGATCAAGGATAGCATAGTCCGGCACTTGGACGCACACGACTTGATGAAACCCAGTCAACATGGATTCAGGAAAGGGAAATCATGTTTGACGAATTTACTCCAATTTTTTGAGACTGTGAACGAGCAAATTGATAGTGGGAAGCCGGTGGACATAATATACTTGGACTTCCAGAAAGCGTTCGACAAAGTTCCACACGAAAGACTTCTCAGGAAACTACAAAGCCATGGCATAGAGGGAGATATACAAAGATGGATAGGCAAATGGCTGGAAAACCGAAAGCAGAGAGTGGGCATAAATGGGAAGTTCTCCGACTGGGAGAAAGTGACTAGTGGTGTACCCCAGGGTTCGTTACTTGGGCCGATCCTTTTTAATATTTATATCAATGACCTGGAAGAAGGAACATCCAGTGAGATCATCAAGTTTGCAGACGATACAAAACTATGCCGGGCAATCAGATCGCAGGAGGATAGAGAGGAACTCCAGAGCGACTTGTGTCGGTTAGAAACATGGGCGGAGAAATGGCAGATGAAGTTCAATGTGGAGAAATGCAAGGTAATGCATTTAGGCAATAAGAATAAGGAATACGAGTATACAATGTCAGGTGCAACTCTGGGGAAGAGTGAACAAGAAAAGGACCTGGGTGTACTGATAGATAGGACCCTGAAGCCGTCGGCACAATGCGCGGCAGCGGCAAAGAAGGTAAATAGAATGTTGGGCATGATAAAGAAAGGAATCTCGAGTAGATCGGAGAAAGTTATAATGCCGCTTTATAGGGCAATGATCAGACCACACTTGGAATACTGCGTCCAACATTGGTCTCCCTACCTAAAGAAGGATATAAAACTGCTGGAGAGGGTGCAGAGACGAGCAACAAAACTGGTGAAGGGTATGGAGAAACTGGAATACGAGGATAGACTTATAACACTAGGATTGTTCTCCCTTGAGAAAAGGAGACTGCGTGGGGATATGATCGAGACCTTCAAAATACTGAAAGGAATCGACAAAATAGAGCAGAGAAGATTATTTACATTGTCCAATTTGACACGGACTAGAGGACATGTAATGAAGCTAAGGGGGGACAGGTTCAGGACTAATGTCAGGAGGTTCTGCTTCACTCAGAGAGTGGTTGACGCCTGGAATGCTCTCCCAGAGGAGATTATTGCGGAATCGACCGTCCTAGGCTTCAAGAGCAAACTAGATGCATATCTCCTTAAGAGAGGCATATAAAGATATGGTGGACTATAAATTACACCAGGTGTACACCTGGCAGGGCCTCCGCGTGTGCGGATCGCCAGACTTGATGGACCGAAGGTCTGATCCGGAGATGGCAGTTCTTATGTTCTTATGACTGTCACCGTTGCTTCACTCTCACGCCACGGGCCTTTCGACGACGGTGTGCCCAATTTTTTCAACTTTTTGGAGACATGGAGCAATCTTCGGATCCTGCCTCGACCGCGGCGGCTGCCCCGGTCTCGAAGGCTTCGACTCCGTCCACATCGACGCCCACGGTCTCGAAGGCTTCGACCCTGGTTCCGGCTGGAGCCTCGGTCTCGAAAGCCTCGACCATGCCTCCTTCGGTTCCCTCGAAGACAGTGACCTCGGTGAAATCTTCCATAGGGGGGTAAGTCTCCTGGTTCTATTTCACGTGCCGTACCTAAGAAGCCACCCGAGTCCTCTTCACGCCCATCTTCCAAGCGTACCTCCAAGATAAGGGAATACTCACCTTCGAGGTCGCCCTCTTCAGAGCGTACTGCTGCACCTACGAGACCGAAATCTTCTGTCTCGGTGCCGATGCTGGAGGACATGCTAAAGTCTATCTTGACCACTCAGATTTCCTCATTGGTGGCTCAATTGGTTCAGTCCTCGACCTTGCCTCGGGTGGATCAGCCTGTCACCCAGCCACAGCTTCCAGTGTCTCGAGGCCGATCCCGGACTCCGAAGAGGACACCTTCTTCGGATTCTTCTCCGGAATCACCTCCTCCGAAGCATCGCTCGAAGCATTCGAAACATCTTGCTTCCAAGCATCGAGGGGAGTCTTCTGCTTTTGACACCGAGACTTCATTGCCTCGTTCTTCGAAATTGAAGCAGAGCTCTCGACACCACAGAGCATCGAATCGAAGCCCTTCTCGACCGAGGACTCCACCGTCGAAGACCACTCGTCGAGACACTTCTCCTCAGACTTCGACCCACTCAGTACCACGTACACCTGGTACTTCTCCATCCAGGAGTCTTAAGAGGAAACATTCTCTTACTCCACCTCACAGTACAACTTCTTCTGTGACTCTACGTCTTGAATCAGAACCACTCTCACCATACTCTAGAGAAGCTTCTCCTTCTTACTCAGCACTTCCTAAATCTCGCAGTGTGTCACCTGAGGAAGCATCTGATTCAAAATCCATTTCATTTGCCAAATTTATTTTCGATATGGGACAAGCTCTCAAACTAGATCTTCATTCAGATTCAAAATACACTCCTGAATATTTAGCAGATATGGAGCATCCTCATCCACCTAAAGAGTCACTACGGTTACCAATGACTCCTGTTCTCAAACAAACCTTTGTTCGTAACATGGAGACTCCTTATTCTATCACTGCCATTCCATCTAAATTGGAATCTCGTTATCGAACAGTTCCATGTAAAGGTTATGAAAAATCTCAACTTTCCCATCAATCCCTGGTAGTGGAATCATCTCTGAAGAAAGCGCATCCCTCAAAAATTTACGCTTCAGTTCCTCCAGGCAGAGAAGGTCGTACTATGGATAAGTTTGGTCGCCGATTGTACCAGAACTCTATGATGGCAAATAGAGTTCTTAATTATAGCTACATATTTACATCTTACTTCAACCACTTTCTGAAGATCTTACCATCTTTTTACCCGGATATCTCCACAACTCGTCTGTCTGAATTCAAACTTATTCTTAAGACTCTTTCTCAATTGAGACTCTTCATGCTTCAAGCTTCCTATGATGCCTTTGAACTATCTTCTCGTGTCTCTGCTTTTGCTGTAGCTATGCGTCGTTTGGCATGGTTACGCATTGTTGACATGGATCCCAATCTTCAAAATCGATTGGCGAATCTACCTTGTCAGGGGAATGAATTGTTTGATGATTCTATTGAAGCAGCTACTAAGCGTCTTTCAGAACATGAACGCTCTTTTGCTTCTCTCATCAGACCAAAACCGAAATCTACACCAACCAGAAGTTTTAAACAGACTCCACGTCGTTATCCTCAGAAAACGACTCCTGCTTTTTCCAGGCCTCCTCCTCGTCATCCTCCGCAACAACAGCGCCAGCAAAAGTCTCAGACTCCCGCTGCTACCAAACCAGCTCAGTCTTTTTGACAGTCTCAGCCTGAGCATTCAAATTTCTCTGTTTCCAAATTCTCCCCTCCCCATAGGGGGTCGCATTTCCCAGTTCTATCACCAGTGGGAGCTCATTACATCAGATCTCTGGGTGCTTACCATCCTACGAGAGGGATACTCTCTTCGGTTCCTTCAGGTACCTCCAGATCGCCATCCAAGAGAGTGTCCTTCCGATCTGTCGCACCTTCCCCTTCTTCTTCAAGAAGCTCGGGCCCTTCTTCGCCTGCGAGCTGTGGAGGAAGTTCCTCTTCCACAAAGGAACTTGGGATTCTACTCCCGTTATTTTCTAGTTCCCAAAAAGACGGGGGATTTACGACCGATCCTAGATCTCAGAGCTCTCAACAAATGTCTAGTCAAAGAGAAATTTCGAATGCTCACTCTGCAAACTTTATATTCCTTAATGGATCAAGGGGATTGGATGTGCTCCCTCGATCTCAAAGAGGCGTATACTCATATCCCTATTCATCCAGCATTTCGCAAGTACCTCAGATTTCAAGTAGGAAGCCTTCATCTACAGTACCGAGTTCTCCCCTTCGGGTTGGCTTCTTCTCCCAGAGTGTTCACAAAATGTCTGGTGGTGGTGGCTGCAGCTCTTCGCAACCAGGGTCTCCAAGTATTTCCATACCTCGACGACTGGCTCATAAAAGCTCCCTCTTTTTCAGAGGTTATTGCAGCGACCCAACAGACTATTCTTTTTCTACAAAGTTTGGGATTTCCCAAATCTCAGTTGACTCCTTCTCAGTCTCTCCAGTTCATAGGAGCGACTCTGGACACTACCAATATGAGAGCCTACCTTCCGAAATCGCATCAGGACGCCCTTCTTCAGATTTCTCAACAAGTCTTCCACCTTTCATCTGTTCCAGCACGAAAGATGATGGTTCTACTAGGTCACATGGCTTCTACAGTTCATGTGATTCCTTTTGCCAGACTTCACCTTCGTATTCCTCAATGGACACTTGCATCCCAATGGCAGCAAACTGTGGATCCACCATCTCGACTGATTTCCATAACTCCTTCATTGCGGAAGTCTCTCCGTTGGTGGATGCTCTCTTTCAATCTTTCAAGAGGCTTGCTGTTCCACCCGCTTCCTCATCAGAAAGTCCTCACCACCGACTCGTCAACATATGCATGGGGAGCACATGTGGACGGGCTTCGTACTCAGGGTCTATGGACTCAAGCAGACCGTCGGTATCATATCAATCTGTTGGAACTCAGAACGATCTTCTATGCTCTCAAAGCCTTTCAACATCTCCTTCACGACATGGTGATTCTGGTACGTACAGACAACCAAGTAGCCATGTATTATGTCAACAAACAGGGAGGGACGGGATCTCACTCCCTCTGTCAAGAAGCTCTGAAATTGTGGAATTGGGCAATTCTTCACAACATCTACCTCAGAGCTGTTTATATTCAGGGCCAACACAACTATTTGGCGGACAAATTGAGTCGTCTTCTACAGCCTCATGAATGGACACTCAATTCTCCAACTCTTCACCAAATCTTTGCTCGTTGGGGAACTCCGCAGATAGATCTGTTTGCTTCACCTCTCAACTTCAAACTGCCTCAATTTTGCTCCCGCATCTATACTCCTCAACGTCTCGAAGCGGATGCATTTCTACTGGACTGGAGGAATCTGTTCCTTTATGCTTTTCCTCCGTTTCCTCTGATTCTCAAGACTCTATTCAAACTGAAGTCAGAACATGCCACCATGATTCTGATAGCTCCTCGGTGGCCCAGACAACCATGGTTCTCCCTTCTACTTCAACTCAGCACCAGGGAGCCTCTTCTTCTACCAGTATTTCCCTCTCTACACTTAACAGCTTGGTACCTTTCTGTGTAACAGACTTTTCTCAATTTTCTCCATCTGTTCAAGATATTTTACTTGCTTCCAGAAAGCCATCAACTAGACAATGTTATGGCCAGAAATGGACTAGATTCTCTGCTTGGTGTTCTACACATCAATTATCACCCAGATCTTCATCCTTGACATCCGTTCTAGACTACTTACTTCATTTGTCACAGTCGGGACTTCAAACTACATCTATTCGAGTCCATCTTAGCGCTATAACTGCTTTTCATCAACCTCTAGATGGGAAACCTCTCTGCACATCCTATGGTTTCTCGCTTCATGAAAGGACTTCTTAATCTTCATCCACCACTTAAACCACCTCCAGTGGTCTGGGATCTCAATGTTGTTCTAGCTCATCTGATGAAACCTCCTTTTGAACCACTTGACAAAGCCCACCTCAAGTATCTCACTTGGAAGGTTGTGTTTCTCATTGCCCTCACATCTGCTCGAAGAGTCAGTGAGTTACAAGCTTTGGTTGCAGATCCACCCTTCACAGTTTTTCACCATGACAAGGTGGTCCTCCGTACTCATCCTAAATTTTTGCCTAAAGTTGTGTCAGAATTTCACATCAACCAGTCTATTATTCTACCTGTGTTTTTTCCAAAGCCTCACTCTCATCCTGGAGAAGCGGCTCTTCATACTTTGGACTGTAAACGTGCTTTAGCGTTCTACCTCCAACGCACTCAACTTCACAGAACATCTTCTCAACTTTTCATCTCATTTGACCCGAACAGGTTGGGTCGTCCTATCTCGAAACGCACCATCTCCAACTGGATGGCTGCTTGCATTTCTTTCTGCTATACTCAGGCTGGTCTTCCTCTGCAAGGTTGAGTGACGGGCCACAAAGTCAGAGCTATGGCGGCATCTGTAGCTTTTCTTCGATCAACACCTATTGAGGAAATCTGTAAGGCTGCCACTTGGTCCTCGGTTCATACTTTCACTTCTCATTATTGTGTCTGGATACTTTATCCAGGAGAGATGGCCAATTTGGCCAATCTGTTTTGCAAAATCTTTTTTCATAATTTGCCAACTTCCCTCCATCCCTTTCTACTTAGCTTGGAGGTCACCCATGTGTGGGAATATGCTGCCTGCTTGTCCTGGGATAAAGCACAGTTACTTACCGTAACAGTTGTTATCCAGGGACAGCAGGCAGATATTCCCACAACCCTCCCACCTCCCCGGGTTAGCTTCTTAGCTAGGTACCTGAACTGAGGATCCTCACAGGAGATGCGCCCCCTAGTTCGGGCGGGAAGGCACGCGCGCATGCGCGCTACAGCACTCGAAAAATCGAGATCTTCAAGCAAGTTTGCTTTCGAGGCTGTCCGCTGCGGGGCTCCGTCGGTGACGTCACCCATGTGTGGGAATATCTGCCTGCTGTCCCTGGATAACAACTGTTACGGTAAGTAACTGTGCTTTTCCCATCCACTTGCCCCCCCTCCCCCCGTAGAGAATAACATGGAAACACACTTTTCCCATCCACTTACCCCCCCCTCCAGTAGAGAATAACACGGGAACACACTTTTCCCATCCACTTACCCCCCCCAGTAGAGAATAACTAGGAACACACTTTTCCCTTCAACTTACCCCCCCCCTGTAGAGAATAACACGGGAACACACTTTTCCCATCCACTTACCCCCCCCCTCCAGTAGAGAATAACACAGGAACACATTTTTCCCATCCACTAACCCCCCAGTAGAGAATAACACGGGAATACACTTTTCCCATCCACTTACCCCCCCCCCCCCCAAGTAGAGAATAACACGGGAACACTCTTTTCCCATCCACTTACTCTCCTGCAGTAGAGAATAACACGGGAACACACTTTTCCAATCCACTTACCCCCCCAGTAGAGAATAACACGGGAACACACTTTTCCCATCCACTTACCCCCCCAGTAGAGAATAACATGGGGACACACTTTTCCCATCCACTTACCCCCCCAAGTAGAGAATAACACGGGAACACACTTTTCCCATCCACTTACCCTCCCCCAGTAGAGAATAACACGGGGACATACTTTTCCCATCCACTTATCCCCCCCCTCCAGTAGAGAATAATAGGGGACACACTTTTCCCATCCACTTCCCCCCCAGTAGAGAATAACACGGGAACACACTTTCCCATCCACTTACCCCCCCCCCAGTAGAGAATAACACGGGGACACACTTTTCCCATCCCTTCCTCATTCCTGTAAGCTCTGCCTTAACTGCACAAGCCTCCAACACTGATGATGTACTGAGACTGGAGTCGGTGCAAAGAATGGCCACCCGGATGGTCTCGGGACTCAAGGATCTACCATACGAAAAACGGCTTGACAAATTACAGCTATACTCGCTCGAGGAGCGCAGAGAGAGGGGGGACATGATCGAGACGTTCAAGTATCTTACGGGCCGCATTGAGGCGGAGGAAGATATCTTCTTTTTCAAGGGTCCCACGACAACAAGAGGGCATCCGTTGAAAATCAGGGGTGGGAAACTACGAGGTGACACCAGGAAATTCTTTTTCACTGAAAGAGTGGTTGATCGCTGGAATAGTCTTCCACTACAGGTGATTGAGGCCAGCAGCGTGCCTGATTTTAAGGCCAAATGGGATCGGCACATGGGATCTATTCACAGGGCAAAGGTAGGGGAGGGACATTAAGGTGGGCAGACTAGATGGGCCGTGGGCCCTTATCTGCCGTCTATTTCTATGTTTCTATGTTAAAAAGTGGTTGAGATTTGTGCGGATGAGGATGGGGCAAAATGGGTCCCCATGTCATTCTCTACTAGGAAAAAAAGTTCTATAATATCTGGAACATAAAGTAAAATGAATAAATCAATTAAATCTTCATTAAAGACCTCAGTGTGGATTGGTTAGTCAAGTCAATACTTCAACCCGTGTACGGAGAGACACATATTATATAACTTTTTTCCTAGTAGTTTAAGTCGGTAAACTCGGGTCCTCCCTCCACTTCAGAATCGCTCAGCTCTGGAATAGTCTCCCTTCCCCTCTCCGCAACTTGAGCCCCCTTCTACCATTCCGTAAGCTTCTGAAGACTTGGCTCTTCTCCAAAACGTAACCCGTCCCCTCCCTATTATTATCACACCTAACCTCTCTCTTACTTACTTTTATAAACCCACTGGAGTTCCGTTGCTTCCTATCCATGTAAACCGTGTCGAGCTCCACCTGTGGAGATGATGCGGTATATAAACCCAAGATTTAGATTTAGATTTAGATTTAGATCTATTACAGTGGTTCCCAAACCTGTCCTGGGGGACCCCCAGCCAGTCAGGTTTTCAAGATATCCCTAATGAATATGCATGAGAGAGATTTGCATATAATGGAAGTGACAGGTATGCAAATCTCTCTCATGCATATTCATTAGGGATATCTTGAAAACCTGACTGGCTGGGGGTCCCCCAGGACAGGTTTGGGAACCACTGCTCTAATATAACTCGGGTTTTGTTACTACGATAATTCACCGCCAATTGTGGGACATAGACCTTACTTCTCACAACTCTTTCCGAAAGAGTCTTTCTCAATGGTTTCCAATCCATTTCGATTTAGGCATCACCTGTGCCTATACAGTTGTGAATTTGCTTCACTTTTTCTGGAAGGGCGTTCTCTGTGAAAAAAGCATTTCTTCATGTTTCTCCTAAGTCTACCTCTGCAAGTTCTTTTCATTTTCTCTAGTTCTACCACACCAAGTTCCAAGTTTATTAGAAGATTGATATCCCACTTTATCAAAGTCAAACTGGCTTATATAAAAATTCAAAATTAATGGGGAAAATTACAGACTGACTGACTGACAAAATGAAACAAGGTTGGACATAAGTTATGTAGGGAAGAAATACAATGTTTGATAAAAAAGATTACGATAAATGGAAAATACAATAAGGAAGGGAAGTAATCTTTCTGCATGGGAGAGTGACATGGGAGAGAGGACATAATTTGAGGTTGAGGGGTGGTAGATTCAGGGGCAATGTTAGGAAATTCTACTTTACGGAGAGGGTGGTGGATGCCTGGAATGCGCTCCCGAGAGAGGTGGTGGAGAGTAAAACTGTGACTGAGTTCAAAGAAGCGTGGGATGAACACAGAAGATTTAGAATCAGAAAATAATATTAAAGATTGAACTAGGCCAGTTACTGGGCAGACTTGTACGGTCTGTGTCTGTGTATGGCCGTTTGGAGGAGGATGGGCAGGGGAGGGCTTCAATGGCTAGGAGGGTGTAGATGGGCTGGAGTAAGTCTTAACAGAGATTTCGGCAGTTGGAACCCAAGCACAGTACCGGGTAAAGCTTTGGATTCTCGCCCAGAAATAGCTAAGAAGAAAAAAAAAATAATAATAATTTAAATTGAATCAGATTGGGCAGACTGGATGGACCATTCGGGTCTTTATCTGCCGTCATCTACTATGTTACTATGTTACTATGAGTGCTTATAGATTGAAGGCGTCTCTGAATAGAAACTTTTTTAGGCTGGATTTGACTTTATCTATTCCTCATGAAGAGGAGTTGGTAGCGAGTTCCATAAGGTGAGCGCTGTGACTGAAAGATTGTTTTTCGAGTAGTATCATAGAAAATATGATGTAGGGAAGGGACAGCTAAGAAGTTTTGAGACTTTGATCTTAGTGCTCTTGCTGGGCTAAGGAGATAATCAATCTATCTAGGAACCCTGGAGAATGGAATAATTTTGTCTTAAATGTTAACAATATAATTTTATAAGTGATTCAATGAGTGAGTGGTGCCAGTGAGCTTTTATTAGTAGAGGTTCATGTGATCAAATTGTTTTGCTTTAAAAATTAGTTTCACAGCTGAATTTTGAATAATTTGTAGACATCTTAATTCCTTTTATGTAATTGTTTGGTATAAGGCATTATAGTAATCTAGGTGGGAAATTTATTAGGGAATGAATTAAGATGCTTTTGCACTCTAGCCTGGCCCCGCGCCACTCCCTGAATGGCTGACATCGATTCTTGCGAGTCCCGCGAGAACTGACGGCAGCCATTCAGGAAGTAGTGCTGGGGCCAGGCTGGAGCACAAAAGCTTGCTCCTGCTTTTGTGGTCAGTGGCGCACAGACATGATGAGGAAGCCATCCAACGAGGGAGGGGCAGGGGCATGGAAAGCTTGCTCCTGCCAATACACCGCTAGACTGCCATCATTTAAAAAGGTACCGGGAGGTGGTGGTGGTAAAAATTGTTAGTCGGCTGGGACGGATCCCTCCTGTCCCGGCCTACCATTAGACCACCAGAGGGGGGACAGGGTTCAGAGCCTGACAGGGAGGGGGGACTGGGTGCATAGCCTGGTATATTTTATTAAATATATTAGTACACAATTTGGTTCAGAATGGTTTTTTCCTTGGTTTTCTTCCTCTAAACCTAGGTGCGTCTTATAGTGCGAAAAATACGGTAAGTAACACTAATTTCCTGTGGTCAATGTAAGAAAGGATCAAGGTGGAAAGTTCAATAAGGGAATGTTCAATAGAGTGATTTGATCTGAATCCTGTTTGATTTGGGTGGAGTACATTAGTTTTTTCTATAAATTCTGAAACTTGGTTGAATACGATCTTTTCAATTATCTTAGCCAGAAAAGGTAGATTAGCTATTGGTCGATAATTTGCACAGTTTATTTTTTAGTAGAATTATGCTTTCCAAGTCTTGGATAACTTTCCTAGTAATAAGCTATTTGGTACTATATTATGAATGAATGGTCCAAAGGTTGTGAAGTAGCATTTCAGAACGATTGGAGGGACTGGGTTCAAAGACGATCCTGTTATATTCTTGGTTTTTATCAGCTGGTTAATTTCTGTTACCATTGAAATTGAAAAAGTCGAATATTTGCTAAATGGGAGGCTTGAAGATTCTGGTATCGTACCTTGGAAAGTCTGTATAGAAGAGGCAACTAATTGGCTATGTAACTGTTTTATTTTGTTTATTTTTTATAAAGTAAAATGCTAGATCCTGAGCAGGATTTTCTGTTTGTTTGTGGTCTGCTTATTTTTTGACATAAGCGATTTAAATATTGAATAGCGGGTAGAAGTATTTTTTGTTTTGGAAATTTGTTCTGAATAATAGTTCTTTGTAACCTGAGTTATTGATAGTTTAAGTCAGATTTTTGTTTTCGCCATCAACGTTCGTCAGAACACAATTGTTGCTTAAGTAATTTAAACTCAGCAGTATACCAAGGGTTCTTGTTATGTGTTTCCGAGAGTGTAACCTGAGTGATTGGAGCTAGTGTATCTAATAAGCTGTTTGTAGATTACCAGATTCTTATCTGAACTTCTGGGGGAAGAGAGTTGAAGTTGTCTAAGTTTAATTCAAAATTATTTGAGATGTTTGATTCCTGTAACTATAAGTTTTATAGTTTGGTTCTTGAATGTCTCTGGAAGAATTTGTTTGACTATTAATAGTTTCAAGTTTTATTAAAATTTTGATGTATCGAAATATCATAAATTCAAAGCGATTTTACATCTAAAAACAGGATCTTAGTTATTAACTACAACAAACACACGAACATTACGAACTGATATGTAGGGGGAACTACAATAAGCATAGTAAAGGAAACATAAAAGGTAAATTCAAAGGGAGGGTAAAATTTTTTTTTAAAGTATTAATAAGAATTAAAAGAGAACATTAAGAGTTTGTTGTTTTTTAAAAAAAATTTCTCGGGACCTAAGACAGAGGAGACGTGAGTTTCTGCAGAGATCAGTGTCGAAGGAGAATCCGACAATTAGGTCTCGAAGACATCCTTGTACAACCAGCATTTTAACAGTCCTTTAAATTTACTTAGTGATTTTTCTTCCTTAATAAATGATGGTAAGGAGTTCCACATTCTGGGCGCTGTAACTGCAAAGATTGTATCTTGTCTTGTATTTATTATGCTAAGCGATGGAATTACTAGTAGGTTTTTGTCCTCTGATCTCAAACTTCTAGTAGGAATATATGGAATAATGTACCTTTCTAGGAATGATGGAGCTTTAATATTTTGAATGTTAATAGTGTTATTTTATAGGAGATTCTGTATCATATCACATCTCTCTCTCTCCTTTTCTCCAATGTGTACATATTTAAATCCTCTAATCCAGTGGTCTCAAACTCAAACCCTTTTTGGGGCCACATTTTGGATTTGTAGAGCCACAGAAAAAATAGTTAATGTCTTATTAAAGAAATGACAATTTTGCATGAGGTAAAACTCTTTATGGTTTATAAAACTTTCCTTTAACAGTTAAAAGGAAAGATATATAAACTAAAGTTTTACCTTATGCAAAATTGTCATTTCTTTAATAAGACATAAACTATTTTTTCTGCGGCCCTCCAAGTACTCAATTTTTTCTGCAGCCCTCACATTTAAAGTTTAATATCTTTTCTTTCTTAAAACTGACACATTTCAATCACTATATTGAAAATAAAATCATTTTCCCTACCTTTGTTGTCTGGTGACTTTATTTTTCTGTACTTTCAACTATGTTTCCAGGGCCTTCTTGTCCTTTGACTGTTTTTCTCTTTGTCTTCACGTTCTGCCTTGCATCCATCTTTGGCATTAACTTAATGTTCAATTTTTCTGCTTTCTTTTCAAAATCTACGTTTCCATGTCTTCCCTTCCCTTCCTATCTCTCTCTTCTTCCGTCCTATTTCCATGGTCTGGCATCTCTTTCCTTCCTTTCTCTCTCTCCCTCCTTCCTTCCTTTCCCCTGGTCTGGCATCTGTCTCCTACCCTTCCCCCATGCCCTGGCATCTCTCCCAACCCCTCCATGGTCTGATATCTCCTTTCCTTCCCTCCCTCCCATGAACTTGGCTTCTCTTGTTCCTCTCCTCTCCCTTCTCCTTCCTTCCCTCTCTTTCCCCAATTGGGTGCAGCAGCAACAGAAGCAGCATTTCCCTTCCCCCTTTCCTGGAAGGAGAGGCATTTCTCTTCCCCTTTCCATCCCTATCCCTTTCCCTGTACAGCAGCAGCAGCAGCATTTCCCTAGGGTACCCCTTTCCTTTGCAGCAGAAGCATTTCTCTTTCCCCTCCCCTTCCGTTCCCTTCCTTGTGGAGCAGCAGCGTGTCTGGCCGCTCAGTTGATCTTTCCATTTAAAGCCGCAGGTGGCAGCTCCACGTGAGATCCGTGCCTGCGTCTGAAGCCTCTCTGATGTTGTGACGATGCAGGAGTGGATAGCGTGAGGAGCCGCCAACCCGCAGCTTTGAACGGAACAATGGACTGAGCCGGCCAGACACGCTGCTGCTCCAAAAGGAAGGGAAAGGGGAAGAGAAATGCTGTCTTGATTGCATCCAGACTGCGGACCGCAAAATAGACCTGGAGAGCCGCATGCGGCCCGTGGGCCGCATGTTTGAGACCGCTGCTCTAGTCTCTTTTCATACATATTTTTTATTACCTTCCTCTGAACCCTTTTATGTCCTTTAAGAGATAATACTTCTACAACCACCACTTTACTATGGTGACGAGTCAAAACCGCTCGAGACAATCGCGCATAGGACATCAGCTCGCTGGATTGAAACACTATTTTAAAGCCCCCCCACTTTAATTAGAACTGTTGGTGTTCCCACCATTACAGAGGAAACTAATTTTTCCCTAAAAAATAGAAAAAGGCTGTTTCCTTTGTAATGGAGGGTTCCCTCCTTCAACACCCCCCTCCCAATGGGAGCACCAACAGTTCTAAGTAAAGTGGGGTGGTACCACCCCCCTCGGAGCGCTTTAAAAATAGTGTTTCAATCCAGCGAGCTGACGTCCTGCGCGCGATTGTCTGCCCTGCATTGTCTGTGTGCGATTGTCTCAAAAGGTTTCGTTTGTGCCCCCTTTACTATACTAGTCCAAATGCTCACCCTAACACAACTTGATTATTGCAACTCCCTATATGCTTGCATAACCTCTTCTAATATGTGTAAGCTCCAAATGATTCAAAACACTGCAATCAGATTGATTTGTGGCTTAAATAAATTTGACCCCTTCTCTGCCTACTACCAACAACTTCATTGTCTACCCATAGATGTTCGAATTTTGTTTAAACTATCTTGCATTGTCTACCATTCCCTTGACACCAGTGCTCCTGAACATATAATCAACTTGTTCTCCAATTCATTCTTCACATCATCTAAAATCAGCAACACACAACAACTTCTCCCATCATCCAAGGGAGTGAAATACAAACAGATATTCAATACCCTATTGACCTATACAGCCACAAGAACCTGAAACAACCTCCCCGCAACAATAAGGACAGAGACAACTTACTGTATTTTTCACTCTATAAGATGCACCGGACCATAAGACGCACCCACCTATAGAGGAAGAAAACCCAGGAAAAATAAATTCCCTGCCCTGCCCTGTACCCCTTCTGGTGGTCTAGTGGTAGGCCGGGACAGGGTCTTATAGAGCGAAAAAACCTTGGGAAGTGTAGGAACCCCCCCCCCTGGTAGGCAGCAGAGGCATCCCCCCCCCGGTAGGCAGCAGAGGCATCCCCCCCCCGTAGGCAGCAGAGGCACCCCCCCGTAGGCAGCAGAGGCACCCCCCCGTAGGCAGCAGAGGCACCCCCCCCCGTAGGCAGCAGAGGCACCCCCCCCGTAGGCAGCAGAGGCACCCCCCGTAGGCAGCAGAGGCACCCCCCCGTAGGCAGCAGAGGCACCCCCCCGTAGGCAGCAGAGGCACCCCACCCCCCCGTAGGCAGCAGAGGCTTCCCACCCACCCACCCCATAGGCAGCAGAGGCTTCCCATCCCCCCGTAGGCAGCAGAGGCTTCCCACCCCCCCGTAGGCAGCAGAGGCTTCCCACCCCCCCGTAGGCAGCAGAGGCTTCCCACCCCCCCCGTAGGCAGCAGAGGCTTCCCACCCTCCCCATAGGCAGCAGAGGCTTCCCACCTCCCCGTAGGCAGCAGAGGCTTCCCCCCCCCCCCGTAGGCAGCAGAGGCTTCCCTCCCCCCCGTAGGCAGCAAAGGCATCCCCCCATAGGCATCAGAGGCATCCCCCCCGTAAGCATCAGAGGCATCCCCCCCGTAGGCAGCAGAGGCATCCCCTCCCCCCCGCCGTAGGCAGCAGAGGCACCCCCCCGTAGGCAGCAGAGGCACCCCCCCGTAGGCAGCAGAGGCACCCCACCCCCCGTAGGCAGCAGAGGCACCCCACCCCCCCCGTAGGCAGCAGAGGCACCCCCCCCCCCCCCCGTAGGCAGCAGAGGCTTCCCACCCCCCCGTAGGCAGCAGAGGCTTCCCAACCCCCCCGTAGGCAGCAGAGGCTTCCCACCCCCCCATAGGCAGCAGAGGCTTCCCACCCCCCCGTAGGCAGCAGAGGCTTCCTCCCCCCGTAGGCAGCAGAGGCTTCCCTCCCCCCCGTAGGCAGCAAAGGCATCCCCCCCATATGCATCAGAGGCATCCCCCCCGTAAGCATCAGAGGCATCCCCCCCGTAGGCAGCAGAGGCATCCCCTCCCCCCCGCCGTAGGCAGCAGAGGAATCCCTCCCCCCCGTAGGCAGCAAAGGCATCCCCCCCATAGGCATCAGAGGCATCCCCCCCCGTAAGCATCAGAGGCATCCCCCCCGTAGGCAGCAGAGACATCCCCTCCCCCCCGCCGTAGGCAGCAGAGGCATCCCCTCCCCCCCGCCGTAGGCAGCAGAGGAATCCCTCCCCCCCGACGTAGGCAACAGAGGCATCCCCCCCCCGTAGGCAGCAGAGGCATCCCCACCCCGTAGGCAGCACAGGCACAACCCCCCTCCTCCCCGGTACCTTTTTTAAAGCCCCCTTTCCGCGCTCCTGCCTGTCTCCCTTGCCAGACGGCTCTTCTTTGGTTCAGGGCCGGGCAGAGCGGCGCAGAAGGCAGGCGCATACTGTTCACGTTCCTGCCTGGTCTGGCGCTGCTGCCCGATTGGCTACAATCAGTTATCACGAGTCGCTACTGAGGAATACCTTTTTCTTTATATCTCCTCCTTTCTATATTTTCCTTCTGTATTGCCTGAGCAAGTGTAGCTCTTTTGAATAAATGTGAAACTCCTAATAAAAGGAATGGGCATGGACAAGTTCCTGGAGGAACAGTCATAATGTATTGAGACAGACAAGGGTGAAACCACTGCTTGCCCTGGATTGGTAGCATGGAATATTGCTACTATTTGGGTTTTTGCCAGGTACTTGTGACCTGGATTGGCCACTGTGGAAACAGGATACTGGGCTAGATGGACTGTTGGTCTGACCCAGTATGACTATTTTTTTTTCCCAAATTTTTACAAATGAGCATTATACGTGAAAAAGCAAAACAGAGCCCACATCACGGGAGGGCAAAGAACAATAATCAGAATTCAAAAGACATAGGAAATCTACCTGTAAATACATTGGGTTGGTAATATATTTGTTTTTATTTTAATTGATTTAATATGCATATCAAAACAGTAAAGCATACCAACAGGTCAACACAATCAGTAACCCCATCCCCCCTTAGAACTGCAGCTGTCAACCAAACAAATAGAAAGAGCTCTTAATTTAGCAATCGACTATGTGCCCTGTGTGTCAAAGTAGTACAAAAGGGTAATCAACAGTGTAAGTATAAATTGCCATGTCTGGAGTCCAAATGCCCGATAGCCTGACGATCCAGACCAGCCAGTTGAATCATCAAAATCCTCCAATGAGCAAAGGTGGGAGCTGAGGGGCTTTAATACCCACAAACAGAGCCTTGTGGATAAAGGCAATACATTCCGAGCGTACTAGAGTCATGAAAAATGTTAAAGTAAAGAGAGATGTAGGTTGCAGTTTTCAAGTACAATTCCAAAGGCGTCCAATCCGCGGAATAAGCTGGTTCCAAAATGCCAAGATTGAGGGACAGGTCCAGAACTTGTGTCCCAACGTGGCATGGGGCACCAAGCATTTCGGACAGATATCTGAAGGTGATAAATGTGCTGAAAACGCAAAGTAGGTGCGCAGTACAAATTTATAATAACGTTCCCATTCCACTTGAGATATAAGCAAGGTGGTACCCAGTCTCAAGCTTTTTTTCAACAAATCTACTGTAATGGGAACTTGTAAGTCGTGAGTCCATTTAGCTGCATATGTTGCATAGTCCAAAAGATATTGATGATGGAAGTGGAGAGGTGTAGGAATCTATGCTGTTAAACATAAAGCCTCCTTGAGCATCTCATGTATTTCTGCCCTCAAACCATCCCAGTTGAACATAGAATCAGTTATAAAATCCTACTTTTAACATTTACAACAAAATTAAACAACCAACCAGAGTTCATCAACAGACTTTTAATTCCTTACAATACTTTAAAATCTCTTTGTTCAACGTCTCAGAATCTTTTTGTTATACCTTCTTTAAAATTGATTAATACGTTGTGCTCCAATAATTTTACCATCACTGCCCCTACTCTCTGGAATTCGCTGCCCAACCATCTGCGCAATGAATCTGATTTAAAACAATTTAAAGCAAAACTAAAAACATTCTTGTTCCAGGACGCTTATGGACGACAACTGTCCTCTTAAGGACAAAATTAAATCAAATTGTTACTTTTTACCCTAACTTACTGTACTTTCCCATTATGTTGCACTCTTCTTTAATGACACTTTCCTATCGTTTGAAGTAGGTCTGTAAGGCTTATCAGTGTCTTATTATGACACTCGGATTTTATTCAGTATCCCCTGTTTTAATATGTTTTTATGTATTTTTGTATTATACACCGCTTAGAAACCTGATTAAACGGTTTAAAATTTTTTTTAATAAATTTGAAACTTGACATAATAAAGTGATGTAATTGACGATAAGAGTACAAATCCGTAGCCAAGAACTGAAAAGACTCTCTGAGAATTTGAAAGGATTCCTTGGTACCATCTTCCTGAACCACTTGATAAAGGTAAAGCAAGCCCTTCCGGGACCAACGACGAAAGGTCTCCTGATAGAGTCCCGGAAGGAACTCCCCATTTCCCATTATTGGTAGGCATGTAGTTGCTTGGAAAGGGATTTGCAGTAAATTACATAACCTCTTCCACGTAAGCCTAGCTGGATGTAGAAAGATTGCTCAATACGCCAAAGGGCATTGAGGTGGTTTAACAGCATGTAATAGATAACTAAAATCAAATGGGGAATAAGCAGCACATTCAACCTTGGTATAGGAAAAATGATCATGAATACAAAACCAAACATTCAAATGCTTCAACCCTTGCTCCCTGGTCTCTTGATAACATTAACATGTGCAGGGGAATACGAGGACGTTTACCCTCCTCCCCCCCATAGGAACCCGGTAAGTAAACGATGTAAAGAGAGGAGATGCTTATACTTAATGAGCAATGGTAGAGTCTGTAATACATAGAGCCACTGGGGCAAAATCATCATATTATATAATGCTATTTTCCCCAGAAGAGACAACAGATAGGCACGCCAAGCAGAAAGCTTTTGGGTAGTATTGTTTAACAAAGTTACAATGTTTAAACTATAAAGAAGAGACAAATCAGCGGGTAAAATAATCTCCAAATATTGCAATTGTGTAGGTGCCCATTCTAGGGGTAAAGACCCCGTCCACTTGTCTCGAATGTCAGTCTGCAGCGGGAGCACCAAGGATTTTTGTTTGAAACTCATCCAAAATCTCCAATCTCTCACCAAAGAGTGCTGTAGTTCCGCAAGAGTAAGTAACAAATTGTCCACGAAGGCTAAAACCCTCAACTGAGAGTTCCCTTCTGGCAGTCCTACCAGTTCATCATCCCTTTTCAAAGTTCGCAAAAGGGGTTCCAAATATAACAAAAACAATAATGGGGACAAGGGGCACCCTTGGTGCGTTCCTCTACCAATTGCAAAAGGGGTGCATACCCCATTGACCAAAATTGAGGCTCTAGGTCAGTGGTCTCAAACTCGTGGCCCATGGGCCGCATGTGGCCTCCCAGGTGCTATTTTGGGGCTGTGGTCTTGTACACGATTACGCACGCTGGGCATGAAGTGAGGCTCTGGTGCCAGCTGACTTGCAACTTCCTGCTGCCGTCACGTATCCAGCAGATACGTGAAGGTAGGAGTCCCGGCAAACGCGACGGCATCAGGAAGTTGCAAGTCAGCTGATGCCAGCATGATCTTGCACACTGGGCAGGAAGAGAGGCTCTGGTGCCGGCATCAGCTGACTTGCAACTTCCTGCTGCCTTCGCGTATCTGCAGGTGTCTCTGGAGACAGGAGTGGTTCCTGGGGATTGGAGGAGAGTGGATGTGTTCCATATTCACAAAACTGGTCACAGAGAGAAGTGGGAAACTACAGACTGGTAAGCCTCACTTCAGTTGTTGGAAAAATAATGGAAGTGTTGCTGAAAAAAAGGATAGTGAACTTCCTAGAATCTAATGGGTTACAGGATCCGAGGAAATATGGCTTTACTAAAGGTAAATCATGCCAAACGAACCTGACTGAATTTTTTGATTGGGTGACCATAAAACTGGATTGAGGACATATGCTAGATGTAATTTACTTAGATTTCGGCAAAGCCTTTGATACGGTTCCTCATAGGAGGCTCTTGAACAAACTTGAAGGGCTGAAGTTAGGACTCAAAGTGGTAAACTGGATTAGAAACTGGCTCGTCAGAGAGACACCAGAGGGTGGTGGTTAATGGAAGTCGCTCAGAGGAAGGAAAGATGAGTAGTGGAGTGGTGCTGGTGCCGATCCTGTTCAATATGCTTGTGAGTGACATTGCTGAAGGGATAGAAGGAAAAGTTTGCCTTTTTGCAGATGATACCAAGATTTGTAACAGAGTAGACACCCAGGAGGAAGTGGAAAACATGAAAAAGGATCTGCAAAAGTTAGAAGAATGGTCTAATATCTGGCAACTAAAATTCAATGCAAAGAAATGCAGAGTAATGCATTTGGGGATTAATAATCGGAAGGAACTGTATATGCTGGGAGGTGAGAGGCTGATATGCACAGATGGGGAGAGGGACCTTGGGGTGATAATGTCCGAAGATCTAAAGGCGAAAAAACAGTATGACAAGACGGTGGCTGCTGCCATAAGGATGCTGGGCTGTATAAAGAGAGGCATAGCCAGTAGAAGAAAGAAGATGTTCATGCCCCTGTACAGGTCATTGGTGAGGCCCCACTTGGAGTATTGTGTTCAGTTTTGGAGACTGTATCTGGCAAAGGACATAAGATCATCCCCAGCAACTACCAAATAGCTAACTCACATGACAGTGAAATACCTACAGACATGATCTGGAGTTCCTTTCTAGATCCAGAATGGAATACCTACACCAAACTCTACAACAAATACTCTAAATCTCCCTGCATCTTAGATACGTGCCCTCCGGAGATTATGAAAGCAGCACCACCAGAATTCAAAATATCACTATTACACTACCTAACCCACAACCTAAAAAATGGGACTTTCCTCACTAACAACGGCCACATAATAATAACCCCCATTCCAAAAAATAGAAAAGAATCCTCAGTGCTAATAACAAACTACAGACCAATAGCATCTATCTCATTCATTGTAAAAATCGGAAGGAGTAGTACACATCCAACTAATGGACTACCTTAATCAATTCTCTCTCCTGCATGAAACTCAATCCAGCTTTAGAACCCTATTCAGTACGGAGACAGTAATCGCTGCCATCCTAGACTATCTGCGCATATTATTTAGAAAGGGCCTCAACGCCCTGATCATGCAATTCGACATGAGCTCTGCATTCGACTTGGTAGACCATGAGAAAATGTTGCAATGCTTAGACGCCATTGGTATCAGAGCTGAGGTACTAAACTGGTTTCGTGACTTCCTCACATCCCGTTCTTACCAGGTACGATTTAACAACGAACACTCCGACACCTGGAGCAACTCTTCCGCAGTGCCACAAGGGTCACCGCTTTCCCCACTGCTTTTCAATATCTACTTGTCCTCATTAGGTGTGAAACTAACCCAACTAGGAATAAAACTATTCAGCTACGCAGATGACTTTACGATCATCATCCCATTCGCCAACTCCATCTCGGAAACCATTCCCAAGGCATCCGATGCCATAAATGAGATGGAACAATGGCTGACAGATTTCAAGCTCAAGCTCAACCCAGAAAAAACAAAATTCTTCGTTGCCTCCCCTTACCCGCTTGACAATAAAACCCTACTATGCATCAATAAACTCAACTACCCTATTCAGCCCACCATGAAAATACTAGGTGTTATTCTAGACCAATGCCTAACAATGAAGGAACAAGTGGATTCCCTATTCAGAAAAGGTTTCCTTACTCTCTGGAAACTCAGAACAATTAAATCATACTTCGATACGACAACATTCAGAATTCTAGTGCAATCCCTCATACTGAGTCAGCTTGACTACTGCAACATCGCCTATCTAGCAATCTCACAAAAGAATATGAGACGTCTTACATGAAAATAACGTAATAAAGGGAGGGGGAAAAGGTTCATATTTAAATAATAATTGATAAAATCATTACAATATATATATTGTATAACTTTATAAGAAAAATAATTACAATTATATGATATATAAAACCATAAGAAAAATAAGACAAGAAATATTATATATAAAATATATTATAAAAATATCAAGTGTATCAAGCTTCAAACCATGTCCTCTTGTCCGTGTCGCGTTGGACAATGTAAATAATTTATTTTCCTGCTCTATTTTATCGATGCCTTTCAGCATTTTGAACGTCTCGATCATGTCCCCTCGCAGCCTTCTCTTCTCAAGGGAGAACAGTCCCAGTTTCTTGAGTCGTTCCTCATATTCCAAGTTCTCCATACCTCTTATTAACTTCGTTGCTCGTCTCTGCACCCTCTCCAACAGTTTTATATCCTTCTTTAGGTTGGGAGACCAATGTTGGACACAGTAGACCACACTTGGAATACTGTGTCCAACATTGGTCTCCCAACCTAAAGAAGGATATAAAACTGTTGGAGAGGGTGCAGAGACGAGCAACGAAGTTAATAAGAGGTATGGAGAACTTGGAATATGAGGAACGACTCAAGAAACTGGGACTGTTCTCCCTTGAGAAGAGAAGGCTGCGAGGGGACATGATCGAGACGTTCAAAATGCTGAAAGGCATCGATAAAATAGAGCAGGAAAATAAATTATTTACATTGTCCAACGCGACACGGACAAGAGGACATGGTTTGAAGCTAAGGGGGGACAAGTCCAGGACAAATGTCAGGAAGTTCTGTTTTACGCAGCGAGTGGTAGACGCCTGGAATGCTCTCCCAAAGGAGGTTATTAAAGAATCCACTGTGCTGGGATTCAAAGGCAAATTAGATGCACATCTCCTTATGAGAGGCATAGAGGGATATGGGTGACTAAAACTACATCAGGTGTATACCTGACTGGGCCTCCGCGTGTGCGGATCGCCGGACTCGATGGACCATGGGTCTGATCCGGAGATGGCAGTTCTTATGTTCTTATGTTCTTATTGTTAAGATAATTGTATGAAAATTTATGACACTTGTTGTTAAATGGAAAAAAAATTCAATAAAAAAAAAAAAAGAATATGAGACGTCTCCAAATAATGCAAAATGCTGCGGTCAGACTTATCTTTGGGCTGAAGAAATTCGACCACATGAAACCTTACTATCGGCAGCTGCACTGGCTACCAACGGAAGCCCGAGTAAGGTTTAAATTTGCCTGCCTCTGCTTCAAAGTACTATACGGCTTGACCCCCAAGTACATAACGGACCTTTTCGCATTTTCTAATAACAAACTCAAGAGAAACACACACCCAAAACTCATTTCCCCTCCAGTTAGAGGCTGCAAAATGAAAAAACACCACGAACACCTTCTCTCTCACCAAGCAGTCCCATGGGGCAAAGACCTAGACCAACTGCTTTCGCCCACTACATAAGGGGAATTCAGGAAACGCCTAAAAACATACCTGTTCCAGAAATATCTAAACAATTGACCCGCTCTCCCTCTCCCTCCCCCCTCCCTATTCCACCTGAACTTACAGCACTGTTATAAATATAATCTGTTATCTTCATCTTATCGTAAGTTTACATTGCTATTTATCCCCAATAGGTCCTGTCGGACATTACCTACTAAAATGTACATATTACATTTTCGCTCAGCAAATTGTATTTCTATACTATTGCCTCCTGAGGTCTCTGATCTCTGTATTTCCTCTGAATATCTACTTATTGTATTTCGCTGAATGTCCAGCACTCTTGATTGTAAACCGCCTAGAAGTCGCAAGATTGTGGCGGTATAGAAGAATATAGTTATTATTATTATTATTATAAGAAGACTTGAAGCGGTCCAGAGGAGGGCGATGAAAATGATAGCAGGTTTGCATCAAAAGACATATGAGGAGAGACTGGAAGCCTTGAATATGTATACCCTAGAGGAAACGAAGGACAGGGAAGATATGATTCAGACGTTCAAATACTTGAAAGGTATTAACATAGATCAAAATCTTTTCCAGAGAAAGGAAAATGGTAAAACCAGAGGACATAATTTGAGGCTGAGGGGTGGTAGACTCAAGATCAATGTAAGGAAATTCTACTTTACGGAGAGGGTGGTGGATGCCTGGAATGCACTCCTGAGAGAGGTGGTGGAGAGGATAATGGTGACAGAGTTCAAAAACGCATGGGATGAACACAGAAGATCTAGAATCAGAAAATAATAGTAAATATTGAAGGACTAGGGCCAGTACTGGGCGACTTGCACGGTATGTGTCTGTATATGGCCTTTTGGTTGAGGATGGGCTGGGGAGGGCTTCAATGGCTGGGAGGGTGTAGATGGGCTAGAGTGAGCTTTGATGGAGACTTCAGTAGTTGGAACCCAAGCACACTACCGGGTAGAGCTTTGGATTCTTGCCCAGAAATAGCTAAGAAGAAAAAAAAAAATTTAAATTGATCAGGTTGGGCAGATGGGATGGACCATTCGGGTCTTTATCTGCAGTCATCTACTATGTTACTATGTTACTCAGCAATGCTATCGACTCAAATGGGCACACTTCATTTTGTTGTGTATTCTCCATCAACTCAATCCCTTCATATCTCCTCTTTCTTCAGTATTGGATTAGAGAATGACACGGGGAAAAATTTATCACCATTCTTGCCCCGTCCCTGTGAGCTTGTCCCCCGTCCCTGCCCCGTCCCCATGAGCTCAGTTCCCGTCCCCACCCTGCAAACTGTCAGATCCCATCTGCACAAGCCTCGAATAGTTATGATTTTATACTGAACTTATTTTATTAAAGTATAAAAAGAGATAATATTCTGTACAACTACAAACAATTCAAAACACAGCTCTAAGACTCATCTACTCATTGAGGAAACATGATCACATCACAAAGGCATACCTCAACTCTCACTGGCTTCCAATTCCTGCAAGAATACTATTAAAATTCTACTGTCTACTATTTAAAACTTTAAACGGAGATAGCCCAAACTACTTGAACAATCGCCTCATCCAAACCACCTCAACCAGACATAGGAAAACTCACACCCCATTCACACACCCGCCAATCAAAGAAGTTAAACGGAAAAAACTATATGATGGCCTCCTAGCCATTCAAGCAGCAAAAATAGACAACCAAATTGCCAACCTTCTGATAACGACCCCAGATTACAAAACTTTCAGAAAAGAAATAGACTATACTTTTCAAAAAATCCCTGAAAAAGTTCTAACCTCCCAAGCTTCCTCCTTTCATCCCTCTAACCCCCCAAACCCCAAATCAACCTGCTCTACTCCTTTTTTTCGCCAAAAAGGACCAGAAATCTTTTTGTAAAACACCCTCTTTAACTCTTTTGTAATCCGCCTTGAACTGCAAGGTAATGGCGGAATAGAGATCCCTAATGTAATGTAATAAACACAAATAATACAGAGTAAAGATCAACAAAACACCTGTCTCCCCTTCCTTTCACAAATATCCCCTCTGCTATTGTGAAAAATAAAAAAAACAAATTACTACAGAATGCTACACAGAAAAATCAAGTTAACAAAATACTTAAGTCACACATGGCAGGAATAGTGTTAGGGGAGTGCAACTAGGGCAACTGCCCCCTGGTCAGAGAGAGAGCCCTAAGCCAGCTGGAAGCTAAAGAAGCACAGCCTGGGCTTTGCGGTCCCTAGTTTTGTCTAATACCAGCTCTAGCAGGATACATATTTCAAATCTGAAATATTCTAATCACAAAATATAAAATAAATTTATTTTTTTCTACCTTTTGTTGTCTGGTAATTTTATTCTTCAAATCACATTGGTCTCAGGCTTTGGTTTTGGGTTTCTTTTGTCTTCATCGTGGTAAAAGGTCTTGTCCCCGTTTCCTCGGGGCGGTGTAAGGTCTTGTCCCCATTCCTGTGGTAAACCAGTTTCAAATGTCTTCATTCCTGCGGATTTACTGCGGCGACCATGGTTTACCGCGGTAAACAAACCCCGTGTCATTCTCTATATTGGATTAGAACATAAGAATAGCCTTACTGGGTCAGACCAATGGTCCATCAAGCCCAGTAGCCTGTTCTCACAGTAGCCAATCCAGGTCATTAGTACCTGGCCAAAACCCAAGGTGTATCAATATTACATACTACCGATACAGGGCAAGTAGTGGCTTCCCCGTGTCTCTTTCAATAACAGACTATGGACTTTTCCTCTAGGAACTTGTCCAAACCTTTCTTAAAACCAGCTATTCTATCACCACATCCTCTGGCAATGCATTCCAGAGCTTAACTATTCTCTGAGTGAAAAAATTTCCTCCTATTGGTTTTAAAAGTATTTCTCTGTAACTTCTTTGAGTATCCTCTAGTCTTTGTAATTTTTGACTGAGTGAAAAATTGATCCACTTGTACCCGTTCTACTCCACTTAGAATTTTATAGACTTCAATCATATCTCCCCTCAGCCGTCTCTTTTCCAAGCTGAAGAGCCCTAACCATTTTAGTCTTTCCTCATACGAGTGGAGTTCCATCCCCTATACCGCTCTTCTTTGAACCTTTTCTAGCGCCACCATGTCTTTCTTGAGATAAGGAGACCAGAATTGAACGCAATACTACAGATGAGGTCGCATTATGACATTCTTAGTCTTATTAACCATCCCTTTTTTAATAATTCCTAGCATCCTATTTGCTTTTTTGGCCGCCACCGCACATAGTAACATAACATAGTAGATGACGGCAGATAAAGACCCGAATGGTCCATCCAGTCTGCCCAACCTGATTCAATTTAAATTTTTTAATTTTTTCTTCTTAGCTATTTCTGGGCAAGAATCCAAAGCTTTACCCTGTACTGTGCTTGGGTTCCAACTGCCGAAATCTCTGTTAAGACTTACTCTAGCCCATCTACACCCTCCCAGCCATTGAATTCTGGTCTCCCCAGCCCATCCTTCACCAGACGGCCATATACAGACACAGACCATGCAAGTCTGCCCAGTACAGGCCTTAGTTCAATATTTAATCTTATTTTCTGATTCTAGATCCTTTGTGTTCATCCCACGCTTCTTTGAACTCAGTCACAGTTTTACTCTCCACCACCTCTCTCGGGAGCGCATTCCAGGCATCCACCACCCTCTCCGTAAAGTAGAATTTCCTAACATTGCCTTTGAATCTACCACCCCTCAACCTCAAATTATGTCCTCTGGTTTTACCATTTTCCTTTCTCTGAAAAAGATTTTGTTCTACGTTAATACCCTTCAAGTATTTGAACGTCTGAATCATATCTCCCCTGTCTCTCCTTTCTTCTAGGGTATACATATTCAGGGCTTCCAGTCTCTCCTCATACGTCTTCTGGCGCAAGCCTCCTATCATTTTCGTCACCCTCCTCTGGACCGCCTCAAGTCTTCTTACGTCCTTCGCCAGATACGGTCTCCAAAATTGAACATAATACTCCAAGTGGGGCTTTACCAATGACCTGTACAGGGGCATCAACACCTTCTTCCTTCTACTGACTACGCCTCTCTTTATACAGCCCAGCATCCTTCTGGCAGCAGCCACTGGCTTGTCACACTGTTTTTTCACCTTTAGATCTTCGGACACTATCACCCCAAGGTCCCTCTCCCCGTCTGTGCATATCAGCTTCTCTCCTCCCAGCATATACGGTTCCTTCCTATTATTAATCCCCAAATGCATTACTCTGCATTTCTTTGCATTGAATTTTAGTTGTCAGGCATTAGACCATTCCTCTAACTTTTGCAGATCCTTTTTCATATTTTCCACTCCCTCTTCGGTGTCTACTCTGTTACAAATCTTGGTATAATCTGCAAAAAGGCACACTTTTCTTTCTATCCCTTCAGCAATGTCACTCACAAACATATTGAACAGGATTGGCCCCAGCACTGATCCCTGAGGGACTCCACTACTCATCTTTCCTTCCTTCGAGCGACTTCCATTAACCACCACCCTCTGGCGTCTCTCTGACAGCCAGTTTCTGACCCAGATCACCACTATGGGTCCTAACTTCAGCCCTTCAAGTTTGTTCAACAGCCTCCTATGAGGAACTGTATCAAAGGCTTTGCTGAAATCCAAGTAAATTACATCTAGCATATGTCCTCGATCCAGCTCTCTGGTCACCCAATCAAAAAATTGAATCAGGTTCGTTTGGCACGATTTACCTTTTGTAAAGCCATGTTGCCTCGGATCCTGTAACCCATTAGATTCAAGGAAGTACACTATCCTTTCTTTCAGCAAAACTTTCATTATTTTTCCAACAACTGAAGTGAGGCTCACCGGCCTGTAGTTTCCTGCTTCATCCCTGTGACCACTTTTATGAATTGGGACCACATCCGCTCTCCTCCAATCCCCAGGAACCACTCCTGTCTCCAGAGATTCGTTGAACAAGTCTTTAATAGGACTCGCCAGAACCTCTCTGAGCTCCCTTAGTATCCTGGGATGGATCCCATCTGGTCCCATCCCTTTGTCCACCTTCAGTTTTTCAAGTTGCTCATAAACACCCTCCTCTGTGAACAACGCAGAATGTACTCCATTTTCTCGTGTAACTTTGTGAACACAGAACAGAAGTATTTGTTTAGCACATTGGCTTTCTCCTCATCACTTTCCACATATTGGTTCCCAGCATCTTTTAGCCTAGCAATTCCATTTTTCATCTTCCTCCTTTCAATAATATATCTGAAAAAATTTTTGTCTCCCTTTTTTACATTTTTAGCCATTTGTTCTTCCGCTTGTGCTTTCGCCAGACGTATCTCTCTCTTGGCTTCTTTCAGTTTCACCCTGTAGTCCTTTCTGCTCTCCTCTTCTTGGTTTTTTTTATATTTCACGAACGCCAACTCTTTCGCTTTTATTTTCTCAGCCACTAGGTTGGAGAACCATATCAGCTTCCTTTTTCTCTTGTTTTTATTGATTTTCTTCACATAAAGGTCCGTAGCCATTTTTATCGCTCCTTTCAGCTTAGACCACTGTCTTTCCACTTCTCTTATGTCCTCCCATCCTAACAGCTCTTTCTTCAGGTACTCTCCCATTGCATTAAAGTCCGTTCGTTTGAAATCTGGGACTTTAAGTATCGTGCGGCCGCTCTCCACTTTAGCCGTTATATCAAACCAAACCGTTTGATGATCGCTACTTCCCAGGTGAGCACCCACTCGAACATTAGAGATACTCTCTCCATTTGTGAGGACCAGATCCAATATCGCTTTTTCCCTTGTGGGTTCCGTCACCATTTGTCTGAGCAGAGCCTCTTGAAAGGCATCCACAATCTCCCTACTTCTTTCCGATTCTGCAGACGGAACATTCCAGTCTGCATCCGGCAGGTTGAAATCTCCCAACAGCAGAACCTCCTCTTTCCTTCTAAACTTTTGGATATCCACAATCAGATCCTTATCAATTTGCTGCGATTGAGTCGGAGGTCTGTAGACCACACCCACATAGATAGAAGTTCCATCTTCTCTTTTCAGAGCAATCCATATCGCTTCTTCCTCTCCCCAGGTCCCTTGCATTTCGGTCGCTTGGATATTGATCTTTACATAGAGAGCTACTCCTCCACCTTTTTGACCGTCTCTATCCTTCCTAAAAAGATTATATCCCAGTATGTTTGCATCCCATCCATGTGATTCACTGAACCATGTCTCTGTGATAGCGACAATATCTAGATCTGCCTCTAACATCAGGGCTTGCAGATCATGAACTTTGTTGCTTAGACTGCGAGCATTTGTGGTCATCGCTTTCCAGCTATTTTTCAGCGATAATCTCCTTTTTCGTATGGATTTTTGTTTTGTTTCACTTTCCGTTGCAATACTAAGAAGTGAGTTGCTGATATTGCTTATGTTGCAGTCTTTACTACTATCACATCTTTTCTTTTGCCGGGGGTGGTCTCTATAATTGTCCTTCGTACATACACCACCCCCACCTTCTAGTTTAAATGCCTAGAAAAATATTGTCTAAATTTCTTTGCAAGGTTTCTTTTTCCTGCTGTAGTAATATGTAGCCCATCAGTGCAATATAGCTTCTTGTCCTTCCATGTATTTCCCCATCCTCCTATGTACCCGAAGCCTTCTTGATGACACCAGGCTTTGAGCCATCTATTAAAGTCTTCTGTGTTTTTCACTCTTTGCTCTCCCTTTCCATATGCAGGCAGTATTTCAGAAAAAGCTAAAGTGTTTACAAAAGGTTTCACGTCCTCACCAAGCTCCCGAAAAGCTTTCTGTGCTGTAAGTGTGGAGTTGTTGGCCAAGTCATTTATTCCCAGATGGATGACAACATCAGTGTTAAAATCCTTAGTTTCTTCCTTAATTATAGTCTGTATTTGCCTGGAACTCCTGGTAGCTGAGGATCCTGGAAGACATTTCACTATTTTGGTCTCCTCGCCTTGGTGGTTAATGCCTCTGATGATGGAATCCCCCAACAGTAATAGTTTTCTATTTTTGGCCTTTTTATTTGTGCTTAGGGTGTGCTTGCTCTCTTGAGTTACCTTCATTGGTTCCAGTCCCACCTCCCTTCTGTTTTCTTGAGTATCGCAGTGCACTAGTGGAGCGAAGGAATTCTGTAGAGGTAATATTTGTGAAGGTGGATGTTTCTGTGGGCGGAAGATTTCCTCGTATTGTCTACAATGACACCCAGATCCTTTTCTTGGGCGCTAATCCCCAAGGTGGACCCTAGCATCCAGTAACTGTGATTCAGGTTATTCTTCACAATGTGCATCATTTTTGCATTTGTCCAGATTAAATTTCATGTGCCATTTGGATGCCCAGTCTTCCAATTTCCTAAGGTCTGCCTGCAATTTTTCACAATCTGCATGCGTTTTGACAACTTTGAATAGTTTAGTGTCATCTGCAAATTTAATCACTTCATTCGCCGTTTCCATTTATCCAACTTTGGACTTAAGACCACTTCGTTAGAGTTCATCTCAGTGCTGTTAATGCTTACCATGCTTCTTTCAACAATAAACCGTTAACCACTCATCCACTTGTTTCTCAATTTATAAAAGGAATCTTGAACTCCAAACCTCCACTAATCTCAATGTAGTCTTCACCAGTCTGATGAAGCCGCCATTTGAACCACTTGTAACTACTCATCTTAAGTTTCTCACTTGGAAAGTGGTCTATTTGATGTGTCATTTCTGTTCAGAGAGTGAGTGAACTACAGGCGTTGGTTTGTGATCCACCATTTATAGGGTGGCCACACTTTTTTGGCTTGCGAGCTACTTTTAAAATGACCAAGTCAAAATGATCTACCAACAATAAAATTTAAAAAAACACAAAGCACACTGTACGCAGAGAAAATGTTAATTATCATTTATATATCGCAGGTTTTCAAAGAGGTCAAGGCAGATGACTTTATGCAATGTCACCTCAGGAGCAACTATACAAAAATAGACAAATATACCCCCTCCCTTTTTACTAAACTGCGATAGCAGTTTTTAGCACAGGGAGCTGCGCTGAATGCCCTGCACTGCTCTCGATGCTCATAGGCTCCCTGCGCTAAAAATCGCTATTGCGGTTTAGTAAAATGGGGCCATAGTGCAAAATATAGACAGCAGATATAAATTCTCAAAACGGACATATTTTGATCCCTAAATTGAAAATAAAATAATTTTTCCTACCTTTGTTGTCTGGTGATTTCATGAGTCTCTGGTTGCACTTTATTCTTCTGACTGTGCATCCAATATGTCTTCCCTTCTTTCAGCCTGCTGTATGCTTCCAGACCTCATTTCCTCCGCCAACTTTTTCTTCCTTTCTCCCTTCCCCCCTCCCCTTTCTTTTTGTCTTTCTTTCTTTCTGTCTCCCTGCCCTTCTTTCTTTCTGTTTGTCTTTCTCCATTTCCCTCTTTCTTTCTCTCTGCCCCTCTTTCGTTCTTTCTTTTTCCCTTCTTTCTTTCTGTTTCCTTCTCCCCCTTCTTTCTGTCTCCCTGCCTGTTCCTAAGCCACTGCTGCCGCCATTGGGGAACAGGCCTCCAAACCACCACCGCCCCAAGCTCTCCCTGCTTCCCCACACAGAAGCGTCGGGCCGACCAGATTTCCTCTCCCCGACGTCATTTCTGAAGTCGGAGAGGAAGTTCTGGGCCAGCCAGGCAGAATTGACGTTGGGTGGGGATAATTGGTCGGCTCGGTGCTTCTGAGTCGGGAAGCAAGTAGAACGCAAAGGCAACACGATCGACTCGTGTTGCCTTCGCGATCGACCTTTTGGACACCCCTGATTTACAGTATTTCATCACGATAATGTGGTTCTTAGAACTCATCCTAAATTCCTTCCAAAAGTTGTGGAATTTCACCTCAATCAATCCATTGTGGTACCTGTATTCTTTCCAAAGCCTCATTCTCACCTTGGAGAAACGGTTCTTCATACATTGGACTTTAAACGTGCCTTGGCTTACTACATACAGAGAACTAAGCCACACAGGTCACCTCAGCTGTTCATTTCTTTTGATCCTAACAGACTGGGTCTGCCTGTAACCAAACAAACTATTTCCATATGGTGAGCGGCCTTCCTTTCGTTCTGCTATGCTTGGGCTGGGCTGCAGCTCGAGGGATGTGTCACAGCACACAAGGTCCGACCTATGGCAGCATCAGTGGTTTTTTGCGTTCCACTCCCATTGAAGATATTTGTAAAGCTGCTACTTGGTCCTCGATTCACACATTCACATCTCACTACTGTTTAGAATCCCATTCTAGACGAGATGGTTGTTTTGGCCAAGCAGTTTTACAGAACTTATTCTTTCTAATGGTCAACTCTCCCACCATCCCATTCAGTAAGCTAGGGAATCCTATATGTGAGAATATGCTGCCTGCTTGTCCAAGGATAAAGTACAGTTACTTACTGTAACAGATGTTTTCTGGGGACAGCAAGCAGATATTCTCACAACCCTCCCACTTCCCCTGGTTGGCTTCTTAGCTTGGTTATGGAACTGAGGAACCGTGAGCCAATATTGCGCAGGAAGGCACTCGCGCATATGTGGTGTGGGCAGTCTCAAAGCTTCTTAAGAAGTTAGTGATGGTACACTTTTAGCACTGTTTGTACTAGGCTCTGTGGATGACATCACCCATGTGAGAATATCTGACTTCCGTCCCTGGATAACATGTGTTACGGTAAGTAATGGTGCTTTTCCAGCTTTCCAAAAGATCAGCTAAAGGCATTAAGTAGATGTTGAAAAGCATAGGTGAAAGTAATGAGCCCTTCAGCACTCCCTGTTCTAACTGATGAATTGATCATGATTGGAAAAGTAAGAATTAAACCACTGTAATAATTTTGAACCAATGCCACGTTAACACTTCAAGCAGTTTGGAGTGATATACAGTGTCAAAAGCTGCAGTTAAATCTAACTATATTCAAATAGCATCATAAACTTTGTCGCCCATCACAAGCACATCTATAATGGACAAAAGAAGAGATTTTGTGCTGTGACGCCTAAAACCAGATTGACACCTGTGTAAAATCTCTCTTTCTGCAAAATCACCAAACTGATCCCGTTCTGAGCTCCTGAGAGAATGGCATAGAAATCAAAATCAATCAATCCACAACTCAATAATGAAAGCTGAATACCCATTCTTTCCTTTCTTTAGAGTAGGAGTAATAGGAAAGATTTCTCAAATAAGCTTTTAATATCAAGACTACATTACTACACTGTGACAAAATAGAAAAAGGATTCAAATCTAAATAGCTGAAGAATGTACTGTATACTATGAAGATGTTTAGCCACCCATTCCATAAAATGTTCTCCGTTATTTTATAATTAATAATCTTTAGTTTGATGTTGTAATTTCTATAGGCGGGCCTTTACAATGCGGCACTGCCAAGCGGCGCATGTTAAATGTTGAGTCGGCCCTAGGAATAGAATGGGTGGCTCATTTAGCTGCTTAACCCCAGAATGACAGACTTTCTTACCCTTTATGTATAATTCTTTCTGCTGTGTTGAGTTAGAAGATAGTTTACAAACTACTAGTAAGAACAATAGAGGAAACGATACTTTACAGACAGTTCAATGATGAGGACAGTGTATATAGGTTCTGATTCTTATCTCTTGTCCTTAGATGTTATGTCTTGCCTGGTGGGATGATAAGGAAAGGGGCCCTCTGTCTCCTTATGTTGCAGTAAGGAGATGTGTGTGTGTGGGGGGGTTGGGTTGGGCTGAACCCTGCAAAGGTAGATACTGACGTACGGTAACTACAGGAAAGGAAATGTGCTAACCTTTTGCTGTTGGTCTTTTCTATGCTGTGTTGACTCGTCTTCTGCTTGCTCTTTGCCGGATCTGACCTACCAGACTTGTATTCCTTTGTACCTAAAATAGCAACAAACAGTCTGTAGTAATCCTCTGAGGCTATTCAGTTTCAGGCATAGCCATATACTTTCTGAAAATAAAGAAGCTGAATTCTCAAATGTAAGATAGTGACTTCTGGCTTTCATTTCTTGCCCTTTCCATTAATAAGAGTGAAAACAAGTGGGGGGGAGGGGGGGCGTGGCCTGCTGACTACGGAGAGCGGACGCATGGAGTAGCAGATCCTCCATGCTAGTACCAATTTACTAGATCATTGTGGTTATTCCTTGCCCCACTGGTTTCAAACTGCCAGAAGTGATTCTACCTTCTTTCCTGCATGTCACCGCCGAAAATCATAAAGGGAGACGCTGCTCCGATACAGCCCAGCGGTAAGCGGCCCAAAACCGAGGCAAGCTCCCCCGACAAAATGGCGGCGAAACACGAGGAGACACAAATTGATACCCTCATTAAAGAAATGCGCTCCTTTAAATGTATTATGCAGGAGCAAGTGGACGAAACTAAATTAGTGCGAGCTGAGATTGAAGCCCTGAATGATCAATTTGTCGATGCCAGGCACCGTCTAGATGCTCTTGAAGAACACACCACTACATTAAATGCAAAATTGATTGAAAAACATGATAAGCTTCTTTCCACGCTGCAGCGCGACTTGGAGGATTTGTCGAACCGTGGCAGGTGCTGTAACATCCGCATCATTGGGATTCCTGAGACAGCGGAAGGTCCTGACACTATGGCCTTTTTAACAGACTTCCTCCCGAAATCACTTGGCCTGTCCTTTACAGTCCCGCTGGAAATCTAGCGGGCACATCGTGTTCCTTCCCACTCTTCAATGCAGTTCACTAAACCGAGACCCATTGTGGCGAAAATTTTGAGGTTTCAGCATGCCTTACAGATCATTAATGCGGCGAAATCTCACCCTGAGCTTCTATATCAAGGCAAGAAGTTCTTCATAGTGCCGGATCTCGCCAAATTTACCGCGCTCAAGCGGAAGGAATTTTTATCATATCGTCAGCAATTGAAAGATCTTGGTGCTAAATATGGGCTCATGTATCCGGCTAGAATGAAGGTGACCTATAATAATTGCACTACTTCATATCTGGAACCGGCGGATCTGAAATCATTTCTTGATTCCATACAGAATGCCATGACCTGACCTTTTCAACTATACCCATGGCTCACCTGGTTTTTGCTATTATCCGAGGGAATAACTATAGTTCATTCCTATGTTGGTGTGAAGTAGTTAAATGCTCCTTGAGTTGCTCACTGTTATACAGGTTCACCCATATACTGTGGTATTCTTGGTACACATGTGCATGCTCTTTCTGTTGGCATGAGATGTGTGTGGGTTGCTGATTCTCTTCTATTTTTTCACTTTCCTTCCTTTCCTCTATTCTCTGATGTTTCCTTATGGAATGGTATACATATGTGCATGGTTGATCTTTGCATTCTACAGCTGTTTCTGATTCAATTAAGAGATTATGCATCATACTATTTTCTGTCTTCATTATATGGCTGATCTTCATATTTTATCATATAATGTCAATGGGCTTAATCACCCCATAAAAAGAAAGAAGATAGCTCATTATCTTTCTGTCAAGCATCCTGATGTAATTTTCTTACAAGAGACGCACCTCCCCTCTGCGCCTGCTCTTAAATTGACCATTAACGGATACTCATCTCATGTTTTTTCTCCTGCGCCCAATAAAAAGCAAAATGGGGTTTCTATTTTCTTTAAGAACTCTATTCCTACTACCATTATATCACGCAAAGCGGATACAGAGGGAAGGTGGTGTCTGGCTCACGTGCGGCTGCACTCTGTGGAGTATCTATTTTTGAATATATATGCCCCGGTGGCAGACCACCCAGAATTCTTTAGAGGTCTCCAATCTGTATTACTTGAATTCTCCTCCAAGCCTTTGATCATTGGGGGAGACTTCAACCAATTTCAAGATGTAGTCCTAGACAGATCCTCACCCTGTAAACCATCCCAATCAATGTCATATGTTGAACTCCATAACCTCAACAAGAACTTCTCCCTCATTGACCCATGGAGATTATTAAACCCCAAGAGTAAAGAATTCACACACTTTTCCCCACCTCATAACACTTACACGAAAATTGATTATTTTCTCATGTCCTCTACCCTTACTCAGCTCATAATTGATACCACCATTCATCCTATCAGTCTCACTGATCATGCTTCTGTGTCCGTATGCCTTCATGTTTCTGAGATCTCTGCCATCCCTCCCTCTTGGAGACTAAACAATCATCTTCTGTTGCATGATGATATCGTGGATAAAATCAGAATTTTTTCTGCTGAATTTTTTAATATTAATTCAAGAGATCCTGAGGGTGTGCCCTTCTATTATATGGGAGGCTTATAAGGCCACATTGAGAGGAGAGTTGATTAAGCTTTCCGCCTGGAAAAAGAAGCTCGCTCTGCAAAAGGAGAAAGAATTAGAATCCGCTGTTAAACGATTAGAGCTTCAACACATGGCAAATCATACCCATGACCCTTCCATTTATCACCAGCTATTAAAGCTCAAATATGAATACAATTCTATATCATCTAATAAGGCTAAACAAGATTTGTTTATGATGGCCTCGGGCCACTATATGGGAGATAATACTATGGGAAAACCACTTGCTAGATATCTTAAAACAAAAACTAAACGATTCACTATTTAATCCGTCTCCACTTCCACAGGACACCTTGTCACCTCTCCAGATTTAATAAAATCTCAATTTGAGCTTTTTTACACTCGACTATATAAATCCGAACTCTCCTCACCGGAACCTGATTTTGATTCCTTTTTTAATAAATTACAACATCCCCAATTAACCGATTTAGCTAAATCTATGCTGGAGAAACCCATTTCCATAGATGAAATCATAACAGCAATTTCCAGTATGGCAAAAAATAAAGCCCCCGGCCCTGACGGGATTACCAACGAATTCTACAAAAAATTTATCACCATACTCGCCCCTCATCTCCTCCAATACTACAACTTCATTCACTCTCTTCCCGATAAACAATTTAATTTTGCGGAAGCCACTATCATAGTTTTCCCGAAATCAGACAGAGACCCGACCCTGGTTAAGAATTATCGTCCCATTTCTCTCTTGAACTTGGATTATAAAATTTTGGCCAAAATCCTCTCTATCAGATTGAACACTGTCATTGCTAAGCTGATACATGTCGACCAGGTTGGTTTTCTCCAGCAGTGTCATATCGGGGATAATCTGCGTCTTTTCCATCACGTTAATGCCCTTGCTAAATCTATTTCGGAACCTGTGGTTGGATTGGCCATCGACGCCGAAAAAGCATTTGATCGGGTGGAATGGCCTTTCCTACTACGGGTCCTCCAGTGATATAATTTCGGAGATTATTTCATTAACTGGATAAAAACACTATATTACATTACATTACATTAGGGATTTCTATTCCGCCATTACCTTGCAGTTCAAGGCGGATTAGAAAAGAATTATCCAAGATGTATTACAACAAGAACTTGGGGTAGTTGGCTTTAGTGAGAGGTGGAGTTTGAGACTTGCGGTATTATTTCTTTTTTCAGAGTTTTCTTGAAGAGTATGGTCTTTATTTCTTTTCTAAAAGTCTTGTAGTCGAGGGATGCTGTCAGTAGATTGGCGATTTGGTTGTCTAATTTGGCTGCTTGAGTGGCCAGGAGGCCATCATATAGTTTTTTCCGTTTGACCTCCTTAATTGGGGGGTATGATAATGGGGTGTGAGTTTTCCTATGTCTGGTTGCGGTATTGTGGATGAGGCGGTTATTCAGGTAGTTTGGACTGTCTCTGTATAAAGTCTTAAATAGTAGGCAGTAGAATTAAAATTGTATTCTTGCTGGGATCGGAAGCCAGTGCGATTGGAGATATGCTTCTGTAATGTGATCATGTTTCTTTAATGAGTAGATGAGTCTTAGTGCTGTGTTTTGGATAGTTTGTAGTTGTTTTGTTATGGTTGTAGGGCATGGGAGGTAGAGGATATTACAGTAGTCAAGTAGGCCTAGTATTAAGGACTGAACTATGAGCTGGAATTGAGTTTTCTCGAAGAATTTCCGAACTTGTCTTAAGTTTCTCATGACTAAGAATGACTTTTGTATTGCTTTATTGATTTGCGGTTGCATGGTGCAGCATCTGTCGATAGTTATTCCTAGAAGTTTTAGGGTGGTTTGTATGGGGTAGTTGATTGCGTTGATTTCAATGTTGGTTATGGTTGGTATTTTGTTGTTTTCTAGGAGGATGAATTTCGTTTTATCTGGGTTCAATTTCAGTTTGTGATCTTTCATCCAGGTTGCTATTGATTTTAGTGTTTGTTATATTGTGTTCGTCATGGAGGGTTCAGGTTGATCGAAGGGTATGAGAATGGTAATGTCATCGGCATAGCTGTAGGAGGTTATGCCTTGTTTGTCCAGGTGAGAGCTGAGGGAAGCTATATAGAGAGTCGGGGATAGAGGGGATCCTTGGGGAACTCCGCAGGGGTTTGACCAAGGTTCAGATTTTTGTTTGTCTGATTTTACTCTATAGGTTCTTGATTTAAGGAATCCTTCAAACCATGTGTATACTTTATCTGTGATACCTATTGTATCCAGGATTTGTAGTAGAATGTTATGGTCCACCAAGTCGAATGCAGCGGTAAGGTCTAGTTGTATGAGCATCATTTTTTTTCTTGTGCTGAGATGTTGTCTGGCTGTGTCCAAGAGAGATTCTAGTAGTGTTTCCGTGCTGAAGTTGTTTCTGAAGCCGGAGTGTGTGGGATGGAGTATGTTATGGTTTTCTAGGTAATTGGAGAGGAATTTGGCAACTAGTCCTTCTATTATTTTGACGTAGAGTGGAATAGAGACAATGGGTCTGTAGTTGGCTGTTTGGTCTATCGGTCCTTTGGGGTCTTTGAGGATCGGGGTGATGATGATTTCGCTGAGGTTGGTAGGGTAGTGGCCGTTTCTTAGCAAGATTTGTATCCAGTTTAGAAGAAGAGCGCGGAATTTTGTGCTGGATGTTTTTAGGAGATATAGGTGTCCCTCTTCCAGAGTGTTGATTAACAACACTTTTTCCAATAAATTTTTCTTACAACGTGGCTCTAGACAGGGGTGCCCCCTCTCACCGCTGTTATTTAATCTGGCCCTGGAACCCCTTCTCTTAGTCATTCGCCAATCTGATCTTGTTGAAGGTATTCCATCCTCCAGCTGCCACATCAAACTAGCGTCTTATGCCGATGACTTCTTACTATTTGTCCGCTATCCCGTGGCTTCTCTCCAAGCCCTCGTCACAATTATCAAAGAATATTCTCTCTTATCAGGATACTTAGTTAACTGGGAAAAGTCTGAGATTTTTCCTTTGAGTGACTCTATTTTTCAGGCGGATTTAGCTCATCTCCCGTTTCATTGGTCTGACACACCTGTTAAATACCTAGGTATTTTGATTCATAAGGATTCTTCGCTAGTCATGGATCTCAACATATCAAAGATCAAATCACTTATTCATCAATCTTTTACCAACTGGTCTCCCCTGTTTCTCTCTTGGTGGGGTCGACTAGCTTCGATAAAAATGAATCTTATGCCGCGAGTCCCTATTTACTTGGATTGACAAAAATTTATCACGCTTCCTCTGGAATAACAAACGACCTCGCATCGCTCTAGCTAAACTGCGAGCTTCCAAGGAACATGGAGGCATGAACCTACCTGATTTTCATTTCTACTATCTAGCTTCACTGGTTAAATATGGGGCCTTCTGGACACGATCACACTCCTCCATAGATCTACCTCCTTGGCTGGAGCTGGAAATTCATATTTGCCATCCATATCCCATTTACACTTTTTGTACCATGTCTATTCCCACTCACTTAAAGAAATATGGTCTGCTGAGTGCGACGCAGCGTGCTATACATCATCTGGATGTTATGACAGAATTCCCATTACATAGAACTACGAAAATGTCTATTTGGAACAATCCTAGATTAAAACATAATGGTAAGTCATTTTTTTTGGAAAAAATGGCAGTCTGTAGGTCTTTGGTTCGTAGATCAGCTTCTTTGTGACAACAAGTTAATGACTTTTGCCTCTTTCTGTGCTCGATTTCCTACCCTTGTGCACTCGTATTCTCAATGGTCGATATTATTTTCAATTGTGGCGTCAGTACTTCCCTCCTTGCAGCCAGCATCTTCCATGATCTCTCGTCATTATTGGAGTGATTTGGTTCTCGCCCAAGGGAGAGCGGTGTCTGTGTTCTACAAAATCATGAGAGATTATAAATATACTTTCTCCCACCACGATATGACCCACTGGCAATCGATGCTGTCGCCTACCTTTTCTGACATCAACTGAACTGTCTATTGGACGACAACTAATCGCTCGCTGCTGTCTACTAGAGTTTCCCAATCCTTGTACTTTGTTATGTGGCAAGCGGTATGGACACCTTACCGCATGTGGAAGGCAAAACTGAGACCAGATCCTGTCTGTTGGCATTGCCACACATCTGATGGCACTCTCGACCATATGCTGTTTCATTGTCCGGCCATCCGCTCTTTCTGGAACAGCGTTTGGGAGACCATTAAAACTCTTACCTCCTGTCATTTAGATATTACCATTGACATTGTTATGCTACGCTCTCAACATCCTTGTTTTACCAACACGGACTGCCCATCAAAGCTCATTGACACTATGTTTGCAGTTGCTCTTATGCATATTCTTAAGAACTGGAAATCAGCTTCACACTTAGATTATACATTCTGGTGGAACTCATTGTGTCTGTACAATAAACATGAACAATATGCTGTTGAAAAACGCTGTATCTCAAATCTTCCTTCTGTATTACCTGTATCGCCTTGGAAATTTCTCGAAAGATCTCATCAATATGCTTCTTCAACCATTCCATAGTTTGCTTTCTGATTTCCTTACCTTTTTTTTTTTTTCTTCTTTACTCTCTCCTCGCAGATTTCCTTATATGAATAGCTTTTCTCTGAGCTAATGTTAAGTTGCCAATTGTTTGTTGTGCTATGCATTTTTGTATTGTATTTTTGTATTTTCTTTTGTATTACAAAAACTTTTCAATAAAAATTTTGAACTAAAAAAAAAAAAAAGAGTGAAAACAAGTGAAAAGAGAAGAGTGATTTGATGCTCTGATTCTGAGTCATGAGGTAAACATGAAAAACAAAAAATATTGAAGTGGAGTATAATGATGATAATCAGATTAAATTATATTACACTAGTGTTTTAGCCTGTTACATTCGTTACAGAAGAAAAAGACTTATCGTCATTTAAAAAATTTTTAAAAACTCACCTTTTTAAAGACGCATTTAATCTCTTATCTTCCATCCAATAATATGACGTCTCAAGTTTTAAATCAAACTCACCCTTCCTTTTGTTCTTCCCATCATTGTTTTTCTTCTTCTCTATTTCAGAATTGTAACTTCCCCCCTTTCCTCACGACTCATGTAAGTCTTACCCAATAACTTTGAAGTTATTTTGTTCATCAGCACTCCCTGTTTGTTTGTTTTAATTTATTAAATTGTACATCGCTTAGTAAATTAAATAAGCGATCCATCAAATACCAATAAAAACTTGAAACTTGAAAACTTGAATAGCCCCACCTATACCCTGACCCTGACTCTGACCCCACCCATGCCCCACCTCTATCATGCCCGGACCCTGCTTCCCACTGATCCCAGTCCCACCACCTCAGCTTTCACCATTTCCTTTGTACCTTTTTGGCCCTCCTGACAGGGTCTTTACTTACCCGAGGCGGCAGCAGCAGTCCTGACGTACCAATATTTCCTCCCTCAGTGCCCCAAAGCAGCAGTGGTCCTACCATTTCCATCTCTCCCTTTCCTCCTTTCACACTCTCTACCATCTCTCTCTGACTCTGTTTCACCTCTTTAGCCATCTTTCCCTTTCCTGTCCCCCTCTGTCCTTCCCCAAGACCATCTCTCTCTCCTGCCCCCTCCAAACTCCCTGAAGTCTATCTCTCCCTATCCCCTACCATCTCTCCTGGTCCCCCTAGTAGCCCCTCTGTCTTTCTCACCCATTTGTCTCTGTCTCTCTCCTCACCTCCTGCCTCTGCGGAGCTCTCGCAGCTCCTCCTCGTCTGTAATAAAATGGTAGACAGAGCTTAACAGCCAGCAGATAGAGGGGTTATCACTCTGGTCAAGGCTCCCTGAGGCATCTTGTTTAATTGTTAAAGGGAATCGGTGACCTCTGGAATCAGTTCAGGATGGAAGCAGCACCTGGTGCTAAAAGTGGCATAGTATCAGTGTGCCAACTAAGGCAGTCTGGCTCCTTAGAAATTTGGGTACTGGGGACCTGAGCAAAAGAATATACTGGCTTGGAACCTAGTGGCGCACCTGCTGGCTGTGCCACATGAGCTTAGTCCGTAAGGTAGGCCTTCCACATTAGGCAAACATTCCGGGGAATAGCCACACACCGGGGCCCGAAGATGGGTTCCAACTGACTGCAAATGACTTCTGCAAGAGTAAGCATGCCTGCATTTGGTGTCACCATCAAAAACTGGTATCAAGTGGGATTTTATGCCATCTGCCACCGCGGCCTGCAGCCACCGACAGCCGCCGCATCCGACATCCGCCTCGGGGGATTCTTGCGCATGCGCACTCTTAACTGCGGTGCCCTACAGCGCACGGAAAACGGGAGCACGCAGGTGGGAGTGCGCATGCACGCTTAGGGCTTTATTATATTATATTAGATTAGAGATTTCTATTCCGCCATTACCTTGTGGTTCAAGGCGGATTACAAAAGAGTTATAGAAGGTGTGTTACAAAAGAAGATCTCTGGTCATTTCCAGAGAAAGTAAAGAGTAGATCAGGTAGATTCGAGGAGTCGGGAAGAAGGTGGGAAGAAGAAAGGTACTCGTGGTGTTAAGACTTTTTCAGGGATTTCTTGAAGAGTATAGTCTTTATTTCTTTTTTGAACATCTTGTAGTCTGGGGTTGTTATCAGTAGATTGGAGATTTGGTTGTCTAGTTTTGCTGCTTGAGTGGCTAGAAGGCCGTGGTATATTTTTTTCTGTTTAGCTTTTTTGATTGGAGGGTGTGTGAATGGAGTGAATTTTCCTATGCCTGGTTGAGGTAGTTTGGATGAGGCAGTTGTTCAGGTAGGTTGGGCTGTCTCCGTTTATAGTTTTAAATAGTATGCAGTAGAATTTAAATAGTATTCTTTCCGGGATTGGAAGCCAGTGTTTGTTAAGGTATGCCTCTGTAATGTGGTCGTGTTTCTTCAATGAGTAGATGAGTCTCAGAGCTGTGTTTTGAATTGTTTGTAATTGTTTTGTCATTGTTGCAGGGCAGGGGAGGCAGAGGATGTAGCAATAGTTACTCTAGTAGACCTAGGATTAGGGATTGTACTATGAGCTGGAATTGTATTCTTTCGAAGAATTTTCAGACTTGTCTTAGGTTTCTCATAACTGCAAATGATTTCTATATTGTTTTATTTATTTGTGGCTGCATGGTGCAGCATCTGTCTATCGTCATTCCTAGTAGGTTTAGGATGGTTTGAATGGGGTAGTTGATTGAGTTTATTTCTATATTGGTTATGGTTGGAACTTTGTTATTTTCGAAGAGGATGAATTTTGTTTTCTCTGGGTTCAGTTTCAGTTTGTGATCTTTCATCCAGGTCACTACTGTTTCTAGTGTTCATGGTAGTGTGTCTGTCATAGAGGGCTTTGGTTGATCAAAAGGTATGAGAATGTTAATGTCGTCTGCATAGCTATAGGAGGTTAGGCCTAGTTTGTCCAGGCATGCACCGAGGGAGGCAGTATAGAGATTGAAGAGAGCGGAGGTAGTGGGGATCCTTGTATCTGCTCCCATTCAAAAACATCAACAATTATTGAAATTGTTAAATAATTTTGGAGGAGAAAGCCTCAGACCACCAGTTACTTGTAAATAAACACATCATAAGAATGTAAGAACTGCCTTGTAACCCTATGAACCTTTTAGCTTTCATATTCTTTATTATGTAAGATTGTATTGCTGACTTTGATTGTAACCTCTTCGCTGATTGTCCAGCGCCTCTTCCTGTAAACCGCCTCGAACTTATATGGCTTTGGCGGTATATAAGAATAAAATTATTATTATTATTACTGGGATAGACTGCAAGTCCATCAAGCCCAGAATCCAACAATGGCCAACCTAGTTAGATCCCAAGTTGCAAAACAGATTCTATGCTGCTTATCCTAGGAATAAGCAGTGGATCTCCCCAAGCCATCTCATTAATGGCCTATGGACTTCTCTGTTAGGAAATTATCCAAACCTTTTTTAAACCTTGCTAAGCTACCTGATTTCATCACATTCTCCAGCAACGAATTCCAGAGTTTAATAACACATGTGAAGAAATATTTGAACATGTGAACACATGTTTGGGATTTGGTTAATATAATTCCACCTCCAGATTTGGGAAAGAGCCCGCTTGTCAGGTGGTCATTAATCCATTGGGTCAATGATCCAAGGAAGATGGGCAAGGCAGTATTTAGGAGATAGTGGGGAGTAGGTATCTAGACAAAACTAGGCTTTGGCATATTTGAGGAACCTTGCATCACAAAGCTTTGCCTCCTCAAAGTGCGTCCAAATTCTGTCAGCTGTGGTTGATCCATATCCTTTGTTAGGGTGATTGTGGTTATAGTTGGTGGTAGTTAGTTATCTCGAATTTCAGGATTTTCTTTTTAAGTTTCAACAATCCTTATTGGTGACTGCATAATAGTACAAGAAGATAGATAATAGTATTAGTGTTCCACAGGCTACATGGAGAACACAGCTTTACAACAGAAATAGGAGAATTCACAGTACCATATATGAGAGTAAATAACATCCCACCTACCCCAACCCAAACAAAAAACAAACAAACCCCATGACCGATGTCTCATGCCTACCAACTATCACCAGAACTAGCATCCTTACAAGGAGTTAAAAATATCACTGCAGGCTCGAGGTGGTAAAGACTGGATATAGGGATCCCAAATTTGAAGGAAATGCTTTGTGCGTTTGGGGCTAAGTCTAGCCACTCTACATTCAAGGAGCAACAGAGCGTGTAATTGATTTCTCCAATTCCAGTAGGAAGAGAGATCATCCCCAAACTAAACATAGAGAATCACTTTTTTCCCTAACACTTCCACTTTTCTCATAAAATGACGTTGACCATGGAGAGGAAGGCGAAAGGCCTCATATTTATCCAGTAAAAAACCCACTGCCAACAGCAGAATGGAACGTTGGAAGAGGTGTTCCACATAGGTCAAAATAGCTCTCCCAAACTATTTAATTTTTGGGCTGGACCAAAACACATGAAAAAAAGGAGTGGACTTTTTGGGAGCATTCTGACAGATAGGGGAAGAAGCATATCCTGAATAATGAACCTGATGGCTGTGTAAAATATGCACAGTAAAGGACTTGAAATTGGCACTGCTGAAGGTCTGCACTGACAGAGACCTCTGGAATTTGTTTAATCAAGGCAAAGAGATCCAAAGAGTCTTCCGGCAAACCCAACTCCTGACTCCATCGAGAATGCATCCCTATTCACAAACCCAAAAAGCTGGATTTTCCTTTTAAAATAGCTGGCTAATTCTGGGACTGAGGGAGTGGTGACATTATATTGTTTGTGAGGGGTGTTGTGTTGGTTATTTGGTCTACTAGTAGAAATAATTTGCTAACATTTGGTATCCTGTTTCCTATGAGTTTAGAATAGTATTCCTCCTTTTTTGGGTTAAAAGGGATTTGTATTCCAGGATTTTCTTCCTCCAGGTGCTCTTGTTTTCTTTGCTGGGGTGGTTTCTCCTGTAGTGTTGTTAGATGGCAACAAGACTTTTTCAGGGACCAGTTGTTTGAGGTTCTTTGGTTTTCTGTCTGCATTTGAGTAGGCTAGTTTGTCCAGTGTCTCATTATAGATTGAGTTACACTAGTCTAGGAAGTCAGGCATCACGGTAGGCAGAGGATAGAGAGGTGTTGATCTCCCTCCAAAAGGTTGCTGGTGTGAGATTTTCTCTATTGTTTACAAGAATTAAAGGGGGTGATTGGATTTTAGTTGATTCTTTCCAAAATAAGGTAAAGTTCAGAAGAAGTGGGCCGACTCATTCTGCAGAATTTAGTTCTAATTTGACTATTCTGGCAGTGGATGTTGTGGAGGCAATCAAGTCTACTCTAGTTCGTGGCCTTTTTCATGGGTGGGTTGGCTGGGCTCCTTAGCATTTCACTTAATAGATGCCATTGTTGAGTTCACTACAAACACCAGTGCTGTTTTCATTAAATTTGTGAAGCAGCCTTCATTGTGAACTTTTGGAGTGTGTTATTTATAGATGCCATTTTTGTATGCATGAAAAGTGTGAATCCTTTTCTGCCCCTGAAGAAGGATTGAAATGGAGCTCTATTGGGCAGTCACTATGATTCCTTTTTGATTCAGATTATTTTTGCTTTTCATTGATTGTGATTTTTTTGAAAATTTGTGGCCACCTTATGATTTTTCAAACAGAGTTGGCACATGGACTGTTTGCATATCATTGATTGAATGGACCTATCTCAAAAGGAGCAGTTAATACACATTTGGATACATTCACTGGGATTTTGATATTGGTTGCTCTTGTATCCAATTACAAACCTGTTGCTTCTATTCCATTTTTAGTTAAGTTACTGGAAGGTTCTGGTATATTTACAATTAATGGATCATCTGGATCGTTTTTCTCTTTTACATGGTTCCCAATCTGGGTTCTGTCCTTTTCGACAGCTATATCTTCTTTACTGAATTATTTACATTCCTTGTTGGCAAAGGGTTCTAGTGCTCTTTGTAATACAGTTTGATCTCGGTACCTAGCGCTTTTGATTTAGTTGATCATTCTGTGTGTTACATTGTTTGGATTGTATAGGAATCTCTGGCAATATAATGAATTGGTTTTGGGATTTTCTGAAATCTTGGACCTACTAAGTTCATTATGATAATACTTACTCGGGAATACTGTATGGGAGAATTCCTGCAGTGTTCCGCAGGGATCCCCTCTTTCGCCATTGTTCAACATATATTTGGCTTCCTTAGGGATGAGATTGTATCTCTAAGTTTGCCAATTATATAGCTATGCTGATGTTATCACCAAAAGGTCTACGAGGAGAAAATAGTGCAAGAGGCCAAAAATTTTAAGCCCTTTTTTAGATACGTAAAAGGGAAAAAACCTGCACGAGAGGCAGTGGGACCGCTGGACGACCTGGGAGGACAACCAAATTGCGGACAGACTAAATTCCTTCTTTGCGTCTGTCTTTACAAAGGAAGACACTGCAACAATACCGGACGCAGTGAAAGTGTTCAAGGGAGTCACAGAGGACAGCCTCACCTCGGTAGAAGTGGACTTGGACCAGATTTACCACCAGATAGACAAATTTAAAAGTGATAAATCTCCTGGACCGGACGGAATTCATCCAAGAGTCCTAAAAGAAATGAAATTTGAAATCGGAGAACTATTGCAAAAACTTGCCAACCTATCAATCAAAACAGGACAGATACCTGACGACTGGAAGATAGCGAACGTTATGCCGATATTTAAGAAAGGATTGAGAGGAGAGCCAGGCAACTACAGACCTGTGAGCCTCACGTCTGTCCCTGGAAAGATGGTTGAGGCACTGATCAAAGATAGCATAGTCTGGCATCTAGACATGCACGACCTGATGGGAGCCAGACAACATGGGTTTAGGAAAGGGAAATCATGTTTGACGAACCTACTCCAATTCTTTTGAGAAAGTGAACAGACAACTTGATAGTGGAGAACCGGTGGATATTGTATACTTGGACTTTCAGAAAGCTTTCGACAAGGTTCCACTTGTAAGACTTCTCAGGAAACTACAAGGCCATGGAATAGGGGGAGATATACTAAGATGGATAGGCAAATGGCTGGAGAACAGAAAACAGAGAGTGGGCATAAATGGGAAGTTCTCAGAGTGGGAAAAAGTGACTAGCGGTGTACCCCAGGGCTCGGTGCTTGGACCCATCTTATTTAATATTTTCATAAATGACCTAGAAGAAGGAATATCTAGTGAAATCATCAAGTTCGCAGAGGACACAAAGCTATGCTGGGCAATCAGATCGCAGAGGGACAGCGAAGAACTCCAGAGCGACTTAAATCAATTGGAGAAGTGGGCAAACAAATGGCAGATGAAGTTTAATGTGGAAAAATGCAAAGTGATGCATCTGGGCAGAAAAAATAAAGATCACAAGTATAGTATGTCAGGTGTAACTCTGGAAAAGACTGAACAGGAAAGGGACCTGGGTGTACTGATAGATAGGACCCTGAAGCCGTTGGTGCAATGTGCGGCGGCAGTGAAGAAAGCAAATAGAATGCTAGGCATGATAAAGAAGGGTATCGCAAGAAGTTATAGTATAGAGAAAGTTATAGTACCACTCTACATAGCCATGGTCAGACTGCACCTGGAATATTGCGTCCAGCATTGGCCCCATACCTAAAGAAGGATATAAAACTGCTAGAGAGGGTGCAGAGATGAGCAACGAAGCTAGTGAATGGTATGGAGAACCTGTGCTACAAGGAATGACTTAGGAAACTGGGATTATTCTCCCTTGAGAAGAGGAGACTGCGGGGGGATCTGATCGAGACTTTCAAATTACTGTTTTTGTTATGTAATGTTTTGTCTAATGGAATTTTATATTTTGATGTCTATGTGTGTTTGGTCAGTTTTGGCCTTTACTGATATTCATCGTTGATGCAGGGCTTAGTGCTTGGACCTGTGCTCTTCAACATCTTTATAAACGATCTGGACATCGGTACGACAAGTGAGGTGATTAAATTTGCGGATGATACGAAGTTATTCAGAGTAGTGAAGACACAGGGGGATTGCGAAGATCTACAAAGTGACATAATCAAGTTTGAGAAATGGGCATCGACATGGCAAATGAGGTTCAGTGGATAAGTGCAATGTGATGCATGTCGGTAACAAAAATCTCATGCATGAATACAGGATGTCCGGGGCGGAACTTGGAAAGACCTCCCAGGAAAGAGACTTGGGAGTTGATAAAGCCATCTGCACAATGTGCTGTGGTGGCAAAAAGGGCAAACAAAATGCTAGGAATGATAAAGAAGGGGATCACGAACAGATCGGAGAAGGTTATCATGCCGCTGAGGCAGACGGAACTACAATCAATAAATGCATGGATGAGGAGATGGTGTGAAGAAGAGGGGTTCCACTTCGTGAGGAACTGGACAACGTTTTGGGGTAAGAGCAAGCTCTTCAGGAGAGATGGACTGCACCTGAGCACGGCAGGAACTAGATTTCTAGCAAACAACGTCAGGAGAGGAATAGAACAGGCTTTAAACTAAGCAGAAGGGGAAAGCCGATAGTCGACTAAGTGTCGACGATTCGGAAGAAGGTATCCTGCGAAGATACTAAGGAGGAGAAATGCTGGGAAGAAACAACGGGCAAAACACAGGAGTTGACTAAGCCAGAAGAGGAGGATAAAAGGATCACAGCACAAGAGAAGAAAATAAAATTTGAAGCACAGCAAAAGGAAGTGAAGACAAAAAAATACCAAGACCTAAATTGCATATATACTAATGCAAGGAACCTAAGGAACAAAATGGGGGAATTAGAAGACATGGCCAAAACTGAGAACATAGACATCATTGGGGTCTCCGAAACATGGTGGAATGAAGAAAACAAATGGGATACAGCACTGCCGGGGTACAAACTCTATCGCCAGGACAGGTCAGGTCAGAAAGGAGGAGGAATAGCCCAATACATAAAAGAAAGCATACACTCGACCAGAGTGGACACAGCAGCGACAACCAGCAATTTGGAATCGCTATGGGTTAAAATACCGGGAAGGAAAGGGCCCAAGATAAAGATGGGCCTGTACTATTGTCCACCTGGGCAAACCGAAGCTATTGATAAAGAAATGGAAGCCGAGATGAAGCGAGAATGCAAAAGCGGTAACACGATTATTATGGGAAACTTCATCTATCCTGGGATAGACTGGAGTCTTGGAAGCTCAAAATGCGCCAGAGAGACTGGATTCTGAGGAGTAATGGCTCGTGGCCAGCAAGGGGTGGTGGTTATGGGACGGTAATGGGAATGGATTTCAGAACATAATTGTGCAGTATTTTTTGTGGAGTTTTTTCTACAAAAGCACCTGTTTTTCGTATGATTCTGGGTAATTCTAGTTAGATATATCTGGGTCAGTTAGGGACACGCCCAGTGGAAACGTACGAAAAAAGGGTGAATAAAATTCTAAATATAATGTAGCTAAGGCCAGAGAAAAACACACTAAAGATTAAAATAAGGGAAAGAATGGTGTTTTTTTTATGTATTTTGCTGTTGGGTCAGATCAGAAAGGAAACTAAAGGAATTCATTTTGAGTTCTCTGTCTTTTTGCCATATTTTCTGTCCTTTGGAATCCATTTTGTGTGTCCAGGTCTCTTTGTTCTCAGCAGCGTGGTGTTAATTAATACCACATGTGCTGTAGACTGGCTAGGAAGATGACGTGTCCTAAACTAAGATCGAGGAATTAAATATAGTTTTGAATGAATGGATATATGGAAGGCTTGGCCAAGCAAAGAGTGAATGAAACAAATATGATTGGAGTGAAGTGTATGACTGTGTTGCTTTGAAAAAACATATTTATATATTTTTGCAACCTAAAAGAAATCCTAAAGCAGCATCTGGGAGTGATTAGGTCAGAGACTACTCCTGCTCTTTGTGTGTGAGACTGTCAGCATAAAAAGAGAGGGGGAGACCAGCCCCTCCCCCTCCTCCTCCTCCTCCAGAGTAAGGTTTCTGTGTAAGGCTATGCAGTTTGAACCTGTCAGCTTAGGAAGAGTTTTTTCCTTTAGGGCTGAGAATTTCTCAGCACCATGTTAATAATTGTAGATTCTCTTGAATGTGTTATAATGTTAATTCAGAAATCAAATGTACCGTTCTAAAACTCTGTCTAACTTTTAAATGTGGAGGAATTTTTGTCCAAATTTTAGGACCACCTCTTTGGTGAAATGTTATTGGTTGTCAAACTTGATGATGTCACTGAGCCAAAAGTTATATAATAGAATGAAATGAGATATGAAAACGAGACCGTTATGAGAAGGCCAGCATTTGGCCACTATGACGATCTCCCATTAGCACAACCGTTAAGCAATTATGCTGACGCTTTTGATCTCATAATGGAAAAATAGAAACAATAATTCAATAAATCTTGGTTATAATTTTTGAAACCTTGCGTTGGTGTCATTTTGCATGTATTATTATTTTCAAACCTGAAGCTTTCACAAAGGCGTCGATGTCCCTTGCTCAATTCCTGGAAGCTATACAGGATTGCTTCATGGATCAACTTGTTAGAGAACCGACGAGAGGGAATGCCACTCTGGATCTAATCCTAAATGGGCTAAGAGGACCTGCGAAGGAAGTGGAAGTAGTGGGACCGCTGGGAAACAGCGATCACAATATGATCAAATTCAAAGTTGAAGTAGGAATACCGAAGGGAAAGAGAACCATAGCGACAACTTTTAACTTCAAGAAAGGAAACTACAAAGCGATGAGAGTAATGGTAAGGAAGAAACTTAGGAATACCTCAAAGAAAAGGCAGACTGTAGAGCAAGCCTGGTCTTTATTCAAGGACACGGTGATCGAGGCGCAAAATCTACATATACCGAGATTCAGGAAAGGGTGCAAAAATAATCGAAAAAAGACCCGGCATGGATAACCAAAGAAGTGAAGAGAGCGATAGGTGATAAGAAGAATTCATTCAGGAGATGGAAAAAGGGCAAAACTGAGGAGAACTGGAAAGAGCACAGGAAGCATCAAAGAGAATGTCACCGGGTGGTTAGAAAAGCCAAAAGAGAATATGAAGAAAGGCTAGCCAAGGAAGCACAAAATTTCAAACCGTTCTTCAGATACATTAAAGGGAAGCAGCCAGCTAGGGAGGAGGTGGGACCGCTGGATAACGGAGACAGGAAGGGAGTGGTGAAGGAAGAGAAAGAAGTGGCAGAAAGACTAAGCATGTTCTTTTCATCTGTATTTACAAAAGAGGAAACATCCAACATACCGGAACCTGAGCAAATCTTCAAAGGAGCCCATACAGATAAACTAACATCCATGGAAGTAAGCCTTGAAGACGAACGCAGGCAGTTAGAAAAATTAAAAACTGACAAATTGCCGGGCCCAGACGAAATCCACTCAAGGGTTCTGAAAGAATTAAAGGAGGAAATAGTGGAACTACTACAGCATGTTTGCAATCTATCCCTGAAAACAGGTGTGATCCCAGAGGATTGGAAGATAGCCAATGTTACGCCCATCTTCAAGAAGGGATCGAGAGGTGACCCGGAGAACTACAGACCGGTGAGTCTGACCTTGGTTCCGGGGAAAATGGCGGAAGCGCTGATAAAAGACAGCATCGATGAGCATTTTGAAAGAAATAAACTTCTAATCACAAGCCAACATGGATTCTGCAAGGGGAGATCGTGCCTAACGAACTTACTGCACTTCTTCGAAGGAATTAACAAACGGATGGACAAAGGGGACCCCATAGACATCGTATATTTAGATTTCCAAAAAGCCTTTAACAAGGTACCCCATGAATGCCTACTTCGGAAACTGAAGAACCATGGGGTGGAAGGAGACGTAAACAGATGGATCAGAAATTGGTTGGCGGGGAGGAAGCAGAGGGTAGGAATAAAAGGCCACTACTCGGACTGGAGGAGGGTCATGAGTGGTGTTCCGCAGTGGTCAGTGCTCGGACCGCTGCTATTCAATATATTTATAAATGATATAGAAACAGGGACGAAGTGCAAAATAATAAAATTTGCAGACGATACCAAACTATTTAGTGCTGCTCGGACTAAAGAGGACTGCGAAGAATTACAAAGGGAGCTGAATAAGTGAGGGGAGTGGGTGACGAGATGGCAGATGAAGTTCAATGTAGAGAAATGTAAAGTATTGCATGTGGGAAGCAGAAACCCGAGGTACAGCTATACGATGGGAGGGACGTTATTGACTGAGAGTACCCAAGAAAGGGACTTGGGGGTAATAGTGGACAAGACAATGAAGCCGTCGGCACAGTGCACTAAGAAAGCGAATAGAATGCTAGGTATAATCAAGAAGGGTATTACAACCAAAATGAAAGAAGTTATCCTGCCGTTGTATTGGGCGATGGTGCGCCCGCATCTGTAGTACTGCGTTCAATTTGTTCGCCATACCTTAAGAAGGACATGGCAATACTCGAGAGGGTTCAGAGGAGAGCGACGCGTTTGATAAAAGGTATGGAAAACCTTTCATACACGGAGAGACTGGAGAAACTGGGGCTCTTTTCCCTGGAGAAGAGGAGGATTAGAGGGGATATGATAGAGACAAGATCATGAAGGGCATAGAAAAAGTGGAGAGGGACAGATTCTTCAAACTTTCGAAAACTACAAGAACAAGAGGGCATTCGGAAAAGCTGAAAGGGGACAGATTCAAAACCAATGCTCGGAAGTTTTTCTTCACCCAGCGGGTGGTGGACACCTGGAATGAGCTTCCAGAGGGCGTGATAGCCAGAGTACGGTATTAGGGTTCAAGAAGGGATTGGACAATTTTCTGAAGGAAAAGGGGATAGAGGGGTATAGATAGAGAACTACTACACAGGTCCTGGACCTGTTGGGCCGCCGCACGAGCGGACTGCTGGGCATGATGGACCTCTGGTCTGACCCAGCATAGGCACATCTTATGTTCTTATGTACTCTTTTTACCTCACCTGTTGTATTTCTCTCTTTGCTTCTTTGTTCTTTAATATTGCCTTTATTTTTTTAGCCACCTGTTTTGAGAACCTGCTTTTATTAATTTTCCTTCCATAGAGTTCAGTTGCCATTTTTTAGCTCCTTTCAGCTTGGACCACAGTCTTTCCACTTCCCTTATATCCTCCCATCCTATCAGTTGTTTCTTCCCCCATTTTATGGAAATTAGCTCGCTTGAACATAAGAACATAAGAAGTTGCCTCCGCTGGGTAAGACCAGAGGTCCATCGCGCCCAGCAGTCCACGCCCGCGGTGGCCCATCAAGTCCATGACCTGTCAGGTTTTCTTGATTTAGCCCTATAGCCCCCTTATTTTTCTATCTATACTTTTTCTATACCCTATCTACCTCTCTCTGTACCCCTCAATCCCCCTATCCTTCAGGAATCTATCTAATCCCTCTTTGAATCCCCATAGTGTACTCTGCCCGATCACCTCATCTGGGAGCGCGTTCCATGTGTCCACAACCCTCTGAGTGAAGAAAAACCTCCTGGCATTGGTTCTAAACCTGTCCCCTTCCAGTTTCTCCGAGTGCCCTCTCGTACTTGTGGTTCCCTGTAGTCTGAAGAATCTATCCTTGTTTACCTTCTCTATGCCCTTCATGATCTTGAAAGTTTCTATCATGTCTCCTCTTCTCCAGGGAGAAGAGCCCAAGCTTGTCCAGCCTGTCAGTGTATGAACAGTCTTCCATACCTTTTATCATTTTCGTCACTCTTCTCTGGACCTTCTCAAGTATTGCCATGTCCTTCTTAAGGTACGGTGACCAATATTGGACACAGTATTCCAGATGTGGGCGCACCATCGCACGATACAGCGGCATGATGACTTCCTTCGTCCTGGTTGTGATACCCTTCTTAATGATGCCCAGCATTCTGTTTGCTTTCTTTGAGGCCGCTGCACATTGTGCCGATGATTTCATTGTTGTATCCACCAGCACACCCAGGTCTTTTTCAAGATTACTTTCCCCCAGCAATGCTCCCTCCATTTTGTAGCTGAACATCGAGTTCCTTTTCCCTATATGCATGACCTTAGAAACATAGAAATAGACGGCAGATAAGGGCCACGGCCCATCCAGTCTGCCCACCCTAATGACCCTCCCCTACCTTTACCTTGTGAATAGATCCCACGTGTCGATCCCATTTGGCCTTAAAATCAGGCACGCAGCTGGCCTCAATCACCTGAAGTGGAAGATTATTCCAGCGATCAACCATCCTTTCAGTAAAAAAGAACTTCCTGGTGTCACCTCGCAGTTTCCCGCCTCTGATTTTCCACGGATGCCCTCTTGTTGCCGAGGGACCCTTGACCTTGCATTTCTCTATGTTAAAGCGCATTTGCCATTTATTTGCCCACTCTCCCAGTTTGCTTAGTCCCTTTGCTGGTCTTCGCACTCCTCTGTAGTCCTAACTCTGCTGCAGAGTTTGGTGTCATCCGCAAATCCAGGACTTTGAGTTTTGTGTATCCACGGTCCACTTTAGCTCTTATATCAAACTATACCATATGGTGATCAGTGTTATCAAGGTGGGCACCCACCCAGAAATTAGACACACTTTCTCCATTTGTGAGCACCAGATCCAGCTTTGTCCAGTGCTTTGAAGGGCATCCACGATCTCTCTGCTTCTTTCCAATTCTACAGTAAGACTGTTTTTGGATATCTACAACCAACTCTTTGTCCATCTTCTCTGTTTGTGTTGGATCTATAATGCTTCCTCCATTCCCCAGGAGCCCTGTTTTTCTGCTGCTTTAATATTGTTTTTTACATTTCACACCACACCTCCATCCTTTTATCCTTTCTAAAAAGATTATAGCCTGGTATGGTTACATCCCAACCATGGGAATCATTGAAACCATACAGAAACATTGTTGTTCCTTGTTTTATTTTCTATCCCTTGCCTAATAAATCGTAACATTCTGTTTGCTTTTTTGGCTGTTGTTGCCACACACTGAGCAGATTCCTTGCTTTAATAGATTTATTTTTAATTAGTACAGAAATTGCCCCAACCCACGAAACAGGACATAACTTCACCAAATGAGAATCCATAACAAAAGATTGGAAGACTGGGCAAGAAAATGGCTAATGAGTTTTAACACTGAGAAATGCAAAGTCATGCATGTAGGGAAAAAGAACCCGATGTTCAACTATAAAATGGGGGGATCATTGCTGGGGGTGAGCAACCTTGAAAGAGACCTGGGGGTGATGGTAGACACAACATTGAAAGCATCAGCACAGTGTGTGACAGCCTCAAAGAAAGCGAACAGAATGTTGGGTATCATCAAAATGGGTATCGTAACCAGGACGAAGGAAGTCATTTTGCCGCTGTATCGGGCAATGGTGCGCCCACATCTGGAGTACTGTGTCCAGTACTGGTCGCCGTACCTCAAAAAGAACATGGCGGTACTTGAGGGAGTCCAGAGAAGAGCGACAAAACTGATAAAAGGTATGGAAAACTTCTCATACGCTGACAGATTGGAAATGCTGGGGCTATTCTCCCTGGAAAAGCGGAGACTTAGAGGAGGCATGATAGAAAGGCATAGAGAAGGTAGACAGGGACAAATTCTTCAGGCTGTAGGGAGCCACAAGTACAAGGGGGCACTCGGAGAAATTGAAAAAGGACAGGTTTAGAACAAATGCTAGGAAGTTCTTTTTCACTCAGAGGGTGGTGGACACATGGAACGTGCTCCCGGAGGCTGTGATAGGCCAGAGCATGCTACAGGGGTTCAAGGAGGGTCTAGATAGGTTCCTAAAAGAAAAGGGGATTGAGGGTACAGATAGAAGTAGAGGTAGGTTATAGGAATAGTCAGAAACCACTTCACAGGTCATGGACCTGATGGGCCGCCGCGGGAGCGGACTGTTGGACACAATGGACCTCTGGTCTGACCCAGTGGAGGCAACTTCTTATGTTCTTATGATTAAACCCAAAACATCCAAATGGAGCCCAAACTTGCCTAAATTGTTGAACACAGCATTTTTTCACAGCTCAAGGCAAACCCCAGACCATCGAGTGTTCAGAGACAATACAGAAAATTCTTTCCACTTGGACAAGATGTGCTGAATTGATGGGCCCATCAGCACAAATAGATGTAGTGATTCCTAATGTGAAACCTAGCGTTGTGTAGCCATAATTTGAATGATTCTTCCCTGTGTGCATCTCTTTTTGCATTTGTCCACATTAAATTTCATCTGCTATTTGAGTGCAAGGTCCTTTTGCAATTCCTCCCAATTTGCATGTAATTAATTTGGGAAAACAAGCAGGCTGTTATCTTATACACTATTCATATAGCTCTATACTGTAGTTTATCACCATTATCCATATAGCCAGTGACAGACACTAGTGCTGCCCAATTCACGATTCGAATCAATTCACCGATTCACTTCAGGTGAATTGATTCGAATCGATTCAAAACCCAAAAAAATCAGCTTCCCGATTTGGCTGACCCTCCCCCCTCGCCCCCTAAAGCAGGAGCGGCAGCGCTGCTCTTGCTGGCCGGCCGCTGCCGCACCTGCTTTAGAGGGCGAGGGGGAAGGGTCAGTCGGGAAGTGCTGCTGTCCGGTTTCCTCCCCCCTGGTGCCCAGTTTCTCTCCCCTGACTTCCGGATTCCCCCCCTGGCCTCCCCGCACCGTTTACCTTTTAAGACCAGCCCGCAAACAAGATCGCGGTTATAGCGTCTTTCCAAACTGCTTTGGAGCTGTTTCCTCCGCAGCGGTCCCACCCCTCCTCTGACCGCTGTGGAGGAAACAGCTCTGAAGCAGTTTGGAAAGACGTTATAACCGCGATCTTGTTGCAGGCTGGTCTTCAAAGGTAAACGGTGCGGGGAGGCCAGGGGGAAGCCAGACACCAATGGGAGGCCAGGGGGAACATGCAGTCCTTCGGGGTGGGTTGGGGGCGGGGCAGGCCTTCAAGGGGGGCAGGCAGGCAGGCTTTCAGGGGGGTAGACAGGCCTCAAGAAGGGATCCACGAGGTCAAACACGTCAACGAAGGTCCTTAACTTTAAGGGCACTGACTTCGAGAGCATGGGAGATTTTGGCTATGAGGCGCTGCAAAATCAAGACACAACAGATGATGTGGAGGTAATGTGGTCAGCTCTGAAATCTACCCTACAGGAAGCAACCAACTTCTTTATAAGAACCATGAGTAAATGGCGGAGAAATAACAAACCCCAATGGTTCTCCGCGGAGATCTCGGAACTCATAAAACAGAAGAAAAGAGCATTTGTATCCTACAAACGATCACAACGATCAGAAGACAAAGAAGATTATCTAGAGAAATCTAGAACTGTCAAAACAGCGGTCAGAAACGCCAAACTCAGGATGGAAGAAGATTTAGCTAGGAATATTAAAAAAGGGGATAAATCCTTCTTCAGGTATGTTAGTGATAGAAAGAGGAATACAGACGGGATAGTGCGCCTGAGGAAACCCGAAGGCAACTTTGCAGAATCGGACTCCGATAAAGACGAACTGCTGAACAAATACTTCTGCTCAGTATTTACCTGTGAGGCACCAGGATCCGGTCCATAGCTGCAAACAAGGGAGAGCTCAGAAGACCTGTTCAGGAACTTTGAATTTTCCACCAGCAGCATCTACCAAGAATTGTCAAGGCTCAAAGTGAATAAAGCCATGGGACGGATAAATTGCACCCCAGAGTGCTTAGGGAATTGAGAGATGTCCTGGCAGAGCCGTTAGCTGCGCTCTTCAATTTTTCTCTGAGCACGGGAAAAGTTCCATTAGACTGGAAAACAGCTAACATCATTCTGCTCCACAAAAAGGGATGCAGGTTAGAGACTGCAAATTACAGACCGGCAAGTCTCACGTCAATAGTGTGTAAGCTTATGGAAACATTGATTAAGCACAAATTAGATATGGTTCTGGACGATGAGAGACTGAGGGATCCCCACCAGCATGGATTTACAAAGGGGAGATCCTGCCAATCCAACCTGATCAGCTTCTTTGACTGGGTAACAAAAGAACTAGATAAAGGACTAGATGTAGTGTATCTGGACTTCAGCAAGGCTTTTGATAGCGTCCCACACCGTAGACTTTTGAACAAGATGAGTTTGTTGGGGCTAGGAGAAATATTAACTGCATGGGTTAAGGACTGGTTCAGTGGCAGACATCAGAGGGTGGTGGTAAATGGTACTCCCTCTGAAAAGTCAGAAGTGCACAGTGGAGTACTGCAGCGTCCTGGGTCCAATCCTATTTAATATCTTCATACAAGATCTGCCTAAGGGACTTCGGGGTAAAATTTCATTATTTGCCGATGATGCTAAATTATGCAATATAGTGGGTGGAGGTACCATGCTCGACACTTTAACACAGGACATACTTTTTCTGGAGCGCTGGTCTACTATTTGGCAGCTGAATTTTAATGTCAAGAAGTGTAAAGTAATGCACCTTGGTAGCAGAAACCTATGCAGAACCTACACATTAGGAATGAATGGTATGTTTGTTGGTTTTTAATATTTTACATAACTTTGGAACTTATGTAAATCGCATTGGATTTGGACTATGCGAGGTAATCAAAGAAACTAAATAAACTTGAAACTTAAACTACACTCTGAATGGTGAGACCTTAACCAGAACTGTGGCAGAACGGGACCTGGGAGTAATCATTAGTGAAGATATGAAGGCAGCCAATCAAATAGAGAAAGCTTCATCCAAGGCTAGACAAATGCTGGGTTGCATCCGGAGAAACTTTATCAGCCGAAAGCCCGAGGTGATAATGCCACTGTATAGGTCCATGGTGAGACCACATCTGGAATACTGTGTACAATTTTGGAGGCCACACTATCGTAAGGATATGCTAAGAACGGAATTGGTTCAACGATTAGCCACCAAGATGGTCTCAAGGCTCAAGGATATCCCATATGAAGAACGTCTAGGTAAGTTGCAGCTTTACTCTCTCGAGGAACGCAGAGAAAGGGGTGACATGATAGAGTCATTCAAATACATTACTGGCCGTATTGAGGTGGAAGAAGACATCTTTTTCCTTACAGGCCCCACGGCGAAAAGAGGGCATCCGCTAAAACTCAGGGGCGGGAAATTTCATAGTGACACTAGGAAGTACTTCTTCACCGAAAGGGTGGTTGACCATTGGAATGATCTTCCACTTCAGGTAGTTGAGGCCAGTAACGTGACTGACTTTAAGAATAAATGGGATCAACACGTGGGTTCACTTCAAAGAAAAACTTAGAGGGGAGGGTTATTTGAGTGGGCAGACTTGTTGGGCCGAAGGCCCTTTGCTGCCGTCATATTCTATGTTTCTAAGGGGGGTGGGACAGGCTTCAGGGGGGACAGGCAGGCAGGCCTTCAAGGGGGGGAGATAGGCCTTCAAGGGGGGTGGGACAGGCCTTCGGGGGGACAGGCAGGCAGATCTTCAGGGGTGAGATGCAGGCCTTCAAGGGGGGACACGCCTTCAGGGATGGTGGCACATGCCTTCAGAGGGGACAGACCTTCAGGGGAGGGGGGCCCTGGTGTAGAAGTACACGGAGGGAGGGAAGAGGGGGTTCAAAGAGACATGCATATGCTGGACTTTGGGGGGGAAGAAATAATGGGTCTAAAAATAGAGGAGAGGGAGAGAGATGATGGACAATGGGATTTAGGGAGGGAAGGAACAGAAAGGGAGAGAAATTGGACACAAGGGATGGTGTGGAGGGGGGATAGAGATATTGGATAGGAGAGTAGTTGGGAAAAGAAAGTGAGAGATGCTGGATGAAAGGGTAGTTGAGAAAAGGTGGATCTGTGGATGGAGATGAAAAAAAGGAAGGGAGGACAGAGAAGGCATGGAGAAAGAAGGAGACCCTGGCAAGCAAGTTATCGGAAGACAACCATAGCCTGGGACCAACAAGATTTGAATAATGACCAGACAACAAAAAGTAGAAAAACTAATTTTATTTTCCATTTTGTGATTACAATATGTCAGATTTGAAACATGTATCCTGCCAGAGCTGGTGTTAAGACCGCAAATGTGAGCTAGGATTTAACAGAGAGAGGAAAAGTCCTTTTTATTTCTTTATTTGTTTACACCACAACGCCAGTGTGGTTAGGAGAAAGCGAAGTTACTTACCTGTAACGGAAGTTCTCCGTGGATAGCAGGATAAGTCAGCCCCACTTTTGGTGACGTCATCTACGTCCCAAATTCGGATTTGCTCTCCCAGAGCTCAGGTGAGGCTTTGGGAGCCTCATCTGAGCATGTGCAGGTAGCCCTATATATACCTGTGCTGTCCCTCATTTAATCCAGTGATTTCCATAGCTTGAGTCTTATTGCAGTGTCACCCCTTAGGGGAGGAGGGAGGGTCAGTGTGGCTGACTTATCCTGCTGTCCACGGAGAACTCCCGTTACAGGTAAGTAACTTCGCTTTCTCCATGGACAAGCAGTATAAGTCAGCCCCACTTTTGGTGACTCTCCAGCTGCGGGGGCAGAGGGTGTAAGAGGACGGGGTTCCCATCAGGGGATGGTCTCCTCTGCGTCTCCGCTACTTTGCTGCGGTAGGGTGAGGCTGCCTAAAGGTCAGGTGAGGGACAGAGATAAAAACCCCAATTACTGAGACCAGTCAGAGGTTATGTGTTGTAAACAATAGGAACTTTATTTTGGTCCTCAGAACTGGACCAACACTTTCTTTCTTACCAACATGGTAGAGTATGTATCTCAATAACAGATGCGATTATAACAAGTAACTGTGCAAATATGTGCTAACATGTGCAAACAGTGCTAACATGTGCAAACAGTGCAAATTGCACTAACATGTGCAAACAGTGCAAATTGTGCCAACATGGCATAATATAATCTGCTGACAGTCTGTTCTATCTGATTTGGCTAATAGTCCTGATCAGCTAGTTCAGGTGTTGGTGTCCTTTGCTGTGTCTGTTTTGGTCACCAATCGTAATATGTTGAGGCCAAAGTCATTGGAGGTCTGCATTGGGCGATCCAGGCAATAGTGTCTGGTGAAGGTGTGTGGGGTAGACCATGTGGCTGCTCTGCAAATGTCCTGGAGTGGCGTGTTGCTGAGGTTTGCCAATGTAGTGGCCATGGCTCTTAGTTGGTGTGCTGTGGCCTTTTCTTCAAGGGACGCTCCCTCCTGTTCGTAGCAGAAGGCGATGCAGTTTGAGATCCAGTTGGAAATAGTGCGTTTCCCCACTGGTGATCCTGGTTTGTTGGGATCAAAGGAGACGAACAGTTGTACTGCCTTTCGCCAGGATTGTGTTTGTTGAATGTATAGGCGGAGTGCACGGGTGCAGTCCAAAGTGTGTAGGAGTTGTTCCGTGCTGTTGTTATGTGGTCCTGGGTAGAAGGAGGAAAGTACTATTGCTTGGTTTATGTGGAAAGGTGAGACTACCTTTTGTAGGAACTTCGGGTGAGTTCTCAGCACTGCATGATCATGAAGGATCTGTGTGTATGGTGGGTATGTCACCAGGGCTTGCAGCTCGCTAATGCGTCTTGCTGATGTGATGGCGATGAGAAAAACTACTTTCCAGGTGAGGAATTTGATTGGCGCCTCTTCCAAAGGCTCGAAGGGGTGCGCTGTTAGCCTGTGGAGGATGATGCCCAGGTCCCATGCGGGTGGCGGGCGGCGAACCGGGGGGTGCAGGTTTGTAAGCCCTTTCATGAACTTGGACACTAGCGGGTGTGTGGCTAGGGTCCTGTCCTCAATGCGGCTGTGGAACGCTGATATAGCGCTCAGGTGGACCCGTATGGAGGATGTTCTGAGGCCCGTCTTGGATAGGTTAAGTAGGTATTGGAGTACAGTTGGGACCTGGCAGTTCAGTGGGTCTTCTCCTTTCGAAACACACCATATGTGGAATCTTTTCCACTTGAGCCTGTATGATTTTCTAGTGGACGGGCGTCTGGCTGCTAGTAGTAGCTCAGTCACCCCTGTTGACATGTGGAAAGGGTCCAGGATTAGCCTTTCAACATCCATGCTGTAAGTGCTAGAGTTTTCAGACTGGGATGCAGAGTTTGTCCCTGGTCCTGGGTGATCAGGTCCGGTCGCAATGGTAGGCTGATCGGCGGCTGTGTCGACAGCCAATGTAGGAAGGGGAACCACACTTGTCTCGGCCAGTAGGGCGCGATAAAGATCACTGAGGCTTCCTCTTGCCTGATCTTCTGGAGCGCTCTGTGGATAAGTGGTATGGGGGAAAGGCGTAGATTAGGTGTTTTCTTCAATGTATGGCAAAAGCGTCCCTGGTTTGACTGTATTGTGTTGGTCTTTTGGAGCAGAATTGTGGGCACTTTTTGTTGTCCTCCGTTGCAAAGGGGTCTCTTGTTGGGAGGCCCCACTTGTGGAAGAGTTCCTGGATTACTTCCGGGTGGAGGGACCATTCGTGGGGGTCCAGCTTTCTGTTGAGGCTGTCCGCCAGGGCGTTGTTCTGGCCCGGGAGGTAGGTGGCCTGGATGAGAGTGTTGATTGCTAAAGCGAATGTCCAGATTTTGTGGGCCTCTCTGCAGAGGGTGAGTGAGCCCATGCCTCCCTGCTTGTTGATATAGAACATTGCCACCTGGTTGTCTGTCTGAATCAGTAAGGTCTTGTTGGAGATCCAGGGGGCAAAGGCTTGTAGGGCATTCCCAATTGCCCTGAGTTCTAGCAGGTTGATGTGTTGTTTGGCCTCGGATGGGGACCAGGGGCCCTTGGTTCTCAGGTGGAGGAGATGGGCTCCCCACCCCTGCTTTGAGGCATCTGTGGTGAGTGTCAGTTGGTGTTGTGGCTGCTGGAAGAGCCTGCCCTTGAACAAATTCTGCTGCTGTGTCCACCACTCGAGGCTGTTGCAGATTTTCTGGTCCATTATGACTCTGTGTGACAGAGGTTGTGTGTGTTGGTTCCAATTTTTTCTGAGGAACCATTGCAGGGGTCGCATGTGGAGCTTGGCAAGCGGGACGACGTGTATGGTGGCAGCTTGATGGCCCAGGAGACGTAGTATCGTTCTGGCTGTGACTGTACGTGTCTCTGATATACTCTGAGTTAGTTTTCGTATTGCTGTTCCCCTTGAGTGGGGTAGGAAGGCTGCGTTCTGGGGTGTGCAAATTCTTGCCCCTATAAACTCTATTGATTGTGTTGGTTGTATTATGGATTTTTTGATGTTTACGAGGAAACCCAGGGATTGCAAGAGTGACATCGTTGTCTTTACTGCTGTTGCTGTTGCCTGGGCCGATGGACCCACCAGTAGCCAGCCGTCCAGGTAGGGGAACACGCATATGGCGCTCTTGCGGAGGTGGGCCGCTGCTACGGCGACACATTTTGTAAAGACTCTCGGTGCGGATGAGAGTCCGAAGGGCAGGACCCGGTATTGGAAGTGCTGGTTTAGGGTCCTGAATCGTAGAAATTTTCTTTGAGAGTGATGCATAGGGATGTGGGAATATGCATCTTGAAGGTCCAGGGAGGCCAGCCAGTCGTCTTTTTGAATTAATGGTAGGATTGTCCCTAGGGAGTGCATCCGAAATTTTTCCCTGACTATGTGCTCGTTCAGGCCTCGTAGGTCTAGGATGGGTCTGAACCCTCCCGTCTTCTTGGGGATGAGAAAATAACGGGAGTAGAATCCCTGGTTGTGCTGTGACCTGGGTACTGGCTCTATTGCTCTCGCTTGGAGGAGAGCTTTTATTTCTCTGGAGATGAGTTCTGGCTGCGGTTCCCTGTAGTTTCTTTTTGGTGGGTTGGATGGTGGGTGGGTGCGGAATCTGATGCTGTATCCATTTTTTGTGATTCGCAGCACCCATTTGTCTGTGGTTATCCTCTCCCAGGCCTTGTGGAAAAGGGAGAGGCGGCCCCCTACTGGGGTGGGGGGCGTTGTTGATGAGTCAAAAACTAGGCCCCGCTTTCGTGCCGGTGGAAGTAGCTGGCTTGTGTTGTTTTCGTTCCCTCTGGCGCTGCCTTTGCTGGTAAGGGGCGCTGGGTTGATGTGCTTTCTGTCTGTGTGGCGGCCATCTGGTCTGGCTGTCATACCGCCTTCCATTGGTGTTCTGTCGGCGATACTGGTTGATGTGCCGTCTTATTGTTGCGGCTTTTACCAGGCCATCTGAGGAGAGGGTTTGGAGAGTAGTGCAATGCTCCTTCATTTTGTCCACTGCTTCAGTCACTTTGTCTCCGAATAAGTTCTCCCCTGAGCATGGCGCATCTGCAATACGCTCATGGGTGTCCTCTCGGAGTCCCGAGGCTCGTAGCCATGCCAGGCGTCTGGCTGCTATGGCTACTCCAGCTGTGTAGGTCGAGGTTTCGAATGCGTCGAAGGTCGCTCTTATCATATGTTTTCCGCATTCTTCCATGTCCTGCAGTATGGGAGCTATGCAGGCTTTTCCCTCCAGGTGTAGAATGTCCAGGGTTTCCTCTACTCTCCTCCGGAGGGCATCGTTATACAGGGTCAGGTGGAATAAGTGGGTATCAATTTTTGCATTGAGCATGGAGCCATGGTAGACCTTTTTTGCAGTGGAATCCAGGATCCTGTGTTCCTTGCCCAGGGGATCGTTGGCATGAGGGCGGTTGCTCTTTGCTTTTTTGAGTGCAGATTCCACTATGATAGAATGGTGATGGAGCTGTGGTTTGTCAAAACCTGGTGCCTCACTGATCTGGTATTTTTGGTCCAGTTTCTTGGACACAGCGGTGCCTGACCTTGGGGTCTTCCAGATCTCGTCCCGGCGATCTAGTAGCAACTTGTGGGCTGGTAGCATCGCTGTAGCCTTTTGCACTTGCAGGTATTTTAGCAGTCCCGGCACTTCGTTTGTCGCCTCTCGCTCCGGTGTTGGAGCAAGTGCTAGGCGGGTGGTCACCTTCTGGAGGAACTTGGGATAGGTGAGGTCTTCTGCGGGAGTGTCAGATTGTGCTGTCCCATTTGCAGGCTCAGTGTCTGGAGTCTACCCAGTTGCTGATGCATGTGGGCTGCTTTTTGTTGAGGCATAGCTTGGCTGGTAGCACTCACTCTTGTCGGAGGCGTAGCCGCCTGTGGTCGGTGAGTGAGATGCCGCTGTCTGTGCTCCATGCCTCCCTGCCGGTGATGGTTGCCGCACTTGTTCTGCATTTTGTGCTGGACTTCCCGTCAGCTGTTGTGAGATGAATCTGCTGAATAGATTAAATAGTTGTTGGTGGTCCATGGTGGCGGCTGGTTGGTCGGGGGCACTGGCGCTGTGTTGGCGGGACCTGCCCCTGCTTCTGGCTCCGTGGTGGTGTCTGTGCCGTCTCGGCGAGACTGAAGAGGCAGAGGAGGAGGAGGTGGAGGAAGAAGATGAAGTTGTCCTGTATCGTTTCCTTCTTTTTCCCTGTTTGCAGCTTTGGTGATTGTTGTTTTTTGCATCTTGGCTGGTTTGCTGGGCAGAGTCAGTGCTCATGCTTGAAAAAGCACTGTCTTTAGGCTGTGCAGCTTTTAGGTGTAGCTGTGCCTTTAAGGGGGCGGATCCCGACGTGCTGACATCATCGGGAGCTGGAATCGGAGCAGAGAGTGATCTCGGGCTGCAGGCAACATGGCGCCGTGCTGTATCGAAGCATGGCACTGTCGGAGCACTGGGGCAAGCAGGCGGAGGGGATAGGAGACCCTCGGCCGCTGCCATTATGGATTCTGCTCCCGCGGGTGGCCCGATCCTCGGGGCAGCCGTCAGGGGGGGCTCTCGGCAGGCCCGACAGTGGCCCGATCCTCTGGGCAGCCATCGGGGAGACCTTCGGTGAGCCGGAAAGTGGCCCGATCCTCGGGGCAGCTGGTGGGGATGCTTTTAGCAGTCCGGACAGCTTCAGGAGCAGTCTGCCTTGCCGTTGCTGATCGTTTTCAGGCTGCAGGTGAGTCGGGTCTGTGGCTGGGAGTCCCGGGGAAGCTCTTTCTGGAGTCGGGTGTGCCGGAGGGGTTTTTATAGTTTGCTGGGTTTTTTCCTTCCTCCGTTGGTCTTCTCCCGAGTTCTGTAGAGAATGGAGCCGGTTTCTTCGAGCCCTCGGGGACATTTTTAGGCATTGAGGGCAGGCAGTCATGAGGTGAGCCTCCCCAAGGCAACGGACACACACCTCGTGGGGGTCCGTGGAGCTCATTTTTCTTTTGCAGTCCGGGCATTTCTTGAATCCAGGTTTTGCTGCTGGTTTTTCTGTTCTTTCTGCCATCGTTTTCTCTTCTTTTTTTACTTTTCTTCTTCTTTTGGATGGAGAGCGTGATCCGTCCGTGAGGGCGGATGAACTAAACTGGGTTAAATGAGGGACAGCACAGGTATATATAGGGCTACCTGCACATGCTCAGATGAGGCTCCCAAAGCCTCACCTGAGCTCTGGGAGAGCAAATCGGAATTGGGGACGTAGATGACGTCACCAAAAGTGGGGCTGACTTATACTGCTTGTCCATGGAGAAGCCAAAGGGGGTGAAGAAGCTATAAAATAAACCCACCAGGATGTTTTAAAAAAACAAAAAACACCCAATTGGGCAGGAAAATCGAATCGAATCGAAAAACCAATTCAATAGGCTGAATCGAATCGAAATTTTTTTTCCTGAATCGGGCAGCACTAGCAGACACCACTCTGTTTATATTGTGTTGCTTGCTATGCAGATAGTTGTGCTGAGTGTACTTAATGTATTTAAACAACAGTCGTGGGCACTAAAAGTATGGCTGACTGGGGATCAACACAATATGTCTCTCTGTGACATTTGTCTGTTATGGTACTTTGAGTCCTGTTCCTAACGTCCCTTTTTTTTTTTTTCAATTCGCTCAGACAAGAAGTTTTAGTTTATTGGTCACTTTCCTCTTAGGTGAGAGAGGGCTGTGCTGCTTCCTCCGTTTTCTATTTCTCTCTTAATGCTCAGGAAGGGTGTTCTAATCTAATCAGGGATTTGCGGATCGCTCCATGCCTAAAAAGGGTCAAGGTGATTTACAATTGGACAAGAACCCTTGTAACATAGGGAATTTAAAAAAGTAGTTGATAAAAGATTTTACAAACAACACTGTACAGAAGTAGTTGGTAGAACATATTAGAGAATTTTTTCCCCGTTCCCTTAGGAATTCATTTTCCCGTCCCATTCATACAAACTCCATCCTCATCTGCACAAGAATCAAACACTTTAAAATCATAAGTTTTTGAGGCTTGTGCGGTTAAGGCAGAGCTTACAGGAATGGGGCAGGGACAGCAACAGCAACAACACCATTGGGGATGGGACGGGGACAAATTTGTCCCCGTGTCATTCTCTAGAACAGTATATCGCAAACTGTGTGCTGTGCCCACTGGGCAGGAAGAGAGGGTCCGACACCAGCTGATATGCAACTTCCTGCTACTATCATGTATGCCAGAACTCTTGCCTTCCTCGTCTTCTCTCCACACCCCTGGACCAGCAGCGGCAGCTCAGTGTGCTTTTAACTTCGCCACATAGCTGCCACTAGCATTAGTTTAGATGCAGTTTTCATCAGGCTGGCCCGCTTTGATGATGCAAGGCGGGCCAGCCTAGCAAAGACCCCGAGGCTGCTTGAAACTGCAGTTAAACTAATGCTAGCGGCAGCTGTGTAATGAAGTTAAAAGCACATAGTGATCTGCCGCTAGGCTAGAGAGAGGAGAGGGCAAGAATGAGAGGTAGGATTGTGAAAGTTAGGGTCTGGAACCCTTGGAAGTCTAAAGGGTCATTTTGTTGGGAGATGGTTGCTGACAAGGAATGTTTTCCGTTTTCTTCTGAAGTTCAGATAGTTGGTTTCTGATCTTGCGTCCAGATTTTGTTGCCACATAGGTGAATGGTATATTGAATATGCGGTTGTTCTGCTCATAGACTGCTTTCTTTTATTTTTTGTTTCTTTTTTGATCAGGCCTCAGGAAACCTTGCATGGAAATTGAGGAACCAGGAGGAACAAAAATGGGCCCAGAAAGGATCTTTCCAGACTCGAGTGATGATGCAGATGCACAGGTTCCTCATGAAACAATTACAGACTGGAACAGTGAGGATCCTGAAGAAGATGAAGAACAGAATGAGGAAGAGGATGATGGAATGGCTGATGGATACTGTTACCAACCACTGAATCAGGATCCTGAGCAGGGGACAGGAGAAAATGGCTGTTCTGTGCAGGATGAGGAAAGCGAAGTAGAACCCAGCATCCAGGAAAGATTACAGGTAAGGGACAGGCAGACAAGGAGATGAGGCTGATTTCTAGGACATTGTACAACTGAGCCTTCCATCTAGGACAGGACCCATATAAGGGAACAAGCTCTGTATCTGGAGGACAGAACCAGCATAAAACATGCAGGGAAAAGCCCTGCCTCCAGGTAAGACAGATGGAAAGATAAGGCAAACCCTTGTGTGGAAACATTTAGAGTAATGGTTCTCAACTGGTATGTCACCATACACTGATATGTTGGTGTGTTATGGAGCCGGCCAGAGGAAACAGCAGAGTCTGGGAGAAGAGAATTCAAGAAGCAGGAAACAACCCAGCAGAGGAGATATGGCTACACTAAACCAGTATGCAGGCGGCGGTGGGGATACTCGGTCTGGCCACCTCCTGGGATCTCTCCCTGCCTGTCCCCCTCCTCCCCCCCCCCCCCCGCTGAATCTGCCAATTCTTTCCTGCCCCACTCTCAAAGCCAACCCTGCCACCCAATACGCTCCATTCCCACACTCTCACGCTACTGCCGCATCAGGCCCATCCAGCTAGATAGGGAGCATACATTTAAGGTATGATCATGATGTATGCAATTGGGCAATTTTGAAATAGCATCTTATAAGTAAAGCTGACTTTAGATTTTAGTGATTCATCTGTTTCTTGCTATTTCTTCTGCAGCCGCAGCCTCATCCCTACCATCTGGTTGACTAGGTGAGGGGGAGGGGGGTCAGGGTAGCTCTTCAATACTGAGTGAATGTTCTGACTAGCAAGGGGGAGGATGCTGAGAGAAGTGTGCTGGGCTTAGGCTTGCATATAGAGTGGAGAGTGCTGGTCAGTCCTGCTGTGAGCCCTAAATTCTATGTGTTTGCAAATGTGGGAATGGAAGAGAACGTTGAAACACATTCAGCAAATTCCCATCCGCCAAGTACTTTTGACCTGGATTGACCACTGGGGAAACAGAATCCTGGGCTACCATCGCTCTGTCCCAGTATGGCTAGTCATATGTTCTTGTGTCTTCTGTAGCCTTCCCTGGATCCAAATAGAGGCAGATTCTGCAGCATCAGTGTGAGGAGGCACAAGCAGTTGCTCACGTTCACAAAAGTTCTGCTTCAAATCCTGCCTCCTTTTTCCTCAGTATCCGGGAGAATGGGACGATTCATCGTGGGATGTTTCAATATAGCTGTGATGAAGCAACCTTTCCGTGACAGAACTCAATGAATCACCCCGATGCCTCTTCTCCTCTCTGTCCCCCAACCGGTGACTCTCCTCCCCTTGCATACCTCTTCTAAGGTTCACCGACGCATCTTCCACCCTCTGCTTGACTGGCCTTGGCTACCTTCTGATGTCACTTTCTAATCGTGGGACCAAGAATCTTTTGAATTTGCATCCTTTGGGGGAAGGAAATGTGAACAGTAGTGTTCTGCGTGAAAAGCGGAGTTTGTCCTGTAGGGTGAGATGTTTCAGGAAGTAGGTGGGGGCGGTGCCGAAGAGAGTCTTGAAGCAGAGGCAACTGAATTTGAAGATAATTCTGGCCTCGATAGGTAGCCAGTGAAGTTTCTTGTAGTATGGGGTAATGTGGTCGGATTTTTTTCAAGCCAAATATTAGTCGAACGGCAGTGTTCTGGATAAGTCTTAGTTTCTTGATGGGTTTTTTGTGAGATCCTAAGTAGATTATGTTGCAGTAGTCCAGTGAGCTTAGGACCAAGGACTGGACCAGCAGTCTGAATGATGTGAAATCGAAGTATGGTTTTAGGATGTGTAGTTTCCATAGTAAGTGGAAGCATTTTTTAATTAGGATATTGGTATGGGCTTCTAGTGTCAGTTGCTGATCTAGGGTGACTCCTAGGATTTTGATGGGTAATTGGGTTAATTGGGAAGTTTCTTCCATTTAGATTGATAGTAGATTTGGTTGGTTTGTTTGTTGATGAGGCCATAAATATCTTGGTCTTTTCCGTGTTTAGCTTTAATTTGAAGTTTGTTGACCATTGTTCTACTTGGTTGATGATAGATGAGAGGAAGTGTCTGGTTTCAGTTGACAGTGTAGAGATGGGGATGATAATTGTGATGTCATCAGCGTAGATGTATGCTAGAAGGTTCAGTTTTGATAGTTCCTGGCCTAGGGAGGACATGTACTGTATAGGTTGAATAGGGTGGGGGATAAAGGGGAGCCTTGGGGGACACCACAGGGGTTGGTCCAAGCTTGGGAGTAGGTTTGCTCGCTGATGACTTGGTAGAATCATTGTTTTAGGAAGCCTTTAAACCAATTGAGTACGTGGCCCAACATACCTATGGCATCTAGACAGTTGAATAGGATGTCGTGGTCTACCAGGTCGAAGGCACTGCTAAGGTCAAATTGGAGTATTAGTGCGTGTTTCCCTGAGCTGAGTAGTTGGGTGATGTGATCTATGATGGAGGCTAGGGCTGTTTTGGTGCTGTGATGTGAGCAGAATCCTGATTGGCATTCGTGAAGTATTGAGAATTTATTCAGGTAGTTCATCAGGGCAGTGTTGATCAGACCTTCCATCAATTTGATGAAGAAGGGGATGTTGGCTACTGGTCTGTAATTGGATGTTGTTGATATGGGCTCTTTGTGCGATTTTTAACAATGGGCGAAACGAGAATGTGGCAAAGGTGGGTTGGGAATTTGCTTTTTGCCATTAGATGAGAGATCCAGTCAAAGAACAAGGCCACAAAGGGGGTGGGGGCTGCTCTTATGATGGTGGACAGACAATTGTCTAGGTGGCAGAAGGTTTTGGCATATTTATTATAGAGCTTGAGAAATTGGAATCAGTTAGGGGGCTCAAAGTGGCTCCAATTCCTATCTACCGGGATTGAGTTAGTGTGTGTGGGTGTAGTAGTTGAGGAGGAGCTAGATAATTTATTTTGGAAGGAGGTCCTGAGATTGAGAACTTTTGACTTGAATTAACATGCAAAGTTCTCAGCGGTCGGTAGTTGTGTGGAGGAGGATCTTTTGTGGTGATCAGTTTCAAGTAGTGAGTTGATTAATCTGAAAAGTTCTTTGCTGTTGGTTGTAGAGGATCCTATTTTGTTGGAGTAGAAGATATGTCGTTTTTCCTTGGTGATTCTTTTGTACTCATGGATTTTGGATCTCCATATTGCTTTATCCTCTTCCTTCTTTGTCTTGTTCCAGATTCTTTCGAGTTGGCGTGTTTTTCTTTTAAGTATGGTTAGTTCTGTGTCATACCACCCTTCGATTATATGATGTCTTTTTTTTGCCTTTAGTGGAGCGATTTTGTCTAGGATCAGATTGCTGAGGGTGATCCAGTTAGTGTTGAAATCTATTTCTGTGTTTGGGTTGGATAGTAGATCGAAGTGAGACCAGAATTCTGTAGGGTTAAGGGAGGGTCTGATGGTTGTTGTTGGGTTATCCTTTCTATTATTTTGTAGATGTGTGGGGGGTGTGGATTGCTCCGTAGTATTTGAAAGTTAGCTCTCAGGTGGTCCGACCAGATGGTGTAAGTCCAGGTTACATCTGTTAGGCTGATGAGTGAGGGCCTTTGGATGAGAAGGAAATTAGGTCTAGGTGGTGGCCTTTCTGGTGGGTGGTAGTCATGGAGGGATGGTGAATCCTAGGGATGTTAAGGAGAATAATTCTTTGATAGTTGGGTTGTCTTGTAGCTCTAGGTGGAGGTTGATGTCGCCAAGTAGCAGGTTGTGTTCGTCTTTGGAAGTGTTTAGTAGGAGGAATTCGGAGAAGTCTTCACTAGCATTACTCCTTCTGTTGGGCGGGATATAGAACAGGGTGGTGTTCAGGTTGGCTGTCAGGTTAGGTTGCAGGTGAGATTTTCTAGGTCTTCAATTGATTTGGAGTCAATGACCTGAAAGTGAAAGTGGTCTTTAAGGATGATGGCTATTCCACCACCTCTTTTGAAGTTTCTGGAGAGAGGAATGATCTTGTAGCCCCTAGGAAGGATGTCATGGATGATTATGTCATTGTCAGAGATAAGCCAGGTTTCGGTTAGGAATACTAAGTCGAGTTGGGATTCAGTTAGCCAGTCCTTTACTAATTGGACTTTATTTCTGATGGAGCGAATGTTGAGGTAGGCACAGGGGAGGGAGTTGATGTCTGGGACGGAGGTGCATTCCGATGTAGTGATGTTCTTTACCTGGCGTTGTTTTCTCAGGGAGGTCTGTTTTGAAGAGTGGCGGGTGCTGTAGAGTACTTGGATTGGGAAAGGACTTCTTGCCATGAGGGTTTTCAGAAGGGGCTGTTGGTAGAGTCACTAAAAGTGCAGATGACGGGCCTTTCTTACTTCCAAGCTTGGGGGAAAAGAGGTTTCCTGGCCTCTCACCCAAATATCGCCAGTTCATTAAAGAAACTCTGTGATTGTGTCTCCAGTGCGTTTCCCTTTCCCTTCATGGTACCTTAACATCGTGTTGCAAGGGCTCAGTACAGCTTCCTAAGAGCCCTTATGGGAGGCTTCCTTTTTGGATCTTACAGTCAAGACAGTGTTGCCTGTTAAGTTTTAAGATAAATGGCACTGTGAAGATCCATGAAATCTGGGTCTTAAGATGTAATTATTCATTTGTATGAAAGATATTTGTATAAGTTCTGTCTTTTATTTTATGTATGTAACTTTGTATTGCTGCGGTTGACTAATTTTTTAAATAAATAAATAAAATTAGTGAGACAAGTTTCTGAGTTACAAGCTCTTTCCTGCAGGGAGCTGTTCTTTAGGATCATGGAAGCAGAGCTCTCCTTGCGCTTGGTTCCATCCTTCTTACCAAAAATTGTCTCAACCTTCCATGTCAGTCAGGAAGTCTGTTTGCCTGCTTTTTGCCCTACAGGGTCTAAGAAAAAAGATAGTTTCGCCTGTCTGATCACCTTTTTGTTCTGACCAGTCATGCCAAGAAAGGGAGGCCGGCACCTAAAGCCTCAATTTACAGATGGATTAAAATGGCCATTTCCTCCAAGTATGTGGGCTGTGGTAAACATCCACCGATTGCATTGAAAGCATGCTCCACTAGAGGAGTTGCTACCTCGTGGGTGGAGATTAGGGCTGCTCGACTGAGGAGATTTGTAAAGCAGCTATACAGTCTACCCTCCGTACCTTCACCAGGTTCTGTAGAGTGGACATAGCAGCCGGGAAGGACGATACTTTCAGGGTCTCCAAGTTAAAGGCAGGTGCAGCAGACCCGCCCTAGACTCAGGAACGTATCAAAGCAGTCCCCAATTGTTTCAGGCCCACTAGACACATTGCACTAGAAAGAAAGGTTAGGTTCTTACCTTGGTAATCTTCTTTCTTGAAGATGTGTCTTAAAGGTCCTAAAGCCCTGCCCTGTGAATGGGCTTCGCCTGCCTTCTGCCTTAGGATTAGTCTGAATCTGAATAATTCTCTCTCAGAGGAGTTGAAAGGATAAAAAAATAATGCATAGGAAAATTCTCAAGACCATACAGTCTGGTTTTAAGTCTCTTCTTGATAGCAGAACATACGAGTAGCTATGAGCTGTATACATGGTTAGTGTTGGTTGCACAAGTTTGGATTTATAATGTTGATTACTATGTTAAAGAGCAGAACAGAATTGCAATGTCGGGGAATTTTCCCCATTTCCCTCTTTCCAGTTATCTTATTCCATGCTACTTGATTGCTTTTGTATGAACTGAGGGGGCATGAGTAGCTCCCTGGGAAGGAATGACAGTTTTCTGCAAGCAACTTGTGAGTTGAGATACAGAAGCCTGGCCTGGATGCAATAAACTCTCCGATCATCTAATTTGCTGACCTGATGTACACAGTGGCTCACCACATGGCTTTTCACGTGTTCGTACATTCACTGACACTGCCATGCAAATGAGGTCAAGAGGAAGGGAGCCGGGGCACGAGGCGGACCGCGGCGTTTCTTTTGCTTTTTTTTTTTGTTTTCTTGGTTTCACAGAGGAGGAGGCAGAGGGGAGGAAGCTGGAAAAACAGAGGGGAGGAGGACTAAGCAGGCAGGCAGACCGGGGTTGCGGCAAGAGCTAGCTCCGCCCCCCCCACCCGCGTCACAGGTCACATCGGCCCGGGCTCCCCTTTAAGAGGAAGGGAGCCGGGGCATGAGGCGGACCGCGGCGTTTCTTTTGCTTTTTTTTTGTTTGTTTTCTTGGTTTCACAGAGGAGGAGGCAGAGGGGAGGAAGCCGGAAAAACAGAGGGGAGGAGGACTAAGCAGGCAGGCAGACCGGGGTTGCGGCGAGAGCTAACTCTGCCCACACCCACCCGCGTCACAGGTCGCATCGGCCCGGGCTCCCCTTTAAGAGGAAGGGAGCCAACGGCGCCCAGCCATTCGGTGCGCGGCGAAGGCGAGCGGCAAAGGCGCTCGCCTTAGCGAGAGCGCCTTTGCGAAGGAGCCTTGAGAAGGAGCCCAGGCAGCCCAGCAGCAAACCTAATTTTTTAAAAAAACCTAACTTAAAAAAAAAAAAGTACTTTTCTTTCTTCTCATTCTTCTCTCTCTCTCTACTCTTTCAGCTAGCTGCACACCGGGCACCACTCTCAACCACCGAGGGACCATAGGAGCAAGGAGAAAGAAATGGAGGCTACAGGAACCCAGTGGAGCTACCCAGTATACTGCATCGAATGTCATATGTATGACTACCTCCTCTCCGGGAGGCGGGCGTACATATGCAGTCGATGTCAGGAACTGGATAGCCTGAAGAAGGAGGTCGTGAGACTGCAGGTTCGAATACAGGAACTGGAGGGACTGTGCACCATAGAGGAACAGTGCTGGGCAACTGAGGACACCGCCAGAGAGGACCACATCACGAAACAAGTTAGCTCGAGAAATTCATCGAGGAGGCCTGCAGGATGGTGGAGGCACAGGACTTCCAGCTCATCAGGGGAGAACTACCGGTCGGACGATAAAATCCACCAGACACCATGGGAGTAGGACCTTGTGGAAAATCTGGACAGGCAGATGAGGAGGAGACACAACAGAACCCAGAGGAAGGACTAGCAGACTGCGCCACTGACACAGACCTGAGACCAGAGAGACAGTTGAGGAAGGGGAGATCTGCTATCGCAGTAGGAGACTCAATCCTGAGAGGAGTGGACAGTCACATAGCTGGAGGGAGAGAGGACCGACTAGTGACATGTCTTCCTGGGGCAAGAACGAAGGACGTCATCGACAGAATTGAGAGGATCCTGGAAGGGGCCGAGACGGAGGAGACAGCTGTAGTAATCCATGTTGGAACCAACGTCATCAGCAGGAGGGACTACAACAGGACTGCACTAACTGATCAGTTCAGGATCCTGGGGAGGAAATTGAAACTGAGGGAAAGGAAGATAGCCTTCTCAGAGATCCTGCCAGTACCGAGAGCGGACGCACGGAGGCAGAGCGAACTACAAGCAATAAATGGTTGGCTCAGGAGATGGTACGAGGAGGAGGGTTTCCTTTTTGTTCGGAACTGGACAACTTTCTTGGGAAAGAATAAGCTCTACAGGAGAGACGGACTGCACCTGAGCACAACTGGGATGAGGATGCTGGCACGCAACATCCAGAGCGCCATAGACTTGGCTTTAAACTGAGGAAGAGGGGAAAGCCGACAGTCAATCTGACACATTGGACAAAAGTATCAAATAAGGATACTGAACAAGGACATTGTAAAAGAGGGCTCGGGACTGAGTGGGAATTTTTGGAAAAGGGACCTAAAGAAGCATTACAAGGGCCCATGGCCAAGGACATTGAGCAAGGACGTTGTAAAAGAGGGCTCGGGACTAAATGGGAATTTTTTTAAAAAGGACCTAAGGAAGCAATACAAAGGCCCAGGGCCAAGGACATTGAGCAAGGACATTGTAAAAAAGGGATTGGGGCTGAGTGGGAATTTTTGGGACAAGGACCTAAGGACGCAGTGCAGATGCCCAGGGCCAAGGACTTTGAACGAGGACACTGTAAAAGAGGACTCAGGACTGAGTGGAAATTTTTTGAAGAAGGACCTAAGGACAAATTGCAGGGGTCTAGGACTCAAATAAAACTGGCAAACAGGACTAACAGAGAACAACGGAATCCAGAGGGACAACCAAAAATGAGGAAACAGGCTGAGGACGAAACAGACGCACCACAGGGGGAGGATGACCGAGACGAGGCTTGGGGACTGGCAACTCACGAGGGGGTAGCCAGGAGCGCCAAACTACGAGGAAAACCATCAAGAAAGGCAAACAACCAGGACTTACACTGCCTGTACACTAATGCTAGGAGCCTAAGGGCTAAAATGGGAGAGCTGGAGGTATTAGCAAGCACAAAGGGCCTAGACATAATTGGAGTCACAGAAACGTGATGGACTGATGACAATGAATGGGATGTGGCTTTACCAGGGTTCAAACTCTACAGGAGAGATAGGTCACACAAAAAGGTGGAGGAATAGCGCTATATATAAAAGATTCCATACCTTCAACCAGGATGGAAACAACAATAAGGGCGGATGGCTTGGAATCACTATGGGTTAAGCTACCAGGAGGAACAGGAGCGGACATAAAATTGGGTCTGTACTATCGCCCACCTGGCCAATCGGAAGAAATCGACCAGGACCTGGAGGACGAACTGAGGCAGCTATGCAAAAGCGGAAGTGTGGTGGTGATGGGGGACTTCAACCACCCGGGAATAGACTGGAACATCGGGCACTCGACCGTCCTAGGCTTCAAGAGCAAACTAGATGCATATCTCCTTAAGAGAGGCATATAAAGATATGGTGGACTATAAATTACGCCAGGTGTACACCTGGCGGGGCCTCCGCGTGTGCGGATCGCCGGACTTGATGGACCGAAGGTCTGATCCGGAGATGGCAGTTCTTATGTTCTTATGTTCTTATGAGGGAGATCAAATTCATGGAGGTCACAAGGGACTGTTTCATGGAACATCTGGTCACGGAACCAACACGGGGAGATGCCACTCTTGACCTAATCTTCAACGGACTAGGGGGACCCGCTAAGGAGGTGGCGGTACTAGCCCCACTAGGAAACAGCGATCACAACACGATCCAGTACAGGCTAGAAATTGGATCATCAAAGGTGAAAAGAACTACAACGACAGCACTCAACTTCAAAAAAGGGAATTATGATGCCAAGAGGAAAATGGTGGGAAAGAAACTCAACGATACCGCAAGGAAGAGGAGTCCGTAGAAAAAGCCTGGACCCTACTTAAAGGCACGGTGCATGAAGCACAGAACCTGTGCGTCCCCAAGTTCAGGAAAGGGTGCAAAAAAATAGAACAAAAAACCCAGTGTGGATAACAAATGCAGTGAAAAAGGCAATAAGAAGGCATCATTCAAAAAATGGAAAAAAGACCAGATAGAGGACAACCAAAAGGAGCATAAAAAACACCAAAAGGAGTGTCACCGAGTGGTTAGGAAAGCAAAAAGAGAATATGAAGAGAGACTGGCAGGGGAAGCAACAAACTTTAAATCATTCTATAGGTACGTCAAGGGGAAGCAACCAGCTAGGGAGGAAGTGGGACCCTTGGATGATGGAGATAGAAAGGGAGTGGTAAAAGAGGAAAAGGAGATAGCGGACAGGTTAAATGAGTTCTTCACATCAGTTTTCACAACCAACATTCCGGAACCCGAGGAGATCGTAAAAGGAGATCAGGGTGAAAATCTGGTCCAACTAGAGGTGAGCAAGGTGGATGTCCTCAGGCAAATAGACAGGCTAAAGAGCGACAAATCGCCAGGTCCAGATGGCATTCACCCAAGGGTACTCAAGGAACTAAGGAACGAAATAGTTGAACCACTTCGACAGATATGCAACCTATCCTTAAAAACTGGAGAGGTTCCGGAGGACTGGAAAATAGCAAATGTCACGCCCATCTTTAAGAAAGGCTCAAGGGGAGACCCGGGAAACTACAGGCCGGTGAGCTTGACCTCGGTCCCTGGAAAGATGATGGAAGCGCTGATTAAAGACAGCATCTGGGAACACATCGAAAACAATGGGCGGCTAAAGTCGAGCCAGCATGGCTTCTGCAAGGGCAAGTCATGCCTCACGAACTTATTATACTTCTTTGAGGGGGTAACCAGCCAGGTGGATAAAGGGGAATCCATAGATATCATTTACCTTGACTTCCAAAAAGCCTTCGACAAGGTGCCACATGAAAGACTATTAAAGAAGCTATGGAACCACGGGGTGCAAGGGGAGGTCCACCGATGGATCAAAAACTGGTTGGCGGACAGGAAACAGAGGGTTGGAGTAAAGGGCCATTACTCAGACTGGCAATGGGTCACGAGCAGAGTTCCACAGGGGTCGGTGCTGGGACTGCTACTTTTCAACATATTCATTAACGACCTGGAGGCAGGAACAAAATGTGAGGTTATTAAATTTGCGGATGACACCAAACTATATCGCAAGGTAAATAACATGGAGGACTGCGAAGATCTCCAAAAAGATCTGACAACACTGGAAGAATGGGCCAAAAAATGGCAAATGAGTTTCAACATAAGGAAGTGCAAAGTCGTACATATAGGGGAAAAAAACCCCGATGTTCACTTACAAAATGGGGGGATCAGCGCTAGGGGTGAGCGACCTTGAAAGAGACCTGGGAGTGATGGTAGACACAACATTGAAGGCGTCGGCGCAGTGTGCAACAGCCTCAAGGAAAGCAAACAAAATGTTGGGTATCATTAAGAAGGGTATCACGACCAGAAAGAAGGAAGTCATCCTGCCACTGTATCGTGCTATGGTGCGCCCGCACCTGGAGTACTGTGTTCAATTCTGGTCGCCGTACCTCAAGAAGGACATGGAGGTACTTGAGAGAGTTCAAAGAAGAGCAATTAAGCTAATAAAGGGTATGGAGGACTTCTCATATACTGACAGACTGAAAAGGCTAGGGCTTTGCTCGCTGGAAAAGCGATGACTTAGAGGAGACATGATAGAAACCTTCAAGATCATGAAGGGCATAGAAAAGTGGACAGGAACAGATTTTTCAAACTATGGGGAACCACAAGTACAAGGGGGCACTCAGAGAAATTGAGAGGGGAAAGGTTTAGAACAAATGCCAGGAAGTTCTTTTTCACCCAGAGGGTGGTGGATACATGGAACGCGCTACCGGAGGATGTGATAAGCAGAAGCACGCTACAGGGTTTCAAAGAAGGGCTGGACAGGTACCTGGAGGACCAAGGGATTGAGGGGTACAGATAAGAGTAGAGTAAGGTTATAGGGATAGGATTAGAGGTAAATTGTAAAATTAGTCAGAGACCACTGTTCAGGCAGTGGGCCTGATGGGTCGCCGCGAGAGCAGACCGCTGGGCGAGGTGGACCTCTGGTCTGCCTCAGCGGAGGCAATTTCTTATGTTCTTAATATTTAGTTAGTTTGTTAGTTTTCTATCCCATTGTCCCCAAAGAACCCAGAACTGGTTACAGCCCAAACATACATAATTTCAGTACAAGATTACAATACAAGTTTCTATCCTAACTTGGCACATACTAGGGGTCTGATATCAATATACAATTTACCCTTTATGATTTGCCATAGTTATCCTTATATTACAAGTTTTAGCCTAATTTGACACACATGGACAGTTTACAGGTTAGATTTGCTATAGTTACAGTGCATGATTTTATAATGTAAGTTTTCCTTATATGACACATACTGGTTCTGGTACCAATATACACTTCTTTGTAGTCCATGGGTCAAGAGCAGGGGGTTAGATGAAGAGGTATGTTTTTATTGCTTTTCTAAAATTGATGAGTCCTTCAAGGGGACTGATCTGTGGTGGCAGTTGATTCCTTTTTGATTTTTGGAATAATTTTTATTGTTAAAGCAGCCAATAGAAAACAGTGAACAAGATGCAAGATACAACATAACCTGTCCAGAAAAGGAAACGAAAACACAACGGTAGATAAACGTCAAATTCAATGTCCCCGTACAGAAGGCATGAAAAGGTTATAAAGAAGTCACCCTCCTAGAGCTAACCCGGGCTGCAATAACATTTTTTGAAATACGAACCAAATCCCTCCCTCCCTATCCCCCATCCTCCCAACCAACTATTCCATCCCATGCAGAACATACTAGCCTCATCATGCATACCCCAGACATACCCCATGCATACACCAATCATACCATCTTGAGAGCAATCAAGTAGTACCAACAAGGTGAGACCCAATAGGTTAGATCCCGGAAGTCCCTCCGGGCAGAGTCAGAGTGGAGCAGCAGATATGACAGACTCATCTGTGGCCTGGAATGCCCGCCATAAAGAAACACAGAGCTTTTTATCGCTATTCAAGGCAGCAGTGTGGTCTGTATCTCATAAGTAGCTATCTCACGCATTTTCTGGAGCCACTGAGAGAAGAAGGCCAGCACCACCTCTACCCAATGTAGTAACAAAAGCTTTTTTACCAACAGGAGTACAGTATATAAAAACTTCCAGTTAGGGGACAAGCTACAGCGTATACTTGATAAGCTTGATACGCTGGATCAATGTTTTTGCTTCCCTCACCTCAGAGGTCCGGTAGACGCAACAGCGCAGCGGAGGACTCTGTTCAGCGCATCTCACAGGAACAGGCAGCGCATACCTCTACTATTGCGGCATTGCAGGCCAACATTGATCTGGAAAACAGATCACGCTCCAACAACCTGCATTTCATTGGCATGCCCGAATCCTTGAAGGAGGTGGAGCTCAGAGATTTCCTTGAGCGCTGGTTGCCAGAGTCCTTGTCTCTACTGTGGACCCCGGACCCACTGTGGATTGAGCGGGCCCATCGTTTGGGGCCGCGTCGGGAGCCTGCGGACCGCCCGAGGGTGGTTATCTGTTGCCTTCTTAACTACAGGCATAAGGTGGAGGTCTTGAGAGCGTTGCAGCAGAGCAAGAAATTGCTGTATGAGAATCGTGCCATCCTATGCTTTCAGGACTATCCACAGAAGTCTCCCAAACCTGGTTCTCGCCCCTGTGTACCCAGCTCATCCAATGCAACATTTCATTTTCCTTGCAGTACCCGGCCCGATTGTGAGTGGTGCATCAGGGCAGGGCACACCATTTTGACACCTTGGAGGCGGCGTAGCGTTTCATCACAGAGCAGATTCCTGAGGGCCCTGTGTGAGGGGAGGAAGCAGACGGTGGGGCCCCGTCTTATTGTAGGCCCGCCCGCCTTCTACTTTTGGACCTTGCTGGGGGTATTTGTTTAGACCCTTTGCCTTGGGTTGATGTGCCTGCCCTATGGGGGCCTCTTGTACTTCGCTGCACATGAGCTGTTCTTGTGTTGTTTGGGGTTTTTTTTTGCAAAGTATGGGGTTGGGGGGGAGTTTGAGTGTTTGCAGTGAGTTTGAGGGGGATGGGGTGTATGGGGAGGGGCACCTTATGGGATTTTCTGATGTTTGCCCCGTTGCTTGTTATAACATATTGCACTCTGGGGGTGCCTCTCTTGATTCTCCTTCTTCTTCCCCCCTATGTTTCGGAGCTTCTTTGTTTTAAGCTGGGGACTTGCACTACTGAGGGGTTCCCGTGGAGGGTGTACACAGTTTCCTGGAAGTGGTGCCCAATTGGAAGTGTCTAGGGACTAGGTTGGGGGATGATGGGAGATGGGGGGGGAGATGTGCGGAGTGAATGGGAGGAGAGGGATGGTCTTTGAGGTTGGGGAGCCGGGGGGGTTAGGATGGTTGGGGGATTCTTGGTAGTGGTGGTTGGAGGGGGTTTCTTGGGGTTGGGTGAGGGGTATGTGACTGCACAGGCTGGGGGGTATCTTTGGGGGTTGTTTGGCTGGAGCTGGAGGGATGGCGGCTGGGACGCCTTTCTGGTACCCTTCAGGAGGTTTCTTCTGGTAGCTTTTTTCCTCTGACTAAACTGTTCTGGAGTATATGTTAACCTCGTGGAATGTAGGGGGAAATACATTCCCCCATAAAACGATATAAAATTTTACAACGATTGAATCGCTGTAAAACCTCTATCACTTTCTTGCAAGAGACCCGGTTGTCATCTGCAGAACATGCTAAGCTCTGTGCATGATGGGTTGGTGCTCACTTGGAGGCGCCTGCGGTTGGTGGGAAGAGAGGGGTAATTATATTGATTCGCAAGGGTCTCCCTTTTCAATCCCTTCAAGTGATCCACGATCCTAATGGCCGCTATGTTATTGCATCGGTTACGCTCAATAATAGGCCTCTCTTGTTATGCAATGTCTATGCCCCTAACAATCCTTCGGCCCGGTTTTTTCAGGGTCTTCGCAACCAACTTTTGCAATTTGGTGACGTTCCTATGCTTCTTGGTGGGGATTTCAATGAGGTCCCCGATCCCCAATTAGATCATTCTACCTCTACGAGCAGAGAAGCTACCAAGCTTTGTACGGGGTCCGAACCTTGGAATCTGCGCTGAGTTTGCTTGATGTTTAAAGGGGGCTGCACCCTCAGAAGCAGGACTATTCTCACTTATCTCGGGCCAATGGGACTCTATCCCGTATTGATTTAGATTTTATCTTGCGTGCTTTGCTTCCACGGGTGTAGGGGGTGGAGATGGGTCCAATTGAAATATATGACCATGCTTGGGTGGGCTTTCGATGGTTGTGGGGAGAATCCTGGAGTAGTCAGCGGGAGTGGCAGTTTCCGTGCTACCTCTACGGCAATGCTCGATTTCAGGAGTTTTTATTACGGCGGTGGACTGATTTTAAACATACTAACCAGCAGCATAGAGACAATCCCATTCTTTATTGAGAAACGGCGAAGGCAGTGTTATGGGGAAGAGGTCGTTGCATATACGGCTCGAGAGACAAAAATGCGGCACCATACTGCTCTGGCTCTGGAACGCAAAGCAACCGGGTTACGTCATCAATATGGTCGGCGGTCCTCTCCTCTGCTTAGGACACAACTTTTGGAGGTACAGCAGGAATTAAACGAGTTGTTATATCTGGGCGCAACGAGGTCGTGGGCTTATTATAAGTTTCAGTTGTTTCGCTTCGCTAATGTTTAAACCTAACAATGTTTAAAAAAATGTTAAAAACGTTTCTCTTTAAAGATGCGTATGGATCGTAGGACAAATAAAAAGTGATTAGTTTTTATCCATTACCGAGTTTTCTATTTTTTATTTTTTTATTTTTTTAAAACAACAGCTATTATAACCCACCTTTTGTTTTTTCCTTTTATGTTTTTTCTTCTCTTCTATCACAAATTGTAACTATTCCCCCTCGTACCGCACAGGTCCTGTATGTTTTACCCACAAATTATTTTAAACTTATGTTTGCACCCAGTTTGTTAAATGTGTTAAATTTTAACTAACAAATTTGTTTTTTATGTCACCATTAATATTGTACTTGTTTCATCTATTATTACATGTTATTTTATTGTACATCGCCTAGCAATTTAAATAGGCGATTCATCAAGAACAAATAAACTTGAAACTTGAATAAGAGTAGCTGGCTGCTGGAGTGCATGGTGAATGTGCATTGCGGACGGAAAACCATCACAGCACTTCAGGGCAAAACCACAGCACCTCAGGGCAGAGGCTGCGAATTATAGACCGGTGAGTCTCACATCAATAGTGTGCAAACTCATGGAAACACTAATTAAAAGCAAATTGGACACGATCTTGAATGAAGGGAATCTTCGGGATCCCAGTCAGCATGGATTCACCAAGGGTAGGTCCTGCCAATCCAATCTCATCAGCTTCTTTGACTGGGTAACAAGAAAGTTGGACTTGGGAGAGTCTTTGGACGTCGTGTACCTGGACTTCAGGAAAGCTTTTGACAGTATCCCACACCGCAGGCTGCTAAGCAAGATGGAATCGATGGGGTTAGGAGAGACACTAACTGCATGGGTCAATTATTGGCTGAGTGGCAGACTTCAGATGGTGGTGGTTAATGGTACCCTCTCTAAAACATCGGAGGTGACCAGTGGAGTGCCGCAGGGCTCGGTCCTGGGTCCACTCCTTTTCAACCTATTCATAGGGGATCTGACTCAAGGGCTTCAAGGTAAAATAACACTATTCGCCGATGACGCCAAACTATGTAATATAGTAAGTGAATGCAGTTTACAGAATTATATGGCGCAGGACCTGCTTACATTGGAAAGTTGGTCCTCAACCTGGCAACTAGGCTTCAATGCTAAGAAATGTAAGGTCATGCACCTCGGAAGCGGAAATCCATGCAGGACGTACTTCTTGAACGGAGAAACTTTAACTAGGACTTCAGCAGAACGAGATTTAGGAGTAATCGTCAGTGCAGACATGAAAACTGCCAATCAAGTGGAGAAGGCTTCATCTAAGGCAAGGCAGATATTGGGTTGTATCAATAGAAGTTTCGTCAGCCGAAAGCCTGAAGTCATAATGCCGTTGTACAGGGCCATGGTGAGACCTCATCTGGAGTACTGTGTGCAATTCTGGAGGCTACATTACAGTAAAGATGTGCGCAGAATTGAATCGGTTCAACGGACGGGCACCAGGATGATCTCGGGGCTCAAGGGTCTCTCGTACGAAGAGAGACTGAACAAATTGCAGCTCTACACTCTTGAGGAACGTAGGAAGAGGGGAGACATGATCGAAACATTTAAGTACCTCACGGGACGTGTCGAAGTGGAAGATGATATTTTCTTTCTCAAGGGACCCTCGGCCACAAGAGGGCACCCGCTCAAACTCAGGGGCGGAAAATTTCATGGCGACACCAGAAAGTATTTCTTCACAGAGAATGGTTGATCATTGGAACAAGCTTCCAGTGCAGGTGATCGAGGCAGACAGCGTGCCAGACTTTAAGAATAAATGGGATACCCATGTGGGATCCCTACGAGGGTCAAGATAAGGAAATTGGGTCATTAGGGCATAGACAGGGGGTGGGTAAGCAGAGTGGGCAGACTTGATGGGCTGTAGCCCTTTTCTGCCGTCATCTTCTATGTTTCTATATGTTCACTTCGTGATGCTCATGGGGCGCTGCATCATCGCCCAGTGGAGATTTGCAAGCTTTTGCGGACATTTTTTGCGGAATTATTTGCAGACCTGGAAGTGGAGGTTCTGGATGATATATTTACCTGGTTTGTCTCCCAGAGATTCGGGAGCTCTGGACCTCCCCTTTACTGCTGCGGAAGTGGAGTGGGCGATACGGGTTAGTCCTTTGAGAAAGGCACCTGGCCCGGATGGGTATAGGAGCGAGTTCTATAAACTGCTGGTGGACGAGATCGCTTCTGTGTTAGCAGACGTTTACAATATTAGTGTAGCCAAAGGCTTCCTTCCCCGGTATCTGAACTTAGCTCAAATTGTTGTTCTTTTGAAGCCTGGTAAGGATCCCCACTTTCCGGACTCATATAGACCCATCTCTCTGTTGAACTATGAAGCTAAGCTTATGGCGAAAATGCTGGCTACTCGCTTGGCCCATGTGTTACTGTCAGTGATTTCAGCGTCCCAAGTGGGCTTTGACTGGGATCGCCCAGTGGCTAAGAACATCAGGCGCATTTTGCTGGCTTTGGAGCAGGCGAATGTGGAGGGTAGCCCCTCCTTGCTTATCAGTTTTTACGTCGAGAAGGCCTTTGACAGGGTGAGGTGGGGCTACCTTTTTGCGGTGCTTCAGAAGTATGGCCTGGGTCCATTCTTTTTTAATGCGATTCGAGCATTGTATATTGATCCGGCGGCGCAGGTCCTTGTTAATGGGGAACTCTTGGGTTCTTTTAGGATCCGCTGTGGTACTTGGCAGGGGTGCCCGCTGTCGCCGCTATTGTTTGTGCTTTCTCTCAGTCCTTTACTTTGTGAAATACAATCCAATACTGATATCTGAGGCTTGGCCCTGGGGGCTCTCATTTCAAACTAGCGACTTTTGTGGATGATCTACTGGTGTTTTTTAACTGACCCCCAGTGGTCGCTGCCCACGCTGCTGGAAAGCATTCGCGAATATGGGGACTTTTCGGGCTTCACCCTGAACTTGGCTAAGTTGGAGGCACTGACTTCTTGGATCATCTTCTGCGGCATTGGCGGGGTGGCTTTCCATTACGCTGGGAGGGCTCGTCTTTTCGGTACCTGGGGATCCGTTTCGGTACCTGGGGATCCGGCTGACTATGGATCTTGCACAACTGTATCGTATTAATATCGATAAACTCCTCACGAACACTAGGCTCCTGCTGGTTAAATGGCAAGATCTTCCGCTTTCGTTGTCAGGTAGGATCCACCTGTTTCGTATGGTTGTATTCCCCAAGTGGCTTTATGTTCTCCAGACTCTCCCCTTGTCCCTATTGCAGAAGGATGTCAGGACCTTATATTCTTTTTTTTTTTTTTTTAAGTTCAATAATTTTTATTAAGTATTTTAAAGGATACAAGAATCATTTAAAGTACATAGAAACAAAATAAGCTTTCTGTATATAAAATATATAAATCTATGTTTAACTGTATAGGAGCAAAGGCTCCAGTTATTAAAAATGTATGTAAGGGATATATAAGATAAAGATGAGAGAGAGCAGTAAAGAAATAGGAAAGAAGAATGAAAGAGAGAAGAGAGGAGAAGAAAAGGATAACAGGAGTGTCTAAGAAGATGAGCGTACATAGGAGTCTAAGAATGACCATGGAGATTTGTTGTATTTCAAGTTCATGCAGGTTCGGAATGTAACTCTCTTCTCATATGCATAGGATTCAAATCTATGATACATACTCAGAGAGTTCCACCAAAAGGTATAATCTAATAGCGAGGGTGATTTCCAATTTTTTAGAATGTGCATGAGGGCAGTCACCAACATGGTATCAATGAGTTTAGGTGGACAATTTGATTGTGTGAAACATGGGTGTTGAGAGCGAAGGATTACAATGTCTATAGAGATTTCTTCTGAGCAGTTAGTAATAGATTGTATGGTGTTCCAGACATAGGTCCAAAAAGAGCGGACTAGAGTACAATGAAATAACATATGATCAAGAGTTCCTTCCTCTTTCAAGCAGTTCCAGCAAACAGAGTCTTGCTTTAAGTTAGCTTTCCACATGCGAAGTGGGGTCCATATTGCCTGCCACATAAGAAAGTACATTGATTGTGATACTCTAGAAGATAAAAGCGGGCGATTTGTCGATGACCAGAAAAGCTCCCAATCAATGTCAGAAAGCGGAGTGGTAAGTATAGCGTCCCAGTGCTTCATAGAGTGAGGTGAAAAAGTGAAGGAGTGATCTCTTAAAATATTGTAGAAGGATGATATCGCCTTGCCTTTTAATAGAGACAGAGAAGACCAGTTGTAAATAGTATTTTTGGAAGTCATATAGTCAAATCGTATATGCAAAGAAGGCAACACTCCAGTGAGAGAACGCCATTGTGAATATTCTATTCACAGGACCTTATATTCTATGCTATCCCGGTTCTGTTGGGGGGGGGGGACAGAAGCCTAAGTTGCGTTGGTCCCTGCTGGTTGGTCCAACCTCTGAGGGTGGTCTTGGGGTGCCTGATGTCCAGACATATAATCAGGCGTGCTTGCTACGTCAAGTGGAGGACTGGGTACTGGGCACCTCCTTTTATACTGATCTTTCCTTGGTGCAGGACTATTTTTATCCTCTTCATCTTCTTTATCTCCTCCATGCCCCTTTGTCGCGGTTGCCGTATACTTGCAGGCACAGTGTCCTGTTTCGGCCGTTGTGGGTGACGTGGCACCAGATTCTTCGGTGGCTGGAGGGTGCGGGGCATTGAACTATTACAGCATGTTCTGCAGAATGATGGGGCCCTTCTGTCCTGTGATGATTTGATCTCAAGGAGGGTATCTGGGGTTGGCCTTCCTTTTGCTTATTGTCAGCTGCGACACTATGTGGGTTCTCTCCCGGGAGGGGGGGGGAGAATCTTGGGGTGGTGATTTTGGGATCCGTTTCTAGACGGCGGATCCAGACACCAGGGTCTCAATCTCTTATTTTCATAGACAGCTTCTGGACCTTAGCACGCCCAGGGTTTTCTCCGGAGTTCTGGAGGCTTGGCAGCGTGATTTGGGGAGGGACCTGGAGGGGGGTTGTTAAGGGTGCTGAAACGCACAGCTGGTCTAGTTTATAATGCCGAATTACGGGAATGTCCCTATCGCACTGTTTTGCGAGCCTATGATACTCAAAGTCAGGCTTATTACATAGGCTGCGTTGACACTCAACTCTGTGTGTTTTGTTGAGGTTAACTCTTATTTTCATGGTCTCTGGGGTTGTCCGGGGATCCAGGCCTTTTGGAAGGCACTGGCCTCCTTTTTGCAGGACCTTCTTCATGTGCCTGTGCCTGTATCGGTGCTTTCTGTGCTTTTTGCATATTTTTCTTTGCTCTCAGGAGGAGTGTGTGGCGCAGTGGTTGAAGCTACAGCCTCAGCACCCTGGGGTTGTGGGTTCAAACCCCGCGTTGCTCCTTGTGACCCTGGGCAAGTCACTTAATCCTCCATAACCCCAGGTACGTTAGATAGATTGTGAGCCCACCGGGACAGATAGGAAAAATGCTTGAGTACCTGATTGTAAAACCGCTTAGAAAACCTTGATAGGCGGTATATAAAAATCCTAATAAACTTCATCTGAAAAGCTATTTCTTAGTAAATGTTTTATTTTGGGGAAGAAATGTATCTTGTGTTGCTGGCTCTCTTCTGAACCACCCTCCTTATATTGGAGAAATCGGCTGCATGAGCTCATGGGCTGGGAGGCTCGTTTGGCCTATTCCTCTCGCTGCTGAAGTAGAGTCTTTGTAAACACCTGGACTCCATATTTGTCACCAGTATTCTGAATAGACTACAATTGTATTCTGACTTGCCTGTTTGACATATCTACTCCGTCTGTACACTGTAGTACTCTCTGTTAGTTGTGTGTGTGTGTGTGTGTGGGGGGGTTCTTTGGGAAAGGGAAGGATTGTTGTTTGATAATGACTGTGGAGGACATCAGAGTCCAGTCCTCCATGGTACCTAACTTCTATTGTAAACATTGTTTTCCGCTGTTGTTGTTTCTGCTGTGTTTTCTGTTTAATAAAAAAAGATTTCAAAATAAAACATGGGGGAAGCCACTGCTCGCCCTGAATCGGTAGCATGGAATGTTGCAACTCCTTGGGTTTTGGCCAGGTACTAGTGGCCTGGATTGGCCACCGTGAGAACGGGCTACTGGGCTTGATGGACCATTGGTCTGATCCAGTAAGGCTATTCTTATGTTCTTATGGATTCAATTTGAAATAATTTTTGTTAAGATTATACAACTCTTTACTAGATCGTTCTAAGGAGCTTAATGTTCTATCAGCAGAATTAAAAAACAAAGCACAGCAAACAGAGGAAAAGGTGGGGAAATTTTGGGGAAACTGGAGATCATAGAAAAAGATTTGATTGGAGTACAGAAATTGGGAACCAAGTTAAAGATAAGATCATTTGTAATAGAAACTGGAATATCTTGAAAATTAAACCAAATGCCTGAACTTAAGATTCTTGAATTTTCCCAAGATAACAAGGTTATCCCAGGACAAGCAGGCAGCATATTCTCTACATGTGGGTGATGTCATCTACGGAGCCCCGACACAGACAGCTTTTCAAGCAAACTTGATTGAAGATTCAAGTTTGCTGTGCTGCACCACGCATGTGTGCCTTCCTGCTCCACTAGATGGCGCATCCCCTCCTCGTGGTCTCCAGTTCTATAGTTTCCGTGGAGCCAGAAAGTCCTGTTCTTGGTCACTCCGTTCTGACGTGCCTTCTAGCACCGCGGCTTTGTTGTTTTTTCAGTAGAGTCACTGTGCATTGGATTTTTGTTTTGTTCCTGCTTCCTTTGTGTTCGCGTAGTTTCGCGTCGTTTTCGCCTTGGGCCGCACCAGGAAAGCAAAAGACCTCTCATGCTCCGAAAGGCGCTTAGTAGCAGCCTTGATGGAGTCGTCGAATAGCTCGTTCCCAATGCAGGGAAGGTTGGCCAGGCGATCCTGGAGGTTAGGATCCATGTCAACCAGCCGGAGCCACGCTAGCCGGCGCATGGCTACCGCAAAAGCGGACACACGAGATGAGAGCTCAAATGCATCATACGCTGCATGAAAAAGATGGAGACGAAGCTGGGACAGAGAATCGACCAGCTGCCCAAATGCAACCCGGTGGGAGGCGGGCAAGTCATCCTGGAAGGCGGGTAGAGACCGAACCAGGCATTTGAGGTAGGAAGTGAAAGTGAACGAATAGTTCAGCACTCGATTTGCCATCATGGAATTTTGGTAAAGTCTCCTCCCAAACTTATCCAAAGTCCGTCCTCCCGACCCGGCGGAACCGCCACCGACACGCGGGACGGGTGAGACTTCTTAAGCGAGGACTCAACCAGCAAAGACTGGTGAGACAACTGTGCTCGCTCAAACCCCGGGCAGGGAACCGTCCGATACTTAGATTCCATTTTGGACGGAACCGCAGTGACCGCATAAGGGGTCTCCAGGTTGTGGATAAAGGCCTGCCGGAGCACCTGGTTCAAGGGAAGCCGAAGAGACTCATGAGGCGGAGACGGCATGTCCAGCTCTTCCAGGAACTCCTTCGTGTACTTGGAATCCGTCTGGAGGTCAAGGCGGAGAGCCCGCCCCATGTCATGCACGAACCTCATAAAAGAGGACGGACGAGCGACTTCCCGGTCCTCAGGTGGGGTGGCCGAACGGGACCGTCCCGCAGCCGAAAACGAGGGGGAAGCCTCACGAGAATAGCGAGGCTCCCTCTCAGCACCCCCACACTCCGAACCCCAGGACACCGCACCCAGGGAGCATGCCGGGGTTGAGGACCGACGGCGCCTCGAGGAACCCCTTGGGGAAGACCCCAGGGTGCGAGGCACTGAAGACCTATGACGGCTCGGGGAGGGGTCCCCAGACTCCCTCAGAGAAGTCCGAGCACCTTGGCCCGGAGCCCCGGACCGAGGAGGAGTCAGCAGCAACTTGGGATTGGAGAGAGACAACTCCAACACCCGCAGAGGCCCCGCGGCCCGTGCCGCCGGGGAACGGCCTCGTCTCGGGGCAGAATCCCGGGCGCACTTAGCCAGCTGCTGGAACGGGGCCAAAGCAGGCTTCGACCGGCGCTTTGCCTCCTGGCGCCCCGAGGGCGAGGAACGCCTCAAGGCCCGGGGCAAGGAATCAGAGGAAGAAGAGAGATGCCTGGAACGGCGCACCTTGCCCCGAGGGGCCTCGACGCGAGGCTCAGGCTGGTCCGGTGCACGTGAGATCGAGGCCGGTTGCAGGTGGGCCAACGCTGAGGAGAGCTCCGAGGATATCATCGCATGGAGCATGTCCTGAAAAACGGGTACCGACAGCATCGAGGGCATGTCGGACGCCGCAGTGCACTCCACCGAGGGCGACCTCGACATCGAGTATTCCCGTGTGGTGGAGGCATGCCCCGAAGGCTTGGAGGGCTTAGCTGGGGCCAGTGGCAAGGTACCCCCACCATGCCCGGCCGGCGCCCCCGAGGATGGCTTCTTCGCTGGAGTCGAACCTGAGGAAGGAAGAGGGGACTTACTTCGAGGCCCTATCGTGCTCCTCCTCGGAGGTACCCCCAGAAGTCAACCCCGGCATTTTCGCGCCCGCCCCCGAGGCGTCAGCAGGTCTTCCCCGGGCCTTGCCAAAGTTTCAGCCGCCAGCCGTGGCTAAGCCTTCCCCGTCTTTTTGACGGTCTGAGTGGATGGGGGCAGGCCCCCTTCGCGCTGGTGTCGGACCCCCTTCCCATCGGGGGCCGTCTAAGAGCCTTTTATCCCAGTTGGGAGCGCATCACGTCGGATGCATGGGTCCTAGGCGTGATTGCCTCCGGTTACTCCCTCAATTTCCGGGAGTTGCCTCCCGACAGTCCGCCAGGCGCTTAAGAAATACTTCTATCATGTCTCCTCTAAGTCTCCACTTCTCCAGGGAGAACAGCCTCAACTTTTTTAGTCTGTCAGTATATGAGAGATTTTCCATACCCTTTATCAGCTTAGTTGCTCTTCTCTGGACTCCCTCAAGTACTGCCATGTCCTTGAGGTACGGCGACCAGTACTGGACACAGTATTCCAGATGCGGGCGCACCATTGCATGATACAGTGGCAGGATGACTTCCTTCGTCCTGGTCGTGATACCCTTTTTAATGATACCCAACATTTTGTTTGCTTTCCTTGAGGCTGTGGCACCGTCAATGTTGTGTCTACCATCACTCCCAGGTCTCTTTCAAGGTTACTTACCCCTAGCAGTGATCCCCCCATTTTGTAAGTGAACATTGGGTTCTTTTTCCCTACATGCATTACCTTGCATTTCCCTATGTTGAAGCTCATTTGCCACTTTTTGGCCCACTCTTCCAGTGTCGTCAGATCCTTTTGGAGATCTTCGCAGTCTGCCGTGGTTTTAACCCTGCTGTATAGTTTGGTGTCATCCGCAAATTTAATGACCTCACATTTTGTTCCCGCCTCCAGATCGTTAATGAATATATTGAACAGGAGCGTTACTGGCCGTATTGAGGTGGAAGAAGACATCTTTTTCTTTACAGGACCTACGGCGACAAGAGGGCATCCGCTAAAAATCAGGGGCGGGAGATTTCATGGTGACACTAGGAAATACTTCTTCACCGAAAGGGTCGTTGACCGTTGGAATGATCTTCCACTTCAGGTAGTTGAGGCCAATAACGTGACTGACTTTAAGAACAAATGGGATCAACATGTGGGTTCACTTCAAAGAAGAACTTAGGGAGGAGGGTTATTTGAGTGGGCAGACTTGTTGGGCCGAAGGCCCTTTTCTGCCGTTATATTCTATGTTTCTATTCTAACATCTCAAACATCAATAATAAGAAAATCATTATGGCTTGACTTCAACTCAAGTCCACCTATGGAGATTCAAGGTATATATAGCGGAAAATTGAAGAAACATTAACAAACTAAATTGCTATTTTTTAATTTTTTTTTAATTCTTTATTCATTTTACATCTTACAACAAGTGTATCAAAAATAACATTTAAACTTAAACAATATCACTTGATTCTCTATCAATATAACTTAAATCATAATATTTAAACCCTCCCTCCCAATCCTACTAATTCATATGTAGTACATATATCATAAAACATATTATATATTCTGTTCTATTAATTTAATATCAAATCAGAAATCTCACCCCCCCCATACTTTGCAATTATACCCATTAGGGAAAAATGATAGTCCAAAAACTACTCATTACAATATTTTATTAATGGCCTCCAAACCTCCTGAATGTTATTAAAATTACCTTTCTGCAAGGCTAACATTCTTTCCATCTTGTATATATGACATAATGAATTCCACTAAAAACTATAATGAGTGCTGTCGTTGACGCATGGCACATCCTCCTCCCTTGTTTTGAAAGGGGAGGAGCTGCAAGAAGATGGGCGTATAAGCTACTAATGCAGGGAGTGCTTTTGAATTTGCCAGAAACGGGAATGCCTCTGAAACAGAGTTCTGAGATCTCGATACTAAATTGCTATTTAAAGAAGAAATAGACCCTTTAAGCTGAGACAGGAAACAAATAATAAATTCCACCCATTGTTAAGGCATTTTATTTGCCTAAGAGGGATCAATCCTTGGATAATGAGTTTCTCTTGGACATAAACCTGACTGTCTTTTTAGAATCTTCTGAAGAGATGGTACATGGGAGATGGACAAGGTATCGACACTTATTGTGCATTTGTTTGTGTTTTGAGCTCTCAGGTTTAGTTTCATGGAGATAAAATATCCAGACTTTGCAAGACCAACTCGGGAACATCATAAATTTTCTTAATTCAAGATAGGTGACACGCAGTTTTGGGCGCCTATTTTTGTTCTTATTGAGGTTTGTCTTTTTTAGATGTTTTAGCTGTCGTTCCATCTCTCAACTTTGTAACAAATTTGGCCATGTACTGAGCAATAGATCTGCATAGGTTATTCATGTCTAAAGCACTATTAAATCAAAAATAAAGTACTGAAGCAAGGGTGTCCCCAACCACACATTTGAGCTGCTCAAAGCATCACATGATCTCTTGGACTTCCACTTCATTTTATATATTGTACCCTGCCTTGATGTAATCGGTAAAAGCTGCTATAACAAATATTGCAAAATAGATAAAGTTGTTTGACACGGAGGTAGGGGAGTCAAAGGTGCTGGATCAAGGATGTATTGTAAAGGGAGATGTTAGACACAATGGACAAATGGAGGGAAGATGTTGGACAGAGAGGGAAATGGGAAGAGATCAGGACAGAATGCAGATAATGGACACTTGGGAGGTGGGAATTTGGGAGATAGAGACAGAGAATAAATTCTGAACATAGGATAATATAGAGATGGAAGGGGAGATTAGGGAGAATATGGAGATGGAGGATATAAGGAGATAGAAAAGAAATGGCTGGATATGGAGGAGAACTGTTGGACATGGCATTACAGGAAAATTTACAGGATTTAAGGGATAGGGAGAGTGCAGATGCTGTGTTTGGGAGGTGAGAATTGAGAAACAGAAGATGTTGAATACAGGAAAAGACAAAGATGAGGGTAGATGCTGGATACATTGAAGGGATAGTGAAGAGACAGGACTACAGGGCACAGGGGAAGATAGGGAGGGAAGTTATCAATGTGGGTTTCTGATATGATGGGTTATTTTGCCACAAATCATCATATTTTAGCACAAGGTCTCTGCATAAAATAAGATCCTGTGCTAAAATAAGACTTCTGGTAAAAAAAAAACAGCCTATGTTTGTAACTTCCCTCCCTAAATGGAGGAGGATTTTATACAGAGGCGTAAATATAGTCTACTGTACTAGACACGAGGGAGGATGAAGCTGTTAAAAGGCTGAATAAAAATAGAGAGATGGGGCATGGTGGCTAAGATGAAAGAGAGATGAAATGCTGTTGGTAGATGCAGTACATAGAGGGAGATTGAAGGCTGGATCAGAAGGTGGCGGAATGAAATCTTGATAGAAAAAAATTAAATGGAAACAAGTAAAAGGTAGTGATCGATGTCTGAGATGAATATAAGAATGAAAGTGAGGGGAGAAGAAAAGTATCCGCTGGACTGGAGACCCTGGAAGGAGAGCTGAGAGAAGACAGATGACAGTAGAATCTAGAGACCAATAGGATTAGAAAAATAAAATGGCTAGGCAACAAAGGTAGACAAAAATTATTTTTAATTTGTTGAAGATGTTGATTTTTGGAATTTAAACAGTACAGGGGGAGTTCAGCTCTTATTTCTCTGGTGCTGTAATACATGTAGAGTGTGGCTATTTGGAGGTTCAGTTTAATTTGTGTGTATAGTATATTTCTGTTTTTAATTTGTCACATATTCTGTTCTTTCTTATGATTATCTAGGTTTTTTCGTTTTTCCCAGTAGGTTTTCCCTTCTGCGTTATGGTGCCACTGATACCTAGTGACAGTCCTGCAGTACTACCGCTGGGGGGGGGGTTTCAAGCTGCCATATAAGGGCCCTTTTCTTTTATGACATCTTGAACCCCTTAGTGACACTATTTTGAAGAAGCTGGGTTAAGCAGGTGAGCTGACCTGCTAGAAGGGAGGTGACGGTGGGGGGTATTCACCAATGTAGGGGAGAGAGGCACTAAAGCAAAAGTTGGCTTAGGATGCCACATTCCCTTGAGTCAGCCCTGGAAGGGCTGTGTGTTTGTGCAACCTGGGCATTTGGGCAGGTGTGTGATGAAGAGATCTCACACTATTTCTTATGTAACCCTTACTTTCAGGCTTTGGGACTGCATCTCCCTGATCCTCCAGTAGATAGCGAGGAAGAGGAGGAGTTAAAAGCAGAGGAAGATTGGAGGAGTGGGAGCTCCATCCCCATGGATGCAGGTAAATACTGTAGAAGCCTAAAATGCAGAATATGCTAAAATATGTGTATCTTATTCCACATTTTATATACTGCAAATTGCAACAAATATAAGCCGTTTATAGCAAATAAAAGAAAATTAAAACAGTCTAAGGCAGTGGTCTCAATCTCACGGCCCATGGGCTGCATGCAGCCCCCCCAGCTGCTATTTTGCGGCCCGCGGTCTACTACCCAAACTTGCAATCTGGGCAACTGCAACTGGGCAACCTGATCCCACAATCTGGGCAACTGCCTGCTGCTGTCACGTATGCCGGGAATCCTGCCTTTGCGTATCTGCTGGATATGCGAAGGCAGGAGTCCCGGCATACGCGACGGCAGCAGGCAGTTGCAAGTCAGCTGACACCGGCGCGATCTTGCACACTGGGCAAGAAGAGAAGCTCCGGCATCGGCGTCAGCTGACTAGCAACTTCCTGTAGCCGCATTCCAGGTGTCCACCACTCGTTGCGTGAAGCAGAACTTCCTGATATTTGTCCTGAACTTGTCCCCCCTTAGCTTTAGTATATGTCCTCTTGTCCGTGTCACATTGGACATTGTAAATAATTTTTTTCCTGCTCTATTTTGTCGATTCCTTTCAGTATTTTAAAAGTCTCGATCATATCCCCTCGCAGTCTCCTCTTCTCAAGGGAGAACAATCCCAGTCTCTTAAGTCGTTCCTCGTATTCCAAGTTCTCCATACCTTTTATTAGCTTCGTTGCTTGTCTCAGCACCCTCTCCAGCATTTTTATATCCTTCTTTAGGTATGGAGACCAATGCTGGACGCAGTATTCCAAGTGTGGTCTGACCATCGCTCTATAAAGCAGCATTATTACTTTATCCCAGGACAAGCAGGCAGTACATTCTTAACTGATGGGTGATGGCACCGACGGAGCCCCGGTATGGACAATTTTAGAGTGATTGCACTCTAAGAACTTAGAAAGTTCTAGCTAGGCCGCACCGCACATGCGCGAGTGCCTTCCCGCCCGACGGAGGTGCACGGTCCCCAGTTTCTTAGTTTCCGCGGAGCTAAGAAGACGCGTTTTTTCCAACAGCCGTTGGAATATTCTTTTTTCGCCTTCCCACTCGCGTATATTCTCGTGAATTTCTTCACGTTCTTTTTCTTATTTCTTGTTGATATAAAAAAAACCACAACTTTTTTTTGTCTTTTTTCGGTCGGCCCCGGCGAGGCCTGTTGGCATCATCGAAGCCTCGGACTTCGATTTTGCTACTGCCGTTTTTCCCTTCATGCCCCCTTCACCGGGCTTTAAGAAGTGTCAGCGGTGTGCATGTCCTATTTCCCTGTCCGACCCCCACAATTGGTGTCTCCAGTGCTTGGGTCCGGACCATAGGGCTGCGACGTGTACCCGTTGTGCTTCTCTTCAAAAGAGAACGTTGAAAAATCGCCAACTCCAACAAAAGCTTCTTATCGGTACCGTTATGGAGGTTCCACTGGCATCGACCCCGGCATCAGCGACGTCCTCCAAATCGACTCCGGCACTTTCGACACTGCAAGATGTATCTTCGGTGTCGCACCCCACAGATAAACCGGCTAAGAAGCCATCCCCTACAGTCCTTGGCCCGCCAGTCGAACACGCAGTGAGCCAAGTCCTGCAGACTGCGCGCCGGCCCCGTAAGCGCTCCTATAGAAGTTACTGCCTCTTCATCGGCATCTACTTCACCTGAGCGTCAAGCTGCACCGCAGGTTCCGAGCAAGAAAAAAGCGGTACCAGTGCCATCGGGACCATCCCTGGATGAGCGTATAGCGTCCATTCTCCAGGTCCAACTTAAGGAGCAGTTACAACAACTTCTCCCGGCTCTTCTGACTCCGAACCTTCCAGTGTCGGTACCTGCTGAGCCTCCGGTGCCGATCGTTGACCAGCTATTTTGTCGGCATCGACGTTATCGGCACCGCTGCAATCTGCCTCTTCGGTATCGATGCCTATTTTATCGGCAGAACCAAGGTCTCTTCGTAGGGCGGTTCACTCAATCTCTGAACCGGTACCGCTTTCTGACCCAACCATCGCTATCCATTCACCGGGTACGGTGTTGATGCGTTCCAGCAAATCGGTACGCAAGACCCGACATGCAGCTTCCTCTACTCCTCTCTCTCAAGGACGTCTCCCATCAGTACGTGACCCTGATTTATGGGATGATTCCGAGGACCCTCTCGGTACCTATGATGACTTTTCATCGGATGAGGCTGATCCATCTGTGCAGGAGCCTGATAGTAAGCCAGAGCACACTTCATTCACGAAATTTCTTAAGGAAATGTCAGACACCCTTTCAATTCCATTAGAGTCTGATTCCAAAAAGTCCAAAGCATTTCTTGATGCTTTGGACTTTGACCAACCTCCGAAATAATTTTTAAAATTACCCCTCCATGACATCTTACGGGAAACCTTTTATAAAAATCTTGAGACTCCTCTAACCATTCCAGGAGCTCCAAAAAAACTGGAGTCACTTTATAAGGCTATTCTCATTCCAGGGTTTGACAAGCCTCAGCTACCATATGAGTCCTTACTTGTGGAGTCAACCCTGAAGAAAATTGCGGGCTCTAGTGTGTATGCTTCTGTCCCTCCTGGCAGAGAGGGTAAGGCTATGGATAAATTCGGTAAACATCTTTATCAGAATGCTATGTTGGCCAATCGCTCAGATAACTACACATTCCATTTTTCTTTTTACCTGAAGCATCTCATCCAGCAGATGGCCATTTTTCAAAAATATCTTCCAGAACGCAAGCTCCCTGCTTTCCAACAATGTACTGCCAGTCTGTTCCAGCTCTGAAAGTTCATGGTCCGTTCCATCTTCGACACGTTTGAACTCACATCCCGAGCTACAGCAATGTCTGTTGCAATGAGATGTTTGGCATGGCTTCACATCTCAGAACTTGATGTCAACCACCAGGACCGCCTTGCCAACGCTCCCTGCCTGGGTGACGAGCTGTTTGGGGAATCTCTGGATACCACCACCCAGAAACTTTCTGCTCACGAGATTAGGTGGGATACTTTATTGAAAACCAAAAAGAAACCTCCACCTGCTTGTCCTTTTCGACAGCAGACGTCTTGCCAGCGTCGTTTCTCAGCTCGGCCGATTCAGCCTCATCCTCCCCAGCCTCGGAGACAGCGGCAGCAACAGCACCAGCAGGCTCGCCAACAGCAGCAACCTCCAATTAAACCTGTTGCTCAGCCTAAACCCACTCAGCCCTTTGACTCCCTTCTCCAGGGCATAGCCAATCTTCCCCCCGCATCTCCTCTTCCACAACCTATCGGGGGATGTCTCCAATGTTTTCTGAGCCGTTGGGAGTTAATCACAACGGATCAGTGGGTGCTCTCCATCATCACCCACGGTTACTCCCTCAACTTTCAGGCTCTTCCTCCGTTAAGTCCTCCAAAAGAGTCTGCTTCCAACAGGTCTCAGTCCCTCCTTCTCGGTCAAGAAGTTCAATCCCTCCTTCTACTCAATGCCATCGAAGATCAGCTTCCAGATCAGCGAGGTCAGGGATTTTACTTCCGATATTTTCTAGTTCCCAAAAAGACCGGAGACCTCAGACCCATATTAGATCTCAGAGATCTCAACAAATGTTTGGTCAAGGAGAAGTTCAAAATGCTCTCTCTTGCCACACTCTACCCTCTTCTCACTCAGGGCGACTGGCTATGCTCTCTAGATCTCAAAGAGGCCTACACACATATCCCTGTTCATCTCACGTCCAGACAGTATCTGCGCTTTCTAATCAATCATGCTCATTACCAGTACAAGGTGTTACCCTTCGGTCTGGCCTCCTCTCCCAGGGTATTCACCAAGTGTCTGATTGTGGTAGCCGCCTATCTCCGCTCTCACAATTTTCAAGTCTTCCCCTACCTGGACGACTGGCTGATCAAGGCTCCTTCCCCTCAGGCAGTACTTCTTGCCACCAACCAGACAATAAGATTTCTTCAACTTCTGGGCTTCGAGATCAATTTTCCCAAGTCGCACCTCATTCCAGCCCAGCGACTTCAATTCATTGGCGCAATACTGGATACTGTTCTCATGAGAGCGTTTCTTCCATCCAACTGCCTTCAGACCATCCTTCATCTCTGTCTGCAGGTGTTTCAATAGATTTCCATCTCCGCAAAACATATGATGGTGCTCTTGGGGCATATGGCATCGACGGTGCATGTCACCCCCTTCGCACGTCTTCACTTGCGCACTCCTCAATGGACTCTAGCTACCCAGTGGTCCCAGGCGACAGATCCTTGCTCACAACACATATCTGTGACATCGTCTCTTCGACAGTCTCTACACTGGTGGTTGAAATCTTCAAATCTCTCCAGAGGTCTTCTGTTCCATCTACCTCCTCATCATCTGGTCATCACCACCGATGCATCCCCCTATGCCTGGGGAGCTCATTTGAACGAATTCCAAACTCAGGGTCTTTGGACTGCCCAGGAAAAGAAACATCACATCAATTTCCTGGAACTCCGAGCGATGTTTTACGCCCTCAAGGCTTTCCAACATCTCCTCTTTCCTCAAGTCCTACTGCTTTGCACAGACAATCAAGTTTCAATGTACTACATCAACAAACAAGGTGGGACGGGCTCTCGCCTGTTGTGTCAGGAGGCCCAAAAGATTTGGTCTTGGGCGACAGCTCGCCATTTATTCTTGAAAGCTGTCTACATTCAGGGGGAGCAGAACTCCTTAGCAGACAATCTCAGCAGACTTCTCCAACCCCACGAATGGACTCTCGATTCCATGACTCTCCAGTCCATTTTCGCTCAATGGGGCACTCCTCAGGTGGACCTTTTTGCAGCTCCTCACAATCATCAACTGCCCCCATTTTGCTCCAGACTCTACTCCCCTCACCGTCTGTCACCCGATGCATTTCTCCTGGATTGGACCAATCTAGTAACATACATAGTAGATGACGGCAGATAAAGACCCAAATGGTCCATCCAGTCTGCCCAACCTGATTCAATTTAAATTTTTTTATTTTTTCATTTTTTTTTCTTCTTAGCTATTTCTGGGCGAGAATCCAAAGCTTTACTCTGTACTGTGCTTGGGTTCCACCTGCCGAAATCTCTGTTAAGACTTACTCCAGCCCATCTACAACCTCCCAGCCATTGAAGCCCTCCCCTGCCCATCCTCCTCCAAACAGCCATACACAGACACAGACCGTACAAGTCTGCCCAGTAACTGGCCTAGTTCAATCTTTAATATTATTTTCTGATTCTAAATCTTCTGTGTTCATCCCACGCTTCTTTGAACTCAGTCACAGTTTTACTCTCCACCACCTCTCTCGGGAGCGCATTCCAGGCATCCACCACCCTCTCCGTAAAGTAGAATTTCCTAACGTTGCCCCTGAATCTACCACCCCTCAACCTCAAATTATGTCCTCTGGTTTTACCATTTTCCTTTCTCTGGAAAAGATTTTGTTCTACGTTAATACCCTTTAAGTATTTGAACGTCTGAATCATATCTCCCCTGTCTCTCCTTTCCTCTAGGGTATACATATTCAGGGCTTCCAGTCTCTCCTCATACGTCTTCTGGCACAAGCCTCCTATCATTTTCGTCGCCCTCCTCTGGACCGCCTCAAGTCTTCTTACGTCTTTCGCCAGATACGGTCTCCAAAACTGAACACAATACTCCAAGTGGGGCCTCACCAATGACCTGTACAGGGGCATCAACACCTTCTTCCTTCTACTGACTACGCCTCTCTTTATACAGCCCAGAATCCTTCTGGCAGCAGCCACTGCCTTGTCACACTGTTTTTTCGCCTTTAGATCTTCGGACACTATCACCCCAAGGTCCCTCTCCCCGTCCGTGCATATCAGCTTCTCTCCTCCCAGCATATACGGTTCCTTCCTATTATTAATCCCCAAATGCATAGCCCATCAGTGCAATATAGCTTCTTGTCCTTCCATGTATTTCCCCATCCTCCTATGTACCTGAAGCCTTCTTGATGACACCAGGCTCTGAGCCATCTATTAAAGTCCTCTGTGTTTTTCACTCTTTGCTCTCCTTTTCCATATGCAGGCAGTATTTCAGAAAAAGCTAAAGCATTTCCTCTTCTGCCTCTCATGTTGCGGACCTTGTTCAAGCTCAAGAGAGAACAATCCACCATGATTCTCATCGCTCCACGGTGGCCCAGGCAGCACTGGTTCTCCCTTTTACTTCAACTCAGTTCCAGGAAGCCCATACTTCTTCCACTGTCTCCTTCTCTGCTTACTCAACATCAGCAATCTCTCCTACATCCCAACCTGCAGTCTCTGCACCTGACAGCTTGGTATCTCTTGGGCTGACCTCGACTCATTCACTTCTTTCTCAGCCGGTCCGTTCTATTCTTGATGCTTCCAGGAAACCGGCCACACTTCAATGTTATCAACAGAAGTGGACCCGGTTTTCTTCCTGGTGTTTTCTGCATCATCATGATCCAACTTTACTAGCAGTAGAACTAGTGTTGGATTATCTCCTTTCTCTATCTAACTCTGGCCTCAAGTCTACTTCTATTAGAGTCCTTAGTGCCATCACTGCTTTTCATGAGCCTGTTCTCGGAAAACCTCTGACTACTCATCCTTTGGTTTCCAGATTCATGCAGGGACTTTTCAATGTGAAACCACCTCTCAAGCCCCCTTCTGTAGTCTGGGATCTTAATATGGTTCTTTCCGCCCTAATGAAGCCTCCTTTTGAACCTTTGGCCACAGCTCATTTCAAATTTCTTACTTGGAAAGTGGTCTTCCTTATTGCTCTCACCTCTGCCAGGAGGGTCAGTGAGTTACATGCACTAGTTGCCGATCCACCTTTCACTGTTTTTCGCCATGACAAAGTGGTTCTGCGTACACATCCAAAGTTTCTCCCTAAGGTTGTGTCTGACTTTCACCTTAACCAGTCCATTGTCTTACCTGTTTTCTTCCCGAAACCTCATTCTCATCCAGGGGAACAGGCTTTACATACTTTGGACTGTAAGCGTGCTTTGGCTTACTATCTAGAGCGCACTAAGCCTCACAGATCATCTCCTCAACTCTTTCTGTCTTTTGACCCTAACAAGCTGGGTCATCCTGTTTCTAAACGCACATTATCCAATTGGCTTGCTGCTTGCGTTTCATTCTGTTATGCTCAGTCCGGACTGACACTGGAAGGTTCTGTCACGGGCCATAGAGTTAGAGCTATGGCAGCATCTGTAGCTTTCCTCCGATCCACTCCTATTGAGGAAATCTGCAAAGCTACTACTTGGTCCTCAGTTCATACTTTCACATCTCATTATTGTCTGGATACATTCTCCAGACGGGATGGACACTTCGGCCAATCTGTTTTACAAAATTTATTTTCCTAATGGCCAACCTTCCCTCCATCCCTCTTTTTGTTAGCTTGGAGGTCACTCATCAGTTAAGAATATACTGCCTGCTTGTTCTGGGATAAAGCACAGTTACTTACCGTAATAGGTGTTATCCAGGGACAGCAGGCAGATATTCTTACGTCCCACCCTCCTCCCCGGGTTGGCTTCTTAGCTGGCTTATCTTAACTGGGGACCGCGCGCCTACGTCGGGCGGGAAGGTACTCGCGCATGCGCGGTGCGGCCTAGCTAGAACTTTCTAAGTTCTTAGAGTGCAATCACTCTAAAATTGTCTGTACCGGGGCTCCGTCGGTGCCGTCACCCATCAGTTAAGAATATCTGCCTGCTGTCCCTGGATAACACCTGTTACAGTAAGTAATCATTTAGGGTGTAATTTCTGCACGGATTTCTGCTGCCAAGGTGCATGACCTTACATTTCTTAGCGTTAAAGTTAAGTTGCCAATCGAGGACCAGCGTTCCAACAAGAGTAAGTCTTGTGTCATACCGTCAGGTAATAGCACTTTGCCCGACGGTATGACACAAGACTTATTCTTGTTGGAACGCTGGGCCTCGACTTGGCAACTTAACTTTAACGCTAAGAAATGTAAGGTCATGCACCTTGGCAGCAGAAATCCGTGCAGAAATTACACCCTAAATCAGGGGTGCCCAACACGTCGATCGCGATCAACCGGTAGCTCAGGAAGGCAACGTGAGTCGATCGCAGAGCCCATCCCGGGCTCCGTGATAGACTCGTGTTGCCGTCCCAATCTACCGGGCCTATCAGCCTTCCTCTCCCCGACGTCAAAGACGCCGACGCTGGGCATTAGGCTGTTTTATTCATTTCGGGGGGGGAGGGGGGGAGCGTGGCAGCGGCAGCAGCAGCCTGAAAAAGAAATCATCCTGGCTGGGGTCGGTGTCATGCTCCGGAGCTTCTACAGCTTTCCTATCTCCCTCTCCCTTCTACCTGCTTCCGGCCACACCCCCTGCTCCGCGGCTCTCTTCGGCAACTCAGCAGCAGCGATCGACACAAGCTTCTGACGTCGGGGCCCACCCTCTGCGAGTCCCGCTTGTTTCAACTTCCTTTTTCCACAAAGGGGGACTCGTAGAGGGAAGGCCTCGATGTCGGCAGCCTGTCTTGATCACCGCTGCTGACGAGTTGCTGAAGAGAGCCGCGGAGCAGGGGGTGTTGCAGGGTGCAGGTAGAAGGGAGAGGGCCAGATGCAGGACTCGTGGGTGAGGGAGGGGAAGAGAGAGAGAAAGAGAGAGGGGAGGGAAACAAAAGGAAATATTTCATACTAGGCTGGGCCTGAGTGGAGGGAGGGTGGAAAGATTCTGGGTGCAGTAACAAAGGAAAAGGGGGGAAAGCAGAAAATGGAGATAGTGACACAAAGAAGAGAAAGGGTAAGCAGGACCTTCTGAATAAGGATAGAGATACAGAGGGGACATGAAGAGGAGGTGAAATAGAGACATAGAAGTAATGTTGAAAAAGTGTGGGGGGTGGAGATAAAGACATTGAAAGGGCAAATGGTGAACATGGGGTAAAGACAAGAACAGAGACAAATGAAGATTCTGAAAAAGTGGTGAGATAGCGATATAGGTGAAATGGACCATAAAGAAGGGTGATGCTGGAAAATAGGTAGAATGGTAAATCTGACAGACACAGAAGGGAAATGCTGGATCAAGGAGAGATGGGGCTCAGGCTGGATGGAATGAGGAGAAATGCCTTGTTGGCCCGGAACTTCCTCTCCTACGTCAGCATTGACGTCAGGGAGCGGAATGCTGGTCAGCGCGACGCTTCTGTAGGGAAAGCTTGGGACGGCGGTGGCTTGGGGGCTGTTCCCCGATGGCGGTGGCAGCAAACCGAGTGGCTTGGGGGAGAGCACGGAAAAAGAAAGAAAGGGGGCAGACAGGGAGGCAGAAAGAAGGGGGAACAGGGAGACAGAAAGAAGGGGGAACAGGGAGACAGAAAGAAAAAGTTGGGGGAGAGAATGAGGTCTGGAGGAGAGGAAACATACAGGAGGCTGAAAGAAAGGAAGAAAGATTGGATGCACAGTCAGAAGAAGAAAGTGCAACCAGAGACTCATGAAATCACCAAAGAGCAAAGGTAGGAAAAATGATTTTATTTTCAATTTAGTGATCAAAATGTGTCTGTTTTGAGAATTTATATCTGCTGTCTATATTTTGCACTATGGTTCCCTTTTACTAAACTGCAATAGCGTTTTTTAGCGCAGGGAGCCTATGAGCATTGAGAGCAGCGTGAGGCATTCAGCGTAACTCCCTGTGCTAAAACCTACTATTGTGGTTTAGTAAAAAGGGAGGGGGTGTATTTGTCTATTTTTGTATTTTGTTACTGAGGTGACATTGCATAGAGTCATCTGCTGTGACCTCTTTGAAAAAACCCGGAATATGAATAATTAACATTTTCTCTGCCTTTCAGTGTGCTTTGTGTTTTTTTTAAATTTTATTGTTGGTAGATCATTTTGACTTAGTCATTATAAAAGTAGCTCGCAAGCCCATAAAGTGTGGGCACCCCTGCCCTAAATGGTGAGACCTTAGCAAGGATCATAGCAGAGCGCGATTTAGGAGTAATTATTAGTGAAGACCTGAAAGCTGCCAATCAAGTGGAGAAGGTTTCATCCAAGGCTAGACAAATGTTGGGCTGTATCCGTAGAAGTTTCGTCAGCCATAAGCCCGAGGTCATTATGCCATTGTACAGAACCATGGTAAGACCTCATTTGGAATACTGTGTGCAGTTCTGGAAGCCACACTACCGTAAAGATGTACTGAGAGTCGAGTCAGTTCAGCGTATGGCCACCAGGATGGTCTCAGGGCTCAAGGATCTCTCATACGATGAGAGGCTGAATAAATTGCGGCTGTACTCTCTCGAGGAACGCAGGGAGAGGGGAGACATGATTGAGACATTTAAGTATATCACCGGTCGTATCGAGGAGGAAGATGATATTTTCTTTCTTAAAGGACCCTCGACCACAAGGGGGCATCCGCTAAAAATCAGGGGCGGGAAATTTCATGGCGACTTCAGGAAGTATTTCTTCACCAAAAGAGTGGTTGATCATTGGAATAGACTTCCTGTGCAGGATGTCAAGGCCAGCAGCGTGCCAGATTTTAAGAATAAATGGGATGCGCATGTGGGATCTCTAAGAGGGTAATAGTGGGGGGAGAGTCATCGAAATAGGCAGACTCGATGACATATAGGATATCTGGGAGAATAAATTTAGGGAAGGGGATCTTTAGTGTGGGCAGACTAGATGGGCTATGGCCCTTTTCTGCCGTCATTTTTCTATGTTTCTATGTTTCTCCGATTTATTTGTGATTCCCTTCTTTATCATGCCTAGCATTCTATTTGGGTTCTTTGCTGCTGCCGCGCATTGCGCCAATGGCTTCAGGGTCCTATCAATTAGTACACCCAGGTCCTTTTCCTGTTTGATTTTTTCAAGCGTTGCACCTGACATACTATACTTGTGTTCCTTATTCTTTCTGCCTAAGTGCATCACTTTGCATTTTTCCACATTAAACTTCATCTGCCATTTATCTGCCCAATTCTCCAATTGGCTCAAGTCACTCTGGAGTTCCTCACTGTCCTTCTGTGATTTGATTGCCCGGCATAGCTTTGTGTCATCTGCAAACTTGATGATCACACTGGATGTTCCATCCTCTAGGTCATTGATGAAAATATTAAATAAGATGGGCCCAAGTACCGAGCCCTGGGGCACACCGCTAGTCACATTCTCCCAGTCTGAGAACTTCCTATTTATACCCACTCTCTGCCTTCTGTTCTCCAGCCATTTGCCTATCCATCTTAGTATATCTCCTTATCCCAGGACAAGCAGGCAGCATATTCTCACATGTGGGTGACGTCATCTACGGAGCCCCAGCGCGGACAGCTTTTCAAGCAAACTTGATTGAAGTTTCAAGTTTGCTACACTGCACCACGCATGTGCATGCCTTCTTGCCCACTAGAGGGCGCATCCCACCTCGTGGTCCTCAGTTCAGTTTTTTCCGCGGAGCCAGAAGCCCTGTGGAAATTGTGCTTTTGTTTTTTCAGTCTTCTGACACCGCGTCTGGGTTGTTTAGCTCGGTCGCTGTGCTTTATTTGTTGTTTTCTCGGTTTAGTCCGTCGTTTTTCGTCGAAAAAAAAAAAAAAAAAAAAAAAGTTTTCTTTCCATCTGTTCGGCTCCGGGGGCTCCCGGGAGCCGCGGCCGCGGGACCTCGATCGTTCCCGGCCACTTCTTTTTCATGTCCCATCCCTCGACGGGCTTTAAGAAATGCACCCGGTGTGAGCGGTTACTTTCTATCACTGACCCCCACCGGTGGTGCTTGTTCTGCCTTGGACCCGAACACCCGACTTCTTCCTGCGATAGGTGTTCCAATCTTCAGGCAAGAGCGCTTCGTCGACGCCGCGCCAGGATGGCGGAGCTTTTTTCAGTTGACTCCGCGTCCGGAAAGGCCTCGACGTCGGCCTCGGCTTCGGCCCCGGCCTTGACCTCGGCCTCGACGCCTTTGGCGTCGCCGCGTGCCTCGACCTCGACTTCGAAGCCGACGCCCGCATCCAAACCTGCCTCGGGTAAGTCCTCTTTTCCATCCCCGACTCCAGGGTCGTCGAAGAAGCCATCCTCGAGTTCCTCTGCGGCGGGTGGGTCGTCCTCGGCCCCGCCCAGGACTCCGGCCACTAATGCCCCGAGGGAATACTCGAGACCGAGGTCGCCCTCCAGGGAGCATCCCCCGGCCTCGGACCTGCCTACCATGGTTGGGATCCCGGCGTTTCAGGACCTGCTCCGAGCCTTGATTTCCTCGGAGCTATCTGGCGCCCTCGAACAATTGCAGCGGGCAGCGACCTCGACTGCTTTGGCCTCGGGGCCTCCGACCTCGGCGACCTCGGTATCGACGCCCTCGGTCTCGGCTGCCAGGGCACCACCGACCTCGGCCTCGACCTTGACCTCGACCTCGGGGGCCCCGCCGGAGAGCAGCATTCGGCCCCGGGACAGGGTGCGCCGAGTGAGACGGATTTCCTCCTCTTCCTCCTCGAGGTCCTCCCGGGATTCCTCGCCCTCGGGCCGGCCTCGAGCGAAGCGTCGCCCGAGGAAGCCGAAACGTTCGCGAGGCTCCCCTCGGCGACGTGGTCGTTCCTCGCCGCTCGGGGGCGAGGCCTTGAGGGTTTCGGAGCTTCGTCTCGACAACCCGAGGCTTCTCCGTTCCCCTGCGGGAGGGGGTTCTCGTGACTCCTCGCCGAGGAAAAGGGGGCGTACCTCGGTTCCTCGGACACCTGGGACGTCTCCCAGGGGCTCTTCGAGGCGGAGACGTTCCCCGACCCCCTCGAGGCCATTAGATCTGGCTTCATGGGGCTCGGGTTCCGGTAGGGAGCCCCGTTATTCTCACGAGCCCTCCCCCTTTTGTTCGGCGGAGAGGTCGCGAACTCCCTCCCCGCCAGCCAGGCAGTCCTCCTTCTCGGGCTTCGTGCAGGACATGGCGCGTGCCTTGGGCCTGGACCTCATGGCTGGGTCACAATATACTAAGGAGTACCTCGAGGAGCAGGACCTCCCTGCTCCCCCTAGGGAAGCCCCTCGGCTACCCCTTAACAAGGTCCTTCATCAGACCTTGCTTCGGAACTTGACTTCCCCTCTTACAGTCGCAGCGGTGCCGTCTAAGATGGAGTCCAAGTACAGGTCGATACCACCCAAAGGGTTTGAGAAGGCTCAACTTTCCCACCAGTCTCTGCTGGTCGAGTCTGCGCTCAAAAAGACACAGCCCTCCCGGGTTTCTGCGGCGGTTCCGCCTGGCAGGGAGGGTCGGACCCTTGACAAGTTTGGTCGTCGCCTCTATGCCAACTCCTTCATGGCATCCAGGGCGTTAAATTATGCCTTTACTTATTCCTCTTATTTACGTGGCATGATAAAGGATTTGCCCCAATATCGTGAGGCCCTGCCGGACTCCCGCAAGGAAGGGTTCGACAGGTTTGTGTCCAACCTGTCTCAACTGCGGTTGTACCTTTTTCATTCAGTATATGACACATTTGAGTTGGTATCGAGGGTGTCGGCCTTTGCGGTAGCGATGCGCCGGCTGGCGTGGCTACGCACCCTCGATATGGACCCAAACCTGCAGGAACGCCTTGCGGATCTGCCTTGCGTGGGGTCCGAATTATTCGATGAATCCCTGGAGGCGGCGACCAAACGGCTCTCGGAGCAGGAGCGCTCGTTAGCCTCCTTGGTCCGTCCGAAACCTCGGGCCACACCTCAGAAACCTTTCCGGCCTCCCCCGAGGAGGTACCCTCAAAAGTCGACTCCGGCTTTTTCTAGGCCACTGCCTCGGCGCCCCCCTAGGCAGGGCAGAGGGGGACAAACCAAAACTCCACCGCAGGGTCCTGCCAAGCCCGCGCCGTCCTTTTGACGGGATAGGCGGATGGGGCCGGCCCCCCTCCGCCATTGCGCCGGACCCTCTTCCCATAGGGGGTCGACTCCGGTCCTTTTACACGGCCTGGACCGAGATAACATCCGACGCTTGGGTACTCCGGACCGTCTCCGAGGGCTACTCTCTCAATTTTTGCTCTGCGCCACCGGAACATTCGCCGGGGGCTTACCCGTGCAACCGGACCCAGCTCCCCGTCCTCATGGCCGAGGCCAGGGCCTTGTTGAGGCTTCGAGCAGTGGAACCTGTTCCCTCCAACCAGCGGGGGCGGGGGTTTTACTCCCGTTACTTTTTGGTTCCAAAGAAGACCGGGGACTTGCGCCCCATCCTAGACCTCAGGAGGCTCAACAAGTTCCTGGTCCGGGAGAGGTTCCGGATGCTGTCACTTCCGGTTTTGTATCCTCTCTTGGAGGAAGGGGACTGGATGTGCTCCCTGGACCTCAAGGAAGCGTATACCCATGTTCCGGTGCATCCTGCGTTCCGCAAATTCTTACGGTTCCAGGTGGGCGAGCTGCACCTACAGTACAGAGTCCTCCCCTTTGGCCTGGCCTCGTCCCCTCGAGTCTTCACGAAGTGTATGGTGGTAGTCGCTGCAGCCCTGAGGTCTCGGGGGCTTCAGGTCTTCCCTTACCTGGACGATTGGCTGATCAAGGCCCTGACCAGGGAAGGGGTTATCTCAGCGACCCTACAGTCTATCGCCTTCCTTCAACGACTAGGGTTCGAGGTGAACTTTCCCAAGTCACAGTTATGCCCGACCCAATCACTTCAGTTTATAGGCGCAGTGCTGGACACTGTTCGCCTCCGTTCATTCCTTCCTCCTCCTCGGCTAGAGGCTTTGGTTCGGTTGGGCCGTCTGATCTCTCAGCTGCCGGTGGTGTCGGCTCAGCGCATGATGATGCTTCTGGGCCACATGGCTTCTACGGTCCACGTCACTCCGTTCGCCAGACTACACATGAGAATTCCTCAGTGAACTCTGGCCTCTCAGTGGCGCCAGGAGTGCGATCCTGTCTCTTCTCGCATAACGGTGACTCCTTCTTTGAGACGCTCGCTCCGTTGGTGGACCGACTCTTCGAATCTTTCCGGGGGTTTGCTCTTTCTCGTCCCTCCACTTCGCAAGGTTCTGACCACGGACTCCTCGGAGTACGCGTGGGGGGCCCACCTCGACGGTCTGCGGACCCAGGGCCTGTGGTCGGCGGAGGACCGACGTTGTCACATCAATGTGTTGGAGCTTCGCGCCATCTTTCTGGCGGCTCGAGCATTCTGCCACCTGCTCCGCAATCAGGTAGTCCTCGTGCGAACGGACAACCAGGTGGCCATGTATTATGTGAACAAGCAAGGTGGGACAGGCTCTTGGTCCCTTTGCCTGGAAGCTCTGCGCCTTTGGGAATGGGCGATCTCCCAGAACATCTTCCTACAGGCGGTCTATATCCAGGGGGAACAGAACTGCTTGGCAGACAAACTCAGTCGGCTTCTCCAGCCGCACGAGTGGTCACTCAACTCCAGAGTCCTGCGCGAGGTTTTCGACCGCTGGGGGACTCCACAGGTGGATCTGTTTGCCTCCCCGGAGACTCGCAAACTACCACAGTATTGTTCTCGGATGTACTCCCCGGACCGTCTAGAAGCGGATGCCTTTCTTCTCGACTGGGGAGGGAGGTTCCTTTATGCGTTCCCTCCTTTTCCCCTGATCTTGAGGACGTTGGTTCGTCTCAAATCATCCAGAGCCACTATGATTCTCATTGCGCCTCGATGGCCTTGTCAACACTGGTTCTCCCTGCTTCTTCAACTCAGTATCAGGGAGCCTCTGCTTCTGCCTGTGTTTCCCTCTCTACTATCTCAGAGTCGGGGTTCGCTGTTGCATCCCAATCTTCAGTCGTTACACCTGACCGCTTGGTTCCTTTCCCCTTGACTTTGGTTCCGGTTTCTCAGTCGGTGCGGGAAGTTTTGGAAGCCTCGCGCAAGGTCTCGACCAGGCTTTGTTATTCCCAGAAATGGACCAGGTTTTCCTCCTGGTGTTCCTCGCGTCATCTGGATCCGGATTCGGTCCCGGTGTCTTCGGTACTGGACTATTTGTTACATTTGTCTAATTCTGGCCTGAAGACGACATCTGTCCGGGTACATCTCAGTGCCATTTCGGCTTTCCATCGGCACTTGGACGGACGTTCTCTTTCGCTTCATCCTCTGGTGACGCGTTTCATGAAGGGTCTAATCAATGTTTGTCCCCCTCTGAAGCCTCCTCCTGTCGTTTGGGATTTGAATGTTGTCTTAGCTCAACTGATGAAACCTCCCTTTGAGCCTATCGACAAGTCTCTCCTGAAATTTCTTACTTGGAAGGTGGTATTTCTGATTGCCCTCACATCTGCTCGACGGATTAGTGAGTTGCAAGCTTTGGTTGCGGATCCGCCTTTCACTGTGTTCCATCATGACAAGGTGGTTCTCCGCACCCATCCTAAATTTTTACCTAAAGTTGTGTCTTGATTTCCACCTCAATCAGTCCATTGTCCTTCCTGTGTTCTTTCCTAAGCCCCACTCCCATCCTGGCGAGACGGTGCTCCACACGCTTGACTGTAAGAGGGCGTTGGCTTTTTATCTCCAACGTACCAGGTCTCATAGGAAGGTTCCTCAATTGTTTTTGTCCTTTGATCCTAATCGTTTAGGACATCCTGTTTCCAAGCGCACCTTGTCCAACTGGTTGGCTGCTTGTATTTCTTTTTGCTACGCTCAGGCTGGTCTTACGCTCCCGGGTCGAGTCACGGGGCATAAGGTCCGGGCGATGGCAGCTTCAGTTGCTTTCCTCCGCTCTACTCCTATGGAGGACATATGTAAAGCTGCCACTTGGTCTTCGGTTCATACGTTCACCTCCCACTATTGTCTGGACACTTTGTCCAGAAGCGATGGCCGGTTTGGCCAGTCGGTGTTACGTAATCTGTTTTCCTAAATGGCCATCCTCCCACCTGCCCTTTTTTGGTTGGCTTGGAGGTCACCCACATGTGAGAATATGCTGCCTGCTTGTCCTGGGATAAAGCACAGTTACTTACCGTAACAGGTGTTATCCAGGGACAGCAGGCAGATATTCTCACAACCCGCCCGCCTCCCAGGGGATGGCTTCTTTGCTAGTTATGGAACTGAGGACCACGAGGTGGGGATGCGCCCTCTAGTGGGCAAGAAGGCATGCATATGCGTGGTGCAGTGTAGCAAACTTGAAACTTCAATCAAGTTTGCTTGAAAAGCTGTCCGCGCTGGGGCTCCGTAGATGACGTCACCCACATGTGAGAATATCTGCCTGCTGTCCCTGGATAACACCTGTTACGGTAAGTAACTGTGCTTTCTATTCCATGGCCTTGCAGTTTCCTGAGAAGTCTTACATGTGGAACCTTGTCGAACGCTTTCTGAAAATCCAAGTATATAATATCCACCGGTCCTCCATTATCAATGTGACTGTTCACTGTCTCAAAAAATTGAAGTAGGTTCGTCAAACATGACTTCCTTTTTCTGAATCCATGTTGACTGGCTCTCATCAGGTCGTGTGTGTCTAAGTGCCGGATTATGCTATCCTTGATCAGCGCCTCAACCATCTTCCCAGGGACTGATGTAAGACTCACAAGTCTGTAGTTGCCTGGCACTCCTCTCGACCCTTTTTTAAATATCGGCGTGATGTTCACTATCTTTCAGTTGTCCGGTATCTGTCCTGTTTTGATGGACAGGTTGGCAAGTTTTTGCAATAGTTCTCTGATTTCAAGACTCTCTAGGAGATTTGTCACTTTTGAGTTTGTCGATCTGGCAGTAAATATGTCCTCTGTTACTTCTTTGAACACTTTCACTTCTTCTGGAATTGTTGCAGTGTCCTCCTTTGTAAAAACAGAAGCAAAGAAGGAATTTAGTCTGTCTGCAATTTGTTTGTCTTCCTTGATGTACCCTTTCCTTCCCTGGTCATCCAGTGGTCCCACCACCTCTTTTGCGGGTTTTCTCCCTTTCACGTACCTTTTTGGGGGTGGAAAAAGTACATCTTATTGAGGAAAAAATACGGTATTTATAAATTTTTCCTTTAACAGTTAAAGGAAAGATGTATAAACTATAAAGAGTTTTACCTCATGCAAAATTGTGATTTCTTTAATAAGACATTAACTATTTTTTTCTGAGGCTGTCCAAGTACCTACAAATCCAAAAGGTGGCCCTACAAAGGGTTTGAGTTTGAGACCACTGGTCTAAGGAAATCAACATATCTCTCTCCCAGCTAGAGAGCTGCACGGGAACGGGGACGACGGGAATCCTGCAGGACCTGCGGGTTCCCCCTTCGGGTCGCGGGGATCCTGTGGGGACACCCCTCGTGGTCTCGGGGATCCCGCGGGGTTTAATTCAACTCGAGCTGTGAGGCTCGTCTGATTTTCCTACCTGCCCTGCCGCGAGGCTCGTCTTCCATTTCCTGCCTGCCGTGCCGCAGCACACATAGCCAATCAGAAGTCTTCCCCGATGTCAGCGCTAACATCGGAGGGAGGGCTTATGGAAGACTTCCGGTTGGCTATGTGTGCTGCGGCAGGGCAGGCAGGAAATGGAAGACGAGCAGTGTTCTCCCTAGCACCCAGTTGTCCCCCCGCCAGCTCAGCCAGTTTTCGCTGGTGCAAAGTGCTGAGGTACTCAAGTTCAGTGCTTTGAAAATATCTTTATAGTGAACAAAATGTATTTTCTGGGTCTTGTAGTGTAAGCTCTTCGAGGAGGGACCTCCTTACCCGATATGCCTCCGACCTAATGCTGGGCTCATCTATTACCTGCTTGGCTTGAATGATCTTGTCCAGCGCTTCAGACAGAATAAATAACTCGTATTTGACCCAAGTTAGTTGCAAAAAAGAGGTGTCCAAATGTCTCTGCAGAGCTCATAAAACTACATGCTAACATTTGAAAAATTCGATTAAATTTCTGATGCTTCTTTTAAAATAATAGAATGAATGAAGTGAGTTAAATTGAGTATATTTTTATTTAATTATATTTTATTCGAGAACGAGGTGGTCAGGTTTTAGTGTGGCAGTGGATAACATTTAAAGCTTCCCCAAAACAGTCTGAGAAGGGATTCATATGCAAACAGAGCTCAGAAATAATTTTTAAAGATTAGTTGCACAATATAGGTTTAGGATTTTAGATTGGGACGTTTTAAGGCTAAATCAGACAGCAGAAAAATATAAAAGATAATTTTTAAAGGGGGGAGGCCCTTTGGGAGTATCCTCTGGCAAAAAGACAGGAGATAATGTTCCTATTTCTGTATTCAGGATACAGGGAATTCTAGGGCCAATTAGACAAGTTTTAAAAAACCAAATTCCAAAAAGAAAAGTTTCCAACCAGTTCTCAGGACACACCCAGCTTATCAGTTTTTCAGGCTACCCATACTGAATATGCATGAAAAATTTGTTTTCATTACCTCCACTGAATGCAAATCTATCTCATGTATATTCATGGAGGGTGTCCTTAAACCATCCTGGCTAGGTGTGTTTGAAGACTTGAGTTGAGATGGAATCCCAATAAAATTTTTAAATGAAAATCTCCAAAGCTAAATGAATAAAAACAAATTATTTACTTTCCCAAGACTTTGCTTTCTAATGTCTGCGTAGAAGGACAGTAAAAAGAGAAGGGGGGGCTCTCTAGAATCACTAAACTGGCAGGAGAGTGATTCGCAAAGCGAGTTTTGAAGTAGCTTTTTGATAATTTTTTGAAATTATATTAATTTGTGTAGATTGGTTGGGATGTATTATTATTTTTTTTGTAACCTGCTCTGAAATTGAATGTAGGGATTATGGCAGGGTATAAAACCCTGACTGTAAACCCATAGAGACACTGGATCTGGACAGGGGGGGAGAGAGAGAGACAGAAAAGGACCTTGAGGAGGGGCTGGAATGCAGACTTGAACTAAAAGGAAGGGGGAAGACAGCAGATGCTGGACTAGAGGGGGTAGAGATGGGAAACACACTGAACTGAGGAGAGAGAGATGCCAGGCCCTGGGGAGAGGGAGGACAAAGAGAGTGAGACAGACAGAAAGACCTGGAACAAAGGTGGGAGGACTCAATATGTTAGCTTTGGGAAATGTATATAGCAGATGTCTTTGTATTGTGTTCAAAAGAAAAGGAAATGCATTTCTGGTTTTATTTCTACAGTGTTGAAGTACTTGTGACACTTGCTGTGACTGGTGGGGATCCCCAAGCACCGCCAGCAGAGGACCTCCTCTATAGACTGCGAGAACTCCCCTACACCAAGCACAGCAGTCACTGGCAGCATCCATGAGCCACTGAGGTGCCAGCATCTGTGACTCAGGGACGCTACTGCTGCCTGCCAAACTTGGCAAAAGGGACCCATGGCCAACTGCAAAGGAAGTCCTCAGCTGACAGCTTGGGGGTTCTCATCAGCTGAGTATTTATTTATATTATATATTTACATTAGAGGCTCTGGTAGAAACCCGTTTACAAAGTATATATTCTTCCCAATTAATATTTCCAAATTAATAAAGTGTCTTTGCTTATTTGTAAATGGGTCTCTACCAGAGCCTTTAATTCAGTAGCATAATTAAATGAAATAACTATTTCTGAAGTTTATAGGGACGGGCAGGGACGGAGGAGATTCCTCGCGGGGACGGGTGGGGATGGAGGGGATTCCTCGCGGGGACAGGTGGTGACGGAAGGATTTCTCACGGGGATGGGTGGGGACGGAGGGATTCCTCGTGGGGATGGGTGGGATTTTGGCGGGGACAGGTGGGATTTCTGTCCCCGCGCAACTCTCTACTCCCAACCCAAGCACTCCACTATCTTTCCAGCATCCAGGTTCCTCACTCTTCCACAGTTTCTTGTGCAACAGTGGTTCCCAAACGTGTTCTGGGAGCTCCTCAGCCAGTCAGGTTTTCAGGATATCAACAATGAATAAATTTGCATACTGTGAAGGCAAATCTCTCATGCGTGTTCATTGTGGTTATGCTGGTTAACCTGGGAAGCCTCCAGGACAGGTTTGGGACCCACTGCTATATACTCTGTACACTCAACAATATAGTCGTTACACCTCTCCTTTACCTTGAGAGATGGATAATCGAGAAAGGAGTCTGCCTGAGATTAAATTGATTTACTTCTACAGATGTTCGCAAATCTTTAAACTTTATCATCTTTAGCATCTCTCCAGACCAGCATAGATGGATGGGTCTACGCTCCTCTACCAGAATTTGGTGTATTCTATCTGCAGTCCTTTTAGGCCTTTAGGTGGTGACTGTCAGAAGGGGTCGGCAGTAACCTGTTCTGGCCCTTTTTCTTGTCTGGATGGAGGTTGGATCTCGTGGTGGTCCTTTTAGTCTTTGGAGGTGTCACACTACCTCACCTCCCTTTCAGTTTATTGGTGCCTCAGCTGTACTCCTTGCCTCAGGGCACTGATTACAGCTTTGAGAGCCAGTGTGGTCTGCTCCTTTAAATTGAAAAAACTTTTAAAAAACCCAAAACCCTGCAGGCAGAACTTTTCAGAGTTTAGAAACATAGAAATAGGTATCAACTCCACAGTCCTAGGTTGGTTCTCTAAATTCCTCCGCTCTCGTTCTTACATTGTTAACATGAATGGCACCTCATCCTCCCCCTGGAAACCGAATTGTGGAGTCCCGCAGGGCTCTCCACTATCCCCTATCCTTTTCAACATCTATATGTCCTCCCTAAAACTCCTCCACCTATCCCCCCTTGAAACTTATGCAGACGACATCCTCGTCCTCCTCGAGACCGATTCAAACCTCACCGACCTGTCTAAGAACATATCCTCTTGTATAATGAACCTACAATCCTGGGCCCACACTGTGCAAATGAAATTGAATGAGTCCAAAACAAGACTTCTTTGGCTCGGTCCAAAACTAGATCACCTACCCACCTCCATCCCACTACTCTCTGGCTCCTCTCTGCAGCTTGAGTTCTCGAGCAAGGTCTTGGGCATCATCATTGATTCCACATTGTCCTTCAATGACCACCTCCAATCCTTGGTAAAAAAAATGCTTTTTCAGCCTTCACATGCTGAGGAAAGTTAGATCATGCTTCCATCAAAAACATTTTACCCTCCTTGTCCAATCCATCATCCTCTCCAGATTGGACTATTGCAACTCTATCTACTTAAGCCTAACTAAGAAAAACCTCCACAGACTCCAACGGATTCAGAATGCCGCGGCCAAGCTCATCTTCGCTAAAAGTAAATTTGACCATGTCTCCCCGCTCCTGGCCAAGCTCCACTGGCTTCCGATAATCGCCAGGGTCCACTATAAATGCGCCTGTTTAACTTTCAAAATCCTATATGGTATCCTCCCTCCCTTTATCCCTCTTTCTTGGAATTCCTCAAACCCTAATACCACCAGATCCTCCCACAAATTAAAACTATCCTTCTCCTCGCTAAAAGGCATTTCCCACACAGGAAAGCTAGGGACCTCCCTCCACTTCAAAATCACTGAGCTCTGGAACAACCTTACCTCCCCTCTTCGGAACTTGAGCTCTCTCCAAGTTTTCCACAAACATCTGAAAAACTGGCTTTTCTCAAAAAATGTAAGTCTCCCTCCTTAGGAATCAAGGAAACTCTTATATCTTGGCATCCCAAGTCCTCTAAATTTTCTTCACACTTCTACCTCTAACCCTCTGTTGTAGTTCCTTCCTATTTCTCCTACTGTAAACCACGTTGAGCTCTACGAACGTGGAGATGATGCGGTATACAAACCTAAGGATTAGATTAGATTAGATTAGAAACATAGAAAATGACGGCAGAAAAGGGCCATAACCCATCAAGTATGCCCACCCAACTGACCCACCCCCCAGGGAGGCTTTTCATTGCTAATTTTCTTTCCCTAGCTGCTGATTATGTGAATTGGGCCTGCCACATGGTTCACAATGAGCACTTCTTGGTACTCTGTTCTCTGCAGGATCAGCTTCGTGTGCCAGCAAGAGGGATTCCCTGAAAGCCATGAGGGCAAAGTCAGTAGTGGGGGAAACCTGGGATTCCCTTGCTGCTGCTGGCTCTGGGGATTCTCCTGCCATCGCATCAGGGTTTTCTGGGGATTCCCTTGCCACGGCTTTGCATTTTCAGGCCTCTTCAGTATTCATGACCTTGGGTGAATCCTTTTCGGCATCTGTTTCTTTGGTGGGAAATTCAGCTATTTTGGCCAAGTCTGCTGCTGAGCTCTCGCCTAAATTAGAGAGACAGGAACAGGTCTTGCAGGCCTCTTCCTTGGTGGTGAAGCATGACTCCTTACAGCTGTGGTGTTTCTCTGCATTTTGCGCTTGCCATGTACAAAGCTTACTTCAACGCACTCTCCGGTGGTCTCGTCTGCGTTGGGGGAGGGAATGTCCATTTTTTTGGTGCCGACACTTCCTTCGCCCCCTGCCTAAGTGACAGCTTCTCTTTTGGGAGGATGAGGTTTTTGGGGTGGATGTTCTCTCTCCACATAAGGACCTGGGTCTCTCAGGTGGCCTTCAGGATCCTCGGGGGTGGCGCAGATGACATGGACAGCTGGGTGTCAGAGCTGCCTGTAGGGGAAGGAGTTTTGGGTGGTAGCTCATTCTCCAGGTATCCTCTGTTTTACGTTTTGAGAAGGATGTTAGAGGCCCCTCGAGTGGTGGATCCTCTTCTTTGTGGGATTTCAGCAGCCTCACATTCCTTTTCCATGCATTAGGATATCCGAGATATCATGCAGTGGAGGTCCTGGATGTCCCAGTGGTGGACGCAGTGGTCTCGGCCATTGCTAAGAGGCACACAGTTCCAGTAGAAGGGGTCTCTGCTCTGAGAGTGATTTGTGGGGGCCTGTTTCAGGTGGGCTGAGCATGTTTTAGACAGGGAGTCAAACAACTAGGTACTGGTAGACTAGTAAAAGACGGTTGAGGGGAGATATGATTGAAGTCTACAAAATCCTGAGTGGAGTAGAACAGGTACAAGTGGATCGATTTTTCACTCCGTCAAAAATTACAAAGACAAGGGGACACTTGAAGTTACAGGGAAATACTTTTAAAACTAATAGGAAGAAATATTTTTTCACTCAGAATAGTTAAGCTCTGGAATGCATTGCCAGAGGAAAGTTTTGGACAAGTTCCTGGAGGAAAAGTCCATAGTCCGTTATTAAGACATGGGGGAAGCCACTGCTTGCCCTGGATCGGTAGCATGGAATGTTGTTATTCCTTGGGTTTTGGCCAGGTACTAGTGACCTGGATTGGCCACCGTGAGAACGGGCTACTGGGCTTGATGGACCATTGGTCTGACCCAGTAAGGCTATTCTTATGTATGTTCTTATTTATTTTATTTTTGCTTTAGGATAAAGTAGTGTTGTAGCTGTGTTGATAAAATGTTTATAAACAAAGCCCTGCCAGTGAAGATCTCTTCAGCTGCCTGAACTCTGATTTATAAAATGACAATTCTACAGAATATTGTTTCTTTTTATACTTTAATAAAATAAGCTCAGTATAAAACTATTTGAGGCTTATTTGGATGGGATCAGATGGTTTGCGGAGACGGGGACAGATTTTTTCCCCTGTGTCATTCTTTAACTAACATACACACACTCACTTTGTATCCACAGTCCTTGAAAGGTCTTTGCCATACCCTGCTATTTGCGCTGTTCACGCAAGACAGCGTTATCTCAACGCATGGATGCAGTTGTGAGTGTTCTGCTCACCCCATTTTATTGTTCTAATTCAATGTAATTTTGTTCCGTTTTGGGGTAATTTAGTGCTTGGAGCGATTTTAAACATGATGGCAGATAAAGGCCAAATGGCCCGTCCAGTCTGCCCATCTGCAGTAACCATTATTAGACACTCCTTTTAATTTCTTTTAACCCATTTTCCCCCGTCCATCATGTCAAGATTTGTTCTCTAAGGGGAAGATTCTCAAAAATAAAATGTGCTTTAACATGTTTACTAAACTGGTTCCAGCCGGTTTAGCGTGCGTGTATTTTAGCAACAGATTATCAAAACGGCTTACCGTGATCTTTTCCAAGTTTCCTAGCAATCTCCGATATTGCCATGTAAATGTTGTACAGTGAGGTCATTAATATTAAAATGAGCACTCCAAGCGATTCTCCATCATTGCCAAGCGAATCCCTAACCTCGTGCTACATTTGTGGCTAAAATTTGCCAACAGATCTGAGCTGTCATAGCCTTACTTTCTGATCTGTGCCTGAGCATTGATTGGCTCAGGCACTGACAGGAAAGTAAGGTTTGACAGATCAACCCCCCTCCCCCCCCCCACAAAAACCAAACAAGCCCCAAATCAAAGATCGGCAGGAGAGATGCCCACTCTCTTCTTCCACATTGCACAATCCACCAACACTACTGTCCACTCCCTCCTACCACACAAACCTCCAATACTATTACCCCCCCACCCAACAGCGGGAGAGATGCCTACTTCCTCCCGCTGTCACCCAGTCACTGTTGCTGGGCCAGTCAGAGCCTTAGGCCCCTCCCTGGTTAAATCTAGAATGCACCGGGAAGGGGACGGCCCACTATTTTGTAAGAAGCAGGCCTGCCAAAAGGAGTGGGTAGGTGTCCTTCTGGCCGGACTTCGTGAAAAAGGGAGGGGTAGGAGGGTTATTGGGAGCACAAGGGGAGTTTTGAGCAAGGGTTGTGGTGGTGGTGGATGGGTAGTAGTAGTGTTGGGGGATTGTGCGGCAGGAGGGAGTGAGATCTTTTCTGCTGCAGGGTAGGAGGCGGTAGTAGTGTCAAGGGATTGTGCAATGTGGCAGGAGAGAGTGGGCATCCCTCCTGCTGCCAGGGGTGGGTGTCTGGTAGTTGTGTGAGAGCAGTGGAAGAGAGTGGGCATCTCTTCTGCCAATCTTCGATTTGGTTTGTTAGGTTTGTGGGTTTTTACAAAAATTTGTGGGTGTATTCTGCACATGTGATGATCGCTACCACCAGCGACTCATTTCAAGTAAATTTAGCAAGCCTACATGAATATCCATGAACCTCATTTGCATGCAGGGTCTTTTGAGAATGAATTGCCTTTTTGAAATCATAATTATATTCATGTAGGCTCGATAGCAGCCCATCAGATTTTATTGTGAAGTTTTGAAAATCTTCCTCTTAAGTCTCCCTGGCATTGAAGTCCCCCCCCCCCTTGTCCATGAGCTGTTCTTTCAAACTCTTTCCACTAAGCCTCGATCTACTCCTACTTCGACTAGACCATCGACTTCTCGATCAAAGTCTCAACTTCCACACCTCGAGGATGCAGCGGTTTTGATTGCTTCGTCCAAGTCTCCATATTCTTTTAATGCCTTTTTTCCTGTCGAAGCTTCATCTTCAACCCAGGCTGCTTCGACGTCCTCGAGTCCTTCTCAAGGCAAAGCATTGGCGGATCAGCTATCTTTCTCATCTTTTCTTCGTCAGATGGCTGTTGACTTGGATCTTCAATTAGATGCCGGTTCCAAATACTCTAAGGAGTACCTCGAAGTCATGCATCTACCTCAACCTCTGGCAGAGTCACTTAAGCTTCCTCTTCACAAGCTTTTGTCTCAGACTTTTGCCAGATGCCTGGAGACCCCTTATACCATACCAGCTGTTCCAGGCAAATTGGACTCTAGGTATAAAACTGTACATCACAAAGGGTTTGACAACTCACAGTTATCTCATCAATCCCTGCTTGTGGAGTCCTCCTTAAAGAGGTCCCATCCTTCCAAGGTTTATGCCACCATTCCTCCTGGAAGGGAAGGGAAAAAAACTATGGACAAATTCGGACATCACATCTATCAAAATTCTATGATGTCCTCTAGAGTCCTCAATTATAATTTTCATTTTATTACTTATTTTGAGTTCCTCATAACTCTCACTTAAATTTCTGAGTTATTTGGATACTCAAAAACACTGTGAATTTCAAGAAGTCATTGCTTATTTATCACAACTCAGATTACATCTCCTTCAGTTGTCTTATGATGCCTTCGAGTTGTCTGCCCAGGCAGCTGCTTGCTCTATAGCCATGCGTCGCCTTGCCTGGCTTCGTACCATTAACATGGACCCTAATCTCCAGGACCGCTTGGCCAATATTCCTTGTGCAGGCAATGACCTCTTTGATGAATCTATCGAGGCAGCCACCAAGAAATTATCTGAACATGAAAAATCCTTTGCTTCTATTGTCAGACCTAAGCCAAAGCCAGCTCTTACCAAAACTACACGTCCTCTTCCTATATGTCAGAGGCGTTTTGCTCCAAGGACGGCTCCTTACAATTGCCCTCCTCCTAAGAAACAGCAGTCTCGGAAGCAACAAAAATCTCAACCTTCTGCTGCACCTAAGGCTACTCAGCCTTTTTGACTGTTTAAAACAGAGCATAACCTCCACCGTTCTGCCTGGTAGTGGTAAAAGCAGCTTTACGGAACCATAGTCTTCAGGTATTTCCCTACCTCGACGTCTGGCTCATCAAAGATTCAACATCTCAGGGGGTTATTGTAGCGACCCAACGGACTACCTGGTTCTTACAAAGTTTGGTATTCGAAATCAACTTTCCCAAATCCCAGCCCTCACAGCATCTACAATTCATCGGAGCTGTTTTGGATCTTTCCAACTTGGAGCATTCCTTCCACAACAACGTCTGGAAGCTCTACTTCAACTCTGTCATTCAGTGTCTTCCCGCTCTTCCATCTCAGCGAGACACATGATGGTGCTACTAGGTCACATGGCCTCCACAGTACACGTGACTCCTTTTGCCAGACTTCACCTCAGAATTCCTCAATGGACTCTGGTTTCTCAACGGACGCAAGTTTGCGACCCACTTTCTCAGCACATCACAGTCACTCCTTCTTTGAAGCAGTCTCTCCGTTGGTGGATGCTCTCTTCCAATCTCTCCAAAGGCTTGCTTTTTCAAACGCCCCCTCATCAGAAGGTCCTCACGACAGATTCTTCGACCTATGCTTGGGGCGCTCATCTCAATGGTCTCCGTACACAAGGCCACTGGACCAGTACAGATCGCCAAAATCACATAAATCTGTTGGAACTCAGAGCGATTTTCAAGGCTCTCAACGCTTTTCAACATTTTCTTCATGACCAGGTAGTCCTCATTCGGACGGACAACCAAGTTGCCATGTATTATGTCAACAAACAGGGAGGGACAGGATCTGCCTCACTTTGTCAAGAAGCTATGAAGGTTTGGGACTGGGCAATCCGCCACAACACCTTCCTCAAAGCTATCTACATCCAAGGGGCGAAAAATTGCTTGGCGGACAGCTTGAGTCGTCTTCTGCAACTTCACAAATGGGCCCTCCATTCCTCGCCTCTTCATCACAATTTTTCACAGTGGGGAACGCCTCAGATAGACCTCTTTGCAGCTCCCCACAACTACAAACTGCCTCAGTTCTGCTCCAGGATATACGCTCCTCAAAACCTCGAGGCAGATGCTTTTCTTCTGGAATGGACGAATCTTTACCTATATGCATTCCCTCCATTCCCTCTCATTCTCAAGACTCTGGTCTGCCACCATGATTCTGATTGCTCCTCGGTGGCCGAGACAACCGTGGTACTCCCTTCTACTTCATCTCAGCAGCAGGGAGCCATACCCTTTACCAGTTTTTCCATCTCTGCTTACACAGAGTCAAGGATCTCTCAATCCCAACCTGCAGTCTCCACACCTGACAGCTTGGTACCTCTCAACATGACTCCTCTTCAATTTTCTCAATCTGTAAGAGATGTTTTAGAGGTTTCTAGAAAGCCTACCACTAGACAATGCTATCACCAAAAATGGACTAGATTTTCTATGTGGTGTTTTTCTTATGTTAAGGAGCCTTAACATTCCTCCTTATCTTCTGTAACATAACATAGTAACATAGTAGATGACGGCAGATAAAGACCCGAATGGTCCATCCAGTCTGCCCAACCTGATTCAATTTAAATTTTTTTTTTTTTTTTCTTCTTAGCTATTTCTGGGCAAGAATCCAAAGCTTTACCCGGTACTGTGCTTGGGTTCCAACTGCCAAAATCTCTGTTAAGACTTACTACAGCCCATCTACACCCTCCCAGCCATTGAAGGCCTCCCCAGCCCATCCTCCACCAAACGGCCATATACAGACACAGACCGTGCAAGTCTGCCCAGTACTGGCCTTAGTTCAATATTTAATCTTATTTTCTGATTCTAAATCTTCTGTGTTCATCCCACGCTTCTTTGAACTCAGTCACAATTTTACTCTCCACCACCTCTCTTGGGAGCGCATTCCAGGCATCCACTACCCTCTCCGTAAAGTAGAATTTCCTAACATTGCCCCTGAATCTACCATCCCTCAACCTCAAATTATGTCCTCTGGTTTTATCATTTTCCTTTCTCTGGAAAAGATTTTGTTCTACGTTAATACCCTTCAAGTATTTGAACGTCTGAATCATATGTCCCCTGTCGCTTCTTTCCTCTAGGGCAGTGATGGCTAACCTTTTTGAGCCCGAGTGCCCAAACTGCCGCACAAAACCAAATAATTTCCTCAAAGTGCCAGCACGTCAATTAAACCTTAATAACAAGATTTTAGTATCTAAAAACTCTTTATAAAGTTGCCTGAACTATGTAACATCATTTTTAAAGGTTGGAATCTTTGTATTGTCAGAGAATCAATTTGATTCACAATCCTTTGGTTTTCATTTCAATTTATTGGCATAAGAACATAAGCAGTGCCTCCGCCGGGTCAGACCATAGGTCCATCCCGCCCAGCAGTCCGCTCCCGCGGCGGCCCGAACAGGTCACGGCCTGTCTGAGTCACCAGAAGGGGCCCCCTTGCCACCTTGGTTTCCCATTGAGTCCTATCTTCCCATCGAAGTCCTAACCCTCCGGTCTTGCACATGCACGACCTGGTTGGATTTCTATACTTATTACCTGGTTAGCTTTCTATACCTGTGTTACATCCCAGCACCTCTCTCAGTATCCCACGATCCCCCTATCCCTCAGGAATCCGTCCAATCCCTGTTTGAATCCTTGTACCGTACTCTGCCTGATCACTTCCTCCGGTAGCGCATTCCAAGTGTCCACGACCCTTTGTGTGAAAAAAACTTCCTTGCATTTGTTCTGAACCTATCTCCCTTCAGTTTCTCCGAATGCCCCCTCGTGCCTGTTGACCCCTTCAGCCTGAAGAATCTGTCCCTATCCATCCTCTCTATGCCCCTCATGATCTTGAAGGTCTCTATCATATCTCCCCTGAGCCTCCTTTTTTCCAGAGAGAAGAGCCCCAGCCTATCCAACCTCTCGGCGTATGGGCAGTGTTCCAGCCCTCTTACCAGTTTCGTTGCTCTCCTTTGGACTCTCTCAAGTACCGCCATGTCCTTCTTGAGGTACGGCAATTTATAATGTTTTAATGATTTCATTCATGGGCTAAATACACACATACTTTTCTCTGTCGCCGCACTCTTTGACCAAAAGATTTGTAAGCCTGCAACCACGTCAAGGTAGACTCTTTCAGCAGCTCCCCTCCCTCCCCCTTACCTTTGTGGTCAAGTCAAAATGATCTACCAACAATAAAATTTTAAAAACACAAAGCACGCTATACGCAGATAAAATGTTAATTATCATTTATATTCCGCGGGTTTTCAAAGAGGTCAAGGCAGATGACTTTATGCAATGTCACCTCAGTAACAACTATACAAAAATAGACAAATATTCCCCCTCCCTTTTTACTAAACCGTGATAGCGGTTTTTAGCGCAGGGACCTGCTCATAGGCTCCCTGCGCTAAAAAACGCTATTGCGGTTTAGTAAAAGGGGGCCATAGTGCAAAATATAGACACCATATATAAATTCTCAAAACGGACACATTTTGATCACTAAATTGAAAATAAAATCAATTTCCTATCTTTGGTAATTTCATCAGTCTCTGGTTGCACTTTATTCTTCTGACTGTGCATCCAATATTTCTTCCCTTTTTTCAGCCTCCTGTATGCTTTCTCTCCTCCAGACCTCATTCCCTCCCCAAACTTTTTCTTTGTTTCACCCTGCCCCCTTCTTTCTTTTTCTCTCTCTCTCCATACCCCCTTTCATTCTGTATGTCTGTCTTTCTCTCTCTCTCCGTGCCCCATTTTTCTTTGTTTCACCCAGCCCTCTTTCTTTTTTTTTTTTTTGGCTCCTTGTCCCCCCCTTTCTTTCTTTCTCCTTGCCATCCCCTATGCCACCACCATTGGGAAAATGCTGCCACCGCCACTGGGGAATAGGCTGCCACTGCCGCTATCGGGAACTGGCCGGCGCCGAGTTTGCCCTGCTTCTCTTCCCCACGGGGCCAACCAACTCTCGCCACTCGACGTCAATTCTAACATCGGAGAGGACGTTCTGGTCCAGCCAGGCAGCGATTGGCTGGCCCAGAACGTCCTCTCCGACATCAGAATTGATGCGGGTGGCGAGAGTTGGTCGGCCCCACAGGGAAAAGCAGGGAGAACTTGGCACCGGCCTGTTCCCAATGGCGGCGGTGGCACTCAAGTGGCTAAAGAGACGCAGTTTGCCAGCCTAGGGAGAACACTGGAGGGTGGCCAGCTGTGCACCCCCTTGGGGCGTAAAACCGGGGCAGACCGCCCCCACCCCCACCTTGGTATGCCACTGTCTGTACCTCACTCCCTCCCTATGACCAAAAATTCTCCTTTCTTCTATTCCCCGTGTACACAACCATCTGTTTCCCTCCCTTCCTCTCTCCCAAGTCCTTGCCTTCTGTGTCCAAAAACATATTCCCTCCCCACCTCAGCATCTCTTTCCCTCCCTTCCTCTCTCCCAAGTCCATGCCTTCTGTGTCCAAAAACACATTCCCTCCCCCACCTCAGCATCTATTTCTTTTCCTTCCTCTCTCCCAAGTCCATGCCTTGTGTCCAAAAACCCATTCCCTCCCCCACCTCAGCATCTATTTCCCTCCCTTCCTCTCTCCCAAGTCCATGCCTTCTGTGTGCAAAAACCCATTCCCTCCCCCACCTCAGCATCTCTTTCCCTCCCTTCCTCTCTCCCAAGTCCATGCCTTCTGTGTGCAAAAACGCATTCCATCCCACACCTCAGCATCTCTTTCCCTCCCTTCCTCTCTCCCAAGTTCATGCCTTCTGTGTCCAAAAACCCATTCCATCCCACACCTCAGCATCTCTTTCCCTCCCTTCCTCTCTCCCAAGTTCATGCCTTCTGTGTCCAAAAACCCATTCCCTCCCCCACCTCAGCATCTCTTTTCCTCCCTTCCTCTCTCCCAAGTTCATGCCTTCTGTGTCCAAAAACCCATTCCCTCCCCACCTCAGCATCTCTTTTCCTCCCTTCCTCTCTCCCAAGTCCATGCCTTCTGTGTGCAAATACCCATTCCCTCCCCCACCTCAGCATCTCTTTTCCTCCTTTCCTCTCTCCCAAGTTCATGCTTTCTGTGTCCAAAAACCCATTCCCTCCCCCATCTCAGCATCTCTTTTCCTCCCTTCCTCTCTCCCAAGTTCATGCCTTCTGTGTCCAAAAACCCATTCCCTCCCCCACCTCAGCATCTCTTTTCCTCCCTTCCTCTCTCCCAAGTCCATGCCTTCTGTGTCCAAAAACCCATTCCCTCCCCCACCTCAGCATCTCTTTTCCTCCCTTCCTCTCTCCCAAGTCCATGCCTTCTGTGTGCAAAAACCCATTCCCTCCCCCACCTCAGAATCTCTTTCCCTCCTTTCCTCTCTCCCACGTCCATGCTTTCTGTGTCCAAAAACCCATTCCATCCCCCACCTCACCATCTCTTTCCCTCCTTTCCTTTCTCCCAAGTTCATGCCTTGTGTCCAAAACGCACTCCCTTCCCCTTTTGTGTTCCCCGTTTGTCTCCCAGCCCATCTTAGCAACTTTCTCAGCAAAATGTAGCTCGAGCCGCGTAGGCTTGTCTTCTATTTCCTGCCTGTCCCGCCGCGCACACATAGCCAATCGGAAATCTTCCCCGACTTCAGCGCTGACGTCGGAGGGCGGGCTTTGCTTAAGCCCTCCCTCCGACGTCAGCGCTGACCTCGGGGAAGATTTCCGATCGGCTGTGTGAACGGCAGGGCAGTCGGAGTAGAAGACGAGCCTCGCGGCTCGAGTTATATTTAACCCCGCGGGTCCCCCATCGTCCCCGTTCAGCTCTCTCTCCTGTGCCACCCCTGGTAGTACTGCCCTGATGGCGGCCCTGCGCGTGCCAGCTGCAAGACCTTCGCGTGCCACAGTTGGCACGCGTGCCATAGGTTCGCCATCGCTGCTCTAGGGTATACATATTCAGGGCTTCCGGTCTCTCCCCATACGCCCTCCTCTGGACCGCCTCAAGTCTTCTTACATCTTTCGCCAGATACGGTCTCCAAAACTGAACACAATACTCCAAGTGGGGCCTCACCAATGACCTGTACAGGGGCATCAACACCTTCTTCCTTCTACTGACTACGCCTCTTTTTATACAGCCCAGCATCCTTCTGGCAGCAGCCACTGCCTTGTCACACTGTTTTTTCGCCTTTAGATCTTCGGACACTATCACCCCAAGGTCCCTCTCCCCGTCCGTGCATATCAGCTTCTCTCCTCCCAGCATATACGGTTCCTTCCTATTATTAATCCCCAAATGCATTACTCTGCATTTCTTTGCATTGAATTTTAGTTGCCAGGCATTAGACCATTCCTCTAACTTTTGCAGATCCTTTTTCATATTTTCCACTCCCTCTTCGGTGTCTACTCTGTTACAAATCTTGGTATCATCTGCAAAAAGGCACACTTTTCCTTCTAACCCTTCAGCAATGTCACTCACAAACATATTGAACAGGATTGGCCCCAGCACCGAACCCTGAGGGACTCCACTAGTCACCTTTCCTTCCTTCGAGCGACTTCCATTAACCACCACCCTCTGGCGTCTGTCCGACAGCCAGTTTCTGACCCAGTTCACCACTTTGGGTCCTAACTTCAGCCCTTCAAGTTTGTTCAACAGCCTCCAATGAGGAACTGTATCAAAGGCTTTGCTGAAATCCAAGTAAATTACATCTAGCATATGTCCTCGATCCAGCTCTCTGGTCACCCAATCAAAACATTCAATCAGGTTCGTTTGGCACGATTTACCTTTTGTAAAGCCATGTTGCCTCAGATCCTGTAACCCATTAGATTCAAGGAAGTACACTATCCTTTCTTTCAGCAACACTTCCATTATTTTTCCAACAACTGAAGTGAGGCTCACCGGCCTGTAGTTTCCTGCTTCATCCCTGTGACCTCTTTTATGAATAGGGACCAGATCCGCTCTCCTCCAATCCCCAGGAATCACTCCCGTCTCCAGAGATTTGTTGAACAAGTCTTTAATAGGACTCGCCAGAACCTCTCTGAGCTCCCTTAGTATCCTGGGATGGATCCCGTCTGGTCCCATCGCTTTGTCCACCTTCAGTTTTTCAAGTTGCTCATAAACACCCTCCTCTGTGAACGGCGCAGAATCTGCTCCATTTTCTCATGTAACTTTGCCAGACAGTCTCGGTCCTTCTCCAGGATTTTCTTCTGTGAACACAGAACAGAAGTATTTGTTTAGCACATTTGCTTTCTCCTCATCACTCTCCACATATTTGTTCCCAGCATCTTTTAGCCTAGCAATTCCATTTTTTATCTTCCTCCTTTCACTAATATATCTGAAAAAATTTTTATCTCCCTTTTTTACATTTTTAGCCATTTGTTCTTCCGCCTGTGCCTTCGCCAAACGTATCTCTCTCTTGGCTTCTTTCAGTTTCACCCTGTAGTCCTTTCTGCTCTCCTCTTCTTGGGTTTTTTTATATTTCATGAACGCCAACTCTTTCGCCTTTATTTTCTCAGCCACTAGGTTGGAGAACCATATCGGCTTCCTTTTTCTCTTGTTTTTATTGATTTTCTTCACATAAAGGTCCGTAGCCATTTTTATCGCTCCTTTCAGCTTAGACCACTGTCTTTCCACTTCTCTTATGTCCTCCCATCCTAACAGCTCTTTCTTCAGGTACTTTCCCATTGCATTAAAGTCCGTACGTTTGAAATCTAGGACTTTAAGTATCGTGCGGCCGCTCTCCACTTTAGCCGTTATATCAAACCAAACCGTTTGATGATCGCTACTTCCCAGGTGAGCACCCACTCGAACATTAGAGATACTCTCTCCATTTGTGAGGACCAGATCCAATATCGCTTTTTCCCTTGTGGGTTCCATCACCATTTGTCTGAGCAGAGCCTCTTGAAAGGCATCCACAATCTCCCTACTTCTTTCCGATTCCGCAGACGGGAACATTCCAGTCCGCATCCGGCAGGTTGAAATCTCCCAACAGCAGAACCTCCTCTTTCCTTCCAAACTTTTGGATATCCACAATCAGATCCTTATCAATTTGCTGCGATTGAGTCTGAGGTCTGTAGACTACACCCACGTAGATAGAAGTTCCATCTTCTCTTTTCAGAGCAATCCATATCGCTTCTTCCTCTCCCCAGGTCCTTTGCATTTCGGTCGCTTGGATATTGATCTTTACATAGAGAGCTGCTCCTCCTCCTTTATGACCATCTCTGTCCTTCCTAAAAAGATTATATCCCGGTATGTTTGCATCCCATCCATGTGATTCACTGAACCATGTCTCTGTGATAGCAACAATATCTAGATCTGCCTCTAATATCAGGGCTTGCAGATCATGAACTTTGTTGCTTAGACTGCGAGCATTTGTGGTCATCGCTTTCCAGCTATTTTTCAGCGATAATCTCCTTTTTCGTATGGATTTTTGTGTCGTTTCACTTTCCGTTGCAATACTAAGCAATACTGAGTTGCTAATATTGCTTATGTTGCAGCCTTTACTACTATCACATCTTTTCTTTTGCCGGGGGTGGTCTCTATAATTGTCCTTCGTACATACACCACCCCCACCTTCTAGTTTAAATGCCTAGAAAAATATTGTCTAAATTTCTCTGCAAGGTTTCTTTTTCCTGCTGTAGTAATATGTAGCCCATCAGTGCAATATAGCTTCTTGTCCTTCCATGTATTTCCCCATCCTCCTATGAACCTAAAGCCTTCTTGATGACACCAGGCTTTGAGCCATCTATTAAAGTCCTCTGTGTTTTTCACTCTTTGCTCTCCCTTTCCATATGCAGGCAGTATTTCAGAAAAAGCTAAAGTCTTTACAAAAGGTTTCAAACCCTCACCAAGCTCTCAAAAAGCTTTCTGTGCTGCAAGTGTGGAGTTGTTGGCCAGGTCATTTGTTCCCAGATGGATAACAACATCAGTGTTAAAATCCTTAGTTTCTTCCTTAATTATAGTCAGTATTTGCCTGGAAATACTGGACTCCTGGTAGCTGAGGATCCTGGAAGACATTTCACTATTTTGGCTCCTCGCCCTGTGTTCCAAGGTTAATGCCTCTGATGATGGAATCCCCCAACAGTAATAGTTTTCTGTGTTTGGCTTTTTTATTTGTACTTAGGGTGCGCTTGTTCTCTTGAGTTACCTTCATTGGTTCCAGTCCCACCTCCCTTCTGTTTTCTTGAGTATCGCAGTGCATTAGTGGAGCGAAGGAATTCTGTAGAGGTAATATTAGTGAAGGTGGATGTTTCTGAGTTACATGTCGCAGTCTTCCTGAGCCTACTGTGACCCATTTACTCCTGGGCTGTTTTATTCTTTGAGGTAGAGGTGGTAAGTTGGTATGATTTTGTGGAGTGATGGAAGCTGCTTTAATTGTATTCAATTCCTATTTAAGTTTGCAGAGCTCCTCCTTAATACTGGCAAGTTGAAGACAGATGGGGCAAGCCTTAAGCCTCCAAATAGTATGTCTTGGAATTAAAGCACCACAGTGATTGCATAGAATAAAGGTCATCTTGATTGGTTGTGAAGTCCTGATTATATGGGTCTCTATATATGAATAGTGGTCCCTGGGGTTGGTGGGACTATAAGTCTTACCCTTATTCCTATGAAGGGAAAGAGGAAATAAGATTTAACAGAGGAAAGAGAAGGGTTTATTTTTTGTGCTTTTTTTATTTTTATTTTTTTAGTAAGAAACAGGGATGAGAAGAGAAATTAAGCAGATATAATGCTGAAAACCAGTGAAAAGAGCAGAATATGAAATGCAGAGCAACTTATCTTATTGAATGAAGTTCCAGGACAGCCTTGTTCACAGCAATGTCCCAAAGATAGTGTTGGATTACCTTTTGCACTTATCCACTTCTGGCCTCAAGTCTACATCGATCCAAGTCCATCTCAGTGCAATTGTGGCTTTCCATCAGCCTATTGAAGGGAAACCCCTCTCTGCTCATCCAGTGGTATCATGAAAGGACTTTTCAATGTCAAACCTCCTCTCAAACCGCCTCCTGTGGTTTGGGACCTCAATGTTGTCCTTGCTCAATAATGAAGCCTCCATTTGAACCAATTGACAAGGCTCATCTGAAGTATCTCACTTGGAAAGTGGTGTTTCTCATTGCCCTCACTTCTGCTCGAAGAGTCAGTGAGCTGCAAGCTGTCTTCCATCATGACAAAAGTGGTCCTTCGAACTCATCCCAAATTCCTCCCTAAAGTGGTATCGGAATTTCATCTCAAACAATCCATTGTTCTTCTAGTGTTCTTTCCAAAGCCTCATTCTCATCCTGGAGAAATAGCTCTTCATACTCTGGACTGTAAACGTGCTTTGGCCTTCTATTTGGAACGCACCAAACCACACAGAACTGCTCCTTAACTTTTTTTTATCCTTTGATCCAAATAAGTTGGGACATCCTATCTCTAAGCATACCATCTCCAACTGGATGGCTGCTTGTATCACATTCTGCTATGCCCAGGCTGGATTGCCTCTATACAGTAGAGTCACAGCCCATAAAGTTCGAGCAATAGCAGCTTTAGTAGCTTTCCTCAGATCTACACCTATTGAGGAAATTTGCAAGGCTGCTACTTGGTCCTCAGTTCATACTTTCACTTCTCACTATTGTCTGGATACTTTCTCCAGACAGGATAGACAGTTTGGCCAAACAGTATTACAAAATTTATTCTCCTAAATTGCCAACACTCCCACCATCCCATTTTGGTTAGCTTGGAGGTCACCCATATGTGAGAATAGCCTGCCTGCTTGTCCTGGGATAAAGCACAGTTACTTACCGTAACAAGTGTTATCCAGGGGACAGCAGGCAGCTATTCTCACAACCCACCCACCTCCCCTGGTTGGCTTCTCTGCTAGCTCTCTGAACTGAGCAGACGCGCTCTGCACTGGGCAGGAAGGTACTCGCGCATGCACAGTGCGGTCGACTTGAAACTTCTAGTTTCTTAAGCAAGTCTGCTTGCGAGCTTCTGCATCTGGGGTCCGCTGATGACATCATCCATATGTGAGAATAGCTGTCTGCTGTCCCTGGATAACACCTGTTACGGTAAGTAACTGTGCATTTTCCTCCCCCCCCCTCTCTTTGCAGTGCTTGGATCCTGGTTGTTGAGGCTCAGTCTGGCTCTGGCCCAATTGGCAGCTGTCCTGGTGGCAGATGTCCTATCTCCTATTCAGGTTAGTCTGAGAGGAGCTGTGGCAGGCTGCATAATATCTTCCCAGCATCTGGTCTAAGTAGGGCCATTGCTGCTTACAGAGCAGTTCGGAGGGGGTGGGGGGGGTCTGAAATGTGTGTTTTTTGAGATTATATCACCCACCCCCAAAATCGCTGATTTTGGAGGTCCTCTGGCGGAGTTACAGCCGTTTTTTCAGTGGGAAATCCTGGAGACGGCCATCTTGGATTTTTCCCGATTTAAATTCTAAATTCTCAGACTTCTTCAAAAAGCCTCATTTTTGCTTCTAACCATCAGGGATGAAGTCTTCTTGCTCCACTGACAAGAATTCATGCCACGTTTGTGCCGGATGGGCACCCGAAGAGCAGCATTGTGCCACATGTTTGCCAGACATGCTGAGGAGGTGGGAACTTTGGATTCCGCCTCGGACCACCTTATTAATGCTGCCAAATGACTGTTGGGACAAATGGGATGATTTTATCCACTTGGGGTCCTGTGATGCAGTGCCAATACCTGTTAAAGGTTCTGATGGCCCCCAAGGCAAAAAAGAAAGTGCTCTAGTCCACAGTTCTTCAACCGCCGGTCCGCAGACCGGTGTCGGTCCGCAGGAAATTTTTGCTGGTCCGCGCAGGGCCGGCAAGATTGACTTACTTCAACTTCCTGCCGGTCTGCGCAGGGCCGGCAAGATCAATATCTGAAGTCTGCGCTAGAAAGCTGCACGGGAACGGGGACGACGGGCATCCCGTGGGTTTCCCCTTCAGGTCACGGGGATCCAGTGGGGACGCCCCCTAGGGTAGCATGGATCCCGTGGGGACGCCTCCGAGGGTCACGGGGTTCCTGCGGGGCTGGATGTACTCAGTCGCACGGCTCTTCTCCCTACCTGCTCTGCTTGCAGCACAGAGTCGAACGGAAGTCTTCCCACATCAGCGCTAACGTCGGAGGGGAGGGAGGGCTTAAACAAAGCCCTCCCTCCCTCCCTCCGACGTCAGCGCTGATGTCAGGAAGACTTCCGTTCGGCTCTGTGCTGCAGGCAGGGCAGGAAAGGAGAAGAGTAGCCTCGCGGCTCAAGTGGCGTACCAAGGGAGGGGAGCGGTCCGCCCCAGGTGCAGCACAGCCGGCCAGGTCCCCTTACTTTTGTGGCGCTTCCCCGACCGACAACAGCCCCGGTCCAACAAACCTCCCTGCTCTGTAGCCGCTAATCTAAATTACCTTCTTACAGCAGCTGTAAGAAGGTAATTTAGATCCGCGGCTACAGGGCAGGGAGGTTTGTCCGACCGGGCCTGTTCTGTTGTCGGTTGGGTGGGGAAGCGCCACAAAGGTAAGGAGCAGGGAGGGAGAAAAGGAGGAAAGGTGGAGTGGAGAAGAAAAGACGCTTAAGGGAAATGGGTAAAACTGAGGGGGGAGAAGGACGCTGAAAGCACCGGGGAAGACAAAGGGGTGGAGAAGGACGCTGAAAGGCCATGGGGAAGGCGGGGTGGGGGGTGGGAGAAGGACGCTGAAAGGCCATGGGGAAGACAGGGGGGGGAGAAGGATGCTGAAAGGACATGGGGAAGACAGAGGGGGGGGGGAGAAGGACACTGAAAGCACATATAGAAGACAGAGAGGGGAGAAGGACACTGACAGGACATGGGGAAGATGGGGGGGAGAAGGATGCTGAAAGGAAATAGGGAAGAGAGAGTGGGGAGAAGACGCTGGCAGGGAAGAAGACAGAGATGCCAGACTATGGGGGGAGCGGAGGGAAGAAGATAGGTGCCAGACCAATTTGGAAGGGGGGAGAAAGGGAGAGGCACAGTAACAGAGCAAATGGAAGACGCAGAGGGAAGAGAGACAGTGGACGGAAGGAATTGAATGAGAACATGAGGAAAGCAGAAACCAGGCAACAAAGGTAGGAAAATAATTCTATTTCTTTTTTTTTTGCTTCAGGATAAAGTAGTATATTAGTTGTGTTGATAAAAATTTATAAACATTAAAGGCTCTGGTAGAAACCCATTTACAAAGTATATATTCTTCCCAATTAATATTTCCAAATTAATAAAGTCTTTTTGCTTATTTGTAAATGGGTTTCTACCAGAGCCTTTAATTCAGTAGCATAATTAAATGAAATAACTATTTCTGAAGTTTATAGGGACGAGCGGGGACGGAGAGGATTCCTCACGGGGACGGGCAGGGACGGAGGGGATTCCTCGCGGGGACGGGTGGGGACGGAGGGATTCCTCACGGGAACGGGTGGGATTCCTCACGGGGACGGGTGGGACTTTGGCGGGGACGGGTGGGATTTCTGTCCCCGTGCAACTCTCTAGTCTGCGCTGGGCTGGAGAGATCTTGGGGAGCCTCCGACAGTGGCTTTCTCCCCTCTCTGCAGCTCTCCTTTACTTCCCAGCGCAGCGATTCACGAAGGCAGCCTCGGGGCTTTTGCTGAGTCGCGGCTGCCTCTGATGATGCAACTTCCTCTTTCCTCAGAGGCGGTGCGACCCAACAAAGGACCTGAGGCTGCCTTCCTGAATCGCTGCGCTGGGAAGTAAGAAGAGCTGCTGGGAGGGGAGAAAGCTACTATCAGAAGCTGCTGGACAAGGGAAAAAAAGGGCTGCTACTGGAGAGGGAGAAGGAGAAGAAGAGATGCTTCTGAGAGGGGAGGAGGGAAAGGAATCTGGGAAGCTGCTGGGCAAGGAAAAAAAGGGACAGCTGCTACTGGAGAGGGAGAAGGAGAGATGCTTCTGGGAGGGGAGGAGGGAAAGGGATCTGGGAAGCTGCTGGGCAAGGAAAAAAAGGGACAGCTGCTACTAGAGAGGGAGAAGGAGAGATGCTGCTGGGAGGGGAGGAGGGAAAGGAATCTGGGAAGCTGCTGGGCAAGGAAAAAAAGGGACAGCTGCTACTGGAGAGGGAGAGGGAGAAGGAGAGATGCTGCTGGGAGGGGAGGAAGGGAAGAGAGTTACTGCTGGACAGGAGGAGGAGGGAAGGGAGAATGAAAAAAGGAAGGAAACAGCTGGCAGAGAGATTAGAGGAGGGGAAGGGGAGACACAGGCATGGGAAAGTAGAGAGATTGATGATAGGAAGGGGTCAGCAGAAAAATAAGCAGAGAGGGACAACGATGATCTGGTGTAGGAGAGATAAAAATGAAGAGAGCAATGAAGCTGGAATGAATCATGTAAAAAGGAGAGAGGAAGGGAGGGGAGCTGGGAGGGGAGGAAGGGAAGAGAGTTACTGCTGGACAGGAGGAGGAGGGAAGGGAGAATGAAAAAAGGAAGGAAACAGCTGGCAGAGAGATTAGAGGAGGGGAAGGGGAGACACAGGCATGAGAAAGTAGAGAGATTGATGATAGGAAGGGGTCAGCAGAAAAATAAGCAGAGAGGGACAACGATGATAGATCTGGTGTAGGAGAGATAAAAATGAAGAGAGCAATGAAGCTGGAATTAATCATGTAAAAAGGAGAGAGGGGTACAAGCTGGATGGAAAGGGGAGAGGGGCATAGAAAGAAGACAGATACCATATGGAAGGGGGAGAGGACAGACAGTGGATGGAAGGGGCAGATGCTGGATTGAAGAGACAGAGAGGGCAGACGCTGGAAGGAAGAGAGTGAAAAGAAGATTGAAAGCAGAAACCAGAGACGACAAAAGGTAGAAAAAAATAATTTTATTTCTATTTTGTGATTAGAATATATCAGATTTGAAATATATATCCTGCTAGAGCTGGTGTTAGACATAACTGGGGACTGCAAAACGCAGGAAGTGCTTCTTTAGCTTCCAGCTGGCTTAGGGCGCTCTCTGACCAGGGGGCAGTTGCCCTAGTTGCACTCCCTTAAAACTATTCCAGTCATGTGTGACTGCAGTATTCTGTTAGCATGATATTTCTGTGTAGCATTCTGTAATAATTTGGCTTGTTCAGTTTTCTTGATAGTAGAGGGGATATATGTGAAGGGGAGGGGAGACAGGGGTTTTGTTGAACCTTGTTCTGAATTATTTGTATTTATAAAATGACAATTGTACAGAATATTGTTTCTTTTTATACTTTAATAAAATACATTCAATATAAAATCATAACTGAGGCTTGTGTGGATGGGATCAGATGATTTGTGGGGACCGAGCTCACGGAAATTGGGTTTTAAAATTTTAGTCCTAGTAGTTTGCCGGTCCACAAAATAATTCTTTTTTTTCTGCCGGTCCACGGGTGTAAAAAGGTTGAAGAACACTGCTCTAGTCCTCCTCTTGAAGGGGTTTCTTGGTCCTATATGCCCTTCATGCCTGACTTTGTGAACTTGCTCTAGCAAGTCTGTCGGCAGTGATGTGGTGCCTTCTAGGTCAGCTAGTGAGCAACCATTTGCGCAGCCTTCCTGTATTCCAGCATCTGCTTATCCACAGAGGCTTGTGTCTCCCTGGACACCGATAGCCTGAAGTCATTATGTTCTTGTATAGATCCATGGTGAGGCCCCACCTGGAATACTGTGTGCAATTCTGGAGGCCGCATTACCGTAAGGATGTGCTGAGACTGGAGTCGGTCCAGAGAATGGCCACCCGGATGGTCTCGGGACTCAAGGATCTCCCGTACGAGGAACGGCTGGATAAGTTGCAGCTGTACTCACTCGAGGAACGCAGAGAGAGGGGTGACATGATCGAGACATTCAAGTATCTCACGGGCCGCATTGAGGTGGAAGAAGATATCTTCTTTTTCAAGGGTCCCGCAGCAACAAGGGGGCATCCGTGGAAAATCAGGGACGGGAAACTGCATGGGGACACCAGGAAATTCTTTTTCACTGAAAGGGTGGTTGATCACTGGAATAGTCTTCCACTTAAGGTTATTGAGGCCAGTAGCGTGCCTGATTTTAAGGCCAAATGGGATAGGCACGTGGGATCTATTCATAGAGAAAGGTAGGGGAGGGTCATTGGGGTGGGCAGACTAGATGGGCCGTGGCCCTTATCTGCCATCTATTTCTATGTTTCTATGTATAGGATACAAACATGTCTAGGATTTGATAGGCCTCAGCTTCAACGCCATTCCCTGGTTGTAGAGTCTGCTTTGATGTGTGCTTTACTTAATAGACATCGCGCCGGCGTTATGGGGGGTTTGGGGGGTTGTAACCCTCCACATTTTACTGTAAACTTAACTTTTTCCCTAAAAACAGGGAAAAAGTGAAATTTTCAGTAAAATGTGGGGGGTTACAACCAGTGTTCCCGCTAAGCTGCGCTGGCGTGCGCTGGCGCACAAAATATTACATCGCAGCGCACAAGTTTCACGTCACAGTGCACACTCGAGCGGAGGTGAGAGGAAGCGGCGGCGGTCTGCCCTGATCGCCTAAGATGCAGCAGCGGCGGCATCCCCGTAATTTACGGGGATCATGAAAGGAGCCGCCGCTGCTGCATCTTAGGCGATCAGGGCAGACCGCCGCCGCTTCCTCTCACCTCCGCTCGAGTGTGCGCTGTGACGTGAAACTTGTGCACTGCGATGTAATATTTTGTGCGCCAGCGCACGCCAGCGCAGCTTAGCGGGAACACTGGTTACAACCCCCCAAACCCCCCACAACGCCCCCACAACGCGGCGTGATGTCTATTAAGTAAAGTGGTGGGTTCCTCCCCCCCCACCCCCCCGTTGGAGCCCTAAAAATAGTAATTTAGAGCGGCGCACGCCTCCGCGCTGCGCTCAATTGTCTGGACGCACCTTTGTCCTGGCGCGCTTTTGACCTGACACCTTCCTGGTTCATCCTGGGAGGAGCCTAGGACTCTGATTGGCCCAGGCACCTAAATTTAAAATGATTGTGTACTTGCTATGTGTCCATACCGGGTTCCACAGATGACATCACCCACATATGAGAATATATTCTTGCTATCCTCTGAGAACACCTGCTACAGGTAAGTAACTTTGCTTTATAGCTGAACATGCACACAGCTGTATGATGATTATATGTTAAGTCTAAAGCAGGCAGTGGGGATTTGAACTCTGCTTTATCAGGTTCACTAGACCACTGCCTCCTCTAAAGTGCTGGCATCAGCCCATATCCCTCTGGCTTTACTTCTGCTAGGGCTTTTTGAGGGTTTTGCTGCTTTCTTAACTGTGTATGCCAGTAATAGTATGTCTCCATCTTAGACCTAAAAACGTAACATATCAACTTGTTTTAGTTTTGAAATAGTTAGAGTATAAAGAAGGGAAAGAAGTTAGAGATGAAATTTCATTCCTAATTTTATACAAATATTGCAGAGCATATACAACTGGTGATGCAAACGATGGCTGGAATTAAACTGCCGTCGCTGGGAGTCCCAACCTGGGCTCGGCAGATGTCGGATCAGCAGTGGAAGGATATTGTGCAAAAAACCTTGCAATCTCGGGCAAGCTGGCTTAACTCCAAGAAGAACTGAAAACTGAGCTGTTTCTCCACATCATGATGGTCTCTCTGCACTACAGACACTTTTTGCCTGCATCTGATTCTATGGCTGCTTCCATGGACCTTAGGCTGCCTTTCTCTGATCTTTAAGTTTCTGGCTCTTTGAAAGTTGCTTTGTGTCAAATGTTCTTGTTGTACTATTAAAAGGTAAAACCAAAAAAAAGAGCATGTTTCTACCCATGCTGCACCTCAGCTTCCTCGTGCCATGAAATATGTCTGTTTGCAAAGGGAGGGAGAGAAGACTAGCTGGAAAAACTAGCCCCAACTTTCCCCACACATAAATCTTTTAAAAAGGGCTCTTGTGTAAAGCCGGGTCTTACTGTAGTTATGTAACTTGAAGGAAAGGGGAGAATTGAATCTGCTGCTAATCTCCCTCCTCCAGATGACAAACAAGAAAGACATTATGTTTGGATCAAAAACTGACAAGAGATCAGAACTTCATGATTATTACAAATTGGCTCATGTTTAATTCATATACGAGTCCAGTTTTCTTTTAAAACGTTTTTTGAAATTGGCAAAGTAGAAATTAATGTCAGTGTGGGTTGAAGGCCAGGAAGAGACTTGATCAGTGCTTTCTATTACTATCCAGGTACTGGAAATGAATCAAATCCACTTATGTTTATATAGCAGGTTTTGATCAGTGATGTAGCAAATCAAAGAAACATCCAATGGGTCTGCAGTAAAAGGCGAACACCAAAAACAAAGAAAAAACTGCAGAATCTTTATGCAAAATTGGAATCCATAAAATAGCTCTCATACAGCCATTTTTATGGATTCTGTGCTGTGGACCATATGCTACTCTCACCTCTTAGTACAGTTCAGCTTCCTCTTTTTTCTCCTTTGAAGACTCCATCTATTCACTCTGCTACCTCTCCTAGTAGCAGTGATTATTGACCCCCCCCCCCCTTTTTTTTTGAACCTTCATCTGTTTTACCTCTAGGTTTCTTGCTTTAACATCCTCATTCAGTCTTCAGCTGTGATTTACTACCCATACTCACCAGAGTGACCACTAACTTGATCTTGTCCTCATTGCCAACTGCTCATTCTCCATATCAGTTCTTCCCCTCTTTGCCCATCACCTGATAACTTTCACACTTAAATCACCCTACCACATCTCTTCCCCTTCCCAATCCCATCTTTACCAACACATTTAGGAATCATCAGGCTATTGACCCTTGCACACTCTCCACCAGTGTTTCATCTCTATTCTCATCCACTGTCATCTAAGTCTTCAGTGAGGCTTTCTGTTCTTTCCTCTGCTCTGGGCACTCTTACTCTTCCAATTCCCTGGCTGACCTCAAGAATCCACAACTTGCATTATCCCAGGACAAGCATGCAGCCTATTCTCACATATGGGCGACGTCATTCACGGAGCCCGGATGCGGACAGTCTCGCAAGCAGACTTGCTTGTAGAAACTCAGAAGTTTTGAGTCTGCTGCGCCGCACATGCGCGAGTGCCTTCCCGCCCAGCACAGGGCGAGTCTCCTCAGTTTTCTGCGGAGCCAACAAATCTGTCTTTGACACTCTGCGCTGAACTTCATTCGCTTTGTGCCTTCTCTTCACCATGGTTTGTGTTATTTTCTTTTGCAAATCTTTGTGTCTTTCTTTCTTTTCTGCTAGTTAAAAAAAAAAAAAGGTTTAATTTTTTCAGCGGCTGACTGCCGGACGGGTCGTGCGCCCGCAGCCTGCAAGCTTCGACTTCGCAGCAGCTATCTTCCCTCCTATGTCCCGACTAGTCACGAGCTTCAAGAAGTGTAGCCAGTGCCAGCGTGCGCTATCGATCACAGACCCCCACCACTGGTGTCTTTGTTGTCTCGGGCTTAACCATAGTCCGAAGTCATGCACATGATGTGCTACTCTTCAACTGCGAGCCCTGAAATGTCGTTGGATTCAAGTGGAAAAGCTGTTCAGGATGGACTCTTCAGCAACACCCTCGACCAGCCCTCAGTCTCTGCTTTTCTCTTTCTCAACCCACCTGCCCTCAGTCACTCTGCCTTTCTCTCTCTCTCAACCCACCTGCCCTCAGTCACTCTGCCTTTCTCTCTCTTTCATTCCACCTGCCCCCAGTCACTCTGCCTTTCTCTCGCTCTCATCCCACCTGCCCCCAGTCACTCTGCCTTTCTCTCTCTCTCAACCCACCTGCCCTCAGTCACTCTGCCTTTCTCTCTCTTTCATTCCACCTGCCCCCAGTCACTCTGCCTTTCTCTCGCTCTCATCCCACCTGCCCCCAGTCACTCTGCCTTTCTCTCTCTCTCATCCCACCTGCCCCCAGTCACTCTGCCTTTCTCTCTCTCTCATCCCACCTGCCCCCAGTCACTCTGCCTTTCTCTCTCTCTCATCCCACCTTCCCCCAGTCACTCTGCCTTTCTCTCTCTCTCATCCCACCTGCCCCCAGTCACTCTGCCTTTCTCTCTCTCTCATCCCACCTGCCCCCAGTCACTCTGCCTTTCTCTCTCTCTCATCCCACCTGCCCCCAGTCACTCTGCCTTTCTCTCTCTCTCATCCCACCTGCCCTCAGTCACTCTGCCTTTCTCTCTCTCTCATCCCACCTGCCCCCAGTCACTCTGCCTTTCTCTCTCTCTCTCATCCCACCTGCCCCCAGTCACTCTGCCTTTCTCTCTCTCTCATCCCACCTGCCCTCAGTCACTCTGCCTTTCTCTCTCTCTCTCATCCCACCTGCCCCCAGTCACTCTGCCTTTCTCTCTCTCTCATCCCACCTGCCCTCAGTCACTCTGCCTTTCTCTCTCTTTCATTCCACCTGCCCCCAGTCACTCTGCCTTTCTCTCTCTCTCATCCCACCTGCCCCCAGTCACTCTGCCTTTCTCTCTCTCTCATCCCACCTGCCCCCAGTCACTCTGCCTTTCTCTCTCTCTCATCCCACCTGCCCCCAGTCACTCTGCCTTTCTCTCTCTCTCATCCCACCTGCCCCCAGTCACTCTGCCTTTCTCTCTCTCTCATCCCACCTGCCCCCAGTCACTCTGCCTTTCTCTCTCTCTCATCCCACCTGCCCCCAGTCACTCTGCCTTTCTCTCTCTCTCATCCCACCTGCCCCCAGTCACTCTGCCTTTCTCTCTCTTTCATCCCACCTGTCCTCAGTCACTCTGCCTTTCTCTCTCTCTCTCATCCCACCTACCCCCAGTCACTCTGCCTTTCTCTCTCTCTCATCCCACCTGCCCTCAGTCACTCTGCCTTTCTCTCTCTCTCATCCCACCTTCCCCCAGTCACTCTGCCTTTCTCTCTCTCTCATCCCACCTTCCCCCAGTCACTCTGCCTTTCTCTCTCTCTCAACCCACCTGCCCTCAGTCACTCTGCCTTTCTCTCTCTCTCAACCCACCTGCCCTCAGTCACTCTGCCTTTCTCTCTCTCTCAACCCACCTACCCCCAGTCACTCTGCCTTTCTCTCTCTCTCTCTCATCCCACCTGCCCCCAGTCACTCTGCCTTTCTCTCTCTCTCATCCCACCTGCCCTCAGTCACTCTGCCTTTCTCTCTCTCTCATCCCACCTGCCCCCAGTCACTCTGCCTTTCTCTCTCTCTCTCTCTCTCATCCCACCTGCCCCCAGTCACTCTGCCTTTCTCTCTCTCTCATCCCACCTGCCCTCAGTCACTCTGCCTTTCTCTCTCTCTCAACCCACCTGCCCCCAGTCACTCTGCCTTTCTCTCTCTTTCATCCCACCTGTCCTCAGTCACTCTGCCTTTCTCTCTCTCTCAACCCACCTGCCCCCAATCACTCTGCCTTTCTCTCTCTCATCCCACCTACCCCCAGTCACTCTGCCTTTCTCTCTCTCATCCCACCTACCCCCAGTCACTCTGCCTTTCTCTCTCTCTCATCCCACCTGCCCCCAGTCACTCTGCCTTTCTCTCTCTCTCATCCCACCTGCCCCCAGTCACTCTGCCTTTCTCTCATCCCACCTGCCCCCAGTCACTCTGCCTTTCTCTCTCTCTCATCCCACCTGCCCCCAGTCACTCTGCCTTTCTCTCTCTCTCATCCCACCTGCCCCCAGTCACTCTGCCTTTCTCTCTCTCTCATCCCACCTGCCCCCAGTCACTCTGCCTTTCTCTCTCTCTCATCCCACCTGCCCTCAGTCACTCTGCCTTTCTCTCTCTCATCCCATCTGCCCTCAGTTACTCTTCCCTTCTCATGCACCCCCTACATCCCACCTGCCCTTCTCTCTCACACATTCATCACGCCTATCCTCAGCCACTCTGCCCGGCTCCTCTCTCTCTGTCACACACACAAACACTTTCCAACTGTCCTCAGCCATTCTGGCCTTCTCCTTTTTTACACACTCACATACATCCCTACCTCCTTCAGCCAATAAATTATGCCTTTCTTCTCTCGGAGTGCTTGTTGATTTTGCTCTCTCTGAAATTGGGAGGTTCAAGATCAACAGGCTCTTCTTGTAACTCAACACTTATTAGATACTGCAAAAAGTTTAAACATAAGAATTGCCGCTGCTGGGTCAGACCTATGGTTCATCATGCCTAGCAGTCCGCTCATGCGGTAGCCCTCTGGTCAAAGACCAGCGCCCTCTCGTTCTCCCTACCTTGGAGAGGATGAACAACCTGTCTTTATCTAGGCTAGCCAGGGAAGCACGAAATTTCAAGCCGTTCTTTAGATATATTAAAGGGAAACAGCCGGCTAGGGAGGAGGTGGGACCACTGGACGACGGAGACCGGAAGGGAGCGGTGAAGGAAGAGAAAGAGGTCGCAGAAAGACTTAACATGTTCTTTTCATCGGTATTTACAAGCGAAGACACAACCAACATCCCGGAACCTGAACAAATCTTCAAGGGAAATCAAGCACAAAAGTTAACATCCATGGAAGTGAGCCTTGATGAGGTGCGCAGGCAGATAGAAAAACTAAAAACTGACAAATCGCCGGGTCCGAATGGAATCCATCCAAGGGTTTTGAAGGAACTAAAGGAGGAAATAGCGGAACTACTGCAGCAAATTTGCAACCTATCTCTGAAAACAGGTGTGATTCCGGAGGATTGGAAGATAGCCAACGTTACGCCCATCTTTAAAAAGGGATCAAGAGGGGACCCGGGAAACTACAGACCGGTGAGTCTGACCTCGGTTCCGGGGAAAATGGCGGAAGCACTGATAAAAGAAAACATCGATGAACATTTTGAAAGAAACGAACTTCTGAAAACCAGCCAACATGGTTTCTGCAGGGGAAGATCGTGCCTGACTAACTTACTGCACTTCTTCGAAGGAATTAACAAACAAATGGACAGAGGAGACCCCATAGACATCATATACCTAGATTTCCAGAAAGCCTTTGACAAGGTGCCTCATGAACGTCTACTCCGGAAACTGAAGAACCATGGGGTGGACGGAGACGTGCATAGATGGATCAGAAACTGGTTAGAAGGTAGGAAACAGAGGGTAGGGGTGAAGGGCCACTACTCAGACTGGAGAAAGGTCACGAGTGGTGTTCCGCAGGGCTCGGTGCTCGGGCCACTGCTTTTTAACATATTCATAAATGATCTAGAAACAGGGACGAAGTGTGAGATAATAAAATTTGCGGACGACACCAAACTATTTAGTAGAGCTCGGACAAAGGAGGACTGCGAAGAATTGCAAAGAGACTTGGACAAACTAGGGGAGTGGGCAGAGAGATGGCAGATGAAATTCAATGTTGGGAAGTGTAAAGTATTGCATGTGGGAAGCAAAAACTCGAGGTATAATTATGCGATGGGAGGGATGTTTTTGAATGAGAGTACCCAAGAAAGGGACTTGGGGGTGATGGTGGACATGACAATGAAGCCGACAGCACAGTGCGCAGCTGCCGCTAAGAGAGTGAATAGAATGCTAGGTATAATCAAGAAAGGTATTACAACCAGAACGAAAGAAGTTATCCTGCCGCTGTATCGGGCAATGGTGCGTCCACATCTTGAGTACTGCGTCCAGTATTGGTCATCGTACCTTAAGAAGGATATGGCATTGCTCGAGAGAGTTCAGAGGAGAGCGACACGACTGATTAAGGGGATGGAAAGCCTTTCATACGCTGAGAGATTGGAAAAACTGGGACTCTTTTCCCTAGAAAAGAGAAGATTAAGAGGGGATATGATAGAGACAAGATCATGAAGGGCATAGAGAGAGTAGAGATGGACAGATTCTTCAAACTTTCAGAAAATAAAAAAACAAGAGGGCATTCGGAACAGTTGAAAGGAGGCAAATTCAAAACTAATGCTAGGAAGTTCTTCTTTACACAACGTGTGGTGGACACCTGGAATACAATTCCAGAGGAAGTTATAGGGCAGAGTACAGTACTGGGGTTTAAGAAAGGTTTGGACAAATTCCTGCTGGAAAAGGGGATAGAGGGGTATAGATAGAAATTTACTGCACAGGTCCTGGACCTGTTGGGCCGCCGTGTGAGCGGACTGCTGGGCGCGATGGACCTCGGGTCTGACCCAGCGGAGGCATTTCTTATGTTCTTATGTTCTTAATAAGTCTATTCTCTTCAGTGTCTTGAATGTTTCAATCATGTCCCCTCTCAGTCTCCTCTTTTCAAGGGAGAAGTGGCCTAGTTTCTCTAATTTCTCACTGTACGGCAACTCCTCCAGCCCCTTAACCATTTTAGTCGCTCTTCTCTGGACCCTTTTGAGTAGTACCTTGTCCTTCTTCATGTACGGTGACCTGTGCTGGACGCAGTATTCCAGGTGAGGGCGCACCATGGCCCAGTACAGAAACATGATAACCCTCTCCGATCTGCTTGTGATCCCCCTTCTTTATCATTCCTAGCATTCTGTTCGCCCTTTTCGGCGCCGCCGCCCATTGCATGGACGGCTTCATCGACTTGTTGATCAGAACTCCTAAGTCTCTTTCCTGGAGTCTCTCCAAGTACCGCCCCGGACATCTTGTATTAGTGCATGAGATTTTTGTTACCGACATGCATCACTTTACACTTATCCACGTTGAACCTCATCTAACATGTTGATGCCCATTCCTCGAGCCTGATTATGTCACGTTGCAGATCTTCGCACTCCCCCTGCATATTGTCCGCAAATTTAATCACCTCACTCGTATCAATGTCCACATTGTTTATAAAGATGTTGAAGAGCATGGGTCCAAGCAACGAGCCCTGGGGCATCCCACTGGTGACGCTCTTCCAGTCCGAGTATTATCCATTTACCCCCCACTCTGTTTCCAATGCTCCAGCCAGTTTTTAATCCACGTGAGTATTTCACCCTCGATTCCATGGCTCTCAATTTTCCGAAGTAGTCATTTATATGAAACCTTGTCAAACGCATTCTGAAAATCCAGATGTACAATGTTGACCGGGTCACCCTTGTCTATCTGTCTGTTTACTCCCTCAAAGAAGTGCAGCAAGTTCGTCAAACATGATCTGCCTTTGCTAAAACCGTGCTGACTGGTCCTCATCAGCCCGTGTCCATCAAGGTGATCAATGATGCGGTCCTTTATCAGCGACTCTATCATCTTTCCCGGTACTGAGGTCAGACTCATCGATCTGTAGTTTCCCGGTTCTCCCCTTGAACCTTTCTTGAAGATCGGCATAACATTCGCCACCTTCCAGTCTTCCGGAATCTTTCCTAATGTGATCGATAGATTGGCTATTAGTTGAAGTCAGCTATGGCCCTTTCAGTTCCTTGATGACCCTTGGATGGATGCCATCTGGTCCTGGGGATTTATCGCTCTTAAGCCTATCAATCTGCCTACACACCTGCTCTAGACTGACCGTCAATCCTGTCAGCTTTCTGTCTTCGTTTCCAGCATATAGCCTGATTCGTTCCAGTATGCTTCTTTGGTAAATACAGACGCAAAAAATGTGTTTGGTTTGTCAGCGATTGCTTTGTCCTCCTTTAGTGCTCCCTTTATTCCATGGTCATCCAACAGTCCCACTGCTTCCTTCATGTGTCATTTCCCCTTAATATATCGAAAGAACGGCTTGAAGTTCTTCACCTCCTTGGCTATTTTTTTCCTCGTAGTCTCTTTTGGCCCCTTTTACCGCCTTATGGCACCTGCGTTGATGTTGTTTGTGCTTGTTCCAGTTTTTGTCCGTTTTTGATCTTTTCCATTCCTTAAACAAAGTTTTCTTGTCTCTGATCACTTCCTTCACCTCTATAGTGAGCCACGCCGGTTCTTTGTTCATTTTCCTCTTGGATTCCTTGTTGATACGCGATATATATAGATTTTGTGCCTCAGTTACTGTGTCCTTTAAAAAGGGACCAAGCTTGCTCTAGCATTTTTACAGTGCTTATCCTCTTCTTCCCTACCATGAGTCTCATCCTTTCGCAATTCCCTTTTCGGAAGTTTAGCGCTGTGGCTGTCATTTTGGACCGATGTTTCTCCCCTGTGTCCAGATCGAAGCGGATTATATTGTGATCGCTGTTTCCCAGCGTCCCTTCTACATTTTGTGCCGGTCCTCGCAGGCCATTTAGAATTAAGTCCAGAATTGCATTTTCTCTAGTATTTTTCTTGACAAGTTGTTCCAGGAAGCAATTGCCTACAGTATCCAAGAACTTGGTCTTCCTAACACAACCGGAGGTGCCTAGGTTCCAGTCTGTTCCCGGATAGTTGAAGTCACCCATGATAATTGTGTTGCCTCCCTTGCAGTTGCGTTTAATCTTGTCTATCATTTCTCTGCCAATTTCTTCAGACTGCCTTGGGGGTCGGTAGTAGATGCCGATCTTTGTGCCCAGGCCATTTGTTCCCGGAATTTTGACCCATAGAAACTCTAACTTATCTGTCAGTTGTGTGTTCTCTCCAGTACATACAATTCCCTCTTTGACGTATATGGCAATGCCCCACCTTTTTGGGCCACTCTGTCCCTGTGGTATAGTTTGTATCCCGGTAGCACAGTGTCTCGGATGTTTTTCTCAGTCCACCATGTTTCTGTGATGCCTATGATGTTAACGTTATCTTTTTGTGCCATAGCTTCTAATTCACCAATCTTATTCCTTAGGCTCCTTGTGTTCGTGTACATACACTTGAGTTTGCGGCCTGTTCCTTTCTTGCATTTCCTTCCCTCTTGTGTCCTTTTCGATCTGTCTTGCCTGTGATCCGTTGAGTCTTTCCCTCTATCTTCTTGTATGATATCCTCGGGGTATACTGGTTCCTGAACCATCGACTCTCTCTCTCTCTCGGTCGACTGTTGGCTTTCCTCTTCTTCCTAGTTTAAAAACTTCTCAACTTCTCTCTTGATGTTGCTTGCAAGTAGCCTCGTTCCGTCTCTGCTGAGGTGGAGTCTGTCCTTCCTGTATAGCTTGCTCTTCCCCCAGAATGTTGTCCAGTTGTGCACGAAGTGGAATCCTTCCTCACACCAGAGCCACATCCATGTGTTTGACTGCTTGCAGCTCCATCTGCCTCTTCTCATCAGCCCTGGGTACCAGCAGGATCTCCGAGAATGCTATCCTCTGCGTTCTGGTCTTCAGCTTCCTTCCTAGCATCTGGAACTGGTCCTTCAGTACTTCCTTGTTGCTCATGTTGTTCGTCCCACATGGATCACTACCGCCGTATCTTCTTATTCCACACTGTTGATGATCCTGTCGATGCAGCTCACTATGTCTTCTACCTTGGCTCCCGGTAGGCAGGTCATCAGCCGATCCAGTCTTCCTCCCATTATGTGGCTGTTGACTTGTCTGATGATGGAGTCCCCCACAATGATTGCTGTCCTCTCTATCTTCTCTTGATTCTCCAGCCGCAGGTCCGTGTCCCTGGTGTATGTCCATCTCTCCAGCCGCAGGTCTGTATCCTTCATTCTCGTTGCTGTGTCACCCATTTCTTCCTGGTGGTTGTCCGTCAGGTGGTCCACACTCTCTGTAAGTGTATTTCGGCAGTTCCACTGTTGCTGGTGATTTTCCACAGCCTCTCTGTATACCTTCTTTATGAACTTCTCCAGCTCTCGGACTTCTTCGATGGTGTCCTCTGCTTCCTCTGTCTTGAAGTTCTCTGTATCTCTGTCTCCCTCCTCCGCTGCTTGAAGTGCCTCCAGTTCCAGTATTCTACCCTCTAGGAGTCTGACTTGTTTCTTCAGGCTCTCTAATTCTCCGCATTGAGCGTATACGTAAGACCGCCTCCCACAGGGGAGGTAGTTATATATATGGCAGACGGTGCAGAAAACTGTTTTTTATAGCACCTCAGTAAGGCCAATACACAGTCCAGCCACTTCAAAATATTATGCACAAACTTGTGTACAGTAACGAGTTGGAACCTAACCATATTATAATAGTACTAACTTTTGAGATTCTGCAAATGGCACCTACATCGGTGGCTGCCTACAAAAATGGCACTGTCACGTGGCAGCCAGAGTGTTGAAGGCTAACATTCCTGGCACCTAAGTTTGACAAGAATCGTGTCTACAGATGTGCCTAATATAATTTCCAGTGTAAACCGTGCCTACTTTGAGCATTCAATTACTGGGCCAAAAAGCCAACACCAGGTTCTAAAATGTGAATACACAACCTAGTGAGAAAACAGAACGATGGGAGTACTGCAAGATTTCTACACAGAAACTACTTACTAGCAGAATACCACACTCTGGTCACACATGCAAGACAGAGACAGACCTCAACCAATATGAAACAAGGGGCCAGAAATCAGTAGTAATAATAACAACAATTTATATACCGCAAGACTGTGAAGTTCTATGTGGTTTACAATGATTTAAAAAAATAATAATAATAATAAAAATCCTACAAATTGAGTAGAATTGCATAGTTGGAGATTAGTGACTAACAGTTTATGAGATCAGTTGTGGGAGAGATTGTGCAGATCAGCTACCTAGGTATTTCAAGAACAGATATGTTTTTAGGTGTTTCCTAAATTGCCCATAGTTATTTGCATGTATAAGTAATTTTTCCAGGTCTTTGCCCCATAATGCTGCTTGATAAGAGAAAAGATGTTGATGGTGTCTTTTAAATTTACATCCTCTAACCAGTGGGGAGACGAACTTCAGTTGTGAGCTTCTCTTATGTATTGGTTGAGAAGAAGAGGTCGGTTATATATTTAGGGGCTAAACCGTATAGTACCTTAAAGCAAAAACATCCCAGCTTAAACTTTGCACGTGCCTCCATCGGCAACCAGTGCAGTAGTCGGTAGGAAGGGGTTATGTGATCGGACTTCTTCAACCCAAAAATCAACATGTCCGCCACATTCTGCACCAGTTGTAGTCTCTGCTTGTTCTTTTGGGAGATTGCTAGATGGGCGATATTACAGTAATCAAGATGGCTTAGTATAAGGGATTGTACCAGAATTCTGAATGATGAAGCGTCAAAGTATGCTCTAATGGACCAAAGCTTCTAGAGAGTAAACAAATCCTTTCTAACCAATGAGTCCACATGGTTAGGCCTTGGTCCAGTATTACCCCCAGAACCTTCATTGTAGGTTGAATAGGGTAACTGAGTTTGTTGATGCATAGTGATGTTTTAGTGACAAGTGGGTGAGGCGAGGCTACAAAGGATTTTGTTTTTTTCTGAATTAAGCTTCATTCTAAATTCAGTCATCCATTGTTCCATCAAGTTTAGTACTTCTGTTGCCATAGGCGTAGCTTCAGAGAGAGAAGTAGCGAATGGGGTAATGATTGTAAAGTCATCTGCGTAACTAAATAATTTTATCCCCCGCTGGGCCAGTTGTGCGCCTGATGACATGTAAACATTGAAGAGCAGTGGGGATAATGGTGACCCCTGTGGAACACCAGATGGGTTATTCCAGGTATTAGTGAGGTTGTAAATGAAACGTACTTGATAGGTGAGGGACATAAGGAAACCTCGGAACCAGTTTAATAGAGATATGAAGGTAAGAAACTTAACTGGACATCTCAAGAAGTCAGACTAATCATATATACCATATTAATACATTCAGAATGAAATACTTTTTTCTACCTTTGTCGTCTCATCCTTTCATTTTTCCATTCCCCCTATCTTTGCAGGATGTCCTGTCCATTTGACATATCTTCTCTTTCCACGTCTGCCTTCTGTCTTCTCTATCTATCCTGTCTAGCATCTACCCTCTACGTCCTTGTCCTTTTGTAACCCTGTGACCAATATTGCTCTTCTATGTGAGAGCTACAGCCTCAGCACACTGAAGTTGTGGGTTCAAACCCCACACTGCTCCTTGTGACCCTGGCAAGTCACTTAATCCTTCACTGTCCCAGGTACATTAGATAGATTGTGAGTCCACTAGGACAGATAGGGAAAACGCTTGAAATATGTAAACTGCTTTGAGTGTAGTTGTAAAACTACAAAAAGGTGGTATACTAATCTCAATCCCCATCCAGCATTCCCCTTATGTGTCTGTCCCTATCCATCCTCCATGCACAGCATCTCATCTCTGCCCCTCCCCCCACCCTGAGGCTTGTATGTCTCCCTCTCTTCCTTGCTCTCCCCTGCGGTCAGCATCTCTCCCTCCCCGAGTCCAGCAGAATCTCTCCTCCATCCCTCCAGCTCTCCCTTTCTCTGCTCCTAACCAGCAGCCTCCATTTCCAGTCCAGCGTGGCACCTGTCTCTCTCCCCTTACCAACAGAAGCAGCTCCTCCATCCTCCCAACTAGCTCCAGTTTCCATCCTTCCCCTTTCACCCCTACCAAATGCAGATCCCCCTTCACCATCCTTCTCTCTCTCCCCTGACCAGCAGAAGCAGTTCCCCTTTCCCCCACTTCACCATCCTCTGTTTCCCAACCAGAAGCAACTCCCCTTTCCCCCTTACCAGCAGCAGCTCTCCATTCCAACTCCAACCAGTGGCAACAGCAGCTACACCTGCCCAGACAAGCAGTGGCAGCAGCTCAGTGTTTTGACTTGCCTGCCGCAGCACTAGTAGCATCAGCGCAGCAATTAAATTGGGGCCTTTGCTAGGTTGCCCAGGCTCTGAGGAAAGAAGAAGTTGTAGCAGGGATGAGCCGTGGCCCAGCAAAGGCCCCAGGGCTGCCTAAGTGAATTGCTGCACTGACACTACCGGCACTGCTACAGGTAAGTTAAAACACTGAGGGCTTCTGCTGGAGGACAGAAAAAGGATGCTAGTCACCTGGGAGGGCAGGCGGGGTACAGAGGAAGGAGGGCAAGAGACCCCCCTGGGGTATGCGTACTGCATGTTGGGAACCTCTGCTTTAGGTGATACCTTCAAGCATTTGTTACAACTGGTGGCATCATGGTTTAGCTCTAGATATCTTATTTAAGCCTTTTGATAGTTCGCTATGGACATCTTCTGGCATCTCGCCTGCTTATGTGACACTTATCCAATTAAACAATTGTGAAAAGACTGCCTGAGATGGAGCCACCAATGTTGTATAGTATAAAAAAAATCCTAGACAGTGGAAATATTAAAAATGCCTGAGTAAACCTAAGCAGTAAATTTGGCTAGAAAAGGCTGCTCAGGAAATGTGACAAAGCCTCGTTTCCATTGGATGAGATCAATCACTTGGATGTTTATGTTTATTTAATCTTTGCAGCATAATTTACATGTAGTATTTCATGTCCAAAGCTTACTATACTCTGTTGTCATTATTAATGGTTGTCGTCCACCAGTGCAGACTGCAATTCTCTGACACAGTAAAATCTTCATAGTGTCCAGTCAGGCTTCGTAAAGTATTGCTGGCCACATTGAACATAAGTGAGGATTGACTCTCTGCTGTCCAAACACTGAGCTACAAACCTATGACAGAAGCATTGCACACCTGTTTTGTAGCTACCTTGAAATAGGACAAACAGCTACCTCGTTCCATCCCATTTATCAGAAACAGCTTTCACAGAAAAAAGTCATGATAAAATAGTGCAAGAATGTAGTATTTTTTTTTTTTTTTGGGGGGGGGGGGGTCAACAAGCAAGAGCACAGATTATGTCCCCCAGGAATGATATCAGTATTATGCCAGGGCATGGATATGGAGCTGGGATATATTGTCACACATGACATTCCCCTTGGAAATGATGCCGTGATACAATGCGATGCCGACTACACTTTCTAGGTCTTAGCCTGGGATAAAACAAAGGTTACTAATTCTAGCCTAATATCCAGGGCCTAAAGACCAGACTAGGTTGCACTGGGAATGTTATTCAGGATTAAGGCACATCCTACCACTCAGGAATGATGCCTGAATAAAGTGAGGTACTGTATATCCACAGCATGAAGCACAGCCTAGCCCTATCCAGGAGTGATACCCAGATAGAGGGTGGGAATGTCTATGCACTGCTGGGATAAATGAGGTGCCATCTATACTTGCCTTGATAAGGTGAGGTAAAGTTCATGCCCACTCCGCTCCCCCCAAGAACAATGCCTGGATAAACGAGGAGCAGTCCATCCCTGTCTAGGGACTGTGCCTGGGTAAAGCGAGGTGCAATCTGTCCCTCCCTGGGAACAGTGTTGGGGTAAAATGAAGCAGAGTCTATCCCTCCATGGGGACAGTGCCAGGGCAAAGCAAAGAGCAATCCATCTCTCCCTGGGGATGATGCTGGGACAAAAGGAGGCGCTGTCCATCCCTTGCTTGCAATTCATTTCTCCAGGGGGCAGTGCCAGGACAAGATGAGGTGCCGTCCATCCCTCCATAGGGTAAAGGGGCGTGCAATCTGTCTCTTCCTGGGGACGGTGCCAGGGTAAAGGTTAGGAAGCTATGCACTATGTTTCAGATTTAAGCACAATCAAAAATAAAATAAACCTAAAGGAATTAGCAATAAGAAACAAGGAGGAGAGAGAAGACAAAATAAACCTGAAAGCTGACACTACGCACTGATTGAAGCTCCTTCCCTAGCCTGGTCTAAGTCTATTCATTGTCACTGCAGGTTGGATCCAAGCTACGTCAGAGGGCTTCTTGGCTGGCGGTCAGATATTCCTCTGCTCTCTTGTGGGCCTCCAGGGCCTTTATAGTGTACACATCCTGGGGCAGCTCAGACTTGCGACGCAGGAGAGTCTTTTCCTTCTTGGGGTCTTTCAGTATCTGAAGAGAGGAAAGCAATATTGGTAAGAAGAAAAGTGACAGACTGCCCAACGAATCCCTCCCCCTGCAAGCAAGAAAGGTGAAAACGGGCACTACAAGAACATATGCGGAGGAAAGGACTGGGAGCCGAAAAGGCTTGGAGCTGTCAATTCCCTCACTGCACCACATAAACTATGACACAACTCGCTGGATAACTGGAACTCTATACCAATCCATATAAGAGAAGAATCTTCACTTGACTGCTTTAAATCAAAGTTAAAGCCATTCCTATTTAAAGGCTCCATTGATTTATAACTCTTTATCTCTAGATTCTCATACAGACAGGACCCTCCCTATTGTCCTTCTGTCCTAGTCACTGATAGAGTTCTACCCCCATCCTACTATTTGTCAATATAACCCCCAATTTTATAACTATGTACTCCGCTTAGAAGTTTGATAAGCGAAATAACAAATCTTAAATAAACTTGGAAGACTGGCAAGAGCAAAGCAAGACTTTTGGCCACTGCTGATCTGGTGTCAGCATTTTGGCCAGGCTGGAAGTTTGCCTGCTGGCATCCAAAAGTCCTCTCCCCCACACCCTCAATGCACTGACTGGTACTGCAGCTGGGGGTCCTTGAGCAGAAGGGAAATGTGGGCTGATGGTTCCTGTGAGGTAGGACAGAACAAGCGTTCTGAATAAGTATCCTTCCACTCAGGTACCACTTGGGGCAGCACCAAGGAGACATGGATGGCTTGTTCCGTGTCAGCTACACTGGGTTCCTTTTTGATTGAGAATGGTTGCCTTCTTCTTGTCTCCCATAGTAACATAGTAAATGACTGCAGATAAAGACCCAAATGGTCCATCCAGTCTGCCTTACCTTACCCTCTCTTTAAATTACCGATTTAATTAAAATTTTATTTTTTCTTAACTATTTCTGGGCTAGAACCCAAAGCCAAGTACTGAGCTTAGGATTCATCTACTGAAGTCTCTGTCAAAGCTCACTCCAACCCATCTAAACCATCCCAGCAATCAAAGCCCTCCCCAACCCATCCTCGACCCATGTCGACATCCCCTTTTAGTTCTCAAAGTACTCAATGCAAAATTTGCAGTGGATATCCCATGCTACCTCCAAGATAGATTGAGAAGGGACTGCTGGCAGTGGAAGCCTCATTCATCAATCCTCCTGTCATCATAGGCTCAAAGTCCATCCTAATGGCATCCTTTTTTCAGTTCTTTCTGCAAGGAATGGGGCGTGTCCTGAGAACATCTGGAATGTACCACAGGACTATCAGCTTCTTAGGAATGGTAGGCACACAGATCAGTGCTGAGCTATTTGCCTCATCTCAGATTTGCTCATGATCTTAGGACCTGGACCTAGACTTGGGGCTTGGACTGTGCCTGTGCCTAATATATTGAGAATTCCCTGTGGTTGTGATCTTCTTTTCAATAGATTTCTCAAGGTATGAAAGGGGGAGCCATTGATGTACCACTTTTGTTGCTGCAGTCAGGGGTCCTTAAGCAGAAGGGAAATTTGGGTTGCCCTAGGCAGTTTCCTGTGAGGGAGGACACAACAGGCTTCCTTAAGAACCACTCTTTCTGACAGGCACTATTTGGGGCAGCCCACATTTCCCTTTTGCTAAAGGACCCCCAATAGCAGCAATGAGCCCTGCTCTTGAGTACTGGAAGTCAGTGCATGGGGTGAGGGGTAGGACTTTTGGATACCAGAGTCCAAAATGTCATTGTGGCCAAAACTATTGCAGCCAAAAGATCTGCACCTTTACAGTGGTGCTGAAATACATAGTAACATAGTAGATGATGGCAGATAAAGTCCCGAATGGTCCATCCAGTCTGCCCAACCTGATTCAATTTAAATTTTTTAATTTTTTCTTCTTAGCTATTTCTGGGCAAGAATCCACAGCTCTACCCAGTTCTGTGCTTGGGTTCCAACTGCCGAAATCTCCATTAAAACCTACTCCAGCCCATCTATACCCTCCCATCCATTGAAGCCCTCCCCAGCCCATCCTCCACCAAATGGCCATATACAGACACAGACTGTGCAAGTCTGCCCAGTACTGGCCTTAGTTCAATTTTTAATATTATTTCTGATTCTAAATCCTGTGTTCATCCCACGCTAGGCTTCCCTGCTGTCAACTCGCTTCTGGAGCAAACCGAGTACTTTTTCCCCTTGAAAAGTGCTCATTGCTCTTAACACAACACAACTAAGAAAAAAAAAGTGACAGTTGAAAAACAGTAAATTAGATTAAATTTAAAGGGAAAGAAACCCTTCAAACCAGCACTGCCTCAGAATTTATTTATTTTTTCTTCACAGAACAGACTTCACTGGCTCTCAAAGCAGTATGAAAGTCAGGGGAGGGAAGTTTCATGGCGACTCCAGGAAGTACTTCTTCACCGAAAGAGTGGTGGATCATTGGAACAGACTCCCACTCCAGGTGATAGAGGCCAGCAGCGTGACGGATTTTAAGAGAAAATGGGATACTCATGTGGGATCGTTAAGGGAGTAAACTCAGGGGGGAGGGATACTTGGAATGGGCAGACTTGGTGGGCTATAGCCCTTTTCTGCCGCTTTTTTTCTATGTTTCTATGCCTTACTTGAATTTGGGGCAAGTTAGGGAGGTAGAAGGGACCCAGCATGAGACCTGTCGGGTTGACACCCCCCCCTCCCCCCGAAGTCAGACAACCCCCAAACAAGGCCCACCCAAGCTCAATCCGGCACCAAAAAGGGGACAAGGAGCCCTATACAAATTCCAACAGCCCTACCAAGGGAAATAAGTTACAATTCACTCATACCTGCTGGAGACAGAAGACCGATAGACTAAGGAGGAAGTCACCTATTATGTACTATTCCAAAGTTTTGTCTATGTCTCCACTTGCTAGTCATGACGAGATAACCCATCTGTAAGATCTATGGAGAGTTGTTAAAGAATGTTTGATTTTTCTGTTATTTTGCAGCCCTTGCAGCTCACCTGTAACCAAGCATGTGCATGTTCTATAAATCTTTGAGTTTGGTTACAAAATCAAATGAGTTTTCTGGCTTTGACAAGTTTCTCCCTGTCCCCACATGAACTCAATTTCCCCGTCCTGTCCCAGCGAGTGTTGTCACTGTCCTTGTCTCCGACCCATTCCTGTAAGTTCTGCCTTAACTGCACAAGCCCCAAACACTAAGACTCCCCTTTTACAAAATGTATGCTAAGCATTTTAGCATGCACTAAACACTAACGCATGCATGTATAGTCTATGGCCACGTTAGCATGCGCCAAAACGCATAGCGCACCTTAGTAAAACGGGGTTAGTGTTTGAGGTTTGTGTAGAGTACAGAGCTTGCAGGAATGGGGAAAAAAAAAATTGTCCGTGTCACTCTCTCAACTAAAAATGAGCTAAATTTAAGTACAGTGGTATCTCGGTTTACGAGTGTTTTGCAAGACGAGCAAAACATTTGCAAAATCGGTGCCTCGGAAACCGAGCATGGCTCGATTTATGAGCGCCCCCCGTAATCCGGTACCCAAAGGTTTCAAGGTTTATTAAAAATTTGATTAATCGCCTATCACAAATCTAAGCGATATACATTAATTTTAAGAGGGGGAGAAATACAAATTTAAAATAATTAACAAAGCCAAACTAACCAAACTTGTTTCTTGTACAAAACAGATGTACAAGAAACAAGAGGAAAAGGGATGAACTACAATATATGCAGTCAAAGAAAGAAACTAGAGAATGACACGGTGGCTGTTACCCGCGGCTAGCTGCGGGTAACCCACCAAAACGGTGAGGAAAAACCTGTGTTCACCGTGGCTATGAGGACAAGGCCATTCACCGCCCCATGGAGCGGTGAATGGCCTTGTCGCCGCAGTTAAGGGAGGGAACGCGCATGGTCACCTATCGCGCTCCCTCCCTCCTTGCTGCCGCCCTCCTTACTGCCACTGCCGAGTTTAAAGCGCTTCCTACTCCCTCTCTGCCCCTTACCTTCGTGGCCGCAATGTCTAAACTGCCTTCTTACAGCAGCCGGAGCGTCGAAGCTGCATGTGGCTGCCATTAAGGTCATCTCTGACGCAACTGGAAGTTGCATCAGAGACGATCTTTCCAGCAGCCATATGCAACTTCAACACTCCGGCTGCTGTAAGAAGGCAGTTTAGACATTGCCGGCCACAGGTAAAGGGCAGGGAGGTTTGTCGAACCGGCTAAGAGGTGTTCTCACTGCAGGGGGGGGGGGGTGAAAGCGCCATGAAGGTAAGGGGCAGGGAGGGAGAGAGGGAGTAAAGGTGGGGTGGAGAGGAAAAGATGCTGAAGAGAAATTGGTAAAACAGAGTGGGGAGAAGGACACTGAAAGGACATGGGGAAGACAGAGTGGGGAGAAGGACGCTGAAAGCATATGGGAAAGACAGTGAGGAGAAGGACGCTGAAAGGATATGGGAAAGACGGGGGTAGAAGGACGCTGAAAGCACATGGGGAAGACCGAGTGGGGAGAAGGACGCTGAAGGGAAATAAGGCAGAGAGATTGGGAGAAGACGCTGAAGAGAAATGGAGAACAGAGAGTGGGGAGAAGATGCTGAAGGGAAATGGGAAAGAGAGAGTGGGGAGAAGGACGCTGAAAGGACATGGGGAAGACAGAGTAGGGAGGACGCTGAAAGGACATGGGGAAGACAGAGTGGGAGAGGACGCTGAAGGGAAATGGGGAAGAGAGAGTGGGGAGAAGATGCTGGCAGGGAAGACGACAGAGATGCCAGACTGTGGGGGAAGTGGAGGGAAGAAGATGGGTGCCAGACCAATTTGGAGGGGGGAGAAAGGGAGAGGTACAGTAACAGAGCAAATGGAAGACGCAGAGAGAAGAGAGATAGTGGATGGAAGAATTGAATGAGAAGATGAGGAAAGCAGAAAACAGACAACTAAGGTAGAAAAAAAAAATTCTATTTTTTTTTTTTTTTTTTGCTTCAGGATAAAGTAGTATATTAGTTGTGTTGATAAAATTTATAAACAAAGCCCTGCCAGCTGAACATCTCTTTCTCCAGTTCAGCAGCCAGAACTTTGATTTATAAGGAAGGAATAAGCTAAATATTGCAGTACTGAGGCTTGTATGGATGCTGCGGGGACAGTGACGGGGTGGTGAATGGGATGGCAGTGACGGGGCGGTGAAGGGGACGGTGGGCCAGGGACAGTGCAGTGACGGGGACAAATTTTTCCCCCGTGTCATTCTCTAAAAGAAACATAGAAGGGAAAGACAAAAGGGAAGGAAAAATGATTCAAAAACTGTCTTTACAGAGTCCAGGAAGATAACAGAATCAATGTTTTGAAAGCATCTCTATATAAGAAGCTTTTTAAAGCTCCTTTGGATTTATCTATATTGGGAGGGTAGGGAGTTCCAGATAGGGGGCGGGGGGGGGCAGTTACAGCATATGAAGTTGTACGACGTGTGTGGAAAAAGAGGGGACAAAGAGTCAATTTTGGTATGAAGATCTAAGAATTCTTGAGGGAGCGTGTGGAATGAGCAATTTATCAATGAAGACGGGTTGTCTGAATTTAAGCTTGCACAACACAGCAGGATCCTGAGCAGGAGCTGAGAGAGGTTCTGCTAAGGGAAAGAAAATCTCCATTGGAATATCTTACCTGCTGGCATTCAGGAGGTTATTTCATTGTCCTCTTTTTTAGTTCAGTACTCTGCTTTTTCAGCAAAGTCAGTTTAGTCAATAGTGTAGCCTTTAGAGTCTCTGAGAGTTTATATATAAAAAGTGTTTTAGTCTAGATCAGTGTCCTGCAAACTTTTCGGCCGGAAGGTACACTAAACCCAGTGCCCCGGGCAGAGAGCACCCAGAAGTGTGTGGATGTCGAAATGATGACATCCTGCGCATGCGCAGAGGCCCATCTGGCCACGACCCTGAACCTGTCACTTTGGTGGGGAATCCTGGAGGAGGGGAGGTGCGGAGAGAGGAGGAGAGTGTCTCTCGCCATGACAGGCATGTTCTATAAGCAGTCTCCTCCTTGCTCGTGTCTTGTCGGGGCATACCTGGAATCTACGGTGGCACACAGTTTGCAACACACTGGTCTAGATTAGTATTTTAGTTTGCATTTCGGAGCACAGGACACATATAGCAGTTGAGGAAAGTTTTGTTTAATGTTTAACTCCTGCCCAAGCTCCCCTGGCTTGATCTCAGATTTATAGTTCCTTGAACCAATTAGAAGGCTACAAACATAATTAGCTAGCAATAAGAAATTGTCTGAGAAATCCCTAGAAGGTAACCTACCAATTACAACATTGCAAAATAATAATAAAAATTAAACATTACCATAACCTAACCTAACATGTAACTAGCAATCTTAGAAGAACTTAGAATACATATTCCCATTCTCATAGTAACTTAAGAAAGAAATCACCAATATTAAGATGCAGGCAGCAGTCCAGTAGCAAGATGGGGGCTATCCAGTCTTTTGCACTGAGTGTCACATGTTTGATATCTTCCAGTTGGTGAGAGGTCTTATGTATGTGCGCAGTATAAAGAGCTCCTAGCACTCAGGGAATGGGTCCAATCTCTTGAGGCTAGAGTAGCAGACGGAGGAGCTAAGGGAGACAGAGAGGTACATAGAGAAGACCTACAGAGACGTTGTAGAAAAGTCCCATCCAGTCTGGTAGCCTCTGTGCTGCCTCAGAGGAGGGAGGTTTTCATATAGGAAAGCATCACCCTGGTGAAGTAGGAGGCAACCCTATAGCCAGGACCTGCCTACCAGGGGATGCAATGTCCTCTTGCACCAAGGATGTGTCTCCAGGGGCTTCTGCCCAAGAGGGAATGGTTAGGACAGCTGTTAAAGTGGGAGATTTGATCATTAAGCATGTAGATAGCTTGATAACTGGTAGACGTGAGGATCGCTTGGTTACTTCCCTGCCTTGTGCGAAGGTGGCGGACCTCACACGTCACTTAGATAAGATTTTACACAGTGCTGGGGAAGAACCTGCTGTCTTGGTACATGTGGGTACAAATGACATAGGGAAATGCAGTAGGGAGGTTCTCGAAGCCAAATTTAGACTCTTAGGTAGAAAGTTAAAATCCAGAACCTCCAGGGTAGCATTTTCAAAAGTGCTCCTTGTTCCATGCACAGATCCCAAAAGAAAGGCAGAGCTCCAGAGTCTCAATGCATGGATGATGCAGGGAGAAGGGTTTTAGATTTGTTAGGAACTGGGCGACATACTGGGGAATGGGGAGCCTATTCCGCAAAGATGGGCTCCACCTTAACCAGGGTGGATCCAGGCTGCTGGCATCAACATTTAAAAAAGAGATAGAGCAGCTTTTAAATTAGAAACTGAGAGAAGGCCAACAGACGCTCAAAAGAGCATAGTACTAAAGGTAAAATTATGTTCTTACCTGTTAATTTTCTTTCCTTTAGAAGCAGCAGATGAATCCAGAGACCAATGGGATAGCTCACTTCTACCAGCAGGTGGAGATAGAGAAACTGATTAACAGGTGTACTTATTTGCTGGCACTCCTCCTGTCTCATCAGTATAGCTCCTTGCCCAAGCACATTTAACCATCAGTAGGTATAGCATGTAAAAAACTTCTTTCCCAGAACACCTCGCGAACAGCAACGATACAGAATACAATCATGAACAACACCCAATCACTAAAAGCTGTACACGAAAAACTGACAACCAGATATCAGAAAGGGTGGGGCTCTGGATTCATCTGCTGCTTCTAAAGGAAAGAAAATTAACAGGTAAGAACATAATTTTACCTTCCTTAGCAAAGCAGCAGATGAATCCAGAGACCAATGGGATGTAGCAAAGCAATCCTTAATTTGGGTGGGAAGCAAACGCCGCCTTCGCAACGACCGAAGCATCAAAAAAACCCTATCGCATGTGCCCGCACATCCATGCAGAGACGCGGAGAGAAGGTACTCTCGGAAGACCAGTTAGCCGTGAGACAAATCTCCTCCAAGGCAAAAAACCCTCTGGGCCGAGCCCAAGAAGCAGCCATCGCTCCAGCGGAATGGTCATGAAGTTCAATCGCCACCCGCTCCCCTGCCAGCAGGCAAGTATAAAGAATGTCCTCCTGGACCATTGAGCGAGGTAGGCATCGGACGCCGCCATATGCCTGAGGCGTCTCTTGAAGAATCCCAAAAAGGAGATATAAACCACTAACAGTTGTTAGAAACCGATCTCGCGGAGAACGCTACATACGTTTCAAAAAATGCAGTGAATAAAAGTACTGCTTCCACGATCTCCTTCCAGGAAGAAGGAAGGAAAAGCGAGCATGATGTAAAAGAAAGGATGACCCCCCCTAGAAAGAAATAGTGGTACCATCCGAACTGACACCCCATATGACGGAAATAAGGAATAGGAATCCCCGTTGAACAAGGCCTGCAACATCGCCACTGCAAAGCTGAAGCCATGACCACAAGGAATCCCATGGTCAACCGCACAGCTCTTTAGAGCCCCAAAGGACAAGGCTAAAATGAAGCCATCGGAACTTAGAAGAAGTACGTGAATGAATTACACCAAACCGGGCTTTCTAAGAGGCGCATGAATATACCGCCTTCTGTTCAGGAACTGAACTACAGGAAGCTGAGAAGTCAGCGAAGGGCCATATACCTAGTTCCTGTAACAAGCCAAGAATGGTAATTGAAGCTGAAGGGAATTGAACGCTATGCCATCGGCAATATACCTGTGCTAAAAAGGAACTCAGGAAGGGTGCAACTGCTGAGAAGTATTCAAGAAAGGAAACACCTCCAAAAGGAAGCAGAAGCCACAGGAGAAGACGTCTGTAGCGCCTGGATAAGAGAAGAAACAACCTGCTTCGCATTACCGTGACACGCCAGTCAAGACTGCTCAAAAGCTAAGTCGTAATACCAAAGTAGTATGAATATCCATGTTGATCTCAATCAAGGAGAGCAAAGTCGGAGATCAAAGGAAACTTCTCAGTCCGGCTGTCGAAAGGCTCAACAGATCCACATAGCAAGGATGGCGTAGCCAAGCCAGAGATTGTACCAATACTGTGCCCCTAAAGCGAGCTTGAGATGGCAAATCCAAGCTATCATCAGCCAGGGGAAAACAGTGAAAAAGAGAAACCAGAGGAGTTTTTTTTTTTTTTTTTTTTTGTTGTTGTTTTTTTTTAAAGCCTACAGCACCTGGTATTCCCAGGTGGTCACCCATCCAGGTACTAAACAGGCCCTATCCTGGTTGGCTTCTGAGACCAGACGGGATCGGGCACATTCAGGGTGGTATGGCTGTAAGAAAGAAGCCACACTGTTACCCCCTTTAACTCCCACTTCCTGTGCCCGCCTAAGAAGCTAGGAAGCATGGAATTGTGAGACGAGGCCATGAGGTCAAGTTCCAGGAGATCTTATTTCCACCACAAAAAAAGTGGAACACCTGAGCCAAAATTCCCAATAACCAGGATGTAGAAGATATCACTATAACTAACGTCTACACTTCTAGAGCGTACGCAGTGCTGTACACAGTAACATCCAATAAATGGGTTATGCTCAGATTTCACAGAGAGAAAGACTAACCAAACTCTTTTCCTGTCCTGAAAAATGATCGGTCAACCGAATAGAAAGATGAGGGTCCACCCATCGAAGTAGAACAACCACTGTACCTGGCAACTGAGTACATCACCTACTGCCCAAGCTGCAGAGAAACACCCCCATCATAATACTGACTGAAAGGGCCCTCAGCGGCATTCCGGAAGAATGGTCTGAAGCTCCAGAAAGGAAGCCTGACCATGCTCAAGAGTAGAAGAAGGAACCAGAACTTAGTCGCCTCTGAAGACCAGACTCCTGAAGCTGAGGATGGAAGCCACCGAGCCCCCCAACCCGACAGTCCGGAATAGTCGGTGGTCATAAGCTAGTCCAGGAAAGACCGAGGCATGCCCTGGAAAGACAATCTTTCTGAGCCCCCAAATCATACAAAGCTATGCAGGAGAAGCCTAGCAACTAATAGGAGCCCAGAGATACCGAGAACCACTGGAATAAAAGCGGCTGCTGAGCGTTAGAAGGGAAAGCAAGCCGAGGTTCCCAGAGGGGTCAGCAATATGGATGCTAAAACCTGAACAGAATCCCATACTCTTAGCCATAGTAAGCGAAGAACGCCAATCTGAGATCGAGACTCCACACTCAAGGCTCTGGAAAGAAAAACAAGTCTCCCCTATAAGAATAACAGCATCAACCCGATATACCTATAACTAGTATAGGAAAAAAGAGCACTGCAAATATGAAGATGCGCATGTAAAGAATTGAGGAAAAGACACCACCCGCTTCGTGTCAGTCAAAAGACTCGACTGGAAGTCGTCCGAATCAAGCAGGCAGTCACGCATAAATCAGACAAATCGCCTGGCAGTGCCAACGACCCCCTGGGTAGGTGAAATGGAATGTGCCCAAACCGAAAGCGCTGCTCCAAGAGAGGCAGGCCAACCTAGTGCTGACTCAGAGTCCATAGAGAAAATGTAAATATCTTCCCCGTTTGACTGCAGAAATGGGTAACCCTGAGAAACTAATGCAGCCGAATGGAATCCAGCCTGCCCAAAGCCCCCATCTTGGCCACCCACTAATAAGTGGTACCCTAAGAACTACAAGAACTGTCCCGAGGACCAGCCACACTTCAAAGAGAAATGCAAAACAGAGAGACTCTGGAAACGTGAGGAGGATGCAAAGGTACAAGCATCCTGAAAAAAGTTCACAGCTCCCTGACCTGACAGTAAGGCGACTACTCCTTCATGAAAAAACTGTCAACCTGGAAAAAGAACACCGTCTTGCGATGTGAAAGGGAGCATGAGGACATTCAGCAACCTGCCTGGGCTGTACGCAAGCAAAGGAAAGACAAGGCGCACCAGGCGTAATCCAGAAGCAGCATACGCCTCTCCAGAGAAACGAGCTGTACCTGGCCGAAAATAGACCAGGTTTCCACTCCAAAAGAGAGCGTAAGGGGAGAATTCATTGGGCATACAGTGCCAGCTACCCTACGACCTCGCAAGCAGAGGATCTTGCCCTTAGGGATCAGCCGCCACTAGACCATGCTTCTAGAGCGGAAGGCCGTCTAGCTTTTTTTTTTTTTTTTTTTTAAATAGACTTGAACCTTCGCCTCTTCTTTTGGAGCCATATCAGCTCTACTCCTTAGCTGGGGCTTGAACCTCAGCTCCTTGTTACTAACCCAGCACACAACCCTTGCGCCACCAGGTTTTCACAGACAAGCTGGCCCACAGCAAGAAAAAAAGAATCATCAGGCCTCAAGAGCGACCCTCAACTCGGAATTCCTGCAACTACCCCGCAGAAACCAGTCTAGAGCCCAAGCCGGCGGACGCAGCACCCAGGCAGAAGGCCTAAGGAAACCTCCAACATCGCCGCACGTTATCGGAACCCCGAGTGAAGAAATGAACCACACGAATGATACACTGGCACGCCCTTGACACCTACTCCACCTTGCTGTTCGCTAACCCCTAAGGCAGCAAAACCCAGCGTAGGCAGCCAAACTCAGGGCAGAAACTTAATGTGGACGTGCCTAGGGATATAAATGGACAGCCCCCAATAACAACCAGTTGCCTATTCTTTTTTTTTTTTTTTTCTTGTTAAGAGAAGCATGTGGACAAACACCACAGCAAATGGAGCACTGCAATACGGGGCACAGCTGAATTCAAACAAAAATAAGCCGCGGTACACGCTTAAGTTAGCTGTAGGACATGAGTCAATGAACCCCGCGGCGCTGGGGGCCCAAGCGCGGGCACTTTCCTGCCAGAATCAAAACCGGCTGGCTCCCCCAATAGCGCTGTACAAAACAGACCGGGAGCTCATAGCAAAAACCGCAGCACATCGCTCCGCAAAGCAGACGGCGAGGCCCGCGCTGAGAACGGCAGCCGCCCAGAATCACTCCCCGAGTATTGCAGTGCTGGCGACCCAAACTCGGACTGTTTCGCGCCAAAATAGGCCGGCTCCTATAACATTGCCGCTCACACCGGACTCGGAGCCCATAGCCGAAGCGTATAAAAAATGCATAACACACCTCGGGGAGGAAAGGGGAAAAGGCGCATGGCTCCCAACAGTAGGGGAGCACAAGCTCGCACCACCTGCGCTATAGAACGATTCAGCTCCATTACAGATACACACCCGGAGCCGTCCTCACAATTTGCGGCCATATCGAGAGCCACACAGTTACATTTACCCACGGGCCATGGCAGTATCAAGAAACAATGTCCCAGAAACTACCAACCCCACAGCACAAGCGCTAGGGTAAGAAAAAGAAGCGCTCCTTAGTTATGCGCAGGAATACAGAGGCCACCTACCTCAATGAAGCAAGCTGATACCATAACATATTCCACCACAAAACAAAACTGCCATAGCTCTTACACAACCACAAAGTTCAGAGACCAGTAGAATAAAACACATACTCACAATCTACTGGATAGTGCCGGAAGACGCCGGCAACACCTGCAGCCTAGCACGAGCAGAGCAAAAAGTCAGCTGTGTAGGCCCCCTTTTTTTTTTTTAATGGGAAAGAAGAAAAATAGGGACCAGGGCAGACCCTCTATCATTGGAGGGAGGGTGAGGCAGGGACAAGGGGGGGCCCAAGTGTAACCTCTAAAGCCGGCACCGATTAGCCGGACACCCCTGTCTCACTGAAGAGAAAAAGCTCAACAGGAGAAACAGAATGGCAGTCTCACTGAAGAGAAAATCTCAACAGGAGGTAATAAAGTTCCAGCCACAGCCAGAATCCAGGAGCTAGTTGAATAGCGACTTCCACCTGCTTGGAGATAGAGAATACTGATGAGACAGGAGGAGTGCCAGCAAATAAGTACTTGTACACCTGTTAATCAGTTTCTCTATCTCCACCTGCTGGTAGAAGTGAGCTATCCCATTGGTCTCTGGATTCATCTGCTGCTTTGCTAAGGAAAAAGGTATCTTTAAAAGATATCATCATAAAAGAGAAGACAGTGCATCCTGATAGTGAGATTGCAATACAGGTAGAACAGGTTTCCTTAAATTTAGAGCAGGCTAATTTTAAAGATTGCAAATTATCTATGCCAACTGCTGAGCAAATTGTAAATAGATATGACAAACATTGTTTGAAATGTCTGTATGTAAATGCTAGAAGCCTAAGAAACAAGATGGGAGAGTTAGAATATATTGCACTAAATGAAAAGATAGATATAATAGGCATCTCTGAAACCTGGCAGAAGGAAGAGAACCAATGGGTCACTTTTATTTTATTTTTATTTATTTTTTTATATACCCCAATACCATGACAAGTTCTAAGCAGTTCACAATAGACAGCCAGAGAAATACAAATAACAAGAAATAGAAAAATGTTTATAAAATAGCAGGAAGTGAGGGGATACATAAGAAAATTATGAGGTGGCAAATTTATCAAAAAGATAGGTCTTTACCAATTTCCTAAAAGATTGGTAGGATATAAACTTTGAGATTGTTTCACTTAGCCAAGTATTCATTTTATCCACTTGGAATGACATTGATAGGGTGGATCGAGTCAGTGGAGGCATAGTGTTATATGTTAAGGAGGGCCTTCAATTGGATGGACTAAGAATTCTACAGGAGCAGAAAAACACCTTGAAATCCCTATGGGCAGAAATTCTGTTTGTAAGGGGGAAAAGGATAGTGATAGGAGTGTAGTACCGATCGCCTGACCAGAATGAACGGAGAGATGCTGAAATGTTATCAGAAATTAAGGAGGCAAAAAAATTGGGTAACACATAAGAACATAAGAATTGCCGCTGCTGGGTCAGACCAGTGGTCCATCGTGCCCAGCAGTCCTCTCAAGTGGCGGCCCCCAGGTCAAAGACCAGTGCTCTAAAATGAGTCCAGCCTCACCTGTGTACGTCCCAGTTTAGCAGGAACTTGTCCAGCTTAGTCTTGAAACCCTGGAGGGTGTTTTCCTCTACAATAGACTCCTGAAGAGCGTTCCAGCTCTCCACCACTCTGTGTGAAGAAGAACTTCCTTACGTTTGTACGGAATCTATCCCCTTTTAACTTTAGAGAGTGCCCTCGCGTTCTCCCTACCTTGGAGAGTGTGAACAGTCTGTCTTTATCTACTAAGTCTATTCCCTTCAGTATTTTGAAGGGCCAGTTTCTTAATCTCTCACTGTAAGGCAACTCCTCCAGCCCCTTATCCATTTTAGTCGCTCTTCTTTGGACCCTTTCGAGTAGTACCGTGTCTTTCTTCATGTATGACGACCAGTGCTGGTCGCAGCACTCCAGATGAGGACGCACCATGGCCTGGTACAACGGCATGATAACCTCTGATCTGTTTGTGATCCCTTTCTTTATCATTCCTAGCATTCTGCTTGCCCTTTTTGCCACCGCAGCACATTGTGCAGATGGCTTCATCGACTTGTCGATCAGAACTCCCAAGTCTCTTTCCTGGGAGGTCTCTCCAAGTACTGCCCCGGACATCCTGTATTCGTGCATGAGATTTTTGTTACCGACATGCATCATTTTGCACTTATCCACGTTGAACCTCATTTGCCATGTCGCTGCCCATTTCTCGAGCTTGATTATGTCACTTTGTAGATCTTCACAATCCCCCTGTGTCTTCACTACTCTGAATAACTTTGTATCATCCGCAAACTTTAGAGAGTAATAATGAGTGATTTCAACTATCCTGAGTATGCTAGGGAGATAAAATTCCTTGATGAAATCAAGGATTGCTTTATGGAGCAGTTGGTTCAGGAATCGAAAAGAGGTGAAGCAATTCTAGATCTAGTTCTTAGAGGAGCACATGAATTGGTGAGGGAGGTAATGGTGTTGGGGCCACTTGATAACAGTGATCATAACATAGAAACATAGAAAATTACGGCAGAAAAGGCCTCGGCCCCTCAAGTCTGCCCACTCTAATGACCCACCCCCTAACTTCACCCCCCAAGAGAGCCCACATGCTATCCCATATTTTCTTAAAATCTGGCACGCTGCTGGCCTCAATCACCTGCAGTGGAAGTTCATTCCAATGATCAACCACCCTTTTGGTGAAGAAATACTTCCTGGTATCACCATGAAGATTCCCACCTTTGATTTTCAATGGATGCCCTCTTGTGGCCGTGGGTCCTTTATGAAAGAAGATATCATCTTTCACCTCGATACGGCCCGTGATATATTTAAACGTCTCAATCATGTCTCCTCTCTCTCTACGTTCCTCAAGTGAGTATAGCTGCAATTTACTCAGCCTTTCCTCGTATGGGAGATCCTTGAGTCCCGAGACCATCCTGGTGGCCATTCGTTGAACCGACTCTACTCGCATCACATCTTTTTGGTAATGTGGCCTCCAAAATTGCACACTGTATTCCAGATGAAGTCTCACCATGGATCTGTACAACGGCATTATGACTTCAGGCTTCCGGCTGACGAAACTTCTGCGGATACAACCCAACATTTGTCTAGCCTTGGAAGAAGCCTTCTCCACTTGATTGGCAGTTTTCATATCTTCACTTATGATCACTCCTAGATCATAGAAACATAGAAACATAGAAATAGACGGCAGATAAGGGCCACGGCCCATCTAGTCTGCCCACCCTAATGTCCCTCCCCTACCTTTGCCCTGTGAATAGATCCCATGTGCCGATCCCATTTGGCCTTAAAATCAGGCACGCTGCTGGCCTCAATCACGTTCTGCTGTAGTCCTAGCTAAGGTCTCCCCATTTAGGGTGTAAGTTCTGCACAGATTTCTGCTGCTAAGGTGCATGACCTTACATTTTTTAGCACTGAAGCTTAGTTGCCAAGTTGAGGACCAATGTTCCAGTAAGAGTAGGTCCTGCGTCATACTGTCGGACAAAGTGCTTTTATCTACTATGTTGCATAGTTTGGCGTCATCGGCGAATAATGTTATTTTACCTTGAAGCCTCTGAGTCAGGTCTCCTATGAATATGTTAAAGAGGATTGGGCCCAAGACCGAGCCCTGTGGCACTCCACTGGTTACCTTTGACGATTCAGAGAGGATACCGTTAACCCTGGAATAGGTTTATACAGGAAATCCAATACAACAGCACTTAACTTTAAACTATGATAACATGAGGAGAATGGCAAAAAAGAAACTTAAACATGTAGCTGCAAAGGTTAAAAATATACATCAGGCATAGATGTTATTTATAAATTCCATCCTGGAAGCCCAGACTAGGCATATTCCATGTATTAAAAAAGGAAGAAGGAAGAACAAATGGCAGCTAGCATGGTTAACAAGTGATGTGAAGGAAGCTTTTAGAGCTAAAAGAGAATCCTTCAGAAAGTGGAAGGATCCAAATGAAAATAACTGTAAACAACACAAGGAATGGCAAGTCAAATGCAAGGCGCTAATAAGAAAAGCGAAGAGAGATCTTGGAAAGAAGACTGTGTTGGAAGCAAAAATTGGTGTGATATACAGGCCTCCTTCACAGACAGAAGAAGTGGATAGAGATTTAATAGCAGACATTCAGAATATATTAAAAAAAGGGGAGGTTTTGCTAATAGGTGATTTCAACATGCTGGATGTTGATTGGGGTATCCCTATTGCAAGGTCTTCTAGAAGTAGGGAGATCCTGGATTCTCTACGGTTCCAGCAGTTGGTAATGAAATCCACGCAGGATGTGGTAATACTGGATTTAGGGGTAAATTATATAAGAAGTGCTGATATAGGCACTGTTCAGTGTGATTCAAGTACAGTTGGGTGCTGTTTAGTGAATCGCGCTGAGCGGCATCTATTTTGGAGGCGCCCAATAAATAGGCCCACTCTAAGCACAACTAAAAGTTAGGCGGCCATGCGAGCGTTTAAGAGCAGCGATTCTGTAACAAAGCGCCTAACACATAGTCACGTCCACACCTAATATGCATAGTGCCTATTTTTTTGAAGGCCACCTAAATTTTTAGAGGCGCCTTGTTACAGAATCACTCTTTCTTGATAGGCGCCAAATTTCAATTATTGCTGATTAAAAAGCTTGATTGTGCTTATTCAATTTAGATAGGCACCTATCTAGATGGGCGCCTCCAAGATAGGTGCTTAACATTAGGTGCTTGTTACAGAATTTGGGCTTCAGTGCTTACAAACAGGGAAAGTGTTTCTGATGTTACAGTGGGTGATCATCTGGCATCCAGTGATCACTGCATGGTACGGTTTAATGTTAAGATGGGTATAGAGAGGGCTCATTCAAAAGCAAAGATTCTAGACTTTAGAAGAACTAACTTTGTTCGGATGGGGGATTATGTCAAGGAATTGTCTGGGTGGGAACGTCTGGAAAGAGTGGAAATGTAGTAGGCAAAACTGAAAGGAGCGATTGTAAGGGCGACAAACCTTTTTGTGAGGCAAGTAAGTAAAAGTTAGAGGAAAAGAAGGCCGCTTTGATTCTCAAAAGTAGTAGCTGAGAAGGTAAGAACATAAGAATAGCCTTACTGGGTCAGACCAATGGTTCATCAAGCCCAGTAACCCATTCTCATAATGGCCATTACAGGTCACTAATACCTGGCCAAAACCCAAGGTGTAGCAATATTCCATGCTACCAATACAGGGCAAGCAGTGACTTCCCCCGTAAGATTACAGAAAGAGGAAGACAGGCAAAAATATCTGGAAAAGTTAAGAGGCTGGTCATGTAGTCAGGAAAGCAAAAATTCAAATTGAAGAAAATAGCTGACATGGCAAAACGGGGAGACAAGACATTTTTTTAGATATATTAGTGATAGGAAGAAGTGCAAAAGTGGCATTGTGAGACTCAAAGATGAAGCTGATAAAGAAAAGGCTGAATTGCTTAATACATATTTCTGTTCTGTGTTCACAGCTGAAGCACCAGGACCGGGACCACAGAAGACAAATGCGAATAGGGATGGAGTAGTGGTAGACCCTGATCGATTTTCAGAAGGTTGTGTTCAAGAAGAGGTAGCTAAAATAAAGGTAGACAAAGCGATGGGGCCAGATGGTGTACATCCGAGGGTGCTAAAGGAACTTAGGGAAGTTCTGGTGGCTCCACTGACTGACATTTTCAATGAGTCTCTAGAGTCGGGAGTGGTACCGGAGGACTGGAGAAGGGCAGATGTGGTCCCTCTCCACAAAAGTGGAAGTAAGGAAGAAGTAGGGAATTACAGGCTGGTAAGTCTGACTTCTGTGGTAAGCAAATTAATGGAAACACTTTTAAAACAGAGAATGGTTGGGGGTCACACGATGCAGAGCTAGAGAGCAGACGCGTGTGTCTCGAGCTCCTGGGCCCCGCTCTCTTCATCGGCATTTGGACTGCTTGGATTTGACTCTTTTACGCTACACTTTCTTTTTAGCGGTAGTGAATCGTGTACCTCTTCGGATTTCCACTTGTGTTGGGGTTATGGCCACTAAAACTGCGGAAAGACCGCGAGAAAGCGAAGACTGCGGAGCCTAAAATGGCGGAGGGTGATGGCCCAGAGAGCCCTAGCGTGAGTTCAGCCTGGGTGGAAGAGGTTGTCGCGGAGGTGAAAGGAGCAATAAAATCCTCCCTAGATCAGCGCCTTCAGTCAATCACGGATAAACTAAACTAAACTAAACCTTAGGTTTATATACCGCATCATCTCCACAATCGTAGAGCTCGGCATGGGCACCTGGAATCCTTAATGGGAGAGTTTACCGCATGCTACCAGCGCGTTTCCCCCTGGAAGACAATGTTTCCCAGGTGACCACAGCGCAGACAGAGATGCAAACCAGGCTCTGTGCTTTGGAGGATAAGTTGGATGATATTGAAAATCGCTCCCGACATGGCAACCTAAGGCTGGTGGGCTTACTGGAGTCCGTTTTGGCGCCTGTACTCCGTGGGTTCATGGAACGCTGGATTGTGGATACCCTAGATTTGTGCTCCGAGACGGGCCCGGTGCACATTGAGCGTGCCCACCGGCTTGGGCCCCAACGTGCCCCTAAGGAGAAGCGAGTGGTAATTTTCAAGCTTCTTAACTACGTGCACAAGATGGAAATCCTGCGAGCGATCCGAATGAAGGGGTCCCTTAAGTTTGAAAATCATACTGTTCTCTGCTTCCAGGATTACTCACTGTGTGTCTCCACCCAGTGATGGGCCTACGCTTCTCTTTGTGCAGATCTTCATTGTAAGCATGTTCAGTTTGCCTTGCTGTATCCTGCCAAGTTAAAGATCTTCTGTGAAGGCAAGGCTCACTTCTTTGACCAACTGGCGGACGCCACTCGCTTTGTGGCTCAGATGGCTATTCCGTCCACCAGTTCAGCCTGCTAACTGTGGCCCTGGATTGAGTTCTCGGTGATGGTTTGTTTTTACTTTGTTGTTGGCATGGCGGCTCCCATTTGACCTTTTCATGGCATTTGCCTGATAGAGCCTGCCGTGCAGTTCTGACCCAGCAGGTGCTGCCTGATTCCACCATTACTAAAGTTTGCTGTTTCTTTGCCCAAGCTGGATGGGGAGCCTTTACTTTGGGCGATTTGATCTCTGCATGGTGCCCTTGGTGTTCTGCATTGCCGGCTGTTCCTGTCTTGTGCTGGGACGCTGCTGCCTGGAGAATTCTACTGGACTGATTTTGGTAGCCTGCTCCTTTTCCTCTTTGCGGCATTGGGACACTTGTTGGGTACTTTGGGGGGTTGCCTGTTGTGTGTGTGGCTGGGTGTGTGGGTGAATGGCTGGCTGGGGTTTGGTTTGTTGGGCTGGGGGTGGTAGAGGGGGGTTTCTTTTTGTGCATCGGCTCATTGTCTGCTGGGGTTTGGCTGGTGCTGGGGTCCTTTTGGCTAAGTTGGTGACCCTCTGTGGAGACAGTATGGGGAGGGTGGAGGACCTTTTGTATCTTGGGTTTGGTGGGGTTCGGGTGACAGCGTGTGGTGTGCTGAGGTTGTTGGTGGGTTCAGCATGTATGGCTGGGGGGGTGGGTTGGGGTTTCTTTGAGGTCAATGCCTTCCCATCCTGTTGGGCTTTGTTGCCCCAATTGTAGTGGGTTTTATGTGGTGTACATGCTGTTGTTTATCTATGTACTGATTTCTTTCTGGATTCTGTCCGGGAGGGCGGGGCTCTGGGAGGGGCTCTGGGCAACCCTGGGTAGTCCCAAGGGACAGAGGTATTTCTGGGGAATGGGGGGATTCCTTTCTTGGGGGTTGGGGTTGGTTGGGTGTAGTTCTGGGGTTAGGGGTTGTTCTTCCTTTCTGGGTTTTTTTTTTTTTAATTTGCTTGTTTCGGTTCTGCTTTTCGTTTTGAGTTGGGGGCCGGGCTGGGGGAGAGCCATCCTGGGGTTTGCGGGCCCTCTATTGGGTTGTGGGTGCTTTTACAGGCCACTCTCCTGGGATTGTGGCATTGGGGGGGGGGGCCGTAGGCTGGGACAGACCCTCCTTCCCTTTTTTATTGCTACCAATTTCATCACTGTTTTTGGCTAGTCCGGGTTCCCATGGTTAAACTGATTTCTTGAAATGTTAATGGGGTTACTTCCCCTGTTAAGCGACAAAAGATATTACAGACCTTGAATCATCATAAGGCGGATATTGTATTTTTACAGGAGACGCACTTGACCTCTCAGGAACATGATAAATTTGCTCGCTGGTGGATTGGATGGGTGGTAGGGGCTTTTGCGTTGCGGCGGAAGGATGGAGTCTTGATTCTCATTTGAAAAACCCTGGCTGTGACAGTGACTAAGGTGTATGCGGACCTATATGGTCGTTTTGCCTTAGTTTCTATCCTTTTAGACCAGACACCTTTGCTTTTCTGTAATATTTATGCACTGAATGTCTATGATAAGGCTTTTTACCATTCTTTGTTAACACAAGCAATGCCTCCGCTGGGTCAGACCTGAGGTCCATCATGCCCAGCAGTCTGCTCACGCGGCGGCCCAACAGGTCCAGGACCTGTGCAGTAATCCTCTTTCTATACCCTTCTACCCCCTTTTCCAGCAGGAAATTGTCCAATCCTTTCTTGAACCTCAGTACCGTACTTTGCCCTATTACGCCCTCTGGAAGCGCATTCCAGGTGTCCACCACAAGTTGGGTAAAGAAGAACCTCCTAGCATTCGTTTTGAATCTGTCCCCTTTCAACTTTTCTGAATGCCCTCTTGTTCTTTTATTTTTCGAAAGTTTGAAGAATCTGTCCCTCTCCACTCTCTCTATGTTCAAGGCTTTGAGTGATTTTCCTGATTTGCCTCGGGTGTCTGGGGGCGATTTTAACCTTGTTCATGATCCTACTGTTGACAAGTCCAATCCCCGTCCATAGGAGCGCATTGATTCCTTACCTTTGCTCGACCCTGGATCTGGTGGATGTTTGGCGCACTCTCCATCCTGGGGAATGAGATTACACTCACCTATCCCGTGCTCATGGCACTCAATCTCAGATAGACTACTGGCTTTTGTCTACTAGTCTTTTCTCTTCTACAACTGCTGCAGGGATCAGTCCGTATTGCGTTTCATGCTTTTGTTTGGTGCACCTTGAGTGTGGGGGCGGGTGGGAGTGGCGCTCGTCGGTGGCGTTTCCCTCCGGCTTTATATAAGGATCCCAGCTTTCTTGATCATTTGCTTAGGAAATGGAAGGACTTTTAGTTTCACCATGCAGCCCATCAGGATGATTCTGTGCTTTACTGGGATGCAGCTAAGGCAGTATTGTGTGGCGAGATTATTGCCTATGCTAGCTTCAAGAAGAGGACTCGAGATAGAGATTTTGCATTTGGAACGGCAGGTCCCGGCGGACCAGATGTGGTATGCATGCCATCCTACCTCTGCCTGCAAGAGTACTTTGTTGGCATCTCAGGCCTCCTTGAATGAGTTGGTACAGGCCCGGACGGCCCACTCGCTTCAATATTTTAAGCATCAATTTTATCTACATGGTAATAAGGGTGGGAGGCTTTTAGCTAACTTGGTAGGTACTTCAGGCCCTCGGCGAATGCTCCAGGGGAGGGGGCGGGCCCGGTTTGTACCGACAAAGCGATTCCGCAGGTCTTTTGCCGGTTTTATCAGACCCTTTATGCACGATCAGGGGGCCCAGAGATGCCAAGTGAGCTATATCTCGATAATGTTGCTAAGCCTCAAGTGTCTACTCTTCATCAACGGATGCTCAATGCCCCCATCTCGGTGGAAGAGGTTTCTTCGGTGATCCAGTCTAGTGCACTTTGGAAGGCACCAGGCCCTGATGGTTTTTGCGCCGAATTTTTATAAACTGCTCTCCTTGAAAATTACTCCGGTGCTGATTTCCACCTTTAATACCTACGTTGCCCAGGGGTCTTTACCATTGTCTTTGCTTGGTGCTCACATTGTGGTACTTTTGAAGCCTGGAAGGGACCGCTCCTATCGGCCTATTTCTCTTCTTAATGCTGAAGCGAAATTCTTTGCTAAAATCTTGGCCAACCGGATGGCCCAGATTTTGCCTCATCTTATAATAATAATAATTTTATTTTTGTATACCGCCCTACCACATAGTTCTAGGCGGTTCACATACCATACTAAAAATATATAGTTAATGAATAAAATACAATATTCTAAAAAGTTAAACTAGAATTATACAGTAGGTGAATAGGTGAATAAAATACAATATGTTAGAATACAATAAAATTCGGCAAAAATGTACTAGCTATAAGATCAGTATGTAATTTACCAGTAAATAATCTGGGACATCAGTTTACAAATTTTTCGAATAGATCAGTTTTTAGTAATTTCCTGAAGGACATATATGAATGAGCTTGAGAAATAATGGTTCTTAGCCATTGATTCATTTTACCTGCCTGAAAACTGAGCAATTTATCGAAAAATCTCTTGTATCGACATTGCTTAATAGTTGAAAAAGTAAATAAATGTTTCCCTCGAGTATTCCTATTAGGTCTGTGTTGCTCAAAGCGAGACTTACACCCTAAATGGCGAGATCCTAGCAAGGACTGTTGCAGAACGGGACTTGGGGGTAATCATCAGTGAAGACATGAAGACTGCCAATCAAGTGGAGCGGGCTTCATCTAAGGCTAGGCAGATCATAGGATGTATACGTAGGAGTTTCGTCAGCCGCAAGCCTGAAGTCATTATGCCATTGTATAGATCCATGGTGAGGCCTCATCTGGAATACTGCGTACAATTCTGGAGGCCTCATTACCGCAAGGATGTACTGAGGCTTGAGTCAGTCCAGCGAATGGCCACCCGGATGGTCTCGGGACTCAAGGATCTTCCATATGAAGAACGGCTTGACAAATTGCAGCTATACTCGCTCGAGGAACGCAGAGAGAGGGGAGACATGATCGAGACGTTCAAGGGCCGTATCGAGGTAGAAGAAGATATCTTCTTTTTCAAAGGTCCGACAGCGACAAGAGGACATCCATGGAAAATCAGGGGCGGGAAATTGCACGGCGACACCAGGAAATACTTTTTCACCGAAAGAGTGGTTGATCGCTGGAATAGACTTCCACTTCAGGTGATCGAGGCAAGCAGCGTGCCTGATTTTAAGAAGAAATGGGATCGTCACATGGGATTTCTGCACAGAGATAAATAGGGGAGGGTCATTGGGGTGGGCAGACTAGATGGGCCGCGGCCCTTATCTGCCGTCTTTTTCTATGTTTCTACCAAACAATACTTTAAAACAGGTGCAACCAAACTTAAACAATATTCTGGTAACTGTCTGTAGAATGGGGAAACATGGTCATATTTTTTCAACCCAAAAATTAGACGAATCGCCGTATTCTGTATAAGTCTTAATCTCTTTTGAAGCTTTTTGTAAGATCCCAGATATATTACAATAATCCAGTATAGACAAAATGGATGATTGTACCAGTAATTTAAATGATGCCCTCAGGTAGGCTTTGTTCGTCAACATAGGGTGGTGCGCAATATTCAACGCATTTTGATCTCTCTGGAATACGTGGCTTCTCGTCATGTGCCTTCCCTGTTGGTTAGCTTTGATGCCGAGAAGGCCTTTGATAGGGTCTCCTGGATGTTTTTGTTTGCCACGCTCCGCAGGTATGGATTTGATGGATTTTTTTAATGCTATCTCTGCCCTCTATGCCTCTCTTTTGGCGGCTATCTGGGTTAATGGGCTACTCTCTGAACCTTTTGAAATTCAGCAGGGTACTTGGCCTCTGTTGTTTGAGCTTACCTTAGATCCTTTTGTTTGAGATGTCTTACGTAATCCCGATGTCTGTGGGGTGGCCATTGGCCCGGTGGAATTTAAATTATTAGCCTTTGCGGATGATCTTCTGGTCCATCTTACTCATCCTGTTACAGCCTTGCTGGCTCTCTTGATGGTGATGCTGAATATGGAGACTTTTCTGGTTTTCAGCTGAATCTTGATAAATCTTTGGCCCTTCCTACGCTTCCGGAGGTTCGCGATGCTTGGCCCAGGATTTTCCCGTTGAAATGGGCGGACAGGGCCTTCCGTTACTTGGATATTCAACTGACTCCCTCGGTCTCTTCCCTTAAGCAGGCTAACTTATATTTACTTTTTGACGTTACTCGCCAGCACCTTTTTCTCTACTTTTTCTTTACTGCTGGACTATTTGTTACTTTAGTTTACATTTCTTTGGTGTGTTTTATTCGGAGAGTGGGGTCTTGGGGGGGGGGGGGAGGACCTTTGGGGCTCATCAGAAACCGGGGCCCTGAATGGTATGATTTCATTTTGGCATAGGTCAGCCTCCTCCATTCGGTGGGTTGGGATATTTGCTTCTTTCTTTGGTTCTTGTGTTGCTGTTTTGTCTTTTAGAGTGTCTGCAACCAGCTTTTATACCCTTTTTCTTCTTGACCTCTATTGGCGGCTTCTTCTATATTTGCCTGGTTTATATTTTGTTGAGAGGGGTAGGGTGGTGGGTGTGGGGTTGGGTGGAATTTTTCTTGGAATCGGGGGCTCCTTATTGTATAATTTCTTGAACTATTGTATCTCAAGTTGTTGTACTTGTTCTTTTTCCTGGTTTGTTCAATAAAAAATTGTTTCACTTAAAACAGAGAATGGTCAAGTTTCTGGAATCCTGTGGATTACACGACCTGAGGCAACATGGATTCACTAGAGGTAGGTCTTGTCAGACAAATCTGATCAATTTCTTTGACTGGATGACCAGAGAATTGGATCAAGGGAGTGCGTTAGATGTGGTGTATTTAGATTTTAGCAAAATCTTTGACAATGTACCACACAATGTCTAATAAATAAACTGAGTACCCTCGGGATGGGTCCCAAAGTGACGGGCTGGGTCAAGAACTGGTTGAATGGAAGGTGACAGAGGATAGTGATCAATGGAGATCGCTCTGAGAAAAGGGATGTTACCAGTGGTGTGCCTCTAGGTTTTGTTCTTGGGCCTGTTCTTTATAACATTTTTATAAACGATATTGCTGAAGGGTTGTCGGGTAAGATTTGGCTCTCTGTGGATGATGCCAAAATCTGCAATAGACTAGATGCCCCGGATGGTGAATAACATGAAGAAAGACCTGATGAAGCTTGAAGAATGGTCTGAAATTTGGCAGCTAAAATTTAATGCTAAGAAATGCAAGGTCAGGGGTTGAAGAACTTATGTGCATGACAGAAGAGCGAGACTTGGGTGTGATTGAATGTGATGATCTTAAGGTGGCCAAGCAGGTTGAAAAGGTGACGGCGAATGCTAGAAGGATGCTAGGGTGCATAGGGAGAGGTATGGCCAGTAGAAAAAAGAATGTATTGATGCTCCTGTATAAGACTCTGGTGAGACCTCATTTAGGATATTGTGTACAATTCTGGAGGCTGCACCTTCAAAAAGATATAAAAAGGATGGAGTCGGTCCAGAGGAAGGCTACTAAAATGGTGCGTGGTCTTCATCATAAGGCATATGGGGACAGACTTAAAGATCTCAATCTGTATACTTTGGAGGAAAGGCGAAGAGGGGAGATATGATAACGTAAATGCATATGAGTCGAGTCTCTTTCATTTGAAAGGAAACTCTGCAATGAGAGGGCATAGGATGAAATTAAAGAGGTGATAGTCTCAGGAGTAATCTAAGGAAATACATTTTTAGAGAGGGTGGTAGATGCATGGAACAGTCGCCCGGAAGAGGTGGTGGAGACAGACTGTGTCTGAATTCAAGAAAGCCTGGGATAGGCACGTGGGATCTCTTAGAGAGAGGAAGAGATAATGGTTATTGCAGATGGGTAGACCAGATGGGCTATTTGGCCTTTATCTGCCATCATAATTCTATGTAAAAACACACTGTAAAAACCTTTTAGGTATATTAAAAGTAAGAAGCCAGGTAGTGAATCGGTTGGACCGTTAGACCACTGCAGTGTTCTCTCCGGTGCTGCGCCCGGCTGATTTAGATGACTGCCCAGCTAATCCTGCTGCTGCCGCCGATGCTCCATCCCGGGCTGACTCACCGCCGAAAATTTTGTTTAACGCCTGCCTTTTTTTTTTTGTCAGCATGCTTTTACTTGCTTTGGACCTTCCTCGTTGCCGGATCCTGCCTACTTTCTGTTTCCGCGAAGGCAGGACCCGGCAGCGAGGAAGACCCGAAGCAAGTAAAAGCAGCAAGTTGTAAACTTCCCTCCGGGGCTCTATCGTGTGCGTGCCGGCTTTCCTTCTCTCCCCCCCCCCCCCCCCCCGGGACGCTACTTCCGGTTTCGGAAGGAAGAGAAGGGAAGCCAGCACGCAAACGATAGAGCCCCGGAGGGAAGCTTACAACTTGCTGCTTTTACTTGCTTTGGGCCTTCTTCGCTGCCGGGTCCTGCCTTCGCAGAAACAGAAAGTAGGCAGGATCCGGCAACGAGGAAGGCCCAAAGCAAGTAAAAGCAGCAAGTGTAGTGGTATACCATTTGAGAAAAACAAACGCACGGACATCGGACCCAATTCTGCTTGCTCTTTTAAAGCTCCGTTCCAAGCAACCTTGGTGTCTATTGTGGAAGATAAAGTGGTCAGCCAGGAAGAATAAAATAAAAAAAGTTCAAGTTTAGTCAAGCTGTGATTTGAACTTTATAGGCATTTGTTTTTCATCCTTTAACTGGCAGGCAGAAGGATGCTCCATTTATTAATCTTGCAAAGTCTGATACAGGAAAAGCTAGAAGTGCATCAGGATTTAAGGAGCTTGGGGTGTGCAAATCCACTTAATGCAGAAATTACAGTAAAACGAAATCACTGCAGCTCTATGAGGTTCTTTTGCACTTAGCTATAGTCAAATGATGGATAGGAATATGTTTATTTCATTTAAGTTAAGGGAAAACAATATTTTTTCTGAGTATCCTTTAAATCAGTGTTTTTCAACCGCGATGTTGCCTGGTGTGCCGTACGGTGCAGACACTGATTAGGCCTCAGGCCGGGTCCCGCACGCGCTCCCATGAGACTCCCCCGGTCCCCGCTGCTGTTCAGTTTCGATCTTCTGCTCTGACGCAACCGGAAACAGGAAGTTGCAGCAGAGCAGAAGATTGAACACTGAGCAGCCGTGCATGCGCGGCTCTTTGGGAAAGTGTGCATGTCGCCGAAAAACAAAACCTACAAACTAAGGTGAAGCGAAGGGAGAGAGCTGGCTAAACAGTAGGATCGATTGGGCAGGCGAGTGGTGGCTGCGGGGACCGTGCGATCGCTCGTGTTCCCGGCTCAAATTGGAAGGAGGGAGTGAAAGGGAAAAGGATTCTGGGCCAAGGGGATGAAGACGGAAAGAAAAACCCACAGCAGGAAAGAAAGGGAAGGACTGGCAGGTGAGCCAGATGCTAGAAGCAGGGGGGGGGGAAGAAAGAGGGAAAAAAGCTAGATGGGGTTGAAAAGAAGAGACACACTGGTATGGAAGAGGAAGATAGGGGAAATCTGGACACAGGAAGGTAACAGAAAGAGGGGAAATTATGTGCATGGGGCATAGGGACAGAGACATAAAGGGGACATGCCATGGGGATGGTATATGGACACAGGGGGGGGCAATGACAGATACATAGGGGAGATATTAGAAATGGAGAAAATAGGAGCACAGAAGCGAGATGGTTTGTGGGGATGGGACAGGGACCGAGCTCGCAGGCTCCAGTGGCTTGCACAAATTACATTGTAACGTGCCATGAAAATAAGAGGAAGGAAGGTAGATAGGTCACGCGAGAGGAGCTGAAGGGTAGTAGAAAGGAACAGATGGTAAAGGAGGGAGGGAAGGGTGGTGGTGGAAAGGAATAGGACAGACATTGAAGGAGGGTGGAGAGGAACAGACCCCGAAGGGAAATGTGGAAGACAGAGTGGGAAGAAGACAGATGCCAGACTATGGGGGAGTGGAGGGAAGAAGATGGGTGCTAGACCAATTGGGGGGGGGGGGTGAAGGGAGAGGCACAGTAACAGCAAATGGAAGACGTAGAGAGAAGACACACAGTGGATGGAAGGAATTGAATGAGAAGATGTGGAAAGCAGAAACCAGACAACAAAGGTAGAAAAAAAAATTATATTTATTTATTTATTTTTTGCTTTAGGATAAAATAGTATATTAGTTGTGTTGATAAAAATTTATAAACAAAGCCCTGCCAGCTGAACATCTCTTTCTCTAGTTCAGCAGCAGGAACTTTGATTTATAAGAAAGGAATAAGCTAAATATTACAGTACTAAGGCTTATATGGATGCAGCGGGGACGGTGACGGGGTGGTGAATGGGATGGCAGTGGCGGTGACGGGGCGGTGAAAGGGATGGCGGTGACGGGGCGGTGAAGGGAACGGCTGTTGACGAAGGCCCATTTAGGTGCTCCTTTTTGGAGACCCGGTTTTCCCGTATCTCTCAATATGATCTGCAAGAAGGTGTGCATCCAACTTGCGTTTGAAACCCAGCACAGTATTTTCTGCCACCACCTCCTCCGGGAGAGCATTCCAAGCGCCCACCACTCTTAAAAAAATAAGGGGCAATTCTCCAAGTGGGTTCTTCCTCGTAGGCACCCTGAGACTGTACAGGGAACGCCTATTCTATAGCAGTGAATGGGCTCCCAGGTTCCTTTACAGAATGGTAGCATATAGCCTTAGATTCAGGCGCCTTACAGTTAAAGCAGCCATAGAGCTGACGTAACTAAGCATGTACAATTGTGGGAGAAATGATTTTATTTTCAGTTTAGTGATCAAAATGTGTCTGTTTTGAGAATTTATATCTGCTGTCTATATTTTGCACTATGGCCCCCTTTTACTAAATCGCAATAGCGGTTTTTAGCACAGGGAGCCTATGAGCATCGAGAGCAGTGCAGGGCATTCAGCGCATCTCCCTGCGCTAAAAACCGCTATTGCGATTTAGTAAAAAGGGAGGGGGTATATTTGTCTATTTTTGTATAGTTGTTCCTGAGGTGACATTGCATAAAATCATCTGCCTTGACCTCTTTGGAAACCTGCAGAATATATACGATAATTAACATTTTCTCTGCGTACAGTGTGCTTTGTGGGTTTTTAAAAATTTTTTTATTGTTGGTAGATCATTTTGACTTGGCCATTTTAAAAGTAGCTCGCAAGCCCAAAAAGTGTGGGCACCCTTGCTGTAGAGCCATTTCTTGTATGACTGGATCAGCTATATTTATCTTTTTTTTTTTTTTTTAGTTGTTTAAATTCATGCAGAAATAAATGGCTAGATTGAACCTAATGACTTCATTAACGCCTTTCCCTTTTTTTAACCTCTATACCATTTGAAAGAGGGCAAAAACTTCTTAAATTTAGTAAAAATATTCTGGCACAAGTGTCAAACCTTAAAAAAGGAAGTCATATTGAGCATTGGAAAATAATAATAATAATTAACTAATAAAAATAGTACACATTTAGGGCTCCTTTTACTAAGTTACAATAGTGGTTTTAGCGTGCGCTTAGTGCGCGGAGAATTGCCACATGCGCTAGATGCTAACGCCAGCATTGAGTTTGCGTTAGTTTTCCCACATAGCACAGGGGTTTGCGCACGCTATAAATGCTAGCGCACCTTAGTAAAAGAGGGGGTTAATTTTCCCCACCACCAAATTTCCCCATCCCGCCCCACCCGGCTATTTTTTCATGCCACCCGGCTGGAAAAAATTTCTGGGGAGAACACTGCACTGGCAAGGGAAGAGAAGGACATAGTGGACAGATTAAATGAATTCTTTGCCTTGCTCTTCACTGAGGAAGATGTGGGGGAGATACCAGTGCCAGAAATTGTATTCAATTCTAATGAATCAGAGAAACTCATACAAATCTCTGTAACACTGGATGATGTAATAGGTTTAATTTGACAAATTGAACAGTTGACAAATCGCCTGTACCGGATGGTATACATCCCAGAGTGCTGATAGAATTGAAAAATGAACGTGCAGAGCTATTGTTAGTAATTTGTAATTTTTCTTTAAAAATCAGCACAGTACCAGAAGACTGGAGAGTGGCCAACATGACGCCGATATTTAAAAAGGGTTCCAGAGGAGATCCAGGAAATTATAGACCAGTGAGTCTGACATTGGTGCCGGGCAAAATGATAGAGACTATTATAAAGAACAAAATGGCAGAACATATTGAGAGAAAGTCAACATGGTTTTAGTCAAGGGACATCTTGCCTCAAGAATTTACTGCATTTCTTTGAAGGGATGAATAATAATGTGGATAAAAGTAAACTGGTTGATGCTGTGTATTTGGATTTTCAAAAGGCATTTGACAAAGTACCTCATGAAAGATTTCTGAGGAAATTAGAATGACATAGGATAGGAGGTAATGTCCTATTATGGATTGAAAGTTAGATAACAGAGAGTAGGTTTAATTGGTCAATATTCTCAATGGAGTAGGATAAATAGTGGGGTTCCCCAGGGTCTGTGCTGGGACCGCTGTTTTTTTAACATAATTATCAATGACCCAAAGTCGAAAGAGGATTATGAAAAATTGCAAGAGGACCTTGTTAGACTGGAAGACTGGGCATCAAAATGGCAGATGACATTTAATGTGAGCACGTGCAAAGTGATGCATGTGGGAAAGAAGAACTTGAACTATAGGTTCGTGATGCTGGGTTCCACGCTAGAAGTCACTGCCCAGCAAAAAGGATCTAGGTGTCATTGTTGATGATACATGGAAACCCTCAGCACAATGTGCGGTGGCAGATAAGAAAGCAAATAGAATGTTAGGAATTATCAGGAAAGAAATGGAAAACAAAGATAGAAATGCTTTAATGCCCTTGTAACACTCTATGGTATGGCCACAACTTGAATACCGTGTGCAATTCTGGTTGCTGTATCTCAAAAAAGATATAGCGGAATTAGAAAAGGTACAGAGAAGGGCGACGAGAATGATAAAAGTTTTGGGATGACTTCCCTATGAGGAGAGACTAATGTGGCTAGGGCTCTTCAGCTTGGAGAAGAGACGGCTCAGGTCTGAGTGGAGTGAAAAGGGTAGATGTGAATTGCTTGTCATTATTTCCAAAAATACTAGGACTAGGGGGCATGCGATGAAACTACTAAGTAGTAGATGTAAAACAAATCAGAGAAAATAGTTCTTACACCCAACGTGTAATTAAACTCTGGAACTCGCTGTTAGAGAATGTGGTGAAATCAGTTTGGCTTGGATAATTTCCTAAAAGAGAAGTCCATAGGCCAATGGCTTGGGGAAATCCACTGCTTCTTCCTCGGATAAGCAGAATAAAATCTGTTTTACTACTTGGTACTGGGGACCTGGGTTGGCCAGTGTTGGAAACAGACCTTTGGTCTGTTCCTTTATCTTCTAACTATACTGCCTTATAGGTGCCACCTGCAGCCATAAGGACTACTGGGATGGTAGACAGGTGGGTATAGTAGGTTTGGGGGGAGTTTTGGAAGACTGACCATATATTAGAAGGGGGTATGGTGAGATATACTACAGGCACCTTTTATGTGAAGTTCACAGTAGTGCCCTCTAAGGTGCCCCACTGCTCTACTGGCATTTCTATGTGGCTAGTCCCACTTCCAAATGGTCTGGATTAGGACATTTTGAACTTGGACAGTTTTGTGGTCATAAATGGCAATTAAAAAAAAAAGGAAACTGGATATTTTGCAGTGTTGCTGGTTTCAAAAATACCTGTTTCTCTGCCTCTGACTTTGGAAGTCTTGCGAGAAACATCCAAAGTTGGACTTAGACGTCCTATTGAAAATGTCTCTCCATGTGTGCCCAGGAAATCCTGGAAAGACTTTTCCAGAACTCTGCAAAACCATACATGTTGGTACCACTGAATGTTATCACCCACTTTTGGTCTCTGGAGAAAAAAGGGGAGGCGGCGTTAAGGGATATGCAATGTATTTTCTGTCCTGAGAGAATGGAAATGAGGTAGGGATAGGAGATTCCACGGCGCTCTCTGTATTGAAGAATAGATGGATATAAAGGAACATAAGAATAGCCTTTCTGGGTCAGACCAATGGTCCATCAAGCTCAATAGTCCCTTCTCACAGTGGCCAATCCAGGTCACTAGTACCTGGCCAAAACCCAAGGTGTAGCAATATTCCATGGTACCGATACAGAGCAAGCAACGGCTTCCCCCATGTCTTTCTCAATAACAGACTATGGACTTTTCCTCCAGGAACTTGTCCAAACCTTTCTTAAAACCAGCTACGCTATCCGCTCTTACCACATCCTCTGGCAATGCGTTCCAGAGCTTAACTATTATCTGAGTGAAAAAATTCCTCCTATTGGTTTTAAAAGTATTTTCCTGTAACTTCATCGAGTGTCCCCTAGTCTTTGTAATTTTTGACAGTGTGAAAAATCGATCCACTTGAACCCGTTCTACTCCACTCAGGATTTTGTAGACTTCAGACTTCAATCATATCTCCCCTCAGCCGTCTCTTTTCCAAGCTGAAGAGCCCTAACCGTTTTAGTCTTTCCTCATACAAGAGGAGTTCCATCTCCTTTACCATCTTGGTTGCTCTTCTTTGAACCTTTTCTAGCGCCACTATATCTTTCTTGAGATAAAAAGACCAGAATTGAACGCAATACTCCAAATGAAGTCGCACCATGGAGCGATACAGGGGCATTATGACATTCTTAGTCTTGTTAACCATCCCTTTTTTAGTAATTCCTAGCATCCTGTTTGCTTTTTTGGCCGCTGCTGCACATTGGGCAGAAAGTTTCATTGTATTGTCTACAATGATACCCAGCTCCATTTCTTGGGCGCTAACCCCCAAGGTGGACCCTAGCATCCGGTAACTGTGATTCAGGTTATTCTTCCCAATGTGCATCACTTTGCATTTGTCCACATTAAATTTCTTCTGCCATTTGGACGCCCAGTCTTCCAATTTCCTAAGGTCCGCCTGCAATTTTTCACAATCCGCATGTGTTTTGACAACTTTGAACAGTTTAGTGTCATCTGCAAATTTAATCACCTCACTTGTTCCAATTTCCAGATCATCTATAAATAAATTAAATAGCACCGGTCCCAGTACAGACCCCAGCGGCACTCCACTGTTTACTCTCCTCCATTAAGAAAAATGACCATTTAACCCTACCCTCTGTTTTCTATCCGATAACCAATTCCTTATCCACAACTGAACTTTGCCACCTATCCCATGACTTTTTAATTTTCTCAGGAGCCTTTCGTGAGGAACTTTATCAAAAGCTTTCTGAAAATCTAGATACGAGGAGGCTAAAAGCTTCTGTCTCTTCTACCACAAAACACAAAGACAGTACACAGAGATTTGAAAGTCTAGGTGAGATGTTGATTACATCCTGACCTGTACAGCTTCTGTTTCCATCGTTTTCTTTAGTAACTGAATATCCTCAGCAGTTGGAGTTTCTGTTTCCATTGCGTAGATGACAGGCAGGTGTAAAGGGGCGTAATGCATCGGATACTAGAAGAGGGAAATCCAGAAGGAAGGTTACTGTGCGAGATATAATATACTAAACAGCCCACAAAACAATTTTTAAAATAAATATTTTGTAGTTAAACCACTAATACAGTTTCAGGCATCAACACAAAGAAACAATTGCTTCAAGAACAGCAAGTCATATAATATCACTCCAGGGGCCTGTTATGCACTTAGAAGACCTCCCATATACTGTCAAACTCTAGGAGGAAAGACAGGAGAGGAGAGATACGACAGAGATGTTTAAATACTTACGTGGCATAAATGTGCATAAGTCAATGCTCTTTCAATTCAAAGGAAACTCCAGAATGAGAGGGCATAGAATGAGGTTAAGAGATGATAGGCTCAGGAGTAATCTAAGGAAATACTTTTTTACAGAAAAGGTGGTAGATACGTGGAATAGTCTCACAGCAGAGGTGGTGAATTAAAAAAAGCCTGGGAGAGGCACATGGGATCTCTTAGGGACAGGAGGAGATAGTGGATGCTGCGGATGGGTAGACTGGATGGGCCATGTTTCAACTTCTCAATTGCAGCCACCATAAATTTGGGTCTCATATTTCACGCTTTCATTTCTACTGAAAAGCAATTAGATACTGAGCTGAAGGACCAAATGGGAGCTTTAACTTCCTCAATCCTCTCCTCTCCCCATCCCCTTAGCAAATAGACATTGATAGTAGAAACCCCACCTTCCTGAATTCCTTTCCCACTCATTGCCAGAAGACAAAGATGTGATCACATAACCACTACATATGGAGGTACCTGCCACTCTTGCAGTCTCTCTAGCACAGTGAATTAACATCAGGATCTAACTCTGAGGGGGAAAAACCAGACCATGAATATGCCCTGTAAAAAATTTTGAGCAGAACCTCAGTTATGTGGCAGAGGCACACTTGGCATGCCAGTGTCTTTAAGTTCTGCCCCAACCAGGGGAGAGCCTTGAGGGAGGAGGGACGGCTCTCGCGGAAGCCTCTCCCTTTGGGCTAGGATCCCCTACAAAACTGTGGCACTGGATTCCTGGCTCAACCCCAACAGCTAAAGAGAGTCTCTGGCTGTGCTGCCTGAGCAGCAAGAAGTTATCATGGAGCTCCAGCTGTCAATGCTGGCTCTTCCACGTATATTCAGTACATGCAACCTAATTATATGGTTAGAAAGAAACCCCAAAATGCTATGAATTCTTTAGAAAAGTGACACTGAGAACAAAGGAGAGTAGAACTAACAGTAGATAATATAGCCAGATCAGAATACGAGGAATTTATAGGCTGTCTTTTGCTCTTACTGTGCTTTAACATTAGATGCAAAGGAGTTGTAATTGTTGGAAGCGTGCCCAGCATGCTCTCTGCACTTACCTACTGAAATGTTCTTTTCTACGCATTAATACTATTTCATATCACCTAACGCCACCTCCTGGGAGGCAGTACCTGCCCCCACACTAGCAGCTTAAGTGGAAATGAAGGAGATGATGGAGGTGAGAGAATTTTACTAATAAAAAGAGCATACCAGGACAATTTAAATCTGTGTTCTCAATTAATCCTTAACTGCTAAAGAGAGAAGCTGAAAAATCTTTAAAAATGTCAAATGTTGTTAGGTGCCATCAACTTGTGCTTGAGTCCTAGCAACTTGATGAATTGTGGATCTAAAAAGAAATCGGTTTTGTGCTAGTCCAGAAAGGTCCTCAAGCGTCATCCCCTGGTTTTTCAACATGTCCAGCCATCTGATTGCAGGTCGCCCTCTTAGCCTGGCTCCTTTGATCTTCCCAAACACGATGTCCTTCTCCAGTGAATAAGACAATAAAGGGCTGATTCTATAATAGGTGCCTAACTTAATTGTCAAAATGCTCTTAATAGCCTCAATAATTAGTAAATAAAGGATGCTAGACACCTGTCGCATGGCACTTACTGGGGGATGCACTAAAGTCAGCGATCATCGCTAAACCTGTTTTCACAGCTTTAGTGACGATTGCTGTTACCGACTCAATGTACAAAACAGCCCACCGCATGTTTTTCCTCTCGATCGCCAATTTTCTGATCTGGCCATGCAAATTAGCTAAAACCCCATGCAAAATAGCCAAGTGATTGACATACTAACACCTTTTGGTTATTTTGCATGGGCTTTTAGCGATCGTAAAAAAACAATTGCTCTAGACTGGTCAGTAGCCGTGTTACTGACAGATCTGCCTATTTTTTTTTCATTTTTATTCGATGGCACAGATATTTTGCATGTATTACACATGCAAAATATCTGTCCCATTAAAAAAATGAAAAAAAGTCCCCCATCACCGCCGACAGACCTCCCCAATGACCCCCAAACACAGTCCCCCCCCCCCCCGAACCTAAAATAAATGGCAGGAGGGTTGCCCACTCCCTCCTGCTATCCTGACTGAAACCCTGCCCCCCCTCCCCCCCAACAGCAAAACAGCTGGAAGAATGTCCACTCCCTCCTGCCACTGAAGGCCCCCTCCACAATCCTCCCTCATACTTTAAAAAAAAAAAAAATTAAAATTTTTATTGGTTTTCGAAGAATTTAAACAGAACATAGAACTCAATGAGTACACCTACAATACAAATACAGCTTAACCACAAAGGTCCACAATAGCAAACAAGAACACCATCTTTTCCCCTCCCCAAAACCCCTCCCCCCTCTTGCAGCAATGAAGTCTAAGCAAGATCATACAATTTCCAAGGATTTAAAGTTTCAATTTCTGAGTAACAACAGTCCAGGTGTGTTGAGATGATAAATAATATCCTCGTTGTTTGGCCACATAAATTTCCATTTTCCCCATCAAGACTAATTTCACATGCCATTCACTCAAAGTGGGAACCTGAGTCTGTTTCCAATAAGCCACAATAAGGCATTTAATCGCTGCCAGACCCATATGCAAAAGCCTAGTTTGCCATGTAGTCTCACAGCGATTTGACATCCCTAGTAAACATGTTTGGGGAGCAACAGGAACAGCAATCCCCAACATCAAGGACAAAGACCGCAACACCCCCCAACAAGGGACTATCACCGGGCATTCCCACCAAATATGAAAAAAAGTGCCCATTGCTGCTTGACGCCGCCAACATAGAGCCGACGATTGATGATACATCTATCTAGGGACACAGGCAGCTAATATTGACTCTGACATCTCAAAATTATTGATCGAAATTACAGACATAAAAGAGTTCCGAAAAGAAATAAAAACACTACTGTTCAAAAAATATCTCCCATCAATCTAAACCGCCATCTAATGAGTTCCCAATCAATTCCTTGGGAATAGAATCTCTTTATCCAACCCAAACTAAACACCCCTACTGTCCATATCATCAACATTAATTAACCAACATCATGCAATCATCAAAACAATAAATACACCTCCGCTTATAGGCATATGATGCTACTCTCCACCCGAAGAAACTTGACTCAGCTCATGTAATATCTTTTGTAATCTAGAATATATTGTAATTCTTTATTCTCCACCAGTTGTAAATTGACTCAGTTGCTAGGTAACATCTCCTGTGATATTGAATGTACTGTAATTCTTCACTATTACCTGTAATTAACTCTTCTCCTGTAATGTAATTCTACTGGAAATGCCCAGATATCTTCTTTATTGTAATCCGTTGCTATGTTACATCTGCCGCGATATTGAATGTATTGTAACTCTACACTGTTACTTGTAATCTACTCTTCTCCTGTAATGTAATTCTACTGGAAATGCCCAGATATCATCTTTATTGTAATCCGCCTAGAACCGCAAGGCACAGGCGGAATAGAAATCCCTAATGTAATGTAATGTAACATCCTATGAAGTCTCTCTGGGGTATAATACCACCTACTCAGTACCTTGTAAGCATTTTCCTGTATAAGGGCACAAGTGGAAGCCCTACCCACCTCTCTACATATAAAGTCCCACTCTTTAGCTGTAAATGAACATTGTAAGTCTCTCTCCCATTGAGTTTGGAAACCAAATTTGGGGGACACTCTTCCCTTTAAGTATTGGTAAATTATAGAAATAGGCCTGGGCACCCTCTGTAAAGTCCCCCACAGTTGTTCAGCCTCATCAAGGGATACCTTATCCCAACCGTTCGCCAGTATAAAATGCTCCACCTGAAAATAAGCCAGATAATCCCCTACCCTTACCCCAGGTCGCTGTTGCAATGTCTCAAAAGATATCAGGGTCCCGGATCTAAAAAAATCGCGAAAGTGACACAACCCTATCAGTTCCCACCTCTCAAAAACAGGATTGGTTTTACCCACTCCAAAATTGGGTTCCTCCTGCACAGAAACCAATGTAGAAATGACCCTCCCCTGATTACATTCCCGTTTAATACCAAGCCATAATTTGATCAAATGTAATATATAGGGATTATTGGTCTCCAATTCCCATTGCTGAATAGTCTGTGAGGACCAAAGCCTAGCAGCCAAACTACCCTGAGATACCAAACTTTGCTCCAACTGCATCCCCCACTTGTGAGTACCCTGGTCCCATTCCAATAACATGCGTAACTGTGCCGCCTAATTATACCAGGAAAGGTTTGGTACCTCTTTTCCTCCCCTTGCTCGATCCACCCACATCACCCACTGAGAGAGTTGGGGAGCTCTATTCTGCCAAATAAATTTTTGAAATTTCGCGTGTAACATCTTGAACGTCTGGGATGGTATGGGGATAGGCAAGGTATGGAACAAAAATAACAACTAAGGTAGAATATTCATCTGAATAACAGCAATTTGTCCCCCCCAGGACAGCCAGAGCCCCTGCCATCGTTGAAGATCCAATCTAATTTGGTGAATAATCGGGCCATAATTAACCTCATAAAGACAAGTCAAATCTCTAGGCAAATAAATCCCCAAGTATTTGAGGTTCTTAGGCACCCACTTAAATGGGAACTGGCGTTGAAGCACCAGAACTCTGGCTTCCCCCAGGGTAAGATCCGTCTTATCTAAGTTGATCTTAAAGCCAGACACCAGCCCATATTCTTCAAAAATATCTAATAAAAGGGGGTATTGTTCGTTCCGGATCTTGCAAGTACAAGAGAACATCGTCCGCAAATAATGCAATACGATGTTCCATACCCCCTATCTTAAATCCACACAGAAGGGGATGAATCCGAATCATAATCGCCAAGGGTTCTATAGAAAGTGCAAAAAGCAGTGGGGACAACGGACATCCCTGCCGAGTGCCCCGAGCTATGGAGAAAAATTCCGTATAGGACTGATTAATTCTAATACAAGCTCTAGGGGCAGAGTATAATGCTCTGACCCAGCCAAGAAATGATCCTCCAATACCCAGTTTCCTCATCACTGCCCAAAGAAAGTCCCACGATACCTGGTCAAAGGCTTTCTCCGCGTCCACTGCCATTACCGCTGCTGGATCCCTTCCCTGTTGCACCCTCCACAACAAGTGCAGGGTATGTCTAATATTATCTCCTACCTGTCGTCTTTGGATAAACCCAGACTGGTCCTTATGGATTACTTTAGGTAGCAACCTGCCAAGAAGCAGAGCCAAGACCTTTGCCACAATTTTCGCATCTACATTCAACAGGGAGATAGGTCTATAGGACCCGCAGAGAGTAGGGTCTCTACCAGGTTTCAGTAAAATCATTACCCCTGCCTCACCCATAGTGCCAGGCAAAGAATCCCCCTGATGAACCCCATTGATTAATCGCACCAACAAAGGTCCTAACTGGTCACCAAACGTTTTATAAAAACAGCTCGTGTAACCATCTAAACCTGGAGATTTTCCCGGTTTGGCTCCTCTAATTACCTCCTGAACCTCCCGCAACGTCACCGGTTCGTCAAGCTGTGCTTGATCGTCAGGCAACAGAACCGGCAACGCAACCTTAGCTAAAAAGCTCTCCACCACTCCCTCTTCTGCCCCCCCCTTCCAGGCTATACAATCAAAGATAGAAATCCAAAAAGGAGTTGCCAATATCTTTATCCGGAACCTGACTATTCCCGCACCGGTCTCTTATCTTATCTTTGTAAAGTTATGCTATTGACCTGTTATTGAATATGCACCTCAGTAGGAAACTCCAGAACATCCTCACTTTCACAGCTGACAGCACAACCACAGTAGAGATTCCTCTTGTATATGGCAGTGGGTTATCAGGAGATAAACATTAACTGTAAGAATGCACTGTCTGCCTGGAACAAAGTGCCTGACTCCATACATCAGGCTCCGTTCTCTGGCAGTATTCAAAAATCCAAACTCCAACCCACCAATATCTGTCTTATCATTCCCTCTGTAATTCCCCCTACCTGAGGCATCTTCTTGTCCAGTTTGTCTGTCTTTACTAGATTGTAAGCTCTTTTGAGCAGGGACTGTCTCTTCTGTGTTTTGACGTACAGCACTATAGAAATGATTAGTAGTAGTAGGAATGAGGGGTCAATGTGTTGATGGCTAAATGCATGGCTTCTATAGAGAGATTAATGAGAAAATATTCTGCAACAATGCAGTAAGCTAATTAGATACAAATTTAAAGCAGGGGCATAGCCAGATGCCCAATTTTGGGTGGGCTTGGACCAAAGTCGGATGGGCAGAAGAACACAGCCCCAGAGGTGATCGAGTCTCAAGCTGCCACCCCCTACTCCCCTCAGTCTCAAGCTGCGCTACACCACATACCTTTTAGAAAGCAGGTCTTCAGCTGCAATGAGAAGCGTGTCAGCCTTCCTTCTGACATAACTTCCTGTTTCCGCAGAGGCGGAGTAAGTTAGAAAGAAGGTTGTGGGACTGACATGAGCAGTGTGAATCAGTCGTGCTGCTCACTGCCAGTGAAGATCTGCGGCTTCAGCAGTGGAGCAGCTTGAGACTCCAGAGGGGGGCGGTGGATGTTAAAGGTTACTTGGTTCATAAGTGTGCTGCTTCTGGGTGGGCAGGTCGGGGCCCACTCGTGGCTACATCAGTAATTCAAAGTGTGCAAGGCCAGCCGAAGGGAGACTGTAAGAACTGTGCCTAGTCCTGAGCACATGGCAGAACAGTGAGCAGAGCAGAGACTGTGCTAGCAGGAAGGAGTGGAGAGAGGAGCAGAGAAGGCGGTGCTAGCAGGGGAAGAGGCGAGAGCTAACTCCGCCCATCCCCGACGTCACCAGACAAACTCCCCCCATAAAAGGGGACGAGCCAACGGCAGAGAGTTCACAGTGCAAGGCCAGCCGAAAGGAGACTGTAGGAGCTGTGCCTAGTCCTGAGCACATGGTAGAACAGTCCTGAGCACATGGCAGAACAATGAGCGGAGCAGAGAGTGTGCTAGCAGGAAGGAGTGGAGAGAGGAGCAGAGAAGGCGGTGCTAGCAGGGGAAGAGGCGAGAGCTAACTCCGCCCATTCCCGACATCACCAGCCAAACTCCCCCCATAAAAGGGGACGAGCCAACCGTGCGCAGCCATTCGGCGCGTGGCAAAGGCGAGCGGCCTTAGCGGGAGCGCCTTTGCGAAGAGCCTAATCTTTACCCTATTCTTTAAACTTTATTCTAAACTTTAACCCTAACCCACAGGCAGGCACCCTCTCAAATACCCTAATCTTTCAAACTCTCTCTCTGATCTTTCAATCTCTCACTCTGACTCACAGACAGATATTTCTTCTAACTCTTTAACTTACTCACTATCAGGCAGACCTCAGCTACAACTTGGTTATGGCAGGGAGAACAAGAAGCGCCATGTCTGCAATCAAGACCAACTGTCCGGTAACTGGGGGGACCCAGGGGGCGACCACGGTATGCGTGCAGAAGGAGGAGGACCCAGGACTGTGGAAAGAGGTCTACGTGCAGACCGAGATCATCCCCCTCCCCCCCCTGTTCTCCACAGTCTCTACACAGACAGAGGAGGTCGACCAGCTAGACGGAGTCATCATGCAGGAATTTAGGAATCTCAGGGAGGAGGTGAAACGTCTGAGAAGCATCCGAGAGGATGAGGCCTACATTGACGGAGTCATCCAGGAGCTGTCCCAAATCACCGAGTTGGCCCAAGACATGTCCTCCCTCGAGACACCCAAATCACCAGCTTTGAAACCAACAATTGGGGTACAGGAGATGGCTGGAGACGCTGACTCCTGGCAGCTGGTGACCTCCTCCACGGGCAAACACTGGAGATCCCACCCCCCTCTTTCAATCTCTTCACCCTCTTCTTCTTTTTCTCACCAACAGGGCAGTTTTACATCCACCCCAAAACTCATCCTGAGGAACAGATTCCAGATCCTACAGGTAGAAGATGTCAACAAGGAGCAGGAGTATGCCGACAAGGAGCAGGAGGTAGTCCAGCGCACGGCTCCAACTCCGGGGACAACTGATCGGCTCCCCCCAAAGAAGCACAGAGTAATAGTCATTGGGGACTCTATGCTGAGGGGCACCGAGGGACCAATCTGCAGACCGGATATGCAGTCAAGGGAGGTTTGCTGTCTGCCTGGAGCCAGGGTCTGAGATGTCACCGCCTGTCTTGATAGGCTTCTCAAGCCCCAAGATCACTTCCCCATGGTCCTCATCCACATTGGCACAAACGACACTGCTAAGAACACCCCAGAGAACATAACTAGAGACTTTGGAGCCCTGGGTGAGAGGCTGAAGCAGACAGGAGCGCAGATGGTCTTCTCCTTGATCCTCCCAGTTAGAGGCAAAGGAAGTGCCAGGGATGAGCATATACTGAGCACTAACGAGTGGCTTCAAGGATGGTGCCGGGAAATGAACTTCGGATTCCTGAACCATGGAGAGGCATTGCAAGGACTTCAGGGACCAGACGGACTCCATCTGACCAGCAGGAGTAAGCACATCTTTGGACACCGACTAGCCCGCTTGCTTCGTAGGGCTTTAAACTAGGTAAGTCGGCGGAGGGTACCCACTCAGATACAAGTTCAGTAAGGAACGATCCTGACGAGGTGAGTCGAAACTCCGATTCTAAGTCCAAAGTAAGTGCCCCCATTGCAAACAATTCTCGAGGAGTCACACTACCCCAGGTGGGAAACTCCCCACAGGGACTTAGCAATCACGGGGTATGGAGGGCTATGTATGTTAATGCACACAGTTTAGGCAATAAGATTCTAGAATTAGAGACCGAAATAATGAATGCCGACCTTGACATGGTGGCAATATTCGAAACTTGGTTCACAGACTCTCATGGGTGGGATATGGCTATACCGGGATACAACTTATTTCGTCAGGACAGAGAGGGAAAGTCAGGGGGAGGGGTGGCACTATACATTAAAGAAGACATCAAAACTACCAGAATCACAGATGTCAAGTACACTGGGGAATCCCTCTGGGTGAACCTGGCCAGAGGCAGGGAAAAATGCCTGTATCTCGGTGTAGTATATAGACCTCCAAGACAACTGGAAGACAACGACTCCGAATTCATTTAAGACATAGAGAATATCACTCTACGAGGAGACGCTGTTCTGCTAGGGGACTTCAACATGCCTGACGCAGATTGGAACTCATACTCAGCAACAACCAGCGGCAGCAGGAGACTGTTAACATCCATAAAGGGAGCACGACTGAAACAAATGGTATTGGAACCCACTAGGGCCCAGGCGATCCTGGACCTGGTAATCACCAATGGGGATAGCGTCTTGAAGGTCTCGGTAGGAGATACGCTAGCCTCCAGCGACCACAACATGGTGTGGTTCTACCTCAGGAAAGGTTTCCCTAGATCAAACACGAAAACAAAAGTACTCAACTTCCAAGGCACTGACTTCGAACGCATGGGAGATTTCGTCCACCGGACACTGCAGAACGAAGCTACGACCGATGATGTGGAAGCTATGTGGTCATCTCTGAAATCTACCATACATGAAGCGACAAGCCTCTACATTAAATCAGTACACAAACGGTGGAGAAAAAATAAACCCCAATGGTACTCCGCAGAAATCTCGCACCTCGTTAAGGAGAAGAAAAAAGCATTTATTTCCTACAAACGAACGGAGACTAGGGAAGCTAAACTAGAACATAGGGCGAGGTCTGCAGCGGTCAAAACGGCAGTCAGGGAGGCCAAACTTCGAGTGGAAGAGACTCTGGCAAAGAACATGAAGAAAGGGGACAAATCCTTCTTCAGGTATATTATAGGAAAAAGAACACAGACGGGATAGTACGCTTTAGAAAACCAGATGGGAACTGCGCAGAATCAGATTCCGATAAAGCAGAACTACTGAATGAATACTTCTGCTCGGTCTTCACCTGCGAGGCACCGGGGCACGGTCCGCAGTTGCAGGCAAGGCCCAGCGTGGAAGACCCATTTCAGAATTTCGAGTTCACACCTGGCGACGTCTAGTACGAACTGGCAAGACTCAAGGTGAACAAAGCCATAGGACCGGACAATCTACACCCCAGGGTGCTCAGTGAGCTGCGTGATGTCCTGGCAGAACCGCTATCAGGACTCTTCAATCTCTCCCTAAGTTCGGGGAGAGTCCCCATAGACTGGAAAACAGCTAACATCGTTCCACTGCACTGCAGGGCAGAGGCTGCAAACTACAGACCGGTGAGTCTCATATCAATAGTATGCAAACTCATGGAAACACTAACGTTAAGAAATGCAAGATCATGCACCTCGGCAGCAGAAATCCGTGCAGAACTTACACCTTGAATGGTGAGACCTTAGCTAGAACTTCAACAGAACGAGACTTGGGAGTGATCATCAGTGCAGACATGAAAACTGCTGATCATGTGGAGAAGGCATCATCTAAGGCAAGACAGTTGTTAGGTTGCATCCGCAGGAGTTTCGTCAGCCGGAAGCCATAATGCCATTATACAGAACCATGGTGAGGCCTCATTTGGAATACTGTTCTGGAGGCCACACTACTGAAAAGATGTGCTGAGAGTAGAGTCGGTGCAACGGATGGCCACCAGGATGGTCTTGGGGCTCAAGAATCTATCGTTTGAGGAAAGGCTGAAAAATTTGCGGCTGTATTCACTCGAAGAATGTAGGGAGAGAGGAGACATGATCGAGACGTTTAAGTATATTACCGGCCGTATCGAGATGGAAGAAGAGATTCTCTTTCTCGGACCCTTGGACGCCAATTGGATACGATCATGAACGAGGAGAATCTACGAGATACGCGTCAACATGGATTTACTAAGGGGAGGTCCTGCCAATCTAACCTAATCAGCTTCTTTGACTGGGTGACAGGGAAGCTGGATGTTGGGGAGTCCCTAGACATCGTATACTTGGACTTTAGCAAAGCATTCGATAGCGTACCACACCACAGGTTGTTGAACAAGATGAGCTCTATAGGATTAGGAGACACGTTGACAGCATGGGTTAGGGACTGGCTTGGAGGTAGGCTTCAGAAGGTGGTGGTAAACGGTACCCCCTCCGAAACGATGGAGGTGATCAGTGGAGTGCCGCAGGGCTCGGTCTTGGGCCCAATCCTATTCAACATCTTCATAAGGGACTTGGCTGAGGGACTTCAAGGTAAAATAGCGCTATTCGCCGATGACGCCAAAATATGCAATGTAGTAGGCAGGAACACGTCAGACCAAAGCACAGGGCCGGACGGAAACTCAATGCCCGACAGTATGGTGCACGATCTACTCCTACTGGAGCTCTGGTCCAGGACCTGGCAACTCAGTTTCAATACCGAAAAATGTAAAGTCATGCACCCTGGCAGCCAAAATCCATGCAAGACTTACACCTTTAATGGTAAAATCCTACTAAGGACTGTAGCAGAACGTGACTTAGGGGTGATCATCAGTGAGGACATGAAGACTGCCAAGCAAGTGGAGAAAGCTTCATCTAAGGCTAGACAAATCATAGGTTGTATATGTAGGGGTTTTTTCAGCCGAAGCCCGAAGTCATTATGCCATATCCATGGTGAGACCCCCACCTGGAGTACTGTGTACAATTTTGGAGGCCGCATTACCGCAAAGATGTGCTGAGACTTGAGTCGGTATGAGGAAAGGCTGAAAAAACTGCAGCTATACTCACTCGAGGAACGCAGAGAGAGGGGAGACATGATCAAGACATTCAAATATCTCACGGGCCATATCGAGGTGGAAGAGGACATCTTCTTTTTCAAAGGCCCCACGGCAACAAGAGGGCGGGAAACTACACGGTGACACCAGGAAATACTTCTTCACCGAGACGGTGGTTGATCACTGGAATGATCTTCCACTGCAGGTGGTCGAGGCCAGCAGCGTGCCTGATTTTAAGTCAAAATGGGATCACCACGTGGGATCTCTTCACAGAGAAAGGAAGGGGAGAGTTATTGGGGTGGGCAGACTTGGTGGGCTGTGGCCCTTATCTGCCGTCTATTTCTATGTTTCTATGACCCTCAGCCACAAGAGGGCATCTGCTCAAACTCAGGGAAGGGAAATTTCATGGCGACACCAGGAAATATTTCTTCACCGAGAGAGTGGTTGATCCTTGGAATGAGCTCCCGGTGCAGGTGATCGAAGCAAACAGCGTGCAAGAATTTAAGACAAATGGGATGCCCTTGTGTGATCCCTTAGAGCACAGGTGTCAAAGTCGGTCCTCGAGGGCCGGAATCCAGTCGGGTTTTCAGGATTTCCCCAATGAATATGCATGAGATCTATGTGCATGCACTGCTTTCAATGCATATTCATTGGGGAAATCCTGAAAACCCGACTGGATTACGGCCCTCGAGGAGGGACTTTGACACCCCTGCCTTAGAGGGTTAAGCCAAGGGAACCTGTCACCAGGAGTGGGATCCCTAGGATAGTAGACTTGGGGGTGGGTCAGTAGAGTGGGCAGACCTGATGGGTTATGGCCCTTATCTGCCGTCATCTTCTATGTTTCTAAGCATTAATCAGCCGAAAACCTGAAGTTGTGATGCCGTTGTACAGGTCCATGGTGAGACCTCATCTGGAATATTGTGTTCAATTTTAGAGGCCAAATTATCAAAAGGATAAGCTGAGAATAGAGTCGGTTCAGTGAATGGCCACTAGGATGGTCTCAGGACTCAAGGATCTCCCATATGAAGAACGCCTAGGTAAGTTGCAGTTATACTCTCTCGAGGAACGCAGAGAGAGGGGAGACATGATAGAGACGTTGAAATACGTTACTGGCCGTATTGAGGTGGAAGAAGACATCTTTTTCCTTACAGGACCTACGGTAATAAGAAGGCATCCATTAAAAATCAAGGGTGGGAGATTTCATGGTGATATTAGGAAGTATTTCTTCACTGAAAGGGTGGTTGATCATTGGAATGATCTTCCACTTCAGGTAGTAGAGGCCAGCAATGTGCTCGATTTTAAGAAAAGATGGGATAAACATGTGGGTTCACTTCGAGGAAGTGCTTAAGGGGGAGGATTCTTGAGTGGGCAGACTCCCTTTTCTGCTGTCATATTCTATGTTTCTATGTTTCTAACATACAAAAGTTCCTTAGTAAGGGCAGCTTCATTGGACGCGCATCCAAAGTAAATGAAAAAGCTCGCACACACCTGCGCATAAATATTAGCCTCAAAAACTTCTTGCACATACAATTTTTGTATAAACTACTTAGGTCTAAGTGGTGTATCTATGTCATACATGCACAAATTATAAAAACAAAAACAATATCATAACAAATAAATAGTGAACGAAATATCATAAAATTTTATGGGGCTCATAATAAAAAATAAAAAAAAAAAACCATCTAAAAAGTGGCCTAAATAGGTACTTGGACGATCAAAAAGCCTGATCGTCCAAGTACCCATAATCAAAGCTGGTTTTAGACATATCTAAAACCAGCTTAGGCCTTTCCCCTGCCTCTAAACTCTTAGAGCGAAAAGAGGCGTTTTTAGAGGAGGGGAAAGGGCGGGCGGGAGGTGGGCCGACCTAGACGTGCAGAAGGTATAACCAAAACTTTAGACAGGTTGCCTAGTCGGCACTTATACGTTTTGACTTAGACCAAGTCAAAACAGGTATAAGTGTCGAAAAAGGGGCCGCTGAGCTGATGGCAGCTGGCGTGATCAGCTCAGTGGTCCGGCAACTTACCCACCCCCCACCGCATCCATCAGGGCAGGAGAGATGCCTCATCCCCCTGACGCAATAGCGATACCATCAAGTGCCTCCAAGCGTGGCACTTGGGATTGCTAAAGCGATCCACCCCCCCCTACATCGATCGGCCAGCAGAGAGCCCAAGCTCTCCTGGCCCCGCCGAGTACGATCGGGGCAATAGGGAGCCCAAGCCCTCTTGCCCCGCGGCACCCCGACCTTCCCCGACTCGATGGGGCAAGAGGGAGCCCAAGCCCTCTTGCCCCGCAGCACCCCGACCTTCCCTGACTACAATCAGGGCAAGAGGAAGCCCAAGCCCTCTTGCCCCGGCGATCCTGGAACCCTCCCCCTGCCGATAACGATCGGGCCAGGAGGGAGCCCAAGCCCTCCTGGCCACGTGACCGCCCCCTAGAAGATCGGGCAAGAGGGAGCCCATCCCCTCCTGCACAGGCAAACCCCCTACCCCCACTAAAATACAGGCAGGAGGTATCCCAGGCCCTCCTGCTCTTGAAGCACCCCCCCTCCCAAGCTCACCCCCCCCGAAGCCCCAATCGCCCCCCCGCCGACCCACAAGACCCCCCTGCTGACCCCTCGATCCCCCACACCCCTAATCCCCCCCTGTACCTTGAAATCGTTGGCCGGACGGATGGATGCCAAGCCCCCCCGTCCGGCAGGCCAACCATCCCAGGAATGGGGCCGGATTAGCCCAGGCGGCTCAAACCCCGCCCACAGGTGGAGCCTTAGGCGCCTGGGCCACCTGGAATAGGCCCATGAGCCTTACACCCCTCCTGTGGGCGGGGCTTTAGGCATATGGACCCAACCCGGCCCATGTGCATAAGGCCCCACCCAAAGGAGGTGCCTAAGGCTCCTGGGCCTATTCCAGTTGGCCCAGGTGCCTCAGTCCCTGGGCCAACCCTGTGGGCAGGGTTTGAGCCATTCCTGGGATGGCTGGTATGCTGGATGGGCGGGCTTGGCACCCGTCCGTCCGTCCAATGATTTCAAGGTATGGGGGATTGGAGGTAGAGGGGATCAAGGAGTTGGCAGGGGGGGTCTCACGGGTCGGCAAGCGTGGGAGGGGGGGTGTCAAGGGCCTGGGATCCCTCCTGCCCGATCTTCTAGGGGGGGGGGTCGCATGGCCAGGAGGGCTTGGGCTCCCTCCTGGCTCAATCGTTATCGGCAGGGGGAGGGTTCCAGGATCACCGGGGCAAGAGGGCTTGGGCTCCCTCTTGCCCCCATCAAGTCGGGGAAGGTCAGGGTGCCACGTGGCAAGAGGGCTTGGACTCCCTCTTGCCCCATCGAGTCGGGGAAGATCGGGGTGCCTTGGGGCAAGAGGGCTTGGGCTCCTTCTTGCCCCGATCGTACTCAGTGGGGCCAGGAGGGCTTGGGCTCTCTCCTGGCCTGATCGTTGTAGGGGGGGGTTGGATTCTGTAACCAGTGTTGTTTTTGACAGACACCGGTTACAGAATCCAGCTTTTAGGCGAAGGACTGGCTCCTCCTTCGCCTAAAAGCCCTTGTTTTGGGCGTTTGGGACTTAGGCTTTTTGGGGGTTGATTATATGGTTTAAGTTTAGACGTAGTGGTGGTCTGGGCGTTTAAACAGTTGAACGTAGAGGCAGGCCATTATCAAAAAAACCCTCCTTTTGGACTTTTTTTTTTTTATAATGGACATTTTCCCTGCTTCTACTTTCAATGTTTAGGGCCTTAGGCCAAAAGGGGACTTAGATGTTTTTTTTGATTATGCCCCTTCACAAGTTCAAGTCATTCTTTCTTGATCTTCCCTTAAGATTAAATACCAATCAAAAGCCCACTGAACTTAGAGAAAAGCATCTACAAATAACTGTGTTTTAAATAACTTCTTGAATGACATATGATCCAGACATAATCTCATCATTCCTGGCATGGCGGTCCTCCGGTTCTGTCTCTTTGAAGTTGCAGGTACTTGCTATGGTCAAAGCAGTGAATTGCTCATATTTTGTGCACATCTAATGGACTCGTTACCATTCCTTTTCAGTTCGTTTTAAGTTAAGTTACACACATACACTTCACGGTATCGGCCCCAGAGACAGGTTTACAAGCTAAGGGAGGGAAAAAGGAGAACAAGACACTTTACCTGGGGATTTAGTCGAGCAAGTTCTTCAACCTTGTGCCACATCTCTTCTCTCTCTTTTAATTTAAAGCGCCCTCTAGAAGTGAAGATTAAAAAGAATTCTCTAAATGAGGGAATTAGGAGGTTTTGAAGTTTTGACACTCCCCTGGTCAATTTTGGCGTTTTAGTTTTACCACCAATGTGGACAACACAGGACTCTTAACCCAGTGAGATTCAACATCAACTCAGCTAGTCTATAAAAATCTAAGTGGCTTACAATCTTACGCAGGTGGGGTGGTGAAGGCTGGAAGGGGCCCTTTTGCCATACTGCACACCCTTGCCTAGGTCTTTCCTGCATGCTGAGGCAAACTGGTCTATTTTCTGGATAATTTTCCCATTAATGTGTGCTCCTGCCACACCTATTTTGTAAGTAGAAAGAGCTCACGAGCTAACCCTGTATTTGTGCTACTACCCTTTACCCCGGAGCTAAAACTAAAGTTTCTTTTTTCTGCTCATGGGAACTGTGCGCAGAGTGCAAAATTCCCATGGGGTGCCTGCAGTAAGCAAGTGGCTAGAAAAAGGGCCCCTATGTCTCTCTCTTAAGCAATTGCTCAGAAGTTTGTAAACGTTAATAATGGGAACAGTATTTTTTCTTCTATTTTGATGGAACATTTTTTTTTTTTTTTTAAATTATCTTCAAGTTCTGTTTGGACCTTTGAATTCCTCGATATCCAGCCAGTGATATTAGTGTTGCTATAAACATTTCCCATTGCTGGCTGAATTAGTCCCCAACATTTAGTGCTGGTTGGGCACCAGAATGAAATACTGGGGACTAAGTGTATGCTGGCAGGCTTCCAGGGCTTATGCTGGCCTTGCCGATATTCAGCTGAGACCAGATAGGCAAGTTATTCGGCCCCGGCTGAACACTGAGCCAGGACCACATACCTATTTTCTTTCCAAAACCCTCTCTTGACCCTGCTGCAGATCTTTCAAATCTCCGCTCCCATTCCTTTGTCATGTGCCAAGACTTTGCACCCACCCTGCAACTTACTTAGTCGTTCTTCGTAAGGGACATCCTTGAGCCCTGAGACCATCTTGGTGGCCAATCGTTGAACCAATTCCATTCTTAGCACATCTTTCCGATACTGTGGCCTCCAAAACTGTACACAGTACTCCAGATGTGGTTTCACCAAGCCCGAGCTGATGATGCAGTTGTACAGGTCCATGGTTAGACCACATCTGGAGTACTGTGTACAGTTTTGGAGGCCACACTATCGAAAAGATGTGCTAAGAATGGAATCGGTTCAATGATTGGCCACCAAGATGGTCTCAGGGCTCAAGGATGTCCCTTACGAAGAACGACTAAGTAAGTTGCACCTTTACTCTCTCGAAGAACGCAGAGAGAGGGGTGACATGATAGAGACGTTCAAATACGTTACTGGCCGCATTGCGGTGGAAGAAGATATCTTCTTCCTTACAGGCCCTACGGCGACAAGGGGGCATCCGCTGAAAATCAGGGGCGGGAGTTTCCAAGGTGACACTAGGAAGTACTTCTTCCCCGAAAGGGTGGTCGACCGTTGGAATGATCTTCCACTTCAGGTAGTTGAGGCCAGTAACGTGACTGACTTTAAGATCAAATGGGATCAACACGTGGGCTCACTTCAAAGAGGTACTTAAGGGGAGGGTTATTTGAGTGGGCAGACTTGTTGGGCTGTGGGCCCTTTTCTGCCGTCATGTTCTATGTTTCTATGTTTCTACCCTCCACCTCTTGATGACCAGATAGGCTCCCCGGGGCCTACTTGTGTACCTGGTGGTCCAGGTTGAAAAGGTGACGGTGAAAGCTAGAAGGATGCTAGGGTGCATAGGGAGAGGTATGGCCAGTAGGAAAAAGGAGGTATTCATGCCCTTGTATAAAACTTTGGTGAGACCTCATTTAGAATATTGTGTACAATTCTGGAGATCTTCAAAAAGATATAAACAGGATGGAGTCTGAGGAAGGCTACTAAAATGGTGCATAGTTTTCGTCATAAGGCGTATGGAGACAGACTTAAAGATCTCAATCTGTATACTTTGGAGGAATGGCATGAGAGGGGAGATATAATAGAAATGTTTAAATACCTATGTGGCGTAAATGTGCATGAGTCGAGTCTCTTTCAATTGAAAGGAAGTGCTGGAATGAGAGAGCATAGGATAAAGTTAAGAAGTGATAGGCTCCGTAGTAATCTAAGGAGATACGTTTTTACAGAAAGGGTGGTAGATGCGTGGAACAGTCTCCCGGAAGAGGTGGTGGAGACAGAGATTGTGTCTGAATTCAAGAAAGCCTGGGATAGGAACGTGGGATCTCTTAAAGAGAGGAAGAGATAATGGTTACTGTGGACAGGCCATTTGGCCTTTATCTGCCATCATGTTTCTATGAGTGCAACCCCTCACTCTTGCCCCCTTGCAGCAGCAATCGAAAATGGAACTACAGGAAGTACCACAAGCTGCTGCTGGAGGTTGCAACATCCATTTTGGATTGCTGCCTCAAAGGGGCAAGAACGCAGGGCCTGCAATCTTGCCCTGAAGACCCCTCCTGGACCAGCAGGTACACAGGTAGACTCTGGGTGTGGGGGGAAGCCTACCTGGACCTGGATGTAAATATCATTGTATTCATGCAGGATCACAATTTTATGACAGTTGAATATCGCCATGTCACCCTGCAGGCTTATCTTCCCCAAGCCGTATCATCAAAATGATCCTGCACGAATACAGTGAGAGATATTCCCCTGAAGAAGCCGTGTGCGAAACAGATGCAATCCATAAGGATAATAAAGATAAGTGCTGTTATTTACAATATATTAATATGAGCAGTTATATTTGATGGGACTGAATAATTTGCATTTAAGAAGAAACTGATTCAAGAAATATTTGTAAATTGATCAAGTGATGGGAGTAACTAAAGTTGGGTAGAACAGTTCTGCAGAATAGTGTTCATTGGCACAGGCTGTCCCACTTACTGAGGTCTTTTTTCCTCCTTTAATTAACCTGCCCCTCGGAGACTTTAATCTACACCTAGAAGACCACACCTCAAAACAAGTCGAAGATCTACTCTCATACCTCAATGCACTTTCCACCAAATCCTTAATCCCCAATCCATGCATGAAAAAGGCCACCAACTTGATATTGCAGCATACACAGCCCAAAACTCTAATACACCAGACATCCACATCTCCAACGGTACCTGGCACCCCTCCCTCTGGTCAGACCACCACAAATATGCCTTCAATATCAACTGGACACAAAGCAACAACAAACCTGAACCTCACAAAACCTCCTACAAAACCCGTCAAAAAATCGAACCAACCACATTCTGGGACAAAATAGACCCCGCTGTAGACACTATAGACTCAACAGATCCTATAGAATTTATACACCACTGGCGAACCTTAAGCGAAACAACACTGAATAAATTAGCCCCATTAAAACCTAAAAACAGAATTTGCAGGCCTTCCGACTAATGGTTCGACACCGAACTACTACAACTAAAAAGGCGCTGTAGACAACTCGAAAGAGCTTGGAAAAAACAGAACCAGGATCAAACCAAAGTCGAATGGAGAAACCTAATCAAACAATACAAGATCAAACTTAATGAAAAACGGAAACCTACCACTCCAAACTAGTTGGCACAGCAACCTCAGACACTAAAATGCTCTTCAAACTTGTAAAGAACCTCACTGACACCAAACTTCTCTTAGCCACCCAAGGAAACCACCCACCAACAGCCTCCCAACTAGCTGACCACTACAAAAGCAAGATCACCACAATCAGATCCACCTTCAACAACTCATCAACATACCTTGATGAGATCATAACAAAACCTACAACAGAAGACCCCATAGCAGCAGACAGGACCTGGACCACCTTCCCACTAGTTCAATGGTCTGACATGGACCGTCTCTACAAAAAATATAGCAAAGCATCATGTCACTTGAATAACTGTCCCTCATATCTCCTAACAAACGCCACTCCTAAATTCAGAGCCAACCTCATGTAATGGATTCAAACCACACTCACGGAAGGTCAATTCCCACCTGAACTAGGTGAAATTATAATCACCCCTCTGTTGAAAGATCTCAAAGGCCCAATAGACACCCCCTCTAACTACAGACCCATCGCCTCAATCCCACTATACGTTAAAATAATAGAAGGACTAGTAGCACAATACCTCACCAATTACCTAGAAGACCACAACATACTTCACCCCTCTCAATCAGGATTCAGATCCAGTTATAGCACAGAGACATTATTAGCAATGCTACTAGATACAGCTAGACAGCACCTTAGTAAAGGAAGAAGAATGTTGCTAATTCAATTCGATCTCTCAGCGGCATTCGACCTGGTTGACCACACCATACTGCTTCAGATACTTTATGCCATAGGGATCTCAGGAGTAGTATACAACTGGTTCCAAGAATTCCTAAAAACAAGAACCTACAAAGTCAAGTCAAACGACCACAAATCGGACCCCTGGTCTAACCCCTGTGGAGTCCCACAAGGATCACCGTTGTCGCCTATGCTTTTCAACCTCTTCTTATCATCCCTCGGCATCACCCTAGATACCCTAAACGTAACATCTTTCAGCTACGCTGATGATATATCCATACTACTCCCCTTCGACATCCAAGACCTCACCTCGTTAGGCAACCTAAAAACAACACTGGAAGCAGTGGAAGAATGGATGCTAGACCACAAACTGAAATTAAACTCGGACAAAACAAAATTCCTACTACTTGAAAAGGACAAAACCCCATCCATAACAGAACTAGAAATAAACGCCACCAAATATCCCATACAGCCCTCTCTCAAAATCCTTGGAGTGTCGATAGATAGATGCTGCACAATGCAGATCCAAATCAACAAAACCACTCAAAAAGCATTTTTCACCATACGCAACTTACGAAAAATAAGAAAATTCTTCGAAAAAGATCACTACAGGATCATAGTCCAATCTCTTGTCCTGAGACTAGTGGACTATTGCAATATCCTCTACATTCCTTGCCCCACAATCTTGATAAACCAACTACAGACCATTCAAAACGTAGCCCTCAGGCTGATCTATTCACTCGGAAAATTTGACCATATCACCAATACCTACCTAGACTCACACTGGCTACCGATACAAGCTCGAATCCAATTCAAATTCCACTGTCTCTTATTCAAATCAACAAAGGGAGCTGTACCCACCTATCTCAACAACCGGCTAAATCATAACAGCATATCCAGACCAAGAAGAACCCAGACCCTATTCTCCTACCCACCACTTAAGGGAACTCAGCGCAAAAAAATGTACGACGGCCTCCTAGCGACGCAGGCAGCGAAGCTGGACCCCTCCATCCTCAACCTGCTGACAACTACATAGAAACATAGAAATTGACGGCAGAAAAGGGCTATAGCCCATCGAGTCTGCCCATGCCAATGACCCTGACTTTTACTCCCCTATTGATCCCATGTGAATATCCCATTTTCTCTTAAAATCTGACACGCTGTTGGCCTCAATCACTTGCTGAGGCAGCTCGTTCCAATGATCGACCACCCTTTCGGTGAAGAAGTACTTTCTAGCATCACCTTGAAATTTCCCTCCCCTGATTTTCAGCGAGTGTCCTCTGGTAATCGAGGGCCCTGTAAGACTGAAGATATCATCTTCATCTCTATACGCCCCGTGATATACTTAAAGGTCTCAATCATGTCCCCCCTCTCTCTTCGCTCCTCCAGTGAGTACATCCGCAGTTTTTTTAGTGACTTTAAATCATTCTGAAAAGAAATCAAAACTCTGCTTTTCAAAAAAACTATACAACCTTCTTATCCCCCCCCTCGCTTCCTCCGCCCTCCATGCAAACTACCAGCTAACCTCCTCCCTTCTACTTTTATCCCTCTTTTGACCCTTTCAAGAAACCAACCCTAAACCTCTTCTTCCCTTTTAGTGATCCTAAACTCTCCCCCTTACCTTACTATTTAACGCCCCTAATCTGTAATTCCCTTGCATCCACTATATAAGTGTCCCCTGCATCTACTGTGTAATCATCCCCTAAATGGCAACTTCCTGGCAATGTCCAGCTATCTTATACTGTAAATAGTAACTTCCTGGAAAGGTCCAGCAATCTTATACTATAAATTGTAACTTCCTGGAAATGTCCAGCTATCTTATACTGTTGTTTGTAACTTCCTGGAAATGTCCAGCTATCTTACACTGTAATCTGCCTAGAACTGCAAGGTACAGGCAGAATAGAAGTCACTAATCTAATGTAATGTAATAAATTATTAATTTTTGGTCCTATGTGGTGATTACGGGATGCCAGATGATTACCCACTATAACATTTTGCTGACCTACAAGTCTGTTTATTCTGCTGCCCCTCTCCTCTCTCCCAGAGAACTCCGTTCCTCAGATAAGCTGCTCTTAGCTTTACCCTTCTCTACCACTGCCAATTCCAGACTTCGTTCCTTTTATCTAGTTGCCTCCTATGCCTGGAATAAACTATCTATGTTTGTCCACCTCGTCCCTTCCCTTCCCTTGTTTAAAAGCAGAATGAAAACTAATCTTTTTGATTTAGCCTTCAGTTCAGAAATCTACTCCCCATTGCCCTCCACCTTAGCCAGCAGATTCCATGCCCCCTAATTGTATCCCCACCCTGGCATCCTGTTTGCCTGTCTTGTCTGTTTAGATAGTAAGCTCCTTAGAAACATAGAAGATGACGGCAGAAAAGGGCTACAGCCCATCAAGTCTGCCCACTCTGCTTACCCACCCCCTGTCTATGCCCTAATGACCCAATTTTCTTATCTTGACCCTAGTAGGGATCCCACATGGGTATCCCATTTATTCTTAAAGTCTGACACGCTGTCTGCCTCGATCACCTGCACTGGAAGCTTGTTCCAATGATCAACCACTCTCTCTGTGAAGAAATACTTTCTGGTGTCGCCATGAAATTTTCCGCACCTGAGTTTGAGCGGGTGTCCTCTTGTGGCTGAGGGTCCCTTGAGAAAGAAAATATCATCTTCCACTTCGACACGTCCTGTGAGGTACTTAAATATTTCGATCATGTCTCCCCTCTCCCTACGTTCCTCGAGAGTGTAGAGCTGCAATTTGTTCAGTCTCTCTTCGTACGAGAGACCCTTGAGCCCCGAGATCATCCTGGTGGCCGTCCGCTGAACCGATTCAATTCTGCGCACATCTTTACTGTCATGTGGCCTCCAGAATTGCACACAGTACTCCAGATGAGGTCTCACCATGGCCCTGTACAACGGCACTATGACTTCAGGCTTTCGGCTGACGAAACTTCTATTGATACAACACAATATCTGCCTTGCCTTAGATGAAGCCTTCTCCACTTGATTGGCAGTTTTCATGTCTGCACTGATGATTACTCCTAAATCTCGTTCTGCTGAAGTCCTAGTTAAAGTTTCTCCGTTCAAGAAGTACATCCTGCATGGATTTCCGCTTCCGATGTGCATGACCTTACATTTCTTAGCATTGAAGCCTAGCTGCCATTTTGAGGACCAACTTTCCAATGTAAGCAGGTCCAGCGCCATATAATTCTGTAAACTGCATTCACTTACTATATTACATAGTTTGGCGTCATCGGCGAATAGTGTTATTTTACCTTGAAGCCCTTGAGTCAGATTCCTTATGAATATGTTGAAAAGGAGTGGACCCAGGACCGAGCCCTGCGGCACTCCACTGGTCACCTTCGATGTTTTAGAGAGGGTACCATTAACCACCACCCTCTGAAGTCTGCCACTGAGCCAATCATTGACCCATGCAGTTAGTGTCTCTCCTAACCCCATCTTGCTTAGCAGCCTGCGGTGTGGAACACTGTGAAAAGCTTTACTGAAGTCCAGGTACACGACGTCCAAAGACTCTCCCAAGTCCAACTTTCTTGTTACCCAGTCAAAGAAGCTGATGAGATTGGATTGGCAGGACCTACCCTTGGTGAATCCATGCTGACTGGGATCCCGAAGATTCCCTTCATTCAAGATCGTGTCCAATTTGCTTTTAATTAGTGTTTCCATGAGTTTGCACACTATTGATGTGAGACTCACCGGTCTATAATTCGCAACCTCTGCCCTGCAACCCTTTTTATGCAGAGGAACGACATTAGCTAATTTCCAGTCCAGGGGAACTTTCCCCTTACTTAGGGAGAGATTGAATAGCTCAGCCAACGGTTTCGCCAGGACATCGCTCAATTCTCTGAGCACTCTTGGGTGCAAATTGTCTGGTCCCATGGCTTTGTTCACCTTGAGTCTTGCCAGTTCACTGTAAACTTCACCTGGTGTGAACTCAAAATTCTGAAACGGGTCTTCTGTGCTTTGTGTTGCCTTCAACTGCGGACCGTGTCCCGGTGCCTCACAGGTGAAGACTGAGCAGAAGTATTCATTCAGTAGTTCGGCTTTATCGGAATCTGCTTCCACGTAACTTCTGTCCGATCTTCTAAGGCGTACTATCCCGCCTGTGTTCCTTTTTCTGTCACTAATATACCTGAAGAAGGATTTGTCCCCCTTTTTAATGTTTTTTGCCAGAATTTCTTCCACTCAAAGTTTTGCCTCCCTAACTGCCATTTTGACCGCTGTAGACCTGGTCCTATATTCTACCTTTGCCTCTCGTTTCTCCATGCGCTTGTAGGAGAGAAACGCTTTTTTCTTCTCCTTAATGAGGTGCGAGATCTCCGCGGTGAACCATTGGGGTTTATTGTTTCTTTGTCGTTTATTTACTGATTTTATGAAGCGGCTAGTTGCTTCATGTATGGTTGATTTCAGTGTTAACCACTTAGCTTCTACATCATCGGTCTCCGCTTGGTCCTGCAGCGTCCGATGGACGAAATCTCCCATGCGTGCGAAGTCTGTGCCCCGGAAATTGAGTACCTTTGTTTTCATGTTTGATCTAGGGAAGCCTTTCCTAAGGTTGAACCATACTATGTTGTGGTTGCTGGAGGCTAGCGGATCTCCTACTGAGACCTCTGAGACACTTTCCCTGTTGGTGAGTACCAGGTTGAGGATCGCCTGGGCCCTAGTGGGCTCCGTTACCATTTGTTTGAGACGTGCTCCCTTTATGGAGGTTAAGAGCCTCCTTCTACCGCTGGTTGTCGCTGAAAATGAGTTCCAGTCTGCATCAGGCATATTGAAGTCCCCTAGCAGTACAGCTTCTCCTCGTAGAGTGATATTCTCTATGTCTTCAATTAATTCTGCGTCCATGTCTTCCAGTTGTCTTGGGGTCTTGGGGGTCTGTATACCACACCTAGATACAGGCATTTTTATCTGCCTCTTGCCAGGTTTACCCAGAGGGACTCCCCGGTGTACTTGACATCTGTGATCCTGGTGGTTTTGATGTCCTCTTTAATGTATAGAGCTACCCCCCCTCCTAACCTGCCCTCTCTGTCCTGACGAAGTAGATTGTAGCCCGGTATAGCCCATATCCCACCCCCATGTGAGTCCGTGAACCAAGTTTCAGATATTGCCACCACATCTAGGGTCGGCATTCCTTATTTCAGCCTCTAATTCTAGAATTTTGTTACCTAAACTGTGTGCATTGACTTACATGGCCCTCCATATCTTGTGTTTGCTAAGTCCCTGTGAGGCGTATCCTACCCGAGTCGGTGTGACTCCTAAAGAACTGTTTGCAATGTGGGTACTTACCTTGGACATGGAAGCGGGAGTTTCAACTCACCTCATCAGGATAAGTCCTTTCTGCACTCAAGCCCAATACTGGATTGGGTGGGCTATTTGGCCCTTATCTGCTATCATGTTTTTCTGTTTCTCAGTACACTCCTTAATAACTAGCCAAAAATATAACATACTCCTTTTATAAAAATTGCCATATTGGGACAGACTGAAGCTCCATCAAGCCCAGTATCCTGTTTCCAACAGTGGCCAACCCAGGTCCAAAATACCTAGCTAGATCCTAAGTAGCAAAACAGATTCTATGCTTCTTATCCTAGGAATAAGCAGTGGATTTCCCCAAGCCATCTCAGTAATGGCCTTATGGACTTCTCTTTTAGGAAATTATCCAAACCTTTTTTAAACACCGCTACGCTAACTAATTTCACCACATTCTCTGGCAACAAATTCCAGTTTAATTATATGTTGTATGAAGAAATATTTTCTCCGCTTTGTTTTAAATCTACTACTTAGTAGCTTCATCGCATGTCCCCTAGTCCTAGAATTTTGGAAAGAGTGAACAAGCGATTCATATCTACTCTTTCCACTCCACTCATTATTTTTAGACCTCTTATCTTATCACTCTCAGACATCTCTTCTCCAAGCTGAAAAGCCCTAACCAGTTTAGCCTCTCCTCATAGAAAAGTTGTCCCATCCATTTTATCATTTTTTTCACCCTTCTTTGTACCTTTCCTAATTCCGCTATATCTTTTTTGAGATATGGCGACCAGAACTGCACATATTTGAGGCCATACCATAGAGCGATACAAGAGCATTATTACATTTTCATCTTTGTTTTCCATTCCTTTCCTGATAATTCCTAACATTCTATTTGCTTTCTTAGCAGCCACCGAACATTGAGCTGAGGGTTTCAACGTATCCTCAACAATGACACCTAGATCCTTTTCCTGGGCAGTGACTCCTAACACAGAACCCAACATCACATAGCTATAGTTTGGGTTCCTCTTTCCCACATGCATCACTTTGCACTTGCTCACATTAAACGTCATCTGCCATGTTGATTCCCAGTCTTCCAAGTTTCCAAGTTTCCAAGTTTATTAGTTTTTAATATCCCGACCCATAAAACATAATATCTGGCCGGTTAACAATATAATTTAAAAGAGGGGAGTAAAAAGGGAAGATTGGATAAAATATTTAAGTGGGACATAAATGACAAAAACCAGACAGACTTGACTGTGAGGATAGTAAGGGAGGAGGGGGAAAAAAGTACATTTATAAGAAGAAAAGGGGAAGAGTGGTAGGGAAAAAACGTGAAGGTGGGGGCATATTGTAGTAGTAATTGCTTGCAAGAGGAGAGAAAATAGAAATAAAAGAGAAGAGAGAGAAGATAGATAGTAGAAAATCTAGGTTAGGTTAAAAGAGTCATGAAATAAGAAAGGTCTTTAGACAAGATTTAAATTTAACAAGTTGTTGTTCGTCGCGGAGGTATTGTGGCAAGGAGTTCCATAATGTAGGGGCAGGTAACACAAAGTTTGTTTTACGAGTATAATAGAAATCTTTTAGAGGGGGGATGAAATACGTTTTTGATCAGAGGATCTTAGAGTGCGGGAGGAGCATTGAGGTATCAGGATGTTTGTCAAGGAATGAAGGTTGATGAGATTGTTTAATTTTAAAGCAGAGTAAGATGATTTTATAGGTGATACGGTGGGTGATAGGGAGCCAGTGAGCTTCTTTAAGAGTGGAGTAACATGGTCAAATCGGCCTTTTTTATAATATAAGTTTTATTGCAGTATTTTGGTAGTAATTGAAGGCGACGTAATTCTTTTTGGGGAAGGCCATTGAGAAGGGAGTTACAATAATCTAGGTGGGAGATTACTAAAGAATGAGTCAATACAGTAATAGAGTCAGTGTCCAGGATAGAAAGTAGGGATCGAATAAGGCCCTCTTGCAGTTTTTCACAATCCTCTTGCGATTTAACAACTTTGAACAACTTATGTCCTCAGCAAATTTAATTATCTCACTAGTACCGTATTTTCTCGCATATAACGCGCGCGTTATACGTGGTTTTTACGTACCGCGCATACCCTTGCACGTTATACGCGTGAGCGTGTTGTACAAAATTTTTTTTACATAGTTCCCCCCCGACGTCTGATTCACCCCCCCACCGCAGGACCGCTCGCACCCCCACCCCGAAGGGCCGCTCGCACCCCCACAGCCTCCCGACCCCCCCATCATGTAGAAGCTCCTACCCGGTGTCCTGCTGCATTCCTCTTGGCGGTCCCGACACCCGACACGAATCGGGGCAAGAAGGGAGCTCAAGCCCTCTTGCCCCAGCCAACCGCGGCACCCCCGACACGATCGGGGCAAGAGGGAGCTTAAGCCCTCTTGCCCCCCGACTCCCCGACACGATCGGGGCAAAAGGGAACCCAAGCCCTCTTGCCCCGCCGACTCCCAACTCCCCGACAATATCGGGCCAGGAGGGAGCCCAAGTCCTCCTGGCCCTGGTGACCCCCCCCCCCCGCTAGTTGTTCGGCCAGGAGGGAGCCCAAAACCCTCCTGGCCACGGCGACCCCCTACCCCCACCCCGCGCTACATTACGGCAGGAGGGATCCCAGGCCCTCCTTGCCCTCGACGCAAACCCCCCTCCCCCCAACAACCCGCCCCCCAAGAACCTCCGACCGCCCCCTCAGCGACCCGGCGACCCCCCTGGCCGACCCCCACGGAACCCCCACCCCCCATCTCCCGTATCTTTGTGTAGTTGGCCGGACAGATGGAGTCAAACTCGCCTGTCCGGCAGGCAGCCAACAACGGAATGAGGCCGGATTGGGCCATCCGTCCCAAACTAGCTCCGCTACTGGTGGGGGCCTAAGCGCCTGGGCCAATCAGAATAGGCCCGGGAGCCTTAGGTCCCACCTAGGGGCGGGGGCCTGAGGCACATGGGCCCAACCCGACCAAGAAGAAGGAAGTTACATCATGAATTGAAGAAACATGGGGAAAGAATACATGAGAGAAGAAAGATGTTACATAATACAATGGGGTTACAAGGTGAAGAAAAAACCCCCAAAACAAACAATCTGAGATTGAGGTGATCTGATTAAGCAAGGAATTTGCCAAATAGAACGGTTTTAATTGATTTTCGGAATGTGTTGTAGGTCTGCCTGGCTTTATTTATGTGGTTTCCCAGCCAGGATTGCTGCCTGTTTGCTTGTAACATGAAGGTTCTGTCTAGGAAGGATTTGTATTTGCAGCCTGTGATCTTTGGGTATGCAAAGATGTTTTTGTTTCTGGTTGTACGTGTGGGGTTGTGTAGAGTGAAGTGTGTTTGCAGGTAGGAAGATGCTAGGCCCCAGACTTGTTTGAAGCAGATACAAGCAAATTTGAACAGTATTCGCGCCTCCACAGGTAGCCAGTGTAATTTCTTGTAATAGGGGCTAATGTGGTCTTTTTTTCTCAGTCCGAAGATCAAACGAACTGCAGTGTTTTGTACTAATCTTAATTTTTGTCCTTTTTTTTTTTTTTGGGATACCCAGGTAGGCGATGTTGCAGTAATCTAGGATAGATAGGATCAGCGACTGCGCCAGTAATCTGAATGAAGTTGTGTCAAAGTATTTTTTAATAGTCCTAGTTTCCACAGCATGTAAAAGCATTTCTTCATCAGTAGGTTTGTGTGGCACTCATGGTTAAGTGAGTATCTAGAGTGATGCCCAGTATTTTTATGGTTTTGGCGATTGGATATTCATGGCCGTTTATTTTTAACGATGTTTTCGTTATTTTGTTGTTGGGGCTTGCCAAAAAGACTTGTTCAACGAAGTTAAGTCTCAAAGGCATCCCTTTGAATCTATCCAATGCTGTTTCATTAGGTAGATACCCCGGTAGGGTGTTCCAAAGCTGCGGTCCTGCCACAGAGAAAATTGTTGACCCCTTTGTGCCAAAGATTTTCAGAGAAGGAATGTCGATCATAGTGTTCTCGATGACATGTAAGGTATGAGAAGGCAGTCGAGAAATATCAAAAGAGTTTGTAAGTCGTAGAATTTTGAAAATCAGTAGTACTATTTTATAGGTAATTCTGTAAGATATGGAAGCCAATGAAATGTTTTTCAGAAGGGGGGTCGCATGGTCAAATTTTTTTGAGTTTGTGATGATCTTTATAGCTGTATTTGAATTATTTGTAGCCTTTTTCAGTTCTTTCGGAAATGCCTTTTTATAATAAGTTACAGTAGTCCAGCCTTGATATTATGAGGGAGTGAATCAAAATGTTTAAAGCTGCTGGATGGAAAAATTATGTTCTTACCTGTTAATTTTCTTTCCTTTAGACGCAGCAGATGAATCCAGAGACCAATGGGATAGCACACATCTACCAGCAGGTGGAGATAGAGAAACTGATTAACAGGTGGTCCTATTGGCTGACACTCCTCCTGTATCTTCAGTATAGCTCCTTGCCCAAGCATCTGTAACCACCAATATGCTTAGCATGTAAAAAACTTCTTTCCCATAACAAATATCAAAAGGTAATAATGCAGAATACAACTATCAATAATAACAGACTTAATATCAATAATAACAGTCAATATGCAGAAAGGGTGGGGCTCTGGATTCATCTGCTGCGTCTAAAGGAAAGAAAATTAACAGGTAAGAACATAATTTTTCCTTCCTTAGCAACAGCAGCAGATGAATCCAGAGACCAATGGGATGTAGCAAACCAATCCTCAATTTGGGTGGGAAGCAAACACCGCCTCTGCAACAACCTAAGCACTAATCGCTGCCTCCGCATGTGCCCCCACATCCAGCCGGTAATGCTGAGATAAAGTATTCTTGGAAGACCAAGTAATCGCATGACAAAACTCCTCCAAGGAAAAAACCTCTGGACTAAATCCAAGTAGCTGCCATTGCTCTGACTGAATGGTCATGAAGTTCTTCCGCCAACCGCTTTCCTGCCGTCAAGTAAGCGTAAAGAATGTCCTCCTGGACCCTTCGAGCGATGAAGGCTTTGGATGCTGCCATATGTTTGTTGCATCCCTTGAAGAATACAAAGAGGTGATCTAAACGACTAAAAGTCGTTAGAAACCTACAGATTGCGGAGAATGCTATGCACTTTCAAAAAAATGCAGTGAAGAAAAGCTCGCCTCCCCAATTCCTCCTCCCAGGAAGAAGGAAGGAAAAGTGAGAGTGACATAAAAGAAAGGATGACACCACCTTAGAAAGAAATTGTGATACTGTCCGAACAGACACCCCAGAATCTGTAAATCAGAAATAAGAATCCCCGCCGTACAAGGCCTGCAACTCAGAAAATCATCGAGCTAAAGCCATGGCCACAAGAAACACCGTGTTCAATGTCACAGCCTTTTAGAGTCTCAAAAGACAAGGTTGAAATGAATCCTTCTGTAAACTGCGAAGAAGTACCTTAAGACTGTACTCTGGACAGGGCTTCTTAAGAGGTGTACAAATATACTGAACTCCTTTTAGGAACTGAACTACATGAAGTTGAGAAGTAAGTGAAGAGCGAGATACCTAGCCCTTGTAACAAGCTAAAATTGCCACTTGAAGTTGAAGGGAATTGAACGCTAAGCCTTGTCAATACACTTGTGCCAAAAAAGAAAGAATATAAATCATAGAACTCTGGAAGGGTACCAATGTTGAGAAGTACCCAAGAAAGGAAAAGCCTCCAAACAGAAGCATAAGTCACAGGTGAAGAAGTCTGTATCACCTGGGGAAGAGAAGAAATAACCTGCTTCGCATAACCCTTACACGTCAGCCATGACTTTTCAAAAGCTAGATCGTAATACCAAAATAGGATGAATATCCATGCTGATCGGACCATAGATGAGTAAATCCGGAGATACCAGGAATCTTAACAGTTCGGCCGTCGAAAAACTCATCAGATTCGCAGCCAAACAGGAGATTCTCTAATTACTGTGCCCTGAAAGCGAGCTTGAGATGGCAAATCCATCCAATCATCAACCAGGGGAAAAACTTAAAAAGAGAAACCAGAGGCGAGAAAGAAGCAACGCTGCTACCCCCTCTGACTGCCACTCCCTGCGTCTGCTGAAGAAGCTAGGAAGCTTTGAATTTCGAGACAAGGCCATGAAGTCTAGTTCTAGCAGATCTCACCTTTATACAAAGAGCAGGAACGCCTGAGCAAATAGTTCCCAATTTCCAGGATGTAGAAGATTTTACTACTACTATTTATTATTTCTAAAGCACTGAAAGGCGTACACAGCGCTGTACATTTTAACATACAATAGATGGTCCATGCTCAGATTTTGTGGTGAGAAAGTCTATCTGAACACTTTTCCTGTTCTATAAAATGATGCACTGACAGAAGAGGAAGATGAGATTCCACCCACTGAAGTAGAACCATTACTTTACTCGCCAACGTATTTTCCTGGCTGTAGAGAAATACCACTGACATCACTGTGCAGCAATTTGCTTTCTGCCGACCCATAACGGCAAAAAAACGGCTGAGTACAGGGCAGAATCTCTTTCTTAAGCACTGTAAGGCATAGCAGTACAATCGCAATTAAAGTAGTTAAGTCTTTTCAAGCAGAGAGAGTGGGGAAACACACACACAAGGTATATCACCGCAACAGTGGCAAAAGCTGTTGAAACACTCCTGACGCGTAGAACCCCGAAAACAGAGAAGCTGCGGGATAGTGACCTAAGTCAGCTGCAGAATAAACTCCGTGAACGCTGCGGTGCTCCCGCTAGCGCCGGAGACCCAAGCGCATGCCTATTTAATGGCGTAATGAGCTGGCTCTATCAAAAATGCATTAAAAACCTACCCTGAGTAGAGAGTTGCACGGGAACGGGGACGACGGGAATCCCGCAGGTTCCCCCTTCAGGTCGCGGGGAACCCATGGGGACACCCCCTAGGGTCGCGGAGATCCCGTGGGGACGCCTCCGAGGGTTGCGGGGTTCCTGCGGGGTTGGATACGAGGCTCGTCTTCTCCCTACCTGCCCTGCCGCAGCACACAGCCAATCGGAACAGAAGTCTTCCACGATGCCAGCGCTGACATCGGAGGGAGGGCTTAAGCAAAGCCCTCCCTCCCTCCGACATCAGCGCTGACATCGGGAAGACTTCCGTTCCGATCGGCTGTGTGCTGCGATCGGCAGTGGCGTACCAAGGGGAGGGGGCGGGGAGGGGCAGTCCGCCCCGGGTGCAGCCATAGGGGGGTGCACAGCCGGCCAGGTCCCCTTACCTTTGTGGCGCTTCCTCCGACTGACCGACAACAGGCCCGGTCCGACAAACCTCCCTGCTTGTAGCCGCGAATCTAAATTACTTTCTTACAGCAGCTTCAATACTCCAGCTGCTGTAAGAAGGTAATTTAGATTTGCAGCTACAGGGCAGGGAGGTTTGTCGGACCGGGCCTGTTCTGTTGTCAGTCGGGCGGGGAAGCGCCATAAAGGTAAGGGACAGGGAGGGAGAAAGGGAGGAAAGGTGGAGTGGAGAGGAAAAGACACTTAAGGGAAAACTGAGGGTGGAGAAGGACGCTAAAATTACTGGGGAAGACAAAGGGGTGGAGAAGGACGCTTAAAGGACTTGGGGAAGATGGGGGGGGGAGAAGGACGCTGAAAGGACATGGGGAAGACAGAAGGGGGAGAAGGACGCTGAAAGCACATGGGGAAGACAAAGGGGTGGAGAAGGACGCTGAAAGGACATGGGGAAGACGGGGGGGAGAAGGATGCTGAAAGGACATGGGGAAGACAGAGGGGGAGAAAGACGCTGAAAGGACATGGGGAAGACAGGGGGGAGAAGGACACTGAAAGCAAATGTGGAAGACAGAAGGGGGAGAAGGATGCTGACAGGACATGGGGAAGATGGGGGGAGAAGGACGCTGAAAGGAAATGGGGAAGAGAGAGTGGGGCAGAAGACACTGGCAGGGAAGAAGACAGAGATGCCAGACTATGGGGGGGAGGGAGGGAAGAAGATGGGTGCCAGACCAATTTGGAAGGGGGGAGAAAGGGAGAGGCACAGTAACAGAGCAAATGGAAGACGCAGAGAGAAAAGAGATAGTGGATGGAAGGAATTGAATGAGAACATGAGGAAAGCAGAAACCAGGCAACAAAGGTAGGAAAAAAATTCTATTTTTTTTTTTTTTTGCTTTAGGATAAAGTAGTATATTAGTTGTATTGATAAAAATTTATAAACATTAGAGGCTCTGGTAGAAACCCGTTTACAAAGTATGTATTATTCCCAATTAATATTTCCAAATTAATAAAGTCTTTTTGCTTATTTGTAAATGGGTTTACAAATTCAGTAGCATAATTAAATGAAATACTATTTCTGTAGTTTTATAGGGATGGGTGGGGACGGAGGGGATTCCTCGTGGGGACTAGTGGGGATGAAGGGGATTCCTCGCGGGGACGGGTTGGATTTCTCACGGGGACGGGTAGGTCTTTGGCGGGGACGGGTGGGATTTCTGTCCCCGTGCAACTCTCTAGAGCCAACCATTAAAATATTTTTTACACTGTCATGGTATAAAATGCTTAAAATAAACATTGGAGAGAAATAAATAAATGCTGCTTCATTCTTAACTTAGAAAAATAAGCACACGCCTATTGCGCTCAGTCAGGAACCGGCTATGGGAAGAACACACCCGGAGCCGTCCAAATATTTACCTCCACCTGGCTGCGGGAACTGCCAAGCAAAGTCCGCCTCGGGGAGAAATCCCACTACCGCTGTGGTGCTGCTGACAAAGTATGAAAACAAGCGCGCGCCTACAACACACGGGAAGGCATTAATTCAGTCAATGGAGCTCTCTATCCATACACCCGAAGCCCTTTACTGAATAAACTTCATACAAATGTAAATTTACTTGTCAGTCACTAAACCATTTCCACAATTCTACAAAATATAGCGTTTGATAAAAAACATATTTCTTTTGTAGACTCACACCAAACCCGCATCTCCACCACAACCAGAAACCAGAAAAGAAGTGCAAATAGCACAGTTACTTACCGTAACAGGTGTTATCCAGGGACAGCAGGCAGATATTCTTAACGTATGGGTGACGTCACCGACGGAGCCCCGGTACGGACCTTTTTAACTAGAAAGTTCTAGTTGGCCGCACCGCGCATGCGCGAGTGCCTTCCCGCCCGACGGAGGAGTGCGTGGTCTCCAGTTAGGATAAGCCAGCTAAGAAGCCAACCCGGGGAGGTGGGTGGGTCGTAAGAATATCTGCCTGCTGTCCCTGGATAACACCTGTTACGGTAAGTAACTGTGCTTTATCCCAGGACAAGCAGGCAGCATATTCTTAACGTATGGGTGACCTCTAAGCTAACAGAGAGGGAGGAGGGATGGTTGGCCATTAGGAAAATAAATTTTGTAACACAGATTGACCAAAGTTGTCCATCCCGTCTGGAGAAGGCATCCAGACAGTAGTGAGTAGTGAATGTGTGAACTGAGACCAAGTGGCCGCCTTGCAGATTTCCTCAATAGGAGTGGAACGGAGGAAAGCCACAGAAGCAGCCATAGCTCTGACCCTGTGGGCCGTGACAGGTCCTTCCAGTGACAGGCCGGCCCGAGCATAACAGAACGCAATACAGGCAGCAAAGCCAATTGGACAGCGTTCGTTTAGATACAGGGTGACCCAGACGATTAGGATCGAAGGTCAGAAAAAAGTTGAGGAAGAGGAGCGGTGAGCCCTGGTACGGTCAAGGTAGTACGCCAGGGCACGCTTACAATCCAGCGTGTGAAGAGCCTGTTTCCCCAGGATGAGAATGGGGTTTAGGGAAGAAAACAGGCAGCACGATGGACTGGTTGAGGTGAAAGGCTGAAACCACCTTAGGAAGGAATTTAGGATGGGGTACGCAGAACCCACCTTGTCATGGTGAAAAAAACAGTGAAACGGTGGATCGGCGACTAGTGCATGTAGCTCGCTAACCCTCCTGGCAGAGGTGATGGCAATGAGGAAAAGCACCTTCCATGTGAGAAGTTTGAGCGAGGTAGTAGCCAGAGGCCTCAAAAGGAGGTTTCATGAGGGCTGACAAAACCACATTGAGGTCCCAGACGACTGGGGGAGGCTGAAGAGGTTGGTTTTGATATTGAAGAGGCCTCTCATGAACCGGGGAAACCAGAGGATGAGCCGTGAGGGGTTTTCCAAGGATAGGCTCATGAAACGCAGTGATGCACTGAGGTGGACTCTGATTGAAGTCGACTTGAGGCCAGCGTCGGAGGAGAGAAGCAAATAGTCCAGTACAGTTTCCACCGCCAGAGAGGTGGGATTGTGATGATGAAGGAGACACCAAGCGGAGAACCGGGTCCACTTCTGATGGTAACATTGGAGTGTGGAGGGTTTCCTGGAGGCATCCAAAATGCGTACGGACTGGCTGAGACAGGTTTTCTGGGGAAGGTCAGCCGAGAGAAACCAAGCTGTCAGGTGGAGGGAAGACAGATTGGGATGTAGCAGAGACTGATGTTGCTGCGTAAGCAGAGAAGGAAATACAGGAAGAGGAATGGGCTCCCTGGAGCTGAGTTGAAGCAGGAGGGAGAACCAATGTTGTCTGGGCCACCGAGGGGCGATGAGAATCATGGTGGCCCTGTCCTTGCGGAGCTTGAACAGGGTCCGCAACATCAGAGGAAGTGGAGGGAAGGCATAGAGGAACCGATCCGTCCAGTCGAGTAGGAATGCATCCGGGGCCAGACGATGTGGAGAGAAGAGTCTGGAGCAGAACTGGGGCAGCTGATGGTTGTGAGGAGCTGCAAAAGAGGTCCACCTGTGGAGTGCCCCAATCGAGCAAAGATGGAGAGGAGAGTGGGAGGATCCAGGGTCCACTCGTGAGGTTGAAGGATGCGCTGAGATGGTCGGCCAGGGAGTTCTGTTCGCCCTGGATATAGACCGCTTTGAGAAAAAGGATTGTGGGCTGTGGCCCAGGTCCAAATTCGGAGGGCCTCCTGACAAAGAGACGAGATCCGGTGCCGCCTTGCTTGTTGATGTAGTACATGGCGACTTGGTTGTCCGTGCACAGGAGAAGAACCTGAGGTAGAGAAGGTGCTGGAAGGCCTTTGAGAGCATAAAACATGCTCTGAGTTCCAGGAAATTGATGTGATGTTGACGCCTCCTGAGGGGTCCAGAGTCCCTGGGTGCGTAGATCCCCTATGTGAGCTCCCCATGCATAGGGGGAGGCATCTGTGGTGATGATCATGGAATGAGGGGGCGGATGAAGAAGGAGGCCCCTGGAAAGATTTGAGGAGTTCAACCACCATTGAAGAGAGTGCTGAAGAGACGATGTCACAGAGATGGGATGAGAAAGAGGATCCCTGGTCTGCGACCATTGGTTGGCGAGGGTCCATTGCGGTATCCTCAAATGGAGTCGCGCCAGAGGAACCACATGGACTGTCGAGGCCATGTGACCCAGAAGAATCATCATCTGGCGAGCAGGGATGGATGGTTGGAGGAGCACCTGTCGACAGAGGTGAAGCAGTGTCCGGTGCCGGTCGGCAGGAAGGAACGCTCTCATGGAGTTGGTATCGAGAAGTGCTCCGATGAACTGAAGGCGCTGCGTGGGAAGCAGATGCGACTTGGGATAATTGATCTCGAACCCCAAGAGATGGAGGAAAGAGATGGTGTGGTGAGTGGATTGCAGCACAAGTGGAGCGGTCGTTGCTTTCACCAACCAATCGTCCAAGTAGGGGAACACTTGTAGGTTGTGGGACCTGAGACAGGCCGCTACCACAATCAGGCACTTGGTGAACACCCTGGGCGAAGATGCGAGACCAAAGGGAAGCACTTTGTACTGATAGTGGTGATTGAGTATCTGGAATCGGAGGTAGCGACGTGAAGCCTGATGGATTGGGATGTGAGTGTAGGCCTCCTTGAGGTCCAGGGAACATAGCCAGTCGTGTTGAGACAGAAGAGGATAAAGTGTGGCAAGTGAGAGCATCCTGAACTTATTCCTTGACCAAACACTTGTTGAGGTTCCTGAGGTCGAGGATAGGACGAAGATCTCCTGTTTTCTTGGGTACCAAGAAGTAGCGGGAGTAAAATCCCTGACCTCTTTGGTCTGGTGGAACTTCTTCGATGGCATTGAGAAGGAGGAGGGATTGGACCTCCCTGAGGAGGAGAGGAGTTTGGGAGGAGTGAGAAGCAGACTCTACGGGAGGGTGGTCTGGAGGAAGAGTCTGAAACCTTAGTGAGTATCCGTGACGGATGATGTTTAGAACCCACAGGTCTGATGTGATGGCCTCCCAGCGTCGTAGAAAGATGGTGAGGCGGCCCCCGATAGGTTGAGGCAGAGGCAGCGAGGGTTGGAGACTGGCTATGCCCTGGAGAAAGGAGTCAAAAGGGCTGAGGAGGTTTAGTTTGAGGGAGAGGCTTAGCTGTCTGGTGAGATTGCGAGCGAGCCTGGGAGTGTTGTTGTTGTTGTTGGCGAGGCCGACGAGATTGCTGTTGAGGAGGATTCAGCGGCCTAGCAGAAAAGCGACGTTGGTAAGAAGACTGAGGTCTGTATGGTCGTGTCGGCGGAGTCTTCTTTTTAGGCTTAATGAGGGTGTCCCATCTGGTCTCATGAGCCGAAAGTTTTTGTGTGGTGGTATCTAGAGACTCCCCAAAAAGTTCATCACCAAGACAGGGCGCGTTGGCAAGGCGGTCTTGGTGGTTGACATCCAGGTCAGATACTCTCAGCCAGGCAAGGCGTCGCATAGCAATTGCCAGAGCAGAGGCACGGGAGGAGAGCTCGAAGGAGTCATAGATTGAGCGTACCATGAACTTCCTGAGCTGAAGGAGGGTGGAAATTTGTTGCTGAAACAAAGGGACCTTGCGTTCAGGGATGTACTTTTGCAGAGCAGAAAGTTGTTGTACCAGATATTTCATATAAAAAGAAAAATGAAATGAATAATTGTTGGCTCTGCTAGCCAGCATGGCATTCTGGTATAGGCGCTTTCCAAATTTATCCATTGTTTTACCCTCTCTGCCAGGAGGGGTGGAGGCATAGACACTGGAACCATGAGATTTCTTGAGAGTGGATTCTACTAGGAGGCTCTCATGTGGCAACTGGGGTTTATCAAATCCCGGGATAGGGATGACCCTGTATAAACTGTCCAGTTTCTTAGGGGCACCTGGAACAGTAAGGGGGTTCTCCAAGTTTTTATAAAACGTCTCCCGCAGAATATCATGGACGGGGAGTTTGAGAAATTCCTTGGGGGGTTGGTCGAAGTCTAAGGCTTCTAGAAAGGCCTGGGACTTCTTGGAGTCGGACTCGAGTGGGATGGAAAGAGCCCCAGACATCTCCCGAAGGAATTTTGTAAATGAGGACTGCTCGGGCTTGGAGGTGGATTCAGCCATGGAGGTTCCTCATCAGTGGAAGAGGCATCCTCCTCGGTACCGAGGGGGGATTGCTCCCATAAGTCAGGGTCCCTGATGGCCGGCTCAGCATGGCGGGTTTTAGAAAGGGACTTGCCAGATCTCATGGATACGGTGCCGGGGATGAAGACCGGTGCCGATCTCTGTCCCGGGAGGAGTGGTGTCGATCCCGGTCCCGAGACGATCGATGTCGATCTTGGGTTCGGGATGGGTCCTCCGCCGTGCAGGTCTGTAATGTAGGCTGTGCCGATAAGACCGGCATCGAAGTATTCATCGGTACCGAGGGGGTGGCCACTGGCGTAGTGGTGCGAGGCTCGGGCCGGACCGGTACCGGAAGGAGCGGTGCCAGCAGGGTTGGGAGCAGTTCCTGAAGCTGGTGCTCGAGTTGCTCCTGTAATTTAGTTTGGAGGATGGCCGAGATACGGTCCTCCAATGGGGGCACCGGTACCGTTTTACTTTTCTTCGGTACCATAGGTGCCGCTCTACGCTCCGGTGATGAGGAGGCCGATGAAGAGGCACTCACCGTTATCGGAGCGGAGCGCTTACGGGACTTGCGGGACGTCGGAAGGACCGGTGTCACCGCCGTGGCTGGAGGGCGCTCGAGGGAAGTGGAAGGCTTCTTAGCTGGCTTACCTGGCGCCATCGACCCCGCAGAAGGATCAGGTGGTGTCGATGTTGACGGTGCCGATTTCGGCGGTGCCGTCGACGTCGGGGTCGGATCCATAGCAGAACCGGTGCCGAAGAGGAGATTCTGCTGAATTTGTCTATTTTTAAGTGTGCGTTTTGAAGAGTCGCGCAGCGGGTGCAGGTGTCAGCCCGATGTTCCGGACCCAAGCACTGTAGGCACCAGTTGTGTGGGTCCGAAAGGGAAATCGGGCGTGCACACCGCTGGCACTTCTTAAAACCCGGCTGAGGGGGCATGAAGGGGAATACGGCCTCAGCGAAATCAAAGCCGGAGGCTTGTATGATGGCAACAGGCCCCGCCGGGGCCTGTTGAAAAATAAAGGAAAAAATAAAGTTTTTTTTTTTTTTTTTTTTTGTAAATTAGACAGAAAAGAAAAACCCGAAGGAAAAAAGCAGAAAAAATCAGAATAACGCGAGCGGGAAGGCAAAAAAGGAGTGTTCAACAGCCGTTGAATACCACATGCGTCTTCTTCGCTCCGCGGAAACGAAGAAACTGGAGACCACGCACTCCTCCGTCGGGCGGGAAGGCACTCGCGCATGCGCGGTGCGGCCAACTAGAACTTTCTAGTTAAAAAGGTCCGTACCGGGGCTCCGTCGGTGACGTCACCCATACGTTAAGAATATGCTGCCTGCTTGTCCTGGGATAAAAAACATATACTCATAAGAACATAAGAAGTTGCCTCCGCTGAGGCAGACCAGAGGTCCATCTCGCCCAGCGGTCTGCACCCGCGGCGGCCCATCAGGCCTAATTGCCCGAAACAGTGCCCCTGTCTAATTTTTCTACTGCCTCTAATCCTAAACTAAACCAAACTAAACCTTAGGTTTGTATACCGCATCATCTCCGCAAGCGCAGAGCTCGGCACGGTTTACAGAGGTTGAGAGGAAAGGAACTACAAAGATGGATATAGGAGAGGGACTGAGAAGATAGAGAGGGACAGGGTACTAGAGAACGGGGGGTGATTAGATTTTTGAAAAGAGCCAAGTTTTCAAGTGTTTACGGAAGGATTGGAAGGAGCTAGAATTTCTGAGCGGGGATGAGAGGTTGTTCCAGAGTTCTGTGGTTCTAAAGGGGAGGGATGTTCCAAGTTTTCCTGCGCGGGATATACCTTTTGTAGATGAGAAAGATAGTTTCAGTTTTTGGGAGGATCTAGAGGAGAGTGGGTGAGAGGAATTCCAAAGGAGTGGGATAACGGGGGGAAGGATGCCATGTAGAATCTTGAAGGCTAAGCAGGCACATTTATAGAGGACTCTGGAGTATACTGGGAGCCAGTGAAGCTTGGAGAGGAGTGGGGAGACGTGATCAAACTTGCCTTTTGCAAAAATAAGCTTGGCCGCAGCGTTCTGAATTAGCTGAAGTCTGTGGAGGTTTTTCTTAGTTAGGCTTATATAGATGGAGTTGCAGTAGTCCAGTCTAGAGAGGATGGTGGATTGAACGAGGATGGTGAAGTGAGAATGATGAAAGCAGGATCTTACTTTCCTCAACATATGGAGGCTAAAGAAGCATTTTTTTACCAGGAAGTTGAGGTGATCATTGAAGGAGAGAGAGGAGTCTAAGATGATGCCTAGGACTTTGCTTGAAAACTCAAGCTGAAGAGTGGGGCCGGAAGGTAGTGGGATGGAGGTGGGTAAATTATCTGAAATAGGGCCAAGCCAAAGTAGTTTTGTTTTGGACTCATTTAGTTTCATTTGTACAGATTGGGCCCAGGATTGGAGGTTCGTAATACATGAGGATATGTTTTCAGCGAGGTTAGAGAGGTTCGAGTCGGTCTCGAGTCGGTCTCGAGGAGGATGAGGATGTCGTCAGCGTAGGAGTAGAGAGTTTCTAGGGGGGATAGATGAAGGAGTTTCAGAGAGGACATGTAGATGTTGAAAAGGATAGGGGAGAGGGGTGAGCCTTGCGGGACTCCACATTTCGGCTTCCAGGGGGGGGATGAGGTACCGTTTGTGTTAACGGTGTAGGAGCGGAAGCGTAGGAATTTCGAGAACCAATCTAGGACAGTGGAGCTTATGCCTATTTCGGAGAGTTGGAAGATTAGGATGTCGTGGTGAACGACATCAAAGGCTGCGGAGAGGTCGAATTGAAGAAGAACAGCAGATTTGTTGCGAGAATGGAGTTGTTGCACCTTAGAGATTAGTGAGGCCAAGAGGGATTCGGTGCTGAAGTTGGGTCTGAAGCCGAATTGGTGGGGTAGGAGGATAGAGAATCTTTCTAGGTAGGAAGAGAGTTGGGTGGATATGATGGATTCTAATAGCTTGGTTAGGAGAGGGATATTTGTATAGGATGGTAATTTGATGGAATGGAGGGATCAAGGTCGGCCTTTTTCTGTAGAGGGGACAATGAAATGTGTCCCATGTCGGGGGAGAAAAGGCCCGATGTTAGGGCAGAGTTAATAAGTTCGGTGAGGGAAGCGATGGCCTGTGTAGGGATATTCTCGAATAAGTAGGAGGGGAAAGGGTCCAAAGTGCACTTACAAGTTTTTAGTTTGAGGCAGAGTTTGGAGACTTGCGGTTCGGAGACAAGCTCGAAGGCGGTCCAGGATCTGTTGGCAGGAATGGGGGTGGATACAGGTAAGGTAGGGTTGAGATCAATAGAGGTCAGGGAATTATAGGAGACTGTGGGAGGGAAGGAGCATCTTAGGGTGGTAACCTTTTCATTAAAGAAATTTGCAAGGGCATCGGCTGATAGAGATGGTGGGAGCAAAGATGGGTCATTTATTGTAGTTAGTGAGCGCCAGATGTTGAACAGCGCACTGGTCTGGTTGTTGGATCTAGAAATCTTGTCTCCGAAGAAGTTTTTCCTGGCTTTTTTTAATGTTGAATTGTAAAATTTAATATTAGCCCTCCAGGTCTGTCTATCAGAGGGGGATTTAGATTTTTTCCATTTGCGCTCCAGAGCGCGACATTTCTGTTTCAATTCTCTGTGAAGAGGTAGGTACCAGGGGGCCTTTCGGGGGTAGGAGATGGTTTTGGTGGTTAATGGAGCAAGGGAGTGGTAGGTGGACTCGGAGAGGGCGGTCCAGTTGTGCCAGTGTGATTCGGGGTCTGTAGGTCTAGGGTTTGAGGAGAGTTTGTTGAGGAATTTGGACCAGAATAGATTGCTCGAGGTTTTTTTGCGGAAGGTTATGGAATGAGAGGAGTGGGGTGGGGAGTGAAGATGTGACATGATCCTCTCCCTATAACTTACCTCTACTCCTATCCCTATAACTTACCTCTACTCCTATCTGTACCCCTCAATCCCTTTGTCCTCCAGGTACCTATCCAAACCTTCTTTGAAGCCCTGTAGCGTGCTCCTGCTTATCACATCCTCCGGTAGCGTGTTCCATGTATCCACCACCCTCTGGGTGAAAAAGAACTTCCTGGCGTTTGTTCTAAACCTTCCCCCCTTCAATTTCTCTGAATGTCCCCTTGTACTTGTGGTTCCCCATAATTTAAAAAATCTGTCCCTGTCTACTCTTTCTATGCCCTTCATGATCTTGAAGGTTTCTATCATGTCCCCTCTAAGTCTCCGCTTTTCCAGGGAGAAAAGCCCCAGCTTTTTCAGTCTGTCAGTATATGAGAGTTCCTCCATACCCTTTATTAGCTTAGTTGCTCTTCTCTGGACTCTCTCAAGTCACAACTTTGTTGATAGTGCCAGGAGATGCTGGTTGCTCAGCACTATGAGGGCAGAATTGTTTAATAGTCACTGTGGTCTTTTTTTTTTTTTTTTTTACAGTGAAGGGAAAGAAGAAAAATTGAGACCCAGTCAGACCCTCTATCATTGGAGGGAGGGTGAGGCAGGGACCTGGAGGGGGGGGCCCAGGTGTAACCCCTAAAGCTGGCACCATTCAGCTGGACACCCCTGTCTCACTGAAGAGAAACCTCAACAGGAGAAATAAAATTGCCATCTAACTGAAGAGAAACCTCAACAGGAGAAAATCATTTTCCAGTCACAGCCAGAATTCAGGAGCTAGTTGAATAGCAACCATCACCTGCTGGGAGATAGAGCATACTGAAGATGCAGGAGGTGTGCCAGCCAATAGGACCACCTGCTAATCAGTTTCTCTATCTCCACCTGCTGGTAGATGTGTGCTATCCCACTGGTCTCTGGATTCATCTGCTGCTGTTGTTAAGGAACTAATATTTTTGATAATGATCTGATTAATCGCAGTTTGTAAAAACAGGATTTCACTACAGAGCTAATTTGATCGTGATAAGAAAGCTTGTGGTCAAGGGTTACTCCTAAGATCTTTGTGGACTTAACAGTTTGTAGTGGGATTTTATCTAAGGTAATTTGAGATGGCAATGTGAGGTCATCTTTCCACGGGAACAACATTGACGTTGATTTTGATATGTTTAATGCCAGCCATTGAATAATTTGGTGTTTATGTTACTGATGTCATTAGGGTCTTCTGTATTCAGTGGATGTAGGAGTTGTATGTCATCAGCATACGCATAAACCGAGAATCCTATAGATCGGCTCAAAGTCAGTAAAGGAGACGGAAAAATATTAAATATAGGGGTTCTGTTCCTTCACTTCTTTACAACCCTGTAAGTAGATAAAACATCTAAAGTTTGGGGTATTGTTTAGACTTTTCTGTTACATTTGAAGTTCAAATTTCTAATTTATGGAGGAAGATTTACATATTATGAGGAAACCTAGGCTAGTGAAGTTGTGCTTTTTTGATCATCATTTAGCACTGTTGGTTCAGATGTTAGTGTTACTTCAACTTAAGTTCACATATAAAGAATTACAGTAATCAACATCAAAACTGATCAAAAAATTGCAGTTGCTTAAGAATACTGCAGTTAGATTAATTTTTGGTCTAAAAAGATATGAAAGTGCTGTATTAGCTTATAAGAATCTTCATTGGTTATCAGTTGAGAGGCGAATTAAGTTTACATTAGTTTGCATAGTTCATCATATATTACAGACTGATTTTGCTTTTTTCTTATTTGCATTATTCTTCTATCAGATTATGTGCTACTTTATTACCACACTTTCCCCAAATTAGAGGATGGTATAAATGAGAGCTTAACTCCTCTTTTGCTTCTGCTGCTGTTCTGCCCCCCACTTTGTGTTGGCATTTGCTCAGTTTCTTAAATAAGAACAAGTTTCAGTGTTTTATGTTAAGATGAATAAGTAAGGTGTGCTTGGTGGATTTAATTCTCCAGAGGGCTTTGCTTTTCCCAGAAAGCTAGGCTGCATCCACAGATAATAAGCCTGCCCTCCGGAAGACTGGAAAGTGGCCAATCTTCAAGAAGGGGAGATACGGGAAACTACAGACCAGTGAGTCTGACTTCGGTACCAGGAATGATGGTAGAGGCGCTGATATAGAGCCGCATCATTGATCACCTTGATGGACACAATCTGATGAGGACCAGCCAGCACGGCTTCAGCAAGGGAAGATCTTGCTTGACGAACTTGCTGCACTTCTTTGAGGGAGTAAACAGGCAGATAGACTAGGGCGACCTGGTCGACATTGTATATCTGGATTTTCAGAAGGCGTTCAACAAGGTCCTGCATGAACATCTACTTCAAAAAATTGCGAGCCATGGAATCGATGGTGATATACTCACGTGGATTAAAAACTGGTTAGCAGATAGGAAACAGAAAGAGGGGGTAAATGAACAATACTCGGACTGGAAAAGCATCATGAGTGGAGTACTGAAGGGTTCAATGCTCGGGCCCGTGCTCTTCAACATATTTATAAACAACCTGGAAATTGGTATGACGAGTGAGGTGATTAAATTTGCGGACGATACAAAGTTGTTCAGACATAGAAGGATTGCGAAGACCTGCAACATGACATAAATACACTGAAGAAATGGGTCGCGACATGGCAAATAAGGTTCAACATGGATAAGTGCAAGGTGATGCATGTCGGTAACAAAAATCATATGCACGAATACAGAATGTCCAGTGCTGTACTTGGAGAGCCCCAGGAAAGAGACTTGGGAGTACTTGTAGACAAGTCAATGAAGCCGTCTGTGCAATGTGCGGCGGCGGCGAAAAGGGCGAACAGAATGCCAGGAATGATTAAGAAGGGGATCACAAACAGATCAGAGAAGGTTATCATGCCGCTGTACCGGCCCATGGTGCGCCCCACCTGGAATACTGTGTCCAACACTCTCCACCGTACATGAAAAAGGACATAGTACTACTCGAAAGGGTCCAGAGAAGAGCGACAAAAATGGTTAAGGGACTGGAGGGGTTGCCGTACAATGTGAGGCTAGAGAAACTGGGCCTCTTCTCCCTTGAAAAGAGGAGACTGAGAGGGGACATGATCAAAACATTCAAGATATTGAAGGGAATAGACTTAGTAGAGAAAGAGAGATTGTTCACCCTCTCCAAGGTGGAGAGAACGAGAGAGCACTCTCTAAAGTTGAAAGGGGATAGATTCCGTATGAACGTAAGGAAGTTCTTCTTCACCCAGAGAGTGGTAGAAATCTGAAACGCTCTTCTGGAGGCTGTTATAGGGGAAAGCACCCTCCAGGGATTCAAGACAAGGTTAGACAAGTTCCTACTGAACCAGAATGTACGCAGGTAAGGCTAAACTCAAAGAGGGCACTGGTCTTTGAACTAAGGGCCGCCGCTTGAGCGGACTGCTGGGCACAATGGACCACTGGTCTGATCCAGCAGCGGCAATTCTTATGTGGGACAGAACATTTGATATTTTTTTTGTAGGATTGCATGGCAGCATAATTCCTGTGTCTAACTTTGTCCTCTCACCAAGTTCTTACCTTTATTTCTAACGAACTAACACAGCTTAGGGTTATATCTAAGTCTGGAAAACAGTGTTATTTCCACAAGGTGTGCACACTCCCAGCTTTACTCCGATGTGATGGTAGAGTAAGAAGATTTGTGACAGGCTTGAACTGCATTGAATCCATCTAATTGTGTCTATTTTTGCTTCAAGTTATTAAATAAAGTTGTTCAAATCACAACAGAATCTGGCTGAAAACACTAAGGGCTCCTTTTACTAAGGTGCGCTAGCGTTTTTAGCGCGCACTAACCAAAAAATACTAACGCAAGCTCTATGGAGGCATTAGCGTTTAGCGCATGCGGCATTGTAGCATGCGCTAAAACCTCTAGCGCACCTTGATAAAAGGAGCCCTAAGATTACAGAAGTAAAGGTTAAGTAGGGCATAACCAAAACATATGTCTAAGTATGTTTTGGATGTAGGCGCTAGTCACCCAAAGTCAGCAGCAGGAAAATGTCCACTCTCAAAAAGTATGTCTAAAATATATCTTTTTTAAAATCATCTATCTGGATATCCAGGCGTTTGATCGTCCAGACCACCACTATGTCTATCTTTATACCACATTCTCGACCAAAAATTTGTCTAAGTTCCAAACGCCCAGAACAAGACCATTTGGACATGGGAGGGGTCAGCATTGTGATGGACTGGCCACCCAGACATGGCAACAGAGCAGTGGGGCACTTTACAGGGCACTGCTGTGAACTTCACAAAAAGGATGCCACATAAACATCTCACCAAAACTCCCTTATAAATTATGGTGAGCCCCCAAACCCACTATACCTCAATAGCCCTTATGGATGCAGTTGGCACCTATATAATAATAATAATAACTTTATTTTTCTATACCGACATAGTCGAAAGACTTTTAGGCGGTTTACATTGAAGAAGGCTGGACAATCAGCGAATTACAGAGTGCAAGAGGTGAAAGGTTACATAAGAAATAGGTAAAGGACAGCAAGTTACATCAAGTTTGGCAACGGGAAAATATCATTGAGAGTGAGGGACATCTGTTTAGGAGATGAATTTGTCGAATAGAATGGTTTTTATTGATTTTCGGAATGCGCCGTAGGTCTGCCTGGATCTATTAATGTAGTTTTCCAGCCAGGATTGCTGTCTGCTTGCTTGGAAACTGAGGGTCCTGTCCAAAAAGGATTTGTATTTGCAGTCTGTAATCTTTGGGTATGCAAAGATATTTTGGTTTCTGGTTGTTCGTGTGGGGTTGTGTAGAGTGAAGTGGGGTAGCAGGTAGGAAGGCGCTGGTCCCCAGACCTGTTTGAAACAGGTACATGCGAACTTGAACAGTATTCACGCTTCCATGGGTAACCAATGCAATTTTTTGTAGTAAGGGCTAATATGGTATTTTTCCCTCAATCCGAAGATCAAGCGAACTGCAGTGTTTTGCACTATTTTTAATTTTTGTACTGTTTGGGTTTTTTTGGGATACCTTAATAAACGATGTTGCAGTAGTCCATTAGTGATAGGATCAAAGATTGCACCAGTAGTCTGAAGGATGTTGTGTCGAAGTATTTTTTAATGGTCCTTAGTTTCCACAGCGTACAGAAGCATTTCTTCACCACTAAGCTCATGTGGTCAGCCATGGTTAAGTGTGTGTCTAGAGTGATACCCAGTATTTTTATGGTTTGGGAGATTGGATATTCATGGCCGTTTAATTGTAGCGATGTTTTGGTAATTTTGTCCTTGGGGGTTGCCAAGAAGACTTTTGTCTTTTCTGTGTTTAGTTTCAGTTTGAAGTTGGTTGTCCATTTTTCGATTTCGGTCATTGTGTGAGAGAGGTTATCTATTATTTCATTTGTTATGTCATTTAAGGGGTTTAAGATAGATATATTGTCTGCGTATATGTAATGTTTTAAGTTTAATTTTTGTAGTAGATGGCCTAAGGATGAGATGTAAATGTTGAACAGTGTGGGATATAGTGGGGAGCCTTGGGGAACCCCCAAGGGGTTTTCCCATGGATTGGAGTAATTTCCATTGCTAGTTACTTGGTAGGAATTCTTGGAACCATTTCTTTACCTTTCTCGAGAGCCCCATTGCGTCTAGGCATAGTAGCATAATTTTGTGGTCTACTAGATCGAACGCACTACTAAGGTCCAGTTGTAGGATTAGAGCACTTTTGCCCTTGCTGAAAAGACCATAGAGGTGATTTAGGATGGAAGCTATAACTGTTTCTGTGCTGTATCCTTTTCTGAATCCTGATTGGTGTTCACTGAGAATGTTAAATTTGTCTAGGTAGTTTACTAGTTGTAAGTTGACCAATCCTTCCTGTAGTTTTGTGAATAGGAGGAAGCTCGCTATGGGCCTATAGTTGGATATCAGGGCTGTTGAGGTTTTCTGATCTTTGGGGATAGGTGTGATCAGTATATGTCCCATGTCCTCATTTAATATTCCGTTCGTGAGGGTGGTTGTTAGCCAGGTGAATAGTTCCATTTTAAAGTCTGGTGGGGCAACTTTCATGATTTTGGATGGACATTCGTCTAATAGGCAGTTTGACTTGGTGTATTTGTTGAATAAAGTTAAGAATTGATGCCATTTTGGAGACTCAAAGTGATCCCAGAGCATGTCTGCTCTGGATTCCTGTTTGTGGGGTCCAAAGTAGAAATCTGTGTTGGTTTTGGGCGAGGGTATTATTGCTCTTAGGTCGGTTATTTTATTTTTAAAGAAATTGGCTAGGGTTTGGGCGGATGGACTGTTCTCATTGTCCTTTTTCAGGATTCGAGTTGTGTCTGTTAACGTTTTTACTAGTTTGAACAGTTCTTTACTATTTATTTTTGATGTACCTATTTTATGTGCGTAGTGCTTTGTGCGCTTTTCTATGATTAGAGTTTTGTATATTTTCATCTTTTGTTTCCAGTTGTCTTGTCTATTTCTTTGTTTGTTTTTTTCCAGATTCTCTCTAATTTTCTTAGTTCCTGTTTGTTGGCTAATAGTTCTGAATCGAACCACTCGTTTAGTGTTCTTTCTTTCTTTTTGTATGTTTGGTATGGAGCTAATTGGTCTAATAGTTCCTTACTGGAGGGTGAGATCCAAGATGGCCGCGAGTGGCTGAATTTCGGAAGTGCTCCTCAGACGCTCGGGAAGATTGAATTTACCTTGGTAGTTTTTTTCAGTTTGACTGAAAGATTGTTCTTCATGCCGAAAAGGAGGGGGAGAAGTGCTGCAGGAGCCTCGCAGCGCCCTGAAAATCCCCCAATGATTCCAATCGAGCAAATGTTGAACCGGCTTCAGAGGGAGTCAACGGCATCAGGGAATCGCCCGTTGGAACCGGTGTCGCAGAGTGACGTCGCTAGAGGGATCCCAGGGCTGGAGGTCACACTCAGCCCTGATGCAAGAGACAATTCTCCTCAGCCACAGTGCACCAGCTCACCACGGGAACCAGGCCTCTCCGAAGAGATAGGGTCTGCTATCCGGGAGGCTCTTTCATCGGTGAGCCTGGAGACAGATATCCCCCAAGAATTTTTGAGTCTTGGAAGACTCAAAGAAGCACTGGGAACATCGGAGAAGAGAGAAGAAAAACAAGACGAACAAACTTCATTTTTGGAAGGTGAGAATGGGTCCTTTGTGGTTGAAAAACCCACTTAAATTACTATGGAGTCTCTTTGGGATTTAGTAATAAAATTGGGAAACACTTTGACTCCACAAATTAGAGAAATGGAAAAGAAGATATACAAACAAGAACAAAAATTAAATGAAATACAAGTGGATATGACCTCAATTAAAACAAAGTTGGGAAAAAATGAACTTGAAATAACTGAGGTTAAACAGGTACAAGAAATAGTGGTCAAAGATTGTGTGAATATAAGGCGGAAGCTAGAAATGATTGAAAATGGCCAGCGAGCCAATAATTTAAGATTTCTAAATTTTCCCAGGGTTTTATCTATTACACCCAGGGAAATGTTAAAGAAAGACTTTTTGGAAGTCTTCTCAGTTTCCAAGGAACTTATTCCGCCTTTCTCCCAACCTGCCTGTTAGAAAAACAGAACAGCAATTGGGTAATCAAAAACAGCAGGAACCACAATTGGATATTTCCATTTTATTGGAATCTTCTACAAAGGATTTGGTCACACCAGCAACATTGGTAGCTACTGTTGCTCTAGCACCAGATAAGAATTGGATTATGAAGATGTTCTTTAAAAATAGAACTAAAGAGTTCCTGGGACAAAAAGTACAGATCTTTCCAGACGTTACCAAAGAGACTCAAAAACGGAGAAAGCAGTTTTTGTTATTAAAACCAGGAGTAATTTCAGTGGGGGGAAAGTTCTTTCTTAGATTTCCCTGTAAATGTATTGTTCTTCATGGCTTAGATAAATATGTTTTCTTTGAACCAATGCACCTAACAAATTTTGTGGCTTTGAAACGTCTTGAGAAAGAAGGAACTGGAACAACTGGAATAGTAACTGTCTCATGATTAGAATACTCCCTCCGATTTCAGCCACTTTGCCTTGTTTATTAATGGTTATTTTTTTGTTCTTTCCTTTTAATTGGTAATGTCACTCTTTGAAAGTCTTGGATCAAATAATTGGGGACTATAGATTGCTTAAGTGTAAGAGAATATGTTATTATGTTTTCTTCTTATTATTTATGTTATGGAATACAATATTACTGTACAAGATATAATGCTTGATAAATTTTTTTGTAAAATAATAAATAAAATTAAAAAAAAAAAAAAAATAGTTCCTTACTGAACTTTCCCCATCTTATTGGGAAATCCTGTATTTCGTCGGTTATGGGCCGTAGCTCATAGTGAGACCAGAATTCAGTTGGGTTTATGATACCACGACTGGTTATTGTTTTTGTGTTTTCGCTTTTGTATTTTGGTTGGCATTGCTTCTTTTGCCAGCGTAGGTCGAATTTGCCAATATAGTGGTCTGACCAAATGCATTTTTCCCAGGCCTCTGTATAGTAGTGAATCTTCGGGTCGGGCGTTTCCTTTTGAGAAAAGGTGACTATGTCTAGTTGGTGTCCCTTCTCATGTGTTATCTCTGTGTCTGACATTGGGAAATCGAGTGATGTTAACATGGTGTCGATTTAGGTCACTTCTGGCTTTCCCGTTTGTTCTAGGTGTATGTTTATATCGCCAAGAAGTAGGTTGTGCAATCTTTTTGGGGTATTTACAATTAGAAATTCTAAGAATTCTTCTTTGGCGTTTGACCATTTTTTTGGGTGGGATATAAAATAGTGTTGCGATTAGTGACTCTTCTAATTGGGTGTTTGTGATTTTACAAGTTAGTATTTCTAGGTTTTCTGAAGTTTTGGAGTCTATCTTGTTGTACTCAAAGGGTTCTTTTAGTATAATTGCTAGTCCACCCCCTTTTTTTCCAGTTTCTTGATAGTGGAAGTATTTTGTATCCCTGTGGTAGAAATTCTTTCATGATAATGTCCGTGTTGGAGACCATCAATGTTTCTGTCAGAAACAGGAAGTCCGGCTTTTTTTGCACTATCCAGTCATTTATTATATGGCAGTAAAGTAGGGTTTTGGTGGGCTCACTTTTTCCACCATGAATGTAGTAGAGTGGCTTATGGGTCTGGGTCCTCTTCACTATGGTTCACTAGCCTCCCCCCTCCCCCAAATTACTTAAGCCACCTCTGCAGCTCTACTAGGCTTTCCAATGCCAGGGGCTAATGTTCCAGACGCAGGTATGTATGTTTTTATTCTGAACTTTGTGGGGGTGCAATGCGGTCAGTGAATACAGGGGGAGTGTGTGTGGGTTTTTGTTTCTGCAGTGGTTATCTGGTCACTTTCGATACCTTTCGGGCACTTATACCTGTCTTTACATTGTCTAACTCACAACATATAAGTTTTACCTAGGCAGTCTCATCAAACATTTAATCCCTGCAGGACGACTAAGTGTAGGTTGGCCCACATCCTGCTCACCTTCCGCCCTAACTCCTCCTCCAAAAATGCTCCTTTCAGCTTTGAGTGCAAAGCCAGATTCAGAGGCTTAAAATGTCCCTGGATACATTCAAAAAGCCATTTTGATTATCGTCACTTGGACGACCTGTCTTTTAGATCTTCCAAGTGCTGACTTGGGCGGGTTTTTAGCTATATTTCAGTTTTGATTATGGGAACCTCATACAATTGTCAATAACCTTATTGTGAGTTAGCAGTGTTTGACACTTAAAGGAGTCCCTGTATAACAGTATAGAATCTGAAGAGGTTCATTAAGGCCTATGATTAGACTGTACAGTGAAGCTGTTCAAAGAGACACTTTGATAGCGACAGCTGCCATTACAATTTGGAAAAATCTACCTGTTCACATTAGGACTGATATTAACTACTTAAAAATTCAAAAACTTTTTTATGATTTATTGTAATATTTTAATTCTTGATTGCTATTGTATTTTCCTCTAGCTTTTATGGCTTCTTTGGATGTACATCATCTTGTTGGTGTAATGCAATTCATAAGTTGTGTATTAGATTAGATTTAATACTCTTCTGTACAGGAAGTGCACTGGACCAGCTTGCTCCCCCAAAGGAATTTCACTGTTCTCCCTGGTGTCAGAAGTGGCAGAGACTGCTCATAGTTCTGCAGTTTTGAAAGATCTGCATTGGCTTTCAATAAGATGGAGGATCCAGTTTAAAGTATTAGCACAGATATTCACAATTTTGAACACTGATGCTCCTGGATTACTACCTAGGTTTTTACCAACTCTATATCCCATTATTCAGCTCACCTATCCTTCATTTCCCTATCTACATATTGCATTTGGCCCAGCAAGATTTAGGTATTATCCCCTCTTACATTTGTATCAGTATGGATGTTTCAAAACTCCTCCTCCCACGCTTTGAAATCAGCTCCTACTTCACATTTCTTAAGAGGTCTGAAGGTGAATGGAAACAGACACTTAAAATATATTTCTTTCCAAGGCATGACAGAACATGAGAACTGAGGAGTCTTACTCTTCTCACCACCTGCACCATCCAAATTTGCTACCGGTACACAACCTGGGTGAGCTAGTCTCAGGAAGCTGGTGGTGTAACATTAAGCCCTACTCACAGTGACATCACAAGTACCAGATGCTCCTCCCTCTTAACTGTTCTTTCCTTTCGATACCTGGCCTGCTGTGGAGTCTTACCCTCCCTCACTATGTTTATTGTACATTTGATATCCCGCTTAATGCAAGAAGTCAAAGCAGCTTTACAAATTTAATATAATAGGCACATTAAAGGCGGGCTCGCAATCTAAACTAAGAGTGCCTAGAAGAAAACAACACTTGTATAATATGGATAAAATAGAGAGGAGGGGAGAGCAAAATTAAATAAACCCTAGCAGAAAGAACCAATCAATTAAAATGCAGGCCAATTCATAAAGAATTAAATCAAAACAGAAATGTATAGGAGGATAAAAAAAAAAAACCTAGCACAAAAATTAAATAATGGTAAGATGGAGGAATTCTGCCATTAAATGGCCAATTAAGGAAGGTTCAGCGATGCAGAAGAGGATGAAACCAACTTCTGGGTCCCAAGGCATCTGAAGACAGGAGTGCAAGTCCACCAAGGAGAGGGCAGAGAAAGGCCACAGGAGATCCTCCGATGCTGGCATCAATCCACCACTGGTGACTATGTTAGGGCTATACTGCACCCGACAATCGCACCGCTGGACAAGAGCCCGGAAATGGTTGTGCACTGCTCCTCCGCTGGAGTATGTAAAGCGGCTCTTCATCTTGGGCTCCAGTTGCCAACCCAGCAGCAGAAGTGGCCGCCGTTGTAGAGAAAAAGCAGCACAGCAGGAGCCTCACACAAGCCCATGCAGGTGGCTGACTTCCCTCCACCGCAGCACTAGACTCTCAAACATGGGCCACCACCAAAACAAACTCCGTTACTGCACAATGGCAACATCAACAGAAGGGAAACCAGTTGGAGTAGGCAAATCGCACACAATGAACTGTGATGAACATAATAATAATAATAACAGTTTATATACCGCAGGTCTGGGAAGTTCTATGCGGTTTTCAATGATTAAAATGTTACAGATTGAGTAGTTCTAACAGAGTTAAGATTTAGCTGTCTGTTATTGTGGGAAAGATTGTTCAGTGTAGCTGCCTAAGTACTTTAGGAACAAATATGTTTTTAGGTGTCTCCTAAATTCCCCATAAGTATTCGCAAGCATGAGTAATTGTTTCAGATCTTTACCCATAATGCTGCCTGATAAGAGAAGAGATGTTAATGATGTCTTTTAAATTTACATCCTTTAACCCTTTCAGGACCAAGGGACATATTTGTCCCATAACTTTAAAATCCTATAAATTTTGATTGGGATAGTCTACAGTTCTAAATTTGATATGTACGGATTCCATATGATACTGCCTTTATGTAAACAAACTGGTTCCGACATTCATTCATTAGCGTCGTTGCCAGATTGACGAGAAGATTCACTTGCCACACTGTCCATAAGCCAGAAGTTTGATTTTTTTTAAAAAAAATAATGATATTTCACAAAAAAAATCAATTTTTTGGCATCTGCAAGCCCTTTTTACCATAAAAATGTCATCAAAACCACAAAAATTGGCCTACGATCCTTATGGTCCTGAAAGGGTTAACCGGTGGAGAAACAAAATTCAAGTTTGAGTTTCTCTTAAGTCGATTGGTTGAGAAAGAGAAAAGGTCAGTTATATATCTGGGGGCTAGGCCAAAAAGTACCTTAAAGCAGAAACATCCAAATTTAAACTTCACACGTGCCTCCATCGGCAGCCAATTCAGGAGTCAGTAGGAAGGAGTTACATGGTCGAACTTCTTCAGACCCAAAATCAGCCTGATCAGCTTAGGCAGTTAGAGAATCTACTTGCATCATCCAGCCTTGCTCATAGACCACCACCTTGGTGAGTTAGTCCTGGGAAGCCAGCGGTATAGCATTAAGCCCTATGTACAAGATGTTCCTCCCTCTTAAACTATGACAGGACTGAAGTGTACCAATTTTAGTATGCCCCTTTGTTGGCACATTGTGGGCCTCTAAATCATTTTAGGTTGTGTTTTAATTGAGTCAAGAATTGGTGCTACTCAGTCCTTCCTGCCCTACTGGGTCCTATGGGTATAGGTATAGAGATAGAGATAAAGAACATAAGAAATGCCTCTGCTGGGTCAGACCCGAGGTCCATCGTGCCCAGCAGTCCGCTCACGCGGTGGCCCAACAGGTCCAGGACCTGTGCAATAATCGTCTATCTATACCCCTCTATCCCCTTTTCCAGTAGGAAACTGTCCAATCCTTTCTTAAACCCCAGTACCGTACTCTGCCCTATCACGTCCTCTGGAAGCGCATTCCAGGTGTCCACCACACATTGGGTAAAAAAGAACTTCCTAGTATTCGTTTTGAATCTGTCCCCTATCAACTTTTCCGAGTGCCCTCTTGTTCTTTTATTATTCGAAAGTTTGAAGAATTTGTCCCTCTCTACACTCTCTATGCCCTTCATGATCTTATAAATCTCTATCATATCCCTTCTAAGTCTCCTCTTCTCCAGGGAAAAGAGGGTCCTGCACTGAAAAACGTAAAATACCTTTATTACACAGGTCAAGGATTGTTCTTGTGGAAGTAACATTCTTAATCACAGCAATTATTTCCTCGGCTGATACTAATTTAAAGAAACCCCAAGGTCTATTCACTATGGGGCTCATAATCGAAACCTATTTTTTGTATATATCCAGGGTCATTTTAGGCCTCTGAATCCTGCTGTGTGCCCAGAGCTTTAAGGGGCATTTTTGGAGGAATACAAAAGCAATCGATAATTAAAATATCATCATACCATGAATATTATGGAACAATACTCTTAGTGACTTACTCCTTAACCATTTGACATACCAATCATTCAGATCTTTGACAAATCTGTTTAACTTCCTTAAACGTTTTCCTCTGCGTCTTCTGGCATGCTCCTACCTCCTGTTGTTTATAACTACGTTACATCCTCATGATATAACTTAGCTGCGTTCATGCAGCCTTTCTTGTTGTAAACCGTTTTGAACTGAAAGGTATGACAGGATACAAATAAAGCTATTATTATTATTATTATCATATAAAAAAGTTTTTGAATTTTTAAGTGGTTAATATCAGTCCTAATGTGAACAGGTAGATTATTCCAAATTGTAATGGCAGCTGTCGCTATCAAAGTGTCTCTTTGAACAGCTTCACTGTACAGTCTTATCATAGGCTTTAATGAATCTCCTCAGATTCTATACTGTTATACAGGGACTCCTTTAAGTGTCAAACACTGCTAACTCACAATAAGGTTATTGACAATTGTATGAGGTTTCCCATAGAGTTAGGAGCTAATAATCGAAACTGAAATACGGTTAAAAACCCGCCCAAGTCGGCACTTGGAAGATCTAAAAGACAGGTCGTCCAAGTGCCGATAATCGAAACGGCTTTTTGGACGTATCCATGGACATTTTAAGCCTTTGAATCCGGCTTTGCGTTCAGAGCTGAAAGGGGCATTTTTGGAGGAGGAGTTAGGGTGGGATGTGGGTCAACCTACACTTAGTCGTCCTGCAGGGATAATTGAATGTTTGATGAGACTGCCTAGGCAAAATTTATACATTGTGAGTTAGACAATGTAAAGACAGGTATAAGTGCCTGAAAGGTATTGAAAGTGACCAGATAACCACTGCAGAAACAAAGACCCACACACACTCCCCCTGTGTTCACTGACCGCATTGCACCCCCACAAAGTTCAGAATATAAACATACATACCTGCCTTCGGAACATCAGTACCTGACATGACATCTTCTACAGGCTTCTTTTTGCCTCCAAGGTTGCATTCCATCCTATTCCTTTCCTTCATTTTGTATTTTAGTTTTGTAGTTATATTTATTACTCTAATTAATCTATTGATTTCTTTTATTGCAACCTAGGCCATCTTCTATATGTTTCCGCCTCTTCTCTACTGTCCATTTTACAATTGTAAGGTACAATTATATAACAAATAAATATATCTTATAATATCATAGGATTCACAAAGAATACTCACTTCTGCCTCTCCACTTTGTAATGCTGTGAACAGTCATCAAACAGCTTCTGATTCATTTCCATGAAGAGTTTCAAGGCATTATAAATCAGACCATGAATTGTTCTGCAAAAATAACAGAGTGAGGTCATGGAGAAGAAAAAGAGGGGAGGGGATAGAGAAACATAGAAACATGATAGCAGATAAAGGTCAAATGGTCCATCAAGTCTGCCCATCCGCAGTAACCATTATCTCTTCCTCTCTCTAAGACATCCCATGTGCCTATCCCAGGCTTTACTAAATTCAGACACAGTCTCTGTCTCCACCACCTCTTCCAGGAGACTGTTCCACGCATCTACCACCTTTTCCGTAAAAAAGCATTTCCTTAGATTACTCCTCGGCCTATCACCTCTTAATTTCATCCTATGCCCTCTCATTCCAAAGCTTCTTTTCAAATGAAAGAGACTTGACTCATGCACATTTACATCACCTAGGTATTTAAACATCTCTATCATATCTCCCCTCTCCTGCCTTTTCTCCAAAGTACTTGATAAATCTTAACCAATTGTTAGTGTAGTCCTTATTCACTTCTCTCTAAATCACTAACTATTCTCTGTACTCTTTTTAAATCTCTAATATTGTAAAGCTATTGCGGCCCCATATATACACTGTAAAGAGATTATTGGTCTAGTACTAACATATACTTCATAATATATGCATATGTATATATATATTAATTCTTTATTTTTTCATTTGTATGGACTCATTTCGTTTCATACTTATTCTTAATTTCATAATTCTATAACTATTTCTTCATTTTATTTTCCTTCATTTCCTTAGGTGTGTTGAAACAAACCCCCTAAGTAGCAACTTTTAGATACAGTTCTTGCACGATGTTAAGCAGAGTATAATGTGTTTACATTTGAGAGGTCACCAGTGTTTGCAAGGTTTGAAGGAATTTTAAAAAAAAGCAAAAACTGAGAAGAGAGTTGGATTTTAAAAGTTTTGTATGTTTTGCAGTTCTCCTCGACCCTAAAGAAAAAAGTTGTTTGAAACATGCATGTTGGGAGAGGTGGCATTAATGAACATTTGAGAGCTAACCTCGAAGCTAAGTAGGTAAGTAATAAGATTAAATTAGAAGAAAAAGACATTAAGTAAGGAAATGAAGGAAACTAAAATGAAATACAATGAAGAAATAGTTATGGAATTATGGAATTAAGAATAAGTATTAAACTAAATGAATTTTAGAGTTTTGAGTAAATAAACAATAAAGTGGACTGATGAAGACAAGAGATTGTTGGCCATTATTCATGGTCCAGTTGATATCTGAAGGTCCATACCAATTAAAAAATAAAGAATTAATATATATATACATATACATATATTATGAAGTATATGTTAGTACTAGACCAATAATCTCTTTACAGTGTATATATGGGGCCGCAATATATAAACAGGCACCATATAGCTTTACAATATTAGAGATTTAAAAAGAGTACAGAGAATAGTTAGTGATTTAGAGAGAAGTGAATTTTCTGCAAAGTATACATACTGAGATCTTTAAGTCTGTCCCCATACGCCTTAACACGAAGACCACACACCATTTTAGTAGCCTTCCTCTGGACCGACTCCATCCTTTTTATATCTTTTTGAAGGTATACAGAGGCATCAATACCTCCTTTTTCCTACTGGCCATACCTCTCCCTACAACATCACCAGGAAATGTATCTTTTCAATTACCACACCTGTACACTGGAACTCACTACCACTTTACTTAAGAGAGGAAGAAAATATTGATAAATTTAAAATGAACTTAAAAACTTGTTTATTTAAGGACGCTTATGACAGATGATATTCTTTCCATCTTGGACCACCTACTTCCCTTAAAATCAAACAAGGAAGAGCACAGTTTCCCCTCCCCCTTTGTGTCAACCTTCTTTGTTTTTCTTTCCTATTGTGACTGTAGCTCTACCCCTCTTTCCTATTTGTCTCAGTCTGTCTTGGTTTGGATTACGTCTTAATTGTATATCCCCTAAATTTTTATACTCCTTTTAAAATGTAATGTACACCGCTTTGACAATTTTTAAGCGGTATATCAAATTTTAATAAACTTGAATTATTATTGATGACAAATTAACTTTCCATCAACAGAGAAGTTCAGTGGTAAGAAAAAGCTTCTGCAAATTAAGAATAATCAGATCAGTCACCAGTCTACTAGAACCCTCATCTCTTAATATTCTATTTCACTCCCTTGTGATTTTGCAATTTGATTACTGCAATTCCCTTTATCAAGGAATAACCCAAGAAGAACTTAGAAGGTTATAAATTATCCAAAACACAGCAGTCAAATTAATCTACAACGCAAAAAAGTTTGATTATGTTACTCCACTTCTAATAAAATCCCACTGGTTACCAATCACATACAAAATCCTATTGCTTACCTTCAAGACTAAACTAACACACACCCCAGGATTTATAGACAGACTACCCATCCCACACTGTCCATCTAGAATAATCCGATCCAGCAAACAACATCTCCTTAATATCCCTTCTCTACTCCATCTTTTCCACGACACCACTAGAAAGATTTTCTCTGTTACCACCCCTACACTGTAGAACTCTTTACCCCCACACCTTCAAGAAGAAACACCTATGGACAAATTTAAAGTAAATCTAAAGACCTTCCTATGTAAGGATGCTTATGATAAGTAATCCTCAGACCCCCAAAAGAAGGAAGAGCATACCCCCTACCTACTATATTGACCTTTATTGTTCTTCTCTCCTATTGTAAATTGTATTTCTCCCACTATCCCTCATTGTTTCAATATGTCAATTAAGACTAATTATGTCTCCCCAAGATTTTATTTGTTTATGACTCTGTACACCGCCTAGACAACATTTTAAGCAGTATATCAAATTTTAAATAAAACTTGGAAACCATAGACCTTAGAAGTCTACCTGGTATTGTCCTTAGGTTCCAAATACTGGAGTTACCGTTGAAGCTCACTCCAGCCTATCCAAACCATCTCCTTTTTCGGATTCAGACTGTGGAAATCTACCCATTCATATACTAATTTGAGATCCTTTATGTTCATCCCATGCTTTTTTGAATTCTGACATTGTTTTCCTCTCCACTGCCTCCCTTGGGATGTCATTCCAGGCAACCATCACCCTCTCTGTGAAAAATAATTTCCTAACATTACTCTTAAGTCTACCACCCTTCAACCTCAATTTATGCCCTCTAGTTTTACCAATTTCCCTTCTCTAGGAAAGTTTTGGTCCTATATTAATACCTTTCAAATATTTAAATGTCTGTATCATATCGACCGTCTCTCCTCTCCTCCAGAGTAGACATCACGAGGTCCTTCTCTGGCAGTGTTCAAGGCCCAGTTAAAAGTCCACCTCTTTGAGAGTGCTTTCAACTCCTAACTCCTTTCACCTTAGGTTCTGCATCCCCAAACCTATATGTCATGTCTATCTGTCCAAATTAGATTGTAAGCTCTTCCGAGCAGGGACTGTCTATAAATGTCAAAATGTACAGCGCTGCGTATGCCTTTCAGCACTATATAAGTGATAAGTAGCAGTAGTCCCTCTAGTCTCTCCTTGTACTTCTTTTGGCACAAACCCCCTAATATTTTCTTCATTTTTCTTTGGACCACTTCAAGTATTCTTATATCCTTGGCCAGATATGGCCTCTAAAAATGAACGCAATATTCCAAGTGGGGCCTCACCAACAACCTGCACATGGGCATCAACACCTCCTTTCTTCTGCTGGTTATGCCTTTCTTTATACATTCTAGCATCCTTCTTGGCTATAGCCACCACCTTGTCACACTGCTTTGTCGCCTTCTGATCCTCAGATACCATCATCCCAAGGTCTCTCTCCCTGCCTCTCACCTCCCAGCACATACATCTTCTTTGGATTTCTAATACTGAAATGGATCACTCTACACTTCTTAGCATTCAATTTTAGTTGTCAAACAATAGCAACACAACTAAGAATCCAACAAAACAGGATCTGCAGTATAACAAGAAGCGAAGCAAAAAGCAAAAGGGACTCCAGACGATGTACAAGATGCAGGCAATATTTATTAAAAAAAGAATTGCAGTGATATTACAACCTTATTTCCAACCTAGGGACCCAACAGGGTCCATGTTTCGGACAACACTCCTTCCTCAGGGGTCCATGGTAAATAAGGGATAAGGCAAACGGCAATACAAATAATAAAATTATTGCCTTCTTGAACCAAAATCTTGAAGCAAAAATGATTGGAGGGTAACTCCCACCTGGGCTGAATTTGAGCAAATGATAGAAAAGCCCCACCGCCCACCGCTACAAGTCTTTCAAAGTACACATCCTCTCTGCCACCTCCAAGCCAAGCAAATGGGCTGGAGAAGCCGGAACTTGGATGCCCCCCGTGAAACCATTAAGGGCTTCAGGTGTACAAGGTTCATAAGAGAGGGAGGTGAATACCAAGTTGCCAACCATCCACTGGGAGAGTATTTAAAATGTCCTGTCCACCCCTCATGAATAAAGCAGAGTAACACAGCCATATTATAAAGTCGAAGGTCAGGCAGATTAAACATAGAAACATAGAAACATAGAAATTGACGGCAGATAAGGGCCACGGCCCATCCAGTCTGCCCACCCTAATGACCCTCCCCTACCTTTACCTTGTGAATAGATCCCACGTGTCGATCCCATTTGGCCTTAAAATCAGGCACGCAGCTGGCCTCAATCACCTGAAGTGGAAGACTATTCCAGCGATCAACCACCCTTTCAGTAAAAAAGAACTTCCTGGTGTCACCTCGCAGTTTCCCGCCTCTGATTTTCCACGGATGACCTCTTGTTGCCGTGGGACCCCTGAAAAAGAAGATATCTTCCTCTGTCTTGACTCTGCCTGTGAGATATTTGAACGTCTTGATCATGTCTCCCCTCTCTCTGCGCTCCTCGAGTGAGTATAGCTGCAATTTTTCCAGCCGTTCCTCGTACGGGAGATCCTTGAGTCCCGAGACCATCCGAGTGGCCATTCTCTGGACCGACTCCATCCTCAGCACGTCCTTGCGATAATGCGGCCTCCAAAATTGCACACAGTACTCCAGGTGGGGCCTCACCATGGATCTATACAATGGCATAATGACCTCCGGCTTACGGCTGACGAAACCCCTGCGTATGCAGCCCATGATTTGTCTTGCCTTAGATGAAGCCTTCTCCACTTGATTGGCAGCTTTCATGTCCTCACTGACGATCACCCCTAAGTCTCGCTCTGCTACTGTTCTTGTTAGGATCTCACCATTAAGGGTATAAGTCCTGCATGGATTTTGGCTACCCAAGTGCATAACTTTGCATTTTTTGGCATTGAAACTGAGTTGCCAGGTCCTAGACCAGCGCTCCAGTAGGAGTAGATCGTGCATCATGTCGGGCATTGAGTTTTTGTCCGTTGTGCTTTTGCCCACTACATTGCTTAGCTTGGCGTCATCGGCGAATAATGTTATTTTACCTCGGAGCCCTTCTGTCAAGTCACTTATGAAGATATTGAACAGGATCGGGCCCAAGACCGAGCCTTGGGGCACTCCACTGATCACCTCTGTCATTTCAGAGGGGGTGCCGTTTACCATAACCCTTTGAAGCCTACCTCCAAGCCAGTTCCCAACCCATTTTGTCAATGTCTCGCCCAATCCTATAGAACTCATTTTACTTAGCAACCTGCGGTGTGGTACACTGTCGAATGCTTTGCTAAAGTCCAGGTACACGATGTCCAAGGACTCCCCAACATCTAGCTTCCTCGTCACCCAGTCAAAGAAGCTGATCAGGTTGGATTGGCAGGATCTCCCCTTAGTAAATCCATGTTGACGGGGATCCTGCAGGTTCTCCTCATCAAGGATTGTGTCTAATTGGTGTTTGATTAAGGTTTCCATTAGTTTGCTCAATACTGATGTGAGACTCACCGGTCTATAGTTTGCTGCCTCAATTTTTGAGCCTTTCTTGTGAAGTGGAATGACGTTAGCCGTCCTCCAGTCCAATGGGACGCTGCCTGTACTAAGGGAGAGGTTGAAGAGCACGGACAGCGGTTCCGCCAATACATCACTCAACTCCCTGAGCACCCTGGGGTGTAGGTTGTCAGGCCCCATAGCCTTGTTAACCTTGAGCCTTGACAGTTCATCGTAGACACTGCTGGGTGTAAACTTGAAATTATTAAATGGGTCAGCCGAGCTAACCCTTGTCTGTAGCTGAGGGCCTTGCCCCGGCGCTTCTCGGGTGAAGACTGAGCAGAAATATTCATTTAATAGTTGTGCCTTTTCCGAGTCTTTTTCCACATATTCACCGTCTGGTTTCCTAAGACGTACTATCCCTCCCGAGTTTTTTCTTCTGTCACTGATGTACCTGAAGAATGATTTATCTCCCTTCTGGATGTTCTTTGCTAGAGACTCTTCCATGTGGAATTTAGCCTCCCTGACTGCAGTTTTGACGGCTTTAGACTTGGTCAGGTATTCTGCTCTAGAGTCTTGGTTCCCTGATTGTTTGTAAGAGATGAATGCTTTTTTTTTTTTCTTGATGAGGTCTGAGATCTCCGTGGTGAACCACTGTGGCTTATTGTTCATACGCCGTTTACTTACTAATTTAACATAGCGGTTTGTCGCTTCCTGTATGGTGGCTTTCAGAGTCGACCACATTTCTTCTACGCTATTGGTTTCTGCTTGGCTTTGTAGCACCTGGTGAACAAATTCTCTCATGTTCTGGAAGTTTGTGTCCTTGAATTTGAGGACCTTGGTCAGTGTGGTAGGTTTAGTGAAGCCTTTCCTAAGATTGAACCATATCATGTTGTGGTCGCTGGAGGCCAATGTTTCTCCCACCGAGACTTCTGTGACACTTTCCCCATTGGTGAGTAACAGGTCCAGTATTGCCTGATCCCTTGTTGGGTCCAACACCAGTTGCCTGAGACGTGCTCCCCTCAAAGAGTTCAATAGCCTCCTACTGCTGCCAGAAGCAGAGGTAAGTGTGTCCCAATCCACATCAGGCATGTTGAAGTCGCCTAACAGTACTGTGTCCCCACGCAAGGTGATATTCTCTATATCTCCTATTAACTCCATATCTAGGTCATCCTGTTGTCTTGGGGGTCTGTAAATTACTCCAAGATACAGGCATTTGTCCTTTCCTCTGGCCAAATTGACTCAAAGAGATTCCCCAGTGTACTGGACGTCTGCGATTCTTGTGACCTTAATGTCATCTTTTGTATATAATGCTACACCTCCTCCCATTCTGCCCTCCCTGTCCCGGCGAAGCAAGTTGTAACCCGGTATGACCATGTCCCACCCATGGGTGTCCGTGAACCAGGTCTCAGATATTGCCACCACATCCAGGTCGGCATTCCTTATTTCTGTTTCCAGTTCCAGGATCTTGTTACCCAGACTGTGTGCATTAACGTACATAGCCCTCCATGTGTTTTTGTTACTTCTCGCTTGAGCTACTTGGACACTATTATCATTATGCTCATAATTTGTATTCTCCCTAGACTCAGAACTATATCGTGTACTTAACCCGGACTCCCCAGATCCAGAGTTACAGTGTGTACCTATCCCAAATATGGAAGGGTGTGTATCCTGTGGGGGTGTTCCCGCGTGGGCTACTTGAACTCCTTTGGTACAATATGCAATGTGTGTACCCCCTCTGGACCCAGGATTACAATGTCTACTGCCCATAGTCCTGGAATTACCATGTAAACTCTCCCCTGACCCAGAATTGCAATGTGTACTCTTCCTAGATCCAGAAGTACAATGTGTATATCCTCTAGACCCAGAATTACAATGTGGCCCAGAATTATAATGTAAACCTACCCTAGACTCGAAATTGTGTATGCTCTCCCCTGACCTAGAATTTCGGTGACCATTTACCTCAGCCTCAAAAAAGAATTGACAATTTAGCTCGTCAGGTTGGTTGTATGTGCCCATACCCTCCCCCAACTTACCTAGTTTAAAGCCCTGTGAAGTAGGCGGGCTAGACGGTGTCCAAGGACGTTCTTCCCTCTTCTGGTCAGGTGCAACCCGTCTTGTCCCTGTAGTCCTTGCAATGCTTCTCCATGATGTAGGAACCCGAAGTTCATCTCCCTGCACCATCCCTGCAGCCAGTCGTTGGCTCTCTGAATGCGATCCTCCCTGGCACTGCCCTTGCCCCTTACTGGGAGGATCGAGGAGAACACCACCTGCGCATCCATCCTCCTCAGCTTCTCCCCCAGGGCCCTGAAGTCTTCAGGTATGTTGTTCGGGGTGCTCCTGGCGGTGTCGTTGGTCCCGATATGGATGAGTATCATGGGGAAGTTGTCTCGGGGCTTGATGAGTCTGTCAAGGCAAGCAGTTACATCCCGGATCCTGGCCCCTGGCAAACAGCAGACCTCTCTTGATTGCAGGTCTGGTCTGCAAATTGGACCTTCGGTGCCCCTCAGCAGTGAATCCCCGATGACCACTACTCTGCGCTTCTTAGGGGTAGGCCGTTCTGATGCTTCCGGAACTGGAACTGCCTGCTGAAAATCTTCCTGTTCTTCGTTCTCAGGACCTTCCTGTAGCAGCTGATATCTGTTACTCAGGGCGATCTGTGGTGTCGATGTAGAGCTGTCCTGTCAACACCCCCATCTACCTGGTCAGGGCCTATTTATTGTAGCTAATGCGAACATGTTTATTACGCCAGACAAAGGAATTGATAATGGAGTGAAACATCTTTTTGTCTCTGTTCAATATTCATAAAGGTAAAATTTGAAGAAGGGAATAGAATCTTTGGCAAGAGTACCATTTTAGTCAGTGCTATCCTGCCCCACACTCCCAACTGAAGCTCCTTCTACTTGATACACAAACCCATATGTTCTCAATATGGTGTTGAACGTTGCATTTATACATAAGTTTGGGATTGGGACTCAAGTATACCCCGAAATACTGTATCAGCTTCCAAACTGAAGGAATACTAAACCCAGAGTGCCAGGGCTCCTGTCGAGTAGAATCCAAAGGCAAAAGCTCAAACTTATCACAGTTCACTCGCAGACCAGAGATAGTCCCAAAGGAACAAACTTTCTCTAAGGCCTTATGCAAACTGAAGGAATACTAAACCCAGAGTGCCAGGGCTCCTGTCGAGTAGAATCCAAAGGCAAAAGCTCAAACTTATCACAGTTCACTCGCAGACCAGAGATAGTCCCAAAGGAACAAACTTTCTCTAAGGCCTTATGCAAGTGAATATGGGCTTGGTCTAGATACAACAAAATATCATCAGCAAATAAATTAAGTCAGCTCTCCTTTTTCCCTATCCTGATCCCCTGAATATGAGGATCTGCCCGGATCTTGATGGCCAATGGTTCGATGGCAAGCACAAAAAGAAGAGGGAACAGGGGGCAGCCTTGGCGAGTCCCTCTTTCCTGTGAAAATGGAGGAGTTAAGTGCCCATTCACCAGAAGCCTAGCTTTGGGCTTTATATATAAACTGTGAATCCACTCAGGAAATTGCCCTTCTAGCCCATATTTCTGCAAGATCCACAATAGATATTGCCACGAGATGCTTTCAAAGGCCTTCTCCATATCCAGGCACACTATAGCCGCTGCACCACCCATACCTCACCTGGAGTACAATGCTATCAGTGCTCTTCTGAGGTTCATAAGAGGCTTAGCGTCCAGGTATAAAGCCCACCTGATCCTCATGAATGAGCAGGGGCAAAAATGCATTCAATTGTTTAGCCAGAATTGCTGCTAAGAGTTTGGCGTCCTGGTTAAGGAGGGAAATAAGATGATAGGAGCCCACCTGCATATGGTCCTTCCCAGGCTTAGGCAAAAGGACCATATGAGCCATATTTGACATCTCCATCCCCCATGGGAGCTCAAGGCTTTATAGGAAGCTCCCAGCATCGGGGTGATCAGATCATAGAAAATAGAAACATAGAAAAATAGAAATTGATGGCAGATAAGGGCCACGGCCCATCTAGTCTGCCCACCCTAATGTCCCTCCCCTACCTTCGCCCTGTGAATAGATCCCATGTGACGATCCCATTTGGCCTTAAAATCAGGCAAGCTGCTGGCCTTGATCACATGCAGTGGAAGACTATTCCAGCGATCAACCACCCTTTCTGTGAAAAATAATTTCCTGGTGTCAGCTTGTAGTTTCCCTCCCCTAATTTTCCACGGATGCCCTCTTGTTGTCGTGGGACCCTTGAAAAGGAAGATATCTTCCTCCGCCTCTATGCGGCCTGTGAGATACTTGAACGTCTCGATCATGTCCCCCCTCTCTCTGCGCTCCTCAAGTGAGTATAGCTGCAATTTGTCTAGCCGTTCCTCGTATGGGAGATCCTTGAATCCCGAGACCATCCGGGTGGCCATTCTCTGAACCGACTCCAGTCTCAGCACATCCTTGCGATAATGCGGCCTCCAGAATTGCACACAGTATTCCAGATGGGGCCTCACCATGGATCTATACAATGGCATAATGACTTACGGCTTACGGCTGACGAAACCCCTGCGTATGCAACCTATGACTTGTCTTGCTTTGGATGAAGCTTGCTCCACTTGATTGGCAGCCTTCATGTCCTCGCTGACGATATCCCTTAAGTCGTGTTCTGCTACCGTTCTTGTAAGGATCTTGCCATTAAGGATATAAGTCTTGCATGGATTTTGGCTGCCCAGGTGCATAACTTTGCATTTTTTGGCATTGAAGCTGAGTTGCCAGGACCTAGACCAGCGCTCCAGTAGGAGTAGGTCGTGCATCATGTTGTCGGGCATTGAAACATCATCTATTGTGCATTTGCCCACTACATTACTTAGTTTGGCGTCATCGGCGAATAATGTTATTTTACCCCGAAGCCCTTCAGCCAAGTCCCTTATAAAGATGTTGAATAGGACTGGGCCCAAGACCGAGCCCTGTGGCACTCCACTGATCACCTCCGTCATTTCAGAGGGTGTGCCATTCACCACCACCCTTTGAAGCCTACCTCCAAGCCAGTTCCCAACCCATTTCGTCAATGTGTCACCTAATCCTATAGAACTCATCTTGCTCAGCAACCTGCGGTGTGGTACGCTATCGAATGCTTTGCTAAAGTCCAGGTACACGATGTCCAGGGACTCCCCAATATCTAGCTTCCCCGTCACCCAGTCAAAGAAGCTGATCAGGTTGGATTGGCACGATCTCCCTTTAGTAAATCCATGTTGACAGGGATCCCGTAGATTCTCCTCATCCAGGATCTTATCCAATTGGTGTTTGATTAGAGTTTCCATTAGTTTGCTCACTATCAATGTTAGACTCACTGGTCTGTAGATTGCTGTCTCCTTCTTGGAGCCTTTCTTGTGGAGTGGAATGATTTTATAGTATTCTGGATCAAAACGGTCTGGCCCAGGTGCTTTGATGAGTTTCAGAGCCTTAATGCCATTCCGGATCTCCCCAATAGAATTGGGGGCATTCAATAAAGCTAGTTAGTCTGGCGTTAGTTGAGGTAAAGCTATCCCCTGATCTTGAAAGGGTCTTCGGGAGTATAAAGCCTCATAAAATCAAACAAACTGTTGTCTTATCTGTGAAAAACTTATTACTCAGATAAGATTGGATCTTCAGTACCTAATTTTAAAAAATTATTTGATCTAGTATCCAACTTATTTGATATTTCTTCACTTAAACAATCAGCATATACTTTTCTTCCTTCATCGATGGAGTTAGCTCATCATTTCAATTCAAAAATTATTAACTTAAGAACATCTTGCTCTCAACCATTGGCTACTCAGACCAAGCAACAATCATTTATTTCTGAGGTAGTTTACATCGACTTATTCTGGAAAGAATTTGAGAATCCAGACTGGGATCTTTTTGTCTGACTCTATAATAAATATGGAAAATCATTTAGCCACTTTGACCATTGTTCCCCGAAATTTATGAAATCTGCTCCAATGGATTTCAAACTAGATTTATTCAGCTGGTTATCTTGTATGATGAATAATAGAACTTTTCCATTTGACGGCGGATATATCTTGATTATACCAACAGTCAAAAAGATTCACTATCATTAGTTAATAATTATAGACCAATAGCTTCGATCCCATTTTTCATCAAAATTATGGAGGGCTTGGTTCATTTTCAAATATTGAATTACCTAGAATCTCAATCGCTTTTGCATGACACCCAATCAGGTTTTTGGCCTTTTTTCAACACCGAAACAGTAATATCTGCGATCCAGGATCACGTTCATGACCTTCTCAGTAAGGGCTCTTATGTGATGGTCATGCAATTTGATCTGAATGGCGCCTTTGATTTAGTGGACCATGTTAACCTTTTGAATTGTTTGGATTCTATTGGGATACATGGAAACATATACAATTGATTTGAAGGTTTTTTTGTCAACCCATTCGTATCAGGTCAAATTCAATTATGAATTTTCTGGAAAGTGAAGGAGTCCATGCGAAGTGCCATGGGGCTCCCTGCTTTCTCCTCTGTTATTTAATGTTTGTCTTCTCTGGGCTTAAAACTAACATCCTTGGGACTAAAAATATTTATCATCTTGCCATTCACTCTTTCCATTTCTTCCATCAGAAATGAAATAGAAGAGATATGTAATATCACTGAAACATAGATGTCAGAATTAAAGCTGAAATTGAACCCAGAGAAGACAAAATTCTTTGTTGCATCTCCAGGTCAGAATCCTACAGAAACATCTTTTCTGTTAAATAGCATTATTTACCTTATAAAACCCACTATCAAGATCTTGCGCATTATTCTAGATCGCCACTTGATTATGCAGGATCAGGTAAATGCTTTGGTGCAGAAGCTTTTTTATACTTTGTGGAAACTGCGTACTATTGGTTCAATCATTGATATTGAGCCAATTGGACTATTGCAATATAGTATACTTGACAGATCTTCAAAAGAACATATCAAGGCTTCACACAATCCAAAACGCAGCAGTTCGCCTGATCTATGGACTGAGAAAGTTCAGTCACGTGAGTCCCTATTATCGGGAATTACACTGGCTTCCTGTGGAGGCTTGAATTAAATTCAAGTTCGGTTGTCTTTGTTACAAGTCCTCTTCATGCCACCCATGTACCTGTCTGAATTATTTACTTTTACTCAATCTAATATGTGTCCTTTATGGACATTATTACCTGATGTTTCTTATAAGTACTAACTAAGTTAGTCAGAAGCCTTCCTGCCTTTTCTCCCCATCTATACAGCTTATATCTTTGATAGTAAATATCTCTAGAGACTCTTTGGGTAAGAATCGCATCTATTCGTTGCCTCAAATCTTGCAGGAGCCATTTATCCTCGGCGTTCAAAGTTGCCATATGCCTCCCTCTCAAGGACTGCAGATAAGGCCAAAAGGTCCACCTCCTGATTCTTTCTCTTGCTGGAAACATATGCAATAACAAACCCCTGTATGACCGCCTTCGAGGTCTCCCAAAAAGTACTGGGTCAATATTTGGAGATTGATTGTTGTGACAATAGTCCAGCCATTGCTCTTGGAGATACTTGTGGAAATCTAAGTCTCGATATAAGTGGCAGAGGAACTTCCAACTACGCTCTGTAGAGTCTGAGATAATATACAATGCTAGGACCAATGGGAATGGTCAGACAACGGGACATCCGGGATGCTAACATCATCCACTCCCGGGAGCAGAGAGGGTGGGACCAACATATAGTCCAGGCGGGCATACACATCATGGGGGTGGGAAAAAATGTATACGTACGCTCAGAAGGATGCATTATCCTTTAAATGTCTATCAGGTCCAAATGATCGATCAAGAAATTCACCCCCTTGGCTCTGTGGTCCTTCGGGCACCGCCTGGACAGACTACAGTCTAAGGCGGGATCAGCAGTGATATTGAAATCTCCCCCTACAAACAACTGATATTCTGGATACATCATCAGTTTGGTCAAAAGATCAGAGAAGAAACGTTGATTATACACACTAGGGGCATGTCAATTATGTCCTGTTTTATTAGTCTCTTGTTTGTATTTCCCTTTTTATTACTGTAAAACACTTAGAATTCATGACAGGCGTTTTATCAAAATGTTAATAAACTTGAAACATACAGGTTACAAAACAGCCATTCGTATCCCCACAGTTCTCCCAGTACAATCACATATTTCCCATCCTTATCTTGAAGGACCTTATGAACATTCAAGGGCAATTATTTATGGAACAAGAAGGCTATACCCCTCTACCGACTATTATAAGCAGAGACACACACCTCTCCCACCCATTCCCTGTGCAGTTTATTGTGTTCTGAGTCAGGTGCTTTTCCTGCAAATAAGAACATAAGAACAGCCTTACTGGGTCAAGCCCAGTATCCCGTTCTCACGGTGGCCAATCCAGGGCACTAGTACCTGGTCAAAACCCAAAGAGTAGCAACATTCCTTGCTACTGATCTAGAGCAAGCAGTGGCTTCCCCCATGTCTTAATAACAGACTATGGACTTTTCCTCCAGGAATTTGTCTAAACCTTTCTTAAAATCAGTTACACTATCTGCTTTTACCACAAACTCTGGTAACGCGTTCCAGAACTTAACTATTCTCTGAGTGAAAAAATACTGCAGTGTTGTCATAGCGATAATCTAATATTGAAAATGTCTAAAAAATCAAAAATAAAAAAAAATCAAAACTGCAAGTTGGACTCATTTATATCATTTGGTGGGATCAGACAGAGAACTACCTGTAGCTAAACTACCAACTGTCGGGGATCTCATTAGATATGGGTTTGAGAGGCATCAGTAATCAAGACAGATAAAATGACAGCACTGATGAACTGGTGAATGACCTAATGACATTACATTACATTGGTGTCTTCTATCTTGCCAATTTGACCTTTCGGTTTGAGGCGGTTTACAACAAGAGTTGGCCTGGGCATTTCCAGAGAGAATACATGGTTAATAGATGTAGTATGCGTTGGGATCTGTGGAGGGTCGATCAGGTTTAGTTAGATCATTTGACAAATTTCTTGAAAAGAATTAAATTCTTTCCTGAATGTTTTGTAGTTGGGCATCATAGTCAGCAGATTGGGCATAATCCGTTCCAGGAGCATGCTCGTAATCCAAAATGCTCGTATATCAAAGCAAGTTTCCCCATAGGAAGTAAGGGAAACTTGCTTTGATATGTTTCCACCCCCCACCTTCCTCCCCCCCCCCCCGAGGCCAGCAGCGCTGCTCTCTCCCCACGAGAATCAGCATTGCTTCCCCCGAAGCCCCCCCCCCCACGAACCGGCACCCCCCCCCCCCCCGCCGCAAACTGAGGTCCCCCCAACCCACCCGAACCCTCTTCTTACTTTTCTATAGCCTCCGCAGCGGTACCAGCACCAGTATGTCCTGTGCGTGGTGCTGGTGCCTGAAGATTTGCTTCCTGTGCTGGGCCTTGAGAGTTCACGTTCAACGTGAGAGTTCACGTTTGACGTGAGAGTTCACGTTCGACGTGAACTCTCAGGCCTTGCACAGGAAGCAGATCTTCAGGCACCGGCACCACGCACAGAACATGCTGGTGCCGGTGCAGCTGCGGAGGCTACAGAAAAGTAAGAAGAGGGTTCGGGTGGGTTGGGGGGACCTCAGGTCGTGGCGGGGGGGTGCCCGATGGCAGCGGGGGGGCCCGATGGCGGCGGGGAGGGAGTGCCGGATCGCGGGGGGGAGGGTGCCGGTTCACAGGGGGGGCGCTCGCAAATCAAAGCAGTGGTACCTCGGTTTCCAAGGCGCTGATTTTGTGAATGCAAAACACTCGCAAACCGAGGTACCACTGTATCTGCAAGCATGAAATAAAGAGTTGTATTGATGTGGGATGCAATTCTGCCTGTGTCAGTGGAATATGCATACTTCGTGAATGTAGCAGAGAGAAGATTCCTACGATTGACAAGCACAACAGAGAAATGGCCATTTTTGGAACAAAAATATAGACGTTTTTCTGTTTTGAAAATGGTCATGTTTGCTAATGGATTTTGTGCATGTTCCTTAAAACATTCAAACTTAGATTTGGATGTCATATCAAAAATGCCCCTGTCCTTAATCCTTAATGCAAAAAAATTTGTCCACGTTACCCAACTCCTAATAAAATCCCACTGGCTACCAATCATACATAGAATTACATATAAAATTCTACTGCTCACTTTCAAGGCCAATCTAACACACACTCCTGGATTTATAGACAGACTTCTCATCCCTCACTGTCCAACTAGAACACTTCAATCTGGTAACCAACATCTTCTAAATATTCCTTCCCTACGTCATCTATTCTACCACTAGAAAGAAGATTTTCTCTGATACAGCACCTACGTTGTGGAATTACTTAACCTCACATCTCCAAGAAAAATACCTATTTACAAATTTACAGTTAATCTTAAAGACTTTTTACTTTTTATATTTGAGTATTTTTATTGAAAATTATTCAGACAACCATACATTGCAAAAACAGCACAAAAAATACACAAGGCAAGTACAGCACAACCCCCACCTTCCCCCCTACCTTGCCCTACCCTCACCAAACCCCCCTTCCCCCTTCCCCCTACCCACCCAAATACCCCAAACAATCCAGCTTCCAGAATGCCTATCAGATCATGGGTTCAATAAATGACTACGTGCTTCATGAGTCAATGTGAACCAAAAGGGCTCCCAAATGGAACAAAACAAACATCCCTGAGGTGTGTTTAAAGATGTCAAAGAGAGACATTCCATAGAAGCTTGGTGTATCATAAGAGTATGCCAATGAGACAAAGTTGGGAAATCTGGTACAATCCAACAATGCAATATTGTTTTTTTTCCCCCAACAAAATAGCACATTCCAAAAACTCCCGCAACCCCTTTGGGGACATACGAGGAAGATTCTCCAACATGAAGAGCATCTCTGGACAGCTGTTATAACCATGTTGGTGATGTGTTGTCATAGCTGAGTCCAGAAAACCTGCACCAAAGGACGTACCTAGAATTGATAGCCTAAATTAGCCATTGGGTAATGACATTTAAGACAATTATCATTAAGACTCATTTTTGCTCGGTGGAGGTAGGCTGGGGATCTTTGGTATCTTAGCAGAAACTTAAAGTTCATTTCAATTAAGGTTACCTGAGGGGTGATGCTAGATGTGCGTTTGAGTCCTTTCTGAATGGTCGAACCTGTAACCCCAGACCACTTAACATAAGAACATAAGTAACGCCTTCACCGGATCAGACCGGCTGCATAAATATCATAAGAAAGTGTCCCCAGGCCCTCTCGAAGAAACCGATGGTGAAACTTCAACGAGATCTGTGTCTGGGCAGATAGGCATAATGCTTCCGTGAGGGCTTCCTGGCTTTTGTTAGTAAGACCGGCCCAGGGAACAGACCATACGAAGGAAACCATCTGTGAAAGGATTTCAGCTTTCTACCGGGGGAGAATGTGGCACAGTGGCTAAAGCTACAGCCTCAGCACCCTGAGGTTGTGGGTTCAAACCCACGCTGCTCCTTGTGACCCTGGACAAGTCACTTCACTGCCCCAGGTACATTAGATAGACTGTGAGCCCGCCAGGAGAGACAGGGAAAAATGCTTGAGTACCTGAATAAATTCATGTAAAACCGTTCGGAGCTCCCCTGGGAAAACGGTAGAGAAGATAAAATAAAGAAATACCTAAGAGCCTAAATTTGGCTTCCAGAACCTCCCTCCTACGTTTTCCTATGGTATCATTTATAGTACAGGTGACATAATCCAAGACAGCTGAATATTGTCTTCTGCATTTTAAGCCTAGGGGCATAAAGATGAAGGTGCAGAAACTTGTAATAAGCATATTTACGGCAGCGGCATGGAACAACCAACAATACCATCTTAAGTCTATGATTTTGCAGAAGTTGTACTTTGTGTATCAAATGACCAAATTTATTTCTGTTATAGGGGAAAACACCCTCCAGGGATTCAAGACAAGGTAGGGCTGGTCTCGGTTAGGGCCCTGGTCTTTGACCTGGGGGCTGCCGTGTGAGTGGACCGCATGGTGCGATGGACCACTGGTCTGACCCAGCAGCGGCAATTCTTATGTTCTTATGGATACCTCAGTACCTTTCAGAAGGTATGGAAAATATATGAAACCTGAAAAAAACATAAGGTCTATAATCTGACTCTGATAACTGTAGTAGGCTATAACTCTATTCCTTCAGATATTTTGCTCTATTTAGTATTTTGAGCATTCCTGGATTGGGGGCAGTTGCATATGCTTGTTGCATTGGAAACTGTACTGTGAACTGATGTTATCCTATTGTGTGATGATACAGTTTTGAATAAAAGTTGAGTCACAGCAATTTCTTTTATTATATGATTGTTCTACTGTGCTGTTTACCTATATATATTTTTGATATTACATCATATGACTGCTATTTGTATGATCTTCATCGGTTGTATTCATGCTTATGTTTGATCACTTCACAAAAGTTTAGATTTTATTCCAAGATGTGGCTACTATATACCACCTTGGATGAATCTTTTCATAAAGGTTGTTAATAAATTCCAATAAACAAACCAAAAACAATAGAGTCAAACTATGCCTCTGAATAGGAGGAAAACACCAATATAAAGAACAAGTGAGAAAAGGGTTGGAATCGTAGGCAGTGACAGAAAAGAAGCAAGGGACAAGAGATGGAGAGAGGCTTACTTGTTCCAGTGACTCTTGGAATTTTTATAAAGTGCAGGGAACATGATTGGTAGGACACGAGCTGCATTGTCACTAATCAGACTCATAATGTACTCATTGTTCCAGTAGTACAGAGCCCTCTCTGCCACCTGCAAGGAAACAAAGTATTAACAAGTTATAATCTAAACTTTGCCCTGTCTCAGATTCACAAGACATAGGTAACCAAAGGGAAACATCGGGGGCTGAGCACATCCCCACATCACAAACTGATGCCTATACCTATAGTATGAGAGTTGGTATGAAAAAATGAACACATAGAACTGGGAAATACAAAGAGCTGCTCATCTACCTGAAAATCTAATCGAATCTACAATTTGTGAATCGCTCTATGCCTAAGTAGGTTTAAGGCGACGTACAATTTGAGTAAAGGCAAAGAAGGAGAGGGGGGAAGACAAGAGACAGGGAGAGGAGAGGGAGAGTAGATGGATGGATAGAAACAGAAGTGCAAACAGCTGGTTGCCTACCTGAAAATGTGGACTAGAAACACATTTTGCCAGCTGCCTGAACAAGGGCTCCATGACCTTCACAAACTCAGAAGGTTCAATGACATCTAAAATCTCCTCCAGTTCATTCAGGAACATCACCTCCTTTGGGCTATGAGTCTTCGGCCAGAATTTCAACAACCCAATAATCACCTGGGAAAGAAAAGTATATTGAAGGAAAGCTCTAGTGGCTATTTTCATCCTAAACATTTTTTTAAAAAAGTGCTTTCAAAACAGTTTTGAAAAGCACTTAAGGGTTTGGTACCATAGGTGCTGAATGTATAATTCTGGATGTATTTATCGGGTGTGGGATGTTTCAGGAGCAGTGGCAGTTACACATATTGGGAGATGAAATTCCATAAATGGCGCCCAAAGTTAGGTGACAGAAAGATTTGCACAAAGCTCCAATTCCATAAAGGTTGCATAGTGCTAGACATAGAAAAAGAGATTAGGTTCTTACCTTGCTAATATCTTGTCTAGTAGATGGTGTGTCATTCTGAATGGATGGGTAACATTCCAGTACTCATGAGCCGTGCAGAAGTAATCAATTCCAGCTTTTGAATCACTTCTCCTTCACTAGAGGGTTCTGCTGCCCCCTTCAGTATGTACCAAAGCACGCGACGGCCCTATATAGAAACATATGTGAAGGAGGGGTAAGGGGAAATTTCCAGAACTATATTTCTGTTCTGCTCTGAAAACACAACAAACATTGCCATTGAACAATCAAAACAGTGAAACAAACATGCCAAACAGAAATCTTTATGAAGCTCAAATAATATCCCAATGTGTTATAGCAATAGATTCTTCATCCCTTAAGCCGGTATGGAACCCCTCTCGTATGAGGAAAGACTAAAAAGGTTAGGGCTCTTCAGCTTAGAAAAGAGAAGGCTGAGGGGAGATATGATTGAAGTCTAAGAGGAGTAGAGCGGGTACATGTGGATCGATTTTTCACTCTGTCAAAAATTACAAAGGCTAGGGGACACGATGAAATTGCAGGGAAATACTTTCAAAACCAACAGGAGGAAATATTTTTTCACTCAGAGAATAATTAAGCTCTGGAACGCATTGTCAGAGGTTGTGGTAAAAGCTGGTAGTGTAGCTGGTTTTAAGAAAGGTTTGGACAAATTCCTGGAGGAAAAGTCCATAGTCTGTTATTAAGACATGGGGGAAGCCTCTGCTTGCTCTGGATCGGTAGCATGGAATATTGCTACTCCTTGAGTTTTGGCCAGATACTAGTGACCTGGATTGGCCACCGTCAGAATGGGCTACTGGGCTTGATGGACCATTGGTCTGACCCAGTAAGGCTATTCTTATGTTCTTAGGATGGAAACCTGGTTAGAGAGGGAGAAGCAGGGAGGGAAGCAGCAAGTACAAGAGCAAACACAGCGGAGAAGCACACAGCCAGAGCCTGCTGAAGGTATGCATATTGGTATCAGTGCTTCAGAGAAGGAAAGTCAGAGCCTTGAAACAAGCCCCGGACAAACCATGGAATGGGAAATGGAAGTTGAGACAGTTAATGGGCAGCCAGAGTTAAGGAATAAGAGGTAAGCTTTCATAAATTACAAAAGATTGCAGAAAGAGGAAGACAGGCAAAAATATCTGGACAAATTAAGAGAGGCTGGTGTAAAGTCAGTAAAGCAAAGATGCAAATGGAAGAAAAAAATAGCCGACACGGTAAAATGGAGAGAAGACATTTTTTAGATATATTAGTGATAGGAAGAAGTGCAAAAGTGGCATTCTGAGACTTAAAGGTGAAGGGGAGAAACTTGTAGAAGCAAGAAAAAGCTGAATTGCTTAACAAATATTTCTGTTTTGTTTTCATGGCTGAAGCGCTGAGAGTGGGACTGCAGAAGACAAACATGAATAGGGATGGAGGAGTGGTAGATCCAGATCAATTTTGAGAGGGTTGTGTTCATGAGGAGCTAGCTAAAATAAAGGAGGACCTGATGGTCTACATCCGAGAGTGCTGAAGGAACTTAGGGAAGTTCTGGTGGCTCCGCTGACTGACTTTTTCAAAGCTTCTCTAGAGTCGGGAGTGGTACCAGAAGAATGCAGAAGGGCAGATGTGGTCCCTCTCCACAAAAGTGGAAGTAAAGAAGTAGGGAATTACAGGCCAGTAAGACTGACTTGTGCGGTAAGCAAATTAATGGAAACGCTTTTAAAACAGAAAATGGTGAAGTTTCTGGAATCCTGGATTACAGGACCGGAGGCAACATGGATTCACTAAAAGACAGTCTTGTTAGACAAATATGATCAATTTCTTTGACTGGGTGACCAGAGAATTAGATAGAGAGAGTGTTTATTTAGATTTTAGCAAAGCCTTTGACAGTATTCTACACAGATGTCTAATAAATAAACTGCTCAGGATGGGTCCCAAAGTGACGAGCTGTGTTAAGAACTGGTTGAGTAGAAGGCGACAGAGGGTAATGATCAAGGAGATCGCTCTGAGGAAAGGGATGTTACCAGTGGTGTGCCTCAAGGTTCTGTGCTTGAGCCTGGTCTTTTTAACATTTTTATAAGCGATATTGCTGAAGGGTTGTCAGATAAAATTTGCCTCTTTGCGGATGATACCAAAATCTGCAATAAAGTAGACACACTGGATGGTGTGAATAACATGAAGAAAGACCTGGCGAAGCTTGAAGAATGGTCTGAAATTTGGCGGCTAAAATTTAATGCTAAGAAACGCAAAGTCATGAATTTGGGCTGCAAAATCCCATAGGAACAGTACAGTTTAGAGAAGGGGTGCCCACACTTTTTGGGCTTGCGAGCTACTTTTAAAATTACCAAGTCAAAATGATCTACCAAACAAAAATTTTTTAAAAACACAAAGCACACTGTACGCATAGAAAATGTTAATTATCATTTATTTCGCGGGTTTTTTCAAAGAGGTCAAGGCAGATGACTTTATGCAATGTCACGTCAGTAACAACTATACAAAAATAGACAAATATACCTCCTCCCTTTTTACTAAACCATGATAGCAGTTTTTAGCGCAGGGAGCTGCGCTGAATGCCCCGCGCTGCTCTCGACGCTCATAGGCTCCTCGCGCTAAAAACCACTATTGCAGTTTAGTAAAAGGGGGCCAGAGTGCAAAATATAGACAGCAGATATAAATTCTCAAAATGGAAACATTTTGATCACTAAATTGAAAATAAAATCATTTTTCCTACCTTTGTAGTCTGGTGATTTCATGAATCTCTGGTTGTACTTTAGTCATTTGACTGTGCATCCAATATTTCTTCCCTTCTTTCAGTCTGCTTCCAGACCTCATTCCCTCCACCGTTTTCTTCCTCTCTCCCTGCCGTCCTCCCCTTTCTTTCTTTAAGTCTTTCTTTCTTTCTGTCTATCTTTCTCTCTCCATGCCCCCTTTCTTTCTGTCTTCCTGTCCCTCCTTTCTTTCTTTGTCTCCCTGCCCCTATTTCTTTATGTCTGTCTTTCTCTCTCCTTGCCCGCTTTCTTTCTGTCTCCCTGCTCCCCCTTCTTTCTGTCTCCCTGCCTGCTCCCAAGCCACTGCCGCCATCGGGGAGCAGGCCTCCAAACCGCCGCCACCATTGGGGACCAATGCCTCCAAACCACTACCTCCCCTCCTCCCCCTAGGAGTCAGAAACACTACCTGTCACAAACTGCTGCACGGAACGGGAGTTTTCTGCATGTATTTGCAAGGACGGTTCCCCCCGGGGACATCAATGAAGCTGAAGCCAGACCGATGTTATCAACGTCTACAAGTGTGCAAACAAGCATTCGATTGGTTCTCTCCCCCCCCTCCCGAATCCATCCTTCCTCCCGCTTCCACCATTTGCACTGCCGTCTCCGAGGCCACTTGCGACCGACCCCCCGGAGCTCGCGCTCTCTGCCGCTTCTTGACCCCCAGTCCCGTCCCCCCACTTGATGAAACTTCCTACTTTCGGTGGGGCGGCCCGTGGCAGAGGGGAAAGCTCCAGGGCTGGCCTGGGAATCCCTGAGAGAAGGTAGGATGGGGGGAGGGAAGGGAGGTTGACTGACTGACTGGTGCTGTTCCGTGCAGGTAGTGAGAGGAGCTGCCAGGCGCGCAAGGACCGACAGGATGCTTTGGGTCCATCTGGCTCTTGGGAAGCAAATAGAACGCGAAGGCAACGCGATCGACTCGTGTTGCCTTCATGATCTACCGGTCGATCACGATCGACCTTTTGGGCACCCCTGGTTTAGAGGGTGATGAACTTATGTACACAACAGAAGAGCGGAACTTGGGTTTGATTGTATGTGATGATCTTAAGGTGGCCTAACAGGTTGAAAAGGTGACGGCAAAAATTAGAAGGATGCTAGGGTGTATAGGGAGAGGTATGGCCAGTAGGAAAAAGGAGGTATTGATGCCTCTTTATAAAACTTTGGTGAGATCTCATTTAGTATATTGTGTACAATTTTGGAGACCGCACCTTTAAAAAGATTTACAAAGGATGGAGTCGGTCCAGAGGAAGGCTACTAAAATGGTGCATGGTCTTCGTCATAAGGCATATGGGGAGAGACTTAAAGATCTCAATATGTATACTTTGAAGAAAAGATGGGAGAGGGGAGACATTTAAATACCTACATAATATAAATGTGCATGAGGCGAGTCTCTTTCATTGGAAAGGAAGCTCTGGAATGAGAGGTCCTAGGATGAAGTTAAGAGGTGCAAGGCTCCTGAGTAATCTAAGGAAATATTTTTTTTACAGAAAGGGTGGTAGATGCATGGAACAATCTCCCGGAAGAGGTGGTGGAGACAGAGACTGTATCCAAATTCAAGAAAGTCTGGGATAGGCACGGGGGATCTCTTAGACAGAGGAAGAGATAATGGTTACTGTGGATGGGCAGACCAGATGGCCATTTGGCCTTTATCTGCTATCATGTTTCAATGTGAGAATTTGGTGCTGTGCTAACGTCTGGGATTGCCAGAGACTTGGAAAAGCCAAAAGGGGACTAGCTGGGGCTATTTTAAAAAGAAAGCTTTCAGAAGTGTGTGTGTGGGGGGTGTTATTGTTTGTTTTGTCTGCTTTAATTCTGCAGCCTGCAGTAAGGAGTTGTGTTTTGGGACTATTTTTCCAACCAGATTGCTGACTCAGCAACTCTTTCCCAGTGCTTTGCACTGGGGTGTAGCCAGGTATAAAGGCTACAGAACACTGTGGGATATCATATCAGCAGCTTTGTGTGCTGCGGCAGGGATATCATACCTGAAGTTGAAAGTTGAAAGAAGAGCATATTTATTTGAGGACTCCTTTTGAACTGAAAACCTGAACATTGCAGTTGGGAAGTTTTTTCTTTTGAACTTATTGTGTTTGGTTGTGAAGAGCTGCTGGCTCAAGGACAGTGTCACGCAGGTGGTGTGCACAGCCTCCCTATTGCTACTGGAGAGAGGGAAGGACTGCTTAAGCCTGGTTTAATTTTTTTTTTTGTTAAAGTTTGAAATGTCCAGAAATAAAGACTTGCAAACTTTAAAGCACTGTAAGTGTCTGGTGTATCAATGTGGGGTTTAGATTTGGGTTTAAGCCTAACTTTTCTTTTGACCACCAGCATCTCCTCAGTAAACCTTGCCACCAGACAGCACCTGGACTCATGTTTACAGGGATGGTTGGTGACAGCCAGGGCCGCCATCAGGGCAGTACTAACAATCCTGCATTCAGGGGCCCGGAGCTGACAGGGGGCCCGGGCTCCCCCAGGGTTGCAAGCATAGTCTCCTCTCCTTCTCCTTACCTGCCCTGCCGCAGCACACAGCCGAACGGAAGTCTTCCCGATGTCAGCGCTGACGTCGGAGGGAGGGCTTAAGCAAAGCCCTCCCTTCCACCGACGTCAGCACTGACATCAGGAAGACTTCCGGTCGGCTGCTTGCAGCAGGGCAGGTAGGGAAAAGGCAGTCGTGTACCGAAGGGGGGGGGAGGTCTGCCCCGGGTGCAGCCATGGGGGGGAGTGTGCACAGCCGGTCAGGTCCCCTTAGCCTTGTGGCGCTTCCCCCGACCGACCGACAACAGGCCCGACCGACAAACCTCCCTGCCCTGTAGCAGCGAATCTAAATTACCTTCTTACAGCAGCTTCAATACTCCAGCTGCTGTAAGAAGGTAATTTAGATTCGCGGCTACAGGGCAGGGAGGTTTGTCCGACCAGGCCTGTTCTGTTGTCGGTCGGGTGGAGAAGCGCCACAAAGGTAAGGGGCAGGGAGGGAGAAAGGGAGGAAAGGTGGAGTGGAGAAGAAAAGACGCTTAAGGGAAATGGGTAAAACTGAGGGGGGAGAAGGCCGCTGAAAGCACTGGGGAAGACAAAGGGGTGGAGAAGGACGCTGAAAGGACATGGGGAAGACAAAGGGGTGGAGAAGGACGCTGAAAGGACATGGGGAAGACGGGAGGAGGGGGGAGAAGGACGCTGAAAGCACATGGGGAAGACAGAGGGGGGAGAAGGACTCTGAAAGGACATGGGGAAGACAAAGGGGTGGAGAAGGACGCTGAAAGGACATGGAGAAGACAGAGGGGGAGAAAGACACTGAAAGGACATGGGGAAGACAGGGGGGAGGAGGACACTGAAAGCAAATGTGGAAGACAGAAGGGGGAGAAGGATGCTGACAGGACATGGGGAAGATGGGGGGGAGAAGGACGCTAAAAGGAAATGGGGAAGAGAGAGTGGGGAGAAGACACTGGCAGGGAAGAAGACAGAGATGCCAGACTATGGGGGGAGCGGAGGGAAGAAGATGGGTGCCAGACCAATTTGGGAGGGGGGAGAAAGGGAGAGGCACAATAACAGAGCAAATGGAAGACGCAGAAAGAAGAGAGACAGTGGATGGAAGGAATTAAATGAGAACATGAGGAAAGCAGAGACCAGGCAACAAAGGTAGGAAAAAAATTCTTTTTTTTTTTTTTTTTGCTTCAGGATAAAGTAGTATATTAGTTGTGTTGATAAAAATTTAAAACATTAGAGGCTCTGGTAGAAATCCGTTTACAAAGTATGTATTCTTCCCAATTAATATTTCCAAATTAATTAAGTCTTTTTGCTTATTTTTAAGCCTTTAATTCAGTAGCATAATTAAATGAAATAACTATTTCTGTAGTTTGCGGGGACGGAGGGGATTCCTCGCGGGGACGGAGGGGATTCCTCGAGTGGACAGGTGGGGACGGAGAGATTCCTCGAGGGGACGGGTGGGGGACGGGTGGGAGTCCTCACGGGGACGGGTGGGGATGGGTGGGACTTTGGTGGGGACGGGTGGGATTTCTGTCCCCGCGCAATTTAAACATGTACCTTTTTTCCTCCATCCCATGCACCTTTCTTCCTCCATCCCATAACACACACAGCCTGGTGGTGATGATTATCAGATTGATTCATGAATATATAATGATGTTATGAGTGTGCACCTCTTCCTTCCCATCCTCCTTAGCATGTCACATACAGCATGTTACATTACACAAAGTCTGTGTAATGTAACATGCTGTATGTGACATGCTGAGGAGGATGGGAAGGAAGAGGTGCAGACTCATAACATCATTATATATTCATCTATAGCTGCATGTTAATGATGTGCTCATATGCACTTATTTATCATCATAACATATACATCATCATTAACATGCAGCTGTGGATGTGTAAGGACAGGCTGAGGAGGATGAATGGGAAGGAAGGAAGGTGCACATATCAACATATCGTACATTTTTAACATGCATGATGCAGCTATAGGCAAGCTGAGGAGGATGGGATCATACAGATGTATATGTTCAGATATGCGCTCAGATGTGTATGTTTAGATATGCGCTCAGATGTGTAGTTTTTTCTGATATATTTATTAAGCTTACAGTATTTATAAAAACACATTTAATACTTGTTACAAAAAATATTGTGCAATTGTGATCTACTTCTGGCCTACAAAGGTCAAAAGAAATCCTTAACTGAGATTTTACATTCAAAAGTGAATTATAGCTACTAGCACTATTATTTATTAGGTATTTATTATGCAGATGTTTGTTAGTTTGTTCTTAGTTCAGTATTA